>NC_059077.1:50240118-51574761 GCF_020497125.1 Mauremys mutica
ATTTTAAACTAGAAGTTTTGGATTCTAAGTATCTAATTTCTTGGCTTGAGCAAATGAAAACTGCCATTATTTTAACATAGTTATTTTTTATTTTATTTTCACACTAGCATTCTTGAAAGAAATTAATGTTTACACAATACATGGTGGAATGACAAAAGTATTTTGCTGATTGCTTTGCCACCTTTTTGCATTCTTTGTGCCTTCAGCTCCAAAAAGCCCATATCATGTCAAATAGGTGGTAATGGGCAAAAAACTGGACTCTCTTCAGGCAGTTTGCCCCATTTTAGTTAGTTTGCATTTTTCTTTAAATGCATTTTTTGTTTTCAGCATTTATGAAGTTTTTGCTCATAAACTGAGCTTCAGACACAGATGGAATCTTTGTTACACCAGCAGAATTTAGAAAACAAACCAAATAACTTGGCCTCTGGTCTATCATTAGACAGATTCAGTAGAAAGAAGGGCACTCTACCCACCACTCAAATGTGCAGTACTATTAACATTGCAAATTCAGGCAGATTGAAAAGGTTTCTTCCATATAAACAGCTCTTTGTGTGACACTGATGGGTAGATTTTCAGCAGGGCGAAGGCACAATATGAAACCATGAAAAAGTGTTCCCACCATTTGCAGGTGTAATTCCAGTAACAAGAGGCAGAAGTACGCAGAATGGTATGCACGATTCTATGTGTGGGCGCAAAAATGTGGGCCCCAATTTTCCACAATTTAAATCTGAAATGTCACGGTGTTGTAATTGTAGGGGTCCTGACCCAAAAAGGAGTTGTGGGGGGGAGGTGTCACAAGGTTATTGTATGGGGGTAGGGTTAGGGTACTGCTACCCTAACTTCAGCTCTGAAGGCAGCACAGAAGTAAGGGTGGAAATACTACAATCCCCCCTAAAATAAGCTTGTGACCCTCCTGCAACTCCTTTTGGGTCAGGGTCCCCAATGTGAGAAACTCTGGTCTCCCCTGTCACATCTGTGTAGTTAGGGTAAAAACACACAAAAGACCAGATTTAATGGTCCATGATTCATTTTTCGTGGCTGTGAATTTGGTAGGGCCCTACCTATAATAGTAGGTGTACTTCCCCTGTGGTCTAAGGAGCTCAGAGAAGCATTTTGCCTCCTGATGCTACTCAGTGTAACACAATTCTGTGCTGTCCCTTATTCTGAACCAGCGTTAGCAGGTCTAATCTGTCCTTTAATGGTTACAGTGATTTATCCCTAGGTTAGAAATTCACTTCAATTTGTATAAGGAAATTCATACCATGAAATAGATATTACAGCTGTAATAACAAATCACACTGCTTCTAAGAATGAGGAAAAAATTAGCCCACTGCCTTCTTTCACACTTGCATTCCTTTCCGGCCTAAGCCAAGTGTAATATTGATGTGACTGGACCTGCTCATGGGATGCAGTCTCTCCATCTGTCTTTTGCTAAGTTATCTAGAGACAAATACATAGGTGAGACAGATCACATGTCCAATGTGGCTAAGCAGCTCTCCCCAGCAATAGGAACTTTTGTATTCTGGTCCAGAGTAGATGGGAGAAAAATCAACTTCTCATAACAAGCAACTTGAGTTTACCCTACTCTCTTTAACTGAACATTTTTTACTTTATATCTAATTAGCTACAATCTTCAGTCTAGACAGAGGAAAGTGTCAAACATTGCACCATTACCAGAATATGGGTTTTAAGTTTGTTATTATTTTGGTGAGTGAAGGAGAAGCTCTGTTTGATTCTAAAACAAAACTCCAAAAAAGTTCAATCACAAAAGGACTATTTACATTGGAACTGATCCTAGGACACAGGAATCATTTTGTTCAAACCCCATGAGTAATTTATAAGTGGAAAGGTGTTACTTGGAGATTAATATTCACTTGAAGCCAAAGAGCACAAGGGAGCTTCTGGACTAATTTGTCTATTTCAGCTAAAGTCACAGACTCAGGGCATACCATAATGCTGATTCTCTCTTTCTTTTCATTGGGCATGCTATCAGTAGTCAACTTGTAGAAGTATCACTCTGAAAATTGATTTACAGCAGCGAATGAAGAGCATTTCCATTCTTTGAACCCTGAGAGAGATCCTAGTGATGACTACGAGGGCCAAGTAAGAGGCCTGCAGATCTAAGAGAGTAGATTTGCTTTCACTGAGAAAAATAAGCGCTATCAAACCATGTTCCAGGTTCACTGAGTGCACTGAAGTCACAATGGCTATTTCAGCCTAGGGCTCAAATAGAAGTCATACACGGTTTGGCTCCCTTGTGCCCTGCCTGCATGTTGAGGGGAGGAGTCTGTCTCCAACCACTGCATAATCCCCTCACAGAAAGGTCACAGATTCAATCTTTGTGCTGTGTAGTGAGTGGGTGAATTTCATGTACATGTACATAGTATGAATTTTGGGCAGATCTGGTTCTCTGGCCACAGAGCACACATGCAAAATTCGAAGGGAAAGGCCTTGTTCAAAATATCTTACAGAGGGAATGAGACTAAATTGAGTTGGTAATGGAAAGTGAGTCTCAACCTTAATAATGCAGCAAAGAGTCTTGTGGCACCTTATAGACTAACAGACGTTTTGGAGCATGAGCTTTCGTGGGTGAATACCCACTTCTTCGGATGCAAGAGGTATTCACCCACGAAAGCTCATGCTCCAAAACGTCTGTTAGTCTATAAGGTGCCACAAGACTCTTTGCTGCTTTTACAGATCCAGACTAACACGGCTACCCCTCTGATACTTGACAACCTTAATAATGGAGAGGCAGTTGGAACTGGAGTATCAAGAGGGAACTGTTCAGTAAAACTCACCTTTGTTTTTATTCCTCTAGGTGATGTGTTCCATGTGACACTGCCCAACAAGCTAACCTTTGAAGAAGCTAAGAAGCAGTGTGAGAAAAGGGATGCAGTTCTTGCTACAGTTGGGGACCTGCATGCTGCCTGGAGGAATGGCTTTGACCAATGTGACTATGGCTGGCTGGCTGATGGCAGCGTGCGTTATCCTGTGTCTGTGGCTAGAATCCAGTGTGGAGGAGGTTTGCTTGGGGTGAGAACCCTGTATCGCTATGAGAACCAAACAGGCTTCCCCTACCCACATAGCAAGTTTGATGCCTACTGCTTTAAACGTAAGCTTTTTTTATTATGATTTTAAGAATGCATTTTGGTCACAAAAGGGTTTAACCTGCCATTTTGCTTGATTCCATTCCTTACAGAGCATGTATATTGTAACAAAAGCGTTTCTTTACTGTGGCTTTACTGAACAAACAAAGAAGCCAAACAGAAATAACGCTGTTAAAATAACATTAAGGACAAGGCCAGGCACTATGGAGAGAGGAAATGTTGAGATAAAGTTCATCTGTGCCCTGTTGTTCCTCAAAAGTGGGGCACACATTTTTCAACAGCCTCCCACAGTTTACTGGATTTCCTAGCGCTGTGGAACTGTAGGTGATGCAGTGCGTGGCCGAAGTGTGGCTGAGTTAAGGTATCAAGGCCTGATCTGCAACCCATCCTGGCAGCAGTATTTCTTTTGATTGATATCAATAAAATCCTTATTTCCATAACTAGTCCCATAAACATGGGATATTTGCATGAGTAAACATTGAAGTACTAGGTCTTTAATTCAGGACTTCTGGTTTCAGTGATAGTAAGCCACACCCACTCAGTGTGTCACTCCGTCCCCCTCTAGTGGAGGCTGGGCCACATATAGAGATTGATAAGCCTGTTACAGAGCTAGGTCCTTAGCTCAATCAGTAGTGTTTTATGATCCCAATATCCCAGTTCAACCCCCATGGCTGATGACACACCTAAGGGTGTGGCATAACATAACATGCTGACTGCTCTCAACTCTAAGTGAAGTCAGTGGGAGCCAGGGCCGCCCAGAGGGGGGGCAAAGGGGGCAATTTGCCCCGGGCCCCGGGCTCTGCAGGGGCCCCCAAGAGAACAGCTGAGGCTCCCGCCTCCGCCCCTCTCCTGGAGCCCTAGCGCATCAAGCGGCGTGTCTCCGGCGGGGCCCCTGAGCCCTGCCCCGCCCCGAGCCGCGTGGACAGGGGGCGGGGCTGCGAGCTCCGGGCTGAGCTCAGCTCCCTCCGCTCGGCGTGGAGCTCGCAGCCCCGCCCCCTCACCACGCGGCTCTGAGCGGGACGGAGCTCAGGCCCCGCCGGGGACATGCTGCGGCTGTCGGGCGAAGTGCTGAGACTCAGGGTGAGGAGGGAGCCGGGGGTAAGAGGCTGGGGCTGGGGCCGGGGGGGGGGTTGGCTAAGGGGCAGGGAGTCCTGGGGACAGTCAGGGCACAGGGAGGGGGCAGAGGTTGGGGAAGCGGTCAGGGGGCAGGGAATGGGGGGGTTTGGATTGTGGGTGTTCTGGGGGGGGGGGTGGATAGGGTCAGGGCCGCCCAGAGGGGGTGGGGCAAGAGGGCGCAGGAGCTTCTTTGCTCCCGGTCTTCGCCGGCGGGGGGTCCTTCCGCCCTGGAGCGGAAGGACCCCCCAGTGGCGAATTACCGCCGAAGTGGGACCCGCCGCCGACGTGCCGCCCGGTCTTCGGCGGTAATTCGGCGGCGGGGGGGCCCTTCCGTTCCGGGACCCGCCGCCGAAGTGCCCCAAAGACCCGCGGCGGGGACACCCCCCCCCCGCCGCCGAATTACTGCCGAAGACCGGACTGCACTTCGGCAGCGGGTCCCGCTTCGGCGGTAATTCGGCAGCGGGGGGCTCCCGCCGCGGGTCTTCGGGGCACTTCAGCGGCGGGTCCCGGAACGGAAGGGCCACCCGCCGCCGAAGACCCCGGGCCCCTGGAATCCTCTGGGCGGCCCTGGTGGGAGCTGAAGATGCTCAGCACATTGCTGTACAGGGTGCTCTTGTTTTTTGTATTTTTAAATAGTTTTTTTCCCCTACTGTTTGTGGGTCAGATCTTATAAAACTTTTCTCACAGAAATAGTCTCATTGACTTCAGAGGGACTACATGCTTAAATAAAGACTATATTCATGCAGGATTGGTCCCTTACTCATCTACATGATAGAGTTTGTCTTTTTTCAATTTACTTCAATTTTGTTAGTAAAATAAAAAAAACATTTTTAAAAGCTCAAAGTGAAATGAAATATTTTATTTCAGGTCAAACAAAATATTTCATTTGATACTAAACAAAAGTTTAACTTTTCAGCTTTCCAAAAATTTCAAAAAAAACTAATTTGGAGTTCACTCAAAATAATTGTTTTCAATTTTTTGGAATGGCCAGTTAACCAAAAAATCAGTTATTCACATAGCTCTACTTCTGAGAAGGGTTGGGTACCTTCAGATCCATTAGATATCAATGGGAGAGCATCCAGCTCCTATGAGTAGGCACCTGGCATGATCAGGCCATTAATGAGTACAGAATATGGCTCACACACACACACACACACACACACACGTATATTTGTTTCCATAACCAAAGAGGGAGGTAACTGGTGAACGCTATGTCATCAGATTGTAGCATTTGGTTTTATTTAGTACTGATGCAGTATTGAATGCAATTCAAAATGCTAGAGAAAACTTTTTGAAGCAATTCACTGTATCTCCAAACCATATTAGTTTTGTTTATTGTTTTTCACGTGAAAGGGTTTAAGTTATACATTGTCTTTTTTTGGTTTGCAAATTAATAAAATCTTTACATCTGTGAACATTGTCCAAAACACAAAAGCAAAGAAAAAAAACTCAATGACTGCATGCAAATTCTTGTGAAGGATATTAATATTTACACAGCTCCTTAAGGACTGTGCACCTGCTTGCCTTTCTTCCCTTGAAGAGCCAGGATCCAAAAAGGGGGCAGGGGAAAGGAGGAGAAGCTAAGAACCTACCCAACCTCTGAATCAACCTGCAAAACAAGGCCAGCATACTGGCAGCAGTCCCCTCTGATGGATAGTGAAATTGCTCACTCTTTGTATACAAGAGTCAGCACTAGAGAGATTGTGGCATCTTATAGACTAACAGATGTATTGGAGCATAAGCTTTTGTGGGTGAATACCCATTCGTCAGACACATTCACCCACGAAAGCTTATGCTCCAATACATCTGTTAGTCTATTAGGTGCCACAGGACTCTTTGTTGCTTTTTACAGATCCAGACTAACATGGCTACCCCTCTGATACTAGAGAGATTGTGACATAGTTAATATTCTCTCTCTTGCTCTCCCTAAGGTGAGACAACTCCACACTGGTCTCAGGACTGAGGCTTAAATGTCACAGTGTAGCTCAGTGTGTCACATGAAAATGCAATATACCAGTGATTCTCAAACTTTTGTACTGGTAACCCCTTTCACATAGCAGGCCTCTGAGTGCAACACCCCCCTATAAATTAAAAACACTTTTTAACATATTTAACACCATTATGAATACGGGGTGCAAAGCGGGGTCTGGGGTAGGGGCCGACAGCTCATGACCCCCATGTAGTAACCTCGCGACCCCCTGAGGGGTCCTGACACCCAGTTTGAGAACCCCTGCAATATACAGTCACTGTGAGGCTCTGTGTGATACAATAATCCCTGATCTGAAGCTCAGTCACAACTGTTCCATCTGAAACTGGTTAAGAGCACTCGTTTGCAGCAGTCACCACTCTGCAATCTTGGTTTCTTAAAACCTTGCACAAAACCTCAGTACGATGCTTAGTGCTCTGTCAGTATTTTCATAATGTATCTTATGTTTTTCCCCTAATACTTGAACGCTGACATTTACGGGTCTTGTGTTAATGAAAAGTAACTTTAAAGGATTGTTACATTCATTTATTAGATCAGAGGCTGCTAATTGGAAACACACAGTGTTCCTCTGTGGCAAAATCAAGCAGAGTTATCTAGGTAGCACCAGTGCTTAAAGTCTTCAAAACAGATCTTAGTATCATTGAAAGCAGTGATGTCACATGTTTACTGTGTCCCAGTAAACTTTCCTCTGCCTCATAGATTCGAAAGCCAGAAGGGACCATTTTGTTCATCTAGTCTGACCTCCTGTGTAACACAGGCCATAGAACTTCCCCTAAATAGTTCCTAGAGAAGATCTTTTAGAAAAACATCCAATCCTGATTTTAAAGTGGTTAGTGATGGGAAATCCATCATGACCCTGAGTAACTTGTTTCATTGATTAATTACCCTTACTGTCAAAAATGTATGCCTTTTTTCCAGTCAGAATTTGTCTAGCTTCAACTTCCAGCCATTGGAGTGTATTATACCTTTCTCTGTTAGAGTGAAGAGTCTGTTATTAAATATTTGTTCCCCGTGTAGATACTTATAGACTTATAGATAATCCAGTCACCATTAAAGCTTCTCTTTGTTAAACTAAGTAGACTGAGGTCCTTGAGTCTATCACTATAAGGCACGTTTTCTGGTCCTTTACCCATTCTCATGGCTCTTCTCTGAAACCTCTTCAATTTATCAACATCCTTATTGAATACTGGGCACCAGAACTGGACATAATATTCTAGTAGCAGTCACACCAGTACCAAATCCAGAGGTAAAATAACTTTACTCCTTCTCAAGATTCCCCTGTCTATGCATCCCAGGATCTCATTAGCTCTTTTGGCCACAGCATCACATTGGGTGCTCATGTTCAGCTCCCAAATCTTTCTCATACAACTGCCTGAAAGCCAGTGATTCAACTTTTTGAATGTTATGCACATTATGCATTTAGTATGAAGTGAAATGGCAATGATTAAGGACCTCAGTTTACCACTTTCACTCATGCTGAGTAATATCCTCTGTGACTTTGAGTAGTCCAGTTGGAATCTGTGGGACACATGTAAACATATGCTTCTCCGCTCTAGAAAGGATAGCTGACTCTGGCCCTTGTGAAGCCAGCTAGTGGGTTAGATTTTTCAAATGCTCCAAAGCAACAGATTTGTGCCAAAGGAGGCATCTGTCTTAATCATTATCAAAACAAACCTTGTATTTAAAAAAGGAGACACCTCTTTCTTCAGCCCAGCATGAAGTCTTTATTGTGATTCAAACTCTCCTTGGTGGAAATTCTATATATATTGAATTTAATTTTGCAATTAAAGTTAGAAGAAATCTCCAAACCACATTCTGAAGATTGCTAGTCTAAAAACTGAATTAAATAGGTGTTTTTATTTTTTTAAATATATAAACCAGAAACCTGGACAATAGATTTAAATTACAAAGCACAATTTATTAGCTTCAGATAAAATCATGAGCCAAGAAAAAATCTATCTATAGTACAGTTAAGTTTAAGATTTACTTAGTTTGCTTTCCAGTTGCAAAACCATACTATACAAATAGTCTTGACTCTGGAAAATAAAATTGGCTCAGACTAATAATTTGAGATTTGAAGTCTAAAGTCTTGTTTTATAAAAATAAGAGACCATCACTTTGATCATGATTTTTTTTTCCCTCTACAGAAACCATATGGCTTATTATCTTTCATTTTCTTCTTGGTTGCTTACAGATCTCTCTGAAGTCTTCTTGAAGTTTAACCTCTGTTAATTGTTTTATTGTGTTTCTTTCCTACAGCTCATGTTTAGTTCCTTATTCTGCAAGGTACTTAAGATCATGCCTAAAGTGTTGACTTTGACCGTAGAGTTAAGCATGTGCTCCAGTACTTTGCTGCATCAGGGCTATCATCAAAAAAGTCTTTTATTTGTTAAAAGCTAAGATTGCTTTTGGTGGGAGAGGGAATGTTAAAAAAGAATTAATTACAAAGCAAAATTTGCTGAACACTGATGCTCAGCTGCAGTGGGACAAAATATTATTTCAGTCAAAAGTGACTTCATTTCTAATGGATACTGGTTTTATGGCCACTCATTACAGAGAGGAAAAGGTTTTTTTTTCTTCTCTTAGGGCTTGATTGAAAATCCACTGAAGCCTGTGGGGGTCTTTCCATTGACTTCATTAGGCTTTATATCAGGTCCTTAATACTGCAGCAGCTAGAGAGTAAATCATGGACTACTTTTTTTATCGACCACTGATTGGAGTATGGAGGTTTATTTCTTTTTTGACCCGCTTCAAAAAGTGGACTTGATGAGCTTCTGCGTGGGCATGTTTGCCGGGTATATTTCATAAGGTACTGATGTAGTATAAGGCCCTAATTCATCTAGATACTTAAGTACTGTAGGCCTCAGCTTAATCATGTGAGTAGTTCTATTGATTTCAAAGGGACTATTCAAGTGCTTAAAGTTAGAGACATGCTTAAGTATCTTGTTGAACTGGGGCCTACGTATCCTGAAAATGTCGAAATACTTATTTGTAAAATGTAAGTAAAATTGGTATTGTCTGCCTCTAGAGAGTAAATTAGAGATACATTTCTTATTAAACTTCTCAGTTTATGGTCTCAAAGTTAAAGCATTTTGTTCTCAAGCCATATAGTGTATTTTCCTAGATAAAATTATTAGGTATTAATATAACTCCACCATTTTAATGACCTTATTTAAACAACAGTGAAGAAGAGGGAAGAAAGCTGTTCCAGAGTGAAAGCATAAAGTAAACAGTTGGAGAATGAAAAAGTACAGCATCTCTACCAATTCACATAGGGTCCATCCAAAATCAACTTAATTCAGGTTGTTCTTAATATAAAAGGAATCAATTGAAAGCAATACAAGATAGCCTTTGATGTAAGCAGCAGTTGTTGAGATAATTTGCTTTCTTGCTGCTAAAAGATTCATGCATTTTATTAGGAAAATCTGTCTCATGTCTTACATCAGAAGAAGCACAAAGAAGACAGCCTCTTGAACACATGGTGCAAGGAGTACAGTAATGCAAAACATCTGGATAGAGAAGCAACCAGTTAAAACTGGAGTTGGAACCTATTAAAAATCAACTTTTTTTTTGTACAAGGCAGAAAGAAATGCTGTTAGATGTCTTCACTGAGAAGAAGCATCTGTGTCTCAGCTAATTCTTCTCAGTTAAGTTTACAAATCTGAATCATGTCCATGAAAAATGTATACATCATATTAGTGATAAGGCACTTATCTAGTATAGCTGAAACAATCCTAGAGATGGAGTAAATCAGAACTGCTCCTTGGATTTCAGTTTGCACCAGCAGAAAATTTGGCCACCTATCTATAAACTGAATAGAATTTATATTGTATTCTTCTTCTTCTTTAGGAAACAAAATGTTTGTTTGTTTGTTTGTTTGTTAGAGTTGGTCAATTAGTAATTGCTGAACCAAATTTCTGATGCATTTGGCCTTATTTTTTTGGTTTGTTTATTTCTGTTCCCTCACTGAATGTCTGAAAGTTTTTATCAGGAGATTAGCAGTTAATAAGTAATGAATAGTAAGTAACTGCATATCAGGCATGAATTTGTTAAACTTTTAAGATTTGCAAACATTTTAATGAAAACCTGGCAGTCACCTAAAAAAGTCACAAATAACTAGTATTACAAAGCCCTCAAATAGTGGTGAATCATATTCTGTCTCTTTATTCATAAATATATTTTGATGCTGGCTTTTTTTTCTATTTTTCCCCACCTCTATTTAATGTTAATATTCTTTAAAACAAACAATAAACTTTGTTCCCACTGGAACAGACGTTAATTAGAGAGTGGCTCACACCAGAACCTTGTATCCAAACATCCCCAAACTTCTGGCTCCTGATCCAAACTTAATGAATGGATCTAACTCCATACTGGGTATGGACCAAGCCCTTGGATCCTAATGCTCTGAACTTTGATGAAGTTTGGATCTCGATTTGGATACATCTGACTGGCCACCTCTTTGTCCATTTCAGCGTATAATCTAATAGCTTGTCTGTAAGGGCAACATTTTCAAAATTAGGTGTGTGAAACTTCAAACCTACATTTGTGTAAGCCTAGTTTATGCACACAAATATCTTATATGCATGAACAAATGCCTACACCCTGGTCTACACTACAAACTTGTGTTGGTATAACTACATGGTTGCTCAGGGGAGTGGAGGACTTCTCCCATCGTCATAGCAATTGCCTCTTGGGGAAGCAGAGTATCCACACAGGCCTGCACAACTCATAAAGCGGCGAGGGCCATATTATTCCAAAGAAAACAGCTGAGGGCCAACTCCCCCCAGCCCCACTGAAACACACCCCCCCAGCGCCGCCCAGCCCCCCCAATACATCCCCCCGCGAAACACATCCCTGCCCCCAGCACTGCCCGGCCCTGCGGAAACACCCCCCCAGCGCCACCTGCCCCGCAGAAACAAACCCTCCTTCCCCAGCGCCGCCCCACCGAAACAGCTGTGAGCCGAAAAGGAAGGTTGGGTGTGTGTGTGATATTTTATTAAGAATTTTTCAATTGAAGCAAACAATTTTTTAAATTATTTTAATTTTTTTTATGGATCATGGAAAAATGAAGAACACCTGTTCCGTTGAAAGAAAACATTTGTACTTTTCATAATTACTTTGCAAATTTAATGAGAGATATTACATCTCTTTTCAGCAACAAGCTTGTCATATTCAGGGGTCATATCTGAAGTGGATATTTTCATAATGTCTTCCAAATGGTCGTCAGTCAGAGAAGAACATTTGTTTTTATTCATGTTCATGATGGAAAATGTTTGTTCACATATGTAAGTGCTTCCAAAAATGCTGAACATTTTCAGTGCAACTTCGATAAGATTCTTGTATTTTTCATCGTCCAGACTTTTGTAGAAGTCCCGCAGACTGCTTTCTCTGTGCTTATTTCGGTAAACTGCCGAACATTGAAGGTCAATAACCTCCAACTGGAAATCTAGTGGCACTTCCTCTGGATCCACAGAAAAGGGATCTTCAATCAGTTTCAACTGGACGTCTTCTGTCTTCTTTAGACAAAGTGAGTCTTCTGTCAAATTCTTCAATCAAAAGATTGATGTGCTTTGCGTATTTTTCTCCTAACTCGGCATGTTTGTGCTGAGGAATATGTGCACAAGTGGGAAAGTGACACATTTCACCTTTTGACAGCTGACTTCTGAAAAGTTTCAATTTCATTTTGAAAGTTTTCACTGCTGCACACATTTGAAATATAAGTTGATTTTTTACCCCTGAAGTTAAATGTTGAGATCATTCAGGTGTGCTGTAATATCACAAAAAAAAAGAGATCTTGATTCCAGGACTCATTTTCAAGCTCTGGGAATTTTATTGTCCCATTTTCTAGGAATTTTGCTACCTCCTCTTTCAAAGCAACGAAACGGTGGAGCGCTGTTCCTCGACTCAACCACCTCACTTCCATATGGTAGATTAAGTCACTGCACTCGGCGTCTACCCCTTCAAGAAAGGCTCAAAATGTCCTATGTTTTAGTCCTCTAGAATGTGTTATATCCTTGGGGGCAGCCGGTTTAGGAAGAAATCACTTGAGGCCAGACAGCAGACAGCTAACAAAACCACCATTTTATTTACAGACTCAGAGAACTCACTCAGCCAGCTGAAGCTGGCTGAGCTAACCCATAATAATCTAACTCAGTTGCCATAGCAACAAAAACCATGACAACCAAATACACAACATATTCCTCCCCCCCTAATAAGAACATCCCCTAAATAAAACACACACTAGACTAGAGAAGGAGGGTAGACTGCCTCCATTCCCGGCTAAACCCTGGGGATTATTTTGCCCCATAACCGTGGGTTCGCCCTAGCTAAAGATCCAGCCGATGAGGAGGCCTTCTGTCTCTAGGTGGATTATGGCGAACTTCTGGTGTTATTGCACCCGAAAGCACTAGGGGTTCAGGGTCCGCAGCACGAACGGGTGAGGAGGTGGTATCAGCTCATGCTGGGCAAAGGGGTATCTCAGCCGCCAGCAGTAATGGAGGAGAACAGTCAGGAACAGGTGACTCGTGATTCGGTGCCTCACCAGAAGCGGTGAAGTCAGACCCCTCAACTGCAGATGGGTCCTGAGGACTGGCATGACCTGGCAACAGCTGATCTACATGTCGCCGCCAGGTAAGATTCTCTGCAGTCCGGACTGTGTAGGAAACAGGTCCTGTTTGAGTGATGACAGTGGCCGGGACCCATTTAGCTCTGGAAGTATAATTCCGAGCCAAAACTGGCTGTCCCGGGCTAAAGGTTCGGTCTTTTGCTCTGGGTGCCCATCTGATGACTTGACATTGCTGCTGATGTTGCACAGTTTGTCGGGGTTCAGAAGGTTTCAGCAGATCAAAGCAAGTGCGCAGCTGTTGTCCCAACATTAGAAAGGCTGGGGATGCCTGGGTCGTAGCAAGAGGTGTGTTTCTGTAGGAAAGTAAGAAGGTATCCAGACGCTTTTGAATGGAGTGTTGTCCCCTTGCTGATTTCAAAGCGTTTTTCATTGTCTGCACAAATCTTTCAGCTAATCCGTTGGTGGACGGATGATATTGTGCTGACGTGATGTGGTGTATCCCATTTGCCTTCATAAAATTTTGAAACTCCTGAGAAACGAACTGCGGTCCATTGTCGCTCACAAGTTGTTCTGGCAGACCAAAATGACTAAAGAGTCCTCGTAGTTTATGGATAGTACTCTCTGCAGAAGTGGACTGCATTATAGAGACTTCTGGCCATTTAGAATGGACATCTATTGCCACCAAGAACATGCTTCCTTCAAGGGGGCCAGCAAAGTCAACGTGAATACGTTGCCATGGGTTTTCAGGCCAGTCCCATGGGTGTAGGGATGCCCACTGGGGTGCATTCCTCACACCCTGACATGACATACAAGCTTTTGCCTTCTCTTCAATAGCGCTGTCCAATCCAGGCCACCAAAAATAGCTTCGTGCAATTTCCTTCATGCGCACTATTCCACAGTGACCGGAATGTAGCTGTTCTAACATCTGTGATCTCAGTGGTGGTGGAATAATGACACGTCTCCCCCACAACAAACAACCAGATTGGACCGATAACTCCGTCCGCTTGGACATGTAGGGAACAAGGTCGGATGAGACCAGAGAGGTTTGTCGAGATTTTCCATGCGTCACCAGGTCCATAACTTGGGACAATACTGGGTCAACGCGAGTTGCCTTCTTTATCTGAGTAGCAGTGATGGGTGTATTCTCTACCTGTTCAAAGTAGAAGATTTCCTTTTGGGCACTATCTTGATGTTTGACCGGCAAAGGCAACCTTGAGAGGCCATCTGCATTGCCGTGCAGAGTGGATTTCCGATATTTGATTTCATATGTGTGTGCTGAAAGTAACAATGCCCAACGTTGCATACGACTAGCAGCTAATGGGGGAATGCCTGTGTAGGGTCCAAAAATTGACGTCAGAGGTCGATGGTCTGTAAGAAGAGTAAACTTTCGCCCAAACAGGTACTGATGAAACTTCCGAATTCCAAAAACAATTCCTAATGCCTCACGTTCGATTTGGGCGTAGTTAGTTTCTGCTTTGCTTAGAGTGCGTGAAGCAAAAGCAATAGGTCTCTCTTCTCCCGAAGGCATAATGTGTGACACGACTGCTCCCACTCCATAAGAGGAAGCATCGCAGGCCAATTGCAGGGGTAAGGATGGATCAAAGTGCATTAGAACTTCAGAATTTAACAATGCATCCTTAGCTTTGTTAAATGCAACATCACAGGCTTCAGTCCACTTCCAGGCCTTGTTCTGCCCAAGGAGCTCATGAAGTGGTTTTAGCAGTGTGGCTAACTGTGAGATGAACTTTCCATAATAGTTCAGTAGTCCTAGAAACGAGCGCAGCTGGCTTACATTTCGTGGTGGGGGAGCCTCCACAATAGCTTTAACTTTTGCAGGGGCCTTATGAAGACCTGCAGAATCGATGATGTGTCCCAAATATTCAACAGAGGGCTTGAAGAATTCACACTTTTCTTTGCGAACTCGTAGGCCATACTCTTCCAATCTTTGTAGGGTAGCCTCTAAATTCTTTAAGTGATCCTCTTCATTTCTTCCAGTGACCAGGATATCATCCAGATAGCACTGAACTCCTGACAAGCCACACAAGATCTGGTCCATAGCTCTCTGGAACAGGGCGGGAGCCGATGTTATTCCGAAGGGTAGGCGACAGTATCGATAAAGCCCCTTATGAGTCACAATAGTCAACAGCTCTTGGGACTTTTCATCGACGTGCATCTGTAAATATGCTTGACTCAGATCAATCTTACTGAACTTTTGTCCCCCAGCCAGGCCTGCGAAGAGGTCATCGATGCGGGGAAGCGGGTATTGCTCTGCACACAACACTGGGTTGACAGTGACTTTAAAATCACCGCAAATCCGGAGAGAGCCATCTTTCTTCACTATTGGAACGATAGGAATGGCCCATGAGCTATGGGTAACTGGTATTAGGACTCCATTGGTGACCAGGCGCTCCAGGTCTGCTTCAACTTTTGGCCTGATGGCATATGGCACAGTTCGGGCTTTCAGATATTTTGGTGGACTGTCAGGTTTAATGTTCAATGTCACAGTGATTCCCTTCATACTTCCCAAATCATCTCCAAAAACAGCAGCATATTTCCTTAGTATAGGGGTTAGACTGGTTTCTTCTTTAGTCATCCGGTGCACTTCTGCCCAGTTCAGTTGAATCTTCCCAAGCCAAGATCTACCCATAAAGGCTGGGTAGTTACCTCTCACCACAAACAGTGGCAATTTAGCCACCTGTCCATTGAGCTCCACCTTAACATCAATAGTGCCCAGCATAGGCACAGCTTCTCCCGTATACGTCTTCAGAACAGTTTTTGTTGCCTTAAGCGGAAGATGCTGTAGCTTTTCTTTATACACAGTCTCGGAGATCAGTGAGACGGCTGCACCGGTGTCCAGTTCCATGCGTATATGTTTGCCATCCAATAACGGGGTTACCCAGTATTTATGTGAGCCCACTGCCAAAGACAAAACATGCAGTGGCACTTTCTCTTGCGCTGAGGTGTCACCTTGATCATCCTGGGTCTGCTCTAGGGTATGCAAGGTTCCTCTTTTTGTCGGCCAGACCACAGGCCTCCCTTTCTTTTGTTTACAGGCACACTCAATGTGTCCCTTTTTGCCACAGTGTCGACACACCAGGTCCTTACACCAGCATTCCGATGCCTGGTGACCCGGCTTACCACAGCGGTAACATTCTTGACTCTGCACCGTTTTGTGGGTCAGTTCTTGTGACACTTTTTTCACCCTAGGGGATGCACCGATGTATTGCGCCTCCCTTGTAGCCAGTTCCATGGAGACAGCAATATCAACAGCCTTCTGTAAGGTAAGCTGAGCCTCTGTCAGTAGGCGCTTCCATATAGCTTCACTGTAGAGGCCACACACTAACCTGTCACGCAGGGCATCATTTAACATTTCTTTAAATTCACAGTGTTCTGCTAGCTTTTTTAAAATGGCTACAAATTGTATAACTGTTTCATCTTCTTTTTGGTCTCTTTTGTGGAACCTATATCTTTCAGCAATTACCAGTGGTTTTGGGGAAAAAT
This sequence comes from Mauremys mutica, assembly GCF_020497125.1. Classification (NCBI taxonomy): domain Eukaryota; kingdom Metazoa; phylum Chordata; order Testudines; family Geoemydidae; genus Mauremys; species Mauremys mutica. Next base: position 50,256,395 of record NC_059077.1, read on the forward strand.
GGGACCCCAGGATTTCCACAATGTCACTGTAAGATTTAGTTGCTGGCTTAACAGGGTGTAGTAAGCTGCGTAGCAGGAAGTAGGTTTTAGCCCCTACAACACTTAAGAATATTGGCACCTTCTTCGCTTCTGTAATGTCATTTGCAATAAAAAAAAACTCAAAACGCTCAGTATACACATGCCATTGCTCTATATTCTCATCAAAAGGTTCCAGTGGCCTGGTCAGAGTAGCCATGATTTTAGTTTCACTTTCACAGTCAGGTATCAGAGGGGTAGCCGTGTTAGTCTGGTTCTGTAGAAGCAGCAAAGAATCCTGTGGCACCTTATAGACTAACAGACGTTTTGCAGCATGAGCTTTCGTGGGTGAATACCCACGTCTTCGGATGCAAGTGGGATTTCACAGTCAGTGCAAACAAGCAGCTTTTTTGTTTGATTGTTCTTTACCTTGACTTCTACTTCCTTCTGTTACTGGAGCAGCACCGGAATCTCACCCTCGTCGCCACTTGTTATATCCTTGGGGGCAGCCGGTTTAGGAAGAAATCACTTGAGGCCAGACAGCAGACAGCTAACAAAACCACCATTTTATTTACAGACTCAGAGAACTCACTCAGCCGGCTGAAGCTGGCTGAGCTAACCCATAATAATCTAACTCAGTTGCCATAGCAACAAAAACCACGACAACCAAATACACAACAGAACGGATGTAGTTTACAATGGAAACTACTACTGACATTACATGCTCGAATTTTAAGACTTTGCTATACAAAACCTGCTGATGTATAATGCAGTGATGTTTGGTTATTTGTCTCCCGATAAATTCTTCAAGAAGAGTAACTGCTCCGACATTTTTTCCACATATAGCTGAAGCACCATTAGTACAAATGGCCACCAAGTTTGTGAAATCTAATCCCGACTTATCATTCATGCACCTTATCACTTCACTGGAGGTTTCTTTTCCGGTCGTGCGACCCGTCAGGGAGCACATGCCAACAAGTTCTTCAGTAATTTCAAAGTTTTTATCAATACCTCTAATAAAAATAAGAAGTTGGGTGGTGTCTTTTAAATCAGTGCTTTCATCCATAGCTAGGGAGTAAAAGCAGAATTCACTGACTCTCTGCTTTAACTGATCACTTAGATTGGTAGAAATGTCAGCTTTTCTTCTCTGTACAGTCATGTGTGATAGACTGACATTCTCAAATATTCCCATCTTTTCTGGACTGACATTCTCAAATATTCCCCTCTTTTCTGGACATAACTCAAATACGGTAATCAACATACACTTTTTTAAAAACTCGCCTTGTGTGAACCATTTCCCAGCAGCAGCAATTTCCTTAGAAATTTGTAAGCTTACTTTAGTAACCGTATCGTTCTCGGTGCTCACTTTCTTGAAAATTTGCTGTTCTTCACTAAGGTTTTTCGCTAAACTGGCTGCTTTAATTATTTTTTCATTTGGGTTGAATTTGGTGAGATTGGGATGTTTAGTTTCAAAGTGCCGCTGAAGGTTGTATTCTTTTGGAATGGCTAACATTTCGCGACACACGAGGCACAGTGTTTTGTCTTTGGAAACAGTACATAAGTATTCATTCATCCATTCAGTGTTGAAAACTCTGTGCTCTGATTCTCTTTTTCTTTTCACTCATGGTATCCATTATGAAGCTCAAGATTTTGTTGAATAAATTCACACACAAGGGAAACACTCACAGTCACACACAAAGAGAAGAGATATCTCATGGCACATGGCACACTAGCAAGGCACTGACGGTGTGTGGAAGCCTGTAGAGGGGGAAAGAAATAGCATGCATAGGGTGACCAGATCACAGCAGGAAAATAGGACCTGCCCCCTCACTGCTTGGCCCCACCATCACACACCTCTTCAACCCCTCAGGGGTCACTATATTACTGGACACAGCAGTACCAAAAATTAAAATACTGAAAATGGATGCTCCCCTCCAGCCACCAACTCGCCGCTTGCCTCCTCAGGCCCCCCCCCCCCAAGCATAAAGCCTCACCGCACTGCCTGCCCACCCGCTTGGCTCATCATCCCCCCATGAAATAAGGGGGGGGAAGGGGGACAGTTTGAAGGGATTTTCTGGGGCTAAGAACTAAGGGGAGGGGAAAGGGAGGCAGTGTGAAAGGATTGGATGTGACTGTCCAACACACAAACACAGGGGCCGCAGGGAGCCCCGGGGGGGGGGCAGTGTGATAGGGGCCAGGGAGAGGGAAGGTCCCTGGACCAGGGAAGGGGGCAGCAGTCAGGGCAGGGCAGGTGCAACACACAGACACAGATACACACAGAGAGACATAGAGATACACACACGTCTCCCCCGGGGATTTCCTGGCTGCCCACAGACAGTTCAACCCCCGCTCCCCGCTGCCCCGATCACTATGGAGGCCGCCCTAGGACCAACCAGCGCAGTAGCTGCCCTGGCCCCAACTGAAGGGGGGGTTTTGGGGGGTGTCTCGGCCCAGTCCCTCCCCCCCAAGCTGCAGCTTGAGCCCAGGCCAGGTGCCCCTCCCCTCGCTCGGCACTTACCGGCTCTGCCTCATGCCCAGCGCTTCCCGAACCCAGCAGCCCCACCCTGCCACTTGCCCGTGGGCCACACAGTGAGCCCACGCGGGCCTCATGTTGTGCAGACCTGATCTACACCAATGGGAGAAGCTCTTCCATTGGCAAAGGTAGTTATCTTCATTAAGTGTTACAGAGGCGCAGCTGCACCAGTGCAGCTGTACCACTTCAGCGCTGTAAGTATAGACAAACCCTGAAGACATCTGATTAGTCATGTGCATTTGAAAATATCTGATATGTACATATGTATTGGGTACTCCTGAGCATTAAACAAATGGGTGTGCTCAATTTGCATGTTCCAATATTCTCCCTTAACTTCTTCCCCCTCTCTGCCGGTCCCATTGCCTGTTCTAACAATCTTTCCCCTGTGCTCTTAAATTCTGGATGTCTTAGTGGTTAGTAGATTCTTCTTTGCTCCATTCTCTGGAATATATCCTTTCTGTAAATGTGACTCTCTGAATCCTGTCTCAAACCTCATCTTTCTCCCTGCCCTCTGGCCCTCAAGTAAGAATGATAAAACTTTCATATCATATGCTGAGTCTTTGAGTTTCCCTGAGCTCATTCATTAACTCTGAAACCCAGCTTTTGGCCTTTGTGCCTGTCTTCCTAAAACATTGTAACTATATAAATTTCTTGCATGTTTGTGTAGGGATTTTAATTACCTGATTAGATACTTAACAATGCTTTTATATGAAAGAGGCTGTAGGTTCAATTGTGTTGTGCTAGGATAGTTAGTGCTGACATATTTATGTACTAAAAATCTTGAAATTGTCTATGTCCCAATGGTGACTCCAAGGGCCATACTCCACTCTTGATCCACAACTGCTGTCCCCTTATTGTTTTGGTGTTTTAAAGGGCCTGATCCTGTTGTCCTTTAATATATAATGCTCCCAGTTTTGTGTGTGAAGGGAAGCAGGATTATGCCTTTTTAAAGTGTTTTCCAAAAGTCAACTTCATTGCAATATGAGGTTTCTGATCCTACCTGTGGGTATTTTTTTGGACCTCGGTGGACTATTGTTCTCACTTTCAGACCTAATCTAAATTTCTCGGAGTATAGTTTACATGGATTACAGCAAATCTTATGACATTATAATACAGTGTTTTAGGACGGCATGTTAGTTTCTGTTGTCTAAGTACACTCCTGTTGCTGTCAGGGTTCCTTTTTGTGATTTGCAATTATGTGCTGAAAATATACTGAGCTGGTATTTTACTTCCTGTTATACATGTGAATTGTATGCTAAAGTAAGCCTTGAAAAAACACCCATGACATTTACAATACAACTAATACATAGCAAAGCATAAAGGCACCAGGGGAAATGGGAAACATCTCTTCCTTTAACTGCAAGAATTTTCTGATAGACTGGGAGTCAGTTGGCAAGAGTATGAAATGAAAGATTCAAATTCAGCATTTCAGTCAGTACAATAAAGAGCAATATGTTTGTATTTTGTTGATATTATGTTGTATGAAGACCTCTGAAAATGTTAATATAGCACCATGAAACTAATATTACTGACGTTGCTTTGTTGCTCCTGCTTTTATTGTTGTTCAGCAATGCAAGAGATTCCCTCCCCCAGGTCTGAGGATGCTGCCCTCACAGCACTTCCAGCTCAGGGAGCAAAAGACAGGACTTTTATGAATAATATTGTATCCTAAACTAAAAGTAATAACATTTAATTTCCTTCCATTACTTAAAAACACTCACTAGCACCTCTAAATTAAAACAAAATCTGGCAGACAAATACTTTGGCTAAAGGCAAATTAATTAAAGCCATTCTGTGAAAAAATACTGTTCTCACCTTCAGCCCTAATCTAACTTCCTATGAGTATAGTGTATGAACTCAAGCAAATCTTGTGGCATTGTAATATGGTGTTTTTATGCTGGCATTTAAAGCTGTACTGAATTCATAACCTTTTCTAAAACATTTTGTCGCTTTCATTCATTCTGTTCAGGTTTAACATTTAGTTTGCATCAGAAAAGTATAAAAATGGGTTTATTTATACCCTTTCTAACTGATTCTTTAACATCTTTTTTTAGGTAAACAAAATATATCAGAGTCTGCATCTGTTGAGCTGGACATTCCTATGGAAAGTGGGCCAGCCAATCCATTAACTGGGATAGCTACTCTAAAACCCAATATCCCTGATAGTTCAATCACTGAATCAGTTGTCACCAAAACAAAGATCCCATCTTTGGAAAAAGTGATCCTGGAAAGCAAAAAGGAAGATACAATACTAAGTACCAGAGGGGGTGAGAAAAAACAAGAAGAGAAGATGCCTAAGGAGAACATTAAGTTAACCACTATTCTACCTCAGATTGTCACAGATGGCAAAGTAGATACTTCTGAATCATTGGAAATGACTAAAACTGATTCTACACCTAGGCTAGCAGTGAGTACACCTATACAAAAGGAGTTGGAGCACACTTATTCTGCAGCAGAATTATCTAAGAAATCAGATATTTCTAAAATCAGAAAGGAAGTTTATTTGTCCTCAATAATTTCAGAGCATAGAGCAGCTACAAGTGCGATTCCCACATCACTTCCAATCACAGATTCATGGGAAGATGTTGAAACTAAAAATACACAAACTGTTGAAAGTCAGACTGAACAAATAGAGGTGGGCCCAATGAGAACATCTGCAAATACCTCAGTGCAAACCCCTGTGAGAGAGTTTGCTGAAACAGAGACTTCAGTTAAACTAACAAAGGAGGAAATGTATCTTAGTGCTCAACCTACAAAAGAATCAATGGAAGCAAAAACTCACAAGAAAACAGCTATTGTAATTCCCAAAGATCTGCACACTGATCATCATGAACCTACCACAGAGGAGGTGAATGGCAAAGGAAGCACATACACTGTTATGCCTGACCACAGAACTTTGGCTTCTAGCAGAATCCCAGAATTAGAAGTAATTACTGTATCAAAGACATTCTTAGACGGTCATACTGTAACTGCTAGGGCATCTTCTACAGCAAGTGAGTCAACTCCAGCAGTTAGAATTACAGAAAAACTTATTCTATTTGATAATGAGGGATCAGCTGAAGGAAGCAGAGAGGATTTGGAGGATGTGCAGACTACCGATGCACTTGAAATTTCCTTTGGAGCACCTATGTCTACATCTGTACCAGCAGTTAATCAGACAGAAGCTGAGGCCATCACTGTCTCACAAGGTACCACTTCACCACAAGGGGTAGTAAAGAGAATGCAGACTGACATCTACCCATTTCTAAAAACAGAAGGCTCAATCGTCTTAGACGACACTAGAGAGCCTGAATTAAGAACAATTGATGTTACAGCCCCTTATATCACAGCAGTTATTCCTGACTCTGATAAGGACAAAACAGAACCTAAGAGATATGTTGCTAGTGAGAAATTCACACTTGCTCCTCGAGTTTCAAGCACTCCACTACCTACTGATAAAGATCAGGAAAATGTGACAGAAGATTTGCTTCATTATGTGAAAACATATGGAGCTTTAAGAACAGGAGATGGTATCTCTGGAATGGAATTTTCTACAGCTTCTCCAGGGCAAATTTATGTTGTAGAACATACAAAGCACCCTGAAGCAGAAATTTCAACAGCAAAAGATAAAACTAAGATAAGTGTTGAGCCAACAGAAACAAAAACTGATGAACAACGTACAGCTATATCAGCTGATATAGATCAGGGTAAAGATATTACAAGTGTCTACCCCACTCGCAGAGCTATAGAACTGGAAGTGATCACAGTATCAAAAATATTGCTGGATGAAAGCAATGCAACAATAAAGTCCTTTCTGCCATCGGGGCCAGCATCAAAAGCTACAAAATTACCAACTGCCAGTCCCCCTATCATGGAAGTGATAGAAGGTTTTACAGAACATGCAGATGTTGTTTCAAGGTATCATGATACTGTGAGAACATTTGCTCCTGCACCAGAAATGAAACCAGAAGAAACCACTGAAAAAGCACGATTTACTGAAGACCTTACATTTACAGATAAAGAGTTCACAAAATATGTAGTCACAGAGGGTGGCCAGATAAGTACTGGAACAACCATTAAAGAAGAATTATCTTCAGTGACATCCACTACTGTAAAAGCCTATGAAGAAAAGGTTGTACCTAGTGCAGGAAGAGAAGGGCAACAAGATGATTTGATTGAGGAAGGAAGCACTATAGAGCAGGACCAAGATCTAGGAATCTCCAGAGCGATGATTACTATTCACCCACATGTGGAAACTCAAGATATAGAAGGAACAGTATTTCAAAAGGAACACTCTACCAATGGTGAAGCGATGGTACAAATGGTTACTGCCACAGAGTCCACAGCATCCATTTCTAAAATGGATGTGACATCTACTCAAGTACACGTGGAAACAGATGATCAGGAGGTTGTCTCTAAATCTGAATCTGCTCAGACCACTGTTACTGAAAGACAAGATGTGATCCAAATTACTGAAGAAACAGTGGAAGAAAAAACATATGGAATTACTATAGAGCAATTGGCTACTGCCACTGATTCTACTGCAACTACTTCTAAGGTGCCTGTGACATTTGTTCAAATATATGAACAAAAGACAACTTTAGAACCTGAATTGGCTCACACAGCTATTACTGAAAGGCAGGATGTGGACATAATTACTGAAGGATCAGCATATGGTGAAATACGTACAACTACAGAAGCTTTCGTGCCTGATATAAAGATAAGGGATTATGAAAAAGTTCTAGTGTCTGGTGAAACAACCACTGGGACCATACAGCTTGTACTGTCTCCAGAAGTTGTTGCTGTTACTGAACACAAAGTAAAGACCACTGAAGTTATGCCAGTACCACCAACCACTGAAACTGAAGTAGATGAAGGTGGAGTACCACGCATCAAACAAGAAAATGAAACAGAAGGCAGTCGTGTGGTGAGTTGGGAATCCGAGTTACCTTCACATACAGTGCCTACAGGTCCTTCTGCACCAGAAGGTATTACTCATCAGATTGAGAAGTCTACTTCTGTGGAAAAAGTGGAAAATTTTACAACTCATAATCTGGAAGGTTCAGGAATATTGGAGGAACCTAAAGGAACAGAACCAATTATATTTTCAACTATTGGAACAGATAAAACAACAGTTATAAGTGCAGTAGACAAAATCCAACCAACTTCAACTACCAAGTCCTTTGTTACTACAACGCCGCCATGTATAATTGACAGGGAAGATGAGGAGGAAACAAGCATAGACATGGTAATAATTGATGAATCTATTTCTCCCAGTAAAATCACTACTGATGATGGTCTGACAGTGGAAGGCAAGACAGTGGAACCAGAAATTGATAAAGAATATTTCACATCATCAAGTGCCACTGCAGTTGCACGACCTACCAGACCACCCAAAGTTGAGGAAACCACAGAGGTTTTAGAACCTGAGGAAGTGTCTCCCTCTATTCCAGACATGAAAAATAAATCTGACATAACATTATTTGTTATTGCCATTACAGGCAATGATACAGGTAAGAGTTTTCCCTTTAGACCTATGACCCATGTCCATACAGTTTGCCATAATAGTAATATTTCACAATATACTGTACCAGGAGTTATTCTTTGAAGCACAGCTTTGTCTAAACAGGAGTTTTTAAAGTTTTTCTATGTATATATTGATACTAATTATTTAAGATAATTTAGAAATGTACATTATAATTGTCTTTGAGTCAAATTCACTACTGTATTGTACTATAAGTACAAATGTATTGTACTTATTATTAGGAGTCGTAAGAATGGTGTTTGTCATATTATTTACTCAGATCACTGATTGGACTTTGGTTATCTGTGACACAAAACATTTTAGTTTCACAGCTTCCATGCCATACATTACTACTTTTAAATGTAGCATTAGACAGTGTTAACATTCCATTTGTCTGTAGCCATTAACAATGCTATTTACAGTGTGGTCCGCTAAAACATTTGGGAACATTTGTTACATCTACAGGTGGATGTTGTGGGATTTGGGGGGCAGAATATTTGCCATGGTGTATCATCATCATTTTCCTGATTACTTTGCAGAGTCCGTGATGCAAATTACCATAATTTGCACAAGTTCATGAAGTTTTTTAGCTGAAGGCACTGTATTTGCAAATGCAGCTTTAATTCCATGGGTTTCCAGAACAGAAACTGCAAAACTACATTGAACTAAACTAGCATTGAACTAAGCTACCAATTTCTGAATTAAAATATTGTATCAGACAACTGGCCATTACTTGAGATCTTTCGTATAATATTAAGTTAAAAAAAAAGAGATATGAAAGTGCTGAGAAAAGGGAGATTAATCGAGGTATATTGTAGGGTTTGTTGAATTTCATACTATGTTTAATTCATTTATAATGATTTTTTTCCACAAAAATATACATTTTCTTTTTCTTTTAGCCTAGCTGAATATGATGCCTTCTGTATGATTACTTAGAGGATTAATTTCCCACTTGTTCATGACCATAACTACCATTAGTGTAAAGAACCTGATCCAACTCCCATTACAATTAATGCAAATCCTTTTATTGATTTCAGTGGGAGTTGGTTTGGGACCTAACAGAGTTGTGTGCACCAATCAAAAGGCAAAAGTAGTACAGTGTAGTAAGCAGAGCTTGTACAGAGTGCAATTTTTTTACTTTTGCTTATTTTGTACTATATATATCTACAATATTTAAACTGCATAGTCTTGACAAATACATTGTGAACAATTGGGGCTTAATAGCAAAACTAGACTGGAAAGAATTATGTGATTTTTTTTAATTGAGCAGTACTTTTGTTACTGGAATATGTGACACATTAACAGCATTGTGGGTTTGTGTTCTGCCTAGTGCCTATATTTAGAAGTCACAATTAGATGAGACACACTGATGAGCCACATCAAATGATTGAGGTATGTGGATTGGATTTAAGTCAGATACAAAATACTCTTGAATTCATGAAAGTTCGATTAAATCCATTCGCTATCTAAGGACCAGATTATGGAGTAGAAGAGGCCACTTACTTGTATGCACTAGTATAACAATACCACAGCTTACTGTGCATGGGAGGAAGCAATCTTCACAGAGATGCTATATCCTTCCCTCAAGCCTCGGGTCAGGAAGGGTGGGAGGGTTTGGAGAGTGAGTGTAGCCTTGACTCCTCGTCCCCCAAGATGAAGGTATGCCAGGGCAACAGGAGCGTATGCTGAGGCAGGTCTCAGTTCACTATTTCTGTGGAGCACCAGCAGTCAGGGGAAGAAGGGTGCTGTGATTCCCTGGGTCACAATTCCCTCCTGAGATGCTCCAGGGGCAACACAAGAGTGTGCAGTCATTTTCTGTGGGCCAGATCTCACACTAATGATCTAGCCCTTAGAGCAGAATTTCTTCAAACTTTACCTTCTGTTAGAGTTTCAAAACTTTTTAAACCTCTCTGTGTGTATTTGTGTATGTTTGTGGGTATATGTGTCAGTGGTTGAAGCTTTAACTTCAGTCAGTGGCGCTTTAAAATTTTGTCACTAAGGATGGTTTATTCTACCGTGTATGAATCAAAATAACTCTTTCTGTAAAATAAGGTGGAATTCCCCAAATGGCAATTTCTCTACTGTGTTAAAAAAGAAGGGATTTTACTATCTTTTTAGTGCAGGATTAGAATAGAAGTTTGTTTCCCTCCTTCCTCCAGCCTGTTTTCAAATCTGACAGCCACTGTATGTGAATTTCCCAGCCTTAGACATCTAATCAGATAGCTGCTCCTAAAGGTGCTTTTCTTTTGAGCATTCTGACCATTTTTTTTTCATTCCACACAAGTACTAGAAAACATTTGCAAGATCCCATCAAGCACATTTTCAATTCACTGCTTCTTAGTACATAAACTTTCTTTTATTCTGAAGGAAATACATACAGTAAGTGTTAAGGAGGAGACAATTTGACAGAGATTACTAACACATGCACCTCACCAGAAGTTAGTTACTACAGAACATGATACAGTCCATTTTTTCTGATATGCTTTGCAATGAAAGTTGATTCATAGTCATCAGGGAACTATATAAAACAGTGTCATTGACTTGTTGGTTCTCAGCTAAGGGATCACAGGAAACAGTATTCAGAATTACAATTATCTTTAGTAAACAATGTTTGTCCTCATTTGCATTAGCATATTTTCAATAAAATATATTTTAACACTCTTAAATACAACAATAAACTAGGGATGGAACAAACCCTGCCAGGATTTTGAAGTACAAAAAGTGTACATATCTCCTTGCAAATACCAATTTTCTTATCAAGTCCTGAAAATAATACCAAAACAATTACAAGGTGAGCTGAGGTATGTATAGTTCAAGCTATTGTATATAAATGTCTCCTCAGTAGTATTAGTACATTTGTGTGAGTCAGTTCACTACCTTCCTTTTCTTCAGTATATGTTTGTGCTGGACAGGACTGGCTCCAAGGGTTTTGCCACCCCAAGCAGCCAAAAAAAAAAAGAGCCGCGATCGCGATCTGCAGCATTTCAGTGGGAGGTCCTTCGCTTCAACCGGGAGTGAGGGACCCTCCGCTGAATTGCTGCCAAATAGCTGGACCTGCCGCCCCTCTCCGGAGTGGCCGCTCCAAGCACCTGTTTGGTAAGCTAGTGCTTGGAGCCGGCCCTGTGCTGGAAACAATATTTCATCTCAATAGCAGAACAAGACTCTATGGAAGTAGAATAGTATGTTTCGTTTCACATCACTGATGTGACTTGTCTGGTACAGTGGAAACTTGCCATTATGCTAACGTGGTGAAAAGCCAATCTCTGCAACTCAGTTTCACTATCTGTAAAGTGGGCATAATAACAGTTAAATACCTCATACAGGTGTTGTTAGTCTTAATTAGTTATGAGCTCTATTTTGTCTTTTGCCCCTCATTAAGGGAGTAATTTGGGGTTACCCGACCTAAGTGGAATAATGTCTTGGAAGCAGAATTACATAAGAACATAGAATGCCCACACTGGGTCAGACCAGTGGTCCAGCTAGCTCAGTATCCTGTTTTCCGACAGTGGCCAATGCCAGGCGCATCAGAAGGAATGAAAGAATAGAAAATCATCAAGTGATCCATCCCCTGTCACACATTCTCAGCTTCTGGCAGTCAGAGGCTAGGGACACTCAGAAAATGAAGTTGCATCCAAGACCACTCTGCTTAATAGCCATTGATGGATCTATCCTCCATGAACTTGTCTAATTCTTTTTTGAACCCCTTTATAGTTTTGGCCTTCACAACATTCCCTGACATTGAGTTGACTGTACGTTGTGTGAAGTACTTCCTTTTGTGTATTTTAAAGCTGCTGTTTATTAATTTCATTATGTAATCCCTGGTTCTTGTGTTTTGTGAAGGGGTAAGTAACACTTCCTTATTCATTTTCTCCCCATCATTCATGATTTTATAGATCTCTATCCCTTCTTATATCCCTTCTTAGGGTATGTCTACACTACAAGAGTAGTTCGATTTAACTTAGGTCGAATTTGTGGATTCGACCTTATGAAGTCGAATTTGTGTATCCACACTAAGGACACTAATTCGACTTTGAGTCCACACTAACGGGGCAAGCATCGACATTGGAAGCGGTGCATTCTGGGCAGCTATCCCACAGTTCCCGCAGTCCCCGCTTCCCATTGGAATGCTGGATAGAGCCCCCAATGCCTGCTGGGGGAAAAATGTGTCAAGGGTGGTTTTGGGTAACTGTCGTCATTCAACTGTCACTCCCGCCCTCCCTCCCTGAAAGCGCTTGTGGGAAATCTGTTCGCGCACTTTTCTGGTCAGTGACAGCGCGGACGCCACAGCACTGCGAGCATGGAGCCCGCTGCGATCATCGCTGCACTTATGGCCGTTGTCAACTCCTCGCACCTTATCGTCCACCTCTTCCACAGTCAGCTGCTGAGAAATCGGGCGAGGAGGCTCCGGCAGCGCGGTGAGGACATGAAGTGTGAGAGTGGCACAGACCTCTCACAAAGCACGGGATCCCGTGCTGCGGAGATCATGGTGGCAATGGGTCACGTTCATGCTGTGGAACGGCGATTCTGGGCCCGGGAAACAAGCACGGACTGGTGGGACCGCATAGTGCTGCAGGTCTGGGATGAATCACAGTGGCTGCGAAACTTCAGGATGCGTAAGGGCACTTTCCTTGAACTTTGTGACTTGCTGTCCCCTGCCCTGAAGTGCCAGGACACCCAGATGCGAGCAGCCCTGAGTGTGCAGAAGCGAGTGGCCATAGCCCTCTGGAAACTTGCAACGCCAGACAGCTACCGGTCAGTAGCGAACCACTTTGGCGTGGGCAAATCTACCGTGGGGGTTGCTGTGATGCAAGTAGCCCACGCAATCGTTGAACTCCTGCTCTCAAAGGTAGTGACCCTGGGAAACGTCCAGGTCGTCATAGATGGCTTCGCTGCGATGGGATTCCCAAACTGCGGTGGGGCTATCGATGGGACTCACATCCCTATCCTGGGACCAGCACACCAGGCCAGCCAGTATATTAACCGAAAGGGCTACTTTTCAATGGTGCTGCAAGCACTGGTGGACCATAGGGGACGTTTTACCAACATCTACGTCGGGTGGCCGGGCAAGGTTCATGACGCGCGTGTTTTCAGGAACTCTTGTCTGTTTAGACGCCTGCAGGAAGGTAGTTTCTTCCCGGACCACAAAATAACTGTTGGGGATGTGGAGATGCCTACAGTGATCCTCGGGGACCCAGCCTACCCGCTAATGCCCTGGCTCATGAAGCCCTATACAGGCGCCCTGGACAGTGACAAAGAACTCTTCAACTACCGGCTGAGCAAATGCAGAATGGTGGTGGAGTGTGCTTTCGGACGTCTCAAGGGGAGATGGAGGAGCTTACTGATTCGCTCGGATCTCAGCGAAACCAATATCCCCATTGTTATTGCAGCTTGCTGTGTGCTCCACAATCTCTGTGAGAGCAAGGGGGAGACCTTTATGGTGGGATGGGAGGTTGAGGCAAATCGCCTGGCTGCTGATTACGCTCAGCCAGACAGCCATGCGATTAGAAGAGCCCAGCGGGAAGCGCTGTGCATCCGGGAGGCTTTGAAAGCTAGGTTCCTCAGAGAGCAGGGTAACCTATGACTGTCTAGTCTCTTTACAGAGAAGCTGAACCTGCCCCTGTTTCAGTTACTATTGACTTTTTTCAGCGGTTACATACCCCGTTCACCAGGTTTCCCCCCTTCCAACAGACGTTTAAAAATAAAGTTAATGGAACATTGTTAATTAACAAAGTTTTCTTTACTAACGAATTTGCATTAAAGGGTTCAAACAGGGACGCAGACTGTGGTGGGTACGGTGTGCAGTGATGTACAGACCGCTTCTACACTCGAGGAATGACAGGCTCCTGCTCCTACAGTGGTCTCTGGGGGGAGGATGGTTACAGGAGGGTGTGCAGGAAGGGGTGGGTTTGCAGGAAGGGGTGAGGGGTGTGTGGGAAGGGTGAGTCGGTGTAGGGGGATGAGGGCTCTGGCTGGGGCTCAGGGCATCGGAGAGGCTCATGGCTAGGGTGGAAGGGCATGGTAAGGGCAGCCTGACCTTGCCATTTGTGGATGCCAGGCGCTAGGACCCTGGGGCAGCATACACCTCCCAGACTGACCTGGGGCAGCAGACACCTTCCAGAGTGACCCGGGTGCCTAGTGACTGCACTCTGTGTGTGACCTGCTGTTGATCCTGCCCCCATGTCTGTACCCTGCTAATGGTGGCTGTCCTATGCAATTAACAAACCCCTCCCCCCTTCACACAAAGTCTTCTGCAAATAAACGTGACAGAAAAAGGAATTAACAGCGAACTATTTTTAATACTCAACTACATAGTTGGGGGATGAAACTGGGATTTGGGATTGGGTGAGCCAGGAAGGGAAGCAATTCTCAAACTTTAGGGAATGAGAGCTGTTTGGTACATGAGCGCTCTGCTGGGGTGGAGTGACAGTTTTCACGGCCCCTAGCGCCCCTCCTTCTTGTTATTTTGGTTGAGGGGTGGACAGGACTTTGTGGCGGGGGAGGGCGGTTGCAGATACAGTGCAGGGGGGCTCTCTCCTCCTGCCTGCGGTCCTGCAGAACATCCACTAGGCGCCGGAGCATGTCCATTTGCTCCCTCATTAGGCCAAGCAGCGTTTGAGTCAACTGCTGGTCTTCCTGCCGCCACCTGTCCTCCCGTTCGCTGTGTGAGCGCTGGTACTGAGAGAGGGTCTCCCTCCACTGGCTCTGCTGGGCCGCCTCGGTTCTGGAGCAGGCCATCAGTTCAGCGAACATCTCGTCCCAAGTCTTTTTCTTTCGCCGCCTAATCTGCGCCAGCCTCTGTGAGGGGGATGCCGGGGCAGATCGGGAAACAGCCACAGCTGTGTGATGGGAAAAAGGAAGTGATTTCCTTGCAAAGATACATGTTTGCGAACACTGAACACAGTTTAGTCTGTCTCTGTGAACAAGACCATACACGGCACCTATCTCATGCACTCTCAGGACAAGTTCGAATTTTCGGCATTCGCTTTCATTGCCTGGGGTCTTGCACTGGAGATCAGACAAGCAGGGCAGGACAGCAGAATCCGTGTAGCAGCCAGGCCTGGTAAGCCGTAAACTTTAGGCTGCTTAAAAGTTAATGTATAGCAGTGCCCTCCTGCTGCAGGCAATCCGGAAAGCATAAACTCTGACCCTGTTCCACCCCCTCACGGCTGTCCCCGGGAAAGATCCCTGTATGCTTCCCCTCTGCAGCTTCCACCACGTGGCTGTTAAATGACGCTTAGTGTTATGCAAAGGAAAAGTGAAGCATTCCCAATAGTAACATTACACTAATTCCCCTAATTAGATGCAGCAGTTGCCGAGCGAGATTACCCTGAGGCGGGTCACTAAGACAGAGAGAGAGCGCATGCTGCGTGAAACCCTGCACAAAGCAGGGCCCTATGCTGCCATGCTCGTGGAGGCAATGCTCCCACTGTACCTGAGGATAGCCTGGCGCGGAAGAGTGTGCTTCCACGGAGCACCCAACAAGGCACCTCTCCCCAGGAACCTCCTGCGGAGGCTTTTCGAGTACCTCTATGAGAGCTTCGTGGAACTGTCCCAAGAGGATTTCTGTTCTATCCCCATATGCATTGACCTTCTTTTCATATAGTTTTTATTCCTGTTTTTTGAAAAATAAATGTTTACATGTTTATAGCACTTACCGACTGATCCTTCCCCTGATTCAGAATCAGGGTTAACGGCCGGGGAGGGTTGGTAGGGGATCTCTGTGAGGGTGATGAAGAGATCCTGGCTGTCGGGGAAATCAGTATTGTAAGCGCTGTCGCCTGCCTCGTCCTCCACAAACCCTTCCTTATCTTCCCCATCCGTGAACATCGCCGAGAAACTGCCCGTCGACACTATCCCATCCTCAGAGTCCACGGTCACTGGTGGGGCAGTGGTGGCAGACCCACCGAGAATGGCATGCAGTGCCTCGTAGAAGCGGCATGTCTGGGGCTGGGCTCCGGAGCGTCCGTTTGCCGCTTTGATTTTTTGGTAGCCTTGTCTCAGGTCCTTGATTTTCACGCGGCACTGCGTTGCATCCCGGCTGTATCCTCTGAGTGCCATGGCTTTGGAGACCTTCTCGTAGGTCTTTGCATTCCGTTTTTTGGAGCGCATCTCCGAAAGCACAGACTCATCGCCCCACACAGCGATCAGATCCAAGACTTCCCGGTCAGTCCATGCTGGGGCCCTCTTTCTACTCTGAGATTGCATGGACCCCTCTGCTGGAGAGCTCTGCATCGTTGCCGGTGCTGCTGAGCTCGCCCCGATGTCCAACCAGGAATTGAGATTCAAACTGGCCAGACAGGAAAAGGAATTCAAATTTTCCCGGGGCTTTTCCTGTATGGCTGGTCAGAACATCTGAGCTCGGACTGCTGTCCAGAGCGTCAACACAGTGGTGCACTGTGGGATAGCTCCCGGAGCTACTAAGGTCCACACCTAGCCTAATTCGACATAGCCATGTCGAATTTAGTGCTACTCCCCTCGTCGGGGTGGAGTACCGAATTCGAACTAAAGAGCCCTCTAGGTCGAACTAATTAGCTTCCTGGTGTGGACGGTTGCACGGTTAAATCGAATTAACGCTGCTAAATTCGACATAAGCTCCTAGTGTAGACCAGGCCTTAGTTATTTCTTTTCCAAGCTGAGATGTCCCAGTCTGTTTAATCTTTCCTCATATGGAAGTTGTTCCATACTCTTACTCCTTTTCATTGCCCTTCTCTCTAACTTTTCCAATTCTAATCTATCTTTTTTGAGATGGGGCAACCAGAACTACATGTGTTTATTCAAGGTGTGGGTGTACCATGGATGTATATAATGGCATTGTGATATTTTCTTCATATTATCTATCCCTTTCTTAATGGTTCCTACCATTCTGTTAACTTTTTTAACTGCAGATGTTTACAGAGAACTATTCACACAAAGATCTTTCTTGAGTGGTAACAGCTAATTTAGATCCCATCATTTTGTATGAATAGTTGGGATTATGTTTTCCAATGTGCATTATTTTGCTGTAGCCTCCTCCTCCTCCTTACCCCCTCCCACCCCGCACTTGTATATGGCTGTTGAGGCCATACCCAAGACTCCTTTGGGGTGGCTAGAGTCCTAGTGAATTGTAGCAGAAGGAACTCCCTTGCTTTCCTGAGCTAGTGACTGTGCCTATGGTCAGCCTCTGAGGGAGGTGGAATGGGGAAAGGTTTCTTGCACTTTTCCCCTTAGCTTCAAAACTGCCCATGGGCCAGCCATAATCTGCCACCAACTTTGTTAAAGCACTTTGATGTCTTTAGAAGGTGTGTGTTATAGATGTATGGAACATTATTATTATTTATTTATTATATACCCATATAGGAATGATGTGGAATATTGACTAGATTGAATGAAACTGAATTAAAAATATCGACTAGGATATTAGGTTATTCTAGACTGTCATAAATTAGTGCCTCATATAGTACGGTGTATGTTCCAGTTTGATTTTAAATATATGTGTGAGAAATGTATATTTGTATCATTCAAATATTGGACTACATGACCAGAGATAGCATCTCCACAATGATTTCTCTTCTTGTGCTGTCCACAAATTAAATAGTTAAAAATCTAACTGCAAGTATTTTTGCCTGAAATTAATTGTGGGTGCATAAATTAAGTTTCAGTTACAAAGAGGTGTACATTGCTCTCATGGAAGATAGTTGAGGCCTGGCTGAAAAGCAAGCCCATTATGTTATATTTTGGCAATTACGCTGAAATGCTGATAAGAGAGAGAATATAGCTGAATGGATTAAGCTGCTTATTTGTATAAGAATACAACAGTTTTCCATGAGAGAATTTATTGGCAAAAGGCCCATGCACTGGCATGTGAATGAATCTGAGGCAGGTGCACAAATTAATGAGGAATATAAAGCACGGCATTTTCTGACAGTCTATGGGACATGGGCAGGTCTAGGACAGGTGTGCAAATTAATGAGGAAAATATCTTTATATATGGGGAAACATCCCATTTTTTGTCATAAAAATGACTGTGTGCAAGTTCCATAATGGAATATGCTTGAGACTTTATTTACTTGTATAGAACTTCATGCCATTCTCTTTTGCTTATGATCAGTGTTGAATGGGACTCAACACAGACAGGAAAAACATCCTTGCACTGCATTATAGGATCATATTAGTAATTAGTAATTATGATTATATGATCATAATTAGTAAT
Organism: Mauremys mutica; assembly: GCF_020497125.1. Classification (NCBI taxonomy): domain Eukaryota; kingdom Metazoa; phylum Chordata; order Testudines; family Geoemydidae; genus Mauremys; species Mauremys mutica. The sequence continues at coordinate 50,274,635 of NC_059077.1, forward strand.
TAGTCATATGAGGCTTGTCTTTCATGGTGGAAAAACAAAACATGCTACTCATGATCCTGGTATGTTACATTAGCTCCAGTGGATTGTAACAGTGAGTTATGATGCTGTAACTGGAAGGCTATGAGTTAGCAGCTGAAAAAAACCCCGAAGGAACTTTTTAGCTCATAAAGCTTTTATTAGCTGAAAAATGCTAGTGGGGGTGTGTTGTGGGATGGTTTAACAGTGGTTGAGGGGATACTGAAAAAACAGCTTCTGTCTGTATGAGGAGTAATTTGCACACCTGCATTTTTGGAGACATTTAAAAGTGTTTACTTAGTGAATACGTTGGAAGGTGCCTATTAGATCCAGGGTTTCACAACCGCTCTGTCTGGTTTCTTGTCTCCTCCAGCCTTGAACAGAATTAAAGTGAGGGAACCTGTGCTTTGTGGGTGTGGAATTTTATGAAAAGAGATTGCAAACATTGTGTGTGTTTAATATGTGATTTCTGTTTAATATGTTTATTTCCTGCCTTGGAACAAAGTGTGTGAAATTTGAATGAAAGTAATTACCTTAAACACAGCATGTGGATTAATCACGGCCATTAACCCCCAAACTGGCAAATAGAGTCATCATTAGGGCTCTTCATTGAACGTTGAGAATGCCCATCATGGGCCAGAGTATTCACATAAAATAGTACTTTACAATGTTTCAGTGGAACTATTCATATGAATTTTAGTATACCAGTGGGAATAAGGCGCTCACGATTTGACCCCAACTAGTACCACTGATGCTAAGGGGACTATTGATGGAGTTAGGTATTACTTAGTATAAAGGTATCAGAATCTGAACCCATGTGCTCTGTTCTCAATGAAAGGGGCATGTGCAGTGGGATTTGATAGAGTAGCACAGGGACTTGCTAGATGTCTTTATATATATGCATGCAAAAATTAGATATTCACATGTTTCACACAGGGAAGGATAGTATAGAATTGGCCTGTATCTAAGTACTGTCAGACACATTTTACTTTTCTTCTGAAAAGGATGAGTTTTCATTCCTGGCTGGCTCAGGTCGTTGTCTCACAGCACTGGTGGCCACATCTGACCATACTTCCTTGGGTCAGGGTGTGCTGGCAAGCATGGTAGACATGGTAGCCAATACCCCCAAACCCTGCTGGCCCTTTCTTTAGTTTTATGTAGGAATCCTACTCTATGGCAGCATGTGTGCACTGGGTAGTAAAAGACTCCCTACACTCTACATGCCTGTGCGATACAGGGTAGCATTTTCCCCTTTAAGTGTTACATTGCACGGAAAATATAACAATAAGTCTAATCGTTTTTTAAAACTAAGGTTATTTATGCACAATGGCATATATCAGTCAGGACACTGCTCTGTGGGACATATCCACATACTTGCTATTTTTAACAAGGTTATTTTAATTATATGTATTTATTGTTGAGTTAGAGAGAAAGATATTTGTCCTCCGGGTGAGGAAGCACCTACGGTAATATCTGACGTATTGAATAAATATTAGACATTTTTCTTCACTGAGAGGATAAATGTATGTTACCCCAACCTATTATTTATTCTTAGGAGGTGTTCCAGGTTTATCTCTGTGTTTTATAAAGAAAGTTTTACATTCCTTGTTGTGTAGCCCTGTTGTTGTCTATGGTGGTTATGCAATGATTTATTGCTTAAAAAAGCAGATGTATGGAGATGGTCAGAGAAATTTTGACTAAACCATATTCCATCCAAATATGCAGTTCTGTTGAAATAGAAATGCTTCACCAAATTGGGTCAACTTAGCTGGAATTCTGTTTTTTAAAAAAGAAGTTCTGACAGTGTCTTAACATACCATTTTGATAATAGCAGAACAAATGTTTCAGTTTCTCATTTTGAATTTTTTTATGTTGTATTATATTCTACATTATTATGTATTTGACAAAATAATACAAACATTAAAAACTCTAAGTTGAAACATTTTAATTTTGTTGAAACAAAGCATTTGGAATGACCTGAAACTAATTTTTTTTTCAGAATTTTCCTTCACAGAGAATTTCAAAATGTGGGGGTTTTGCTCCAATTTGGAATGAATCTCAAAATCCTCTGTGAAATGGAACATCTGGTCTCTGCATAGCTTTGTTGATATATGTGAATTGGATTGTTTTATTTATGAGCAACAAGTTTAGCTTAATTAGCAACTGCTTAGCTCTTGAGAAAGCTATCATATATTTTGAAGTTAATATCATTGAACTAGAATGGTTCAGGAAAATGGTCTCTTATGGCTATGTAAATGCCGATGCAGAGAGATGACATTTGTTTTGAAATCAAAGCCATCTGGTCCTGTGACAGTGTTCTCTTGCCATAACTTCCTGGGTATTATGCCACAAAATTGATCCAAATACATTTCTCTCTGTGGTGGCTTATTGGTGCAGCAGTGTGTAAGTAGCTCACTGTTGGCCTGATTAAGGTCCCCTCTAAGTTAATACAAAACCTCCCATTTATTTCACTGGAAGTTGGACCAGGCACTGTATCCTTATTAACCTGTAGCATTCTGGATGACCTTGAGAATGGATCAGTTGTGTACTTTTGCCAATCAGAGAGAAGGGATCAAATTAATCACTGCTGTAAATAGGCTCAGCAAATGGATGCTGACTTACATCAGCAGTGAATTATTGCCATGGTCAGACATCCGGTATTCTGACTGGCTGTCAAAGATGCCATTTGATATGGTAATTTATTTGTCAAGGGTAGACTCCCATCTTTTTGTTTCTGTGCAGTAATGTGTCAGTGCTAGTGCTTAGTGTTCAACTAAGACAGAAAATTGACTCTTTTGAGATACATTTCCATGTGAAATATGGCTGCTACTTGTTTTGTTAATAAGGTAATTAATCTATCAGAGAACTATAGGAATTATTTTCATATCCTGAACGACCTAATCCTTTACGTATCCATTCCTAACAACTGAAAAATATAGACAGAGAGCCAGATTTGCATCTCAGTTGCTCCAGAATAAATCCAGAGTATCTCCACTGTGGTACTTGAGATCAGAATCTTGCCATTGTAATTGGCATCAGAATCTGGCACAATGACTTCCAAAAGTCCTTTCTAGAAAGTAGGTTTTTTAAAAAATACATTTAAGGCCATTTGGCAGCAGAGACTTAAATCAACATATTTAAGCCTGTTTGAAGGACCTATTGCTTAATTAAGCCTGCTAAAATTTCATCACATTACCATACTCTTGTTTAACCAGTGTTAGGAAGAAATGAGACACAAACACAGTATAAATTCTGTTTGAAATGCAAATGGTATGAACCAAAGCCGAACAAACAAAACCAAAAACCAGGGTAAATTCGTGTTTTTGTGCATTATTCCTCCATCTGTTTCAAAAAAGAAAATAAAGCATTGAAATCTCACACTTATTAATTTAAAAAACTACTAAATAGTGTGCTGGCCATAATTGTTGGCTCTTTCTGAGGAGCATATTACAGAAATATTTTTTTCATATTCCTTTACAGACAGCCATAGAGACCAGAAAACAGTACCCTCATGTTACATACTGTTCGGAGGATGCATACACATTCCCTGCTGTTTGTGCATTGTTGTCAAGGAAACCTCCCAGATCTAGACACAGGGATTACACACTTCAAGCTTCCTTATAGCTCTTTGTTAATTCATGAGACAAATGAATGATCATCTTATTCATCAGTACAATGTAGTTTTTAGTATTTCTGTCATGAAGGGAGAAGGAATACTTTTTTTGAACGTTCAGTCACACATATAGATAGTCCTGTGGAGTTTTGATGTGTACAAGATGGATGTTGTCTTTTATGTGGAGACTACCTGCAGAATATGATTTCTATTTGGAAAATAGCAGTATTTTTAAATTAAGTTGGTGTCTGTATCCAAGATGTACTGTACTTTTCTCTGTTGAGTGAGTGAAAGTTTCTTGCTATTCAAGCTTTTTTCAATCTTCAGAAAATACTTGCTTTACCAAAAAGTCGTAAGATTTACTTTACATGAAGTGATTCAGCTGATGAAGCCTAATTCGGGATGAATACATGGTTTGGTGTCAGGAATGTAAGCTAACATCACTTTAAAAGTAGCTTGAAGGTTAAAATGATTCACAAAACAGGTAATAAGTACTCCAGTGACCAGGGGCGGCTCTACGTTTTTGGCCGCCCCAAGCAGTCATGCGCGGGAGGCGCCCCGGAGCCGCGGGAGCAGCGGACCTCCCGCGGGCATGACTGCAGAGGGACCGCTGGTCCCGCGTGGCTCGGCTGGACCTCCCGCGGCTGCGGACGGTTCGCGGGTCCGGCGGCTCTGCTTGAGCTGCCGCAGGCATGCCTGCGGGAGGTCCAGCCGAGCCGCGGGACGAGCGCCCCCTCCGCAGTCATGCCTGCGGCAGGTCCGGTCCTCCCGGGGCTCCGGTGGACCTCCCGCAGGCATGACTGCGGCAGGTCCGCCGGCCCAGCCTGCCGCCCCCCCCCGGCGGCAGGGAACGCCCCCTACATTTTGCCGCCCTAGGCACCAGCTTGTTTTGCTAGTGCCTAGAGCCGCCCCTGCCGGTGACAATGGTTTTTAAATATGTCAGCAATTCACGCTTTCTGAGCTATTCATCATTTTCTGTAGCAGGTTTTTGGTTTTTTTTAATGTCAGGTCTCTGTGGCAATATTTTGAAACAGTTGAAGTTTTCCTACTAGCACAGTAAATGTGGTTAGCTTCTTTTACACATCCATCTCCCTCCTTTTGGCAGGATGGGTCTGATTGATAACACACAAAATACATATTCATGCTTTTCATAAATTTTGTGAATTATTCACATGGCATTGTCAGTCTGGCATTGGCTATGTGTTTCCTGAAACCTTTGGGAGCATGGAGTTGAGATTGTCCTGTTCTAGTGAATAATTCATATTTATAAGAAAAATGTTGAATGCAGTGTGTTATGATCTGTCTGACCACCCAGTGCATTATTACTGTTGGTACCATCCAGAAAACTCAGTTGCTGTCACCACACAGCAATAGAAATGTTCTCGTCACCAAGGGTTATATCTGTAACCCCTAAGAAGGATCAATGCTGTCTTTCCTTTACTTAAAATTTGTTCTTGTTCAGAAGCAATTTGGGCTTCTGAACCAGCCATGCCTATTTTTAGGCTGCCTCTGCTCCTCTTAATTAATCACTGTCTTTTTATTTTGCCATCATTAGGCTACAGAATAAACAAAGATATCTGGTGATATATTTTATCTATCTGTTGCTGTTCCATATTTTAAATTGTTGGGGAGCTCCCAAGTGCCTTGACCAGAGTGTGGGGAATGCTTTAGAGACATTTATTATTATTGTTAGTAATAATAGTATGTCAAATTCGGAATTCCTCATGCAGTTTTTTCTTATGCAGGCAAGAGTCCCAATGATTCAATGGAACTTTTGCCTGAATAACAAAAAAGAAGATTTGGCCCATCATTATGGTTTTCTATGTCAAGAGAGCTGTATCTATAACACACACACACACAGAGACACAGAGAGAGAGAAATGTCATTCTGAGTAGATATCTAAACTAGTTTTTCTCCTTTCAGGCAACCTGCACTAACTACCTTAAAATGTGAAAATACGTGATTCTTTGTTATCCTATCCTTTGCCACTCTGCTTGTAGGGAGATTGTCAGTGATCCAAACATCTTTTACATCTTTCTGAATATAAACCTCGAAGTCTCTGTAACTGTTGTATATGCTTGGATCACCACATATGTAGGCTGGCAGGGTAAGATAAAGACCACCAGAAGTATCCTCTGTTGAAGCAAAAATGTAAGGGTCAGTGTAACAGTCTTTGAATCCTTAGTCTGATTTCTACCTCAAGTGTAAAAACAACTTTGTTTTTGCTGATACAGAGTAACACAGCTACCACTCTGAAACCTACCTCAAGTGTAGATATTCCTCTTTATGCTTGAAGGAACTGGAGATAGTGTAAATTCCCACATGATTTCTTTAACTAATCATCTGAAAAGCAATGGACATTAGTTAATTTCATGGCTTGAGGCAAAAGGACAATAATTGCCCATTCAGAAATAGCATTGGTTTTACACTTTGAAATGATTTAGCTGCAAGCAGCCAAATGGAACCGCTGTTTTGCATTGGTACTGGTAGGTAGCAGTTCAGCAGTCTCAACTTTGAAAAATGCTGAGCTTTGCTGTACAGTTAATAAAGGGTTAATATAAAGTTCTGAGCATTGGATTGTTACTTTGCTTAATAGTTTTAAGTAGAGCTGGTAAAAATGTTATGTTTGAAACTTTTTTTTTTAAAGTGTATTTTTAGAAAAAAATTCTTTTTGCAGAATTTTGTTTTTGTTTAAACAGTGTCCCATTTTTAAGCGGAAAGGCTGAAAACAGAAAACAAATAAAACCAAAAATTTAAAAAAATTCTATTTTCAGGTTTTGTTTTTTCTTTTTTCTTCCTTTCTCTCCTTCTCCTCCTCCCCTTTTTCAGTGGCAAAATGGGGCAGGAGGAGAAGAGAGGAAGAGCGGGAGAGAGAAAGTGAAAAAAAAATAGGAAAAACAAAAAAGTCCTTTTTGGTTTTGGAAATCAAGAAATATTTGGGGAATTTTTCCTTCAAAAAAAAATTCAGTAAAACCTATAATTTTAAATGGAAAATAGATTTTTTCCAACATTTTTCTTGAAACATACTTAATATTTTTCAACTACCTTTGGTTTAAAGTTATCAAATTGAACCACATTTCTTAAAATGAAATACTTTGCTGTTTCAGTGCTTGTTCAAGGTCTGTTTGTACCTACCGGTTGAGATTTTTCCGTATAGGTAATTTAGAGGGTCTACTTTGCTCAATAATCTTAAATCCTCCATTTTACTTGCGAAATGGTTACATCTTCACTAGAAAAGATAATGGGGTTGATTTGAAAGGCAGTTAGGGCCCAGATCCTCAAAGGTACTTAGGCACCTAACTCCTATAGACTTTCAATGGGAGTTAAACTCTTTGAAAATCTCCCTAAATAGGTTATAACTATAGACAGGATTCCCGTGAGAGATTCTTTCTCTTGGTTTCTACCTCTAGTCTCTACCTTCTTGTATTTCGCCCTAGTTTACAAAACTCTTCTTGTTCAACACTCCAATGATATGTTCAAATCTTTAATTGTATATTGTATTGTAATTAGTTCTCACATAGGCCTCCACTCATGATAAGTATGCTATTGTGGTATGTCTACATTGCAGTTAGACACCCATGGCTAATCCATGACAGCTGATTCGGGCTCATGAGGTTTGGGCTAAGGAGCTGTTTAATTTTGATGTAGATTTCCGGGCTTGGACTTAGGGTTGCCAAGCCTCCAGGATTGTCCTGGAGTCTCTAGGAATTAAAAGAGTAATCTTTAATTAAAGATTATCATGTGATGAAATCTTCAGGAATATGCCCACCCAAAATTACCAACCCTACTTGGGCTGCAGCCTGAGCTCTGGGGACCCTCCCACCTTGCACTTCCTCATTACTGCTGAGGCCTGCTTTTTGTTTTGTGCTCTTCTCACTATTTCATCTGCAGTGCACAGTGCCGCCAATGGGGGAGGAAGCAAAAGGGGCAATTGCCCAGGGGCCTAGGCAATTTAAAAGGGCCCGGGGCCCACCAGCTGCTGCCGATGCCACTCTGTGAGCACCAGGCCCTTTTAAATTGCCCAGGTGGGCCGCAGAGCTCCTAGGTGCATGCGGGGTGGGGACCGCTCCGGGACCTGCACTCTGGGGGCCCCCGCAGCCTGGCGCAATCGGTCCCAAAAAGTGACAGATTCATCATGTCCACCCTGGGTCCTGCACCCCCCTAGGGACAGCCCTGGGGCCTGGAATTGCTATCAGTGGGCTTGGCAGTGCACATGTCACCATGCAGACTGTAGAGAAGAGTAAGGCTCAAAGGCAGCTCAAAAAATAAGCCCAGCAGCAATAATTATAAACTAATTATTATTATATAATTTACTGACTACCATCAGTGTGCATGGCACTGTACTCCTTTCTTACAGAACATAGAGTGTAGGGGCAGATTTACACTGCTGTAATTCCATCAGCTCAGGGGGAGTTCCTGCACATTCATGAGGTTACATTTCAAATGAGTGTAGACATTTTCAGGAACTTTTCTCCATTTTTACAAGTTATGGGGGGAGGAATATTCCATTAAAAATGCAGTTATAGAGTCCAGTCTGAGTCTTCCAAGTGAAATTTTCAAAGAAGGAGACCCCAAATGATGCATGAACATTTACATGTGCAATTGTGCCTACAAATACGTTTTTAAAGGCCTACATACCCAGTTGCATTTGCAGAAAATATACGTGTAACTGAAGTAAATAAACACATAAATGTAACTGCACAAATGTGCACGCTATTTTTGTTTACACAGGTAGGTCTGTACCTACTGAAAATTTTTCCCTTTGTGACAGCGCTACATTTGTGCAATAGTTAGCTCATATTTTAATGAAGAAAATTAGTGTCTAAAAATAGCCTTCCTTTGACTGAATAAGTACACATTCCCTTATGATTAATAGCACTTACCATCTTAACCTGGTAAATTCCACAAGAAGAACAGGAACTGCAGCCAAAAAGTGCATCTGATCAACTGTGATTTTGACTGTTGTTTTTATGACTAGTGGACCTGTATAGAAGTTAAATTAAAACTATGCTATGAAGTACTTAAAACTTGGAAAATTACAGGTGATAAAATCTCAGTAAAACTTTGCATTAAGTGACACTAAGTACACATTAACCACTCTCTGAATCAGTAAAAAGAGTATTGTAGGCCAGATTTTCAGCTGATGTAAATCAGCATAGCTTCAGTGCCTTTAATGGAGCTATGCCTATTTGTACCACTGAAGATCTGGCCCACATCCATTTAATTCTGGCATACATATGTAATTAGTACATTGTAGTAATACTGTTGTGTAACTACTTAGATAGCTTTTAAAAATAGATTTCCTAGAGCTTGGACTTTGTAGGGTCGGGTTTGTTATTTTAATCCAAAGAATTTCTCCCCCTGAAACCACTGATATGGTGTAAAAATACAAATATTGGGCAGCTGAAATAAAACAGTGGAAAAATAGTATGCCATGGTCAATGTTACGCAAGTACGCAACAGGGGTGCTGGAACAATTTGTATAGTGGAGGTGCTGAGAGCCATTGAACCAAACTGTATATGATAGAAACCACTTCAATCTAGGGGGTACTATGTACTAGAGTACCTATGTTGTGTAATCAATTTCAGTTTTCTCAGAACTGCTGCAAAATCATTATTGAGTCTATTGTAAGTGTTCTACTAAAGTCAAAATACATTTGTCATTTTGTTGAACAGCCACAACCAATGGGTGAAAAAAACCCAAAACATACATTGAGTTGTGAGTTAAAGATTGAGAAGGTGGTAGACCTTTGGTATTAATCGTTCCTGTTTTTATATTCAGACAGCCTCTTCCCTTGTTGGAGTTGGTTGGTGTGAACAGGACCACAGGAATACTATAGAATACTATACCTCTTCTTCTGTTTCCCTTCCATTTTTGGGATCATACACCCCCATTTTTCCCACTCTCCTTAATCCTATCTTTGTTGCAAAGAGGCACTGCATCAGTTCTGTTGTCAAGAGCTCTCTAAACCTGAGGAAGTAAGGGTAGATCTTGCACCTACGTGGGGTAGTTCCAACTGTGTGCAACAGCAGATGCATTTGGGTGCCACCCTTTTGGGTAGCATGGGGTGAGAGAGAGCAAGGTGTGAGTGGGCTAGGTTGAGGCAAGGGCAGATCAGCCTCCTGTGATGGGCCACATGAAGGCTCATAGAAGCTACTACAACTCCGGCAGGAACAGGTTCTGTGAGCAATTCTGCAGTTGCTTCACAGCCCGGGGAGCAGGATTTTTTCTCTCCCAACCAGCACATCTGTCTATCACCTGGCCTAGGTACTTGGCCTGGGAGCTGGTCTGTGGATTTGGCCTTACATTCATATATCCAAACAAACCATCCAGTAGCAGATGATTGAACAACTCTGTGATATTTTCTTTATTGCTTTTTGTAAAATGCTGGCTGGAGATAATGGCTTAGTATTTGCCAGTTTGGTTTGGGGTTATTGAACACTACAGTGTGTTAGAATCATATTCTTTTTAGGCAATAGATAATGAGTTGTCATTAGAAGACTGTTCATGTAGGGACAATTGTGTCAGCAGTAGGTTCCTCTTAATACAAGACACCCACTGTTGATGGAGTTTTGGTAATGAGATGTTAGGCTATAAAGGAAATGTGAAGAAAATAATTGACCTTAGACTAGCATGTGACAAGAATTCACCTACTGTCAAGGGATCTGACCTAATAGGACTTTCCCCTCTTTAACAATTATGAGCCTAACATTCTTTCAATTAAATTGTAGCCTTTGACATATTACTCAATCTGTTTTTCGTAATCATTTTACCACCGAGGGGGAAAAAATGCAGAAAGCAATAAGGGCAAAGGAAAACTCAGAGGTCAGCAAAAGGTCTCATGATAGTTTCTTTTAAAATCGGAATGTTGCTTTATTTCTGATATGGTTTTCGCATCATCGCTTTTACATCAAAATTTGGCAGAGGCATGTTAGCAAAAGGTCTCATGATGGTTTCTTTTAAAATCGGAATGTTGCTTTATTTCTGATATGGTTTTTGCATCACCGCTTTTACATCAAAATTTGGCAGAGGCATGTTAGCAAAAGGACACAGGCCAGAAACCTGTGGGAAACAGATGTCCACATTGGTGATACCCACTTTCTACAGGTGTTTCTGGTCATAGCCAACAATTTTGTCAGGCAAGAACTTGTGGGAATGGTACTGTTATAAAAAGATTGGAATTTAAGAACATTCCAAGAACTGAAACGCAGGTTTTCAGCAGTGCTGTGTCTTGCATGGAAATACAGACACCCAAATACTGTAAATCATGCTGGATAGCTGAATTTGACTAGTCAAGACTGACCACCCACCTTGTATGACTTTCAACTTCTTTCTAGCAGCTGTGCAAAAGTTTTTCTTTTCAGATGTTGCCTTCCAGAAACTGAGTTGAGCAGTTGAAAGTTTTACTCAAGGTCAATTTACATTTAAATAATTTTGGTTTACTGCTGAAGGGGGAGGGGGGACAACTGTCAGAGGGAGAACAAAACATAAATTTTTATTAAATTTAAAAAGTGGAAAAAATGTATTGAAACTTGCACTATATCCTTTAAATGTTTCAGAAGTTGGAAAACTTTGGCTCAGAAAACTGTTGGAAAAATATCTCCAGCTGGGGAACATTTTGAACTGAATTAAATAAAATCTTCTGTTTATTTAGACTGAATAGTAATCAAAAATAGAGTTTTACTAGATTGCATCCTACTTACTAGACAATTTAATATGAGGAGGAAAGATTAAAATAATCAGAAAATCGATTATTTTTGGAACTTTCTTTGTTTTGTTATACTTAGGTGTGTATAGGAGTAGCCATGTTTCTTTAACACTTAAGACTAGATCCTTAGTTCCATTCACAACTCTTCATAACCAGAAGGGAGGAGACAGGCTGGAGCACTGTTCCATGCTGACCATGTTTGGACGTCTTTATGGTATTACAAGAGCAATCATAAGTAGAGCTGATCAAAACATGGAATTTCAGTTATGTGGGAAATTCAGATGTTTTGAAATTATTATTATAATTTCTCATTTGTATTGTCATTCTACCTAAGAGCTTTCATCCTGGACTAGGACCCCCTTGCACTAGATGCTGTAAAACGCAGAACAAAAAGACAGTCGCTGTCCCAAAGAGCTTACAATCTAAGTATAAGACAAGAGACAACAGATGGAGATAGACTGATGGGGAAGTACAAGGAAACAATGAAGATTGTTCCAGATTGGAAGGAAAACAAATTTCAAAATTTCCTGCAAAACAAAATTGTCAACAAATTTCATTTTGGGTCAATAGGAACATTTTCTTTCCTTCTGTTCCGATTTCAACTTTAAATAAATACATTTGAAATAAAAACTCATTTGGAAACAAAAGATCAACATATTTGTTTTGATAAGGTCTACCTTATTGAAGTGCTCTTTTTTCCCATTTTTTTCTGACATGAAATTTCTTCTAAATCAGCATGTTCCCATGGAAAGTTTTGATTTTGACAATGGAAAAATGTGTTGGAAATTTTTCGACCCGATCTGATTATAAGGCTGCTCTAACTGGCACAAGGTGCCAAAGGAGTTCCTGGCAGAGCTGAAGATCAGGGGAGCACAAATGAGATGTAAGGCCATGTTTGCTTCACCTCGCACAGATACTATGCTGGGCACAGCTTACCCAGACCTGAAGATCAGGGCTTGTATCAAGTATTTGGTAACCAGAAACTTCACCTTTGAGCTTTAAATTTGTAAATTTTCACAGTGTAGATTCTAAGAAAGTTCTTGATTGTCATCAGTATGTGATACAACATGTGTACATGCAAAATATGCTATGGACTTTATTATAGGGTCAAATTTTAAAAGTGGCTTCAGCCCATATCTCAATGCAGGAGTAACTGGGTGAAATTCTGTGGCCTGTATTATGTGAGAGGTCAGTAGATAATCTAATGGTGTGTTCTGGACTTAGAACTGATGAATCTATGAAGATCTAACATATATCTCATGGACCTGCTTTCAGTGTTAATTTACTAGCTAGCTAGTCTGTATTTTCTAGTATCTTTCAATTTCAAAATCTTCATCCTGGATCCTCATTCTCAGAATCAGTGTCTAGAAGGTATATTCTAGAGATTCAAGACCAGAGATTCATCAGGCTGGTGTAAAATACAGCACCACTGACTGCAGTTGAGCTATGACCATTTACAAAAGCTGAGGATCTGGATCCCCATGTCTATACAGAGAACTGAACTGCCATGTCAATCACTAGTCATGAAAATACTGCCAATTCTTTAGTTCTTATCCCTAACAGATCTAATCTTGGTCTCAAGGCAGTTGATCAGTAGAACAAGAAGAGCAGGCTCTTGTTGGTGAACATGACTGTATTTCTCAGACCAAATTAATGATGTGCCCACTGGATTTTAATTCAGCAAATGAATTTGAAACTACACAACACAGCCATAACAGCAGAACTGTTAACATGAACCAACCCTCCCACCTCAAAAAAAAAACCCTTCAGAGAGAGTAGAGATGCTAAATGTTATTTCTGAGTTAATTTTAGCTTAACTATCAAGGTAAATAAGGCAGCTTGTTGAGTTTTATCGAATTCAATCATAGTGTGCCAGATTCAAAGGTAGTGAAAGTTCCTGTGAAAGTCTTTAGGTTAAATTAATCAGTGACATAAACAGTGTGTGAAAAAAGATAAGTGCTAAAGAAGTGCAACCTGCATTGGTTTGGTATCCAATGGATGTGCAAAGGGAGCAATATATATGCCAAGGAGAAGGAATGGGTAAATGTAGCATGTAAAGTAATTAACAAAGTGTTTGAAGAAAAACTAGATCCCTTCCAATTTTATTTTATACCATCCCGTTGGCTGCTTTTCCAGCTACATCACACCCTTTCATCTTCCAGTGTGTAAAGTACACTACTGTCATTTTTTACAACCACTTAGTACCAAACTGGGGTAATTTACAGTAGTTTAATGTTTACACACATAATTTACACCATTGTTTAAGACAACAGTGAATTAGACCTACTGACCAAATTCATCCCTAGTGTAACACCACCAAAACCCTAACGACCAGTTTTTCAGACTAATGTTCATAAGGCGAAATTTGAACAAAATCAAAGGATACATTTCTTCTTTTTATATTGGTGTCTCCTGTAAGAGGAGATTGCTCCACACTATGAAATGAAATCCATGCCCACTGTACCTCACTTTCACAACACCAACAGCACAAAAATGCTTGATTCATCTTTATTTCTGTGTCTCTATTATACTCAGAATTTAGGGCCTGATTTTTTGAAATTCATGAGAGTCCATGAGAGTCTTTCAATTTACTTCCTTGGGCTTGGATCAGGCCTCTCGTAACAGTGAAAGTCCTTCCAAAAACCTCTCCCATTCCATTTACAGAAGACTGAGCTCCACCATCCACCACAAGTTAGTAGAAAAGTTGCAGGAATCACTGGGTGGAATTCTATTGTCTGTTATACAGGGTGTCAGTGTGGATGATCAAACTCAAAATGGTCATTTCTGTTTTTATAGTCTATGACTGAATCTATGCAAAAGTCCACCAAATCAATGTCTTCTGAACAATACTTTTATTCTTTTGAAAGTATTTAAAATTTTCAAAATCTGTTTTTCATTTAATCATTATTTCTGCTTGAATATTTGCTGAGCTGAAGTCTTGGGGAGACAAATCTTTTATACCTCCTGCCTATAAAAAGTGATCTCCGAAAAGAATATTTTAAAAAACCCTCTTAAATAAAAAAACTACGAAACATTTTAAAAACCTTTTTGCATATCTTTGAGTTAGTTTTCCAGTCAATGGCATGGGAACAACATCTGCCTCACAGTCAGTAAGAAATTAATATTGGTTGAGAACCAAGTCCCATTAAAGTCAATGGAAAGACTTTAATGGGTTTGAATCAGTCTCATTGTGGGTGGCAGTGTTAGAAGTCAAGGCATCCCATGACCACAGTGAGTGGGTTCTGGACTTGAGGAAGCTTTCTTTTTTTTAATATATTGTTGATTAGAAATGTTCAAGGAACACACTTACGTACTGTACACAATTAATTATTTACAAACACAAAAGGCTAGGAAACAGACAGTACTTCATATCTATTTATTCATCTGTCTACTCTATCTCTGTTTCTACTCCATACCGCTTCACCTTTCCCCTTAAAAGTCTTTACTGTCTAAATCTATTCAGGGCCTGTTTGTATTGGCAATCTGGACTATCTTCTCTTCAGCTGGCTGTTTTTTACTTATTTTTCCCAGGAATCATATTACCAAAGCCCTCCTCTGAACAAATGCCCACTTTCCTGGCCTTTCTCCATTATAATGTGGGAAACCATCATAATATTCAATAGCCATATCCCTTGCCTTTGGAATCTTCTCTTTGTCTCTTATTAATAGCAGGGGCGGCTCTAGACATTTTGCCGCCCCAAGCAGGGCGGCATGCCACGGGGAGCGCTCTGCCAGTCGCCGGTCCCGTGGCTCCCGTGGACCTCCCGCAGGCGTGCCTGCGGAGGGTCCGCTGGTCCCACGGCTCCACCGAAGCCGCGGGACTGGCAGACCCTCCGCAGGCACGCCTGCGGGAGGTCCACCGGAGCCGCAGGACCAGCGGACCCTCCACAGGCATGCTGATGAAGGATATCTGCCTGCCGCCCTCCCGGCGACCGGCAGAGCGCCCCCCATGGCATGCCGCCCCAAGCATGTGCTTGGCGTGCTGGGGCCTGGAGTCGCCCCTGATTAATAGGGAAGAATGTATGTCTTTTGGGCCTTACTAAATTCACGGTCCATTTTGGTCAATTTCATGGTCATAGGATTTTAAAAATCATATATTTAATGATTTCAAGTATTTAAATCTGAAATTTCACAGTGTTCTAATTATAGGAGTCCTGACCCAAAAAGGAGTTGGGTGAAGGGGATTGCAAGGTTATTGTAGCGGGGCGGGTTGCGGTACTTCTACCCTTACCTCTGCACTGCTGCTGGTGGCAGCGCTGCCTTCAGAGCTGGGCAGCTGGAGAGCAGCATCTGCTGGCCAGGAGCCCAGCTCTGAAGGCAGAGCCACCACCAATAGTAGCACAGAAGTAAGGATGGCCTGGTATGGTATTGCCAGCTTTCTGCATTGCTGCCTGTGGAGCTGGGCTCTCCGTCAGCAACTTCCATTTATCGGCCACCCAGCTCAGAAGGCAGCAGTGCAGAAGTAAGGGTGGCATGGTATGGCATTGCCACTCTTACTTCTGCACTGCTGCCGGTGGGGCGCTGCCTTCAGAGCTGGGTGCTCGGCCAACAGCTGCTGCTCTCCAGCCACCCAGCTCTGAATGCAGTAAGGGTGGCAATGCTACGACCTCTATAAAATAACCTTGTCACTCCCTGCAAATCTCTTTTAGGTCAGGACCCCCAATTTGAGAAACACAGGTCTCTCCCATGAAATCTGTATAGTATAGGGTAAAAGCACACAAAAGACCAGATTTCACGGTCTGTGATGCATTTTTCTTGGCCGTGAATTTGGTAGGGCTCTAGTTATACTAGAGCAGTTGAAAAGGATGTAACCATAACAATTGACAATACATATCAGATATAACTAGTGTATTTTAAATTGTTACAGTTGGTTGAGTGTTTGGTGTTAGGGGACAAGAGTCCAGTTTAATAGATAGCCCTTTTTCTTTTCTCCTTTTTATATTTTATGGTAGATTTCAGGTTTCCAGCCCAATGTCTTGCTTATTTATAAATAACATAGCTATACATTATATGCTGATATTATAATATAGCTCATTGGCCATCTGTAAGTGTTAGAAAATTTATCATCACTTAATAAGCCTGAGGACTGGCAACTTGATTACTGACATTGAATTACTGAAATTCTAGTGTAAAGAAGGCTATTTTAATGAAGGACAATTGAGCTGCATCCTTTATGACAGAGGGGCCATACACAGCCCACCAGATTATTTCATAAGACCCATGGCCTGCTTCAACACAATATACTAACAACTGATTCATTGGCATTTTGTCGTCATGTTTACATCATTTTAGTTACACAGATGCGTAAATAGACAATACTGTACATAGAAAGAACCTATCTAAATACATACAAAACAAGCTCAACTTAAACTATAAATCAATACAGGTGACCTTAATTCTTATTAGAATATGTAGAATCTGTTTAGCTCACACAAGATTATGTTTAGGTTTATGTGGCTGTCCTGTAAGGTTGGGCACCACTGCTTTATGATACTGTTTTCTTAATGTTTCTTAAAGTTTATCTGAGCCATATTATAGTTTCATACCAAAGCAGGGTTGCTTTTATGTAGGACTGTCATGGCATGTTAGATCTTGAAAAAACTAACAAATTATAGTATGGTCTGACAGAGATCTTTGCTTACCTCAGTATTATATGCATTTGTACATGTCATCTAGGTGAGTTTGGAACAGATGTTGTTCATTAAATTCATTAATCTACCATAAATCCATAAATGATTTAGACTGAGCTAGTAATCTGAGTGGTTCCCAGGTGTGCGTTATTACAATAATAATGCACTGGTCAGAACTTGTTAGACATGTTACCCTCCCATAAATTATTGCCTGTACAGTTCAGTCCAGATTTTCAGAATTTAGAGTGTACATTTTTGTGCAAAACTGTGTGCATATTCTCATGCCTAACTAGTGAATACAATTCCTCTGACAATGGATGAAATCATAGTAATTTCTGGAGGCCTGTTTGGTCAGTTTGACTGGGCATTTCCTCTTACAACTACTTCAGTTGTGTGTATAATCGTAGTAACTGTTTCCACAAAATAGTCATGCATATGCACATTTGCATGTGCAACGTACTGAAAGTGTGGTGCGTTGTTCATTGCGATTTATTTTGTTTTCAGTTATACTAAATTCTCTACTACCCTTAGTCAAAACTTCCACAATAGGTCTAGTATGCCATTTGCACTTGCACATACCCAGTTTCCATGCATAGTGACATTAATAGTGTTATAAAGAAGATGTGCAATTGCACATGGCTTAGGGCTTCATTTATTGTGAAAATCAAGCCGTTAATATATTGCCCAGAAGTACTGCTTTCCCGAAGTGGGTCTTCTAAAAATGGCTTTACTGCTGAGTAGTAGACATGTCTATCAAAGTTGATTTGTGGGTAGCATTATGGTCATTAATCCTGCAAATTGGCAGGCGTTTCACTCCTTCTTTCCTTCTGTGTTCGCCAAATTTCACAAGAAAATCCTCAGTACCTATATTTCTTTGCCTTTATTTGGCAAGCAGAACTGAACCGTACTTTCACATAATCATACTTATACCATGAGGTCTGCCATTGAGAACTAAAATAGATATAGCACTCTTAAGTGGAAAAAATGTGTGAATGTAGTCACTTGAGGTAAATGATTTACAATTGGTTAAAATCAGTAAGCTTGTGGGAATGGCAACAGATCTTTGGCTATATGTGCTGGAGTCCTGGTTAATCTTGAAATAATTCTGTCTTTCCCCAATTGGGGCAGATTTAAGATATTACAGATTTCTGAGTGTATTTGTATGAGATTGAGAGAGAGGAAACAGATATGGCACTGTTCACATAGACACAAAGTAGGTCCAAAATCAAACCAAAGGCCATTGGGTCAGGAATATTTTGATGGCAACTTACATCTGTACTTGATAGATTTTAAAACATTTTTAAGGTACAGAAGAATGCAGACCCCCCCCCTTTCTGATTAAAGTTAGAAACCACTTCAGAGGAAAATACTTTGTTCTCCTGCATTGCAAGCCAGACCGAAAAATGCACAAGTGGAGTGGGAGATTAATAGAAAGGTTTGAAGTAGCAATGGAAAAACATGAGCAGTATGAATGAAGAAGCTTTAGAAAAATCAGTGAGGTACATTAGCCCAATCTAATACTGAAACACATTGTCATAATAGTGTATGGGAGTTATGTGCCTAAATTCTACCGTCTGTCAACGTGATTAGTCATGTTGAATTCTTTCCCAGATTTTTGCAATTTGATGGATAGGCTGTCATAGAACACACTTTTGTCTTATCAGTTCTGTGTTGTGGTGGAATATGATTCCATCATCATGCCCTGGAGTTTCTTGTGTTTTGTTTCTAGTCAGGTAGGAGATTTATTTTGATTTCTTTTATTTATTAATGTATTTTTAATCCTGTAGGATCTATTTATAAAAATAGATTCATTCATACACAGTGGGTTTGTCTTTATGAATAAAACTCACAAAAGTACAGCAAGTGGTTTTTATCTTTTAACCAACAGGTACAGCAATCAGTAGTTCAAATCTTTTTGGTAGTGAAGAAAATAGACGGGCAGGATCATTCCTCCCGCTGTGTCCCTGGATCAGGGCCGGCTCCAGGCACCAGCTCAGCAAGCAGGTGCTTGAGGTGGCCAAGGGGAAAGGGCGGCAAGTCGGGCTCTTCGGTGGCAATTTGGCAGCAGGTCCCTCAGTCCCTCTCAGAGGGAAGGACCTGCCGCCGAATTGCCGCCAAAGAAGAAAGCAGTGCGGTGGAGCTGCCGCCGATCACAATTGTGGCTTTTTTTTTTTCACCGCTTGGGGTGGCAAAAACCCTGGAGCCAGCCCTGCCCTGGATGGTCCTGTGGCAGCAAAAAGGGTTTGTAAATACCCTGTAGCCAGCTAAGAAGAATTCCTCTGAGGCAGCCATTGTGTTAGGTAACCCTGTGGTGCCCAGTGAGGCCTCCCAAAAAGCCCCTACTGTAAGGGAGGGAGAAGTCTCAGCATCACAGTCACCCACTGGGCAGCCCAAGGAGGTTACCGTAATTTGTGCTGTGTAAGTAATGCATGGGGCTACGCTGGCCTTTAGAGCTGCACAGAATAGGTGTTATGCTAACCCCATGCTGGTTTTGATCACAGCTATTTTGTCCCCATTGATAGGTGCCTGTCTCATCTTTAGAGTTGTCAATCTGCCCTCCTCTGACATTTCAATAGGGGCATGTTACAATCTCCTGGTGCCTCCAGTCCATCCTTGATTCCTCCCTAGAACATCTGGTCCGCTGATGGCCTTCACACTTATCTTGTAACACACACATTCCTCATTCACACACAAAACAGGATTGATTTACACAGAGCATTTGAACAGGAACATCAATTTGCAATGCAGAAGAAAACAGTCATAGCATTATTTTACTTATTTCAAAATGCTAAACCTATAAAAAAGTGGTAACCCTAAAGGTCTGTCACTGCCTTGAAATCAGCTTCAGACACAAGATTCTGGCTGATGCATCTTCACCAATGGCACACTAGGCCATTCCTTTCTGCTTTCAGAAAGGGTGGCTGGCAGGATATGATCAAATCATACATCAATACATTTAATTCATGCTACACAAAATTCTTTATCCTTCATTCTGTATTATACAAAATGCAAACATAAAATCCTACTACTACATAGGGAAAGCACAGATGTTGCTTAAAGCACCTTAAAGTCCTCTCTCCTGGGCTGCGAGGTTTGTGCTGTGCCACTGAGAGATGCAACACTCTCAGCCAATGTTTTTCAGAAGTGTCCTATAATATTTTAATGGAAATACAGAATACTAGAGATGGGCTGACCTACAAACATTGGACATGGATCTTCATTTCCCCACAGTTTGTGTGATGATTAAGTCCAGAGTTTTGGTTTGGATGTGTCACGATTGCATACACTTCATAATTATTAGCTTTCACCAAATCCTGAAGCTCTTAGTTTTTACTATATTCTTCATCCAAACGTCCCATTGTATCCTCAGTTGAAATTTTACCAAATAAGGATCAAGTAAATTCTTCAGGATTTGGCCCATAGTCATTAGCAAGACACTGGGCAAGATTTTTAAAAACCCAGTTGCAGGAGCAAATCTGGTCGTACAAGGTGCAATACTCTGTGACTATTTTTTTCCAGGCTCAAAATGCAGATGCAGATTGTTCTGGCACAGTTTGCATGAACAAAATAGTGAAACTAGAGCCAGGGGGTGAGCACACCCCAGCAGTTTGAAAAGTTGTTGCCTGTGGCCCCAGAAGCCTATAGCTATCTCCAGCTCTGCATGGATTTAGAGGCCCAGTGCCTCTGCGTTGTGCATCCTAAGTATACCATGCAATGCAACCTGGCAGATTAGTTTCCTTAGGAAACTAATGGTCTCTCCAGTACCGCAAGGGCTAGGGGGGCATTCAGTGTGATCTGCTGCTCAGAGGCCAGCAGAGACATCCCCATTGGGTGCAGGGGAAGGATGCAGCACAGTGTTCCTTCATTTGTGCTGTCACTTGCCTGCTCTGCCTAGTTCCCATGTTGAGCCCAAACCTGCAGAGCTTGCATGTGGAGAACTCTGCAGGCCTAGGAGTGGGGGTGTTGTTGACCCACACCCTCACCAGAGCTCTGAGGCCAGAGGATAGTCACAGCTGAGAGTCAAACTGCACATAATGTCTTTTGTCTGGCAAAAAAAATTTCCCTGGAATCTAACTCCCCCACTCCATTTACATTAATTCTTATGGGGAAATTGGATTCGCTTAACATCGTTTAGTTTAAAGTCACATTTTCCAGGAACAGAACTACCATGTTAAATGAGGAGTTACTGTACTAAGTCATTCACTGCGTATATAGCAGGAATAGAATATGTCCTTTAATTTAGCTTTTCAGGACCATAGAGTGAGTAGCATTTATGTGATAATGCTAAAGGGTAGAAGCCAGGTATGTCCACCAGATTCTCTGCTGGTGTAAACAGGTGCAGCTCCATTGGCTACCTCAATTTACACCAGGTAAGATCTAGTCTATCTTATTTACCTAGAATTACATGTAAGAGAAATTTGTGAATTAAAAGTTGTGTACAGCAGCACAAAACTTTCTGGCTACAAGTCAGTGGAGCAAAGAGTTCTATAAGGCAAAGACTAGGACAAAGAGAGCTTATAGCTCTTGCTTATCTGAAGGTGGCATGCATCCTATAGACTAGAAGATCTAAGATAAAGTGTACATGTTGGGGGTGATTTTCAAAAACACCAAAAGAATTTAGGAGCATAGATCCCACTGGAATTCAATGAGATTTCTATACCTAATTTTCTTACAAGTGTTTGGAAATCTCCATCTCAATATTTGTCCAATTACCCTAAAGAAAAACATATTTTTTGCAGTATATGTAAACAGTGATACTATTCAAGGTATAACTATAGAAAAAATTAACTGGCATTTATCAAGTCTCATTGAATTAAATAAATGTATATGTACTATGGTATTTTTGCATACAATATATTTTTATATATGATTTATTATTTAATATATTTTCACAATAGCCATAATGCACCTCAGTAGTGACATATTATTTACTAACCTAATGGTCAAGAGTACAGAGCAGAGTGTCTCATATAGTCTTGAAGCAATTACTTTCATTTGAGCTAGCATGGTTGGGAAGACATGCGCTGTACTTTTTTTTTTTTTTAAGAACATGGGAGGTTTCACGTCAATTGCTAAGGAAGATTACTTTATGCCACAAATCCACAGAAGTAATTGTTGCATTTGGGCAGCGCTGATAGTTTCTTCTATCTAAAACTGATTTTTTCTCTGCCCCCTTTACATCTATTTAGAATAGTGTAAATCTACTGAAGGAGAAGTCAGCACAAGGCTATTTCTGTGACTAAACATACGTGTTTTACGACAATCAATGGTATTTAAAAATTGGTGAGCTCTGGATACAAAAACATTTGAACTGGTAAAGCAAGTGTGCAGTTTTTAAAACAGATTATATTTAACTTATTGTGTTAATAAAATAACGTATTTAATTTATTTAATCTGAAATGCATTTATTTTTGCTATGATAAATTGTTTGTCCCGCCTATGGCTAATATAATGCATTACCACACTTGTCACTTAAGGATTGTGAAAAGCTCTTTCTTTTTGCAGATCCATTGCCTGGATTATTGATCTTATCTACACACACAGCAGATGAACCCCATATAGATTCAGACTCACCACAGGCTGAACCTTGTACCTCAGTCCCTGATCAAGACTCTTCTGAGTATTATATTGATCCCATTATTTTGGAATCTTTTGAGTCTGAAGAAGATGAAGATTGTGAAAATACTACTGATGTTACAAAT
Organism: Mauremys mutica; assembly: GCF_020497125.1. Classification (NCBI taxonomy): domain Eukaryota; kingdom Metazoa; phylum Chordata; order Testudines; family Geoemydidae; genus Mauremys; species Mauremys mutica. The sequence continues at coordinate 50,297,304 of NC_059077.1, forward strand.
CCTCCAGCATTGCAGTTCATCAATGGAAAGCAACAGGTGACCAGTGCACCTAAAGACACAAAAGCTGAAGAAGCAAGAAGTGACCAAATTGAAAGTGTTACACATTCCAAAAATGTCAAATTTTCACAAATCAATGACACTAACACCATAATATCTGAAAATGAGGCCTCTGATACAATGCAACAAGGTGTATCTAGAGAAATAAAAGGGGCATTTGAAGTTACACAACAACCTACAGCAGATATTGCAATGTTGGAACCTGTTTTAAGTAGTGAATTGGAAGTTGCCACTATAGATAAATCTGAGGTAACGTCTGTATATGGGCAATCTTCATCAGAAACTTTAGAGACCTTAAAACATAATGGAATTGAATTTCAGCAAAGCTCAACTAAAGACCCCAAAACCTTGCCTTTGATTACTATAGAATCTTCTGGAGATGCTGCCATTGACCCTGAGTTCCCTGGTCCTGTCTTTTCAGAAACGGGGAAAATGACAATAAAAGAACATGCAGAAAAAAGTTCTGCTGCAACTTCTGCTCCCAGTCCAGTGTCTGATATTGCTACTGTAGATATAGGCATAAAAGACCATATGCCAGAAAAGGAAACCTCTATTCTAAGAGATGATTATAAATCAACTATTAAGCCTGATAGACGTCCCCCACTGGAAACCCTTGTAGAAACAACAAGAAGAAGTCATATAGTAAAGTCTGTGGAAAGTCCTGTTTCATTTATAATATCAGAAGGCTCTGGAGATGTAGAAGAGGAGGATGTTGCTAAAACTTCAGCTATGGTGAGAGAGACTGTAGTTACTGAAAAGATTTCAGCAGAAAAAACTTTCTTAGGGTCTGGCAAACTGCTGACGACAGAAATTACTGCCACTGTTTCAGGAACCACCATTTCTTTGCATAAGGAAACTAGCACTACTTCTGTTTTTGACCAAAGTTCTGAAGAAATTGCTACCACCACATCTGTTACTGGGTTGGTTACCGAAAAAGGAGTTAGCAGTGCTACTGGAACAGAAATGAAAATGAAAGAAGATGAAAAAGAAGCACAGAGCACTGCTTCTTCAACTAAGGAACATTCATCCACTGTTGAGATAGGAAAGTTAATATTCAGTGATGGACAGGAAAGCCCTAGTAACAGAATTGGAATTGTAGATCAGGAATCCACTGCTCTCAGCAAAACAATACCAATGACAGATTCCACATGGCCTGAAAGCAAAGAGTTTACTGTTGCTCCTTTCTCCACAGAGAAAAGTCTTTTTATAGATGAAGGATCTGGGGAAGAACCAACATACACTAGGAAAAGCATTGGAGACATAATTTCAGGGGGTGTCACAAGAAGAGTGGTAAGTACTGATCCCCCATTTATTGATCTAGGTTCTGGAGAAAGAGATGTTATCATTGATTCTACTGCCATTATTTCAGTTCCGTTGGAGTCTTTGACTAGGGGCATTGAAACACAAACAAAAAAGCAGGAAAGAGATGTCTACAGCACAGATACTTCATCTGTGGAATATACAACAACTGTTGAAGCAACAAAGTCAGTGTTAAGTACTGAGTCAGATGACTTAACTAAGGAAGCTGGAATAGGAAGGAAGGTATCTAAGGACATTTTTAGTACAGGTAAGCTAGGAGAACAAAAACATGAAACAGAAGCATATTATTTTATTACAACTCTTCCTTCTCAAGAAGAATCTTTTCATCAATCTAGAAAAGAGATGACAACTCATATTGCAACAGAAGAGCAAACTAAATACTTAGAAAACTCTGGGGTCACCTCTTCTGTGGAGTCTGTTGTTAAAATCATTTCTCCTGACACCATTGTGACACGTGCTGTCAGCAGTATAAAGACAGTAACTGAATCTACAGAAAGTGAAAGTGGAAAAGACAGCTCGCCAACCATCTTGGCAGAGAACATTATCCTTATTGAGGCAGGCTCTGGAGAAGAATCCAGAGATGAGAGCGGTACCATGATACCAGTGCCAGATGGTTCTACAGAAAAAGTACTTGGTACTAATTTCCCATTAATTGATCAGGGTTCTGGAGAAGTGGATTCTGTCATTGAGTCTTTTACAAAAACTACAGCTTCACCGCATTCAGCAGTTAGAGGACCAGAAACACAAGCAACAGAAGATGAAAGAGAAATTATCAGTGCACCATCTGTCAATTATTCCTTTACTGTTGAGTCTGCAAATTTAGTCATGAGTACGAAAGGTGAAGTCAGCACAGTTAGAACTGGAATTGCAAGAAAAGTCATCACTGAGGTACAGATAAAAGAGCAAATGCCTACTGAATCCATAACAAGAACTTTTGCAATAAATCTTCCTTTGGAAGAAGATATACGTTCTGAGCAGAATATTTCTGCAGAAACTTCACAAAAAGTTATAGAACCCTCTGGAATAACAACAAAATATCCTCTCATTAAAAGTACAGAATCTACCCTAGAACAACTTTCATTTAATGATACTACTACTCTAGTAACTGAGTCCATAAAACTTGAAAGCAAAGATACAAGCTCTCTAGCTAAACTTACAAAGAAAGAAAAAAACTGGGAAAATATTTTCCCAACAGAAGACATTCACAGGTCACTTCCGATCCTGAAGGGTGATGAGCCAACTAATAAAGAGATCATTAGTGATTCATTGTTTTCAGGACAAGGATCAGGAGATGAACTTATTAGTGTTCCATCAGTAGAGCCACTGAATTTTGTGACTATAAAAGAAATCACAAGTACTTTAAGTCCTGAAACATTTCATCCTGAAAGTGTGGGACCAAGACTTTCCATTGACAAAGCCCAAGAATTTGAAAGTGGTCAGACTGAATCAAACAAGGATTCCAGTGAAGAACTCAGGCTATTCAGTTCTATAACAGAGGCAGTTTCCAAAACAACAGAGAAAATGGCCACTAGTACTTCTGCTTTAGCTGAAGAAAGTTCTAGGAACTTCAATAATAAAAAAGCTACCACAAAAGAGACATCCCATTCTGTTTTAATCACTGAAGACTCTCACAAACAAGAAACTTTTCATTGGTTAGAAGAAAATGAAACATACAGATCACCAGCTGCTACAGATCGAGTTGTTACTCAAGAGGAAACTTCACAATTGATGACTAATGAAAATGTAACTGCTGCTTCTATATTCTTTAGTGGAACTCCTCATTTTGAAACAGAGGAAGCACTTGCAACATCAACACCAAAAATACCTTCCACACCGCTATATGAAAGTTCTGGAGAAGGATCTGGCTGGGTGGACATTTTGGGGTCATTTCACCCAGATGCATCTACTACCCATTTGCGAAATCTGGAAATAACAGTTGCTCCTCATGTTCATGAGGAAAACTATTCTGAAGAACTGAACACAGAGACAGCATTAAATGGATCACAAACTGTATCAGTGTTATTTTCCACCCACACAGAAGAAAAAGAGATCTTACCAAGCCGGACTAATGTTCAACCAAAGACAGTTACAGGTGAGAGTTTAATAAATGATACAAGGATAGAAAACAAAGTCCTCCAAAAGCTTGATGACCTCAGAAATGTTACAGGGAATGTTTCTGCTTTTAATGAGATCACATTAGATAAAACAACAATCATAGATGTGGATCATTCTAAACCAATGCATGAAGATATACTAAGTGTGCAGACAACTCCAGATACAGAGACTCATTCAACATATGGCAATAATGATGGCATGAAAGTTGAAGAAGTGGAGTATGATTTAACATCTAATCTTTCTACAGCTGAAGAGAAATCATATGGATCTGGTGATAATCTTTCCGTGACTATTTCCAGTAAGTCAATAAATAGTGAATCAGTAACAGCTGAGAACAGACCCAGATCAGATGACAAGGATTTTGGTTCAGGGGATGTCATGCAGTTCACAATGGAAACTCCCATCCTTGGTGAATTGCCTGAACTGGATATTTTGCTTCCATCATCAATGGCCAGCCCTAGTGTGCCCCCCCGAGTCAGCGAAGAGGCCAAAGAACCTCCATTTGAAACCAAACATGTAGCACCAGAAAATAAAACAGAAGGCCTCTCTGAATCAAGTACTTTGTCAGACAACCAAGCAATAGCAGATCAAAGTGAAATAGTCTCTACCTCTGGGTATTCAGGAATGGAACAAGAAGAGCCTGATGAGAGGAAGCCTTTGTTTCCTTCCTTTAGACCCGACTTAACTACTGAGACAGAACAGGCTTTGACAACAAATATGTCTGTTGTAAGTATTGTTACCCCACAAATTGTATCCCAAAACTTAACAGAGTCATCTAATATAAGTGAAGTAAAACATCATACAGTTTACACAGAAACAAAAACCACTTCAACAGAATCTGAAGAAATAGATCCAGCCAAACTTTTTCCTGTAACTCAAATGCCAAAATCTTCAGTAACTGTCCCCTTGGTTAATGAAGTATCAGAATACCCTGAAGTTATCAATCCAAATACTTTGTCATCAACTGATTCAGACAAGTCTAATCAAACATCAGGAAAAACCTTCAAAGAAGTTAGTTCTGATGTTGCAGCAACTTACAAACCACCCACCAAAGTGCTGTCCACTAAAACTGAGTCTCCACTAGACTCTTCTTCTGAACCTGAATCAGAAAGCACATCTGTTGAAAGTACTCCTTATATTAGTGGACAGATAACAGACAGAACAAAGGAGAAAGAAAGTTCCATAATAGAATTGATTACTGAAGAACTAGCAACCATTTCTGAAGATAGATTTCTCTCAAAATATGTCATACCAACAGCTTTTATACATTCTGGAGAAACAGTAGACACAGATATTCCAGAAGTTAGCACAGAAGATGAAACCTCTACAGAGACAGTGAAAGATCCCAATCAACTAGATGAAAGCAGCACTGAGGGAGCTTTGCCAAGGCTATACACCACACCAGCTTCAGTGCCACATGAAAGTATAGCAGGTGGAATATTTAAGCCAGGCCAGGCAACTGTTACAATGTTATCTTCATTGTCACCATCTCTGGATATAAGCCTGGAAACACAATCAACTGTGGTAGTACAGAAGCAGTCCACAACAATTTCTTCTGACATTGCAACAAAACTTACAGCCCCTGAAAACATTCCTGAGTATAATAAACAGACAACAATAAGCACAGAGGAGCTAAGCACTACTGAACTTGTAACTTCATCTTTTTTCCTTCTGGACATTACTAATGGATCAGATTTCCTGATCGGCAACAGTGGAGATTCAGTTGAAGGCACAGCAGTCCATATACCAGGTAAGATCCCAATTTGATAAATACCATATAAACTTGGTTTGTTACCGGTAAACATTTAATTTGTTCTTTATTTTCTCTTGAAGACTTTATTTTATACTAAAACGCTAGGTGTTAGCAAACATGTGCTTGTGTATGAGATATGATAATCAAACTACATTTGGAAGGCAATGAAGATAATACACTTAAAAGCATTACACAATGCTGAAATCGATACCATGGTGAAGCCTACTCAGTGCAAGTTCAAAGAAAACTAGGGGGCTGATCCAAAGCTCACTAATTCATAAGTGACCTTCCATTTGCATCAATAGGTTTTGTTTCAGATCTGAGGTGATGAGAGACCATTATAGAAGAAAAGGAACATTGATCCTAGCACAGTATCCAGTTGTGGTTACTTTATTTTCGTGTTTCTAGTGGATATGTAGATATCATTAATTTATCTGATGAATGTTGTTGCATTAGCATCACAATCGCAATGTACAATTATTCTACTTTAGTGGCTTTCATGGAATATTCCAATTTATTTGGAGAACAAACCTAGTGAACACATCAAGTAATTGCAGACAGGCTTATCCAGAATACAAGTTTTAAAAATATATACAGGATTAGTCTCAAGACTGGCTGAAGTTTGAGGTTTTAAAAAAACTCAGCGATTGAATAATGGTCGGCTATTCAACAATCTGAATGTTTGATGCAGCTTCCGTCTGATATAAATATCAATCAAAGATCCTTGGCTTGGACAGCCTTTGGCATAACACAAGCTATACTGATAGAATGATTTCTATGTACAATAGCTACTATTAATCATTTACCTGTATATGGCTGGCATGTTGAGGACTAATATTTTAAAGGTGGTCAAATATCTTAGTTTTTGATAATTTTTTCAGACAGTTTGGGTAACTAATTGAACTCAATAGAAAGACTTTGGATTGTGTCCTATATACCATAAAGGACAAGCAAACTAATTTGGAAAATGTAAACAATGTCTCAAACATTTGCCCATGTCTTTCAATCAAATTGGATTAAAATAGGACCTTTTGCTTCATATCCCACTTCTGCTCTCTTAGACTCCCAATATAGCCACGGCTTCCTTCTTGCAGGTTAGAAGCACCGTATTAATTGGTTTACTGGATGCTTAAGAGTGCAAAAAACACAGGTGATATGTAGAGTGGCTACCTTTTGTGTGAATATATGTATCAGTGATTGCTCCTATTTGCCTATACCATGAACATATGTTTAAGTTTGAACTGAGTTCAAATAAAAGATCAGTAGAACACATCTACACTCTGTAAGAAAACAGTGTTAAAATGATGACTCCAATAAATGTTGGGATTTCATGGCAGGTAAGTTTTTTTTATCTAAATATTGTGCTTTAGTCTCGTATACAGTTACTGTTTGTTTTCTAAAAGTATGTTTTAATGGAAGACAATTTGGGCATGATCTGGGGAAAGAATATTAATTAGCAAAAGATTATTTCAAAGAAATAAGAGTGTCTGGGCAGTAAATGGTTAAGTATGACATTCCAAAATGACAGCAACAAGTCAGTATGCTTAAAAGGTGCATGTTCTGGGTACCCAACCATTCCATATGAACTAACCCCATTCAAAAGAATACATTTTCCATTCACTGTGCACATATGTTTAACTGTTTTTGGCTATAATTAATTGCCATGTCATGCCAACTAAATCCTCAATAGAATATTTCAATTGCTAGGAGCAGTACAAAATGTCCTTTTAAAAACATAAAACATCTCTGAAAATGAGTTATTGTTCTCTGTCATGAATATAGTGTTATTGGTAAGGCTGAAAATTATGCTGATTGAAAATGACATCTCCAGGTAGTACAGAACTTTTTTAAATGGTTTAACCTTTAACTGCAGTAAAGCATCATAGCAGAAATAAGGAAATACCTTTCTTCCTTAAAAGAATCAACAACTAACCAAGTATTTTAGACAATGTATCAATTTTTCTTTCTTTAACTCATATCACAGGTCAAGATCCCTGCAAAAGTAATCCCTGCCTTCATGGAGGCACCTGTTATCCACGTGGCTCTTACTACATCTGCACATGTATGCCAGGTTTCAGTGGCGAGCAGTGCGAATTGGGTAAGATGATGCCAACCTGAAAGCTTTTCTTGTACTGGATTGTCTGTAGATTGACTAGAATAACATTTCACATATTAGATTCGAAGCAGAATTATTTATCATTACACTGACAGATGCTGAAGCTTTGAAAGATTCTGTAGTTGGACTTGATCCAGGCAGAGGGAGGCTGAGAAAGAAACACCTACTCCTCTTTCCCTGCCGTCTCCGCCTGGCATGTGCAGCACACACACACATAAAAAACCTTACCTACCTACTTCTGTAGAGGGTAATGTTCAAATTATGTCCAATTTATTAACCAAAACAAACAAACAAACAAACAAAAAAAGACATAAAATACATACATAAATCAAATCAAAATGAAGTGGGTTAATACCAAATCATCAGCATAATTTAATTATCATATTGATTAAACCCTTTTGAATAAACCAGTAAATTCTTATAAACTTTTTCTAATGGTTCAGGAAGGTGGTAAACTTTATTTAATCCTCAATCCCCCAAATAATAGGACATTATCTATATTAATGATGGTTGATATTTGACCAGCCAAATAGCAGATATGGGAAGAGAGAAATCAGTTCCAGGTTGAAATCAATATTTAGACAACTCTGATGCCAATTAAGAGAGCTTCCCCAGACTATAAAATGGATCTGATGTCCAATCTCTCTCCACCACAACATATGGCTGCATGAGGCATTCCAATACAACCCAGGATAACACAGCTTGTTACATTTAACTAGCAAGCAAAAATCTGGTGAAAGTAACAGTTTTTCAGGATTTAAACACACACTTCCAACCTATATGATATGTATGTGTGATCTTTTAGACAGTGAGGTTGTTTAACCTGGGACTGTTTTAAGTGCTTGTGAAACTATTCATTATGGACTGTTGTCAAATAAAAATACCCTTTTTATATTTTGATACTCAATGGCTATCAGCAATTCAACTTTGAACAAGAGTTTTGATGCACAAAATCTAGGTGAAAGTTTAAACTTTAGCTGTGCCAGAGTAAATTTCCTTTAAAAATTACAGTTGTAAGTTCAATTTGCAGATACAGACCTATCTGTCTCACAGCTCACTCTCATGCTCAAACTCACAAATTCTTCATACTAGATGGTCAGGAGACACTACTGTACAGAAATAAATTGGAGATGTCTGGGTATTTTAATACCATGTGCTAATATTTTGAATAGCAGAGAGGGACCTTTTGTTTGCTTCAGGATCATAAGTCCAGTAAAGGTCTCCTCTATCTCTCTATGAAGATTATCATCAATCAAGACACCTAATAATAAACAGTGAGAATGCCTTTAAAAAGCTTTGCCCCTATCATGCAGAAAGCATGACATGAAAGGAATGGATAAACAATACAATAAGATGCTAATGCTTGCAGTTTTACAGTGAAAAACTAGAAGTACTGTTAGATCAGACTTGCGTACCAGGGTCACAGTCTAGAGAAGGTTATACTCTTCAAAGAGATAATTAACCAGTTGAAGAAAAGATACAGTACAATGTATCTTCTTTCAGAGGTACACAAGGAGTGACAGCTAGGAAATGAAGATACAGATTACAGAAATTAACCCAGGAGTCACACAGCAGGATTCAAAAGCATGTAAATGTGAAATTGTTGTTCAGCATCTATAGCTTTTCTGAGGTTATTTTGTATGTAGATGTCATAATTCTCATATGAAAAAAGCAGGTATGCAGTCTCTTTTGCAATACTTTATCCTTCATGAGTGGAATTGTTCTTACTACTAATTCTGAATAAGGATAAATACTGTTTCCCTTTAAGGAGACAAATATATTTTAAATACTCTTTTACATTTTTATATAGATATTGATGAATGCCAGTCCAATCCTTGCCGGAATGGAGCCACATGTATTGATGGTCTCAATCTATTTACTTGTCTCTGTCTGCCAAGTTATGTAGGTGCTCTTTGCGAACAAGGTAAAAAATACCCTCTCTCTCTCTCTCTTTTTTTTTTTCAATTTGTAGTCATCAAGTAGGCAAAACTCCCATTAGCATTAGTGGGAGTTTTATATGGCAAAGACATCAGGAATAGGCTATTCTTATGGGTGTGTTTGTTTTTGTAAACTCTCCCTTGTATTTCTTGATCCTTCATTCTCTTTCCCATTTGCTTATGATCATTGTTATATCCAACCAGGAGAGGTAATTTCAGTCTCTGTTTATGGTTCTGCTATTACGAATGTCGTATGATCATCTCTTGGAGTCTGGTTTTAGCCTCCTCAGGGCATGCAATCCTAATTACTCCAGTTCACTAAAGAAACTGCAAAATGCTGATCTCATGTAGTTTGGCTGCTTCTATTGTAGTACCCAAAATCTGCTCTGCTTGTGGTTTGCTAAGGGCTGTATTGCTCCATTGGTGGTGCTACAGAACTGCCCCTCACTAAGAGGAGCAGAATGCCTCCTGGAACTCTCCAGTACACTGGGAAATTCACAAGCTTCTACACTGCTTTAAAGGGTGCAGCATACCACCATCTGCATGGCTGGCCATGGTTCTGCTGTCTACCCCATCCATCCCTGTCTAGTCCTCTTTGGCGTAATTAGGAGAATATTTCTTGTACAAGAGGCAGGATAGAAGCAACTTGTGGTGTTTGTGGGAGAAATTAATGAATAGGTGGATCAGAAGAGGCAGCAAGGAGAAGCATGATTGGACGCAAGAATAGATCAGTAGGGCAGAACAATGTTGTGAAGGGCTTTAAAGGTGATCCATGTGTCCATTTTCAAGCAGTGGCACTTGTTACTAGCCCATTCCAGGTTTTTTTTTAGGAATTCTGGAGGCTCTAATATCCAGTTGAACAAAAACAAACAAACAAACAAAAAAAACCCCCAACCCTCCAGCATACCTCTTCAGGTTGTACATGACTATTTCAACAATGTCAAGTGTTTCTTTACTATATATTCACTTCACCCATGATCAAATTTTAGAACAAAATCAGCATGAGAAGGGTAGCAAATGCACAGCAGGACAGAAACAAACAAACTGTAAATTTACCGGAAGAGTATTGAACAACAGACCACAAGCAATGAAGGCAGATTTTTGTGGCAGTAATAAATGTTAAGTGTTACCTTCATGGAGAGGAAATAAACAACATAAGTACAAAATGGGGGGTGGGGAGGAGGATATCCAAATAGCCACAGTAACCATACTAAAGTAAGTATATTTTTAATCTTCAACTCTGCCTTAATATCACTTTATCCTGTAACTAAGCATTCAAGTTGCTGCAGTGAAGGGTGGGATTGTGATTGGGAGGAGAGCGGGTTTGTGACAGGGCTTATGTTTTACAAAGTGGCTCACAATATGAAAGACTTTTGGGAACCCCTGATTTAGAACATGGTCAGCTGGAAACCAAGATTCCACCACTACCAACTGTATCATAGGCCCACATAAGTAGATAGGCAGAATCACCTTGGCACCTGCATTCCCAGCTTCTCCAAGCTGACTTACGCTTTGATAGTTTAGAAAAAGGGTACAAGATGAAGATAACAGAGCTGTAAGAAGCTCTCCAAGCCGGTAAACTCAGAGAAACAGGCCACATTCCACTACTCTTCCAAGTTCCAGTACCTTATGCCACAAGAAGTCCTATTGATTTCAATGGGACTAGTCACACAGTAAGATATTCCTCGATGTATGTAAGAGAGGCAAAATCTGGCCCATTGTTAAAATTATTAGAGAAGTTTTCAAGAGAAAAAGAAATGGTGCTTAAAGGTGTGCTTTTTTCCAGGTTAACAAAAATATCTTTCTTCCTCTTTTTCTGTCACTGACTGGTTTCACTCACAGATTAATCAAGTAGTTCTCTACATAGAGTTGCATAAATATTGTCAGTTTCAGGCTTACCTTTCATCCTGAGCCTATTGGGTGAAATGCAGTTTTTCCAAGTGAGCCTAAAGGGAAGGGGCATGTTTGTTAGAGTTGAAACGTCTGAAGAATGACTAACTCCAGCTCTCATCACAATTCAACTTTTCAGTTGTCTGGCATAGCCCACTGTTTGAAAGACCTTCTGAATCTGTTCTCTAAGACTAGAATTTGACCATGTTTTTATAACAGAAGGAATAAATGTTCTCTTTTTCCCCCCAGAAAATCCATATTACTGAATGGCCTTCAGCATCATGGTAGCTTTAATTTGCGTTTTATGACCAACCTGAGAATACATTTTAGGTGGTTAATGGGAACATTTCCTAGTTTGTCAATGAGAAACAGACCTCTGCTCACTCAGCTTTGGAATTTAAATTTCCTCCACTTAAAGTCCTGCAGTGGTTTGGGACCTGGGAAAAGCATTCAGTGCCAAATTTCCATTTCACCAGACAAAATAAAACTGTATTGGCAATTCAGACACAGTTGTCTGGCAAGGAGTCTTTATTTCACGGCATCAACCCTGACTTTGCTAGATTGAAAACATGGCCAGAATGACAGGACATGTCACCTCAATGCCTCAGAAGGGGTGTGAGTGAGCATGCAAACATTATGTTTCGTTATTTGCATTTTATTTTATTATTTTTGTTTGCAATACATTCTATTCATGTTTTCAAAATAAAGATTAAGGGCGCTTTAGCCAGAAGTGCTGAGCATCCACAATCTCACTGTAGTTAATGGGAGCTGAGTGCACAGTACTTCTGAAAATCATGCCTGAAGATAGGAGACAAAGGGAGTCAGAGATCAGAAAGCAGCCAGATATGGCCAGCTGATAATTCCCCCAGGGTGAGGGAACTCTCAGCTGATGTAGTGTGTTCCTGCCCCACTCACTCACAGTTTTGGGCATGTCAGAGTTAGGAGATAGTATGGCCCAGAGCTGTGCTCAGCAGATATATAGACCTTTAGGGACCTTTGCCAGCTGGTGAAGGATGAGCAGGCTCCTGTGTACTCTCATCTATGTTGGCGCCTAGGGTGGAACAGATCCATCCTGGGAACCAGTGAACTATAACTGACTCCTGACAGCCACCTTCCTCTGTCTCACCAATATGAAACACAGTTAATCAGAGAATCTGGGCCAAGAACTACTTCTTGAATACTGCGAGAGAAAGTTGTCAGGCATAAAAAAAATCAAGATATCATCCCCTCTATAAACTAAAGGAATAATTCAGAGAGACAATATTCTTTCCAATTCAGACTAAACTACTGGTGCAGTTAAATACACCTGCTCTCTTTTATAAATATCCCTTTCTGTCACTTATTTTGGTTTTTTTTACCCATACTCCCCAATTTTTCAAAATACTACTATATCTGTTTAAAGTACCTGGTTACCAGAGCAGGTAGTTTTTTGTTTGTCACTTTTCAATGCAAAATTTCCAAGAAATGTGTGACTGCAGACTGAGGCAGTGGATCTGAACCCACTCACTTGCCATATAAGTTGGCAGTAAGTCTAGGGAGTTATATCAGTGTAAGTTTGGTGGGAAATCATTTGGTGTGTCTAGACAAAGGAGCTCACAACCTGGAGTCTTTTGTTTATAAAATATAAAGTGCTGCTGTGCAAGTGCTATGTTTTATTGGGCTAAACTATGATAACCTTCCTCACAATGAGAAGCAGTTCTCCAGAAGTTAGTGGGACTAGTCATAGGATAAGTTAATAGTCAGTGTAAGTGCATCATAATGTAGCCCATGATGATTTCTCAATATTGGGCTATCCTTACTCAGGTTGAGAAGTACCTTACTCCACAAATAGCCCCATTGATATCAGTGGGAGTATTTGGGTAGTAGGATACCATATAATGTGGTGAAGACGGCCCAAAATTTGGCCATTATCCTCTGGAATATGGTACTGGAGTGTCTAGCAGAAAGAACAGATTTGCTATTTGCTACTCCCGCACTTTCGTGCTCTGGCTAAAGTTTCCTTTTCTTTCATCTCTTTCCCTCTCTGCTATTCTGACTGTGGTCCACCTGCTCTCAAGGTGCTGCATTTTTGGTTTAAACTTCAAGCAAAGTTTGGCTTCCCTACTGCTGAATCTCTGCAGACACTCGCATAGCTTATCCTGTTTACTGAATGCAGCTGTGCTCACGGATTGCCAAAATGGCACATATGCGTTTGTTAGTAGACATCCCTCACTGGGGTAATACAACAAGACTTTCTTTTTCCTTCCAAGTTCCCGAAGCAAAACAAATGTTTTCTTCATTATCAGAAGCATTGCTTTTCAAAATTGAGATCCCTGTCCAAATGTTTGTGATTACTGTTTCCTCAGCTGACTTACTTTTTTCTACGAGTTGTAGTACCTTGGGAAAGCAGAATGGTGGAGAAAGGTTTATTGCAAGGATTCTCTTTGGAAACAGGCAGTTTCTAGCTTATATATCACAGCTGGGGGGATTCTTGAATATTTACTAGAGATGAAGTTTCACTTTGAGACGTCTGGTCTAATGGGACTCTGAATTTCATTCATTACCTGAATCCAGAGACACTGAGAGAGTTCACAGCTGAGCAAGTCACTTTACATTCTACTATCTGTGCTTCAGCCTTTGGTTTCTTAAGCCTCTTATGGAATTTGTTTGAAGACATGGCAGCTACTGGCAGCTACTGGCAGCAACCTATTGCTGCTGTTGAAAAAGCTCTACCTGCCCATATACTTCACCGAAGGGGGACATTTTTAATGCAATGTTTGGAGAGTTATACAGCTACAATTGCTGCTATGAGGAACAGAAGTGTGTGGGTAACTCCTGGCACACATCTCTGAAAACAAACCTCTAAATTATAATAAACCTTTGGGCAAGCAAGGCAACTTTTAAAACACCATAAACATAGCAAGCAGTGTTTCAGTCTTTCCAACACATTTTGAGATCAGATTACAGAAAACTGTGATTACCTTCCAGAAAATAAAGTGTATGCATGCAATGTAGTCTGGCTAAGTCCTCCCACATCAATTGTTCACAAGTGTGCACAGATCAGATTGGAAACGTACTGCCATCGCTGCAGCTAGACTCCCATGTGCAGTAAAGACATCAGCTCTCCTGCTAATACACGTGTGGATCTCTCACAGCAGTGTCAATGGGAGGTATGCACATTGGCAAGAGAATAAGGGACTGATTCAACCCTATGTAATGCAGTGATGAATCAGGCTCTACATATTTCATTGCTTTTTGGTTGGGTTGGTTTGCATTTCCTATAGCTTGCTTACTTACTGAAAGAATAATTGTGTATATATATATATAACTATATAGTGATACAAAAAAAGAAAAACCTAATTTACCAAATGCTGTCACTAAGGCCTTAACTACAGTGGGATTTCAGTGTCTGCTTAGCTGCACCAGTCCAGGCTTCTAGCATAGGCACCACTTACAGCAATGCAGCAACCGTGCAGTCTATCCTGGTTTGAAATGTTAGATGTTTGCATTGGCACAATCTCACTGGTGGCTGAAATCTCATTGTAGGCAAATGCTTCGTTTTCTGAGAAGAATATTCACCCATGATCTTCTGAGGCTGGTAAACAAATGACAGTCCCTCTTTTCTTCAAGGTTAATAACAATTGCTTAGGCTAAAGAGAAGAACTTTGAAACAGTGTGTGTTTCTAGCATTGGTGGTAGGTCAAGGTCTGATATTACTTACTATTTTGAACTTAGTCTCCCTTGTATTGAAGCCTCACTGGCCCCTCAAACACTATTTAGCTGGCTTCCCTGGTGGATAGTCACTGGATTGGGATGGCTCAATTCTGCGTAATCCCTGAGCCCCCTCTCCGTGCGTTACATCTGCTTGTTGTTATTTGACTTCCTTTCTGGGAGATGAGGCTCCTAAACAAGATAAGCAATAACATTTGAAGTATCCACCATGAAGGATACAGCACAATTAGTCAGTGCTGAGTGGTTAAACAAAAGCTCTAGACAGCGACAGACAGACCAAACTTAAAAACTGCCCAGATTGTGGAGATGAACTTCCAGCTGCTGCATGTGCCTACATCATTAGAGCTAGAAAAAACATCAGTATTGTAGATTACATACTCCATAGCTGAGATTCTTTCAAGTATGAGCAATTTCTTTATAGCTTGACTTGTCCAATATAAAAATGTATGTGTATTCTAACCAGTTTTACTGTAGTATGGCAATTGCTTTGACACATGACCTCCAGTTAAAAGCTAAGGAATGTGCTAGTTAAGGAATTGGCACATGTGGTATAAATATCTGGCTACCGCTCCCTCACATGCAGCTGGAGTCCCTTGGGTCAAATCGTGCCATTGACTTTTAAGCAAAAATCCCAATTCCCCTCCCCAGCAAGCTCCCCAAATAAATCTAATTTATACACAACTTCTACATCATTGCATTGGGAGTGATGGAGAGCTGTGTGGGGGAATCCTTAGGTGGTGGAAAGCTGGCTCTGTGCCTTCTGGCAGAGGGAACATGGGGATCAGTGGAGGTTGAGCCAGGGGCATGTTCATATGCTTGGAAAGATGTGAGATGAGAGCATGCTACGCTCTGGTGATCCTCAGCTGGTGAAGTGGTACTATTCCAAGCGGCATAACTCAGAGCAGTCTTTAGATTTCACTAAATCATGCTGGGACCACCTTTCCCGAAACTGACTCCTCCTCAAAGACATTTCGTCCCATTGGGTCCTGCATCAAACCCGAGGAGCTGGTTCACTCTTTCTATACATTCCTACTATAAAACTAGTTTTCCGTGTGATCACTTTGCACAGTGAAAGCACAGAACCAAAATAAATACGGAAGTTTTACACCATCTGTTCTGTCTGTGGCTGCCTTAGCTTGACACTGTAGTTGATATCAACCCTAGAAACTGCTACATTTCCAAAGCTCACATTTATTTCTCTTTAGCTGAATTGAAATATTGGCTGTTGTGAGCTCCTATCTATAGTGTATTCTTATCAGTACCACTCCTCATCCAAGCACAGACAATGTGCAGTTCATTACTTTCTATTCCAGCTTTACAGCTGTCTTTAGAAATTGATACCTCAAGTTTACTTAAGTCTACTCCCTTTTTTTGGCCAACCTTAATCTTTGCTGAGATAGCACTTCAACTTTGCATCTGCTAGCTGAACAATGACAGTTACTTTTTTCCATGGCCATTTTCAACCACAGTCCTTCATAGTAATGGAACAGAGTAACTCAAAGAATTATTTGATGAAGTAAGCAAAAAATAAATAAAATAAAAAGTATAGCGCCACTGCAATCTTATGTCCAGGCAGAGCACCTGTGTTTAATTCTTTCAGAGTTATGGGATAATAATTCCCATTTGGGATATTCAGGATCCAGTATATGTGATAATACCTATCAAAAACCTCCAGATTAACAAGCAAAGCATAATTTTCCTTATGACTAGTGGTGAAATTTAGTAAATAAAAGTACCTAAGACTTGAATAAGAATTACAGGATCAGTGATTTTTTTTTCATCTGTGGGGCTTAGGTTGTGTGTCTTCCTGGGCCTTTAAATAGCAGAATCCTCTGTCCACTTGCATAAAACTCAACTGTGTGCATTTCTTGCATATTTTAAGGGGTGGATTTTGTTTACTTGTCACAGATACAGAGACTTGTGATTACGGTTGGCACAAGTTCCAAGGACAATGCTACAAATACTTTGCCCATCGTCGTACATGGGATGCAGCTGAAAGAGAATGTCGTCTCCAGGGAGCCCATCTGACAAGCATCTTGTCTCATGAAGAGCAGATATTTGTGAACCGTACGTACCATTAGGATTCCTCTGAGCAACTCTGGATTGAGGATATATAAAGCTAGTAAAATATGTGGAGAAAACACCCTTCAAACCTCTGAATAGTTTTCATATTTCCCTTCTAAAATATGCATCATCATTTGATTTTTAAAAGGAAGACACCATATTCTCGGCCATTCCTTTTGCTGTTAATTTTGTATTAATCATTACCTGATCTTCAGAGAAAATCTACTTTTTACCCCTAATATTTTAGGTTCTGAGAAAAAGACAATAAAAGACAAAGAAGTTCAGCCCTTTATTCCGGAGACTTTATTTTAGGCTCGTTGTTTAGACAATCTCAGGCCATCTTAAATACTGTTTCACAGGCACAAAGCATCAGTCACTTCATGTTACATTACAAGACAGATTCAGCTCTGTGGTACTCTTCACAGCATCAGGTGCTGCCTGCACAAACTGAGTAATACTATTGATTAAAATATTTGGAGATGGTTATTTTCTAATAGTCCTCATTAATTGTACTAATGCTTGGGTCAGGTATTCAGTCCCTGAATATCATGTTGTAAGAAAACTCTTTGGATCTCTCATGGTATGTCTACGTAGGGATAAAAGACGCATTGCACGGACCCATGGCTGCCCTGGGTCAGCTGACTCAGGCTGGCAGGGTTTGGGCTGTGTAACTAAAAATCTCTGTGTAGACGTTCGGGTTCAGGCTAGAGCCTGAGCTCTGGGACCCTCCACCCAATCAGGGTCCCAGCGCTCGGGCTCCAGCCCAGGTACAAACATCTACACAGATTTTTCACCCCCAGAGCCCAAGCCCCAGAGCCTGAGTCAGCTGATCTGGGCCAGCCAGGAGTTTTTTATCCTGTGTAGACATACCCTCTTAGCGCAGTTGGCAGTGACTCCTGACAAGTCTGCAGGTCTCTGATTTTCTGCCAAAGAGTTTGGCAAATCTCTCCTGTAAATGTCATGGAAAAACTTTTGATATTACTAAGGAAGAGAAAATACTTATTTAATTATAGTAAATTGGTGAGGCAGGGTTTTTTTCCCATTTAATTGTCTTTGCCGGACATTTAAACTACACAGCTAGGTAGAAAGCAAATCTGATCTTTTGGGATGTGCAGGATAAAGGGAAAATAGGCGATAGTTTAAAACAATTAGGTAAGAGACTATATTTTTATAGATTTCCTGGATTAAAATAAAAAGGCTAAAAAATAGCCTGTAAGTATTTGTTTGCATGCTTAGTGAAAGCTATTTTTGAACAGGAAGTCTGATTCATTCTGTGGAATTCTTTTTATTCTTTGATGAATTTTCTCCCTTTTATGGGAAAGTTAATAAAAATATCTTTGTGGTTCCTTTCCTGTTAGGTATCGGACATGACTACCAGTGGATTGGTCTCAATGATAAGATGTTTGAGCATGACTTCCGCTGGACTGATGGCAGCACACTGGTAAGATGTCTTAAAAAGAAAAAGTTAATTAAAAAGCCTTTTGGTGGTTCATCAAATACCCATTGGAAATGGAAAAAAAAATAGGGCAAATTCTAGAATCAATACAGTAGCCAAATGTTTACCCCAACAAACGTCCTTGCTTGGGATTGCTACCTTTTCTTCGTCTTCAGTAGTGCTGAAAAGGTGCTGTACAAATCCGCACAGACGCTGTTCCAAAGAGATTACATTCTGAGACATCTATCATATAATGCCCAGATTCTGATCCCTGGTGCAACTGCTTTGTGCTTATTTGCTGGTACCAAAAGGCTGTAAAGTTGATGTATTCAGCTGCCTGATGAGTCCCTCAGCATGTGGGAATTCTCAGGTTGTATAGGGTGGGCATAATGGTTCCTGCATCTCCCCTGCTCCTGGCGTCCCATGGAGAGGGCATTCTTAGGGTGAAGGAGACATAGGGCATGTCTACCCTGCAGTCTTAAATTGACCTATATAATTACTGTGGTGGCTGATGTCCACGTCACCCTCCTTCTGTTGGCAGTGTGTATCCTCACCAGAGCGCTTCTACCGACCACAGATAGGTGGTATGGGGAGCTGAGAAATCAGGCTCCCTGCCAGGAGCCCAGTTGCCCCTGGGGCTTGTAGCCTCCCCTCTACCAGTGTGCTGCCATCAGTAGAGGTGGTTTTAAGATGTCTTTACATCCCTATCTGCAAGATCGCCCTGGGGCTGCTCTAAATCATGCCTTGAGACTGTTCTAATGCATGGCAATCCTACAGTCAGAAGGGATGTAAAGACATCTTAAAACCACCTCTAAACACCTCCTTCCTGACCGGCAGTGAGTGTAGAAGGTCTGAACCCAATGCTCTAGCCCTAAGATTTTGGAGTACTATTGATACCTTTTTATAGCATCAAAGCAATAAGGAATAAAACAAGTAGGTGGAGAAGAAAACATTCTCTCCTCACCTTCAGCTAAACTAACTCAACCATCTGTCTGCTAGATTTGATTCAGTATCATCCAAGCCAAAGTATTCAATCTCTTCTTTAGAAGAGACAGGTGATTTATGGCCAGTTTAACACCCATTGATACACACTATATAAACAGATTGGTCATGCTTATTTTTCCCTTTGTGAATCCTTCTATAACCAGGAAACATCTGGTCCTCAGGTCACATACATACAGACTATGATCACTACTGCTTATCACATAGATATGATATCTTTAGTAAGAAAGCTGAAACAAAGCTGATTTGCTTAATTGCCACTTGATTTAAATAGATAGAGGTTTACAAGATTTCTCAGTGTTTTGTGAATGATCCATTTCTTGCAGAACTGTTGTGTGCTGCAAGTGAGAGTACAGAGAAAAAGAAAAGAAAAATCAAACTTTTATCTCATGTGCTTGCTTTAGTGCTGGAACAAATGTGCTTAATTGTGCCTGGAGGCACAATGTCTCTTGGAGTATAGGGAGAGGAAGTCTGCTACTCTACATCACTTCCTCCTCTTCACCTATTTTTGGGAGTCTAGCACCTTTGGATGCATCAGATTTGCATAGTCCTTGTACTCCATTCACTTTATTGATCCCTCTTCTCCTAAGCACTCTGACAGGATCAGGCATAATCTAGCTCTATCTGTGGGATCAGCATATCTTCGCACTGGTAAATACTAAGGGAGTTGTAAACTTACACATTGCAAAAGCAAGTTTGGTGTGAGACAGACTGACAAAATCCAGGAAATCAAAAGCCAGAGCTGATGCTCTATTTGCAACTCATGCTGCTGGGCAAAGACGGGTGTTAAATTTTTGCTTTAATTTTAAATTTAAGAAGAGAAGACATTCCCAGCACAGTATAAGACCATCTGTGGAACAGGCCTTTTTTTTTTTAAATTGATCTTTATCCCACTTTCCTGCTGTTTTTACAACTTCTCTCAATCCTTTCCTTTGGGAACAATCTATGTGTCTCCTGAACTCATTTGTACTCATCGATTCAAATGCTTTCCGTGGCCATTTATTTCATGTGTTAATTATTCTGTGCATGCAGTGACTCTGCTTGAGTTTCCTGTTTGCTCACAGTATCCTAATTTTTAGATTATTTTCCATAATTTCTGCCCCCGTCACTGGACCATTTATCACTATTAATTGTTGGACTGCCAAATAAGTGTTCCAGTTACATCTTGATCAAATGCATAAGCACTGCCCCTGAATGTACCAGGTGCATCTTCAAATTCCATTGGTTTGAATAAAGTGTTAGCCCTATCAATCCAATTTATAGCCATGAATACGGACATTATGTCACCATAAGTAAGGTTACAAGAAGAAGAAACTCAGACATATGTCCTCATAACTTCAATTTCTTAGATTAGAGAGGAGTCTGCCTATAAAGCGTGACCCTAAACAATCCTGAACTTTGTGGGATAGCAGAGGCCTATCTCTAATTGAGATCTGGTATTGTCTTTGCTGTGCTATGCTCAGAGCAACATAGCAATATCGTCCTTCTAGAGTGCTTCTTAGCTCTGTTGATTTAAAGACTCCAGTTTACCCAGTCAGCTGAGGATTCCTCTGGCATTAGAATTGTCTTGGGAATGAGGCTGGAGTATTGTACTGCACTCGTGTTCTCTGACTGGATTAAAGACTAGTTCACTATTGCCAGAGGGCCAAACCAGTCTTCAGTTGGCCTCACGGTATTGAGGATATCAAGGTGATGTAAAGCTGCTTTTGTCTCACTGCCCATTTGATTAGAGTGTCAAGAGCAGCTCAGCCAGCAGCTGAAGATTATGCCCATAGCTCCTTTAAATTAACCTTTTGAAATAGATGATGATAATGGAAATGGAAATCCTGACACATTCTTAGCCAGTGCTGACCAAATGAAATAACTATAGTATATATTATTATATCACCAAGATTTCTTCTTCACTTAAGGCACATCTACACTTGCCATTTAAAGCAGAAAGTCCATTTTTTGCGCAAAAACCATGGGAGCGTCTACACTTGCCAATAACTTTTTGTGGTGAAACTCAAAAGTTTCACCCCAAAAAGAAAACCACCTCCATGAGAGCTCTTACTGGTGATGCTTTTGTGGTGATGTGCTAGTGAAGACACATTCTTCCTGTTTACAGAGCTTTTAGCTTCCAGATGATATCCCATAGTGCCTAGGTGACCACTCTGGCCAGCAGCTGTGATGCCACGTAAACAGACATCCCACCCTTCCCCCTGTAAAGCCCCGGGAACTTTGAAACTCCCCCCTCCTGTTTTTTTGGCAAGTGCTCACATCATCTGGCCAGGTGACAATGCCTGCTCCACAGAGCAAATGATTCCCTGCTTGGAGCAATGCTGAGTTACTGGAGCTGATCAGTGTTTGGGGAGAGGAGCCTGTGCAGGGACCCAGGATGCCCCGTGATGCCCCCTGCCCCCTTCCAACAGGACCTATCATCAAAATGGAGAGAGCTGCACTGTGGGATAGCAGCCCTCAGTGCGCTGCTCTCATCGGCGATGGAAGTGCTGCATATGTGAGCACTCTCTGTTGCCTGTGGAAGTAAGTGAGTACACAAACCAGTGCTTTTCTTTCACCGGTTCACTATCACCGGTGAAATTGACAGCGCAAAAACTCTGCAAGTGTAGACATAGCCTTATATATTCATTCTGGGCAAAGAGAGCAAGAATTATGAATCTGTGAACCTCAAACTCTACCACTGGAGATTGGGGAACGAGGTTTGAGTTACTTTAGTGCACATTTTCCATGGAGATGAGGAAATCTACAATATCATTATTTAATCTATTGAAGGGAACTCCTTTGCCAAGTGGTGGCATGTATTTTATTAGCACAGTTTCTGGAAAAAGGCTCAAATATACTTTTTATTTGCACCTAAAAGATATTTAAAACAGTGAATTAAATGGAAGGAAATCGGGACTTTCTTTTGACATTTTCTATTTATATCCATCATAGGTTGTATTTTTCCAGATTTTTTAACTGTAAGTGCCAATCATGTTAAATATGATCAGGGTTGGACATAAATATATGCTTATGTTGATTAGTTTGTACCAGGACTAAAGCCATCCCTTGGATGTGCACATCCATTTCTAACTGATTTCAATGAGAACAAAATGTTGGCCTTGTCTTCTCTCACTTCCACTGCCCAAGAAGAGAGAGAAAAATTCTCTATACTTTCCCTGTAAGCTCGTGTGAGATCAGCGCTGAGATGTTAATATGATGAAATGTGATGGATGGATAAAATGAGCTTTTTCATCAGTCTAGTAATGCAGAAAAGTTTAAGTGACAAGATACAGTTGAGGAAAAAAATCTGATGTGTATAATCAGATGAAAAGTTTCATTTCAATTCACTGAGAACTGTTGTGCAGATTAGATAAAATCAGTTCACATCACTTCAATGTTTTAAAAAAAATGTGTTTGGGAAGTTTCCAGCCAAGAGTTTAAAAAATGAGAGCCAAAAGTTTCTATGTAACAGATCTACTTTTCAAAAGTACAGAACACCTATCAGCTCCCATTGGCAAGCACTCAGCACTTTTGAAAATCAAACCATTTGTTTAGGTACCATTTTTCAAGGGCCTGTATGTAGTCAGCCCCTTTTGAAAATCTCAGCCTTCTTTTTTCTCATGAAAATGGTCAGTTGTTGGCAATTTATCAAATGCAGCAACACTAAAACTGCTATTCTTTTCCAGTGCATAGTTTTCATGCATCAGTTGGGATTTGTATGTGGTTAGCAATGACAATTCCAGTAAGTGAGGCAAGTCTTGGAATCTGTGAAGATACAGATTGTAAATATATGGACTGATTGTTAGGCAGATTTTCTGAGAGAAAATACATAGGTCATTGATGAACCAAACAAGAACAAATGGATTCACTATGAATGCAAGTAATAAAAAGAAATATTTTTTCATGGCCCAAATGATGTTTATCCATCTGTCCATTGTTTCCTTTAAAAATAACTTTTGTTTGTGATGGGGGAGATATCCTAGAATAACAGAAATAGGCGTATCTTATTCCCCCATACTGAAAAGAGAATTGTCCAGGTCACCTTGAACACCCATGTGGAATCTCATTGAAGTCAATGGGGTTCAGTGTGGATGTTGGGTCTGCCCTTGTTGTTTTTTTGGCAGGATTTGGTTCTTAGCCTTAAAGCTGCTTTTATGTAGTAGTTCTTTGTGGTTTCCTGTTGTGTGGACAAATAGCAGGATAACCCGAAAGTTTTGTGAAAGGTTGTGTTGGCTAGATAAGATGACATATCCACTGGCACCAAGGTGCTTTTTTGGGCATGCCACTTTCCCTACAACCCACAGACATGCTCAGCTTGAAACAAGAGAGTACAAGAGAATGGCTGTAAAATATTTCAGTGAGGTCATAGAATCAGAGGACTGGAAGGGACCTAGAGAGGTCATCTAGTCCAGTCCCCTGCACTCATGGCAAGACTAAGTATTATCTAGGCCATCCCTGACAGGTGTTTGTCTAACCTGCTCTTAAAAGTCTCCAATGGAGATTCCATAACCTCCCTAGACAATTTATTCCAGTGCTTAACTACCCTGACAGTTAGGAAGTTTTTCCTAATGTCCAACGTAAACCATCCTTGTTGCAATTTAAGCCCATTTCTTCTTGTCTTATCCTCAAACGTTAAGGAGAACAAGTTTTTTCCCTCCTCCTTGTAAGAACCTTTTATGTACACCTCTTGCTTGATATAACGCTGTCCTTGGGAGCCAAAAAATCTTACCGTGTTATAGGTGAAACCGCTTTATATCAAACTTGATTTGATCCGCCGGAGCATGCAGCCCCCCCGAGCGCTGCTTTACTGTGTTATATCTGAATTCATGTTATATCGGGTGGTGTTATATCAGGGTAGAGGTGTACTTGAAAACTGTTATCATGTCCCCGTTCATTCTTCTCTTCTCCAGACTAAACAAACCCAATTTTTTCAATCTTCCCTCATAGCTCATGTTTTCTAGACCTTTAATCATTTTTGTTGCTCTTCACAGGACTTTCTCCAGTTTGTCCACATCTTTCCTGAAATGTGGTGCCCAGAACTGGACAAAATACTCCAGCTGAGACCTAATCAATGCAGAGTAGAGCAGGAAGAATTACTTCTTATATCTTGCTTACGACACTCCTGTTAATACGTCCCAGAATTATGTTTGCTTTTTTTTGCAACAGTGTTACACTATTCACTCATATTTAATTTGTTATCCACTATGATTTCGAGATCCTTTTCTGCGGTACTCCTTCCTAGGCAGTCATTTCCGATTTTGTATGTGTGCAACTGATTGTTCCTTCCTAAGTAGAGTACTTTGCATTTGTCCTTATTGACTTTCATCCGATTTACTTCAGACCATTTCTCCATTTTGTCCAGATAATTTTGAATTTCAATCCTATCTTCCAAAACACTTGCAACCCTTCTCAGCTTGGTATCATGTGCAAACTTTATAAGTGTACTGTCTATTCCATTATCAAAATCATTGATGAAGATACTGAACAGAATGATCCCTGTGGGACCCCACTCGATATGCACTTCCAGCTTGACTGTGAACCATTGATAACAACTCTCTGGGAACTGTTTTCCAACCAGTTCTGCACGCACTTTACGGTAGCTCCATCTAGGCTGTATTTCCCTAGTTTGTTTATGAGAAGGTCATGAGAGACAGAATCATAAGCCTTATTAAAGTCAAGATATACCACATCTACCGCTTCTCCCCTATCCACAAGGCTTGTTACCCCACCAAAGAAAGCTATTAAGTTGGTTTGACATGATTTGTTCTTGACAAATCCATGCTGACTGTTACTTATCACCTTATTATCATACACCCTGGACATTGCAGAGCAAGTGCTCATTGAGATAGGTGCCAGTTTTCCACATATAAACTATTTTGCACATAACTGCCATTTTACTGTCCAGAATGTATAGATTTGGTCATATTTTATTTATATTTGACAAATTTATTTTTACTCCTAAAATATACATGCTGAAAGCATAAGCCCTAAGTTCTGGGCACTTCTTCCAGTATTTAAAACATAATAACCAATACTTAGACTCATAGACTTTAAGGTCAGAAGGGACCATTATGATCATCTAGTCTGACCTCCTGCACAACGCAGGCCACAGAATCTCACCCATCCACTTCTATAACAAACCCCTAACCTATGTCTGAGTTATTGAAGTCCTCAAATTGTGGTTTGAAGACCTCAGGAGGCAAAGAATCCTCCAGCAAGTGACCCGTGCCCCATGTTGCAGAGGAAGGCGAAAAACCTCCAGGGCCTCTGCCAATCTGCCCTGGAGGAAAATTCCTTTCCGACCCAAAATATGGCGATCAGTTAAACCCTGAGCATGTGGGCAAGACTCACCAGCCAGCACCCAGGAAAGAATTCTCTATAGTAATTCAGATCCCAACCCATCTAACATCCCATCACAGACCACTGGGCATACTTACCTGCTGATAACCAATGATCAATTGCTAAATTAATTGCCAAAATTAGGCTATCCCATCATACCACCCCCTCCATAAACTTATCAAGCTTAGTCTTGAAGTCAGATATGTCTTTTGCCCCCACTACTTACACTGAACAGTGTGAATCTACTGCCAAATCACCAATATAATTATAATTTGCTCTGGCCTGTAACACCATTAAACTGAAGCAACAAACAACCCTGCCCAACATCATCCAGTCCTTCCTCCAAATTCCTGAGCAAATCATCCCCTTTGCAGCATGTCCAGAAAGTTCACAAATCTAGGCAGTGGCAGACCATGCAAACAAGAAGCATTATGTGGAATTTAGGTGCCAGGTGGAGAACACTCTACCAGCAGTTCCCTCTCTTGTATACAGGGCCGGCTCCAGGCACCAGCATTCCAAGCTGGTGCTTGGGGCGGCATTCTGCAAGGGGCAGCAGTCCCTGTTGTTTTGCCCCCAAGCAGCCCGCCAAATTGCCACCACGGATGGCAGGGGCAGTTCCTGTGCCCTTAGGGTGGCAGGCGTGTTTCCGCGGTGGCAGCAATTTGGGGGCAGCTTCTATGTTTAGCTGTCCGGGGTGGCTTCAGCTAAACATAGAAGCTGCAGCCGAATTGCTGCCACCGCAGAAACATGCCTGCTGCCCTAAGGGCACAGGGACTGCCACCGCCATGCATGGTGGCAATTCGGCGGGCTGCTTGGGGCGGCGAAAACTCTAGAGCCTGCCCTGCTTGTATATCAAGGGAGCTCCAGCTTCAGTGCCTCTGCTGATCGCATGTTAGAGCAGCATGAAAAGCAGATGTCTATATATGAAAGCTTGGGCCAAAAAAACTTAGAGTTGTAAAGAACAAAAACAATACCTGGAATTTCACCCAGTAGTCCATTGGTAGCCAGTGCAACCCCCAGATCACAAGTGCTGTTTGATCCCAGCAAACAATTCTGTTTAACAAGTAGGCTATGTAAATGGTCTCAGGGAGAGATTCTTGACCGATGCCACCAACACAATTTCAGATCAATAGCCATGTCTAAAACCAAGTGGGCCACCATCAAGGAAATCTGCAGGCTACAAATATTGCCATAACTGCTTGGCTTCAATCTTCTCAATAATCTTTCCCAAAATAGGAGATTCCGTAGCAGCCTCTAGTTGGCGAGGTCCTCAGCATGAAGTGTTGAAGTCCTGTTAGTGAATGAGTAGTGGCCAGAGTACTTCCACAACTTCATTATTCAATACTGGCTGGAACTCAAGCAGAGTTTTCCCTCAAGACATTGCCCTGGACCTTGGATGCAGCAGGCTGTCTTTGAATTATACACTATGCCAGAGAGTATATGTTAACCATGGATTTGGAACCCATGACATATTACATGTCATGTTGTCCTGTAGTTTGGTGTTTGTGTTCCTCCAACAAGGCTCTTTTCTACTAGTTTCTAATTTATTTGGGAACTAAAACAGACATATGTAAGAGTTTGTTTTCACAAACATTTTTGCAAAATCAAAACAGTGATTTCCTTTTAAACATATTCCTATCCATTTCTATTCACTTTTCTGCAAGAACTTCTGTGAATATTTTTCTTTCACCAGAATGTATGGGTAGGATTTTTTATTCATGCAAATAAAATATTTGTACGGCAACAGTTCAGATTAGGTCATCCCACCAGGGAATAGGAATCATACCATGTGATTTAACTGACTAATCACACAGTTTGATTATTGAATGCTCATTGGAGTATTTGCTAAGAACTGTTTATGAACAATCCACACTTGCAAATATACTGTAAAAAATATTACTAATAACAGCCAAACAAACCTGGGAAAATCACAGTGGGACTATGAAGAGGGAAAAAGGACTAGAGTCCTCAAATAATTATTTGCAAGGAATAGGTAGACCATATCAAGGTGGATGATTGCGTATCTTAAACCTGCTCATTTCAGCTACGTTTAGGACAAAGTCAACAACAAAGGCTGATAAGTGCAAGAAAGACTTAGAGGTGAATATTGCCAATCCTAATCAACTAGGATATTCTCCAAGCTATTTTTCAAAAGCCAATAAATAAATATTATGTGGCATTTGAAAATCTCATAGGGAAACTGAATTTTAATAGCAACCTTTATAGCCATAAAGCATACTCATCTAAATAGAAAAATCTGGGGTCACTTTTGGCAGTTTCTTCTCTTTGTATTTGGATTGCTAGCATTTCACCATTAAGCACCCTTGCAAACAAATAGAGTGGTGAAGGAGCCCATTGGAATTATATTTCAATGTTCCATGTTATGGATTAAGCACATATAGCTACTTGGGGTTGTGCTTCAGACCTTTGTCTATTCATATCCTTTGGAAAATGCTGTTGATAATTAGTGCTTTGTATGGCAGTGAGCTCACTTCCATTACTCAAGATTAGTGCTGTGTTAAGGAGCTGGCTAGTGTCTGTGGCCAGATTGTCTGTCGCTCATAGAATGCTGGCAGCCAGGAAAGTAATTGGCATGTTGCCACTTTAACAACTGCCCAGAGACCTTACGTTAGTTTTTCTTCCCTTCAGTAAGAGTGTTATGCTTCATGTTTGTAATACTGGACTTCTTTGCCAGTGTTAGGTAGCTACATAAAAACAAAAGTTTCATTCTGTTAAAAACAAAGTCCTTCCTTATTCTTTCCTTTATTGGTCAGCGAATCAGACTGTTTTAACTTAAATCTATAACACCTCCCCTTCCAGAAAGAATAGCTGTATTGAACACAAAAGGACTTAAAAATGCATAGAACTTTGTAGGGAGGTAGGCTGCCTGTGAGTTAAATAAAACAAATAGACTAAAAAATACTGTGGTCAACTGCAAACAAAAAGGCTATTGTGCCAGATATCCATAGCTTTCTTGAAGACAGGGATTTAAAATCTACCAAATATTTTGATTTTCAGATATAGCAGTCATTACAGCCCCTCTCTAAAGTGCTCATTTGACCTGCTTAAGCCAGGAGAACTATGTATTATTATTATTTAAAGTATATTGTTTAAAGGCAGGTATGTTCTTAGCTCAGAATGTCTCGGGCTAGTAAGAGGCCTCTTAAACAAACTTCTTTTTGGGAGGGGCAGTCTCTCATTTTCCCCCAAAGGTCTAGCCAATTACTTCTGAGGCGCATTACATTTGGCTTTGGGTTGATACTCATAGCAGCCTAAAACCTGCAATAACGGTTGGAATAAATGACAAAATGGGATATTTTTGGTGCGCGTGTCTCTAGTTAGTCGCACATGCGAAAAATACAATTGTATAGATTTTGATTTATATAATTACTTTAGTATAATTCCCAGAGTTCATGTACTCTACTAACATACCTCTGTCATACTTCTCAAAACAAAGATACCTTCCCGCTGGCAAATTAGTTTAATCAAGTTAGATTGGTCCTTCTACAACATTCACATAGGGAAGACCTAAACATTAATTACATTCCTATTTATAAAAAGCCAAATAGAGAGCAAAGTTATGTTAAATCATGATAATCATTTATATCGTGGACTTCATCCCAAAGATCCTAAAACATTTTACACATTTTGTACATACAGCACTTCTGATGGATGCAACTACTTCTTGGGTGGAGAGTGGAAGCCAGGTAGACAACTAGCATATTGCTCAAGGTGGGGAATCATACACATACCTAAATAGTCACTGTCTACATTAGAGAAGCTTTGTACACTGATGAAGTTCCGGGGTTCACACTTCTCTAATGTAGCCTTAGCTAGTAGACAAAGACATCAAGGAAACTCCCCTCTTACCAAAAGTGCCAGTATCTCATTAATTTCTGTATGGAGCAGTCTGGACTTCCTCTGAAAGTCCCCCTTATGCATACAAATAGAGCAAACTACATTGTCCTCACTAAGCTAAATATATGAAGCATGATGAAAACTAATCAGTGAGGGCCTGATCCAAAGTCCAGTGAAGTCAGCGAGAGTCTTTCCATTGGCATCAATGGGCTTTGAATCAAGCATGGAAAGGAGAAGTTAATATCTTTTCAATATCTTTTAAATTTTTAAGGTTTTTTTCAAACAAGATAGTGTAACACAGCTGCTGATCATTAATATCTAGGCATAGTAATGGGTAGGCAGCTCCATCTAGTGGAAGCTTCCTATCATGCTCAACACAACATTTCTCCTTTTCACAAGTTCTCAAATAAAAAAATAAGCCAAGAAGCCAAACAAACACCTAGCCTTGCAATACAAAATACAAGTTTCACACTGATTTTATACATCAGCTAGTCACTGGTTCTAAGCAGGGATTGGATCTTCATTATATGGCATTGGTAATATTCTCTCAAAAAGATACATAATCTACTTTAGATGTAAATATTTATAGGGTATGCATGTGGTCTTTCTGGGATATTTCCAGAAAGACATGAACATGCGCTAACAAAGGCCCCTATCCTGCAAGCTGCTTCAGGGGGAAGCAGCAGTCTGCCTGCACGGATCCAGTTGTAGTTTCAGGGCCTAAATCCTTAGGGTGAAATCCTTGCCTCGTGAAAGCCGGGGCAATTCCCATTGTCTTCAAAGAGGCCACAATTTCACCCTTAATTATTAAGGCTCTGAGTCTGCAAAACACACACTTACCTCTGGTCCGGATTCAGTAAGGTGCGTCAACATGTGAGCTGCCTCAAAGATTTCCTTGGGATTACTCATGTATTTAAGGTTAGGCATGTGCTTACATACCTGACTGAACAGGGGCCTTTAAGTGCATGAATAGTCCCAGAGAAGTCAATGGAACTACTAACATGCTTAAAGTTAAGCACATGTGGAACTGTTTGCAGGATTGGGACCTAATTCAGTGCAACAATTCAAATGTAACATCTTGTCTTTCCCAGAGCAAATATCAGATTCATTTAAATATTAAGTGATGCCGTGATTATAAATGGAAATGTTGTTATGATCCTTGTTGAATCTTTACAAATAAACCCTTGACTTTTTTTCTTGCTGTTTATGGAAAGTGAAATTCCTTCCAGTCCTCTTCCAGGTCTCTCAGTTAACAGAAGCAATGTTGTCTAATGAAGTAATCTGCCAGTAAAGTCTGAACTGATCCACTGACTCACTGTAACTTGGGACAAGTCAGCTGACCACCTTTTGCATCAGCTGTAAAACTGGTAAATAGTAGGACCTCACTCAAAAGCAGAGATAACATCCGAGTTGAGCTATCCTAGGTAAATGAATTTCAAAAGAAGCCCACCATGTGGGTGACTGTGTCAGCAGACTTTCCTGATAAGAACTTCTAAGGACTTATCTGTCATTATGGAAGAGCGTATTCCCATTCTCAGGGGGTGTTAGGGAAAAGGAGACAATTGCAAGTGGTCATGGTGGTGTTAAGGCCTCTAGTGCTCAGTTTAAACCAGTTTACTGATAAATGCCAGTCAGGAAATGTTGCTTAACTTTAATTTAAGATAAAACAGACCACAGAGAAATCATTCAGCCCACTCCTGATGTCCTTTTCTCAGTGTTGTGATATGCCATATCAGTTTCTCATTGTGAAGCATTCAGAGAGGACAGCCACAGGAACACAGATCACATTCATAATAACAAGTGCCAAAAAAATGCCAGGATAAATTTGTACTGGAGAGTCATGTAAAGTTGCAGAAAATTCCTTTCCCCCAGGATGAAAAACAGTGTAAGATTGTGTAAAGATTAGACATACTTCTAGTAAATAATTTCTTGGGTTTAGTTATAGAAGGGATTATTGGCCTTTACACAAGAAAAGGGTCAAGTAATTAAGTTTTGTTTGCATCAGAGGTTTATTTTGTTGTGGTTCATTACACACAGCGTCTGTTGACTATTTGGAATGTAAAATCCTAGCTATTGATCAAAGCCACTTGGTATGTATTTCTGTGATAAAGAAATGGCTGTTATCATTGGATGGCTATTACAATGCTTAGATGCTGTTCCCCACAGATTCACCTTGACAATATGCAAACAGCTAAAGAGCTAAGTGGATTACTTATTAGTTTCCAAAGTATGGGTGGTTATCCTACACTGTTATAAGTACCTAACCTTTTATAAAGCAAAGTGTATTCAGATATTTGCAGAGATGTCTTCATGATGGGAATACTGTGGTTGCTCATTTTGATTAGTGATACTTCTGAATGACAAAGGTTTGCTATTAACTGTTTGTTTCCTTAGACTTAATTTCATTTAAAAGACAGTCTGTCACTCAGTTGGCAGAGTCTGGTTAAGTTTAATTCAAGGCAAAATATGGGGGAGAATGAAGTTTATAGAGATCCATTCACCTGAAGGACATAATAGTAAATGTATTTTAGATACTTATATGCTTTCCACTACCATAATATCTGAGTGCCTCACCATCTTCCCATTTTACAGATAAGGAACCAAGAGACTAAGGTCATACTGCAATTAGACACCCACAGCTGGTCCATGTCAGCTGACTCAGGCTTGTGGGACTTGGGCTAAGGGGCTGTTTAATTGTGGTGTGGTTTGGGGTCTAGGAAGCTGCAAAGGGGGAGGGTCCCAGAGCTTGGGCTGCAGCCCGAGCCCAGAAGTCTACGTTGCAATTATACAGCCCTGCAGCCTGAGCCCCAAATGCCTGAGTCACCTGGCACAGGTCAGCGCGGGTTTTTAATTGCAGTGCAGACATAGTCTAAGGTCATACAGGAAGCCTGCAGCACAGTGCACTACAAAAGTAATCAATTGTTGAGAATAGGCCACTTCCACCTTAATTGAATTGACCTCATTAGCACTGACCCCCACACATACACTTGGTAAGGCAACACCCATCTTTTCATATATATACTACTTACTGTATTTTTCACTCCGTGCATCTGATGAAGTGGGTTTTAGCTCACGAAAGCTTATGCCCAAATAATTTGTTAGTCTCTAAGGTGCCACAAGGACTCCTTGTTGTTATTATTGTTATAAGCAGTGAAGATGTATTAAGGGCCTACTCTTGTTCTCAACTTGACCGTGATCTCAGGGCAGTATTGTTGTGTGATTCCTAAGGGCCAGGTTAAGACACAGAGACACTCTATTCCTGTGCCTAGGACCAGCTCCTGGAGTCATGCGATGACACAGCATCTCAACTGTCATTGAAAATGAGTAAGACTTGGTGTAGTCTACAAAGTTTTGCCAGCATAGCTATGTTGGCTAAGAGAGTGAAAAAATCATGCACTCCCAGCTGACATAATTATGCTGGTAAACCCCCTCGTGTAGATGCAACTATGGTGACAGAAGAATGCTTTTGTTGGCATAACTAATCTCATTCAGAGAGGAGGTTGTAGCTATGCTGGCAGAAAAGTGTAGCCAGCATGTGCTGTGTCTTCACTAGGAGGTTTTGCTGATGTAACGTATACATGACCAGCAGAGACTTTGTAGAATAGACAAGCCCTAAATCTCTAGCCATCACAGTTGTGAAGATGAGCTTGAAAATGTGACCTGAGTGTTACCAACAGAGCAATGGCTGCCCAAGTCTGCAGATAGACTGAAACAATAGCATTGAGAGATATGAACTACTCTGTGCACCTCATTGGAGTGTTAATTCCAATGTATCGGTCCCCTCCATCAACACCATCCTTGCAGATCCACTGTGTGGCTGGAGGAAACAAGTGCAGTGAGCCCAACTTTTGTCTGGCATTGCTCTTCCTTCAGGGCTGCAGAAATGGCAATGAGTATAGGTCCCTATATACACTTCCTGGATATGCTTTAACATTTTGATCTCAGGCATCATTTTGCATTATATGTTACAGTAATTTCCTCCTGGCCTTGCTTCCATATTGCCCATGAGGGTAATGTTTTTTAGGTCGGTCTGTTTGATGGCATAACTCCATAATATTTTTGGTGTAGGTAAAAAAGCCCATAGTAGCTCTTCCAC
Source organism: Mauremys mutica (assembly GCF_020497125.1). Lineage (NCBI taxonomy): Eukaryota > Metazoa > Chordata > Testudines > Geoemydidae > Mauremys > Mauremys mutica. Next base: position 50,330,979 of record NC_059077.1, read on the forward strand.
CTTGCGTTAACTTGAAATGTGAATGTATTCAGGTTTTCAGAAATGAAGACTAATGATGTTGGTAAGATGTCAGTTTACCTTTGATTGATGACTTCGGGCTGGCTTGAAAACTATAAGAGTAAGAGCCCTTTAATAATGGCTTCACTGATTTGTGGAGACAGTTACAATTTACATGAAGATATAAGCTAGCTGCAGAGTGACTGGAACAGTGCCAGTATTCTTTGGATCCATCTGTGAGTTTGGTTGCTGAACTCTTTTACACGTGATCTTAAAAAAAAATCTGCACAATAAACAGTGCCAAGGAATGGGGAACTGAAATATGCTATTTTTTGGTACAACATATTTTTGTAAAATACAGTAATTGAGTTGAAATATAAGGATCTCAAATGAAGTAACCACTAAAAAGAAAGATGCTTTGTTTAGGATATTTGAGCAGTGTTTCCCAACAGAGGAATTATTAATCAAGTATTTTGGATGCATTTTCACAAATAGAGGCTATTCCTATAAACTTCGCAAATGCAGTGATTATAGACACAGAATATCTTTGAATGCAAACGCTGTAGCCTAGTAACTGACACATGTGGGGTTTGATTCTTCTCTCCCACCAGTTTTATGCTGAGGTAACTCCACTCATCTCAATAATGTTGCTCTTGATTTACACCATTGTAAATCAGAGGAGACCCAAACCCATGGTTCCTCAAAATCTCTCTCATAACAAGAAAAAGGATATTAATGCATTTGTAAAGCAACACATGCCATCCAAACTGTGAGATACTTTCCCCCTCACATCTCTTATCTCCCAGTCAGTGAAGTGTGGCTAAATAAGGTATTGAAAAACTACGGAGGAGCAGGGTGGAGACTTAAGAAAGCAGTTCAGGAGTTTGGAAATTCTTGTGCTAAGCAATTCCGGCATTAACACCAAGAAAATCAGAGTTGCCCAGCCAAAATAAATCTGCAAAGATGATATCAGATGTGAGGCAACGGCATGTCATGTCGAGGGATATCAGACATTCTTGCATTGACTACAGCGTCTAGATATGATCCTGCAGCCCTGCCAACAAAACAAAGAAAAAAAGTTTGAAGCCATTATGATGTAAAATGCCCACAAACCGCTATATATGATTAGAGCTCAATTCAACAAGGTGCTGAGCCCCCTCAATTCACACACCTGGGGTGCAGAGCACCCTTGACTTCTACAAATCTGCAGAGCCTTCCAGGAATGTTGAAGGATCAGACCAGTTTTATTGAAATCAATGGGATTCTTTCTATTGAGTACACTTTGGCTCAGGCATCTATCCAGGATCCTGGCTGTTATCTCTGGGTTTTCCTAAGTGTCTTATCTGAGCATGCTGCAATAGGGTCCCAGCACCTGGACTGAGCAGGCATAGAAGAACATCCACTTTGGATTTTACTTTGTCATTCCAGAATAACTCCACTAACTTCCATGGAGTTACTCTTTTACTGGCATTACTCAGGGCAGAGTTTTTGACCCATGCTTATGCATCCTCAATCACATTTGCATCAGCATGCCCAGGTAAGGCCTCCCTGACCCACCCACTTTGCATTGTGGGATGCATGCAGATCCATTTTGTATTTGTGCACAGAGTGATGCAGAAAGTCATGCACACTGCAGATCCCTGCTTTTGCATGTTTGCATGCTGTGCATTGTGCTTAGCTGCTGTGCGTCGAGGATTTGCACTCCCACCACAAAATGCTGAATTTCTGGCCCTTAATGAAGAAGGACCTGTATATGTCTTGTGTTAGTGATGCTGAACACTGACGTGAAATTAACTTAGGGTTGCCAAATTTCTGATTACAGAAAACTGAACACCCTTGCCCCGCCCTCTGCCCCACCCTTTCCCCTCTGCCCCGCCCCTTCAAGTCCCCATCTCACTCCATCCCCCCTCCCACACTCTCCCCCACCCTTGCTCACTTGCTCATTTTCACTGGGCTAGGGTAGAGGGTTGGGGTGCGGGAGGAGGTGAGGACTCCAGTGCGAGTGCGGGCTCAGGAGTGGGGGTGGGGCTGAGGGGTTTGGGGTGCAGGAGGGGGCTCTGGGCTGGGGCCAAAGGGTTCAGAGTATGGGAGGGGGCTTCAGGCTGTAGCATGGGGTTAGGGTGCAGGGAGTGGTGAGGGCTTCAGCTACGGATCTGGGCTCTGGTGTGGGGTGGGGGATGAGGAGTTTGGGGTGCAGGATGCGACTCCTGGCTGGGGCTGAGGGGTTCAGAGTGCGGGAGAGGGGTGCGGGCTCTAGGAGGGAGTTTGGGTGTGGGAGGGGGCTCAGGGCTGGGGCAGGGGGTTGGGGTGTGGGTGCAGGTGTAGGATGAGGGATCCAGCCAGGCAACGCTTACCTCACATAGCTCCTGGAAGGGACCAGCATGTCCCTCCAGCCCCTAGGCAGAGGCATGGCCAGGTGGCTCCATGCACTGCCCTTGCCTGCAGGTGCTGCCTCTGCCCGCAGGCACTGCCCCCGCAGTTCCCATTGGCTGTGGTTCCTGGCCAATGGGAGCTGCTGAACTGGCGCTCGGGGCAGGGGCAGCGTACAGAGCCTCCCAGGCCGCAGGGACATGCTGCTACTTCCGGGTGCCACACAGAGCCAGGGCAGGCAGGGAGTCTGCCTTAGCCCTGCTGCACTGCCAACCGGACTTTTAACGGCCTGGTCAGCGGTGCTGACTGGAGCCGCCAGGGTCCCTTTTCGACTGGCCATTCCATTTGTAAACCAGACATCTGGCAACCCTAAATTAACTTAGTCCCACACATCAAGGAGGATGTTTTACAAGTTGGGCACCTGTATTAAATTCAGTGCAGCTCAGTTTAGAACATTACAGTTGAGAAGTGCTTAGATAATTAAAGACTTGTGATGGATAACCTGACATATTGTAGGAAAAGGGTAAGCATTAAACTCAGCTTTTTAATAGCCTGATTCAGCATTGTGTGTGGCTCATTAACTTTATTTCTAAATGTGTTCACATGGGTAATGAATTGTGGTAACTTCATGAAGTTATTTATATTTTTAAAAGCTATTCTTTTATGGACTTTTATATGGACAAGGTCCAGTCAGGAGGATGTAAGTGCCAAATTCAAATGTGAGCATTGAGGGGCCACTTTGACCATAGAAGGAGCTGATTGGCTGGCTGGGTTCTGGCATTTATATGAATTCCTGTTTTCAGATACTTATTTTTATCCTTCATACAATTCTTCCATCAGTGACACAGCAGGAATATAAAAGAAAATTATTATATGTAGTGTTCCAAATCTTTTTTCTGTGTTGTTTTTTATAATATATGCATTTTTAAGAAGAAATTAAAATAGGGTCAGAGAAATCCAAAAAGGGTGGGGTCTCCATTAATGGAGGGGAAAATATGTCTTTCGTTGCTGTATCTGTTTGGAAACCAGGATGAGACTTATCCCACATCTGCCTACTGTGGGGTTCTTACACCTTTCTCTGAAGCATCAGGTATTGGCCGATGTCAGAGACAGGATACTGAACTAGATGGACCTTGAATCTGGTACATTATTGACTGTTCCTATATTACAACTTTTCATGCACTCCAGGCTTGTTGTTCAACAGAGCAGATTGAATTCTCTCGCTCCCTTCCCCAATACCACCACAAATGACATCACTGAATGATCTTAAGTCCATCTCCTGCAATGGGCTATTTGTAGACCAATTTTGTGAATGAAGCTCCATCAAAATCTGCCATGGATGGAACTCTTTTCAGGGTCAGGTCCACAGTTTGTATCTATTTGTTCACTAGGCTCAATGACAGGCTGACAATTAAACAAACAAGAGCAACGCATCCTTGTGTTTGGTTTGGTTTGCTCCAAACTGCATGTAGTTGGTTTCCATTGTGTATCTCTGTGTCTGTACTGCTTTTTTAACTGCATTGTTTAGATGGCAGGAATTTCTCCTGTTCAATTTCTGTATGAATGTGATATTAATAAAAATGTACTGGTAGAAGCAGGTCCGATGCAGGAGGAGGAAGCTTTATTTTTTTTCCATTAAGATCATCAATTCCCTCTCACTTCTATTAATTGTACATCCATTTTTGTTTAATTTGTGCTGAATTGCCTGGGTATTGAACTATTGAATTTGCCCTCTTTCTGAGGTAATATTATGTGAACTTCTCTAATACAGAATGTAATATTCCCTGACTCCGGAAATAATAACTTTGCTCCTCTTTTCTGCAGCAATATGAAAACTGGCGACCTAACCAGCCAGACAGTTTCTTTTCTGTTGGAGAAGACTGTGTTGTTATAATTTGGCATGAGAATGGCCAATGGAATGATGTACCATGCAATTACCACCTCACATACACCTGCAAGAAAGGAACAGGTGAGAAACCATCACCATGTGATAGTGACTAAAATAGGCATGATTCCCTAAATTCATACATCTGAGTGACCCTGCTTTATAAAGTAATGGGGACAAATTCTGGCTGAAGACTGGCATAATGGATCCTCAGATGGGCTTATGCTTACCAGCTTTAAACCGGCTTCTTTTTTTTTCTAGCCCAGAAAGATTATATTTTGGGCAGATTGGGTAGCTTACCAACAACTCAGTAGCCTAAATTAACCAAAAATAAGTGGCTGGGCAGGGTCAGAAGGTGGAGTCATCCCTCTAATGGCAGAGAGTACTGGAGTACTCCTACTGCTGGGCTGATTGAAGAGAAAGCCAATGAAAGAGCTTGTTTGCCCTGAGAACTCTCTTTAGTTAACAGAATTATGGGCTGGACTGAGCATACAGTCAATGCCTGCTATTACCTGAGTTGGTGTTTCAGATCCGATTGAAGGCATTTTCTCACAGACTTTTATCCACGTGTTTTCCGAAGCAAGATTATTTTATCACGCTCTCTAAACCTGAACTATGTTTGGATTCATACAGCTCAGCTGTGTAGTGGCTTTGCTCCATTAGAATGGAGGGAATATGAAACCTGGCTGTTACTAGAAGCTGTGCACTCAGCTGATCACCTGAAATTCTCAGCCTTTACAGACTGGTGCAGTCAAAACCCAAACCTTTGCCACTGCTGCCTAATGTAACATCCTTAGATTTACTGCGTTTTATTGATATATCATTGATGGATCCATGGGTCTCCAGTGTTTCACATACATTCTTGTTCAAAAGGAGAATTCCAGACTAAGTTTATGAATTAGCCCTTTTTGAAAAACCTTTTGATATAGAGTTAATGGCCTTTGGAGTTCTGCAGAAATTGCTACTTTATTCCCATTTTCGGTTGGCCATCAAACCACATAGTAAATTCAAAACAAAAAGGAAACGCCATCAATTTTGTCTGCAAGTTTCCATTTCATTCTTGTAACATTAAAATCTGCTCAGCCATGTCACAACAGGGCTGATCCTGCAGTTCTGATTCAGGCAAGACTCCTACGAAGTCAGTTGGTGCCCTCCTGGGTAAGGACTGCAGGGTTAGACTCACTTTGGAATGACACCTATGAACTTGGTTCTTTTTGGTCTTTAGTTGCCTGTGGTCAGCCTCCTGTTGTAGAAAATGCAAAGACTTTTGGGAAGATGAAGCCTCGCTATGAAATCAACTCCCTGATTAGATACCACTGCAAAGATGGTTTCATCCAGCGCCATATTCCAACTATCCGGTGTCAAGGGAATGGAAGCTGGGATATGCCTAAAATCACCTGTATGAATCGTAAGTTGCTGACTATGAGCTGTATCAGAAACTATAGACCCAACATGGTCAAACTTTTTATTAAGGATCCATTTTCAGATCATTTTTGAAGAGTTAATAAATGATTAATAGATGTTTTAATACAGTGTTAGGAAGATTAGTCAATTGATATAGATTGTTCTAGCAGCATTATTAATCTCAGGTGTTCAAAACCATGAATCAGGCCTCAAAAAATCATGATTTTAAAAAAAGTGTGCACGGAGGGTCTTTTATTTGTCTTCTGGTTTCTCAGCCTTTAGGATGTCCCTGGATCATGTCTTCAAGCTTTTCTCCACAACCATCAGGGCTAGAAATGTATTTTTTTTTAAAACAAACCAAAGCGAAAGCTGAAATTCTCCTCATACCCACTTAACTTCAGGAGCTGGGGCTTTAAAAATACATCAATACCATGTACCTATGATAAACTCATAAAAGTTAGCAATACAGTCAGAGTGAATAGGTTCCTTATAACCATGGCTCACAGCCATCAATGATACTGTCTGTTGATATGCTTGTAATCACCTATAACACATATTACTTCTGTCTGTAACATGCTTATAATATCATTTATAATTCCTTTATAAACCATTAATAAACTTAATATAAAGTGTGACTCATTGTATTGTCCATCAGCCAGTTTATTGTTCAGATCAAGGAATTCTTTTAATATTTTCCCTCTTTTTCCCCCTTCTTTGCAGCATCCACATTCCAAAGGACTTATTCTAAGAAATATTACTATAAACATCCTTCACCAGGAAAGGGAACTCTGTTAAATTCATCAAAACATTATCACCGCTGGATCAGGACGTGGCAGGATTCAAGACGCTGAATGCTAAATGGTGAATAGGGATTTTCACCATTTCAGCCAAAGTCCTAACTTACTGTGCCTTTTCTATCATTTCTAGAAGTATTATCAAATTGTTTGGAACTATGGACTCCAGAATTCACAACACATTTTGCAAAAATGTTGGGGTTTATCAGCAAATTCAAAAATAAAAATATGAGGAACCGTTTCCAGCCAATCAGAAATGTTAGTTTTCTATATGCCACCAGTGGGGACCATTTTATAACATATACCAGCCTACTGCAATATTTAAACAGCTCAATTTTAGCACCAATGAAAATGTAAATAAGATGATTTTATGATGTTTAATTGTGTGTTGTTTTTAAAATCCTGTATATAAAATGAAAAGTCACACTAAGTTCAGGCATATTTATGGTTATATGGCCTCAGAGGTCTGTAATCATTGATTTCCTTATTTGTCTGTCGTTCACTTAGGTTGGAGATGGTTTAAATATAATTGTATTGACTGAAAACTGCCGGATGAAGATAAACACACAAGTTACATTTCTTTTTTTTTTTTAAACTCCGCCATTTCCCATCAGAGGAACAGTTTTTGTCCATGTGATGCAAAACATAAAGTGACATCATGCTTGAATTAGGGACTGCAATGTGGAACTTTTCCTGCTCTCCATTCCAGCTTCATCACTGGTGGACTGCATGGAGGACTTGTATATGGCAAAGAAGGCCTGTAAGAGTCAAAGTGCTAATACATTAACTCCCTCAACCAGGGTTACTTTCTTAAAATGACTTTCACAATACTAACCATAGGTCTGTGTTACAGGTTTCTGCATTTTATAATGGAGGTAGACCTAGGGTTGGTTTTTTGGGGGGTGTTTTTTTTTAACAAACAAAAAAAAGTCAAAAAAGTAAATAATTTTGTATATATAACCATTTTTAATCTTTTTTATAAAGTAATGAATGTTTGTGTATGAATGCTGCAGCTGTGAAGCGTACATAAATAAATGAAGTAAGCCATACTGATTTAACTTATTGGATGTTATTTTACCCATGCAAAGAAAACGGAAAGAGCTTGGTAGTTCAGTATTAGCCCCTGAGCTCCCCTGATGCATTTGGAACCATATTTCAGTTCAGCTGCTATTTCCCTGATGTACTAAATTCCTAGGAAACAGGATCACTTGTTTGTGATGAAATGGGTGACTTGTAGAAGAATCAGCATGTTGGCTATCTAAAAAGAAATGCACAAAAAGATTAGAGATCATAGTGAATGCAGTGTGCATGTAGGACTTCTTTGTTTTGATTGTTTTATTTTACTTTGACCCATTCAGCTCATCATTGGTCTGGACATGTATAGTAAGGTAGTATTTAAAATAAGCTCTCCACAGCAAGGACCATGTCAATTTGGTTGCTTCAACAAAGCACACTTTTGGGCTGTGTAAAAAAAAAAAAAAAAGATAAATACCCTCTGATACATCTTCTAAAATAATAATATAAAGCCAGGTCGAGGTCTCTTATAATATTGATGTAGGCAAAAATTATGGAGAGAGAAGCAAGCAAAAGAAAAAAAGTGAAAATCCAGCTAATATGTAGGAGTTTGTATCCTATTGAGCTGTCCATAAAGTAAAACTTCTATGGCTTCTCAGCAAATACCGTAGCTACAATTGCAAATGGTGTCTTTAAGAAATTCCATTGACTGCTAAACCAAGTGGAACCTAACCTTGAGTGTTCTTGACTGCAGTACCCCACTGCATTGACTTGTACATTTTTCCCCTCTACAGCACACATACTGCTTTTTTCTATTTATATTATAACTTGTATAGTGTATAATGTGAATGTCTGTTTTTTTTGTGAATGAAAGTTAAAATCTTTGTAACTTTAATATCTGCTTCTGTTTCACCAAAGAAACAAGGTTTTGCTATACTGTGACTTGTCTTGTTATTGCATGTCTTCCACTTTAAATCTATGCAATGTGATATTTTACATATGAATAGGGTGATCATGTGTTAGGCTGTTTGTACTCACCGTTATTTCACAGGTACTATGGGCCTAATCCAATGCCCACTTAAATCTAAGGGAGTCTTTAGATTGAATTTTAATAGGGTTTGGATTAGATTTTAGATAAGTAGCTGTACAGGATTTTTGGACTGTGTTTTAAAATATAGAGCAAGATTATTACTTGTGTAAATCAAGGCTCTGTTCACAATATAGAGTATACTATACATCATTTCGTTGTGCAAACACATACAGATCATAAAATGGGTTTTAGCACTCTGTCAATTTTCTTACAATATGTACAAATCTGTTGTATAAATCTGTTGTTTTACTTGTTTGCTTTTGGATTTAAATAATGTTGTAAGCCATTCAGATACCATGGTGATTGTAGTTTAAATAAGTTAGGTATAGATCTTATGTTGATTCTTTCCATTTCTGCCTCTGTCGCTCATAATAAAATAGGACTGACAAATTTCCTTATTAAAAACAAACCCATGTTTCTTTATTTAGAAAATGAACTGAACTTTCTTCAACTCTGGAAACCTAATTTAATTCCTGATTTAAATCCCAAATGTAAAGTTAGTTAGATGGTCACATCCTAGGCCATAGGGCACATCTTGGCGGTTTTGTGATGTGGACAGCAGTTAGGTATGTATGCTTGTTAGTCTCTCTGCTCAAGAGAAGCCAAGACTCTACTCAAGCCAATAGTATTAGCCTTCATTTCCAGGAGCACCAAACTCAAACACACTCAAGGTTATTGAGGTCAAAATTATGAAAAGGGGCTGGAGTCCGAGATTTGAATAAAAATGTCAAAATCAGCATTTCACAGCTCCTTCCTCTTGGCTAACAAATTAATCCAGCACTGTTTATCTATGTCAGATGAGAGTATTGCAAATAATCCAGCACTGTTTATCTTTTTTTTTAAACCCTATCTATGTTAGATGAGAGTATTACAAATAATTTTTTTCCAAAAAATACTAAATTAATAGAAGAAATATTGCCACTAAATTTACTTTCAACCACAGGATTAATTACTAAACTTTTCCTCTGTATTTTCCCGCTCTGTGCTATTCCACACAATACAGAAGCTGATTACATCAGGTTGGATATGGAAGGGAGATGTTAATTGTAAAATTTGACGGTATGGAAGAGGTCAAAAATGTATTGTGTATTCCTGTCTTGTAGGCAGGCTCAGCTGATGGTTGGGACAGACAGGGGTCTGGCCTGAAGCCTGTGCACAGAGCCCAAAATGCTACAAGGAAAGCAGGTCCAATACCATGGATCTGTGAATAGCTGTGCAGAGCAACTATTATTCTGTGCATCTCCACAATATCTGCAGTACATCTGGCTTTTGTAAATGTGGCTGTAGGCATGGGCTTCATCTGATTGCGTTTATATGCTCCAGAGGGCGAGTTGGGATGCTACTACTTACAGCAGGAGTATACTTCGCTGCATATTGCAGCGTAAGTTGCAACGTTTCAGCAAAAGAATATGCTGCATGGATCGACTGTTCCTATATTCCTATCCAGGCTGTCCGCAGGGACACACGCCCCTCCTTTCAACTATGAAACTGCTCAAGCTTGATGACAGTGGGCACTTCCCTGAAATCAGAGCCAATAGAGGCAAATTGAACTGCACACCTGACTTTGTCTGTGGATGCCAGAGATGATTAAATTGGAATTGGAATGTCAACGCAAATAGAATCTCCTCCAGTTTTGTACTTGCAGTGCACGTGTTAGGGATGGATGATCCATCTTGGTTAAAATAAGAACCTTCATTGAAAACTTGGACTACAGACCAGGAGTGAAAAAAAAGAGTCTGTGCACTGCAAGAAAGGCTGTTGGCACAGTACCTTTATCTCAAGCCTGACCAGAAAGAGAAATGTAATAAGAGTCTGTTGTTCCAGCACAGCCTTGCAGATTCAAAAAGAGCTGCATAAAAATAGGTTAATTTTTTTCATGGCAAAATTGCATTCAGCATTTATGTGTGGTGTTTTCCATTCTTTTCCAGTAATCCCTAGTGTTAAATTGTGAGAGTCTAAAGAGAGGAAGGACAGTTCACAGATCATGGCCCTGGCCTAGGATTTGGGAGAGCTGGGTCTGCCCCAGACTTCCAGTGGGATGGCACATCACTTAGTTTCTCAGTTCCACATATTTGCAATAAGGATATGGTACTTCCCAACTTCCCCAGGGCATTGTGGGGACAAATACATTAGAGAGTCAGGCACTCCAGTTCTGTTTTTTGGGGCGAAGGGGTCATGAAAATATTAAATATTTGTTCACACATCAACTTGCAAAATCCACTTCTAGCTCTGAAAAAGGGAGCTTTGGGAATTTTGCACATTTGAAACGTTGCACACACTTACCATGGTAATCCTGGTCTGTGGAGTGAAGACGGGGGGTGACACAGCAACTTCTAGCAACAGGTCCTTTGTGTGACTGGGTTACCACCTGGCAATATAGGTGGCCAGGGCAAGGGGGTAGAAACATTTAATTTACTCCTCTCCCATGTTGCATCACCATCAGTGGGATCCTCTTCAGGCCCTACTGTTGATACATTAGTTCCTTTTCCTGTTCTTTGAGACAGAAGACACAATGGCTATTCTTGGTTATTCCTATGATGGTGTGGCAGGTGTTAACCCAGCCTCTTCTCCCCGACATATCCAAAGCTGTATGGATTTTACCTGCACACTATGATTACAGGGTCAATATTTTTTTTAAAAAGGAAAAAACCTGAATTACCATAGCCAAAGTACTGACAAAAGCAAGGGAAGTGGAGCAAAAGCCAACAACAAAATGCAAAGGTGCCTCCATGAAGGTAATAGGGCAGAACTGCAATGGTTGCTGGGAGTCAGAGCTATAAAAGCCCAGCAAAACAGCAACTCAAGGCAATTAAGGAAAGGTCTTTGAAGGGAAAGGAGTCAGCTAGCATGCTGTATATATTCTGAAAAGTCTGCTTAAGGGGGAAGACCTGAGAACAAGTCTTTCTTCATTTCAGAGCTGAACTGTGTCCTGTGCAAAGCTGGGTAATTTTGTTGCTGTTGTAAGTTTAGAATTGTATTTTGTTGTAAGTCTGTATTTTTCATTTCTTTGTTGTAGCTACTACTTAGCTGCCATTTCATGAGAACTGCATTTGTGAGCCAGAGCTTATTTCCCTAGAGGCACACCCCACACCCTCCCAAGTTTGCAGTAACATGTTTTGTAATCAGCTTTGGGGGGGTGATGTTTTTTATTATTTATCTTACTGTTAAGGAATGGTGTCTTTAGTAAACAAAGTCCCAGTCCTGATCAGCACAAATCCCAGGACTGCAGATTCTGACCTTTTAGTCTGTTGGCATTAAGGGGTGCACGAGTGTCATATTCACTTTTTTTAAACTAAGTGTCAGCTATGAATAATCTTCCTAGTTGTTAGTAGCACTAGGATTCGCTCAATAGGCCCTGTGACTTTTACTGGTGCAAAAGCTAACAATCTTTCTGTAAAGTTGTTATGACATTTCATAAACTGAGTTAGATAAAAATTGTTGTCTCTACATGTCATAGAGCCTACCATTACCTGCTGCCTCTGGCTTGGCCTGCTACCCTGCCTGCACCCTGTCCTCTAAGTTTCTTAGACTCACTTCTGTGAGGCCCAGAGATCCTAGTGTTCCCTTTCAAAGGCATTTTATTGCTCACAATCAATTTAAAACAATTATTGGTACCTCTGTAATGGATGCATTACCAACCAAAGCAAATCAATTCTCTTACTGGTTATTCTCTTGTCCTCTCGAACCTCTCGCCAACTGCTTATAATGATCACACATCAATTTGCCTCTTGGTGTCTTCTGCAATCTTTTCAGTGCAGGCACATCATCCCATATCCTGTCCTGTAAATTTGCTGTGACATCAGCTCTCAACTGGGATTCAAATGCCTTTAATTCACCTCTAAGCCCTGAAAGTCACCCTTTAGCTGCATAGCCCTTAGCTAACGTCTCATCCTTTGATTATGATTTATAGAGGGAGTCAAGCAGCCTTCTCATGTGGTGTGAATCTCAGATCTCCACCAACACCTTGCTGGCCTACTAATAGACTTTAATTAATCTGTCAAGCACTAGCATGTATATGTCATTATATAAATAATACAACCTCATTCTTTCTGTTTCCTTAATCTTCAAACTTTGTATTGTTTTGCTTATAAACCTGTGTAGAGTCAAATATGACAACTTAAATATTCCATTATGACACTTCAAAGTAAAGCCCTTAGTTTAAATGCAAAGCTTACAGTACTTCTCAATACATGTCGTCACCAGATATATTTCCATCACATCTGGGAAGTGGTTTAAATTAGTTATTGCAGTCCAATAGCTTGCAAAGCACGTAGTTAAATGATGACACATTTCTGGGAATTAGGCATTGATTATTCCCATAAGGAAGACTGGCTAATGCAACTGTTGGTAGCAGACGTGGGAAAATAGACTCTTAGTAAATACAGTCATAGACATAACTACTTCAATTAAAGTAGTATAAAAACGTATATGTATTTGTATGTGAATGTATTTACTAAGAGCCCACTTTCCTACATCTGCAACCAACAGTTGCATTAGCCACTCTTCCTTACTGGAATAATCAATATGTAATTTCCAGAAATGTGTCAAAGCATGTAGTTAAATTATAAGCTATTGGACTGCAATAACTGGTTTAAATCACTTCCAGATGTGATGAAAATATCAGTCCTATACATATTGTCAACAATCTCTGTTTTAAGAGACTTTCACTACTATTATGAACAGAATTTTAGATTTATTACCGGTAATTTAAGAAACTAGCTTGGCTTTTCACAGGCTCGCTGTTTACTTTTTGTGATTCACTCAGCTTGAACAATGAAAACAGACTGGCTGGTTTCACTTCTCTACTTCCAGTCCTCCTCAGTGTCCTAAAGCAATGGACTGGGAATAAGGGAGCCAGGGCTTTGCCATTGACCTGTTGTGTGAGCATGGGCATGTCACTTCATCACCATGTGTCTCTTTCCCTATCTGTGAAATAGGGCGAACACTCTGTCAGGCATGCTGAGCTCTCAGGCTGAATGCTCTGGTGTAGTGGAATGATAACCAATTGTTTCCAAACATTATTTTCTCGTGGCTATTCTAGCAAAATGTTCAATTCCTTTGTGCTCTATTGGTTTTCAAGTGGAGGACCACTGGATTAAACTATCTATTGCTCGATTCCAATATCCAATTGCCAACTGGAACCAGTTTAAAAAAAATCAGCTATGGTTACTTTTGTGACATAAGCTTTATATGGTGGTTAACTTAAAACGTTTTGGGATAGAGCTATATAGCTGTCTCTTCTAGAGCTTGTATAACATAGTGCTCTCCAACTCACTAATGCTTGTGCAATTTTGAGTGTAGGAAAAACCTAGCGGGCACTCCTAGAAAGGAACTTGAAGGTACTATTATAGACAGCTACTCTAAATCAACAGTGGAGTATTCCTTCCTTGGTATTCAAAGACTATAGATCATCCACGGCGTGGGGTTCAGGGAATATGGTGAAGACAGATATGTTCATGAGATTTGTTCAGGGAACTATGAAAAATCTTCAGCAGAAAGCAACTGAAAAACATAGGTTGTTTTATTATTATCTGATTCTTTGGATTTAACACCTGAAACAGGATTAAGTACATGTGTGTTAACTAAAAGAGTTGATTATAGATTAAAAGTAGGTGAATTTCAAAGTAAAGAGTATACACACATTTTAAATCTGGAACGTCTGTAAATACAGCTGTTTATTAATATCAACTACCTTACAGTGATGACAATTTGAGTCCTGAACGTACAGAATTCTTTATATGGGTATTGTTTTTTAATTAGGAAAGGATTCATGTGCACTGTTAAATTAAATCCTAAACCTCTTAAACAGGGGCTACAGTGTAAACCAATTCCAATAATAAAACCAACACAACTGGCACCCTTATTGGCTGTCTCAGAAAAGAAGCCAGGAACTAAGTAGTCATGGAGACAGAACTACTCACATCCCTAGAGGTGTTTATCTGAAAGTCATGACTGAAGCACATTGATGGAGTAGCATGTGGTAAGCTTGCATTGCAACTGTCTGTTATGTGGAGAGACAGACTTAGTCCCCTGTGTTGTCAACCCAGCAGCTTTCATGAGCACTATAAAACTGACTTTAAGAAACTGCTGCCACTGAAAGTGGGAAACTGCATTTCATTTACACACCAAAAATACTTTGAGATAATCACACACAGTAAAACAAGCTATCTGGGAGCTAAGGTATCCCTCAGTCTGAAAAGGAAAGATGTGAGAAACGAATAAATCAATGTAAATTCAATAGAGCCAGGAATGTACTCTAACATCATATAACTCCACAAAAATCCAGCTAGTTATTTTTCACTCATTGCATTAAAATGGCAAAGAAGTATCCACTTTAATATAAATATCCTTTTTTCACTAATACGTTGCCTGTCCAAATTGGGAAGAAGAGCAAAAGACTAAAGGCAGTTTTCAAAGACCTTGATGACTGTGACTATATTTGATATACAGGGCCAATCCCTCTTCCAAGTGTACCCTTGCTGCAGTCAAGAATGTGATAAAAGAGCAAAGAACTATTGCAGTATATGGCTTGTATTAAAGTTGATTATTTTTACATTTTCACAAAGAATGAAGTCTAAGTAGTAACACTCCAGAGCAAATTTGGGCCAAAATTCATCTGAATAACAGAACAAGGCAATTAAGAGCCTGTTTGGTGTGGGTTTTTTTTTTTTTAAAGGAGCCTTACCTCAATCTACGTTTTTGCACCCTCTATTTGTGGGCAGAACTGAAGGCATGTAGATGTCTAGTTGTCTGCAGGTTTAAACTTCTATTCAGCTGACTGTGTCCTCATTTGCTCCCACTATTATTTAGAATGTATTAAGCACATCTTTATTGCACACAAAAGATCAGGTTTGAAAAGTCGGGACCCTTCCATCTTCCATCCTTCCCCTCCCCCAAAAAGTCAGTGGATCAGGTATGCTCTATTGAAATGAGTGAAGAAAGTAATTCTAACAAAACAGATGTTCAGTACTACTGAACGGAATTTACCGGTATCACTCTGAAAACTGCCTTTGTCTGTGATAGTGGAGCAGAAAGACATCATTTAGGGTATGTCTACACTACGGGATTATTCCGATTTTACATAAACCGGTTTAGTAAAACAGATTGTATAAAATTGAGTGCACGCGGCCACACTAAGCACATTAATTCGGTGGTGTGCGTCCACGGTCTGAGGCTAGCATCGATTTCTGGAGCATTGCACTGTGGGTAGCTATCCCATAGTTCCCACAGTCTCCCCCGCCCCTTGGAATTCTGGGTTGAGATCCCAGTGCCTGATGGGGCAAAAATCATTGTCGCGGGTGGTTCTGGGTAAATGTTGTCAGTCACTCCTTCCCCTGGGAAAGCAACGGCAGACAATCATTTCGCACCCTTTTTCCCTGGATTGCCCTGGCAGACGCCATTAGCATGGCAACCACGGAGCCTGTTTTGCCTTTTGTCACTGTCACCGTACGTGTACTAGATGCCGCTGACAGAGGCGATTCAGCAGCGCTACACAGCACCATTCATTTGCTTTTGCATGATAGCAGAGATGATTATCAGCCGTTCTGTACCATCTACCATGCCATTGTAAATTGGCAATGAGATGACGGTTACCAGTCCTGTGCTGTACCATCTGCTGCTGTCATAGGTGCCCCTGGCTGAGATCGGCTGGGGGCGCAAAAGACAAAAATGGGAATGACTCCCTGAGTCAATCCCTCCTTTATGGTACCTAAAAATAGAATCAGTCCTGCCTAGAATATGGGGCAAGTGTACTAGAGAACCAGTGTATCAGAAAACCAGAGAGCACAGCCGCTCCGTGTCAGATCCCACAGAAATGATGAGCTGCATGCCATTCACATGGGGTGCCCCTGCAACAACCCCACCTGTTGATTCTCTCCTCCCCCTGCCTTCCTGGGCTACCATTGCAGTGTCCCCCTATTTGTGTGATGAAGTAATAAAGAATTCAGGAATAAGAAACAGTGACTTGTTAGTGAGATAAAATGAGGGGAAGGCAGCCTCCAGCTGCTATGATAGTCCAGACAGGACATTAAGCAGTGTGAGGGAGAGGAGCCCAGCATCCCGCTGCTATGATAGTCCAGGCAGTACAGAATCTTTTCTTTACACATGAAGGGTGGGGGCTGATGGAGCTCAGCCCCCTGTTGCTATGATGAAGATGGTTACCAGCCGTTCTGCACCATCTACTGGGAATGATCAGGAGTTTTTTACCCAGGCGCCCCAGGCCGACCTCACCGGAGGCCAGCCAGGAGCACTCACGGGCTGATGATGAGGACGGATACCAGTCCTACTACACTGCACCATCTGCCACAAGGCTGATGATGACGATGGATATCAGCCATATTGTACCATCAGCCACCAAGGAGTTGGAGCGAGGATGCTGCAGTTGACTGCTGCAGCATCGCGTCTATCAGCAGCATTCAGTAAACATAGGGCGACATTTAAAAGAATCAAGAGAGGATTTTTTTCCCTTTTACTTCTGGGTGTGGGTGAGGGGGGTAAATTGACGAGCTATGCCCTGAACGACCGCGGACAATGTGTTTGACACTACAGTCATTGGGAGCTCAGCCAAGAATGCAAATGCTTTTCGGAGACTGCAGGAACTGTGGGATAGCTTGAGTCCTCAGTCCCCCCTCCCTCCCTCCATGAGCGTCCATTTGATTCTTTGGCTTTCCGTTACGCTTGTCACGCAGCAGCGTGCTGAGTCCCTGCTGTGGCCTCTGTCTGGAGATTTTTTAAAAATGCTTTGGAATTTCGTCTTCTGTAACGTAGCTCTGATAGAACAGATTTGCCTGCCCATACAGCGATCACATCTGTACGGTCCATGCTGGAGCTCTTTTTGGATTTTGATTTCGGACTGCATCGCCACCCGTGCTGATCGGAGCTCCACGCTGGGCAAACAGGAAATGGTATTCAAAAGTTCGCGGGGCTTTTCCTGTCTACCTGACCACTGCATCCGAGTTCAGATTGCTGTCCAGAGCGGTCAGTGTTGCACTGTGGGATACCGCCCGGAGGCCAATACCGTCGATGTGTGGCCACACTAACCCTAATCCGATATGGTAATACCGATATTAGCGCTACTCCTCTCGTTAGGGAGGAGTACAGAAACCGGTTTAAAGAGCCCTTTATATCGATATAAAGGGCCTCTTAGTGTGGACAGGTGTGGCGTTAAATCGGTTTAACGCTCCTAAAACCGGTTTAAACGCATAGTGTAGACCAGGCCTTAGATTCTAAGTCTTTCAAGGTAGGGACCATGTCTTAATCTCAGTAAAATGCCTTGCAACTTCGTGGCATTGTATGCATGCTTGTTGATAAGTTTATAATAATGCTTTTCACTTCTCCATGGGCTATCTATTGGTAGCTGGAATGCCATATAGTTAGGTATAATCTATGCAGAAATGAAGGAAAAGTAGGAAGGAAAAAATGTGATGGTATTATATCTTAAAAAAAAGATGCAGTGCCAGCAAACTGCATTTTGACAACAGTGGGGTGGTGAAGTTCTTTGGCTTGGGGTCTAGGTGTCTTCCATAAAAGGATCTCAAAGTATCTTGCATGCAGGAAGGGCTCTATTCTGCAACACTTCATTGTCTCTCACCAACAGAAGTTGGTCCAATAAAAGATATTCCCTCACCCACCTTGTCTATCTACTTACACGAGTCCCAGTGAAGTCACGCTTGTTTGTATTGTAGTGCATTTTTTAATCTGATTTTTCACTGTTGCAAAGTTCAGGCATACTCAGTTCCAGGGTTTGGGGTCTGTTTTGGTATTTGCTAAGCCAGTGAAGTATTGCATTACCTACTGTGACAAAAAATAGCATTTTAGACAGCCAGAGAACATGTTTACCAAAATTATTTGAAACACAAAAGATGTGCCTTTCAGCATTGTGTCATTACAAATGTATGCATATAGACAGCGTGGATGGGTGATGGAGGGTACAATACTATATGCAATCGTAAAACCATTTTCCATAACCCCAAACCACTAAAATTATAAGGAATCGCCATTCTCTCACAAGGACCAATAGCTGATTAAGTGACTTAATAGATCTTGTCAATTTTAGTTTTTGACTCACATTTTTAACAGATGCTACAACCAGGGCAGCACCTTCTAAGGGGCGACCAATCTTGGGGTGGTGGGGCAGCACTTTGGTTTTTTTTGTTTTGTTTTGTTTCGGCGGGGCGGCACTCAGGAGTTTTTGTTTTGGCGGGGCGGCGCTCAGGGGGTTTTGTTTTTGTTTTGGCGGGGTGGTGCTGGGGGAGCGGATTGTTTCGGCGGGGTGGTGCTCAGGGGTTTTTGTTTTTGTTTCGGCGGGGTGGCGCTCAGGGGTTTTTGTTTTTGTTTTGGCGGGGCGGCGCTCAGGGGGTTTTGTTTTTGTTTTGGCAGGGTGGTGCTGGGGGGGCGGATTGTTTCGGCGGGGTGGTGCTCAGGGGTTTTTGTTTTTGTTTCGGCGGGGTGGTGCTCAGGGGTTTTTGTTTTTGTTTCGGCGGGGCGGCGCTCAGGGGGGTTGTTTCGGTGGGGCGGTGCTCAGGTTTTGGTTTTTTTTGGTTTTTTTCCCCTTGGGGGCAGCAAAAAAGTTAGAGCTGGACCTGGCTACAACTGAATACCTGAAAGTGGAATTTGACCCTCTGCTTGTAGAAAAGTCTGAGAGGAATGCAGAAAATATTTTAGACTGTCAACTAATTATTTTGTGTCCTTTAATAAATGACGTTGCCATATTTTTTAAAACTTTCTTTATTGCAGTTAGTTGTATTAATGATGTCTGTAGTGTGAGAGTTGGACAATTGCACTCCAAATAAAAAAGTAGCATTGCCTGTTACTAATTACTGATGATGTGGAAGAAAATGATCTTGAATGCTTATAGATGTATGTCCTAACAGCTAACGCACAAGATGGGGTACTAGATGTCTGCTACAGACAACCAAATCCGCTAGGGAACAGGATGGCTGCCTCTATAATTTGTAGAGGGAAAAAAAGTGTGATCTTGGGGGACTTCAATTTGAGTAATATATGCTGGAGTTCTCATGCTGCCAGTACTAAAATATTCTTTTTCTAATCATTATAGATGACAATTTCCTCACTCAAAAAGTGTTGTAATCAACGTAAGGGAATACTATATTAGTTGTTGTCCTAACACATGAAGAGGAAAATTAATAGAAGCTTAGGCACAAGTCATCATGATAAAAGTAATTAGAGTAAACTCCAGACCAATACTATAGATATATGGTGCTTTAATAGGGCCAGTTTCACAAAGCTGAAAACAATTATGAGCCAAATCAGCGGTGAAGAAGTACTTAATCAGAAAAATGTAAATGATGATTGGGAATAATCTAACACCTTACAAGATGCCCAAAAAGCCACAATCCCCCAATTGAGGAAAAAGTCATGCTGATTTAAATAAAAATGACTGGTTTAGCAGGGAAATGAAGGCAGCTGTAAAAATAAATGAATATACATACACCAAATAGAAGAAAGAAGAAGCTGATACTAATGAGTATAAATCAGAAGTTAGGAATTGTAGAAAATTGATAAGGGAAGCCAAGGGACCCAAGAGTGACCAGAAGAGTTAAGGACAATAACAAGGAGGGGTTTTTGTTGTTGTTGTTTTAAATATATATTAGGAACAAAAAGAATCTTGACAATGGTATTGGCCCATTACTGGATTGGAATTATAGAATTATCAATAATGCAGAAAAGGGAAAAAAAGTTCAATAAATATTTTGTTCTTTATTTGGGGGGGAAAACGGATAATATAGTCCAATCATGTGGTAATACATATGGTGAACACTCTTTCCATTCCAACAATATCTCTAGAGGATGTTAAACAGAAGCTACTAAAGGTAGGGATTTTAAATTCAGGAGGTCTAGATTATTTGTATCCAAAATTTTAAAAGTGCAGGCTGAAGAGCTCACTGGACCACTAACACTGATTTTTTTTTCTTCAGTAAGTCTTGTAGTACTGAGGAAGTTCCAGATGATTTGAACTGAGTTAATGTTGTGCCAATTTTTTAAAAAAAGAATAAATGGTATGTCCCAGAGACTTATAGGCCTGTCAGCTAGACATTGATCTCTGGCAAAATAATGGGGTGTCTGATGCAGAACTGGAGTCCGTTTGCTGCTCCTGGTGTTTTTCATTGTCACTGACTGGGTGGGCATGTGCTGCTTCTGTCAGCTCCAAAGCAGTGTCAGTAGCATTCTGGATGTTCTCAAGAAACAGAAAACTACTGTCCTCCTCTGTTTTGTTTGGCTGCCTTCCTTTAGGACTGACCTTCAGGGGTGATCATGACACATGACATTGATACAGAAAATATAGTTATTCTCTTGGTAGGCTGCCAACCACTTTCTGTTTGAAATCTAACATTCTATCTTACTTGCAGTGGGGATAATTATTTTGCAGTCTTGTCCAGTCTTTCTTCTTTCCTGCCATAGCCCTCTTTTGTAACTATGTCAGTGTTAATTGTCTGGCTCAAGACACTTAGCTGTGGCACTAAAGTTTCTGTCCATAAGTTCAGAAAAATGTATTATGACTGGTGTTATGTGATCTAATAATCTGTACTAAATATGTATCCTTTAGATCAACCAGGGCTTTTAAAATTAGGTTCTCTGTTATTCTGACTTTCTGCTAGCTCCTTCATTTTTTTTTCACTGCTTGTTAGCACTTTAATTTGGGAAGCAACAAATATGTACCACATGAGGTTCATTTCTTACAATAACCTTGCTTTGACCTGGTTTTGAGTTATTCTACAAATAATCCAGTCTCAAAACTTATCAGTTCACTGATTCAGCTCTGGGTTGGGTATCATCTGGAAGAGGCTTGGCCTTGTGAGCAAGGAGACTCTCTTCTTGTTTGGTTCCTCTTGTGCTCAAGGAAACAGGACCTTTTGTACACTGATGCAATTTTTTTTATTTGCAAAGAAAGAATTTCTGACTCTCACCAATTTCTCCTCCTAACTGGAACAACTTAGAAGACCCTGAATATTTGGCTAGTTGCTCAGGCCAAGAAGAGTAATTATGTAAGCCTATAACACAATGGTCATTGTCTCAACTGGCAGCTGGGTTTTTTTGTTGAGAATGCCACTTGAGAAAGTATACAGTACATAATTGCATGGATCAAAGTATTACTGAAATTTTAGAATGACTTTGTCCAGTAGCCTTTTTCATGCTCCCATTGGAATGCCAGACAGCTTTCAAATGCTTATGGCCCTACAGCATAGAACATTATTTCACTCTTTCTAGTTTGTCTTGAATACTACTTACTTCCAGGAAAATATGGAAGCTCTGTAATCACCTTTTGGCAGTTATCTGCCAGCTCCCCTCCCAGGCAGATGGGTCAGATGGCTTCATTTGCCCTTTGCACAGATATACCTGTCAAAGGTGGGACACACTGGAATGTTGGTAAGAAGATAAGGGGGAGATTTTTCAAAACATGGATGTGTCCTGATCACTTGTAATGCAGTTTGTGCTCTTAAATCCCTTAGCTGCTCTTGAAAACCTCTTCCCTACACTTTTCCCTGGCACCACTCACCTGGCAGAGGTCAGGTTTGTAAACAGTAATATACCCGAAGAATCAGTATCCACTGGTATAGGTTACGCTGGGAGCCAGTTTGAGACCAAAAATACAAGTCCAATCCTGCTGGCAATTGGCATGTAAATTACAGCAATAACAGCGACATTCATTTCCTTAGTCTGTTTTTGATTGAGTTGATTTTGTCAATTTTGGAGAGAACTCCTATGAAATATTTTCCTCCTTTACACATGGAATAATATACTATTACTACTTTGCTAGAAAGCATAGAAACATTTGATAGCATCTATGAAATTGATCTCAGTTATGCTCCCCTCCTGGGCATGAGTAAGCAGTTGTCCACTGCCTTGCTTTGGGGATGAACTTTAATTCAAAACTCTCTTCCCACGTCTTTCTTTGGCAGGACAAATTTCTCCACCAACAAGAGGAGGATAATTTAAGCTGCTTTTTTCCCAGACTACTCTGCATTGAGGCTGTTGTGGGAGAATTGTATTGCAGGTTTCCCAACCTGGTTACTAATTATGTCACTGTAACACACATCCAGTCAGTGTAGTGCTCTGTCCCTCTCTAATGAGGGACAGAGCATTACATACAAAGGTTGAGTCAGCCACACTGTGGCTAAAAGCTAGAGGGTTTTTTGTTTTGTTTTGTTTTGTTTTTAAGCTCAGGTAGTAGCTCATGCTTCGAAATCCAGAGGTCACAGGTTTGATCCCCACTGCCGACAAAACGCGTGGACATATGGCGCTACGTTCCTTCCATGAAGCAATCCTCTCTATTCAGCATGATTAGAGCCCAAGATCAGGGTGATGGCATGAATTCCATTTTCCAGGTGGCAAGATGGAGTGCAGTCCACACTATTTCATGATACGGTACTTAAGAATATGGCTAGAGTCCTTGACAAACATAGGTACACAGTCAATCCTTCAAGGAGAAAATTCTCCTCCATGCACTAAAGACAAGTATCTGGGCTTGGTAGAGGGCAGCAGCAGAGATGAGTGGGCCAGAAAGCTTCCTGCCAAGCCATGGAAGAGGGGTAGAGCTACTCTGCAGATGAGGTACTAGGAGACTTGGCAGAGTAGAATTCTCTGTTGCTTAGGAAATGCAGAAATCCTGTGTGTGGGGATGGGGGTCTGAAATTCTGCACCCTAACCCATAGCTATGCCATACCAGTTGCTAGAGACTTACGAGGGTGTTGTGGAAAGGTTAGTGCCTTGGACTGACCTATCACTTTTCTTTTCCTTCTAGAAACTGTCATTCAAACAAACTACCACTAGATGTCACAAACAGGAGGTTTATTGGATTGTGTCCTACATTACCTGCTTCAAAAAGGAAAATAAATCAACTGATTTTCAGAGTTCTTTAATGTCCTTTATGTGAGACTGGTGCAGATGGCTCAGAGTATTAGACTGGGTGAGCAGTAGCTGGAATTGTGGAGGCATTTTGTGTGAGTGTGTGTGTGTGGGGGGGGTTGTTTTGCTTTGCATTCATTAACAATAGATATGTGTTATCTTGTAATAAATAACACAAATACAAACACATGCCACTATTTCAAACAAAATTGACACATGATAGTGTGGCATGAAATATCCTATTGGTGGAGGAAGGCAGATCCTACAGTTCAGTAATAGGGCTGGGAGGCAAGATATCTAAGTTCTACTCCCAGCTTTGCCCCAGATTTTATATGCATCTGTTTTAATAGATCTGTGCCTTGGTTTCTTAGAAGTGGTGGTAAAAATACTTCCAGGGCTGAGGTGAGGATTAATACCTTGTTTGCAAAGATCCTTAGATGAAAGTAACTAAAGAAATGTAAACTACTATTATAACAATGTGCATGATGTAACTGAAAACAAATACATTCATTAAAATGTCTCCCTATAATAGACAATGCAAAAAGATGGCACTAATTGTTTTGCTCTCTAACTCATCTAACTGTTAAGTTCAGTACTGAATGTTGCATGTAAATAGAAGACCGTCATCAAATAGGCAGAACACAAAAAATAAAAAAATGGAAAATGGGGGTCCCCTAAAGCACTTTTCATGTTCTGTTTCTCTAAAATCAGTAAGTATCTTTATTTGTTAGAATATAGGACATAAAGTTTTCCTAAATTGAGCTAAAATCTGGCAAGTCCTCTTGGCAATGTATTTACTATTTGCTCCTATAAGAATACTGCTATAAATGCTGTATACCAATAACTCTTAACTGTTTAAATCAGTGAACTTCACCAACTTCATTACAGGAGTCTCTGATAGAAGTAGTGCTAGGGACCTTTTTGCTTTTTGTAAATTGTGGAATAGCCCCTAATAGTGAGTAATTAAAATTTGTTATAGCAAAATTGCAAAGGTCAAATGCAGATTAAATATGATTAAAGAATGGGATTTACTCCCACATGATTAACATCAGAATGAATAGGGCTTTAAAATGGTTAGTATATTAATTTACAGTGTCTCAACAAACTATACGTGCAAGAACAAACAGAACAGAGAAAGTCAATGAACCATATCACAGATGGTAGAGCTTTTCGGCACAAGACTACTACATAATTAAGTATTACAAAGGTTATTTGTAAGTTATGGTGTTATGTGAAAAAGCCAGACGTTAATATCCTTTGCCTAAGGGCATTGTGAAATAGTTTATCTGTCAAGTAAAGTTATTAGATAGCCTTTTAATCAAATAAATAATTCAGGGCTTCTGTATAATGTTACAACGGTCTGGGAATTAGACACCATAAGAAGCAGAATAACTATATTAAAGTTAATGTGGTAGCACTAGACTCAAGGCTAATGCTTCAGAAATTGAAATGTGATTCCAGTTGGTTTCAAACCGAAAGCTGCTGGACTGGAGTTGATGATAACCCTAGTTCTGGCAAAGCTAGACTTTGGCGGTTACTTTCTTCCAGGACCAATGAAGACCTGAAGATTTTGGGTGCACTGCAAATTACCACTTGTTAGAGCTGTGGACTCACATGGAGTTTCTTTACATAATTATGTAGCAATTATGTTCCTTCTGTCAGACCGATCCTGACAGGTGGTTATAATATATGACCTTAGAGCTAAGCATATAGTTACTATCTTGACAGTTGCTCATCCTTTTCTGTTTGGAATCTAGTATTCTCCCCTACTTGGAAAAGTTTGGCATTCTTGTTAGAAAGTCATCTTTAGTTTCTTTTGTAACTACTTTAGGGTTAATTGTTTCTGACTTAAGAAGCTTGCTAGATGTGGCACTGAGATTTTTGTTCATCTGCCCATAAGTGTTCCTAAAGCACTGTGAGGCTTAGTGTGATTTTCTAACAATGTTAAGTATGGTTTCCTTGTACCCGCTAGGGATCTTCTCTGTTTGTGTTACTATTCTGCTAGCTCATTTCACTGTCCATAATAATGCCTTGCAGCAGTATGCTTGGACTATTATAGCAAAAAGAATTGCCAAAATGAGCCAGTATTATGGCCTTTTATCTGTTAACCCAGCTGGAATCTAATGCTGAGCAGACTACAATTTACAGTATACCACAACCCAGTTTTTTTTTTAAAAGTAGTATTCATTAATAAGGTGCTAACAGATGTTCAACACTCTAACCATAAATAGAAATATCTAGACTAGAGGTCAATCAGTAGTATTCCTTTGTGATAAGTGAAAAATTATATACAAATAATATAAAACAACTAGGGCTGTCAATTAATCACAAGTATCAGAGGGATAGCCGTGTCAGTCTGGATCTGTAAAAGCAGCAAAGAATCCTGTGGCACCTTATAGACTAACAGACGTTTTGCAGCATGAGCTTTCGTGGGTGAATACCCACTTCTTCGGATGCAAGAGTGGGTGACTTGCATCCGAAGAAGTGGGTATTCACCCACGAAAGCTCATGCTGCAAAACGTCTGTTAGTCTATAAGGTGCCACAGGATTCTTTGCTAATTAATCACAGTTAACTCACGTGATTTACTCAAAAAATTAATCGCAATTAATCGCACTGTTAAACAATCGAATACCAATTGAAATTTATTTAATATTTTTGGACATATCTCTACATTTTCAAATATATTGACTTTTTTATTACAACACAGAATACAAAGTGTACAGTGCTCCCTTTATATTTTTATTACAAATATTTGCACTGTAAAAATGATAGATAAAGCAATTGTATTTTTCAATTCACTTCATACAAGTACTGTAGTGCAATCTCTTTATCGTGAAAGTGCATCTTACACATGTAGATTTTTTTTTAAATTTTGTTTCATAACTGCACTCAAAAGCAAAATGATGTAAAACTTTAGAGGCTATAAGTCCACTCAGTCCTACTTCTTGGTCAGCCAATCGCAAAGACAAACAAGTTTGTTTACGTTTATGGGAGATACTGCTTCCTGCTTCTTATTTACAATGTCACCTGAAAGTAATAACAGTCATTCAAATGGCACTTTTGTAGCCAGTGTTGCAAGGTATTTACATGACAGATATGCTAAAGATTCATATGCCCCTTCATGCTTCGGCCACCATTCCAGAGAACATGCTTTCATGCTGATGATGCTAGTTACTAATCTAATTATCACATTATTTTTTTAACTGAACTCCTTGGGGGAGAATTGTATGTCTCCTGTTCTGTTTTATCTGTATTCTGCCATATATTTCATGTTATAGCAATCTTGGAGGATGACCCAGCATGTTTGTTTTAAGAACACTTTCACTGCAGATTTGACAAAACTCAAAGAAGGTACCAATGTGAGATTTCTAAAAATAGCTACAGCACTGGACTGAAGGTTTAAGAATCTGAAGTGCTTTCCAAAATCTGAGAGGGACGAGGTGTGGAGGATGCTTTCAGAAGTCTTAAAAGAGCAACAGTCTGATGCGGAAACTAGAGAACCAGAACACCAAAAAAGAAAATCAACCTTCTGCTTGCGGCATCTGACTCAGATGATGAAAATGAACATTCATCAGTCAGCTCTGCTTTGGATCGTTATCGAGCAGAACCCGTCATCAGCATGGTTGCATGTATTCTGGAATGGTGGTTGAGGCATGAACGGACACAGGAATCTTTAGCACATCTGGCACGTATATATCTTGTGATGCCAGCTACAACAGTGCCATGGAACGCCTGTTCTCACTTTCAGGTGACATTGTAAACAAAACGTGGGCAGCATTATCTCCTGTAAATTGTAACCAAAATTGTTTTGTCTGGGCAATTGGCTGAAGTAGGACTGAACGGACTTGTAGGCTCTAAAGTTTTACATTGTTTTATTTTTGAATGCAGTTTTTTTGTACATAATTCTACATTTGTAAATTCAACTTTCATGATAAATAGATATCACTACAGTACTTGTATGAAGTGAATTGAAAAATACTGTTTGTTTTTTACAGTGCAAATATTTGTAATAAAAAATAAATATAAAGGGAGCACTGTACCCTTTGTGTTCTGTGTTGTAATTGAAATCAATATTTTTGAAGATGTAGAAAACACCCAAAAATATTTAAATAAAGGGTATTCGATTATTATTTAATGATGCAATTAATTTTTTTAATCGCTTGACAGTCCTAAAAACAACCTAAACTAAAGCGTTTCAATTTATTTGTGACACACAGGAAGCTGCTGAACTTGATGTCCTGCCCAAGTCACATAAGATGAGGCAGGATTATGTCCCCATCACAGGGCAAGAGTGGCTACAGTCAAAGCACGGCCATATTTTTGGTAGCAAATTTTTTATGTCTTGCTCATTCAGGAAAGAAAATATCATTTGGACATTTTTCTGTGATGTGTAATCACAAAGAATCTGTATAGGAATTATTCAGTTAACAGCCCATTGGCTGTGAGAACAGGCCACTAACTCAACTAGATGGTACAACCAAAGAGAACCAATGAGTTAGAGCTAGTGTGTAAAAAAAAAAAAAACTCAATGCTAGAAACCAAGTGAGTGTATTTTAAAAAGAAGTACAAAAGTCTTAATTTTGGCTTGTTTGCTTCACATTTTTTTCTAGGATGGTTTGCTACATGAGAGCTAGGATTTTTTTTTCCAGGGGGGCAAGCAGGGCTGCATGGATGCTAACTTCAGCAAGGTCTCTCTCTTCTATTTTTTGTCAGCATGAAAATGAATGAAGCAAAGAATAATTTTATAAAAGAAAAAAGCAAAACTGACACGCAACTTTTGAAATTACCATAACGTCTTCTGGCAATAATGGGAAGTGTGACAGTGTGCTGGGAATCCACAGGCTAATCACTGTTTAACCAGTTGAGCCCCTGAGAGAGCTTGAGTAAGGAGAGGAGTTCCTGATTAACAGATCAGATTAGGACTAGATTGCTAATTAGCTCATTAACAAGGAGACTGGATAAAAGAGTAAAGGAAGGAAGTGCTGGAGGGAGGGGAGGAGACGAGACCTGCTCTGATAAATGGAGCTCTCTGTGGGGAGAGACCTTTCCCAATTCTCTCCCTCCTTCCCCACCTTGGGAGAAGGGGTAGTTAAACTGGATGACTCCATAAATATTATGGCTGCATGAGTATGTAAAATGTGGTAAAGTGAAGCACTGTAAATAATTACACCAGGGATCAGCAACCTTTGGCATGCCTCCCGTCTGGGAAATCCGCTGGCAGGTTGGGATGGTTTGTTTACGTGCAGTGTCGGCAGGTTCGGCCGATCACAGCTCCCACTGGCTGTGGTTCGCCATTGCAGGACAATGGGGGCTGCGGGAAGCAGTGGCCCCCACATCCCACGGCCTGCACCACTTCATGCAGCCCCTATTGGCCTGGAGCGGCAAACAGCAGCCAGTGGGAGCCACGATCGGCCGAACCTGCGGACACTGCAGGTAAACAAACCATCCTGGCCCGCCAGCAGATTCCCGTGACGGGCCGCGTGCCAGAGGTTGCCCATCCCTGAACTACACGATGGTATCTACAAAAGGAAAGTCCCTGAGCAGTTTGTGAGAAAGCAAAGAAGATGGGAGGAAAGGGGACCCCATCACAAGAAGTACCGTACTGACATTTTTGCACTGGGCTCCCATTTTTGTTAAATTTTGTGTTCCACCTGCAAAAAAAAAATTGCAAACCAAAATACTAACTTTGCATAACGCCGCAGCGATTAGAGACCAGATCACATCTCTGGTTAGACACATCACATCTTTGGTTTGTTGTTACTTCAAAATCCTCCATGCACTCACATTTCATGCAGCTGTGAGGATTTCTGGGCAACAAGTCACTTATTGCAGTCTGGGGGTTGTTGCAGGAAATTAAATAGTAGAGGCAGGCTACAAGATGACATGAATATATAATCATTCTCCATACCATGAGCTGCAGAGTTTCACATGCGCTTTCTTGGGGAGGGGCATGTGTGGTTTGATTATACTCATTAAAGTTAATTTAGGTTGATTGCATCATTTAGGGTAAGTAACATTAAAGATACAAGAACGTAATCAAACCACATTGTTTCATTACACATTTTGGCCCATTCCTCCATGCCTCCTCCATTAAAAACCCCATAGCAGTTAATGGAAGTTTTGGCAGTGCAATCACTGTAGGACTGAGTCTTTTTGGCAAGCCACTATACAGAAAATTTGGACTACAAAAAAACCTTTCAATTTTATTGCCATAGCAGTGACGGAAGGTTAGATCCTCAGGTATGGCTGAATTACGTATGGACTAGGATTTGGAAGGGGGGAAGTGTTATCAAGATGCTGTTACACCACTGCTGTTCTGGGGCAGCCAGGGGCTGGTCTGACTTCCAGGAAACACCAGCCCCAGTGCTGCTCTAACTTAAGACAGCAGTAATGACCTCATGAGGCAATTCTGCTGGCATTGAATTTCCACACTGGTGTGTGTTTCCCCCCCGACACCCAATACACCCATGATATACTCCCTCCCAGACTATGTAACTGTCTGAATAAGCTTCATGTTGCCATGTGTGAGAGGAATATCCGCTTGCTATTTGAGCCAACTTTCTATCAACTTTGTGCTGCCAGTGTAGTGCGAAGGGATGGAATGGGACTCAGTGAGGTTCAAGTCCAAGGTTTGGCATCTCTTCCTAAAGCAGCTGTTTTCCAGATGCAAAGACAAGTGCCAAGAGTTTGAATCTTTGCTGGACTGAAATTTGTTTATCCAGACTTTTACAGTGAAAGGCCAAGATGTTTGTACTCTTGTTGACTTGATTAATGTAAACATGATTTCTTTTCAAGATCATAAGGCTTTGGGTTTTTTCCTTTTGGATGAATCATGTAAACTTTAGTATGATTCAAGCATTAATAAAATGCATTCATGTTGATTCAAACTCTGCCAATGCAGTGTGATGATTGTGTTAATATATGTGAAAGTGCTGGTGCTAAGGAGGAGTAAATGTTTCTTATTTAGAAAGCAGCAGTTTCTGCATCTGAAAAATGGTTCTTGTACTCTGCTCATGCACTCCTAACTCCCAGTGGATTCAATAGGAGTTTGAAGGAATTCAGAATCAGGTTCCATATCACAACTAATAATAATTTCCAGCATCAGCTATAGCAGAGCTTCGGGAGGTTCAGAGCTGGTGACCTCCCTTCCAGACTAAGCCAGATCCTGATACCCTTATTCATGGTGACTAGTATCCTATGCACTCCTATTGGAATCAGTGAGGCCACACCTGCAGTCAGGTGCCAGGCAGGGCAAGATTCTGATACTCTCACAATTAGTAAGAAATATTTTGTGATCTGCATTTCCAAGAACACCACCATTTGCCAGGAGCAGGTGATATTTTGTAGCCAGGACTACAGCAGAGATAACAATTAATTATGAAACGTCAAGTGTCATTCACTAGTAAGGCAGGTACAACATTTTAAATACACTCTCAATTAATTGGGGTGGAAGAGACAGCTGATGAAAGATACTGTTACCCCTTTTGACCCAAGCAGCTAGTCAAAATTTGGGGCCTTGCAAGTTGTTTCCACTAGGAGGAGAAACTGATGCTCAAGCCAGGTATTTTCTCTGATGCAGTCTTGTTTATTTATAAAAATAATACATAAATAAGATGACCATATTTCCCTATGCTGAATATGGGACACCTGGTAAAATTACTAGTATTCAGGTAAGTTCAATGGCAGTCAATCAGGACTATACGGTACAAACGTTCAAATTAACATCAAGTTGACTGACACCTTGTTAACTGAGACCCTGCGTAGCTGGATTCTTTTATTTACCTACTTATCTTTAAGGCTTTAGGGTTCACACAGGGAGAGGTGATACACACACACACTCACTCACTCTCTCTCTCTCTCTCCCCCATACATCTCTCTCACACGGGATGACTGACCGACCCAACCCAACCCTCCCTGCCCAGTGCTCTCCGGCCTCCCTGCCTGGCTGGGCCTCTGGGACAGACCATCCTCTCTCAGTACCTGACGATGCATCTTACCAAGGCAATACATGTGGGAGGGCAATACATGCAGGGTCAGATGTCCTCCTCCCCAGATTTCTGCCAGGGTTCATACCAGAATGTAGCCAGCAGTAGCCTTTCGGCACTGTGTGGGAGGGAAGGGATGGGTGCTGCTTCCAGCCTCAAGGGAGGGCAAAGTGGGTGGGGGGGGAGGGATGACATGGCCCATGTATTTGCAGAGCTCATCTTTAAGAAAAAGTCAGGACACCTGCAGGAGGGCTTAAATACGGGACTGTCCCTTTAAAAATGGGATGTCTGGTCACCCTATACATAAAGAACTATTTCCTTGAACAGGGAAGAAATCAAACAGCAGGAGAGACAGTTTCTTTGCTTGTTGTTCCAAACCTTGCATTCCACTTTGGCTTTCTGTGTGGGTGGCTAGACAAGCAGTTCCACCAATCAATGCCTCCTTAGCCCCTGCTTTTGAAACCCCTTGGGCCACGTTGTTCAACTTCTAGTCACACTTTTCAATTTGCCTGCATTTTGGATGCTACTGCTAGTGTTCAATCACTTTGACAAGGAAGGAAGATTCCCCAACCCATAATAACAGGGTTTAACCTAAACCACAACAACATTTTTCATTATTGCATTGTGGTGCAGGCAGGAGCAAAAACCAGCAGCTCTGTGGTTCCTAACAATAAGATAAGCTGGAAGTAGTATGATGTGTGCAGTGTAACATACAGTTAAATTCTTTCATTGCCTTGCAGCACAAATGTAAGGGTGAACTGGGGAATGACCCCATCTGAAGTAGTCTTTGATTGTTAGCTAGTTGTGATAATTCAGTATTATTGCCATTATTAAAGAGAACCCTGACTTGTAGAGGTCTGAGAGCAAAAATAGGATGAGAAATGTTCAAGGCTTCTGTAACTACCTCTGTGTATTCCTGCCTAGAGACAGCCAAAATCAGTTGAGTTCCACGCTAGAGACAGTCAGCAGCAGGGTCTCATCACTCAAGATGTTTGTCTTTGCAATGATCTCCAGCGCTGCTGAGTCAAAAACAAACAGGATGAAGGGGTTGGTAATCCACCTCTTCCCCCTCTGTGGGTCTGAAGTTGCTTTAGATACTGATTTATGAGTTTCTGATGGTTCCCAAATGGCTTCTTGGTTCCCTCTGTGCAGTCTGATCCATTGCACTTAGAAAAGCCAATTTCCAAGTTTTCTGATAAATGTTTCTACCACATTGTACATGAACAGAACATTCATATTCCACCCTAGAGGTGAGAAGACTCCCAGAGAAGATAAGCTAAGCATGCCACCCACAGGGGATTACTGAAAGGGTCCGCAAGGGGAGAGTGCAGATTGTTCAGGATAGCCTATATTTGTGCTCTGCTTATTTATATATCTTAGGTACTCATAAGTAGGGTTAAGATTTTTAATAAAAGTCATGGACAGGTCACCGGCAATAAACAAAAACTCAAGGAAGCCCGTGACCTGTCCTCAACTTTTACTAAAAATACCCCAGGGGATGGGGGACTAACATCAGGGGCTGACCATTGGCCACTGCTTCAGCCCCAGGGACTGACCGCAGGGCCGGGGGGTGGGGGCCAATGACAGCAGCTTCAGCTGAAGCCGAAAAAGTCACAGAGGTCCGCTGAAGTCAAGGAATCTGTGACAGAGTTTGATCCTTATTTATGTGATCCCCATTACCATACTAGCCAAGTGCTTCACACCATCTCTGAGGTAGCGTGGCATTATAATCCCCATTTTACAGATGGGAAACTGGGGCATAGAGTAGGTAAGTGACTTGCCTAAGATCACACAGGAAGTCTGGTGGGGCATGTACTTGTACCTACATCTCCTAGTCTAAACTAGTCTCCTAACCACTGGACCATCCTTCTTCTCTCCCTCATGAGGATTTGCTGGTGCAGAGAGAACCCCTGTCATCAAAGAGCAATGCAAAAGCCATATGTATGTTCATTGCATGGCCTTCAGTGAAGTTTGCTACTTTACCAGCTGGCAGAAGTTTCAAGCATTTTCATAGCAACAAGAACTTGATTTTGTATGAAACATCCAGTGTGATGTTTTCAATGTGTGGCCAGGCCCCCTATTCTTTGCTGTCATTGCCTTGGTACAGGTTGAAATTCACTGGTCCCACTGAATGTGGAAATCTTGAGTGCTTCCCGAGATGTCTTGAATCAGCATCCTCCTATTGTGCACCCTGGTATGTCTTTGCAAAGAAGCATGACATCTTCAATACAACTATCAGAAACATAGCATAAAACACTGTGTGCAGCACTGGAGACATCAGTTGACCACTTGCTCAGTCACTTCCTGAAGTTGGAAAGCAGTGGGTCAGATTCTGGGCTCAGACAGCACAACAAAATTGTCCTAAAGCGTGGCTGGGCATGTCCCAGGAAGTCTAGTGCCAGCCACCTGTTCACCTGCATTATGCAAAGGAGGCATGCCAGAAGTGATTAGAGGTGTGTTGGGTATGCACACGGAATGCACTGTAGTCTAGCTGAGCCTCATCTGGTAGAAAAGTCTGTGCAGAACTCTTGTAACTGGCAGAACTTAGAGAAGACCTTGGGCTGCTCTAAGTTACTCCCAGGGCCATTTTGGCTTTGAAGATGAGAAGAAGGGAATGGCCTCTGCTCAGTGCTGAGGATTCAGCCTCGTATCTCTTGGGCATTTTCAGCAATGCTACTAATGTAGTGTGAAGCAGTGAAATGTAACAAAGGCCCCTGTTTCTGGTTTGGTACCTGATTCAGGCCCAATAACTTCTGAAACTCTATTTATTGCACAAAGAAGAATAAGACTTTCTACAGTGTTATGCACCTTAACCTTATTGTGTTGTGTGATTCATAGAGAGACTAGATAACACCTGAGGGAGTTCATCTTGATACTGCCAATCTGAGTAATTTGTCTTGTGGAGTTTTCAAGGCTTCAAGTTTCCTTAACCGTTTTCTTTGCCCCCCTCCCCACCTCAAAATCCTCAGCTTCACCTTTCAGTGACAGATCTTTGGTTTCTAAATGTTGCTGTGGCTTTGAAGGCTTCATCTCCTGGAAGCCAGCACTTCAGACACACTAATATGTATGGTGTGGTTTTGAATAAATTGATGCAAAAATCACACTGCATATTTGCCATGCTGTCAGTGGAACAACTTGCAACTGTC
Organism: Mauremys mutica; assembly: GCF_020497125.1. NCBI lineage: Eukaryota > Metazoa > Chordata > Testudines > Geoemydidae > Mauremys > Mauremys mutica. The sequence continues at coordinate 50,365,530 of NC_059077.1, forward strand.
CTCTTCATTAAACAACCCGACCTTCCAAAACACCCCCTCAGCTAGAACTGAGCTCCCCCAAGGTCAACCGATGCAATTCAGTAATTTGAGGTTCAGCAGTTCCCTGGGTCCTTAGTGATTACTGTATGATGTTCCTGTTCAGTGACATATTTTGATGTGGTCTGAGTGCATGACAGGGACACTTGTATGACACAAAATGCCCCATACACATTTTTAAAGGGATTGTACTGTTTTGTATAAGGTAAATCCAAGTATGCACAGGTTTAATACAGTTTTATTATTAGAGACCTGCTGCATTAGAGACCTGCTGCATATGCTCACATCCTGCACTAATTTACATTGTTTTTCAGGTTATAACAATATAGTGGCCTTAAAGGGCCACAGCATTACAGAGCTTATCTTGTGTCTCCAGTTGTCATCATATTAAATCTAGTGAGTTCTAGTTTACATCTTTTGCATAATCACCAGGCCCCTGAATTCCCTGGGCCCCAACTTGCAATTTGGGAAACCCTGAGTCATTGTATCAACTTCCACTGTAAGGGCTCCAACCTTCAGCTGAGGGTTGTAAGAAAACCATCAGTGCAAGGTGCTCTAGCACTTGCGGTCCTATAAAACAGAAGAAATTGGCTACTGCTGGTGCTGCTTTCTTAGGGCCTCTTTTGACATGTATCTGCCTCAGAAGTAACTGAAAGCAGAAGCAGCCACTAAGTGCAGCTCTTAAGTCACAACGTCTGGGTAGCTGTAGTGAGAAGTGATAATCTTAAAAATAGCCCCCATTATGGGTGTTCACTGTGTTATGCTCTCCCTCCCTCCTGCACACTCTCCCCAGCACCCAGTTCAGTGCAGGCATAGCTATTTGCTCAAGCTACTGAGCACCAGACATGTATCTCTGCACTATGTGGAGGCATCTCTGCACAGGTGCTGAGCAGATGCTGGTTACAGTTATTACAACATCATTCAATGGGCTGCAGAATAAGCCCTGAGGGAGCAAACTGTATAGATCATCTTTCTAACTGCCCTCTAAGGCTTCATGGGAAGAATCGCTTCAGCATGCGGAGCATTCACAATTTTTTTGACAGTCTGAATTTTATCTTGTGAAGTTTTTTTTTCTATTTGAAAATATCTTCCTAAATGGATGGCATGAAAATATCTTTAGAAAATTCACCTATACGGTCTCCTTCTTTCTGGTCTCTCTTTCACTCTCTTACAGCTGTTGCTCGGTTGTCTCAGCCTCAGCTCCCAGACGCTTCTTTCTTCTGAAACATACACCCTTTCAGGCTTCACTTTTTGCTGAAGCTTCAGACCTCAGCAGGTTCCTGCTCCACCCTTTTGCCATGGTCCTCAGGGATACATGACTTGATTCACAAACTCTAATCCTGCTCCTACTAAAGTAACAAAAAAAGTCTCATTGATTTCAGTGATGCAATTAGACCCATAGATTTTAATCCCAGGAGGGACCATTTAGATAATTTAATCTAACTTCCTATGTAACATAGCCATAAAATTTCATCCAGTGACCTAGCCCAATAACTTGCAGATGAACTAGAATGTACATTTTAGAAAGATATCTGGTCTTAATTTAAAGCCAGGAGCCTTAATTTAATCTGAGAATTTACCACAAATTACAAATTTCACCAAATACATCACCCCCAATTTGATTTAAACCAAAACTTTAGAATTTTTTAATATATATATTCATTCTTGTCTGGGTAAGAAGAAATATTCTAATTTTTTGGTTTCAGTACTCTGACTGAGAATGCTAAATTTTGGCTGATAATTACTTCTTAAATTTGAAGTCAGACACTCATGTAATATCAACCTTTTATGTAACATGAGAGTTTTTTATTTTGTTTAAAAAAAGATAGGTATTTAACAGCCTCATTTTGTCTGCCTAAATTCATTGTGAGCACCAACTGACATGGAGTCGTAGCCATGTGGATCAGAAAATAAATTAAGCCAATTAATGAAGTGTAGGAGCTAAGTCCTGACTCACAATTTTTTATTGATTCTTCTATTTATTAGTTACAGTACACACATTCTTCTCTTGCTTCCTTTCACTAAATATAGCACATACTGGAGATCTAGTCATGCAAACTGAGAATCTTCTGTTCTTTATGAGGTTGTAGGATGATATTCAGGCTCTGCCAAGAGTACTTTCAGACCGACAAGAAGAATGTCTCCTGGGGTGGGTACATTGCAGCTCCAGACTCCAAGAATTAGAGACATTCAGAGCTCTTCCATAAGACCCAATGTTCAGGGTAGAATGGTAAAATATTAATGCAATCCTTTAAAAATATTCTGGTACACCAACATCTTTGTCTGGAGTCTGGAGAGAAAAAACTTGGATTGAATGTCACAATTATCATACACCTTGCTTCTTTCCAGGACAACAGACAGCAAGATCAAAAATATTGGACGAACTTGCAAGGGGCTGGAAAATGCAGAATGCCATATACCTAGGAACCATATATGCACACTAAGTAAAGGACTTGTTTTTATTTTGGTAGGAGTTGTAGAGTCTGGTTCTTCTTTCCTGCACCAGTGTAAATCAGGAGTAACTCCACTGAAATAAACAGAAGTAAATGGTGTAAGTGAAAGCCTCCTGATTTCCCTCTGACACAGGAGACTGCAGACAGGAGATCTTTCCTCCTTGAACACCTCCAGCAGTATACATTTATTTTAAACTAGCTGAGACGAGCTAGGCTACCAAGTGCTATCCCTAAATAGAGCTATGCAAATTGACTTCTTAAACAGACCTGTCATGTTTACCACAATTGTGTGGGGTACACTGTAACGCTGACAGACCCCAATGGTCAGCAGGCAGGATCAAATGTGCATGAGCCTCTACCACATGAGCTAAAAGCCAACTGGCTGTTAGCTAAGGCAGTAGAGCAGACTCATTTTAGCTCCCTTTCTAAGTGGTCTCGGTACCACTAGATAGGACAGAACACCACACCCAGGAGGTGTGTGGGTTACAACATCACCACAGGTTCTCCCATTCTGTGCCCCAAAACTAAAGTAGTGTCCTGCAGGACAGGGAGCAACAGCAGGTGGCTGGAAGGGTGAAGGAAAAAAGAGACCTGCCCCTGGCAGCTGTGCATCTCCTGTCCCCCTCTGCCTTTCCTTGCCATGCCAAGGAGCTGAAAGAGGGTCCTAGGCAGGAAGCTCAGTAAGCCAGGGGTTTATTTGGAGCGGGGGTTGGGGGCTACATTCTTCACAGGAGGGAAGGGATGGGGTGCAGGGAGAGGAGTCAGTCTCCTGAAATCTTCACATGCTGGGAAGCTTCATCTCTTCCTCAGCCCTCCCATCTGTGGAAAGTGTACTGGGCCAGCCTGCTCCATTTGACTTGTCCCCCCATCCCATGAAAACTAGTCTATGCCTGGGTAGCTGGGCTCCCTAGAGGAGCAGCAGGAGACAGCAGCTATAGATCAGGGCTGGGCCCAAATTAATTGTATTGGGAGCCGCTGGCAGGGCCTACCCCTACATTCTCAAATACCCTTGCCTCTGGTGTTCCATGAGAAACTCATATAGGGACCTTTCTGCAATTTCCTGACTCAGTAGCTAGTACACAGTACAATTTCTTGTACACAGAGTGGGCTTATTTTATTCTCACAGTGTGGAAACATCCTTTAAAAAGGCATAAATGAGGTAAGCATTTTTTTAAAGTCTAGAACTGGCTTCTTAGGGAGATCTGACTCTCTCTTTTTTTTAAAAGCAAGTTTTAAGATCAAACCCAGGGAAAATGAAAGGGGAAAAAATTAAACTCTCTGCTCTATAGAAAATACAGTGAAAATTCTTTATATTGGTTGGCTTGAGCAAAGTCGTAAGTGGCACACAGCCAGAAAGTAAAATAACTTAACAGACTGTCCTTGTTTAAAACAAACTCCCAAAAATGTACCGGTTTTTCCCAACATTTTTATAGGGTGTGGTGCAGAAGGTGATTCCTCTTCCACACCCTTAAATAAATATTTACATGGAATATTATTACAGTTTCCTTTAGGAGAAATTCACAGAGAGTGTTTCAGAAAACTTGCAATGGGAAATAAGGGATGAAAACAATTTCCATTAAATATCTGGCTCTGATCAGGGTGTCGGGGACTTGGCATATATCAAGGGTTTTGAACAAAACACATGGCCACCCAGCAAACTCAAATTTAATCTGTCTTCACACTGTATCACTGTTTTATTCAGGGATCTCAGTGAAGTAGAGGAGGAAAATGTTTCGTGCTCTGGGAGGAGATGTTAAATAAATAAGCCCGCTATTCTCTCACCTCCTCAGCTAAAGCATGGTGAGATAGAGAGAATATACTGTAACTAAGGAAAAATGCATAACCTGATGGGCACAAAGGAAACTGTAATGTGTCAGTTCTTCATACAGGTTTTATTTGTAAGAGCATTAAAGGTTATGGTTTCCTTGATGTACACTAAACTGAACAGCTCTGTTGAATGTTTTCCACTCTTCTGTAAATACTGAATTTAGGCTTGTTTCTCCCCCCGCCCCCTGGCTCTGTTTGGCTAAGCCTCCTATTTATAGAATGCACCATTCCATAGTGACACAAACAGAGTCTTTAATAGCTTATAAAGACAGAGCTGTGATCGGAAATGTTGGCTTGAATTGACCTTACTTGCTGTTCCACATGTGTGAAATGTATCCTCAGTGGGTTAGTCTGATAACAAGGCTTGTACGTAACAGAAGATTTCTAGGCTGAGTGAAAGCTGTTTACCTGTGTGAAGCCTATTCAGGTTACACCTTGAGGACATAGACTCGAGTTTTAATTGCTGAGAAAAACTAAGGACTAAATTAAGGTTTTGGGAACCTGAGTCACTGTGGGAGGTGGTGCACATGCACCATATAAACAGTGGTGTCTAGAGTCACAGGGCCAGATTTTTAAAGGTTTCTATGTGCCTAATGATACAGATCAGTGCTTTTGAAAATCCCACTCAGCACCTATGTGCCTAATTTCCATGGAATCCCACTAGGCATGTATCAGCATCTATAGGTGCCTCAATACCTTTAAAAAATGTGGACCATTATACCTGGATCCACACACCACTGTGGAATACAGCCAGGTGACATTTTTCAGGTGAATAGTTTGCTGAAAAGTACAGTTTCAGCCAACTTGGGACTACTCACAAATTGTACATGGATTTGCTGAATGGCTTCAGCGTTGTTTTTCTTGAGGGGCCTTCAGGGGCTTGATTTGCTGATCGTGGGAGCTCAGCACTTTAAGAAAATCAGGCCCCCTTAAGATACCATCCAAAAACAGAAGCATCCAAACTCACCAGTCACTTTAGAAAGTCAGAGCCATGGTGTTTACATCTCTCGGGAAGCTGTCCAAGGTCTATCTGGTGCAGAGGGAGTGATGCCTTGGTTTTACTTTGTCTAAGCACTTCTCTCCCCAGCACATTCAGCGTTGCTGGTCATCCTAGAGACCGTTCCCATGCATGCCCACACACATAAGCATTAGAGAGAGTCAAAGTATGGCTGCTTCTTAATCAGCTTCAGTCTAAGAAGTAAATATCTCCTTAGCATCACGCCAATACTGGTTCTATGTTATTTTTCTACTTTTCGATATAATATTGAAAATGTACTGCTTGTTGTGAAAGGCCATGGTTCCAGAACTGACGGTACTGGCAGCTGAGCTGCCTTGTATTCACACAAGAGGTACAGCCTGGGCAGTGCCAAGGTAAGCTTCTTCACACTCCCTTACCTGTGAGCTCCACTCTCTGGTAAGAGTTTGAGAAAATGCTGTGTGAAGACAACTCCTCTCTCTCCTAGCTTTATTTATACAATTGCGATTAGTCGCGCAGCCAGTTTCTGGCTATTGTGATGTTGATTTTACAATGTGGACACCTGTCCAGTAGGAAATGGACTGTAACCACCACTTTAGTCCATATAGGTCACCAAATTTGTATTGCATATTAGATACACTTGCGTAGCACAAAACGATCCTAAAGCATTTTGAAAACCATGGCCCCTATGCTCCTTTTCATCGAGCAGTGCTGAGGGAACCAAACCCCTGGACACCAGCAATGAAATGGAAAAAGCAGCTAGATGAGATGTGGAGGGAATTGATTTCTAGGCCCATTTGTACTTCTCCCATAATCTTGGGTGGGGAGACCTGGCTAACAATAACCTCCCCACAAAATCTTTGCCTATGGCAGAACCTGGTGGCAAACGCTATCTCGCAGGCATCTGTTTATTTTTCACCTTTGTATTATAAAACCACAGTTCAGCATATCTGATAGATGCCACAATCAGGCCCAAATTGGTTTGGGTAAGTAGTTGATTGGGTGCTTAGCTGGACACTAAATAACACCGTCTTTATCCACGTGCTGTGCAGGGTAATTGGACCTTCTGATCCCCTTAATGAAATTCCAGTGTGGTCCAGACACAAACAAGAGAGAGAACAACTTTTAATGTTGCTGGGCAGGGACGTCCTTAAGCATACGCAGCATACACGGCTGTGAAGGACACCCAAAAAATTGGGGCACCACCAACACAGCAGGTAAGAGCAGGTTGGCCCCCTCACACCCAACGTGTGCTGCAGTCTCCTTAGGCAGGGGTTGTATTCACAGAGCCGAATGCGCCGGTGCAGCTCATTCTGCGTGCGAGAGAGGATATGGGGGTCTCTGCGGGGAACTGTGATTCTCTGCTGCTGTGAGGTAGGCCAGGCGGCTCAGTATCCTTTTCTACCTCCCTTCTCCCCCACCAGGCTGCAAGCCCGGGCGGCCACAGTGTCTGCTGTGTACGAAGCTCAGTGTGTGTCAGCAATGAGGGGGGTGTTCTTCTGGGGGTCCATGGGCACCAGTTTAATAATAGTGCATAGGGTCCCATAAATCCTAAGAACGGCCCTGTTTCTGGGTATCATTTTTCTGTGCTGTTTGGCCAGGCAACCTCCAGTTATCTGAAAAAACCAAATAGTGTTTCTGGTTATTCTTTCTGGTGAATGACTGAATTTTAATTAGTTAAAAGTAACCAAAAGGTGTGCACGAGTGTGAGCTTCAAGGAGGTTTATTTAAGTTTTTGTTTAGTTCAGCGCAGTTGACTGGTGTGACTAAATTGTAACTTCATGGACAGTACAGAGCACCACCCCAAAGGAGCGCTGGGAGCAATTGTTCTCCAGACACCCTTCCAAGGCACTTCCTTTGCTTTCTCCATGGAGGGGAACAGTAATGACTTGCTGCAGGCCATTAGGAGTAGAAAATTGCACCCCCTGCTGGTCAGTAAGAAGAGAGGTTGGAGCTAAGACTGCCTGTTTCTCGTTGCTGCTTGCAACTGCGGGTATGTCTACAGTGCAACTGAAAATCTGCAGCTGGTCCGTTCCAGCTGATTTGGGCTTGCTGGACTTGGCTCACCTTACACCTGTTTAATTGAGCTGAAAATGCTTGGGCTCAGGCTGGAGCCCGGTCTCTCTGATCTCCCAATTTGCAGATTCCTAGATCAAGCTGCAACCCGAACCTGAAAGTCTACGCCACAATTAAAAGAGCCCTTTACCACGGGCCAACCACAGATGTCTAATGGCAGCATAAACATACTGTTACTGAGTCCTATGTATCAGAGCCTACAGTCTGAGTAGCGCATGCAGGAGTGTAAGCAAGGGGTTGAGTGGCTTTAAGACATCTTTCCGTAGCCTGAGTCCTGGGGATAGTCTAGCCCCAGTATACGTTAGACAAATGAGAGGGGGGTAAAATACAATATATTCAATTTTTATACATGTATAGTTCTGCATTTTTAAAGTAATTTAAAATAGGTAAGTGCCAAGAAAAATATTTAAACAGATGTTGAAATCTTATAGCATGTGTTAGGGAGCTCGGCGGGCCAGGTCGTTGAGTGGTTAAAATCCCAACTTCCAGCCCTGTGCATCTCTCTCAGGGTGGTAGAGACCTAAAGCTGGGGGATCTTCAGCTTTCCACCCACATCTGGGCCTAGCCCTTTGAGGGGGCGTGGTAAGGGTCCAGGCATTCCTTCTCCACTGGGTCACAGCACTGGCAGTGTCCTCACTGCAGTGGGTCTAAGGCCATATCTACACTAGTGACCTTACAGAGGCACAGCTGTACTGTTGTAGGTGTCCCACTGTAAGATCGCTCCTGTAGCCACTCTATGCTCTCCCATCAACATAATTAAACCGCCTCCAGGAAGCCGCAGTAGCTATGTTGATGGGAGAGCATCTCCTGCTGAAATAGCGCTGTCCACATCAGTGCTTCTGTCAGTGTAACTTATGTCACTCGGGGCGTTTTTTCACATCCCTGAGCAACATACATTCTACTGACAAAAGTGCAAGTATAGACATAACCTAAATTGCTTCCCTGGGCTACTCCACATCTATAGATCCCTTCAGTTTGGGGCATGGCCCCTATAGTCCAAATAGTCATCACCTTAAAACCAAAAGAGTCCAAAGGAGCAGGGGTCTGCTAGACCTGCGAGTTCTCAAAAGGGGGTGGTGATTAGAGAATGCTCTATCTGAGGGTGTACTTTACAGTACATGACAATACAGTGGTCTCAAATAAAGATAAAATATCCTTTCATTTTCCTTGACTTTCCTTCCTCTTTTCTTTTCTTCTGTACATTTTTCTAATCAATTTACGCGTATTTCTAAGTAACTTACACATCATTCCTATTACTTTATTTTGCCAATGTGTTCAATACTCTTTCAATTTTTACAATCTTTATTGTCTCATCTCTGTTGTCATATTAATTTAGGGTGGATTTGCAAGCAGTGGATTTAAATAGCCTGATAGCTGGGCCCTGTTTAAAGAAGTAGAACAAGCTAAAGAAACGATTCCAAAACTGGTTTGTGTGGTGACTTTTCAGGTCATTTCTTATCTTGTCTGTCACAATTTGCCCATCCTAAATCCTGATCTTCTAACTGAAAATAGTGACCTTCTCCTATGACCTCTAAATTGGACCTTTACTTTTCTTGGCAGGCAAAACCTAGCATTGGAGTGTTTGGATTCATTGTTAGAAGAGAATATCGGTGCTGCTATCTGGGAAAGGTGCCAGCATCTTTTAAATGGGTGATTGTCAAACTTGTGCTCAGAAAGCTAGCTTTTGATATTGATGATCTCTACATGTGTTGCCTAGTATCTAACCTTCCTCTGTTAGGGAAGGTTATTCAGCGCTTTTGGAGAAGCATTTTTTAAACTGCCTAATTTTTTCATTTATTTTTTCCTTGTCCCTTTTCAGTGTAGTTTAGTGACTGATGATCCAACTAGTGACTGGCAGGAACTGGCAAAGTTGTCTAAGCTAAACCTAGCAGATTTCAACATCCTTTAGTATGAGACACTGAACAAAAGGAGATGGGATTGTATCTGACTGGTTCCAGTCATTCCTGTCTAGAAGTCTCTGAGGTGCTGGTAGGGAACCACACATCTGCTCTGAAGGCATGTATGGCATCACAGAGTTTAATGTATCACTCTTCTTAAGCACTGTGGCCCAGATCCTCAAAGGTAGCATTGCAACGACTAACCCGCAGGCATCCTGCTGTCCAATGGAATCCTTGGGCCCTGACCTAGGTGCCCAGGCTCCTCATACAATGCATGGGGAGACTTAGGTGTTTAAGAAAGGAATCCTCAGAAGCCAGCAGGCTGAGCAGGGAGCCACCTAAGCTAGCCAGGAGTGAAAAAATGGGGAGAGAGAAGACTGGCATCTGACTGAAGGGCCACACATAGGCATCTCTTCCCATTCAGGATCTTCAGTTGTGATCCATGTCCTGGAGTTAAGCCTCAGAAACTTCAGCTAGTGCAGAATAGGACTGCTCTCTTCCTTAGGGCATGTCTACACTACAGCCACTACAATGACACAGCTACGGCGATGCAGCTCTGCTGCCATCACACCGTAGTGTAGATACTTCCTATGGTGACAGAGGGTTTTTTCTCTTGATGTAGATAATCCACCTTTCTGAGAGGCAGTAGTTAGGTCAACAGAAAAATCCATCTATCTACTCAGCTGTGTCTACACTGGGGATTAAGTCAAACTAACTATGGTGCTCAGGACATGAGATTTTACACAGCCCTAAGAGACATAGCTAGGTTATCTAATCTCTAAGTGTATACCAGCCTTAGGATTCTCTCTGCAAGAATCCTATTACTTCTATATCATAGACTGTGTTGACTTCCAGTACGTTTCTGGATGGAATTGAAGATGATCGATTTTTAACCCACAAAACCTTATATGGCTTGGGTCCTGACTGTTTTAGAGATCTTTCTTTGTGGCTTTCAGTGGAAAGGCTTCAGCTCTTGAATTTTCTTTCCATGCTGGTACAACAAAGCCTGAATGTATTGACCCTTCAGGTCACAACGCAGCACCTATCCTTATGGTTACATCTTCATCTGAAAGGATGCAGAGAACTAGTTTCTGAGATAAGGCATTTTTATTTGTTTTGACATTGTGCATATGATTTTTATATATAATATAATTTTTGCCTATGGGTACTGTGACGTTGAGCCCCATAAGGCTTTATGGAAATATGCTTATGAATGTATATATGACATAACTGGAATATGTTTTCTGCTACATATGCCATGTAACATCTCTGTAAAGGTTATAATCTACTGAATCTATTCATCCTCTTTGTATGCATGTATCTTTTTGTATTCGAAGTTATAAATGTTGGCTGTGTACTGGTTTGGTTTTCAGTAGCCTTAGTAAGGCATTTGGGCAGCTTCTTTAGAAAGGAATTTGCAAGTTAAGTGCCCAATCAAGAAACACTTAATGGACAATGGATCTTGGAAGGCTCCAATTCACATAAAAAGTCTTGAGGATGTTCAAGGTAGCATGTGAACCAAGGCTGCTACCTGTAAGTTCTGAGTCATGCATGGACATGTGACTTATCCATGTGACTCTGAAACTCCATCTTGTAGCTGGGATTCTACACAGGGGGAAGGAAGGGTGTCCGCCCACAAGAGTCTATTTAAACCCCTGGGAGACCTCTCCATTTTGTCTTCAGCTGGCTCAAGAGAGAGCCTCTCCACCCCCAAAGGATACCTGAAAGAAACCTGAACAAAGGACAGTAACTACAGGGCTGTGAGTGATTGCTGGACCCAGACTAGAAGGAGACTAGTGTGTAAAAGGAAGCTTACTGGAATACCTCTGAGGGTGAGGTTTTATCTGTATTCAGTTTTCTTACTGTATTAGGCATAGACTTGCATGTTTTATTTTGCTCGGTAATTCACTTTGTTCTGTCTGTTACTACTTGGAACCACTTAAATCCTACTTTCTGTATTTAATAAAATCACTTTTTAATTTATGATTTAACCCAGAGTATGTATTCATACCTGGAGGGGGGTGACCAGCCATGCATATCTCGCTATCAGCACTATAGAGGGCAAACAATTTATGAGTTTACCCTGCATAAGCTTTATACAGGGTAAAACAGATTTATTTGGGCTTTGGACCCCATTGGAGTTGGGCATCTGAGTGTCAGAGACAGGAACCCTTCTTAAGCTGCTTTCAGTAAAGCCTGCAGTTTGTGGGATGTGGTTCAGACCTGAGTCTGTATTTGTAGCTGGCAAGCATGTCTGGCACAACCAGGCAGGGTGCTGGGGTCCCGAGCTGGCAGGGAAAGCAGGGGCAGAAGTAGTCTTGGCACATCAGTTGGCAGCCCCAAGGGGGTTTCTGTGATCCAATCTGTCACAGGTACTAACAGCATTTTATAAACAAACAAATAAAATCACCTGAAAATATTCAAAAATCTGTACCATCAGTATAATTTTTTTGCATTATGAAGTCCCTGATATTCTATATGCTAGCCATTCAGGAGAATAAAAGATATGCTGGTCTGTATGAAGTTTAATTAGGAAATATTAAACTTACTCCAAAAATATTTGTAATTGAATGACCGGGGGGGGGGGGGAGGGCGCTGTACAGCTAACTACTATTATTACTACTGCCACTTACTACTACCTAGTATAAGCTTTTCTGAGGCATCAATCACAGTATTGATTGACAAATTATCAGGTCCATCCAACTTGGGCTCACTATGAAAACCATTCAGTCCTGAAAGATGCATTGAAAAATAAGCCTCTGAATGCAGTAAATATGATTCTCAGTCTTATAAAATAGCTTAATATAATCTTGTTCATGGCATTGGTGCAAAGCATTTTCTTTTGCTTAGAATAGGATTATTTATCTGTTCTATCATTAAAATAACGTTGTTTCAACTTTTCTGGCAAATGTAAGTATTTTTCATGGCACAGCCTTACAAGTACCCCATTTAAGATCTTTATTATAATTAAAAATGTGGACAGGCTACAGCAAGGGATACCTTTTTATGGCTCTGTGCTTCCCAGTAGGAAACATTCTTTGTGGATTAGAAAAGTCGTAATTTCACTTTCCAGTGTAGTAAAGGTGAATTTGTATGAAACATGACAAGGGTCAGAGGAAAGAAAACAAGGGTTACAAAATAGACTGCAAATTAGTTTTGTGCTTAGTATGTTTTTTCCAATCTACAGACCCAGCAGCCTCCCTTGAGGCAGAACAGTACAGCGCAGCTTGGTTATATTTGAATGCAGTCAGTAACAGTGCAAACATTTTTATTTTATCAGCTTCCCAGATAAACAACAATCAGTGCATGCTAATAAGCTCATGTAGCATGGATAACTAAATGGATATAATTTTAGTTTTATGTAATGACCTGACATTTTTCAAAGACCGAAGGCTGGAAACCCAAACTAATGTACCCACATGCTACACTGAGATGAAAGAACCAGATGAGAACAGTACTATTACAATTGCAGCCTAGTTAGAGCACAGGAGTGGCAGGGTGAAGGCCTGGATTATAATCTCATCTCTGGCACTGACTTGCTGAGTGGTTTGGGGTAAATCACTCTCAGCCAAATTTTCCAAAAGGGGCTCTAGTTTTGGGAGCCCATCTCTGAGCACCAGGGCCAAAATGTTCAAAAGTGTCCACTGAGTTTGGGGCCCTCAAGTTTTTGGTGCCCAACTTGAGATATCTCCGACGACAACATTTTCAAAAGCAGCCTCTACTTTTGGGTGCTTTCATCTATAGGTCTGCAATATCAGATAACTTAAGGTATCTCAGGTTGGGCACTCAGAAATGGAGTCACTCTAAACCAAAGGCCCTAGGGCCTGATTTTCAGAGCTGCTTGATACTGAGATAAACTGGAGCTTCATGTGCTCTGGACTTTTGAAAAACAGGATGAGATTCTGCACTGCACCCCTAAGAGATAGGGGGGAGGGGAGAAGGCACATTGCAGCCTTCCCAATCCTGGGCTTTTCCTCAGCCCACAGTGTAATTTAGGTAGCCCCGGGATCCTTGTCTAAGATACGGCATTTTCCCCAGCTGATTATGGGCCACAGCATAGCCTGGAAGCTCCTTGCTGTTGCGTGCTGTGGTCCCACCATTACATGTCCCTCCTGCCCTCAGCCCCATGCCTGATATACGCCTCTGTCCCCTCCCCTTCCCCCTCAAAAACAAAAAAAACCCCAGGATTTGCAAGGTGTTCTTGGAAAGTGGCTTTATGGTTGTCTTCCAGGGTCTGTGCAAGGGGAATCTCTCCTGACTGGATATGGGGTGTTTAAACTCCCTTTATGTCACTCTAGTGTTCTATCTGGTATAAAGGGGGCTTAGACTGGACACCCAAAAACTGCAGAACACTTTTGAAAAATTGCACCCAAACCCCCTAGAACTGAGAACAAAACTTCCAAACGTTTTATATGCAAAGCACTGTGTGTGTATTTAAGAAATGGACTTAAATTGCAGCCAGTGTGGCTTAGGTTGGATATTAGTAAAAGCTTCCTACCTGTCAGGGTAGTTAAGCACTGGAACAAATTATCTAGGGAGGTTGTGGAATCTCCATCACTGGAGATTTTTAAGAGTAGGTTAGACAAATATGTCAGGGATGGTGTAGATAATACTTAGTCTGGCCATGAGTGCTAGGAACTGGCCTAGAAGACCTCTTGAGGTCCCTTTCAGTCGTGTGTGTGTGTGTTTGTGTGTACACAAACATGGCCTAATACACATTTTATTGAATGCTATGGTAGCCTTTTCTTTGACTTTAGTGGGAGATAGATCAGACACCTACTGCATGCACAAGTGTGCCAAACCTTTTGGATTGCTTCTGGTGTTTGGAAACCAGTATTATTATGAAATACTGGTGGGCTTGTATCAATGTGTGGCTGCATGGATCTGGACAACCTGCACAGAAGTGACAGTGAATTTCAGCTTCAAAAATACGGATCTTGAGTAGAGCTTAAATAATAGGTCTATTGGCTCAGTTGGTAGAAGGAACAGTTTGGATATATTTTGCCTCAGTGATTCAGATAGGCAGGTCACTGCATGATAAGTTGGGTGAACATGATGGGAATGTTGATATGTATATGAGAACGCTAATCTTTTACAGAGTTTCACTGGTACAAATTCACCCACCTAACCCATTCCTGACACAAAGGTGTTGTAAGTGGGTTTACTGGGGGTTTAAGCAGAAGATGGTTGGGATGAAATTCACCCTTGTAATCTGCAGGCAGAGGGCAACTTGACAGCCCCTCTGTAATGGTTAGGGGCTGAGAAGTTGCCCTACCTCTAGGTGGCAGTGTGGCTACCATTTTCTGTAACAGTGAACTGACCAGCCACTCATCCATTCATCTCCTCCTAATCCCCAAATATCCCATTCACGCTATTCTATGCAAAACTGGCATGGGGACAGCTGTGATGAACTGAAGAGCTGCAGAATACGTCATAAACCTGCCAGAAACCCACCAACACCACACACACTGGCTATGTTGGGGGCTGTTCACAACTCCCAATATAATGGTGAACTTCATTCACGGAAATTAGGAAGATTAATGTGGTCACCTGCCATGATTCTGTTGGTTTTCATATTTTAACATTGTCACTATAATTTTTGAAGATATATCACCACAAGTTGTGAACAATTCTTCAGTTTGTTTGCTCCCACCTTCTGCTCCTCCCTTGTCTGTGATTTGTTTTTTGAGTGGTTATTGATGGTTTATTTTATTGTGGGTTAAAAGTAAAAATACCTGAAATCTGGAGCGCTAACTCATGAATTCATAATAACATTAAGCTAGGTGGAAAAACCTAGTCAATGTCTCCTTATTTCTGATGACAAGAAGTGAGTTCAGGTTCTCTTGGGACTAATTGAATGATTGGCTGAATTTGAATCTCAGCTCTGTTCCTTTCACAAACCTGATTTGATATCCCAAATGTGAAGGAGGTCTGAAGAAAAATCTAACTAGAAGGCAAAGTGTATCATTTTTAAGCCTGGACAATTGTGTATGAATTAGTCTCTTGCTGTAAGGATTACCTGAAGAATAATAAAAGAACACTTTATTTGATAAGTTGCTAGCTATGGTTTTGTTAGATTTATTAAATGGACCCATCATATAGTCGTAGAGCACATGACAAAAATAAAAACAATACAATAATTCATGGGCCAGTGTCACCATAACTAAACTTCCAATGAACAATTAAGCTATACAAATACCCACTTCCATGCCAAAGCTTGAGGAAATAGATGAGCCTTGTACCTTACCCTGAAGATTTAGACTCACTCAGACCAAAGAGGGTGGAAACAAATACCAGACTCAAGAGGGGTCTATGCTGATGATTGTCTTCCTTCAATGTTCAGGTGTTGAGGTCTGGGCATAGCTACACAATAAGACAAATACTGTGTCCAATATTACTGAGAGATTTCCTTTCCCAAAAATTAAAGACCAAGGGTTATCTTAAGGTGGAAAGTAAGGATGTGAAAGACCATTAGAAACAGAATTATGAGGGTTTAAAAGGAACCTTTCAGATTATTCTGATGTTAGGAGATACATCATAATATGTGGCACACACAAAAAGGGTTTTAATACCAGTTATGTTTTGTCAGTTCAACATTACCTTTTGAATGGATGACTGTTTCATACAGTTCTGTTAAAAGGGGGACTATTTATTTGTTTCTCTGTTTGTGGCTGAGTTAGGGCCCTAATAAATTTGAGCTCTGGCATCTCCCCACACAATAAAATCCATCATCTGAATTGAATTGCTCTGCTATAGGCTTGCTTGACTTCAGTAAGTATTGCTGGGGAAAAATGCTAACAAATGCGCAAGACACATGAGTATGATCCAGGAGCATAAAACTTTCTTCAGGACAATTTAATTTTAGTTATAGCCAATAAATCTCTTTATTACTGGTAGTCTGTGTGTTCAAAGTATAGAGTGGATAAATTAAATGGCAGCCTAATCAGTTTTAATGCCAGTGATTTGAGATTACTGACTAAGGTAATCGAGTTTCCAATTTCTAGCCACTGCCCTATCAGCAGAGCTTCTTGTAATCTGTCAGGAAAATCCAGCAGCTTTTATCTCTGGTGGTTTGTGGAGGTGATGGTGGTGGAAAGAAATAAATGATTCACTGCTAGAGGCTTCCAAACATCGGTACAAGTTCTCATTTGTTGCTTTTTGGGATGTCATTTGATGGAACCTGTCAGTGTCAATGAAAATAGACTAGTGTGGATGTCATGGCTCTACTGCCCAGCCCATAAAGTCTAAGATGGGTTCATCAAGACACTGGTTTAAATAAATCATTTGAAAATAATGTATTGTTGATCTTAAAATAGCATGTTAGTTATGTTAGGTATTTGCCCTCTTCTCTTTTGGTAAACAACTTTCTTTTTTTAAAGATGAATTAGGTTAGTCATCCAAATACCACCAGTACAGTTCTGAACAAAGCAGAGTGTCTTTGCTTGTAAAACTGTGTGAGCTGAAGCCTCAGCTGGGCTATATCAGCACTCTTCCATAGAAAACAGTGGAGCTTTAGCTGCGAATCTGGCTCAGTATTTTGAATTAATACAGATTTGGTTCCTGACCTTGGAAATCTTTACCTGGTTGCATTTTTAAAGTAACAATTCTTTGTGCTCGCTTAAGGCACATTGTTTCTTATTTTGGTTGTAACTTATATCCACAGAGTAGGTCTTTTTTGGCGATGTCTATACCTGTGACAACTTTCTATTTACTCTGCCAGAGTAAGTGCTTTCATGCTCTTAAGCCTTTTATTTTTCTCACTGTCTTCTCTGGGAAAGAAAAGAAGGGCCAGCCAATAAAAAGAAATCATCATATTGAAAAGAATGTGATTTAATTGTCATTCATGGGCATTAAAATTCAGATACATTATGAAATACAAGATAATAACACAGCGCATTTTATTCATTCTTATGATGAAGGTTTTATATCCTCAAGAACAGAAAATAGCACAGATTTTTAACAGGTGTTAAGCATCCTCTTCAGATATGATCCAAGTACCTAGCAAACATATTCAAAAGTTAAGGCTGTTTTTTAACATTGACATTATAAAAGTGAAATGGAGCTACATCTGTAGCTGTAAAAATTAAAATATAATTTTTGTCTATTCATTTATGCCCGTTTCACACGCAATTGGATGCTTTTCTCTTTAAAACTGCTTACAGTGTAGTTAATTTCTGCTTCATACATTTGTGCTCCCAGCAAACTATCCCATTAACGTTATCTGTTATAATGATAAATAGATACAATTATATCTCTGGTGAGCTAAGACTAGCCTTATTCAATTAGAATACTTCTGAGAAAGCCATCAGGCCTTTCCTTAAATAATATAATAAACTTTGCACACAGACCTTCACAATGCTGTGGGTCTGAGTTTGATTCCTGACAATGACTATATTCAGTGGGGTTTCACAGGTGTAAATGAACGGTAGAATTTGGCCAACAGTGATCATATTACAGCTCATTGTCATGCCAGGGTTCCAATTCCTCTGTGCTATGACTCCTTTGTGCTGCAAAACTTGAGGATCTGTCCACCTGGCTATTTCCTTGTGGTAGGGGGAATATCTGGTTGGCATAGAACCAGCTTAGCCACCAGCTGCATCATGGCGCCTTATGTACAGAGCCTGGCTATGGATGTATGTGCTGCTGCACTCTGGCTGTCAGAAAGGCTGCTTGGGTAGTGGGGCACAAACTAAAATAGTTATGGTGGAGGCTGGTTAGCTTCAGAATCAGGGAAGTGCAAAGGTGTTATAAAGCTGACTTGCCCCACTTGGGTGTAGATCCAAATGCATCTTGGCCTGACCTAAGGATCTAGACTTGGATGTTCACATTTCTGCAATAAGAATCCATGGCCAGATTCTTTCTCCAAAATAAGAAACCTGTGGCAAAGGGCTCTGGAAAAAGAGGCTGCTGAGATGACTTCAGCAGAAAGCTGTCTGGTGAGTTGTCTCTCTATGAAAGAGTCATGCACATCCCACAAATGTGAAGGATCGCACGGGAGAACAGGGTCACTTCTATGAAGGTTCTGTGGCTTTACATCACTCCAAGTGGACTAACAATTTGCTTGGGAACTGGAACCAAGTTATGAGTGACTTCCTCTAGCTTTTGCTGTCCTCAGGACTATTGGGGCTATGCAGAAAAGATAAGGCCATGTTTTCTATTGTCTACTTTCCCTTGGTTGGAAGGGGGATTATCTGCATCCCTTTGGCCTTACTCCTGTCCCTGTCCTGCCCACACCTTCCCCAGCCTAACCATTCTCCAGCTCCTTCCCCTGGATGTACCTCCGACCCTTCAGAAAAGTCTTTGCAGAGAGAGAGGGCGAGGGAGAGAGAAATAGTGGTGCGGAGGGGTGGGGAAGTGTGTATGGGGGGGAGGGGAAGGGATTCTTCGAAAGTAACTGAGACCTCCTTCTGAAGGGAAAGGAGTTGAGAGCGTTTGGCTATAGAGAGGTATGATTTGGCCTTTTAATTGTGCATATGTTATAATCACTTATGATTACATTGTGCTTGAGTTGCCAGAAACCCTGGCTCTTGTGGAAGTAAATATTATTATAGTTTTCTTTTCAGTGACATTGTTTCACCTGGAAAGTATGAGCCAATATCCATATTTCACAAAGGTCTCACCAGGAAGGAATTTTGCCTTCTGCACTTGTTGGGAATGGCAAGATGCTCACCAATTCAATATCTTTCTACTACAATCCTGCCATGCATTTAAAATGCAACCACAATCATTTCAGGAATCATAGATTTATTTACTCATATGTGTGTGGGGAAAAAAATCTACACAAAAACATTCAAGAAAGCATACTAGCTGTGTCGTACTGGGATAATACTATATTTCATTTAGCTATGGAAACTGTAAAATTTCATTTAATACAAATATTGGTCCTCTGAAATCTTCATAGTCAGCAAACATGGTGTAGGAAAACAGACTTCTACATTTGCTTTGTTTTTAATAGCGATACTAATACGGATGGGAATTTCAAAGTTGTCTAACGGATTTACAAAAGTCAAGATTTTCAACAGTGACTAGTAATTTTGAGAGGCCCAATTTTTGGGTCCCCTTTAAGGTCTGATTTTCAGAAAGTGTTGAGCACCCACTCTTTGAAAACTAGGCTGCTCTCAGGTGTCTGAAGTTGGGCACTCAGAATTGAAGCATCCAAAAATCACTAGTCACTCTCAAAAACCTTGGCCTCAGATATCAAATTCAGGGGAATTGGGTATTAATTTAATGAGAATTGATGTCCTCAGGACACTCCATGCACTGTGCATAGTGCTTTCTTTCTGTGATACTGGAAGACAAAGGTAAATGTCTCCCATGCAGACCTCTGCAGATTGTGGTGAAATTGCTAACAATTTCTAGAGTTTTCCATTAATCTTAATAATGATCAATCATAAAACCAGGTAGAATTGACCACATTTACTATTTTTATTTGATGGGTTTAGAAACAGTAATATTTGTATTGGGATATAAATAGGGCTTAAGTATGCATACAAACAGGAAATATGGGGGGGTTGTTTTGTTTTTTATCTTTTCTTGTTGGGACTAGATTTTTCTTTCTCATTGTAGAGACTGTATTGATTTTTAATGTGTTTTTTCCAAATGTTTATCTTTCATGATGTGTAAATAACAGAAATATTTGTTTGTTTTTTATAAAGACAATAACATTTCAAAGGCTAACATAAAATCAAGCTGCTAAATTTTACAATTTGTCTGTCCAGCAGTTCATCTATACAACTGCCCTGAGTAGATGCTAAATGCTGCTTAGCAAATGGCCTTTAGAGTTTAAAAATAACTCAGTAAAGCTACTCAAAGGTAATACAACACTTCTCAGGCATCTTCAGTTTGAATTAAGAAGAAAGTAGGGTTCACTCATTAGTTAATTATTCACCCACTCATCAATGTTTTACACACAATAAAAACACAATTGAAATGTTCAGGAGATCTAGTTGTGCTTTTTGCTATGCATTGGCTCACGTATGAGCTTATTTTTCTGGAAGGCAAGATTTTAAATGGTAAAACAAGTCCTATTTTGTGGACTGTTTGAGTTGCTGTTTTCATCAAACTGTATATATTGTCCCCCTGTGAAAATATTTGTTTTTTTTATTTTGCAAAACCTCACTGAACCCGTTAAGAAAAAATTACCGTATTTCAAAACTGCCGATCTAATTTTTTGTAGTGCATCTCAAAATGGTACAAATGTGTAAAATTTGTGCTTGTAAAAACTTCTGCTTTGAGTAGCCTTACATTCCTTAATTTAGTCCTAGCAATTGTCAAGCTATTGCATGCCCCATTCATGAAAAATATACTTCGTTGGGATGGTGTGGCTTAAAGAGTTTGGCTCCAAAGCTTCCTTACCTAGAGCTTTCATTCAATTATATTAATTTAAAATATTTGTTGAATTAACAAAACAAAATCAAATTAAAGGGTTGGACTTATGAAAATGACTCTTTACAGTAAGTAAAAAAGGTTTATCACAGTTTTGGTAACTTGCATGAGTTCGTATTGAAAAGAAATCTTTCACATGTTCTTAATGAATTTAAAATTGTTGTGCTCTAGGTACTTTCAGTTGTACACCCTGAAACAGTAGACACCGTATAGCTTGTGTTTTTTATCTGGGAAGCCTACAAAGCGCACTGCTGCTTCATCAGGACTGCAGCGTCTTCTTGGCCTCGAGATTGGGTAGCGGACACTGCCATCAGCCAACCAGCCGGCATCACAGCGATCATATCCTAGAAGTTTCCAGGCAGCAAATATCTGGCCTACTTTAGCAATCTGGGATCCATCCTTAAGGCAGGCCTGCACCGCTTCATCATAGGTCAACTTGGTTGGGTGTATTAGGTAGTAAAAACGGCCTAATGGAAAGAGAAAAGGTAAGTTGTCAGCCACATTAAATGATTAAGAAATTCTATAAAAATAGTCTTGACTATAAAAATCATACAAAAATGAAGAATATCAACAATCTGTTTGTTCTAGTGCTGGGAACTGGCTTCAAACCCACTTCATTCTTTCAAAACTGGGACTTAATAGACTCAAATACATTAAGTTCACATTCTGGTTAGGGGGAGTCTGAAGGAACAGAGCAGGGGGAGGAAGACAGACATTTTCTGTTGAACCCTTTTTCTCCCTCCACTCAATCTATAGGTTATCCGTGTATGCCAACTTAGCATTAGAGTGGAAGTTCTGTGCTGTGCTAGATACATTTTTGTCCCTACTGCAAACCACAGGGAGAAAATGTGGAGGAAAAGGTGTGTGTGCGTGGGGCGGAAGTTCAGGAATTCAAAGAAGGCCCCCAGTCCTGCAACTGGGTTCATACAAGCAAACCCATGTGTATACCCACATAGAATTCTACTGAAGTCCCAGAAAATAGCTAGAGGCTTGCAAATTTCAGACTATACAAGATTCATACATCTCTAGTTTATTCACGAGGATGAAAAATTAGTTCAGTGCTTACATTAAGATGGTTTTGCAATCTATATTGCAAATTAAATTAAACCCATCATGATGTTCCATTTTCTTGTCACAGAGTGGTATGTTTAGATCTGACCTGTGATAGTATTTAGGTAAAGGTGACCTGGCCCAACAGATGCAGTTTTATTAATTCATTATAGAAAGAACCATTCCTTGATATGGCAGACACAATGTTCCTGATGAAGTAGAAGCACCATTTCAAGTCTTGTGCACTATTTCAGCCTTCTTACAACAACTTCTGAGAAGCAAAGCTTGAGCCTGTAAGGAAGACTTGGTCTACTACAACAGTCAAAAACATTTACTGTTTCTTTTTAGGCGTCACAGGGTATGTTCTCACCATAGAATACTATAACACGGATAGTGCTCTGAGGAAAACTGTCTCTGTCTAAGGTAATACAAATATATGTCACAAGTAAAACTAAGGGGGGAATCTCTTTTGTTAAGTTGTAAGCAACAACAATATAAACATTAATTTCGTCCATCAATGAAAGATATCACTTAAATTAATTGTATTCCTTTTATTCAATATCTTCAGGGTTATTTATCATTATTGGACTGACAATTAAGCAACTGCTAGGTGGAACTGCAGTCAGCTGATAGGTTAACAATTCCCAAATAAGCATGACAGGCTTTCAAACTGATGCATTTTCAGTGGACACTTTATATAAGAAATGAGGTAATTTTTGTATGGGGCCCTCTTGTTTTAATTCCAGAAGAAAATATTATGTTTCCTTATTAAAGAGTATGCCAGATTATTGTTGTTTTTCCCTCCTTGTGAGAATCATCTCTGCCCCCTTTCAAATGCTTTTCTCAGAGGAAAGGCTCTGTTCCTTTGGTGCCAACTACCCAAAAGGGTTTGTTTCCGAATTAAGGAGTGCCAGATTGGATGGAATATATACAGAAATTGGGAATAGCTCAATTTTTAGGCTTGCACCTTTTTATATTAGGACTTGTTTATATTGGAGCACAAATCCCAACAAAGCAAAAACTTTTGTGGCCTGTTCAGTCACTAACAGAACTTTTTTCCTTTGTTTCATTTTTGTTTTCACAGATCTGTTGTAATTCACTGAGAGGTATCGCTAAGAACTTTCCAAATGGCATTTCAATAGAAGAGTAATGGTGACTCTTCGGGGGTTGGACTAGATGACCTCCTGAGGTCCCTTCCAACCCTGAGATTCTATGATTTCAAATTCTATGATTTCTATGACATTGGTTAATATACCTCTACCCCGATATAACGCGGTCCTCAGGAGACAAAATAATCTCACCGCCTTATATGTGAGACCGCATTATATCAAACTTGCTTTGGCATTCCTTGTTCCCTGACTGCCCTCTCCAGAGACCCCTAGTAATCACCCCCAGGTCCTCACCCCCTACCCAACCCCCCTGCTCCCTGTCCCCTATCTACAGCCCCCGCCCCCTGACAGGCACTCACTGGCAGCGGGAGGAAGCGGAGCAAGGTGGCCCCAGCCCGCTCCACTCCGCCACCTCCCAGCCGCAGTGAGTGCGGGGAGGTTGGGGAAAGGACGCCCCCCCATACTCACCTGTGGTGGAAAGCAGAGCACCATGGCTCGGAGCTGGCGGAGTGAAGCGGGCTGGGGCTGGGCTGCTCTGCTTCTGCTGCTGTCGGTGAGATCCCTTCCCCGAGGCCCCCTCCCCCGAGCGACACGGCTGGGGCCAGGGTGAGGGAAGCAGGGCAGGCTTCTCCCAGCTAATCCCGAAGGCCACTCTGGGACTGCGGGGCCCCCAAAATTGCCACCCCCCCCACAGCTCCTGCCTCCTAGACCCTGGGGGAGAGGGAGCCCCTGACCACCCCTGAGACCCTCTGCCCCTTATCCAACCCCTTGGCCCCGGCCTGGCACCCTTAAAACGCTGCTCAGAGCAGAGTGTCAGAGCTTTACCATGTTGTATATGAACCCGTGTTATATCGGGTTGCGTTAAATCGGGGTAGAGGTGTATATCTATTTAGAAAAGCACATGCTTTCTTATGTTTCAATGCAGTTGAAACCATTTTATAACATTTGCTAACATAGAAGATTTCTATGACTGGAGACAAACTCTTCATACTCTGTTGGAGTCAAAGGTAGTTTGCTGTAGAGTGAATGAGCTTTCAGATTTGCCTGATGGGCTGCAAATCCCACTGAGTTTATTAGCAGCTGGTCATGCCATGTGTCAATGGAAAGGTAAGTTCCCATGGATTTGCAATAAGGTTGTGAATTTGACCCATGGCCTCAGTAATATCAGCACTCTTAATATGCCCATTCCTTAAATAGGCCATCACTAATAGTAAATGTTGTGCATAAAATGTTCATCTGTATCCAGAATATTTTGTTAAATTAAAAAATAACCAATAAACTCTGTGCACATCTGCTGGGCCCCCTCGAGAAGAGGATTTCCAGGCAGTAAATAAAACATTGTTAAACTTTACAATGTGTACAGACAATATGTGAACAGCTACTTCAATTTGGTGTAATCTCATCCCCAAATATCAAGAGGATGTAAGTGTGAAGTGATGCCTGACTGTTTTTGGCTAGAACTACATTTTGCTCTTTCTAATATGTAACTCATCAGGATGTGGTAGTAGAAACTTTCACCTTGCACTTGTGAAAAAGCCGAGAACTTGTCTGTTAATTCCTTATTTTCCTCTTCCTCCACTCCCCTTGTTTTGTTTGCTGTGCAATAGACATGAAATGCGCACTAACAAAGAGGTACTACAGAAGGCCTTCTGTACCACTTAAACTCCAGGTTCAGAGAGGTGTTTGGGGGTGCAGGGGCATTCATTGGTATAGAGACTCTTGAATAGATCCTGAGCAATGGGGAAAACTTTGCCTTGTGGTAGTTGTGAAACCACTTGTCTGTCGAATTCCTTCTCATCATACTGGCAATCCTGGTTATTGATCCTTACAGTCCTGAGTGTAACATCTTGCATGTTTCTTTGTTATGCTTTTCCAATGGCAACCAGAGACCTTTTGTTTGCTCCAACTGCTTTCAGTTTAAAATGAATAGGATTCTGCTATAAGTAAAGTTGGTGGGGAGGAGGGAATGGAAGACATAAGGGAATATACAGACAAGTGGAAAAAAGGTTGTCAGTTTTAATGGGTCATATTCTTGGAGGTTTCATCATGTGACATAATCTTTAATTTAAGACTAATATTTAATTCCTGGAGACTCCAGGTCAATTCTGCAGGGCTGGCAAACCTGCGTATAAGGTTCTTGCCTGGAGTAACTGAATAACTGAAGGCTAAAGCCAGATTGTTTTTGTCACTACACCACAGACATGTAATAAGTGATCTAGGAATTTAAAAAAAAACAAACCCTCACAATACTGCTAACCAGAAGAGATCAAAAATCATGTTACAGCCCCAAAATCATATGATTTAAAAAAACAGACTAAAAACATGTTTTTAGTCTATCTTTTGACTTTTTCACTCCTCTGTACTCTTCTGCCTATGTATGTCACCTTGATCGATCGGTGCCTCCTGCTGCCCGCACAGCATCCAGAATCAGAGGAGACATTCCAAAGGAGCAGCAAGCGTTGCTGCTGGGCTCTGTACTTAGCAGCAGCTTTTCCCTGAATTCCCCCTCCAGTGCAACCCGGCTCCCACAGGAGCCTTTCACTACTATAGGACAATACATGGATGGCAGGGCAAGACTACGTCCTTCACCTTGAGGCATTCAGACAGCGCATATGACAGGTTATAAAAACCACCCTAAAACTGCTAGTCAAGATAAAATCATGAGTTGGCAATACTGCCTTTACTGTGACCCAACCCAACTAATCACATCATTGTGTGTTTGTGGAAAAGTAAACTGTTCTCCAGGGCCAGATGGCAACATGACAGTAAAAGATGGGAGTTTTACATATTCTTGGATGTATCCCGAAGGCTGCTGGCATTCGCACAATGTGCAGAGCCCATCATCTGCTCAACAGACTCAAGTTCAGAATGTCTTAATATCCACGGTGAATTGTTGATCAAAGCCAGTGTTCTTCAGCGTTGTTAAATGCCTCAGAAGTAAAACGCTTCCTCACTCATTAAATGGGAAAGTTACTTATTAGGTTTGGCATCTATTTTGCCCTATGTTGGGGAACTACAGTAACTTAATTCTGCCACTTGAGAAAAGGGACGTTCCTTCAAAGGTCCTCATTGTACCAGCTTTCAGCAGCGAGGCTCATGATTAGCAAACTTCCATACCATAGGCTAATTGATTCACTGACTTTTTGAATCCAGTTTATTTTTAATATTATTGTTGTATCTTCTCATTTTCTTTGGTCTCTCACTCAGAGGAACAGCGACTCTTTACTTGGAGTCCTATTTTCCTTGAAGGGTAAAACAAGCAATACAACAATATAACACAGAAAAGGTTTATGCATTGTGCATTTCTGTCATTACATGGAAGATGGTGGCTTAACATCTGATGTTTGTGGCCTCCACCACTGATATAACTGGTTTGCTGCTACACTGAATAAATTAAATGGGATTTTTTTTGTAAAAGAGCATTTTGTACCTTGTTAAAACAAGAGATTTGTGATTTTACTCTGTTAGAGCAGATTAAAAAAATCAATTATAGGGTGCAGTTCAGTGTGCAAAGCATGTAACAAAATGCATATTAATGAGCAGAATGTTTAAAACAAACCCCACTCAGACATCATGTATATTTTATAAAGGAAGCTAGTACTAACCCTCTACTCAGGTTGCTTTCCAGTATAAAGAATATGTATGACTTTTTTTTGAGAAGCATTAAAGCCATGATTATTTGCATCAGGCCTTGGAAATTTGGCAGGTGCAACTTGTTAGTCTATATTTACTTTGTCTTATAAAATTCTGTTCAAATTTAACTGATTTTCAAAGTACTAAAAAATCACCATTTTCCTCCTCACATGCAGACTGTCAAATCACTGAATGTTCTAAAGGACGAGGTATGAAGCAGCAGACACTGCACAGAGAACTTCCAGAAGAACTGTAATAGGAGTAAGGGGAGATTGCTGGGCTGAGTTTCACCCAACCCTCCACCTCTTAAACCTATCCTGTAACCACCACAATGGGCCAGCATCCCATTCCACCCACTCAAACTAATATAGTACCTAGACTAGAAAGGACTTTTACTATCCAGCAGTTCTCAAACTGGGTCAGGACTCCAAAGTGGGTCGTGACCCTATTATAATGGAGTCATGGGGGCTGGCTTTAGACTTGCTGGAGCCTGGAGCTGAAGCCAAAGCCTGAGCCCCCACCTCCCAAGTATGAAGCCGAGGGCTTCAGGCCTTCATGGCAAGGCTCAGGATTACAGGCCACCAGCCTGGGGCTGAAGGGTTTTGGCCTCCCCTCACCTGGGGTGTTGGGGCTTGGGCAGGCTCAGACTTTAGTCTCACCTCCTGGTGTCATGTAGTAACTTTTGTTGTCAGAATGTGGTTGCAGTGCAATGAAATTTGAGAAACCCTGATTGACAATGACCACTCTAGCTAAGATTGCAGAATAGTTTCCATCCTAATCCTTATTTTCAGTAGCTCATAACTTTCTAAAACATACCCTGAAAGAAAAAAAATTCAGCCCCGAAGATGTATCTGCTCAAAAGTAATGTTTTCACTGGGGCGTCTGAGTAAAAACAGTTCAGCTGTTTTTGAGTATAAGGACAGAGAAGAAAACATATTTCACGTTGTGAACGTTTATCAACATCTGGAACAGCTGGAGGTTGAAAGTGGAAAGAGGTATAACTCTCTCTGATATAAATTAGTTTTGATTTTGCCTCTAATAACCACTTACTACAGAATGCACACTGCAGGCTCCACATTTCTTGCAAGACTGCTAAATTTGAGTAAAGGTACAATGTGCACATGTTTGACTAACTTAACTAGGTAGTTAAAAAGTATAGGGTCTGGGTCCAATTAAAGTTGCAGGGACACACAGACATCAGAAAATGCCACAATTACAAGTACAATTTTAATGCTGCTCCCCTGTGCATATTCATTTCCAATAGTTTTTCTTATTAGAAAGAAATTAATTGTAAACATACAAGAATGAAAAATACATTGTAATCTGCTAGACATGTATTTAGGGAGGCAGAAAAATTATATATTGTATGCGATTATGTAACCTAGTTACATACATATATACGACCTGTAGTAGCTGAGCACCTAATTAAAGACTGCTGTACATGTAAAAAGGAGCAGAAGTAAAGTTTTTGTGCACATCTTTAACTTTGCATCCAACGAAGTGGGTATTCACCCACGAAAGCTCATGCTGCAAAACGTCTGTTAGTCTATAAGGTGCCACAGGATTCTTTGCTGCTTTTACAGATCTTTAACTTTGGTATTTCTTGACCATTGAGGGCTAACCATACAGCTTTAAAATGCTCTTAATGTAAGTTTATAAAATGTTCCACTATGAACTTTTGTAAATCATAATTCTTCATTTAACAGTGCTTGGCAAGCCAATTTGCAGCAGCCACATGAGTGAACTGCAGAGACGCTCAAACCACCAGAGGGCAGACAGTGATGTGAGACGTTGTGTGTCTTTGGCCACTACCACATGTGGGGGGTCTCGTATTGGTCCAAGGTGTGATGGCTGCCCCTACACACTAACCCTGGCCCATTCATAATCCATCTGGAAGTGCTCACTAGTGCTGTGGCAAATCAAAGCTGGCTATGCGTATGGTCAGGTCAATTATAAGGGACAGTTTCTGACATCAGCTGCAGCCCATTCTTCACAGCACTTCGATGTCACAGAGATGTTTGGGCAGGGCAAATGGGCCCACAGTGGGTGCCTGGCCACCAAGTGTGCTTTTGGGTGGTTGAAGGGGCCTGTGTATAGTGGAAGGCTTGGGTTTGCCCTGAGCTTCTCACCTCTTCTGACTGTGGCACCCTCACAATGGAGGTGTGGAAGAGTGCTGTTGCTTAACATGGGGAGCCATGGTATTAGTGTGGGTTGAACCATCCCAGCTACAATGTAATTGGTTGAATATAGTAGTATATCACCAACCTGACATGAGATGAATGGAGCCAGACCCAAGCACAGTATTGTGCTGCAGAGTAACAGAGGACTAAACTGGATGATGTGGGTTGATGGATCAGTGTTCTCATTGTGCAACCTGTGAGTTCCCAGTTCACACTGGGGACAGTGATGATCCAACCAGTGGACTGCATTCAATGTTTTTTCTAGGGCTGAATCTCAGTCACTTGTCAGCCAACATTCCTGATGCAGTTCCACCCCCCAATGTTCGAGCCATCGGGCTAGCCCTAAGACTATTACAGTTCAACACTGAGGGCTTGTCAACAGCCAAATGCAGTATGAGCATAAACCATTGTCAGACATTATTAGGACTCAGGGAGCCTGGGGTTGGCGGCGGGGGGTGGGGGGCCCTGCTTCGGCAGTAATTCGGCGGGGGGGGGGTCCGTCTGCCCCAGGGCGGAAGGACCCCCCACCCCCCCACCGCCGAAGACCCGGAGTGGAAGAAGATCTGGGGGACTGGGCCCCACAAGAGTTTTCTGGGGCCCTCAGAGCAAGTGAAGGATCCCGCTCCAGCGGCCCTGAAAAACTCTCGTGGGGGCCCCTGCGGGGCCTGGGGCAAATTGCCCCACTTCCCCCCCCCCCCCCCGGGGTGGCCCTGTTAGGACTTGAATAAGGTGTGAGTTTTCCTTTGCCTATATAACTACAAATCACAAGCCTGTATTTATACAATCTAATAAAATATGTTTTGAGAGTGAAATGGGTGTAGATGGATTGAACAATGGTCAGGTCCTATAAAGAGCATCAATAAGAGGTCATGACAGTGTGTTGTGTTGTGTTAAAGAGAATGAGAGAGTTTTACTGCAACATCTTTCCTTAGTAGCTGAGAGGAATATATGGTACAAAGCTGCAATCTTTAGTGCTTTATGAAGTGTATCTATAGTTTTAGAGTTATGTGATTCACTCAATCCAGCATGGAGCTGACCTAGCAGCTCCAGATTTTAAATTGTTACATTCAGATTTGCACTTAAAGCAGTACTAAAGTATTTCCATTTCATGATTTAATGTCCATATTTAACATCCTCTTCAGGAGAGAACTGAGTTTTGTCAAAGATTTACTAACTTGGGCAGATAATGCATTTAAAAATTAGACCTTTTTGGGGTTAAGAAAGTGACACAAACACAGAATTAAGTATCTGTGCTTAAAGCAAGAAATGTGATTAATCTTGTGTGTTCTAAGACAAACACATTTCATGGTGGATGTACCATATGTGAATAAGTAAAGAAGTGCACTCATCCTATGCTGGTGGGCTAAAAGAGAAACATCTGCTTTCCAAGACAGATAAAAATTACTCACAAGCAAGAGGCCCTAACGTGGTCACTGAAGGCTGGCTATGGAGATGCTAAGGAGGGAAGCTGTCTTTGCTTGTGGTCTGTGATGGCCCTGATCCTTGCTATTGGTTGTAGCTATCTTTTTGAGCAATGCTACAAAGTTCTTAGACTAACCCTTCAGCTATAGCAAGCAGAGACCACAGCTTCCTATTCAGCTGTACCCATACTAACATCTAGCGAAGATTAGACGGCTCCAAATCCAAGGCTTGCAGTCATGAAACTGCAGTTTAGAGCAACCCAAGATCAGAGCAGGTAGCCTACAAAGCTATATAGGAAGGGAGCAATGACAGTGTAGAAAGGTGTGACAAAAGAGCCTAAATTATTAGTCACAAAAGCCAGGAATTAACAAGATTGCTCTTTAGAATCATAGAACTGGAAGGGACTTGGAGAAGTCTTCTAGTCCAGTCCCCTGCACTCAAGGCAGGATTATGTATTATCTAGGCCATTCCTGATGGGCACTAGAAAATTGCTCTTAAAAATCTCCAGTGACAGAAATTCCACAACCACCCTAGGCAGTTTATTCCTATGCTTAACCACCCTGACAGTTAGGAATTTTTTTCCTAATGTCCAACCTAAACTGCCATTGCTACAATTTAAGCCCATTTCTTCATGTCCTATCCTCAAAGGTTAAGGCGAACAAGTTTTCTCTCTCCTCCTCGTAACAACTTTTTTTTGTACTTGAAAACTGTTATCATGTCCCCCCTCAGTCTTCTCTTTTCCAGACTAAAGAAACCCAATTTTTTTCAATCTTCCCTCATAGCTCATGTTTTCTAGACCTTTAATCATTTTTGTTGCTCTTCTCTGGACTTTCTCTAATTTGTCCATCTTACTTGAAATGTGGTGCCCAGAAATGGACACAATATTCCAGCTGAGGCTTAATCAACGCAGAGTAGAGCAGAAGAATTACTTCTCATGTCTTGCTAATACATCCCAGAATGATGTTTGCTTTTTTTACAAAAGTGTTATACTGTTGACTCATATTTAGCTTGTGATCCACTATGACCCTCAGATGCCTTTCTACAGTTCTCCTTCCTAGGCAGCCATTTCCCATTTTGTATGTATGCAACTGATTGTTCCTTCTTAAGTGGAGTACTTTGCATTTATCTTTATTGCATTTTAGCCTATTTACTCCAGACCATCTCTCCAGTTCATTTTGAATTTTAATCCTATCCTCCAAAGCACTTGCAACCCCTCCCAAGTTGGTATCATCCACAAACGTTATAAGTGTACTCTCTATGTCATTACCTAAATCACGGATGAAGATATTGAACAGAACCAGACCCAGAACCAATCTCTGTTGGACCCTACTTGTTATGCCCTTCCAGCTTGACTGTGAACCACTGATAACTAATCTCTGGGAACTGTTTTCCAACCAGTTCTGCACCCACCTTATAGTAGCGCCATCTAGGTTGTATTTCCCTAGTTTGTTTATGAGAAGGTCATGCGAGACAGTATCAAAAACCTTACTAAAGTCAAGATACACCATTTCTACAGCTTTCCTCCT
Organism: Mauremys mutica; assembly: GCF_020497125.1. Lineage (NCBI taxonomy): Eukaryota > Metazoa > Chordata > Testudines > Geoemydidae > Mauremys > Mauremys mutica. The sequence continues at coordinate 50,397,101 of NC_059077.1, forward strand.
ATCCACAAGTCTTGTTATTCTGTCAAATATGGTATGGCCTTGTTAGGCGATGGTTACCATACAAAATGGAACTGTGTGATACTTTATTAGAGAGTATAAAGTGGCATTAAAGTTACATAGGAACAGTGAATTCCTAATCACAATTGTTCCTTGCGGGTTTTTACCTTTTGATAGGTTTTTAACTTGTAATATACCCTCACTATTTACTTAAGGGGGCAACTCAATGAAAGGAAACACTGATTTCTCCATTGCTTTAACTTAAATAAACTAGGCAGTGTATCAGTATGGAACATACCTGCACAAATATCTAGGAATGAAAACAGAGACACATGAATGTGCTGCCAATATTCATTCTGAACTATTGCTTTTAAAAATGAAAACGTGGCAAAATTTGTCTTTTTTTCACTCCAGACTCATTTCCTCATAAATTCAATGATAACAGTTTCCAAAACTAACATGCACTTTGACAAATCAAACATCTCTTACTGCTTTTCAATATCTTTGGAGTTAGTTTCTTTTCTGAAGCACAGAAATGGCCTTGTTAAAGGTAGAAGTGATTCAAAACTCTTACCATTGAAGTTTGATGTAAAACAGAAAACATCATATCTGCTTTTATCTTTATCCCAGAACCCATAATTCCTGACTCCAGGCACTGTGTTCTTTCCTCCGCAGGGCTCTCTGGGCTTGGTGATAGGGTACTGAACTGATCCATCATTGAGCCAGCCTGCATTACACCAATCCAGCCCCGATCTCCATGCTTCATACAATTGGTCAAAGGAGGCGATAACAGAATCTTGGTCCAGACAAGCTTGCTGAGCCTCATGGAAGTTTAGGTTGTAGCGACCCAGACGTGGAAAGTAAGGGAATACAACACCTAAATCAGAAGGGAAGAAAGAAGGCTATTAGCTGTTTAACTATATAAAAAACACAACAGAGAGAAACATCATTTACTGGCATCAAAAGGACAAATTTAAGGTTAACTATGTGAGATGCCAAAATAATACAACCGCAACTGGTGGTTTTATTTCTAGGGCAATTCTCTGTCAGCAAGTCAGCTGTTTGGTCGGAGAACAATGTCTGACTATCTCCTGACATGGCAGGCTTACCTGCCTGATAGCCTCACACTTTTTCCTCCTGGAACCTGACCAGTTCTGTCTCCTGCTCTCAGCTGCAGCCTTTGTACTGACACCAGAACCTCACCCTTGCACATTCTGACAGCATTTTGTTCTGGGTACCTTACTACCAACCACATGCAGACAAACTGCAGGTAGGTCAGAGGAGGGCAGCAGCAGTGGTTAAGGGACTGGGGGTCGTTAGAAGGAAAATGTCAAAGTAAGCAAGGAAAATCAAGGGATTATATTTAGTGGGTTTAGTTTAAGGGAACTTTTAAAAGAATGGTCAGCCAATCCTGTTAGATGGCTGTAGCATGGCTTTTAGCCACAGCTTCTCAATGGAGGCAGCACAGAGAGGCATTTCCCTCTCTCTGCTACCACACCTTAGAAGGGGATGCAGCAGATGTGCTCCTGCACAGCCAGACAGTTCTGCCAGCCACTGTGGAGGATTTGGGGTGCCACCTTCTCTCTGTCCAGAGGGCACAGCCAGAGGGCATTCAGAGGAGTGCGGGCAGAGATTGTGGCTGGCCCAAGCGCAGGGAACACAAGGTTGTGGGATGTTTCCTCACAACACCTGAGGACCAATCTGAGATCAGGTCTTAGCTTTTGAAGAGGGATACAACACAGATAACTTTTGTTTAAAAAGAGGGAGTATCTAAGTAGAGACAGAGGAACCTAGGGAAGTTTTAGAACTGTCTGAACAGCAATATTTAATGACACTCACTCACCCCACTCTACCCTGTAGCTTTTCCCATGGCACTTTTTTTTTTTTTTACATGGTGCCCTTCAATCAAAAAAATCACAGCTGGACGCAGGAGAGATACGGCAGACAACAGCTCAGAAGAGACCTTCCCAGCTGGCTCTGATAAAATTCAGCAAAGAGCAGAGCTAGAACTGAAGCAAAAACATCCCAGATTTTGGTAGGGTTTCAAAACCTAACTCGGATCAGAATTTGGCAGACAAAGTTAGCCCAGGCGCTATCAGGTGAAACAAAATACCTGAGCCAAACAAGATCCAGAGCTGAAGTTTTCTGCTCAGCTGTAGAACAGAGTAGAGTAGGGTGGGGAGAACGTGGGGGATGAGATGAAGCATTAGGACAAGAGCCAAAAGGCACCAAGATTAAATAGAAATCGACCTTTCTTTTTATTCTCTCCCTATTCTTGAACTCTAGTTGCTAATTTTCTTCTCCTTCGCAAGCCTCTTCTGTTTAGGAAGCTTCAATTATTAGCTATTCTAAACTATAAACGAAGAAAATAAAGGTAATACATATCATGTTATTAACTATGATACCTTAAATAATAAGGTATACATATTCTACTACTGAGGATAATACTGCCAATTTACCAAAAACAAGGATTGTATCTAGTCTGCATATAAATGTCAACAGTCCAAGTCAGGTACATAAATCCACAAACAGGCATAAAAAAAAGCCTCATTTCCAGAGAGGCTGAGCACCCAGACCATCCCATGACTATTGCTGAAGTGATTTTAGGACCTTTAGGTATTGTGTGCTGCTGTAAAACACAATTTTATTTAAGTGGCTAACTATGGATTTAGGGGCTTAATATTTCCACTCTCATTTAATAATTTTGGCTATGTTTTAACACATAAATATGCACACAACTGTAATATTAGCTTGTGGATGTATCTTCCTTAACAGATTAGAAGTTGCTTTTTGTTGGAGTTCATCTACAATAAAAACCTGCAATTGATTAAACTGACTTCCCTCTGCAGCTACAGGGAGAGGCTGGCTAAGGGTGATTTACATGACAGTTTAGGCTGGATTTGTCCCATGATCCATGCTTTGTGTAGCTCCGCTTTACCCTGTATTTAATTGTTATCTACTGCTGCTGTGCCTTCTTTCCCTATAGCTTTTAATGTTGAATTAATAGGGATGACCTCTATTACAAATCTCTCTACTGCTGCAGCTACTCTTACTATGCTTTTGTGCTCTAGTTAGTTACTTAACATCTTCAGTTTCAGTTCTTGTCACCAATCTCTATACAACAATTCATTACATACATTTTGGACGGTGCAAAAGACCATCCTGAAGGTTAAATTTTTCCACAGCTGGAAATGGAATAAAAAACTCATGACGTATAGTCCTATGCTTATTCCACAGATAACATCTCTCCATAACAGTAATAAATTCAATTTAGGATTTGGGGAAAGGGAAGGCAGTTCCTTGTGTATTGTCTTTTTCTGCCTATAGATAACTCTTTAGGCACTTTAAATACCATGTAAATCTGATGCTGGTAAGAGACTGGCATGTCCCGTCATGATAATTCTCATCTTTAGCCTTGCCCCTGATTCACTAAGAAAAACTGCATTGTGATTTCCCTTCCCCCACTCTCTTTTCCATGTCACCATGTCAAATGTAACTCCTCCAAGAGATGACCACACTATCTATGCCGCCAGTTGCTTCTACCACCCAACCAAGGGATTTTTCTTTGTGGGAAGCTTATTTGCAATAGTCTACCTTAATCCTCTAGGAGTTCATCATGACAATTTGTAGGAACATTGATATAACTTGTGGAAGGTCAGGCCCCCATATCTGTACCTATACTGACCTCAGTGGTCAACTCTTCACTTTGGTGAAGCAGGTTAGAAATCCTTGGATTTCCACATTTACAATACTAGAGAGAGACAAGTTGGTGTAGTAAAAGCTATTACTTCATCCACCTTCTCTCTCTAATATCCTGGGAGCGACACAGCTACAACACCGTTTATAGTACTGTCAATATAGCACCTTTCATAAGTATTCAATTCACTTAAATATAAACTCTCAAAGAACAGCTTTTCTTCTCTCTATATCTGAAGAATAACGTCAAGAAGAATCAGGGCCATTTCAGGTCACTGTTGAAGATATTTGTAATTGAATGACAGACCCACAATCACACTTGTTCTATGATTCTGTACTTATTAAATCAGAGTCCTGAGAACTGGTGATTGTAACGGAAATTAGAATGAGTCCATGAACTAGCATGACAACTATTTGAAGTAATGCGCATTTCAATAAACACACCTGTGTTTGTTTGAATGATCACATCCTAGTGCACAAACACAGGCTTTGGCTTTTACTACAAGCTTAGTCAAATAAATATTTAGAAAAAGAAAAAGGGAAAAGGAACACAGTTGGGCTCAGTTCCTCAAAAGTATCCCGGCATCTAATTCCCATTTATTTTAATGGGAGTTAGGTGCCTAAATACTTTGAGGATTGGACTTTAGTGCTGAGTTTCTCCCCATAAAATTCACCCCTGTTGTGTGTAGAAGTACTGTCCCTCACATGGCATGCAAGTTCACCGACTAATCTGTGACACTACAGTACAGAACTGTATTTCCTGCAATACTTCTGCCTATGGTGAGCTTAGGAAAGTGCTAAATCACTTACTTATTCTCAGGGTGGGGGGGTTGTAATTAGCTAGGGATGAGCAATATCAAATTCACCCAATAATATGAATATTGGTACTATTCAGACAGATTTTTGGCTCATGAACATTCACAATGTACATTCAAACCCCTATTAAACTCAGTGCATTGAAGATCACTGACCACAACACTCAACTGGTGGCTATATTCTTCCATCCTTCTTTAATCTCACCTTCCATCTCGAGATACCAGTAGAAGGAAGCCTATTACTCTTACTCTTTATTCTGGCTCAGAAATGCTTTCTTTATACATGTATTAAGGAACGGGATTTTTGATCAAGCTCATGGGAATTGGGCCTCTAAGAAACTTTTGCAAAATCCCATCTTAAATGGACAGGCCTGTTTGAGACATGGGATGGCCATTTATATTTGTGCTTCTAATGTAATACAATATTTCTAAATACAAACCCAGTTTTAGCCTTCTGTGTTATACTCCTAGTGTAAAGAAGGGCAGTTTACATTAGTCACCCTTAAAACCATCACAATTGTGCCTTACATAATGAGGTAATCTTAAATAGGACTGTTATGACAGCAGTTAATAGGTGTAGTGGATCTACTGAGATACCATTATATGCATTCAGCAAGCTTGTCCGGGTGACCACTGTATTTACAGACAGAAGTAGACAACACAAAATTCTGTTAGCCCAGATGGGGGTGGGAGTGTGGAGAGGCTGTCCATAGCCAGAGTAAAGAAATAGTCTTCCTTTAGTTCTAGTCTAAACAGAAAAGCAAGGCTTCCTGTAGCCAGAGTCAACACAGGATACAGTAAAGCTCCCTATATACTGTACTGCAGGGAGCAATCTTACACTGGCAGGGGGATACACTAGATGGCTTAAGCAGCATTTTCCATTTCATGTTTTTATAATTCAGAGTGAACACAGAAACTCCTTCTCTCTCCTTCAGAATCCATCTCCGTCTCCCAGTTTGCTATACTTTTTGGGGTACTGGTTTTTCCCACACTGTTCCAAGGATCCCAGATGATCTAGCCATCATTGGGTAGCCAGTTCATCAAGTGGCTCCACTCTCCTGTAATCCTGGCAGGTTTTGTAGGAGAGTGTGTGCCAGATCCTTTCACCTCAGCAACAAAATGTATGGAATTCTTTATTTGACTTGCATAACAGCTCCGCGGAGATGCAAAGTGGGACTTGTTTGGTTAATAGGCAGAAGCTTTATGAACTGCATGAAAGGGAATTCATTGGAAGCTATGCTAAACTTTTCTTTTGGAAGTAGTCTAGATCGCATATATAATATAAATCATATTTCAATTTCAATGGGTATTAAAATCCAGACTCTTCGGAATACATTTCCAGTGTGATGTATGGAGATTTAGGGATGCCAGTGGTTCCCAAACTTGTTCTGCCACTTGTGCAGGGAAAGCCCCTGGCGGGCCGGGCCGGTTTGTGTACCTGCTGTGTCCATAGGTTCGGCCGATTGTGGCTTCCAGTGGCCGTGGTTTGCTGCTCCAGGCCAATGGGAGCTCCTGGAAGCGGCGCGGGCCGAGGGACATACTGGCTGCCACTTCCAGCAGCTCCCATTGGCCTGAAGCAGTGAACCACGGCCACTGGGAGCCGCGATCGGCCGAACCTGCAGACGTGGCAGGTACACAAACCGTCCTGGCCCGCCAAGGGCGTTTCCTTCACAAGCGGTGGAACAAGTTTGTTAACCACTGAGCTATGCTATTCCATTTATTTCAAAAGCAGTTAATCATAGAGTTTAAGGCCAGAGAAGACCACCAGATCATCTAGTCTGACCTCCTGAATATCACAAGCCACCAATACCACCAGGGCCGGCTCCAGACCCCAGCGCGCCAAGCGCGCGCTTGGGACGGCATTTTGCCGGCAGGGCGGCAGCCGGCTCCGGCGGACCTTCCGCAGTCATGCCTGCAGGAGGTCCACCGGAGCCGCGGGACCAGTGGACCTCCCGCAGGCATGACTGCGGAGGGTTCGCTGGTCCCGTGGCTCGGGTGGACCTCCCGCAGGCATGCCAGCGGATGCTCCACCGGAGCCGCGGGACCAGCGGAACCTCCGCAGGCATGTCTGCAAGAGGTCCCCCGGAGCCGCGGGACCGGCGACCGCCAGAGCGCGCCCCGCGGCGCACCGCCCTGCTTGGGGCGGTGGGATTCCTAGAGCCGCCCCTGAATACCACACAGTACATGCACACTAAACCCAGCAATCAAAATTAGACCAAAGCATTACAGCCTGCAAGAGATTAAACTATTATGTGCCACAGGGAGAGAATAGGAGGAATCGAAGTGCAGCGTATCTGAGGCATTTGCAATGTCAAGGAATTGATTAAGTGACATATACCCAGATAATCTCAGCAAGAAATCTGCACCCACATGCTTCAGAAAAATGCTAAAAAATCCCAAGGTTACTGCCAAGCTGACCTGGAGGAAAATTCCTTCTCAATCCCACATCTGATGATCAGTTTTAGACCTGGAGCATGTGAGCAAGAACCAGCCAGCTACATACCTGAGAGAGAGAATGCTTGGTACCACATCAGTGCCCTGAGCCACCCCATCCAGTGTCCCATCTCCAGCCACGGACATGCCTCATGCTTCAGAGGAAGGAGACAAAAAAAGGCCCTAAATGCTCTGGAGAGATGGAGGGAGAATCCCTTCCTGACACCTGAAGGTAGGGTGACCAGATAGAAAGTGTGCAAAAACTGGAACTTTTTGGTAATAGGCGCCTATATAAGAAAAAGCCCCAAATATCGGGACTGTCTCTATAAAATCGGAACATCTGGTCACCCTACGTACAGGTGACTGGCTGAAGTTCTGAAGCATGAGATTTAGGAATGTAGCATATAAAGCAGAAGGGACTCCCAAAGCTCGCAAGCCCTGCTTCCCACCATGAGAAGAAACTTCATCATACAATCCCAATCATACATTTGTCCAGCTTTCGCTTAAAACTAATTAAGTTGTTTGCCCCAACAACTCCCGTTAGGAGGCTGTTCCAGACCTCATCCTTCTGATGATTAAAATCTTCTTCTAATTTGTTCATGGGCAGTTTAATGCCTATTTGTTCTTGGGCCAGCTTTGTCCATTAGCTTAAATAGCTCTTCACCTTCCCCGGTGTCTACCCTGCAGATGTATTTAAAGCGTAATCATATCACCTCTCAGCCTTAATTTTGCTAGACTAAACAAGCCAAGCTCTTCCAGTCTCTTCTTATAAGATAGGACTCCCCTTTCCCCTGATCATCCTAGCAGCAGTTCTCTGCCCCTGTTCCAATATGAAGTCATATTTCTTGAACATTACTCCTGCGGGAATTCTGCACTAAAAAAATAAAAACCCTGAGCACATTTTAAAATGCTGCAAATTTTATTTGTTATTAATTAATTAATAAAAATGTGGAGGCTCCAGCATGGCAGTGGGGAGCACAGGCCACTGGCTGCATGGAGGTGGGAGACCACTCAGTAGCCCTCTCTCTGCTGCCTCAGGACATGGATCCAGCGGTGAGTCTGCACCTGACCCTGACACAGCACAAGGGCTGGGCCTGCCCCAGAAACACCCCAAGGCCCTGCCCCTCTGCGCCAGGCACACCAGGTGTGGGCAGGCAGGCTCAGCCTGGCAAGAGCCAAGCGTGGAGGGGTTGGGGGGAGGGGGGAGAGAACCAGGTGTGAGGTGAAAAGGTTCTGGCTGGGGCAATCTGGGGGCAGGCGGCTTAGTAGGAGGGTCAGTGTGTGTGTGTGGAGGGGAAGGATCTGGATGCACAGGGGCTCTGTGGGAGAGGTTCGGGGCAATGGAACTCTGCAGGGGGATCCAGGTGAAGGTAGTTGGGGCTTACCCAGGGGTGGGGGGGAAAGAGGTCTGGGTGTTGGGCTCAGCGAGGCGGGGGTCCAGGTGCAACTGGCTGGGGCTCAATGGGATGGGGGTTCAGGTGTGGATGGCTTGTCAGGGTGGTTCAGGTGCATGGGGGATGGGGCTCATCAGGGTTGGGGTTTGAGTATGGGGGCTCAGTGGAGGTGTGGTCTGGGTGCAGGGGTGGGGGGTCCAGCTGCAGGGTGCTGGGACTTGGCCGGAGGGTCTGGATGCAGGGCAGTGGAGTTCCGCAGCAGGGTAATCTGGGTGCAGGTGTGGGGATCTGGATGCAGGAGGTGAAGCTCGGCATGGTGGGGGTTTGGGTATGGGGAACTTGGTGAGGAGTTCTGGGTACAGGGGGGTGAGCTCAGCAGGGGGGCCCAGTGGGGGGTTTTGGGTGCAGGGGGGTGAGGCTCAGCAGGGGGGTCTGGGTATGGAGGGGTCCAGATGCATGGGGGTTGGGTGGATGGGGGAGCAGCTCACCATATAGTGACACCTCCTTCTGCAGCTGAGGAGTGATGGGGGCAGGAAGAGGGGAGAAGGAGCTTCCTGCAGCCAGAGGAGGTTTCTGGGGGAGGGTCTGCCCCAGCCCTGGCCATTTCATGCTGGGGAAGTGTGCTCCTCCCTTACTCTCTGCCCAGCCTGGACTAGTAGCTGAGCCCAGCGCAGGATAGGATCCACCGGCTGGGGTATCCCCAGCCAGATGTGGGGGGTGGAGCTTGATGGAGTGGGAGTTCAAGTGTGGGAGATTCTGTTCAGGGGTGGGGGTTCTGGGTGTGGGGGTTGAGGATTAGCAGTGGGGTTTGGATATGGGGATTCTGGATGCACAGGGGTTGGGCAGACAAAGAGTGGGTCTGAGCATGTGCATCCCCAGCCCTCTCCTCCCCCCACAGTAATTTACCTCTCTACTGGCTGCTCTGTATGCCCAAAAGGATGCACCCGAGGTGTTGGGGATGGGTGCATGACTACTCCTGCGGCTTCCCTTTGCTTTCCTGTCAAAAAGTAATTTTTCTGTGGGGAAGCAAAGAAATCTGTGGGGGACATGAATTCTGCACATTGGCACAGAATTTCCCCAGTAGTAGAGCATGGATGACCAAAAGCAGTTGTCTGATTGACTATATATATCCATACACAGTAGTGAAACTCTAATAAGCAATAATAATAACAATGCATATATTTCTTTGCAGTAGCTCCCATGATGAGATAGGTGTTGTCTAAAAATATAAAAAGGGATGGGCCAGAGAAAGGGAACAACAAAAGGGATTTTCTGTGCAAACCCAACAAAATTCACTACAGAGAGACAAAGTGGGTGAGGTAATATCTTTTTATTGAACCAACTGGGTCCAATAAAAGATTACCTCACCTACATTGTGTGTCTAATATACTGGAGCTAACACAGCTACAGCTACACTGCAAACAAGATTCACTATAGGCAGCATCACAGAAGTGGATTTTTAATATTATTGTGGGTGTGTGAATTTAAAAGTATACATACAGACTAATATGTATTTCAATTACAGATCCACTGTCAGCTAGATATAAATTAAGAGGAAAATATTAAAATACTACTGTTAGCCCAGGGTGCCAGAGTACTGTATGTAATGAAAATGTGAAGAGCTCAACTGGACATTATTACATCAACATAAAAACATAGGTAGGGCCCCACCAAATTCACGTCCGTGAAAAACACATCACAGACCGAGAAATCTGGTCTCCTCCATGAAAGTTGGTCTTTTGTGTCTTTTTACTCTATACTATACTATAGGGTAAACGTATACCAAAGTACACAGTGTTTCTAAAAGTGGGGTCCTGACCCAAAAGGGACTACAAGGGTATTGTGTGTGGGGGGGGTCACAATATTGCCACCCTTACTTCTGCGTTGCCTTCAGAGTTGGGCAGCCGGAGAGTTTGGTGTATTGCCAACCTTACTTCTGCGCTGCTGCTGATCACTGCACTGCTCTCTGGCCACCCAAATGTGAAGGCAGCACAGAGGCAAGGGTGGCAATACTACGGACCTCCCCCACCCCCTCCCAACACACACACACAATAGCCTGCCACCTCCCCCCGCCCCCCTTGGGTTGTGACCTCCCAGTTTGAGAAATGCTGATTTAAGGGCTTTACATGTTTATATTTTGCTGTTTTTTAAATACATGTTTATATTTATGCTTTGTGCAAACACCATGACATTTAAGATTTAAATATATGAAACCATGAAATTCAAGATTTTTAAAATGCTGTGACCATGAAATTTACAAAAATGGACTGTGAATTTGGTAGGGCCCTAAATATAGGGGAGGAGCTGAAGTAAAGAACTTTAAATGTAAGCTTAGAGCCATCTGGTTTTTGCTTATAAGGGATGTAATAATACCTAGCTTTTATACAGTGCTATTTGTCAGTAGGTTTCAAAGTACTTTAAAAAGGAAGTAAGGCTCATTATCTCTATTTTACAGATGGGTAAACTGTGAAGTGACTTCCCCAAGGTCAGCCAGAGTTCCAGACGCTGTGCTCCACCTACCTACATTGCTCCTGAGAGCAGGCAGAAGATATTAATAACATTTAATAAAGTGGAGTCAATTGACTTAAGTACCATTCTAAATGATACTGAAATGCTATCCATCCATTCTTGGGTGTATTCAGTTTTGTCCTGTTAAAATGAAATAGAATGATATATAGTACAGCAAGCTATTTAAAAATGTATATCAATTATTAAAATAATTTATTTACATTGCTATTTGAAAGCTAGGATTGAAATATTGTCCAATTACTATGGACAGTTTATTTAATTATGTTTCCAGGAGTCCAATATGTCTACAGGAACAAAAACACTAATCAGAACTGAAGTAGAGGACAAGGTCGCTGACATGATAAATACACCTTCACCTAGTCAAAGCTTTAGTGTTTTGTACAGTGAACTAACATTGAAGTGATCAGCTTTTTTGTACTGCCAGGGGCATTCCTGGAAATAAATGTTTTGTCTCTCTGCCAATTAGCATCCTTGGGCTAGCATCGAAGGACACTGCACTACTGATGTGGAACCTTCCGACTCTGAGATTGACTTTACTATTTGTAGCAGCTGTTGAATGTTAGAGTAACAAAGGATGGGCTGATACCCTTTTATTTCCCCCCAAGAAATTGATTTGCTGTGAAGAGATCTCTTTTGCATTGTACACATACAAACAACTGCAATCAAAGCCTGCACTGTGAAAAATGCAGATCAGCTGAGAAATGAGTATGGAGGAATGCAAAGGGACAGCATGAGGATTACAACACATTAAATATATGCTCACTTGAAAAGTAAGTGTGTTTAATCAAACTTAATCTTCTTAGGAGAAACTACTGTCATTTTCATAACAAACAGAAAGTGTATCTTGGTTATAAAGCAGCTATGTTTGGTAGATCAAAAAGATCAATAACTATTTTTTTTTAAATATTGAAAACGTCAAAATATTGATCTAGTTAATTCAGAAAGTCCACAGCTCTGTGTACATGTACAAGCATTTTTATGTACAGGTATGATTACTCACACAAGAACTCCCATTCATTTATCTAAGTGATCACTTCATGCACGCCTCTTACTGTGGAACCTTTTTCAGTTTGAATAAGAGGGAACTAGTCAACTTTCAATTCAAAGGAGTTACACTGATTTACACCAGCTGATTTCAAATTTGTAGTATGATGAAGAATACTTTTTAAGGACAGATAATTAGAGGTGAGATCTTACCCCCACTCTGGCCCCTTTACATTTGGTAAAAGGACTGGAGTGGAATTCTCCCCAGTGATGGCACTGCTGTAAAGCTGACCTTTGAGGACCTTTTGCTAGCTATGGCACAGGGGGCACACTTGATATGGGCAGGATGACAAAGCCCCTAAAATCAGGACAGTTCTGATAATATCGGGATATCTGGTCACCCTAGATATGAGGTGGAGGTTGACTGGGGCATGTTGGGGGGTCAGCAGGCAACGATTCTGGGCAGCATTTAAGGTAACCACCTTTGTTGGATGGAAATAGGGGGAAAAATGTAAAAATAAGGGATAATGCTTTATTTTAAAGGGACGTTCTAGGGAAACACCATTTCCCATAGCATATTATATATTTTTCTCTCAAGTGTACATTTCTATTGCCCTCAAGTATACAATGCAATTATCATAAGTGTCAATTCAATGTTCAACATGGTACTTAGTATCAGTTTTAATACCTTTCAATACATCTTAAAATAAGGGAGGTATGGTCACCCTAGCTGTACTATGACCCATACAACAGCCCAGGAAGGGCCCTCATGGTTGTCTAAGGGAAGGGGAGAGCACAACTCTCTTTTGAAACTACCATAGCCCCCTCTTCCCCATGGGCTGTGAGCCTCTAAGAGCTCATCACAGAATCTCACCCTAGGTATCAGTCAGTCAGGATTTCATTTTCTTTGATCAATAGTACGTTATAAACTGAACCTGATATATCACTTCAGTGATTCATGTCATAATCAGAACAGCTGCACTGAGCAGCTAATACAATATTTCCTTGTACAAAGATGTGACTGAGTATATGGATGCCACTGGCAAAAGGATAATATAAAGCCAAATGCCTTTTGCCTCCTACTCATTTTTTCTCTCCACTCAAAAATGAGTTTTAGTTGACTTAACCTGTATACAAGTTTAATTTTCTCTAATAAAGAGTTACATTCTTCTGTGAAATTGAAGAGATAGAGACTAATAATAATGATGGGGTGAAAAAATGTAAGTTGAATACTTTTGCCTTTCACAATGGTATGGAAGCTATGGGGGTTTTTCTTGATTGACAAATGGAATGCACCAGGAGTTGACAAATGAACATGGAGAACTAAGGCAAGGCCATTCAGCATATCTGGCTTCAACAAACAGAGAGATAGTCTTACTTGCAAATAAAATAAATACCAAAGCATACAATAGACCACTGTGAAGGTCAAGGATTCACATCCTTCATTGATTTGCAGGTGCACAAGTCAGATATTTTTCTAAACAGTGTCAGGAGATAACTTGGCATCTGTAAGGGTCTTCTCTCAGACACACAACTGGTGGAATGTATGGACAGCAGGGAGGCATCCACAAAAACAGACACAGCACTCTTGAATGTAATTTTTCAATTCACTATGCAAATCAATATTGAATACCTTGGAAAAAACAGGGTCAAGTCTGAGCTCATTTGCACCAGTGAAAAATCTGACGCAATTCCATTGACTTACTATTATATATGAGATCAGAATTTGCTGTCCTTTATTTATAGCACAGAAAAACTTAAGGCTCATTTCACAGATTTTTCTATTTTATTGGTATGTTAAACTCACTGTTTGCGAGAGCCCCACTGAAGGACATAACTACTGACTACATGTAGCAGATGCTTTTGCAGATCACTTGCAAATGTATTTTATAGTAGTATTTAATACTGAGCTGGGAAAAAATATTCAACTTTACCAATATTTAATGACAATGTTGGCATTTCTTAGGAAACTACTGAAACATATTCCCTCTTCATGTCCTTTTGGTTAAGTGAATGGCAGAAAGCTTTATAAAATATGATTTTACCCTGTATCTATGGTAGTAATTCATAATGCTGTCTGTAAAGTCATAGGGCCAAATTTAAGGAGTTTCAAGCACAGATCTTAGTCACCTCCTGCTTCTTCTGATACGGGGACAGGCTGGGGGCTAAATTGGCTCCATCCTCACATAAACAAGGCTGGTCTAATTTTTGATGGCTATCACAGTCTAGTAGCCCAAGATTCCCAGAGTACAATGCACTCCAGACACTTCTCATAATGCTTCTATCATTCATGTTATGATTTGGTTTGATATAGTGGTGTTAGCAACCTGACAGCTGTTTTTTCTGTCCCCAAAGTACTCTGCCTGTCCCACATTGCAAGCATGGCTCAGTAACTCAAAAGAACGTAATAAAATAAATATGAAACCAAATGGTTGTAGCTGACATACCATGTAGTGTTGTTCCAGCAAAATTACCATCTGAAGATAAGCACAATTTACAGAATTCTGTGCAAGACCCATTCAAATTTTATTCACTGAATGCTCCTGAGTGTTTGAAATTTTGGAATTCTGGAATTAATTCTATATTTCATGTTAGCATGAACATATGTGGCCAGAAATCATACTTTAAAGAAGACATAAGGGCCTATGCAAAGAAAGAGGGTTAAAATGAATTGAACTACAAAAAATACGGTATGACCTGTGCTTTTTCCTAAAGAGGGTGCCCTAGGAAAGCACAGAGCAGTTCTGAATTTTTAAATAAAGCCCTGGCTTTTACTGACACAGAAACACACCTTTAAATGCAGTAGTGGTGGGTAAGCGGATGGGGGCGGGTGGAGTTCATATGTTTAGATCTTAAAACAATCACGGCTTGATACTCTGCAGACTAGGAACAAACAATCTCTCTTTTTTTCTTAATAAATGATTGAAGAGAAAAATCTACTTCAGAATACACTGTATATTAGCTATTAGAGCAGCCTATATGCAAAAGAAGGCGGTAATAGCTAGGAAACCAATTCTGCCACCCCCATTCATGTGTAATACCTTACTCCTCAATAGTCCCAGAGAAATCAGCATTTAATGGTACTAATCAATGTGAGTATGGGTGGCAGAATATGACCCTATATGATCAATCCACTTTTTTGATTGACTATTATTCAATCTGAATATCTGTACTGAAATTTTATAATAACCACAACCATCACTTCCTGAGTAGATTTCTAATGATCATAGACATATCATTAGAGTAGATAGTAGTTCATATTGAAAAACTGATTACAATATATATTAAAATAATAAATGCAACTATTAAATAGAATAAGTATAAAATCTCTTTTCCACATTGCCATTGCAGTTACCATTATGTTCTTCCATATTTACTTGGAAAAGGATGTGCTTGTTAATGCTCCACAAATCTGTAATGCAAATGCCACCTACCTTGTAAATCCAGAGACACCACTGCTATGTCATCCTCTAATCCTTCAATCACCTCACATTTATATCTCCCATAATCCTCCAGTGTTATATCTGTGATTACAAGAGAAGCATCATTTTCACTGCCTTTTTTCAGAAACACCCTGCCCTGGTAGTTTCCATAACTCTTCTGGTGGAGTCCCATTGCGACAAAGACGTCCACTTCCTTGAGGTAATCTGAGGTGAGTTTGGTCCACTTGACACGGATTTTGTGGGTTCCTGAGCCAGCTGATGTATGGTCACGGTAAAATTTACACGGTAGTGTGATATTGCCACCCCTGTGCGAGAAGACTTTAGTTTGTTCTGCTTCCACAAGTAGACGGGGTCCGTTTTCTGATAGAATTTGAAAAAAACAAAACAAACTAATAAATAAAAAGAACCATTACTCTGCATTCTAGCTTTTACAAAATGGGATACATGATATATGCAGTAGTAAACATTAGCTATTTGGTACAATTAGTTCTACATGATCACTCTCCTACAGCTGTGTTGTACTATACTGCAGGTATTTAGTACCAGGCTTACTATACTAGTTTTATCCTTGATAATAAATCTCTGCAATTTGAAATGAGAAGGTACCTCTAATGTAGTCCTTGCTTCATTGATGAATAGACTACTAATACATAATTGATAAATGAACATTAGTAAGTAAGTTTGAAACTGATTTCATCTACTTACAAAGGGCCAGACTGTGACCCAGCTAATGCATGAAGGATGGAGTGCAAGGCTACATTGTAGCAGGTAACAATTCAAAGGGTAGAGCAGTTTGTGGGCTCACTACTTTCCTTCCAACACTGGTGGTCAGGAAGTGGGCAGGCAGGAGGGAGGATTAAGGAGCCAATCAGCACAGCTGAGCTGGCACCCTGCAGGAAATAGCCTATGCCAAGTATAGGAGTGGGGCAGATTACTTTCCCTTGAATAAAGAAAGGAACCAGCATAAGGCAAAGGGCAAAAGACTTGTCATCAGTGGTCAGCACAGAGTTAATCTCCCATGACTCCAAAGAGTCAGAGATCCTTTACGCTGTACAAATCACAACCTTAGGTCTTTGCTAAATGTAACCCTGGACCAGGGGCGGCTCTACCTTTTTGGCCGCCCCAAGCAGTCATGCGCGGGAGGCGCCCCGGAGCCCCGGGAGCAGCGGACCTTCCGCGGGCATGACTGCGGAGGGTCCGCTGGTCGCGCGGCTCGGCTGGACCTCCCGCAGCTGCGGACGGTTTGCAGGTCCGGCGGCTCCGCTTTAACTGCCGCAGTCATGCCTGCGGGAGGTCCACTGGAGCCGCGGGACGAGCGCCCCCTCCGCAGTCATGCCTGCGGCAGGTCCGGTCGTCCCGGGGCTCCGGTGGACCTCCCGCAGGCATGACTGCGGCAGGTCCGCCGGCCCAGCCTGCCGCCCCCCTGGGAAAGGGCCGCCCCACGCGCGTGCTTGCCGCGCTGGGGTCTGGAGCCGGCCCTGCCCTGGACACAACAATGTTTTTCCAGAACGCTCAATGCCCATCCATCATGCACAAGTATGGTCACTTACAATGGATCATTCTCTTAAAACATGTGATCCTTTGGGGGCCCAGTTATGGAACCCTTATTCATTTTGGTGAGCACTTACTCCTGTGAATAGTCCCATTAAAAATAATGGGGACTACAGATGGGTAAGAGCGCTCAACTAGTGTGAGGAAGAGCTCCACCCTTGATTTGCATACTACTTTGATGTCACCATGATCTTGCAGTCAGTGAAGATTTTTGACGGTGGAATAAGATTATTCATTTGAGGCTTGTTTTGACCCAAACTGTACTACTGATGAGCAGTTTTAAAAATAATAATATAGCAGGCACCAGTACATGAAAGGATGTCTAATTTTCTCCTCATATTTTACTGTAGCCCTGGAGTTAGGGTTAAATTCAGTTGACTGCAGTCCCCCAGAGTTTGGAAGCTTATCCAAATTTATTTGAAATTTTTGTCAACTTCTCTTCAACTGCCTTTCTTTATGCTATCACCTGCCTTCTTTCAAGCCAATGAAATCCCCCCTCTCCCTCTCACATCATCAACTCCTCCTTTTTCCCTCTACCCCAGATTCCCTGCTCCAAGCTCCATTTTGCCTTCAGTGGGCCGCAATTGCTGGTACTCTGACAGATCATCATAGTCATCTGAACCAGCTGTTCTCTTCAAATCTCGCGTGCTCTGGAGCTTCTCGGAGTCAAACATACATCGTTCCATAGACTATGTTGTCTTAGGATAACCCCAGAAAGCACAAGATTTGAGGTGGCAATCAGTGCAGCAGCCCAGCTGCTGAGTAGATGGATTCATTCCCTTTGCAGCACACCTCGACCCCCACCTCTACTCCATGCATAGCTTGCAAAAACTGATGTAGCAAGCTCAGCCCTTCTGGAAAGGGCTCCAGATACTGTTGTCTTTTATCATTAGAGACACTGATTAATACTAAGGATTCACCAATGATCCACTTACTACAAGAAAATTACTAAACTCACTGTATAAATAAGTCAAGAAGAAAGACTTTGTAATTCCACAGTGGTCTGTACTGACCTGAACTGCCTAGAAATGTGCATCCCAAATATAGGTGTGGTCCGCCCATGCTCCATTCCGAGGCCCCCTCCTGCTTCCTGCTCTTCCCCCGGGTCCAGGCTGGGGTTGAGTCTAGGACAGGCTGGCCTGTGGTCTGGGACTCAGGGCAGCTGGGGCTGGTGTTCGCGCTGCCCAGCGCTCTGTGGCTGCAGGTGCTGGGGACCACACCGGCTGCCTGGTGCTCCAGGGCTGGGGGCACTAGAGTCTGCAGTGGGGAGCTTGGGGCTCTGGTGGGGGAGGGGAGTGACCTCGGGCAGAAGGGGAGGGGTTGGGGCTAGCCTCCCTGAATGGGTGATTCACACACTGCCTATATTAATTGCATAGCTCTAAAGCCCATTGAAGTCAATGGTAGTTTTCTATTCACTTCAGTGGGCTTTGGATCAAGCAAGCCCTTAGGACCAAAAGCCTAGAGACACATGCAAAAATGTTAACACAATTATTATGACTGGATGTACAAAGGGGAATAGGCATGCAGTCCAGGTAGGTAAAGAAGCCCTGAAGGAAGAAAGGAGTAAGATGGGACTTTGAGAAGCAGGAGAAAAGACTTTGAAAGTGTACGTCTGAGGCTTTTTTCTGCAGCCACATTAGGACAGCAGCAGCCACGAGACAAGAAGCAGAAAATCACATCCTCACATTCCATCTAAAGTGCATTAGAACAATGAGATATCAGGCTGTTAAGAAGGTGCTCCTGTGCTAATAGTACCCACCACCACTAGATTAAAAAATGGATCTTAAGATGTTTTTAAAAAAACTTAGTTTGATTGTATTCTGTCTGGCAAGGAATCACTTATCAACAGTTGTGTTTGCGAAATCTCTACTTTATTGTTTTGCCTTTATGGTCCCTACTTCTCTATTGTTTATTTGTATGGTTTCTGCCTGGTTCTTTGATTGTTTCTGTATGTTGCATAACTAATTTTGCAAGGCTCTTTCACTGATAAAAAGACCCTGCAAACCTGTAGAAGGTTTGAGCCCTAGGAACTGGGTAAGGGTGGGTGCCTAAATTAGGAGGGTTATGCCTTGCCCTGGGAACTGGGTAAAGGTGGATATCCTAGAGTAGGGGTAGTCAATTATTTTTTGTCAAAGTCAAAATTTCTTGGTCGTGATATAGTCAAGACTCCAAAGAAAAAAATATAATGATAATAAATAATAATAATAATACGTAAATATAAAGATTTTGGGGTCTGTTCGAAATCATCTGGTGGTCTGGATTTGGCCCACAGTCTGCCTGTTGACTACCCCTGCCCTAGAGTGAGTGGGTAAAAAATGGATCAGAAGAGATATGTTCTGAATGACAAATATACTGTGGTCCACACCTCACCCATCCAGTTGTCAAGTTGTGCAGTGCAAGCACTCATTTTGTGCCTGCCATTGCAGTTGACTGCAGGAGCCACACAATAATGTTGATATTTTTGGACGCAGCTCTAGGCTTTTGATTGTTTGAAAAAATCTGTTGGGTAAATGATACATTCATTCCCCAATAATGGGCAGCATACATTTGACTCCCATATGTACTGCATGTTGGGTACATGAAACATAGCAAAAGACATTTAAACACATCAGGAAATGCTGCCTTTTATCGTAACATCATTTGCATATCTATTCACATTCAGAAGATGTAAGCACAGAGACAAACTCATATAGCAACTTCCTAGAGACAGATTTAAGAGTAAGATATACGGCATCCCAAATATTTTAGTTTTTAGTCAGAAGGGAATGTGCCAAAAAAATAAATAAATTACTATTATATGTGCAGAATGTCTATGTAACCACTGCTGGCAGCTCTTTCAATTTCCTCCTGACTAACATGAGTTTGGTTGAGTTGTAACCAGTCTCATTATAATGAGAGATGTTCCATCCCTCTTATTCTACTTGGGGGAACCCCCCCTTCTGATTGGCTGCTCTTCCCCACTCCCCCACCTCCTGAGGAAGAGCCACCAATCAGGGCTGCTGCAGAAGGCAAGCAGAATTCTTTCCACCTCCTCTCAGGATAAAGAAGTTTTTGGATAAAGGATGGGGAGAGAGAGCAGATGACACCAGTCTCACAGGAGGTGAGGCCGGAGCAGAAAAAGTCCATCAGCTCAGGTGGTTCTGCTCACTCCTCCCCCTAGTCTCCTGTGAAAAATGTTTGTGGGCTGCTCTTTCCTCTGCTCCTGTGTCTATCTTGGCAACACCAGGCCTAGCAAGAGAAAAAGGACCAGGCCGGGGGAGAATCCCTGGAGCTACTCTGCCTCCCCCTTAGGCCTGGGAAAGGAGAGAACTGAACCCCACAGTAGCTCCCTGTGCGCAGGCCTGGGAGAGGAGGGTGACAAACCCCAATAACTGCTGGAGAAGCAGAACTGGGTTGTGGGAAAGACAGATGTGGGGATTGTGGGGGAGGAATGGCTGTGCAGTCTGCAGGGGATGCATAATGAATTGCGGGGCTCAGGGACAGGCAGATGTGTGGCTAGTGAGGGCACAGGTTAAATGAATTAAAGTGCTGAATTTTGAGGAGAAGCCAGAAGCTCCATACCATCAGGCAGCCAGTGAGAGCTCCTGCGGCAGGGGACAAAATCACCTTACTGAGTAAATCGGAGGGAATTAGCAACACTAATTGTCTCTCTCTAAGACACAGAGATTGGGCAGGAGGGAGTTCACAAATCAAAAGAGAAACCAAAAACACAAGATGATCTTTTTTTAAAAAACAAAAAAAAACCAAAAAAAAAACACTCATGATTTTTTGGGGTCTGACTCATGATTTTTGAACTTTTGAAGCTGGCAATATTGTGTAACCTTCTGGTGAGTGTATGTTGCAGCCGTTCCACACCCCCACCTGACTCGTAGACCACCTGACTATTAAAGCCCAGCTTTAGCTCAAGGTGTAGCAGCTCAGGCTTTTAACTCTGGAGGTCCCCACTGTGTCAGCCAAGATGGTGGTCATCACATTCATATGTTATGTTTATTTTCCTTTGTCTAGTTGCAGAGCTTTTATTGCACAATTCATGTTCTGGGTTAGATTCAGCACAGTGAATCAGAAATCACCACTTCCTGTGCCACCAAAGCCTGTTGCACTAGAGAATCCAGCTCTGGAGGAAGGCAGGCAATCTTTCCAGCACCAGGCTCTGTTACACAGTGGGTAGGCAGCTTCAGTCTGGAGCCCTGGCAGTGGAAGTTATGGAAGGTAATACATCTAGGAACAAATAATGCAGGTTTTACCTATAGGATGGAAGACTTGGTCTTAGAAAGCAGAGAAGGACAGAATCATCAGAGATAACTATCTCAGCATGACCTCTCAATAAAACGCTGTGGCTACAAGGGCTAAAGGAGGAATATCAAGCAGAAGTAAGGAAGTGTTGGAGAACAGCTAAGCCCTAGGTCTGAACTGAAAAATCATCCCTCAAAACGCAACAAGTGAAAGTGCTCACAACGTTTGCTAAATTTTGAGCAAGGAAAGTCCCCTGAAAACCCAAGTTTGGAAAAGATAAGAATATGACACTGGAGACATTGGAGTATGTTGTTCTTCATAACTTTGCTATCCAAATAAGAAAAATAAAAGTTATTTTAATTTTCCACCTTAAAGAAGTGATCTTGTCCCCATACACAGCATTGTTAAAAAAGCTACTAGATTATTATCTGCGGCATTGTTGTAATCCCAGAATATGAGATAGACACAGTAGGTGAGGTAATATCTTTTATTGGACCAACTTCTGCTGATGAAAGAGACAAGATTTCAAGAGCCACAGAACTCTTCTTCAGTATATTACCTCACCCATCTTGTCTCACTAGAATAGTGTGTCCAGTTCTGGTGTCTGCATTTGAGCTGGATGAATTTTTTTTTTGCTGAAACTCTATTTTTTACCATTAAAAAAAAAATCGGGTCGACCAAAAATGTTTGCAGACTTATGTCAAATTTACTGAATTGTTTCAGTTAAAAACATACGTTACAAAAAAAATAATCTGAAAACAAATAAAAAAAAGTTCAGAATGAAATGTTTTGATTATTCTGTTCAAAGTGGCTTTTTGTTTACAAATTGACTAAAAAAATTTTTTAAAGGGTAAAGAGCCTCAACAATGAAACAGTTATGGTTTTGGTTCACTGAAAAAATTGAAAATATTCTGTTTTGGGCCAACCCAAAACAATTTTTTCCCCAATATTTCAGAGCAGCCAGCAAACTGAGAGTTCAGAGGAGAGCCACAAAAAAGATCCAGGTGGTGTGCAGAGTAGGAAAGAGACAGATAGTGTATGAATTGAGTGTATTCAGGCTGAACAGCACATTAGGGAAAACAATAGACATATAGGGCTGGAGGTGTCCTTGAGAGTTCACCTAGTCCAGACCCGCATGCTGTGGCAAGATCAAGTTTACCTAGATGGTCCCTAAGAGGTGTTTGTCTAACTTGTTCTTAAAATCTTAAATATTCTTATAGTTAGAATGTTTTTCCTAATATTTAACCTAAATATCCCTTGCTGCAGATTAAGCCAATTACTTCTTCTCCTACCTCAGTGGACATAAAGAACAATTGATCACCATCCTCTTTGACAGCCTTTAACATATCTGAGGACTGTTCTCAGGTCTCCCTTCAGTCTTCTTATCTCAAGACTAAACAATTAAACTGAAAAAAAGGGAAAAGCTGTGTGGCAGCAGAGACATCCATTAAAGAATTTATAACTGTTACATCATATGTCCTACTGCACATGTGATCAACTGTAAACTCAAATTCATGCTGCTTTAAATGATATCTAGCTAAATGGTTGTTGAGCTGGGACTATTTATCTCTTTTTGAGATAAAATCCGCCATACACATGGACATATGAGAGCCCTCTACAAACAGTGATGAAGAGGCTGGATAACCTCTTGACACTCCTTGTGACTTGCAGAGAGATAAGATAAAGTTAATATCCTGGCAGCTACTCTTCTACTCTGCTATATGATCAGAACTAGGTTGAAAGAAATTTGCTGGGCAGATTTTTCAACAGAATAATTCCAGGCACTGGCCATGCCAAAGGGATAAAATATTTTGCCTCAGAAGGTAAGCAGCAGTTTGTTCTAGAAGTTCAATACATTAGATAACAGAAATAGGAATAGGAATAAATCAGCATTTCCTTCATTTTAGAATGATCCAGAAGGAGACTCTCACAGCTCTAAAATTCCTAAAATCTGCAGAACAACTTACTGGAGCCTTCTCAAATCACTTCCTGTAAGAGGAATATTTAAAAGAAGAAATTCCTTTCTAACAAAAGAGTAGGTTGCAATATCTCAACTTGTTAAAGAAATTAATTTGTTCAATTTGATTATGGTTTTAAAGTTTCTTAAAAGAAAAACAAAATATTTAACAGTACTTTGGCTTGTCAGCTATTGCTTGCTTTGTCCGACATCTGTTTTTCTATCAGTTGGACTACACTGAACAATCTGTAATAGTTTTCTTTTTGCCTCCTCCTTTAGATTTTACTTCTGCCTCTGTGCTCTCTCCTAGAGTTGGGAACTGCCCCTTTTTGGCTGAGTCATACTCTTTCTTATAACAAATAAATGAGGAAGGGACCAGCAAATGCCACAGTGGATGTCACATGGGCTTCAGGAATATGCACTGATATCGTTCCCTCTAATGAGTGTGAATCCTGCTTTTTCAGATGAAGGAGTTCTGGCCACAAAAGCTCATGAGAAAACGGAAAAAGTAAAAACAGCTTGCAAAGAACCTAGTATATCCAGGTACAGGCTGCCAGAGAGAAAGGGGTTGCTGCTGTACCTATCCTAAAGCTCATGTTGGCTGGCCTCTTGCTGTTCCATCTCGGAACCAAGTCGTCAGAGCTGTTGTGAAGGTTGATCTGCTCAGTTGAACATTTCCTGTTGGAACTATACAAAGCAGCAGCACCCAAACTCTGCCCACTCCCCCCCTCCAAATTAATTGTATTTCAAAATGTATATTGGTCGAGCAAAGGGGCTATTGACAAGTGCACAGGTAGGGGCATTGGAGGAAACATGCCTCTTAGGGTACCTCTACACAGAGCTGGAGGTATAATTTCCAGCTTGGATAGACTTACAAGTGGTAGCTCTGACTGAGCTAGCAGGTTAAAAATAGAAGTGTAGCAGCGGCGGTGCTAGCAGCAGGATGGGCTAGTTGCCCCTCATATGATCCCATCTGAAACCCTAGGTAAGAAATTACACCTCCTGCTCTAGTGTGCAAATACACTTACCCACGTCTCTTGCGTCTTGCCTCATTGTCTCCCTTATCTGACCTGAAGAATAGTTCTGTGTAGCTCGAAAGTTGCCTCTTCCAGCAACAGATAAAATATATTACCTCACCCACCTTGTCTCTGCCATACAAGTATCTATTGGGTTTCCGGGAAACGGGGCGGGCAAAGCCCGCCCCATGCTAACGGATCCCCCCCCCAGCCTAAGGGGAGGTTCCACAGGGCCTCAGAAACCCACTAATTGCGGGGGACAACTAAGAAAAGAACAGGGACAGGAGTGCGGTCAAAGGGTCATAAGAAGGGAGCCTGACGGGGACACCGAGCAGAGAACCCCGGACAGCGCCATTGCTATCACTATGCATACACCTCCCCCCTTGACTTCAGTAGGATTCCCAGATGGATTACTATAACACACTGCTTGATCTCTCAGTTAGGTTGCACCTGCTAGTTTATTGACTATATTAGCTCAAATTCTGCCCTCAATGCACATTAATAGCTTTCAGTGTTTCTCACTGGCTTCTACACATGAGAACAGAATTTAGCCCATTATGACTAGTGGCATATCAGCTTTGGGAAATTATGAGAATATTGCAGACCAGGAGGCAAGAGTCTGGACAGTGTGTAGACACCATTCATGCAGCTAGCTGCGAACCTTGTCAAATGGTCTTTGTCAGATTTTATCCATCAAAAATTACTCAGAATGTAATGATTGTAATGCCACACAACATGGTAAGTAAGCATAGACCAGAAGTAACAGAGGAGGAGAAGGACCTCGGAGTATTGGTTGGATCACAGGATGACTATGAGCCACCAATGTGATATGGCCATTAAAAAAGCTAATGCGGTTTTAGGATGCATCAGGCGAGGTATTTCCAGCAAAGATAAGGTGTTAGTACGTTATTCAAGGCACTGGTGAGACCTCATCTGGAATACTGTGGGCAGTTCTGATCTCCCATGTTTAAGAAGGATGAATTCAAACTGGAACAGGTACAGAGAAGGGCTACTAGGATGATCCGAGGAATAGAAAACCTATCTTATGAAAGGAGACTCAAAGAGCTTGGCTTGTTTAGCCTAACCAAAAGAAGGTTATGGGGGGATATGATTGCTCTTTATAAATATATCAGAGGGATAAATATTAGGGAGGCAGAGAAATTATTTAAGCTTAGTACCAATGTGGACACAAGAACAAATGGATATAAACTGGACAGTAGGAAGTTTAGACTTGAAATTAGATGAAGGTTTCTAACCATTAGAGGAGTGAAGTTCTGGAACAGCCTTCCAAGGCGAGTAGTGGGGGCAAAACACATATCTGGCTTCAAGACTAAGCTTGATAAGTTTATGGAGGGGATGGTACGATGGGATAGCCTAATTTTGGCAATTAATTTGGCAATCGATCTTTGATTATCAGCAGGTAAGTATGCCCAGTGGTCTGTGATGGGATGTTAGATGGGCTGGGATCTGAGTTACTACAGAGAATTCTTTCCTGGGTGCTGGCCAGTGAGTCTTGCCCACATGCTCAGGATTTTACTGATCGCCGTATCTGGGGTCAGGAAGGAATTTTCCTCCAGGGCAGATTGGCAGAGGCCTTGGAGGTTTTTTGCCTTCCTCTGCAGCATGGGGCACGGGTCACTTGCTGGAGGATTCTCTGCAGCTTGAGGTCTTCAAACCACAATTTGAGGACTTCAATAACTAAGACATAGGTTAGGGGTTTGTTACAGGAGTGGGTGGGTGAGATTCTATGGCCTGCATTGTGCAGGAGGTCAGACTAGATGATCATAATGGTCCCTTCTGACCTTAAAGTCTATGAGTCTATGAGAGCTGAAGGGAAGAACTTACAGTCCAACTACAAAATATGTGAATAATGGAAGAAAACCACAATTTTAAGAATTTTTCCTTCAGCTATACTGAGTGTGTTTTGTCAGGTACATTCCTTTTACTGCCTACATGATCTATAGTTTCAGCTTCCAGGCACTATTTTGCTCCCAATGGTGGAACATCCATGGAGTTATTAGCTAGATTTGATTCCTGCTTTCAACAGCTTTGCTATTCTGTTATAGGATTTAAGCATAACCTTAGTCTTAAAATATGATCACTTACTCCTCGGATAGGGCAACAAAGTGGGCCATATTGCATTTATTCAAGGATTCAGTAGTCATTACAAAGGTAACACTAATCAGCCATTATATCTAGGGAATATTAGTACTAATAAGACTACATTTGAGTATCTGAAGTGAAGAATCTGTGGTAGTGACACATTTTTAACACAAAACATGAAGAATTATGCATGGAAACTTTTTTTCCCCCTATGTTTTTGTTTTGTTTTTTGGCGAAACACCTCTCTAAATTTGTTGTCTGGCCAACACAAGCTTTTTTGTACTTATTTGGCTGAAACACCAACTACACTTCATTTGTATCAAGAGAGAGCAAAATGCATAAGTGTCAAAGTTGTATTCTTCCAGCTCGAAACTTGTCAGGAAAATTATTTTCCACACATTATTTTTGTAAGTATTAATGCCAGATATGAGCCTCTGACGCACAGTATCTCATCATCTAGTCATAGAGATGCCAGAAATCTGGGTTGAAAGTTCACATAAAACTGTTCCAATCAACAATACTATGGCACTCTACCTCAGAGTAGCACCCGGGAACGCCCATATTCACCACTGTCATATAATTAGGATACATTTTTGTACAAAGTTTGCCTTGTGAGGTATCGTTTTAAAAGTTCTGATCTGGTGAACATTAATATCCTATTTAATTGTATATGCTATCATTGTATGGGAAGTTATGAAGTTTTGCTTACGTGTGTGTTACTGAAATATGTTGTGAGGTTGGGAACACACACAACCCGCCTTTCAGGTACAACAATGGAGTAGCCAGACAGCTGTTAATGGCTCATCAATGCCCCTCAAGGAAAGAATCCACTATCTTGGGCTGCCTTTGAGCAGAGACTGACAACTTGGCCAAATTAGGTGATGGGTCTGTTATCTGGATAAATATCCACTAGGGGTTTAAGATCAGATGGCCTTTAAGTGATGACTTGTATTCAAATTGCAAGTAGTGAACTATTAGTTTGCACCAGATCGCCCCTAATTTAGATTATTTTAAACTTTTTTGGTAATATTATGAAGAGAAAGCAGATAAGTATTCAGTTCAATTAAATGCAGCAAACGCAAGAAAAATAAGTCAGGAGCATAGAAGGATTAATAGAGATATTCTTCTTGCTATTGAGCTGTGTTGAGATTTTCTTGTCTGAATAAGGACTGCTGGGAAACAGTTGGCCATGAGAGGGCAGAGATAGGCCTGAGAGATTTGCTGCAGGGAGCCTACATTGGGGCCATAGAGACCACTGCAGAATCAGGGTTCGTCTCCCCACTCACTTCCTTCAAGACAAAAGAGCAAAGCACTCCAGGTCACTATGCTAATTCTGAAAGTGGCCAGTATCAGATGCCTTGTACAGCGGCTCTGGCTGCCAGCTGCTCCTCACTAGCTGACCACCTTATTGTGAGGAAGGGCGAGCTCTGGGTGCAGAGGACCTCTCCATACATGGAAATTTTGCCTGTCCTTGGTTGATCAATATGTCTTTCCTTTTCCAACGACATCAAATTTGCAAGTTTGCTTCTTACACTGTGGTGTACACAACAGAAAACTTGCTACTGTACATGCAGAGGGTGTATATAAAGGGTAGAGAAATTATGCTTAACATTAACTTTAAATCACAACTGTTCAAGGAAATGCTATAGCACAGGCCTAGCCAAACAAGTCCCATGTATTCTCTCCCCTGGGCTTTCTTGTTTGTTTTTTAAATCTTGGACAAATTGGATGCATATGTTAAAGCTTCCTATCACCCTTAAGGAATTAAGTTGGCAGTTAGTGCTTTAGCTGAGTCAACTTTGTTTATTGCAGAGTTGCAACTTACAGGAGGAGTATTTCTTCTCTCAAATAGATACCCTGGGTCTTTGAATTATTACACAGCAAGTGGCACTTTGAATGGGTTCAAAAGATACCCAAAAGTGAGTGTTGAGGGAAATCACAGTTTTCCTTATTTACAGTTTCTCAGAGTCCCTACGGGTTTGTCTTTGCAGAAAAATTATACTGCTTTAACTATACCAGTTTAGTTAAACCTGTACAGTCCTCCCAGTGTGGAGACTGTTACAACAGTATAGGGGTGCTTATACTGCTATAGTTTGTTTCTGTAAATGTAGGCCTAGTCTACACACAGTTTTATACCAATTTAACTATGTTGGTTACAGATGTGATTTTTTCCCCCAAGAGCATTCAATTGGTATAATCCCTAGTGCGGACACAGGTGTACCAGTATAAACGTGACTATGCCAGTTTAGCTTACTCTCTTATATTTCCATTATCTTTATTCCAGTATAGTTAATAGCAGTACAGTTTTGTGTGTAGACAAACCCATAAGAGAATAAGCTATACTAGAATAAGACACACTAATACACATAGACATATCTCAAGTTATTAGGAAGAAACAGGTAATAGTAATGGAGGATTCAATTATTAGAAATATAATAGTTGGGTTTGTGATGACCAGGAGAGCCTCGCGGTGAATTGCCTGCCAGGTGCAAAGGTTGTGGACCTCTCGAGATAGATTTACAGTCTGGGTAAGAAGCCAGAGGTTGTGGTACATGTAGGTACCAATGACACAGGGACAGGTAGGAGAGAAGTCATGGAGGCCAAATTTAGGCTCTTAGGTAAGAGATTGAAGTCCAGAACCTCCATGGTACATTCTTTGAAATGCTACCAGTTACACATGCAGGGCCAGTTAGACAGGCAGAACTGCCAGGTCTCAATCTGTGGATGAAACAATGGTGTTTGGATTAGAAATTTAGATTTACTAGGAACTGGGTTCCACCAAATCAAAATGGAACCAGATTGCTGGCATGTAAAATTTAAAAGGTTATAGGTTTTTAAACTAAGGGCTTGGGGAAAAGCCAGCAGGTGCCAAGTAGCACATGGTTCAGAAAGATACATCCCTTGGAGAAGAAATTATTAAAGGGGATATTCTATATCCTAGTAAAGAGGAGAGGATAAATTAATAAAGCACAGGTAGGAACAAAAGAGAAACAAACAAAAAAAGTCCCATTCAATTACATTACACGAAGGCAGACAACTATATTGACAAATTTTATAAGTGCTTCTATAAAAATGCAAGAAGTCTAAATACTAAAATGGGTGAACTTGAGTACCTGGTATTAAATGATTATATTGATACAACAGGCATCACAGAAACTTAGCGAAATGATGATAAATCAATGGGACATGGTAACATCATGGTACAAAATATGTAGGAATGATAGAGTAGGTCATGCTTGTGCGAGAATGGTATATACATGAAAGAAAGCATGGAGTCAAATATAGTGAAAGTCTTAAATGAATCAAACTGCACCATAGACTCTCTATGGATAGCAATTCCATTCTTGAATAATAAGAGTATAGCAGTAGGAATATACACTGACCACCTGACCGGGATGGTGATGGTGACTGAAATGGGGATTAGAGAGTCTACACAAACAGAAACCTCAATAATAATGGGGGATTTCAACTTTCCCCATATTGACTGAGTACATGTCATCTCAGGATGCAGAGATAAAATTTCTAGACATTATTAATGACTGCTTCTCGGCGCAGCTGGTCCTGGAACCCACAAGTGGAGAGGCAATTGTTGATTTAGTCCTAAATGGCACACGGGATCTGATCCAAGAGGTGAATATAGCTGAACCACTCAGTAACAGCAACTATAATGTAATTAAATTTAACATCCTTGAAGGAGGGAAATACAAAGAAACCCACTATAGTAGCATTTAAACTTCAGAAAGGGAACTGCACAAAAATGAGACGAGTTAAACTGAAATTAAAAGGAACAATCACAAGAATGAAATCCCTGCAAGCTAAAGGAGCACTTAAGGAAGACTAGGCTATTATGGAGAAGCTACATTAATTCTTTGTATCGACCTTCACTGCAGAGGATTTAATTTGAGGGAGATTCCCATACCCTGAGCCATTTTTTTTAGATGACTAATCTGATGAACTGTAGAGGAGGTTTTGGAACAAATCGATAAATTAAACAGTAATAAGTCACTAGGGCCAGATGGTATTCACTCAAGAGTTCTGCAATTTCATATTGAGTTCCTTCAGAACTACTTATTGTGGTATGTAACCTATCACTTAAATCAGCCTCTGTACCAGATGACTGGCAGATAGATAACATGACACCAATTTTTAAAAAAGGTTCCAGAGGTGATCCTGGCAATAATAAACCAGTAAACCTAACTTCAGTACCAGCAAATTGGTTGAAACCATAGTAAAGTACAGAATTATCAGACATGTAGATGAATACAATACACTGGGGAAGAGTCAACACAGCTTTTGTAAAGGGAAATCATGCCTCGCCAATCTATAAGAATTCTTTGAGGGTTCAACAAACATGTGGACAAGGATGATCCAGTGGACTTAGTATACTTGGACTTTCAGAAAACTTTTGATAAGGTCCCTCATTAACCATTCTTAAGCAAACTAAGCAGTCATGGGAGAAGAGGAAAGGCCCTCTTATGGATTAGTAACTGGTTAAAAGACAGGAAACAAAGGGTAGGAACAAACAGTCAATTTTCAGGGTAGAGAGAGGTAAATAGCAGGATCGACCCAAGAGCTATACTGGGACCAGTGCTGTTCAACATATTCATAAATGATCTGGAAAAAGGAGTAAACAGCAAAGTGGAAAAATTTATAGATGATACAAAATTACTTAAGAAAGGAAGTCTAAAGCAGACTGTGAAGAGTTACAAAGGGATCTCACAAAACTAGGTAGCTCAAGAAATTCAGTGTTGATAAATGCAGAGTAATGCACACGGAAAACATGATTCCAACCATACACACACAATGATGGGGTATAAATTAGCAGTTACTACTCAAGAAAGAGATGTTAGAGTCATCATGGATAGTTCTCCGAAAACATCTGTTTAATGTGCAGCAGCATTCAAAAAAGCTAACAGAATATTAGAAACCATGAGGAAAGAAACAGATAAGAGAAAATGTCATAATGCTACTA
Organism: Mauremys mutica; assembly: GCF_020497125.1. Lineage (NCBI taxonomy): Eukaryota > Metazoa > Chordata > Testudines > Geoemydidae > Mauremys > Mauremys mutica. Next base: position 50,428,224 of record NC_059077.1, read on the forward strand.
TATAAATCCATGGTATGCCCACATCTTGAATACTGTGTGCAGTTCTGGTCGCCCATCTCAAAAAAGATTACCAGAATAGGAAAAATTACAGAGTAGAGTAACAAAGATGATTAGGGATATGGAACAGTTCCATCTGAGGAGACATTAAAGAGACTGGAACTGTTCAGCTTGGAAAAGAGATGGCTGAGGTCGGAAATGATCGAAATATATAAAATAATGTGGAGAAAGTGAATAAGGAAGTGTTATTTACCCCCTTATTATAAGCCAAGAACCAGGGGCCACCCAATGAAATTAGTAGATAGCAGCTTTAAAACAAACAAAGAAGTACTTCTTCATATAACACACAGTCAACCTGTGGAACTTATGGCCAGTGGATGTTGTGAAGGCCAAAACTATAATTGGGTACAAAAAAGAATTAGTTAAGTTCATGGAGGCTAGGTCTCTCAATGGCTATTAGCCAAGGTGGACAGAGATGCAACCCCATGCTCTGGGTGTCCCTAAACCTCTAACTGCTAGAAGTTAGGCCTGGATGACAGGGAATGGATCACTCAGGTCAAGTCTACACTATCGCTTAAGTTGATCTAATAACGCAAGTTTCACTCTGTCCAAACCCTCACTATGTCGGTGGGAGATGCTCTCCCGCTGACACAACTACCACTTCTCGCTGAGGTGGAGTCATTATGCCAACAGGAGAGTGCAGCTGCGCCGATGTAGCACTGTAGTGTACACTTGACCTCAATAAATTGTCCTGGTCTGTTGACTCATCCTGAAGCATCTGGCACTGGCCCCTGTTGGAAAATAGGATACTGGACTAGATGGATCATTGGTCTGATCCAGTATGGCCATTCTTATGTTCTTAATAAATGTTTTATCAGTAACTATCTGTAGCAGCAAACCCCCTTCTCTGTGACTAAAAAGCAATAACAAAAACCCCTTGTGTTTGTTGTAATGAAAATCTGCTGACTGTTTGGGGTGTCCATTTATTTTAGAGACCGACCTCTGTGTGTCTTTCCTATATGCTTCCCTCCAACTCTTTGAGGTTAAAGGACATTCCTTCAGGGCAGCTAAGAGCATAGGGACAACTACTTAGTATTCCACTTGAGCTGCTGCATATTGAGGAGGGAGAGGGCTTTTTGCTTATGGGTTCTCAGACAGACAGCATACAATCTGGCACTGAAAGTTCCCTCCCAGATAACTTACATGCCCATTGCAGACCTTCCCCAGAGAGAGTCGTGGGTAACAGAGATTTGCCTGTACCTCCCTGAAAATGTAAAGTGTCCAGTGTTGTCTCGGTCTGTTTATCTACTGCTAAACTCAAAGAATGGATTAATCAGAAACCATCCCTGCAGTGAGACTACAGGAGGACTCCTTGAACAATCTTGGGTTAGATCCCACTGTATTATTTGAAATTACACAAATAAAACCTCTGTCAAAGTTATCAAAAAATTATCCGTTAGCTCTACCATGTTATATTTAATTTTAAATTAAAAACAAACAAAAAATAAAAAAAACAAGGACCCTCTGGAAGACAGGTTGTCAAGTCTGTCCCCTTGTTTGTGATAATACAAGAGAGTTACTCAGAGCTTAGGGCAATGTAAATTCCAGGCTTTTATATGCCAATGCAAATGGGAAATTAAAGGTGAAGCATCCAGCGTTGCAGGCCATGGTAGGATCTCCTCTTTCCAGTTGGCTCTACAATTTACCAGGGCTCAGTGCTACGTGCTTCTTTTTAATAAGCTTCCAAAGCAGGCCAGCTTTTCTGATGAACAGGGTAGCCTCCCATGAACCAGAATCCAAAGAACTTCTGTGGCTTTTCCACTTTTTTGTAGCACAAACCACATGTAATACTTTGAGCCTTGGTTTGGGAAACCCCGGAAAGTGATGTTGTGCTTTGGAACCTTCATAAACTGAAGGAACTTCTCAAATTCAGAATCAAGAACCCAGTCCTGCAAGATGCTGAGTGACTTCCCCTCAGTAGGAAATGAAAGGGGCTTGGCACCTTACAGGACTGGATTGCAAACATGCTAAAGTCATGTGTGTGCAGACCAAGCCTAGAAAAAACTGTCTGTGCCTTGTGTCTGTTAATGAAAAAATATTGGGACAGCAAATCATTTAAGAATTTTAATTAAACTGAAAAATTTTCAATACAATTTATTTTCTGACCTCAAAATCTCTGCTAACCCTTGCTTAAATTGAAGTATTAACTCAACTTGCTCATTCTTCATTGTAGAATTCAGAAGTAATGTTACTAGTGGTGCCAGATCAACAGCCTTGGAGACTGGAGTCTGCTGTCAATGGAGCAGATAGTACCTGGGTAGCAGTACAACATATTTCCCTACACTGACTTGCTTCTGAGTGGCAGACCTTTCATGGAGGATCATCTCTAAAGGTAAATTCTCTCTTTTACCAGTTTAATGTGAGGCCTCTAGGATGAAGCAATCAACAATGGGGCTAATTAGTAACATTGTAGTGGAATTTTTGTAATGGGGCCATCTGCCTATTAGGAAATAAACTGATAACTCAACGAATAGGCCATGCTCAGTTATCTGAATTGTGTGATTTTTGGTCACTAATGAACTGGGATAGAGCTGAACCAAAGACCTACAGGAGAAGAGATGCTCTCTCTCAGGCTACTGCTATAGTGTGTATATTCTATTAGCAGCTTCCTTACAATATCAGGCCAAATTCTGCTCTCAGTTATACTAGTATAAATAAGGAGTAGATCCACTGAAGTCAATCAAGTTACACTGAAACCACTGTAATTGAGAGAAGAGTCTGGCCCACTGTCTTTTGAGATAACGAGCTACGTAGTTGATACAATAACTATTAACATCAGTATCGCAGCTCTGTGATTGGCTAGATATGATGCAGTTGCTTGGATTTCCCCATCCTGACTGGGACTTCAATCAGAGTTAGCTGGCTGAACCCACAAAAGACAGAAGGACTGCTTCTGATCTCAGCTATGCCAGCATAAATCTAAAGTAACTCCATTGAAGTAAATGGAGTTATTCTGGATTTTCACTAGCATAACTGAGAGCAGAATTGGCCCAGACATTATGTTGATTGGCTGGGGGGAAGCATCAAGAAGAAATAGCAGAGATTATTTCTTGCCCTTTGATTGTACGGGGTATGCCTGACCTTTGTAATTAAAAGTTCACAGCTGAGGGATACTGTTAAACATTCTGTGCAGTTTCTGGTTTTCAGACAGCAGCAGTGGTCAAGAGCACTTTTCTCCATCCAGTGTCAGCTGGAAGGTTGCAACCTTTCCTTTTCAATGTGGACCCTGCTACAGTTATCCAGAACTTTGTCATCTCCAGACTGAAGTACTCCTGTGCATTGCTCCCTATGATGACAGTACCTGTAAACCTCTCAGAGACTTCAGCTGTGCTGAAGAATGCTGCTGCCTCCTTTATTTGGTGGTGCTTTTTGCATGTAGCATTTTACCCATATGCTCCAGAGCCTGAACTAACTTCCATCTTGTTTCTAGGTCTGGATCTTTTCATATGTTGTGCAGCTCTAGGCAGAATGTAGTTCCAACTCTAAATGGAGCCTCTGGGCACTACCAGAATACAAATAATTAACAAAATAATAATTAATTGTAAAAACATCAGGTGTGCAGTCTAACCTATTATGTCCTTTACAATTTGCATCCTGTGTATCTTAGGAGCCACCTCACTGCTTGTGTTCTATACTATGAAGTGTAGTGGTCTCTCTAACCAACAGAAATTGGTCCAATAAAAGATATTATCTCACCCACCTTCTCTGTGCTCTATACTGACCATTCAGTTCAGATGATGTGCAACAGCTAAATAAAGTCCCTTGATGTTATGTACATCCACAAGTGGGGTTAGGGCATTTTCAGTGGATGATCCTCAACTGTGAAATTCACTCTCCCACTTGGTCTTAGAGAGCCTGAATCAGCTGAACTTCAGGGCTCGTAGTAAAGCTGGACTATAATAATTACTCAGGCTTTATTCTGAGGAGGTGAATCGAAAGCGGAAGAGCTCAGATTTTGTGGGTGGGAAAGAGGTTTAGCAGATGTTTTGCCAGCTTTGAACTATTCTGCTATATCCTTTCATAGACTGAGTTGATTGTAAGCAGAGAGACTGACAATAAGTGAATTGTACAGCTTGAAAAATAAACTCAAAGTAGTAGGTGAATAAGCAATTTTAAGAGGTGAAATTTAGGTAGAGCTGCCTTTGGTTTTGTTTAAATGTTTGCTTCAGCACTAAGAGTGATCTTCAAAAAAATAAATAAAAAAGTCCAGTGCTATGAAGCAATGAAGTGTTATGATGAGAAAGGAAGACTTAAACATTAATTAGACACCAATGTCAAATATAAAATTCACTTTTGGGAATGAATGCTCACTGTGTCACAGAACCATTATGTCTTCAGTTTGATTTGCATATTTCTTTGACCTTCATAGCATGAATTTCTTTATAGTGAAACCAGCTCTCAGTGACTCTTATTTGACCTTGAAGATATAAGGGCCTGGTCCTAATAGGTGCAAAGCACTTACAAATCCCTGGAAAGTCATTGGGAGTTGCGAGTGCTCTGCACCTCTCAGTATTGAGCCTTAACTTGATATTTTATTTTATAAGGAAGCTCAAATAACATAATTTGATGAGTAGTAAGAAAAAGGCACCAAACTTTTTTTCCCTCTCTCTCTGTCTCCCCCTCACACACACACACACACACACACACACACAGCAGTAAAACACCACGTTTCTTAATTCTGCAAAATTTATATGTTACAGCTATTATCTCAACCAGTGCTAGTAAACATACAAATAAAGGAAGGCAAATCTCTGCCTGTCCTTATGGCATAAATGTCCTGGCTTTCCTCATACAGGATGACCCTCAACAACTGAAGCTAGGACTGAAAAAACATCTGCATTGTGCTGCAGACTCAAATCCTGATACAGCTCTAAGCTTTAGGATTCGAATGAACCCAACAAGATTATGCAGAGGGGCAGAATAACTCTACACATTAATTAGAGCTATGTGGAAGGACATATTTATTTTGGGGTAAGCTACTTTTTCTGACATTTGTGTGCCTGATTCTGATTTCATTTCACTGTCTTTCTAAGTATTAATCAGCCATTATCATAATCTGTGATGTGAAGATTTGGTATGAGCCAGCCTTAAATCATATTTATGCCATAATAAAGTAAAGGTATTTAAATCTGCTGCAGTTGCTAATTACTTTAGACTGCATTCTTTTTTTTTTAAATATGCTGGCTTTTACTCACAAATTATTGCAATGATTGACTAACTGCTGTTAAAAGTAAGCAATGCAACTTTCATTTTCCAAAATTTCTTTAAGAGTATAATAATGCAATAGAACAGAAGAAAAAGGGCTCAATATTAACAGTGTAAAAAAAACCAGGCAGTGCAGCAGGACTGAAAATTAAGGAACATTAAGCACAACAATATCTCTGAGGACTATTAATGTATTGGTAATTTCTGTTGTATATATCTGTATTTCCTTACCTTGGATGTGAATAATTCTGTCATGCTCCAGAGTGTAGTTGCCAGTATGTTCAGCCCAGCAGATAGAAATCAGCACCAGAAAGAGTAGACTCTTCATTTTTTATAGCCAAAAGAATCTTCTTCACTGTGAGAGCATCACATACAAAAAGGCTTGTGAATTTTGGAAGTCTTTAGTGTTGCACTGCACAACTTGTTACAGCCTGATCATGGTATAACGAGTCTATAAAATATTTAACCCTCTCTGCTGAAAAAGTTACAGTAGCTAGTATTTTAGACATAAAGACTGAAGCTTTTCTCATTAGAGTTACCTACATCCCTTTAAATTAAACTAGAAATCAAAAAATATTTAACTCTATCTATGCAGAAGTGCAAATATGAACATATACAAGTACACATAAACATACACAAAATAGTAAGCAATAACTGCTTCTAAAAATGTTTTAGTGTACTTTTGGTTTTCCAAAACTACTCCATATTGGTCTATTAATGCAAGTAACAATGATCTAATCTATAACCATATACTGTATAATACAAACAAATACAAATGAATCCTTAGCAAGTAAATCGTATTTTCATGGCATTTTAGTCCAGGCTGCAAGTTAGCTTAGCAAAATGGGTGTTAAGTTTACTTGATCCAAACAGAAAAGATGACAGAATATTTGTCAGACAGATCACAAAAGATATATTTTATTTCAGATCCACTTACCATTTTAAAGGGTGCCTAAGTATACAGTGAAATGTTGGGAACCATGCACAAAGTAGGTTAGAGTTCTATAGGCTACCACTGCAGTTGCCCTGATTGATTTTTCATTCATTTCTACCTAGAATGCTGACGCACTAACTTAGTGTGCCAGGTAGGGTCTCTGCAGTCAGCAGAGCTGAGCGCTGCAGGGAAAATCTCTGCCAGCCTCAGAGTAATAATTAGGCAAATGAAGACCTGAAATAGATAACAAGGCATAAAATACAAAACCCTTTTGCAGAGGGTTTAAGCTGATGTAGTCTTCAGAGCAATCACTATTATAACACTGGATTCTCTAAATAGAGGAACATATTCTCAAACTTCGCCTTTCAAGAGACTAGGATTTTTTTTAATAAACTTCAAATAATGAGAATGTTATGAAACACAACTACTTATGATATACTCAGTATATTCTTACTGAATATAGCTTACTAACAGAGAAAGCACATTTTATTATCTTGTTTTCTTATATCAGAGCTAGACAGGAGTCTGACCTCAAACCCAAGGTTGGCTCCAGGCACCAGCTTAGCAAGCAAGGTGCTTGGGGTGGCCACTCCGGAGAAGGGTGGCAGGTCCAGCTATTCGGCTGCAATTCGGTCGGAGTGAAGGACCTCCCGCAGATCGCGATCGCAGCTTTATTTAGTTTATAGTTTTTGGCTGCTTGGGGCGGCAAAACCCCTGGAGCCGGCCCTGCTCTAACCCCAGATAAAAAACACCCCCAAACTTAGGGGGGTACTCACAGTCAGAACCCAGATCAAAATCTGAACTCTGCAAACAGTCTCTATCCCTATAATACAGTAGCCCCTGGATGTAAATAAATTACTCATGAACATGAAGGTGTTTTGAATCCAGATCCAAATGTGATTTGAGCCTCTCTAGTCATAAGCGAACAAGCACAAATAGCACAATTGTGCTCCTATTTTTTCCCTATAATAGAACTTTCATGTCAGCACTGCTGCAGAATGCTGGGGACAAGAAAACAGGGCTGCCTGGGGCGGGGGGGGGGGGGGGGAAGTGGGGCAATTTGCCCCAGGCCCCACAGGGACCCCCATGAGAGTTTTTCGGGGGCCCTGGAGCAGGGTCCTTCACTCGCGGGGCCCGGCCCCCCCCCAGAAAACTCTCATGGGGCCCGGGCCCCCAAAGCTTCTTCCGCTCCGGGTCTTTGGCAGCAATTCGGCAACGGGGGGTCCTTCCGCCCCGGGACCCACCGCCGAAATGCCGGGTCTTCGGCGGCAATTCAGCAACGGGAGACCCGCTGCCGAAGACCCCAGGCCCCCTGAATCCTCTGGGCGGCCCTGCAAGAACAAGGGCAGAATATTAACAAACAGGGTCCAACTGTCCAGGGACCCTTACCTTTGATAAAGATGAATCTTTGTGTTATCATGGATTCTAGAGTGAGATGACTTTGAAGTCTGATTTTTGCTTTCTTTAACAATGTTTGATACCTTGGTTCAGTGATCCCTTGGATAGCCTTTGCTGGAGTGGTTCCTATGTTTCCTGGCTGAATTTTTAAAGATGCTTTTCTCTAGTGAAACCCATAGGGAAAGACAGACAGCAATGTCATGCCACCTGCCCTGCCAACTGGTGACTCCCAATGTACTGACAACATTCCCTCTGAGACGCACTGGAGTGAAACTGGCCCATTCTGTCAGCAGACATTGTACAAGTTTACCACAATAGCTCTATCAAGACACGTCAGCTAACCCACTATGGACTTTTGTTAAGCAGAAAGTACCAGTCATGCAAAATTGCAAGCTTGCGGACTAAGCCAGGATTTTAATGCATGTCTTTAGAGCCAGTGTCCCCCCACTCACACAAAATAATGCTGCCAGCTATTCCAGGCTTGGAAATGGCCCATAAGGGGCTCTTGCAGCCAGAACATAAATTAAGAGAAACCCTGAGGCTAACCTAGTGTATTCTGAGAACTAGTCACACTCCTGAACAAGCTGTTACCAGGAGCACAAATATGGGTCCCATTTCCATTGATGTGTTTGGTGCAGGAGCAAAGAATCAGAAGTATCAGGCCCTAGATGTCCAGTAACATCAATCACTTCTCAAATTCCCTCTCTTAGTCTCCCATTAGGTTGATTACCACAGTCATACTTTTTTTTTCATGACTCTTCTCCATAATTTTTTTGGTCAGGCAGGCTTTGCACAACCGATCCTAGTGGCAGAGTGCAAGGCTAGGCCTGTGTACAATACTGGTAAGGAGCATCTTTCTCCCTCTGATACACAATCTGACTGAATATATAGTTAACTTCTACAAGAGAGCTGCAAACTCATGAGATTACTGAAGGTGTTGCAATTTTTCTCATAACCACATGAGAAACTGCAGGCGAGGAGGCAACTCAGGAATTAGAAGCTGAACTGCCTGCAGTCCCTACTTCTGGCCACTAGAAGCTGCATGCTCTTATCCTTCTCCAGCTTCATTATGGTGCAATAAGACTGGGGGCAATGTGATGATCCCAGTACAACCCAAGGAAGTGAAGTACGATGGGTGGGGAAGTCCCCTTGCATTGTTGTGTTTATTTCAGGTTCAATTTGCACTCTGAAACATGTGCACACTAATGGGTGTCAAGATCTTTAGATTTACGAGTTCAAAATGCAGGAGTCACACGACAGGTCCAAAATGTGATTTAAAACAAACAAAACAAAACAAAAAACCCTCATGTATTTTATACTAATCTCTTGATTTTTTATATGTTGAGGATGCCAGTGCTGCATTAGCTTTCTTAATGGAATAATTTACAATGGGTCATTACAAGGGTTTTCCCAAATTATTATGTTTATAGGAGCTAGCCAACAAATGGTCAGTATACATGCCTGGGCACACACACCCACCCACGCTCACATGCATGCGCACACACACACACACACACACACACACACACACAGAGTTAGGATCTGTGTGTGTGCTTTCCCTGCCTCTGATCAAGTTTATCTCCTGCTATGGTTACTATCCCTGCCAGGCTCACTTTGCCTTTGTAATGCACCAGAATTACACCAGATAGTAGGGGGGACTTTAAGATAGGTCCTGGGGGAGAATATAACAAGGTGCCCTCTCTAAAGATTCATCCTTTTCCCCTGAAAAAATAACCCAGCATCTTAATCTTGGGTCTGGCTGAGCTGTGATCAATTCAGGACTAAAAAGTGGCTATATCCTTAGGGCTGTCAGGAGACAGTTTGACCTTCAGCATAACTTAGAGCTGCCTCAAGACTTCTCTAGTTTATCACCACCTACAATGGCCTTCAAGGTGCTGTTGTGGATATTGAGAATTTCTGAATCAGGGTATATTCTGACCTCGCCCCTTCTTCCTCCTGGAACATCCCCTATGACTGGAGCTATGATTTTGGAGGGGACAGGAGCTGGAACACTGCAAAGCAGACTTATCAGAGCCAGTGATTTGACACTCAGTATAGGTTGTAGGTTTTCTAGAAGCTATTAGCCAAAGCAATTTGCATCTTCCACTCTAGCCTCAAAAAAAATAATCCGAGTTTCTGCTTCTGCAGCAGTCCAGGAAGACTCCAGGGGTGACATGATGGGTGTGAATATTTTGATATTAAAATAAATACAACTATTGGCAGTCAGTGAATGTTGGGGGGAAATGATAATGGTTTTCTGGGCTCAAGAAGTTTGCACTGGTTTAGATTGTTGTAGTTTACATAATCTACTATCTTACTAGATAGGGATGCAAAGAAGCTGAGTATTTACTTTTAAAAATTATTTTTAGAGGCTCTCAGACCTTAGTATAATAGTCAAGAACTAAACAACAAATTAATTTTTAGGGCTTGCTTTGTGTTCAGTTTATAAATTCTCTCAATTTGCTCCCCCTTGGTGTAGTAGGAAATCATGATGTTCATCAACTAGAGTACATTTTGTTATATTTAAGTGGCCATTACTAATCTAGATTACTAGCAAGTGTAGAATGCTAAAAAGCACTATTAATTGTATTTTTGATAGCATAGTCTAAAAATCAGTAACATGCCTTGATTCAGCAATTCCACCATTTATGTAAGAAATATTGTTTTGAAGATGTATTCAAACAGTGTGATGTATAGAATGCAATGTTAACTAGTTATTTTCATAGGTTTAATTTTTTTCTGAAGAGATTATGATGTGCTATTCCAAATTATTTTTTTCCTTAGTGAGTGAAGAAAGTTATCATGTTATTGCAGGAAGCCTGGAACACAATCATTTTACAAGGCAGTTCTCTGTCTCCATCTCTCATGATCACACCAGTGATTGTGTGCATTACCACTCTGCCTGTATTAGACTGCAAAATAGAGGTAGAATAGCTTAAATGGCAAATCTTTTCCCTAGGTATGCACAGGAGGAGAACCTCTGTGCTTGCATCTCACCTCACTTGCATGATGACAGGTGTGGATCAGTGCACGATCCCCGCTGCCTCAGACCCTGTGGAACCATCTCTATAGGCCCGAGGCTGCTCATCTGGAGAAGGAGAGGGGTAGGGAGGTATGGCAAGGAGGACATTCATCACCCCCAGAATTCCACAGGAACCTCACAGCAGCAGCAGAACTCCCATTTCATTACATGTGTATAGGTGTGCCTAGAAGCTAGGCGGGTGCCAGAAGGAGGCAATGGCAGAAGAAGGAATTGTGGGAACTGCGCTACTAGGAACTGGAGGAAAGCTAAAGCTCCTGGAGCTAATGCAGAAGCACAGGGTCTCTGAATGGATGTCCTGACCTGATGTGGATTCCCCAGGGTTTGGGTCTAGACCTACTGCTTCTTCCACAAAGAATAATCTGTAGGAAACTGCATATGGGGAATCTCTCAGTTTTCCTTCTCTGTAGGTTTTACCATGGGAGTGCATGATCAACTCCCTACATACTATATGTTTATCACCAGTGGGCACCTTTCGGCCTTACATTTTTGAAGCACAGCGGCTAATAAGAAAATAGAACCCAGGCTTACTAACCAAATCACCCCATTCCTTATGATTCCTTAATATCACTCAAGAGCTAAACTAGGTAAACTGGTCTCACCGTCATGAACAAACTCAACAAACTTGAGTTATGGAAGACAACTGGAGACAGCAGGTCTAAGAACATCCTACTGCCACCCTGGAGTGTTTAATCCCAGGAACCAGCAGCATGGATAAATGGGACAGAAGGGCCTCCCTGAGGTAGCAGTTATGACTTTCTAGATCATAACCATCCCTTAAACTATGACTGAAAGCAAATAGGAAGTCAACACAGAATGCCGAGCAAGGGTGTTATGTACTCATAATGGCTCACAGATACAACCCGTGGCATTCTGCTCCAACTCCTGAGTCCTTTAGCCCCCAAGTAGAGCATGTTGCAGTATTCCTGCCTGGAGGTTACAAATGTGCTGATTGCTGTGGCAAGGTCTGCACCAGACAGGCATGGCTGCAGCCTCCTGTCCAATTGTAAGGGGAAAATGCACTGTATGCCAAAGCTATTACCGGGGACTCTAAAAGCAATGATGTCTCAAAAATGATCCCAAGACTACAAGTGATTTGCAAAGCTCAGCTATATACCTCCAGTAGAAGGCATCTTCAACAAACCACACTCAGATAAGATGGAAGTGGTGCTGGTTTGAACCTAAGCCAGTTTGTTTCTATCTGCTTACTCACCTCTGTCAGACACAAAGAAAGCAGAGTGACCATAGTTTCTAGGTTTGAGTAAAAACAGATATGGTTCTGAGTGTCAGCTATATAACTGATACTGAAGGACCAAACATCTTACATTGTCCCTTGTGGCTGTACGCACACATTGAACAGGAAAAGTGATAAGATGGGACCCTATATGGAAAACCAGTGGTCAATACTATCAAATGCAGATGATAGATTCAATAAAACCAACATGGATACTTCAGGGGAAAAAGAAGATTGATCTTTTGGTTGCGGGAGAGGACAAGACTCAGAGCTGACAGATCTCAGTGCTACTCCCAGCTGTGTCACAAATGTCCTATGTTAGTTTGGGCACATCAGTGCTCTTCACTATGTCAGTGCTTCCCCATCGTAAAATAGTAATACGTGCCATAGAGATGCCTATTAATAAGAATAAATACATACATTTCTAGGAGGGGATTGCCAGTCACAGATAGCAATAGCACCTCAGTACTAATCCCGTGCCTACAACTAAACTGGTAAGTAATTGATAATGAAATAAAGATCAGCTAGAGCTGTGCTAGTACCATCTTCTTAGTAACCTTCGCTAAAAATAGAAGGATAGAGACTGGGCAGTAAATGTCAAGGATATTAAGCAAGAGGGTTTGTTTTTTTTCCTAGAGCCTGTGCAGCTACACTTCCTCTTTAAGAGCAACTGGCATCCTCTCCTCATAAAGCTAACAATCCTCCTCATCATGGTCTTTACCATTTACTGGGGCAAGGGTATTCAGGTAACAGGATACAATTGTCTAAGACCTTTTTTAGCAAAATTGAATGAAACTCAGCCAGAGAATTTGGTATATTTCTAACTTCTTGCTTGATACTGCTCTCTCATTGCTAGCTAAGTCAGCCTAGATCCAATCTTCATTGCATCAAAAATAGACATAGAAATTCCTCGCCATGAGAACACCTCGCTGTGCAGCAGAGTTCAGGCCGGTCAGGAGCAGCAGGCTGCCCACCACTCTGAACAGTTCCAGTGGATGGGATTTTGCTGATGCTATGGCAAAGGAAAAGAATGATTGATTTGCCTCTCATAGCCACAGAATAGGAATGTAAAAACGCACTAATCTATGATGTGCTCAGTCTGAATCAAAACAAGTTTTCCACTGGATTCTCCCTTGCCACTTCATTAGTCATAGATAATTTGTAAACTTGTGAGGATGTGGGACACGTAAGTGCCAGACTGCCAGTGTTTGTGGATAACAAGTTGCCATAATAGTCCTCTAACCATAGACAGAATAGCTCAATGAAAATGCAGAATGACTCCTCAGAGATAGCTGAAACCCCCTTTACCTCTATTGGTCCTCCAGCAAGAAGGCAGATAAATTGCTTTCAGGGTGAGGGAAATATATGAAACATCTCTTCAGTGACTTAGGATAGGTGAGTTTTATTTTGAACACACAGGGACCCGAGTTTTATTTTGAACACACATATTGGGGAAAACACAGGGACCCGTCAGCTGAAACTGGAAGCCCACACTTAGCATAGATTAGAACTGACTTTTTATTTTTTAATCACTGACCTATTTGGAGGCTGTTGGGTTTTTTCCTTCCAATTGTGGACTTAAACAATGATTCATGCATTCACAACCTTGAAGACAGATTACTAATATTTTGGGACCATCCTGGAAAATAATATCTCATAGACTCCAGCTAATACAAAATGGTACACCGTGACTATACAAGGGTTTCATGCATGAAAATCAAGGAGGATCACACTCTGAAAGCTACAGGGGTTGCCTGTAATTCAAACATTGTCATTCAAGATCTACGTTTAGTACATAAAGCCTTAACCTTAAACAATATTGGTTCAATCTACATAAGTCATTGTTTGGTGTCTCATCTCTCATTAGGGCACTTGTCCTCAGCAAATTGGAACCGATGACAGACCTGTATTATATTTTTGAGAGGAAAGGAGGCAGGGCCTTAAGAAGTGGTTCTCCTTCTAATATGACATGATATAACAGTAATTTGTGTATTATTCATATTTTTGAGAGAAGCAAGGTCAAATATGACAGGGAGCCAGGAACTCTTGTGTTTTCAACCTGGTGCTAACATTGATTCAGTATATGCTTATGCTGTGATTTAATTGCTGCTCTATTTGTACACCTAGAGCCTTGGATAGGTATCTTTTTACTAAAAAATATATATATATCTTTGGGTAAGTGCAACACCTAAACACATATTTAGGCAACTGAATGAGTGGCCTCATTTGAAAAGGTGCCAAGCAACTACTGAAGTCAATGGAATATGTGAGTGTTCAGCAACATTGAAAATCAGATCACTTATTTAGGCATCTAGATATAGATTTAGGGGGAGATTTTCAACGTCACAAAGACAGTTAGATGTCCAGGGCCCACTGAAAGCCAATGGGAGTTGGGTGCCTACCTTCCAAAATCTCCTCCCAAGATGCCTAATTTTAGTTATCTGTGTTGCAAAATATTAGATTCATAGCACCATAGGGCTAGAAGGGACCACAAGGGTCATCTAGTCCAGGCGTCGGCAACCTTTCAGAAGTGGTGTGCCGAGTCGTCATTTATTCACTCTAATTTAAGGTTTCATGTGCCAGTAATACATTTTAACGTTTTTAGAAGGTCTCTTTCTATAAGTCTATAATATATAACTAAATTATTGTTGTAGGTAAAGTAAATAAGGTTTTTAAAATGTTTAAGAAGCTTCATTTAAAATTAAATTAAAATGCAGAGCCCCCCCAGCCCTGTGGCCAGGATCTGGGCAGTGTGAGTGCCACTGAAAATCAGTTTGCGTGCCGCCTTCGGCACACGTGCCATAGGTTGCCTACCCCGATCTAGTCCAACCCCCTGCCAAGATGAGGAATGTCATTAATCTATGTCCCAGGTTTCTTGTCTGGCCAATGTGGCTGAACCGTTTCAAAAGCTTGTGCCTAAAATTAGGCACTTAGATTTATATTTAGGTTCTTAGCAGAAGGGCCTAATTTCCAGAAGTGCTGAACACACACAGCACCCACAGAAATCCAGTGTGAGCTATGGGTTTTCCAACACCTCCACGCTTCAGGCCACTCAGTTAAGAACCTAAATATGAATTTACCCATCTACATTTGAAAGTTTGAGCTGACAATAAATTACTTTCACCTACAGGAGGAGGAGGATTGTGAGGATTAATTCATGACTGATTGCAAAGAGCCTTGAAGAGCTCTATACTTGCAGTATATATAAGTGCTAAGCATTTTCATTGGTACCTTTTCCTCAATTGGGTAGTTTCATTACCATAGTTTGTACTATTATATTATTTATGATATTGTCAGATACCCAAGAACCTTAGGTCATGGGATGCCTTTATAAGTAGTCATTTATTTTAAATTTAAAATTAAGGATTAGATGAAAAAGAATAACAAAGAACTGTGTTGCCATAGTCAATGGCTTACATTTGTATAGCATCTCTCTTATTACCACCTTTAACCTTTAAAGGCACAAGTCCTAATTCTGGCACTGTTTCTCATTAAAATGAAGCATTCATTTGACAGCCCTGGGCATGTTTTATGTGTTTAGCAAGAAAGAATTCCTGTATAGCTTGGTGATTTCTCCCTGTGTCATTAAGTAATAGCACTCTCATCTTGTCTCCCTAGGGTTCATCTTGCATGAACATCCTTGTCTTACAATGGCATAACAAAGAGAATAACAGGGAGGAGGGACAAAGAAGAAGAAGAAAGGATAAAAGAGTATGACAGGAAATATGATGAGGAAGCAGCTCTTCCTTTTTTATTCAAATGCTTTTACTGTTTGTATGCCAACATTTTGGTACATTTGTTTTTATAAGTCAATTTTCATTACACTACTACTATATTTTTTTCTTTCAGCTACGTGTCTTCATATAAGAAGAAAATGTATGGCCTGAGTATGCTCTTATTTGCACTAGTGTAAATCTGGAGTAACCCCATTGTAGACACTGGAGATATACTGATGTCAAGCTGGTGTAAGCGCAAAGAGAATACTTGCATTTACACGTGTCATGAAAGTGCAAGTAGAGTAGGCATCATAACATAATCCCTCCAGATGCTCTGCTCAGGGAATTCCTCAATGAGCTCAGCAGGAGTTCCATAGTAGAGTAGAGGTATGATTGGACAGACTCATGATATGCACTGAGACAATGCATATATTGATACCATAGGCAGGTGTAGCTGCAAGAGACTTCCAGTGCCTGCACATTGGCTGGGATTTTCAAAAGGGCCTAAGGAAGTTAGGATCCTAACTCCCATTGAAAGTTGATGGAAGCTGGTGCCTGATTCCCTCAGGTCCCTTAGAAACTGCCAGGCCTGATGTATTAAAGCATTGGCTGGGTTCTTTGTGGGCTTACATTACAACCCACTGTATTTACATGCTTACAACTTTTGAACAAATTCTTGGTCCAACTTTCCAGTCCAAACTTCCATGCTTCTTCTAAGCTGAACGGTGATTTTTTTTGTTGGGAAGTTTAATTATAAACCACTGACTGTTTCTGAATTGTCTCACAGTGGAAAAAAATCAGAGTTTTCTTCTGCTGTGAAAAATGTAAAAGTTTAGTTTTTATGCCTGGTGGGAGGGCACTCATCCAAAGCAGGAAAAGGAAAGGGAAGAGACTAAGGATTTGATCCAAAGCTCCCAGAAGTGAATGGAAAGATTCCCATTGACTTCACTAGCTTTGGATCAGGCCCTATGGGAGTGTTTCACAAAATGTGAGTCAGCACTCCAAATGGGGTTGTGCCATCAGCAGATGGGGTCATGGTAATCCCTAGTCTATGAAGGATGCCATTTTGCTCTGCATAGCATGATTTCACATGTATGGTGTGTGTGAGGTTATGATGCATGCAGGATGGCATTTTGCTCTACAAAATGGCATCCTCCATGCAGCACGACCCTGTCCATATGGTGCGGGCACTGTCCTATTATGTGCAGGATGCCATTTTGCTCTTCAAAATGGTGTTATCCATGCTGTCTGAGGTCCTGGTAGGAAATACTTCATTAAAATGGGGTCGTGCAAGCAAAAGTTTGAGAATCCCTCATGTATGGGTAGGGAGGATGTGGGACTCATGGCAAAGGAGGGAGAAAAGAAACTCAGCTCACATCACTCTATGTACTGTGTTCATCTTAAGGGTTCTAAGGATTAAAGCAGATATGTAACTGCTTAGCTATAGACCATATACCTAGATCAGGGGTCTCAAACATGCGGCCCGTGGGCCGCTGCCAAGCTCCCTGTGCCCCCCCACACCTACCTCCAGGCCAGGGGTGGGCAAACTACAGCCCACAGGCCAAAGCCCTGTGTCCACCCCCGCTACCCCAGGGACCATGGTTCTGGCTGCTTCCTGGAGTGGAGCGGTGCGGTGAGGGGCCAGGAGCCTGCCCTGGCCCTGATGCATGCTGCTGCCACCCCGGAGCCATTCTAGGTAAGCGGCGCCAGGCTGGAGCTTGCACCCCACACCCCTCCTGCACCCCAACTCCATGCCCTGAGCCCCCTGCTACATCCTGCACCCCTCCTGCACCCAACTCCCTGCCCTGAGCCCCCTGCCACATCCCACACCCCTCCTGCACCCAACTCCCTGCCCTGAGCCCCCTGCTGCACCCTGCACACATCCTGCACCTCAACTCCCTATCCTGAGCCCCTGCCACACCCTGCACCCCCTGGAGACAGGGAAGGGGCAGCATTGGGGTGGGGACTTTGGGGAAGGGGTGGGCATGGGCGGGCCCTCATGGAAGGAGTGGGCAGTGGTGGGGCCCGGTGCAGTGAGGGTGGGGGTGTCAGTGATGTGGCCCTTGGGCCAATGCACTAGACTTCATGTGGCCCTTGTGGTCATTTGATTTTGAGACCTCTGACCTAGATCAAACTGAGCTTTGTTAGGTGCAAGAACCAGGGTGGCAAAGGACAGGTCTCTATAAGCCACCTTTCTGGTTTCCTGATCCTTGGCTTGAATGGGGGCTGAACTGACCTGCAGCATAACTCAGAGCAGTTACACAGGCTAGAGCAACCTTTCAGGACCTCTCCTCTGGCTGGTGAGCATGTGCATACAGTGCAATATGGTTCCACCCCTCAAACCTCCTGTCATGCTTTCACCCACATACAAACACTCTAGCTTCCCTTCTCCCTTTCCCAACTGAGCAGGGGGAAGAGCAGGTGGCAAAGACTTACAAGTTTTACAAGCCCCAAGTCTTGCATAGTTTCCATCAGGAAAAAGGGCTATTCATAGCTGGGAAAAATAATTTTCCATATTTAAAAAAACACTTTTCTCTACAGCAAAATATAACAGAAGTTTCCTTTCTGGAGACATGCCAGAAATCTATGCACTCTGGAGGAATTAGTGACAAGCAGGAATATACACACACTATATATACATATGCATAAAGACGTGCTGCCAGACATACTGAAGAATAGCAGCTCGTAGTACAAAATTATTTCATAGACAGCTGAGTCTTCTAAAGAAATAGTAACAGTAATACAATAATCTGCTGCAAAACATATTTTAAAAGTGCATATTTCTTGAAACTTTTGCACATGTTGCTAGGGCAAATTTCTATTGAATTGTCTCTTAAATAAACATTTTAATTTGAAAAACAAAAGTGTGTTCATGAAACATCTGCTTCTTACTGCCATGATACATAGCCTCATTTGGACATACCACAATAAGAATTATATGTGTATATCTGAATGAAAGCCACATGTGGATTAACTGTAAAACACAATCCGATGTTCTTTCAACAGTATTTTTTCACTGAAACTACAATAAAATATACTTTCTACTGAGATCTGTTACTGCAAAGGGAAGAAAGGATGGTCCCGAGGCTATGTCATGAGCCTAAAACTTGGGAAAATTGTGTTCCTGCTCTGCTACAGACTTGCTCTCCTTTAGACTTTCTGTGAGACTTTGGGCAAGTCACTTAGATTCTCTGGGCCTCAGTTGAGAACCTATAAAATGGGGATAACAGCGCTTTCCTACCTTCCGGGATGTTATGAGGATAAATAGATTAAAGACTGTGAGGTATTCCAATACTGTGTTAACGGGGGAGGGGGATATAAGTCACTAAGATAGATAAAAAGGGAAGAGGACTTTTCCAGATCAATTATAACTAAAAACAGCAGATCTTGTTTTTCCTGAGGCACCATCAATGTGTGTGTGTGTATATATACATATATTTCTTCAGAAAAAACATTTTCTTTAATTTTTAATATGTTCTCATCAAAATGTAGGGAGATGGATACTGAGAAATATTCTGGAAAACATGAGTCATAATTGTTTAGTTAACTTTTCTTTAGATAAATTATGTTGGAAGCAATGTTCTTTATTTGTTGAGAACATGGATTTCTGACATATAGTCTTAATTTGCCTAAAAATAAAAAAAAAATCCTTTCAAAGTCCATTGCTAAACTTTGTTTCTTCAGTATTGTGTACACATTAATATTTTAACAGTGCCAACAGCATAAACATCTCATGAGAATATCATGAAATCATCACAGTATGTCCTGAAAGCAATTCTGTGATCTTATTGAATATTCTTGTAAAATAAATATCAGCCTCATGGAATTACTATAAAAATAAAACTTAGCTGACTTACAGATACGGTAACAAGCAGGTAACTTCCACAGACTCTCCAGTCAGTTAGAATCTGCAAAGATGCAGGTGATCAGGCTATGATATCCCAAACTGTGAATTACTAGCTCAGATATTATAGGTGTAGACAGATAGCAATTATAATTCTATAGTTTGATATAGTTAACTCAAGGTAAAGACCTTGATTACAGTAGGATAATTAATCCTCACTAAAAGCAGAAACGTTCTATCTCTCCTTTTGTTGCAGTCCCAAACTCTTCTGACTGTCATAAATAAGACATGTTCCAAGATGCATAATCAGGTTGCGTATTACTCCATATCCAATTTCAAAATGTAATCTTATCCAGGATTCAGACTCATTGGTTAAAAAGTAACAAAGGCATTGAATATTCTGTGTAAGCTTTCCTAAAACACTTGCAATCTTTCAGCTGATGTTTACTCTTTGTTCAATGAAATTTGAAACACTTTTACCTGTGCTTGGATTACCTACAGATGTTGGAATACACATGATGCCATCATTTACAAGCTTTTTAAAAGATGCATAATCATTGCTTTCCCTTAGAATTAGTCTTCTGAAAGCATACATCAACAGTTTAAGACTGGCTTACAAACCTTTGTAACTCTACTAAATAGACTAGATACTGGAGGTGGGAGTGTTATTCCTGAGTTAAACAAGTAAATATCTGCAAGATATAAATGAACACAGGCACATGTGGCTGGCCTAATGGCTTGGCTCTTGCAATGAGCAGCCATATGGAAGATTTGCATGAATTATGCTCAAAACATGATGATGCACCTTACATTGCTTCTGAGAACATCACTAATGATATGCATAGAACAGCATAGGGTTGCCAACTTTCTAATCACACAAAACCGAACACACTCGATCCCCCCACCCCGACCTCACCCCTGCCATGAGTCCCCACCTCCTGCTCACTCCATACCCCTCCCTCTGTCAGTCACTCTCCCCCACCCTCACTCATTTGCATGGGGATGGGGCAGGGTGTTGGGATGTGGGAAGGGGTGCAGGCTCTGGCTGGGGGTGTGGGTTCTGGAGTGAGGCCAGGGATGAGGGGTTTAGGATGCAGGAAGGGGCTCAGAGCTGGGACAGGGGATTGGGGTGTGGGAGGGGGTGTGGACTCCGGGAGGGAGTTTGGGTGCAGAGGGGGATCAGGGCTGGGGCAGGGGGTTAAGGTGCGGGTGGGAGTAAGGGCTCCAGCTGCGGGTGCGGGTTCTGGGGTGGGGCTTGGGATGAGGTGTTTGAGGTGCAGGAGGGGGCTCTGGGCTGGGGCCGAGAGGTTCACAGGGTGGGAGGGGGCTCAGGGCTGGGATGGGGTTTGGGTGTAGGAGGGGTGAGGGCTCTGGGTGGGAGTTAGGGTGCAGAAGCAGGTTCGGGGTGCAGACTCCGACCAGCAGTGCTTACCTCAGGCGGCTCCCAGAAGCAGCTGGCATGTCCAGTTCCTAGGCAGAGGGCCAGGGAGCTCTGTGCACTACCTGCGCCCACAGGTGCCACCCTCACAGCTCCCATTTGCTACAGTTTCTGGCCAGTGGGAGCTGCAGAGCCAGAGCTGAGGGCGGGGGCAGCTCATGGAGTCCCCGTGGCCACCCCTGTGACAGACATGCCAGTTGCTTCCGGGAGCCGTGCAGAGCCAGGACAAGCAGGGAGCCTGCCTTAGCCTCACTGCTCTGCCGTCCAGACTTTTAGCGGCCCAGTCAGCAGTTCTGTCCAGAGCCGCCAGCGTCCCTTTTCGACTGGGCATTTAGGTAAAAAACTGGATGCCTGGCAACACTAGAACTGCAATACAATATCTTCATAAACTCTCTATATTCCTAGCTATAGATATGCACAATAGCTTTACTGATTTGGGGCTGTAGGATGGTTTTAAAAGGAAAGGAAAACAGCAGCTCAAAGTGACAGGGTGGGAAGCTTACCACTACCAGACTACCCAAACTAACTTAACATCCTTTGTCATTGCTTTGAAAAGGTAGATAACATAGCATGTGTTAGGTCAAGGACAAGAGAAAAATACTGTGAAAGTTCCGTCTCATCAAACCCTTCCCCCCACCTCCCCACATACACTATTTTGTACAGCGGATTAATATAATATTTATGGGTAATCTCTCAGTGAATAGAAAAATGCAGAATTAAGGTTAATTAAAGAATTTGTAGCCATTTGATAATGCTATAATAAGATACCTTGGTAAGTAAAACTCTCTAAATTGCTTAAACAAAATAGAATACAAAAACCATAGTTCACATTATCTGATACAAAAGCAAAGTTATAGCACCATTTAGCTTCAGTGTTAAATATTTTCAAGGTTACTGAAGTGTGGCTGGAAAAATCTATATGCAGGAAACTCCTTGTTTCTGTGTTACAAAAATAAGTGCCGCTATAATGATCCACCAGGAAATGGAATATGTGGGAAGCCACAGAAAGCACAGAATTGAGGAGAAATCACCATCTGACAGAGAGATTGGGAGAACAATAGTTCAAAGCCATGGTGTGAGTTGTGGTGTGTGGCTCCAAAGTGATGATTTTTAGGATGGATGCCATGGGTAATTGCAGTTTCCTGAATAACAATGTCATTTATTTCACATGCCAGTAATATCTACTGTCCTTGAGCTAAAGGTAGGTTAAGGATTGAAATGCTTATTGTTCTTTGGATTACAAAGCTGTGTAGACTTCTGAAAGGGGTGGGTTTGCTATTCTCTGAATTGTAACCTCTGGTTGACCAAAAAAATGTATTGGTTTTAATTATGTCGGACAACTCCCTGGCCTACTGGGCAGGAGAAGAAATATAGAGTATGACAATTTGAGATGTAGACGTAACAACTGACTGAAAATTAGTGGAGTTCTTCTACAAGGACACAAGTGGGATCTTGTGAGATCTCTAGTGGAAATGAATAGGAAACCTGAAGGACTCACCTACTCTGGGCTCCTGGGCCTCACTTGGCCAACCCTATTTTCAGTAGTCAGCACTGTAGGTGTTTCAGACAAAAAGTCAAATCTTTTGTTTGTGCTGAGATTTCCTCAGGAGTTGTGTCAGTTACTTTGGCTCCACTGCCATGGATTTATATGCGTACCCGGGATAACCATACAGCGCTTATTGGTCATGCAAACAATAATTCCTCCCCACTCCAGTCAGGGGTGGCAGAGCCTGCACCAAAGAGTGTAGGGGCCCCCATTCCCTCCATGGCCCTGCCCACACCCTGCCCCGTCCCACCCCTTCTGCCCAAAGCCCTGCCCCCAGCCAAGCCAGAAGCCACAGCAGGCTGGGAGTCAAGGACCCTCCACCTGCCCGAGGTCAGGGGGCTGAAAGCAGGCCCTGGCCCATGTCTCTGCCCTGCAGGCCCCCCACCCAGGGCAGGAGAGTCCGCGGCTCCCCACAGCTGTCCACACAGCTCTTACCCCAACCTGACTTTGGTTGGGGGTGGGACCTCAGAGCCAGAGCCTGGCCATGGTAAGAGCTGCATTGCTGGGCAGCTGTGGACTCTCCACCTGCTAGGCAGAGGGCCCACCGGGCAGGGAAATAGGCCGAAGGCTGCTCTTGGCCCCACCCTTGGCCAGGTGGAGGGTCTGTAGCACAGCACTCCATGCTGCTGAGGCTCCCATCCCCGGCTGGGCTCCAGCTGCTGGTCTAGCTGGGAAGGGAGGGTGGAGCCTCAGGGGGAAGAGGAGGGGCAGGGGAACCCATGGTGAAAAGCGGGAGGGCCATGTCTCCCTGACCCCCCCCCAATTCTGGCACCCCTGCCTCCAATTGCCATATAACTAATTATATGAAGCACAATTTTGCCACCCCCGCTCACACTGAGTAGCACCTTATTTATCCGAGTTGTTCTGTGGCCTGGGATTACTTGTGTGAGTAAGGCTTTACACCACAACATGAATTGGGAAGGCAGATTCTGGGCCTTACGGATTAGCAATGTGATAGCCCAAGAGAGTGGGATCTCTTATTATAAACTCCTCGTTCTTCAACTGTCAGTGCATTACTGACAACCGACAACAAGGGCTGACTATTCCTTGGCTCAATGACAGCAAGGGAGACAGAACTGGCTCTGAGGTCCACAGAAAGCTGCCAAGGTGATAGCTATGAAATAGAGATGAGAAGCATATAGAAATGGTGGAGTTATTAAGCAAAGGAGCTCCTCTTGAAAACGGGTGACACATCATGCCCCAATGTCGCTGTACAGGAATGGAACTGTCCTTTCCTGCCAGTGATTAGTGGGGGGCTGCAGTAACATTCACTGCCCCCTGTGGGAAAAAGCACAGCTGGTGGATCTACAAAGAACTGCTCCAGAATGATGGAGCTCATGTGCATCCATGGGCAGCAGGTGGAGCCCCTGTTGGGGAGCCTAGCACCCCCCCTACACGCCACCCTTTGCACACACCCCTACAGCCAGAGCTCCAAGCACACCCTCCCTCCTGGAGAAGCCCACAGCCCCCAAGTCACGTCGTGCCTCCCCTCCTGAGACCCCAAGCCGCCTAGCAGGAAAAACTCATGTCTCTTCCAAAGAGCCTAAGCTTTTTTCACATGTGCCATGCAAATTCCAGGGTGGCTGAGGAGGTAGTATGTGTTATTCAGTTCCCTGGGTTCATTAGTAATCTCCCTGGAGTCCACCTATTTACCCTCCACCTATGTTTGTATCCTTTTTTTTCCCCTTAAACTTGTCCACAATTCCCAGCTATGGAACAGATGCAATTTTCCCCACCATGCTTATGCATGAACATTGACTATCCTTAGGATTAATCAACCCAGTGCAGAGCTGTATTAAGAGGCATTAAAGGGCTATCATTCTCCTTACTGCTTATATAAATCAGGATTAGGGTTTGAGCCTATGATAATACATTGGAAAAATAAAAATCACAAAGATATAAGACTGTATCCATCCCAAATTTTACTTCAGCAGCTGCTATCTTGTGGAAGTTTCATGAGCCATATGAGCTACAGAGCAATGGAGGCTGCTCCACAGTATGCCTCTTAATGATAGTTTCAGTCTTACAGGGAAGGAACAAATTTATTTCCTAATCTCAGAAGCCAAATGAGAAGATTCAGTCCAGCCCAATTTTCTGGTCTCGGCCCGGCCTACACCTAAACTTAGGTTGACCTAGCCTCATTGCTCAGAGCTGTGAAAAATGTCATGCCCTGTGCAACATAGATAGGTCGACCTAACCCCAACCGTACAAGCAGCTATGGACCTTTTCCATTGACCTATTTACCATCTCTCAAGGGGGTGGATTTACTACTGTGAATGAAACACTCCTTCTGTCACTATAGTTGTCTATGCTACGGCACTACAGCAGCTGTAGTGTCTCTAAGGCATGTGGTTCGGGTGGTGGGTGGAACAGTTCTTTTCTGGTTGGCTGAGTGCCGTTCAGATAGAGAAGAACTTTTAAGGAACCAAGCAGCAGGGAGAGCAGGAGACTGTCAGTCTGAAGATCTCCTTATACCAATCCCCTTAAATTGTTGGAGGCGGGGAGGAACTCATGACATTCATGCCCAACAGTGCTTCCCATACAACAGACGGAAGGTAGTACTCTTTGTCGTCAAGTGTCACCAGTGTGGTGTTCTGCTCTATCCAATGTATACACAGGTACAAACAAGTTACACCTCACTCCTGATGTATTGAGGTGCAACCCCTCTACGTAGTAAGGTGCCATCTATCATGTACATGTTGGTTCGATCAAAACAACTCCATCCATCATATTACCCTTTTGCCCCTGTCTTTAGGATGGGTCAGCCGGTCCCTTGTTGTCCGTGTGTAATGTGCTAGTATCGGAGTGTTCTGGTACCATCTTGGCATATGTTTATATCTCTAGTGTCCAGTACCTTTTAGGTTTGCGTTTTTGCAACATCAGCCCTCCCCTTGCCAGACTCTGAGCAGGGCCTGCCTCTTGCTCATAGCTTAACTTTGCTTTATGTTAACAAAGTCTTGACCATTACTTTAGTTCAGGCCTTAGGCCTCATACCAGGCCTCTGATACAAGGGTTTATGTTTCAGGGCCTCATCTAACTACTCATGTCTAATAAAGTCTAATCTACAGTAGAAAAGGTTTGTTGGTATAGATTTACTTGTACAGGCTTGTAAGGGTGCGGGACTCACCCCTGCAGCGCCTCCTGCTGGTCGTCTCAGGGAATTAGCTCCTCCAGCATCCTAGAGCGCCCCCTGCAGGCTGGTGATCCACCTTACTGCTGGCCCCCACATCCCTCCCAGACCCAGTGCCCTGTTATCTGGGGCACTGCCCCCTGGCAGTAACCCCTCAGTCTTAGGGTCTCCCCTCCCCAGGGAACCCCCACCTCACCTCAGTATACAGCTACTGCCAGTCATTGTCTAGCCCCTGTGCCCTGCGGCAGACTGCAGTATCAGCCTACACATCACTGGCAAGGTTGGGTTTGGACCTGCTGCCTTTGCCTACCCCTGGGCTGCCCGCTGCAACCCCCAGTACTTATTTGCCTTCTGCTACAAGGTTTTTTTTTTTAATTCCTCAAGAATTAATTAATTGCAGTCTGTCTCTCTCCTTTCCACCAGGACCATAAACAGTTACACCTCTACCTCGATATAACACTGTCCTCAGGAACCAGAAAAATCTTACTATGTTATAGGTGAAACCGTGTTATATCAAACTTGCTTTGATCCACCGGAGTGCACAGCCCCGCTCCCCCGGAGTGCTGCTTTACTGCGTTATATCCAAATTCGTGTTATATCGGGTCGCATTATATTGAGGTAGAGGTGTATTTCTGCCCTAAAAATGAATTAACTCTCCTAGCCCATGCAGCCCTAATGGACCAGGGGAGAGAATGGCTCCAGAACGATAGATTTGTTCACAATGGGAGCTCTTTGCTGGTATAGTATACTGATAAAGCGTTCCTATGTAGACATGGCCTAACTAGTAGCAATGCGCTGCACACAGGGATTGGGGAGCTCATCCAATGGACTATTTCAGTCCCTTGAGCAGCTCTGCAACACCAAGATGCAAAGCTTCCACTCCTCCACCTCACCCTTTGTCCTTGCACAACGACCTAATCTATTTCTGAATTAGCTTGGTCTTGTGCACATATATGGTATGTGATTCACTCAGGGCAGGAAGTGGTTGTAAATTTTAGTCTGAGTAAACCCATAGGTTGTTATATATCAAAATAATACTAAAAGCAAATTTAACTGAAATTAGTGGAAGGTTAAAACAAAATAGTTTAATTAGCTTCATCACAATAATAATCTTTCAGTGACAGATGTTTTTTAAAGAAAACCCTCCTCCTTTGATCCACTTAAAGATTGAATCTTATTGTAAAATTTCTTCAATGTGCCTCAAAGTGGAGATAACAGAAAAGCACTGAAATATTAGATGGGCATTACAATACTCTATTCTCACTGGAAATTATGCAGACAATAGAACTCTATTTCTAAAAATCAGGCCACCACTCTAATTAAAACCTACTAGTTTTAAAAGCATATATGTTAAAATCACACACACACACACACACACTAGCATTAATTAAATTACATTTGTATTTTTAAAGAATCATTGGAAGATCACATTGTACTGGGGACAAGTTCTTGTCATGCATTCAAACACTGGTATCTTTATCAGGAATTTACTTGAATAGGGCACAATATAGGTGAGGTTGGGGGTGCGGGAGAGGTTTTGGGGTGCAGACTCTGGGCAATGCTCATGTCGTGCGGCTCCCCGGAAGCTGCAACATGTCCCTCATCTCCTAGGAGGAGGCGCAGCCAGGCGGCCATGGTTCCCTGCCAATGGGAGCTGCGGAACCGGCGCTCAGGGCAAGGGAAGCCTGCAGCATCCCCCTGGCCGTGCCTCTGCCTAGGAGCTGAGGGATACATTGCCACTTCCAGGGAGCCACGCAGAGCCAGGTAGGGAGCCTGCCAGCCCTGGGAACCAGACTTTTAATGGCCCCGTGAGCAGTGCTGACCGAAGCTGCCTGGGTCCCTTTTTCACCGAGCGTTCCACTCAAAAACCAGACTTCTGGCAACCCTAGGAGGGGAATCGGGGAGTTCCTCACTCACACTGTAGCTCTGCACATTTAAATATTACTACTACAAAGCAGGCCAAGTTTCTTAGATACAGATTGTAATCCAGCTTTATACATAAAGTCGTAGGGGCAAATAAGACTCCAGGTGCAGGAAGAGGAGATGGCTTTGCATGGCTGCTGCTACTTCTCTCTTTACGTAAATGGACAAATAGGAGTTGAATCCTTGCTTCCATAACTACAAATCACTAGCCACCAGAACTGAGCCAGTGCAGGGAAAGAGAGGGATGGCAATAGGGTGTTGTGACCATTTGCTTCCCGGGA
The DNA here is from genome assembly GCF_020497125.1 of Mauremys mutica. Taxonomy (NCBI): domain Eukaryota; kingdom Metazoa; phylum Chordata; order Testudines; family Geoemydidae; genus Mauremys; species Mauremys mutica. Next base: position 50,455,970 of record NC_059077.1, read on the forward strand.
AGCAAAGAAGGAATTGCAGCTATGCATCACACCTTACACTTAATATATACTGTGTGGGTGGGTGTGGGTGTGGGGGAATGGGGGACAGATGGCTGTAATGGCAGAGATTGTGAGAAGAGGGAATTTATGTTCATTTTTACTATAAAAGGACTTGCAGTCACATTTTATGAGGGATTTTTCCATGAAATTATCCTTAAATGATACCTTTTAAATTTGCCACAAGCAAAACACTTACACCCAAGTCCACTACTGCAAACACATCTATTTGAATGTCCTAAATTAGACTTTGCTGGAAAAATTATACTAGCACAGTCATAGGTTGGCAGTATTTCCCTTGTATACTCATATTTTCAGGGCCTATTCATAGTATCTCAATTGCAGCACTGATTTTCATTATTTGCTCTGAGTTCAGAAGCAATAAAAACTGAAGGTACATTTTGTGATTTCCCTATTATATGATATACTTGTTGGGTATTTCTGTACCATAACACTGTTCCATATGAATAATCTCTGATTCCTTTAGCCAGGAAAACAGCGAACATAAGGTGTAGATCTGTAATGGAAGGACTTACACCTTCAGTTCAGCTGTTTGTAGATACTTATTGTACCAGAGAGTAAACAGAAGCAGATCCCAAAAGAACAAACAAAAGTCCAATCCAGTATCTTTTAATTGAACATCTAGATATGATGTAAATGGTTCTATCCGGGATTAAACTGTTACTCTATTTACTCCTTTTGGACTTTTGTTGCCCTCAAGCTTCTTCATTCTGTTACTAGATAATTGTAAGTATAGTTCAAGCAACCTCTTATTCTTCCTGATTACCAAAACCCCAAAATACTTCTCATGCCCTCCTGGGTGCCAAAAGCCTTAGCTATTCCCTGCCCTATGTCAAAAACACCAGTTTCTCCCCTGGCAACTTCTACAGTTCAGTCATGTATTGCAAAACAAAAAGTCCAGAACACAAAATTCCAGAACATATAGACACAGAATAAAGGAGATTAAATTGAATATCAAATGAAATAAATAAAGCAAGAGACATTGTATTGACTGGACTGAATTGGACTGGGTAGGTAGTCATGACTGGAGGAGTTGAAGGGATAATGTCACATAATTCCAGAGTTCAGGCCATATATTTTAGGCTAATGAGATGCATAGGACACAGGGCTTTGCATACACGTTTTTGATGCATCCAGTGACATTATCCTGCAACGTACTATAATATATATGGCTCAGTCACAGGGGTGGGCAAACTTTTTGGCCTGAGGGCCACATCTGAGTATGGAAATTGTATCATGAATGCCTGGTAGGGGAGGGGGACGCTATAAGGGATGTTACTGAGGTGGGGGGAGGAGGGATTCATGGGGTGTGGAATTGGGGGGGGGTTCTACAGAGGCGGTACCGGGGACTCCCAGGGGCCCCGCCAGCAGTGACACCAAGGTGACCGTACCAGGCACTGCCACAGGTGGAGGCGCCCTCGCTGAGACAGGTGTGCCCCATGGCAGATTCGAGGCTCTCGAGGACGGGGGCTGTAGGAGACTGGGAGAGGATTGGGCGCACTGCCACGTGGGGGGCGGGGGGTTGCTGCGTAGGGGCAGGGATCCGATGGAAACAGCGCAGTGAAGTCTCACCTGTGCAGTGTGGCTCTGCGTGCCGGAAGATGGTGCTCATCAAGGGAATTGTGAGTCGGGGGCTGGGGAGCGCCAGGCAGGCGGAGTGAGGCAAGCCCCTGATCCCGCTTCCCGGCAGGAGCTCAAGGCTGGATAAAAACGTCTGATGGGCTGGAAACAGCCCGTAGGCTGCAGTTTGCCCACCCTGCTCTATCAAGTACTCATGCATATGAATATATCTGTATATACATGTGTGTAATTTATGCACACATCTGCATACTGGTGATCCATAAGCCACTGCAACCCAGGGCAGTGGGGATGCAGGTAGAATGGGGGCTGCTGTGCCTTAAGAGAATACTGCATGGACCAGTAGGGAGAATTCCCTTCCTCATGTTCCTGGGCAAATCACTAGAGCAAATCTTGGTGTTCTGACCTTGTGCTGATTGCCAGGATTTGGGCCTATATTAATCACTCAGACCAGCTACATTTTATGCCGAAGAAGGAAAGTCTGCCTGAGAGAGGTCTGATGGCACAATCCCACCCACAACTCCTGCTCCACTGAGGGCTTGGAACCAACCAGTGCTGCCACAAAGTGGGCAACGCTTACGGGGGGGGGGGGGGGGGGAATTAGGGTGACCAGATGTCCCGATTTTATAGGGACATCCCAATTTTTGGGTCTTTTTCTTATATAGGCTCCTATTACCCCCCACCCCCATCCCAATTTTTCACACTTGCTGTCTGGTCACCTTAGTGGGAATATAGCCAGGGAATCAGGGAGAGTCAGCACATCTTCTGGTTTAAATCAACCTTCCTCTGATGGCATCCCAGGGAGGAGATCACCTCACCAGAGGGTTGAATCCTTCATTTGGTACAAGGATGTAAAGATTATTGTCACTGTGCCAGTAACAATGACGGCAACCCATTGAGCTGGGATGGGGAGCAAAATGTACAGACCTGAGAGGGCAAGTTGGTGTTCATCAAAATGAAATCATTTATTTCATCCATTCTGAATATTTTCAAAAATATACAGAAATCTCCTCCCTTTAGCAATGAATTTGTAAATTAACTATTTTTAAACCACTAAAGGGGAAATGAAGTTAGAAGGTCAGAAAGATCTATTACTGGCCTCCAAGCCACCAGCCGAAAGATATTTGCATATGCAATCTACTGTAATTGTGTAACATTTTTCAAGCCACTGTATTAACCTTTGAAGAAGTAAACAGTGGAAAGTTACTGACTCACCACATGACCATTTTCAGCCAAATATGAGCCAGGATTGTCTTTTTGTATGGAACAATAGCTGAATGTTTCAAGCATTTTGGACCTGATTCTTCACTGTCTTCAGGGCCGACTCCAGGTACCAGCTAAGGAAGCAGATGCTTGGGGTGGCCAATACAAAGGGGCGGCAGTCCATTTGCTATTGGGGCGGCCTGTCCGGGTCTTCTGCAGGAATTCGGCTGCGGGTTCCTCAGTCCCTCTCTTCCTCTTTGAGCTGCTGCCAAAGTGCTGTAGAAGAGGAAGAGAGGGAGTGAAGGACCCGCTGCCGAACTGCCACCGAAGAATGCCACCGATCGGCTTTTATTTTATTTTTTTTCACTGCTTGGGGTGGCAGAAAACCTGGAGCCGGCCCTGACTGTCTTCCTCATTGTGTAGTCATTTACTCCCATGCAAAGTGAGTATGAAGTGGGTGTAAAATGGTCCCAAACCAGGATGACATATCAGGTCCCCTGTATTTAAAAGATGAATAGAATTGTTCATATGGGACAACAATTCATTATTGTCAGTATTACATATGTTGTTGTTTTTTAAAACAGCATTATCTTGGGCCGCTAAGATGTGCGCACAACTAAATTGAATAAGTGTGAGCTTATTTGCCCTTTCTCCACTTCTCCTCTCAGTCATTTGTTATACTTGGTCTAAAATTAAGTTATAAGGTTTCTGGGGCAGGGATCATGACCTATTTTTACGGTAAAGTAAACTCTCTGGGTGCTGTATCAATCTGACTAAGGTACTTATCTGGCCCCTCACTACCAGTTGCTGAGTGACTCACAATTTTTAATGTATTTATTTTCACAACACTCTCTGAGGTAGGGAAGTGCTATTATCCCCATTTGGCATATGGGGGACAGAGGCACAGAATGTGGGGTTTGTAAAGGGGACTTAGGCACCTAACTGCCATGTTAGGTACATAACTCCAACATGTAGGCATCACTGGCATTCACAAAATCACTTCTCAGCTGCTGCCTAACCCTGTAGGTGCCTAATGTCCCTTAGTCCCTAAGTTTACACTGATAAAGACTCCGAGGTGCCTAAATTTTGGGGTGTGGGCATGTGTGGAGCCACTGAAGTCCTGACACCCAGCAGCTCTTTGCCTAATTCACACATGAGCCCCAACAGAATCTACAAACTGTCCTCACCTATCTTGCCTTTTGGGGCCTGATTCTGTAGACATGTTCATGGCATACTTCACCCCGTATAAAAGATGCTGGAAGAGGTGCCCAGTGGTGAGAGCACTCACTCATTCATTGGACCTGGGTCTCCCATTTCCCAGCAGGTTACAAAGTCATTCTAATGTGCTCATTGGGTGAGTGAATATTTAATTATTCATACAAAATAGAACAGATTCAGCTGGAGAGACACCTGCCCCAGACTACCCCATAGCCCAGTGGTTAGGGCACTTACGTGGGAGGGTCTCTGCTCTATATCAGACAGTGTTGGGCTTTGAACCTGGATACTACACATCCTGAGTGAGTGCCTCAACCCCTTCTTATAAGGTTATAACCACTGCAACATCACCTTCTCAGCCCCTGTTTTCCATAAACAAAACCCCATTAACTTAATTTAGGTGCCCAACTCCAAAAGAGGGTTCACAATTGTGAATCCCAAGTGGAGAAAGGCACCTCCCTCAGGCCTGGTGTTGGGCATCAAATTCCCTTTGTGGGGCAAGGCTTAGGTCCCACCTCTTGCTTTGTCATCTGGGAGGTGAATTTAATAATCCAGACTCCATGCATTTCACCACACAACACCAATTATTCTGGCTGTATATGGGTTACTAGCTCTCTGTTCAGCATGCTGGCTTTTTTGAGGGCCCTAACTCTCCCCATGAGGACCTACGTGGCTTGCTCAAGGTAACACAGGAATAGGTGCTGACTCTGTGGGTGCTCCAGGACTGGAGTACCCATGGAGAAAAATTGGTGGGTGCTACCAGCAGCTCCCCCTCACCCACCCTAGCTCACCTCCGCCTCCGCCTTCTCCCCTGAGCGTGCCACATGCCCGCTTTCCCCCACTAACTCCCAGCACTTGCGGTAAGTGCGAGGAGGGGGAACGCAGCATGCTCGGGGAAGAGGCGGGGCCACGGCGGGGATTTGAGGAAGGGGTCCAACAGGGGCAGGGAGAGGGCAGAGTTGCGGCAGGGACTTTGGGGAAGGGGTTGAAATGGGGGTGGGGCAGGGGCAGGGGTGGAGTTGGGGCGGGGCGTGGGGACGCAAGCACCCACCGGTGCTGGGGAAAGTTGGCACCTATGCACACAGGAAGTCTGTGGCTAAACAGAGAATTGAGGTTGGGTTTCCAGTGTCCCAAGCTAATGCCTTAGCTGTTGGGCTATCCTTCCTCCCCTGAACAATTAATAGATAAGGAAACTAATTAAAAGAAAATAAATAATGTCTGTTCACAGATCCCCGTGTGCTCTTTCCAATTAATATTATTCTATATTCTCTCTGTTGGCGTAGCAGCTACAATTACCACTTTTAAATGGCAAGGTGTTAACTCCATTGCAATAATGATTCCCTGCAAGTCCTTTGCTGACACTACAGTCTGCATGGAGAAGTTCTCAATCCCAGTGGCAGACAGTTAATATGCAGCGAGGTGATGGAGCTTGGAATATCACTCAAGTTTCTTGATTAGTAATTATACTATAATTTCCTCCAGCAATTAAATGGAAAATTTTACTAAATTGTGCAGTGATCTCTCTACCTTGCTCTTAATTTATCTACTTTGTGCACCTGTGGTTTTGGACATATTCTTATGTTGTTTATTTCATATTTAAGAAAATGGTGCAAGGGTCAATTCTATTTGGCTTACTCTAGTCACTGGTCAAGAATGTACACCCATGTGAAGTGGTTGGGCCTTGCCATTTTGTGGTTGAAAATTACATGGCACACAAAAGATGCTTTCTGCACTGAATCAAACATGATGTATCCATAGCTTTCTGTTTAGTGGGAGGAGCTGGACTGAAAGTCAAAGTCAAAAACAATTCAAAGCTGCATGGGGAGGGTATAACCGAAGATCTGCCTTAGGGAAGAGAGGTCATGAAAATGAGATCATCTGGAACTAGCTAAAACTAGGGATTAAGACTAGGCAACATTTAAAAAAATATTTACCTGGGAAAGGGGGAGTTTTCTTTCCCCATCTCTGTTGTGTTGTTTGGGGAAGAGAGTTTTGCAGCTTCAATTTCCCTCCTCTTTGGAGCCCTTCTTTGTAGACCAACCCCAATCATAATGTTTGATGTGGTTGGTAAACTTTGAACTTCTGGTTGCCTGTCCCTTTCTTTTTCCCTCAGGATAATCCCCAGATTAAAGGAGCTGTTAGTCTGAGAGATTAACTATTATCTCATATTTCCCTCACCTCCTTGTCTCTGGCTGTTGCATATCCAACAATCAGGAAGCTACCCATCACCATTTTAGCCAAAATTAATGACTCCCTTGGTAGTATTCCCATGACCCCAATTGATACATATGGAAATAATGCAGAATAGAGTTCTACTGTAGGAATTTAAAGTCGCCCTTCTATAATTGACAACCCCAAGCTATGAAAAAATCATGAGATCAGCTAAAAATAATGAGATTTTTTAAATAATAAATTTTGAAGGTTTATTTATTTATTTGTCTCCTGTTTTTTTAAACTTTAGGGTTCACATGTTCAAGCTTTTTTCTGCAAGCATGAAGGCTAGAGACTTTTATTTTAAATGGAAATTGAGCTTCTCATATAATCATATGACTCCAGAAGCTGTGGCTCTAAAAACACACTAGATATGAAAATTGCAAGAGTGGGCAACACTGCCCGTTGCACTTCCTGCAGAATCTGACCCAGTATTTTACACTAAACTTAAACTTTCATGTTTGTAAAATATGAGCCAGCTGCTCCCCACAGTGATGCCAGCATAAATCCCCCATATCATCCCCATGATCATCATTCCCATATACAAGGTGTTTATGCATCTGCATAAGACCAGAATTGCTATCTTCATTTTGTCCAAATCTGCAAGTCATAAGTGGCCACTTGCAAAAGAGATGTGCTGCCTACGAAAAAGAAGCAACATCAGTAGTAGTTGTGGGCTGAAGAGACCCCTTAATTTGCTTATTTTGCTCAAACATATTTGCATATTGCACAGTATACAGCTATGGCCTGACCCTGCAAACTCTTAATCACAGTAGTAGGGCCAGATTATTGCTCATGCTACAGTAGAAAAGGACTGTAAACTTCCCCTAACTGGACATGAAGGAATCCCTGATTCATGAAGAGCCAGTGTAGCTTTTTCTATGCCACACCCTCCTGACCACAGTGGCATGGGGACAGGAGGAGATAGAACCAGTACTCTGGAATGGGGACTACTGCAAACTGACATAATTTAGAGCAGCTCTGAGGCTAAACTTAGGTTGGGCACTAAATTGTCCCCTGCCAGCCACACAGCCACCTCCTTTCAGCTGTTGTTTGTGTTCAAAAGTTTTTGCCTCATGAGCAGGCTGCTGCTTCCATGCAGTTTTTATTATCTTTTTATATGCGCGACACCCTATAAAACTGTATAGTGATCATAGAAATAAAAATGACTGACAGAGCGTGTATAAAATATGTAAATTACAGATTCACTGGCAGTTTCCTATGTAATAAAAGATGAGTCACTGCATGGCACTTTCAACAAAGCGGATAGGGTATTTCTGAGATAGATTTTTGTACACTCTGTCCACAGAACTATATATAGATTTGCCCAAACCCACAATCAGCCAGAAGGAAGTAGACATATTTCCATGCTATAGTGCCAGGAGAAGGGTGAAAGTCAAACAAAATGAAGCTATTCAGTAGTGGTGCAGTACTGTCCCAACATCCCTCAGATAAAACAACAGCATCTGCATCAATCATCTGGTGTATCAAAAATAAAAATCACTATCACCGAACAGTTTGACAGGATCAATGTCCTCTGGTTTGCAAATAAATGTCTCTGCTTTGTTTTGACATTCACAATATTCTCCATAAATGGTATAGCTATTTTTCTGATAGCAGGAGAAAATTATCCTATGTCAACGCTCTATTCAAGTGGCATTATCTCCTAATTACCTCTACATTTTTGCTGATATTTATCCTTTCTGAAGTATAGTAACTCTAAGCTTTCTATCAACCTGTTTCCCGTGATGAATCCTTGAATGCAGTGAAAAGAATAGCCAAAGATACCTTTTTCATTTCATCTCAGAATTTCAATATGAGATAAAAAGAAAAACTCTTTGGGTACATTTATTTGGATTAGTGTTCGTTATTTTGGAGTCAAACAGGAGCTGAAATGTAGCTGAGAAGATCATGTAGTTAAATGGGTACAGACAACAAGTAGCAATCCTTTCCTGGAGGAGACACTCGCTGTATGAACCTGTGGAAGTCTTCTGAAATTGTTAGGCTACATCTAAAACCCTGCAATTCTGAACATGCAAAAACTCATATTATAGCATGCAGGTTGAGGGAGGAGGAGATTTTTCAAAGGCACAGATGTGTGAGGTGTTAAATTCCCATCGATTTTCAAAAGGAATTGTCTCCCTACTCCTAACTGCCTTTTGTGCCTCTGAAAATTTCCCCCAACCAATCAGATGTCTGATTACATCTTTCTAATTGGTATGCTATTAATGCACATGAAAGTTCAAGTTCAACTAGAGGAGAGAGGCTGCTTTTGAAACTCTAACCCGTTGTACTTCAGTTAACTCATCTGGGGAAAAAAAGTGTCAAAAGCAGGAATTCATTGAAAAGCATATGCAACAGCTGAGTTGGGGTGAATGGAGGGGGAATTCCCAGGATAAATTGCACATTAAAAATATCAAGAACGAAAGTGACACTTAGTGGACAAAACTACCAGCAAAGCCATACAAGATGTAAATCAAAATGGAGCTCACTATATTATGAGACTATGGCATCTTTTCCCACAGGCAAATACAATGGACTAGGAAGAACTGACTGTCATGTTTTAAACAGGTATTCAATTATGAACAGGGAATTAAAGAAATGGTCAACATGATTAATTTTATTTGGTAAAATACCAACTAGTGGTGCAACTACTGGTGGTAAAAGGAGATGTTTGGCCTCATGTGCAGACATTTTACTGTCCTGTTGATGGTCCTTTCCATGCATTTTCATGTCTAAAGGTACATTTTTCACTCCTGGTTCACACTAATTTTTAATATGGCTGCACCAGTGGTTTCTGAATATACAAAGAGCCTATATGTTCTCACTTTGATGCAACTCTGAAGAAATTCCACTGATGTCAGTGGAGTTACTCTGGATTTAAACCAACATAAGTATGAACAGAACTTGACCAACTCTGACCAGATGGAAATCAGTCTAAATAGTTTTAATAAATACTGTAATGATATAACGTTAGCGAAAGGAACTGAAAGGTGGCCTCCCATCATTTCTTTGTTACTGAAGTGCCCACTCAGTCTCCAGAATACATTAGAGCAGCAGGAGAGCTTATATATGTGTGCGTATGTATGTCATGCACACACACAAAAACATGTACCCACATAAATAAAGTTTTATTTTCAGTAATACAGTGCTCCAAAAGCAACACACAACAGTAGGTTAGTAAAAAAAATCTGTCTGACTAGTCAGTGCAAAATAAAATCCAGTTAGGAGCAATCGTTTGTAAGAATAAAGAAGAAAACGATATTATCAAGGATATGCAGTAGTTAAGTTTCTATGAGTAGGCAAAACTTGACGTGCTCCAGATTTCTAGAAAATTTGAAGCACATTTAATGTAAGAAGAACAATTATATATTCATTAGTTTGTCTGTACAGTAAATTTAAAATATGAAACTTCTCTATTGTATGTCCTATACCTGTAACGTGAAAATGCTGGAATAAGTTGTTTGCAGTGTTGTGTTGCTGCCACAAGGTGGCAGTACAGTAATGATATAGTGTTACAAACAAATATATAGTGTAGCTGTAGCTAGAGTAAGAAGTAATTGGAATTTGTCTAATAATTACACTGCCTGGTTGAATTATTCTTTCTGATATGCCACTTTTAAAACTTTATTTTGGGTTGAATGTTATAATATGTTCACATTTATGTTACTATAGACACCAACAACTTTGGAATGTATCTTTAAATATTTTCTTATTCTAAATGTATTTTTAAATATTATATGGATTTGTATTTCATTTACTGAATTATGCAGATATTTTGTTTTAAAATTAACCTTGACACTGATATTCTGGGAAGTAAAGTACAGAACGTATGTGCAAGACTTCAGTCAGAGTTAGAATTTCTTAAATATTAATAGCTGAACAATTATTCATTTTCAATTTTTCAGTAGCTTCAGCAATTTAGCCTTTCAGTATTTTCTCATACTGCCAGCCTGAGTAAAGTCAATTCACGTATTAAGCATATATATTAATTGATTACAGATATAACCATTTTAGGACCTAGTCCCGCAAACCTTTGAACACATGCATAACTTTACTCACAAGAGCAGCTGTATAGAAGTCAATGGAGTTACTAATGTACATACAGTTTTGCATATGTAAATGTTTGCAGGACTGGAGTTGTACATGTTTCTTTTCGTTCATCCAATTTGTGAATAAAGGACCAAAATCCTACAAACACTTATGCAGGCAACTTTATTCATATGGGTAGCCTCCTTTAAATCCCATTAGAGTTCCCATTAATTTCAATTGAGTCCTCATGGCAGCAAAGCTACTCATACGGTGGTTTGTAGGATCTGGCCCTAAATGAATGAAGCTGCATTGTGCCATGGCTTTCATGGAGATGGGCTCCAAGACAGTGACAAGCAGTGCTTGCCACCAACCATGGAAATAAGGGAGATGCCTTTTTAAAAACAATTTAAAGTAATAGCCAATGTGCTGAAAACCAAAGAGCACCAACAGCCTGAAATTTAAAACAATAGATTTTCTATCATCAGGATCTGATGAAAAAATTACACATTCCAAAAGGGAGTGCACTTGAAGGCACACATCCCCTCCCCCCATATATATATTCTTTATTCTTTATGGTGCCTCAGACATGGTCATATATATGCCCACACATATATATGGTATTACCATGTGTAAGGCACCACAGAGAGTAAAGAAAATATATTATAAGTCTTTTGTAGATATTATAATTCAGTATAATGAATTAGGCTTTATTTGATACAGTTTAGTTGATTTGATAACTCACCAAGAAATACAATATTGGTAAAATAACATAATGCTAAAAATGGAAAGCCTTCTTTAACACATCCATCACCTTGCTTGTAAAAATGTGGGCTGAAAATGATCAACCCTAAATTTGAACCATCACTAAATAATTCTTCTCTCCTCTCCATCAAAGCATTTGTTTTCTGTTACTCGGATTTCTGCCAAACACATCTCTAATCTAACCTGTCTCCACTGCCCATATGTTCCTTGTATCCTGTAAGCCTTTAAAATAATTAAGAGATACTGTTAATGGAATGCTGTTGCAAGATAATGGTCTCTTGCTATTAGATAAATGTCAAGATGACATTTTTTTTCCAAGCAAGAGGTACATATCCAGTAACAATTTTCTGTTCCAGTGATTTTATTTCCATTCTATCACATGATTAATGATGTAGATTCTGTCATTACATCTGATGTGCACTGCTGCAGAAGAATGATGGTGGCGCAATGTGCCATTAGTAAAAAAGCTTCACTGTGGGACAGACTTTATGGCCTAGCAAGGATTCTCTTTACTTCGATTCGGGTTTGATTCCTAGTCATGGTTCCAGCTGTTCTCAATAAAAATTTTAAATCTATCTACTCCACCTATGAAGCATGCAATAAAATCAATTAGCATATTTTCTGATGAACCATTTTATCTTCTCCAACTTAAATGGGTAAACTTCACCTGATTCCTGGTAGAGCAAATTTCCCCCTGGCTTCAGCCATTAGCTCAGTCTACTACAGCTCTTGAGAAAACTTTTCAAAGCACCCAGTGGAGGTTTCAGACAGATTACTGTTCTGTGATTTCTTAATGCTTCTTTTAAATGTTTGTTTTCAGAGCAACTGATCATGTTCAAGATTTCCACTCTGTTGTGCTAATTACAGAGAAACAAAGAACCTGTTTTGAAGCTCTGTGAATGAAAAGGACAGTTTATTCTATACAGTGTCAGCATTGCCATTTCCTTTACTATTCAGTTTGTGACAAAAGTCAGAGGTGGCTGAAGTGTATAGGGCTTGATCCCACAAGATATTTACTGAGTAGTCTCAATACTCATTTGAGCCAATACAATTTGAGGGTGCTTTGCTGTACCTCCCAGAAATGAGACTTTTAGTTGGCTCCATAGGCCAGGTTTCAGTGGTTGCCACTTGAGTTCCAGAACAGGTTATGGGTAGGCAGGTAGCCAGAAGATGACTGGAAGTCCACTCCCAAAGTGCAGACTGAGGGGCAGATTCTCAGCTGGTGTAAGTTCTCACCATTCCATTAACTTCCATGGAGCAATGATATTTTACATCACCTGAGGATCTGTAACTAAATGAGGAAACCAGTGGACCAAGAAACATATTCCCCTTCCCCAAAGAAGGGAAGAGATGGAGAGGTCCAAGGGAAGGAAAGAACATTAGGGAGAGGCTGGGGAGAAGAGAGGAACAAGATGGGGGGAGAATCAGGAAAAGGAAGGGGGAGAGGCTGAAGTCACTTTTCTGGGGAAATGGTCAAATATTTTCATTGCCTATTGCGGCCAAGGAAAGAAATATTTAGTGCCAAACAATATTTTTATTAGCACCACATTCTGCTTGGTAAAGGAGTTTTTGAAAGCACTGCTGGAGATACCTTTGAAACACTTACTGCTGATCTTTATCGCTTCCTGTTGGAATATTAGTACAAAAGCCCTAAACGCTTCACTTCTTTAATATATGCTTAAAATACAGTAAATGCCAGACTATATGTGAGCTGTGGGTATTAGTTACGGCATGATTTAATTACCCCTTGGAAACAGCTAAAGCTCTATTGGTGTCAAATTATGTTAAACTGGAATTAAACTGATCTTTACTGCAACCAACTGGTATTTCTCTCTCTCTCTCTCTCTCTCTCTCTCTCTCACACACACACACACACACACACACACACAGTTAGCTGGTGCCTCTTATGCTAAAACTAAATAAAGTTGACTTGTTATTGTTAAGTAATGCACTAGATTAGTTACAGATGTGTGGATAGTTAAAAAAATAGATGATGATACTGTAGTGAAAGCCCAATTTGAAACATCCACTAGGTGGCATACAGTGACCACGTTTAAGTCATCTTATCTTCACAAAACCTCCCATTCATAGAATAAATAAAGAACAGCATTATTAATTTATACCATTGCATCCACCCTACACCTAATATTTGTTTAGCCAGCTGTTTCCTCTAATCCTCCTTAAATGCCATTGATTGAAATCCTAAATATATTCAGACATTTTTACCCCAAAGAACATTTTGTTACCTACATTACAAGCTACCTTTTCAAGTGCATGACTGTATTCTACAGTTACTCACAGTGGAGCCAGAATGTCTAATAATTCCTTACAGGCAACAGAAGAAGCTTGTAATCTGAAAATGATTTTTTTTCAAAAATTTACATTTAATTTTTTGGGAATTTTAATTGACAAATTGCTGGTTTAAAAATGCAATATATGAAGTGTCCAGTATTTCAACATCTAATGATAAGTTATGTACCACTTCAGTAGAAAAGCATATAAAAAGAAACAAATATTAATTCAGGCCAAAGCGCTTAGTTCTTGTCATTACTTACTATATCTCTCAATATGATTAAGATATGATACCAACAATAACACGTTGCACTTGTATAATCACTTTTCACCTGAAGATCTCCAAGCACTTCATAAAGGATGGACCAATGTTATTTTCCCCATTTTACAGAGGGGTAGGGAGGTTAAGTGATTGATCAAGGTCACAAAGCAAGGCAGGATTTGAATTCAGCTCTCTTGGCTCCAAAGCCCATGCTTAGAGACCCCCCTACGCCCTTTTCCTGTAACATTTCTACATTAACTCTGGAGACTCTGGAGTCTTCCCAATCTGCGAGAAAATGTCCTTCCCACCTTATTACACACAGAGCGAACAACAAGGATGTTGTTAGGACCCTCTCAAATCTGTATTTTCAGAAACCATTCCTGTATAAGAGCAACTCGGTGTACTACCCTAGACCCTTCTTACAAGCACTAGCTGTGTTAACCCTGCCAAAAGAAAGTGAGAGGAAATAACCCAGCAGGGATATAATGAAATGATTCTTTACTGTGCAAATCTCTGCAATACTTTTGAATTATACTGTCAGTCTTTTCTCTGAAACAGAAAATTGCTGCAGCTAAATGCTTCACTTCATATCAAAATGGTGTTTCTCCTTTCAAACTCCTCAGATATTCAGGGCTCTTATTAGGATGACAGGCCTTTTGGCTCATTTTCATTGCAGACCAGCAATGTCTTGATTACTGCATTGGCTTTATTATTTATTTCACTTAAGAAAGCAGTTGTTCTCCTCTGAACTCAATTTTCCCCTTTTGTAATGATTGTCAGTTCGGCGGATAGCTAATCTGAAATGTAATATTACATTAGTTTTTTACATTAAAATATTGTACATATGGGCGAGAACTGTAGCCAGTTAAACTCAGTGGAGCTTGGCTGCTAAGAACAGCTTTATCAAGAGGGTGTACCCTCACCAGTTACACTTCTTCCGCATCTGCATTTTCAAATATCATATGTCAAGTTTCTCTTATAATTAACAAAACTAATGAAAATTTTATTGCTAACTTCATACTTATACTCAATGAAACATGCCTGCATAAATATTAAAAACTCATTACATTTTAGTAAAGTTCATTTGTAGTGAATCAATATTACATTCAACTTTAAGAAATTAATTCATGTGATTCTTTTTTTTTTCTTCAAGTACTGCTAACTTTCAAGAAACTCCTCAAAGGTTGTTGACTGTATGACGTCATACATACATACATTCCACACTGAAAATTCCTAATTGCAATGTCTGTAGTGTATTTTTCCAGTGATAAAGGACTGTAAAGCAATATGACAACTTAATTCGAACACATTATACAAGTTCATTCCAACTAAACATTTGCATCTAAACCATCCATAGCCAACACTTCTGATTTTGGCATGAGGAGCATTTGGAATGAGTGTTTTCTGCTTTTAACAATTAAAAGCAAATAAACACTTTTTGAAGCTAAATAGCTATTATAGCATCTATAAATCTGAGATTTAACTTTGATGATACTAGCAACCTAACATTCTTGTTAAAGTGGAGATAATAAAGAAGCCTGTGCCCAAAAGATATGTTATCTCAAGTTTCCATTGACAATAGGCAAAATATGTTGAAAAAACGATGGATCATACCAGATTCTTTCCCCATCTAATACGATCACTCCTAAAGCAATGGGTGGGACAAACACATTCACAGCTCTTCAGCTTTTCGTTCAACCCACACTATCCTCCCCTTCCCAAGTCCTGTAAACTCTTTTAACAGGATTTTAACAGATGGGGAAGTTACCTCTCGGAAACATTAATCTCTGTGAAATGTATAGTCTCACAGGAGAAAGCCAGTGGACTAAACTATGCCATTTTCATATTTCAAACAGAATCTGCGGTTGCAATATGATCTCTCATCTCATCTATTAACACAGTGCACTTAAAGTCAGATAAACGGAGGGTAGTCAGTTTCAAGCCCTCTCTCCCACTTTTGCCAAACTAGAGCTCTTCAAAATCCCGTTAGGACACCATCATAGCTGATGCCTTGAGACGTTACCTGCTGGATACCATACATCTGAAAGAAAGTCTTTCCCCCCGAAAAAAAATGTTTTGTTTTTACCTTTTCCAGAGCTCCAAAGTTAAGATGCTCTCAAAACTCCGCAGCAGTTTGAAACGGAGGACACAAAATGCAGAGCAAGTTTTTGGTGCTCACCTTAAGTTTGTGTGTGCGTGTGTGCAGGATATGTCCAGAATGTCTCTTTGTGACTCTGGATGGCAGAGGTCCTGATTCAGGGAAGAGGGAGCCACTTTCTCACCGAGAGGGAAAGAAAAGCACCACGTCACAAGTTAAGTACGCCTCCAAGAGTTCTTAATTACAGCCCAACGTGCATTCAAACCCCAGGAATGAGTGCCCAGAGAGGCTGGAACACCGCGGCGTCTCAATACAGCGCACTGTCCCTTCACATCTGTCCTGACGTCCTCTTCTCTATGAGTGTCCTGATGTCCTGCCCTCCTCAGCAGCTAAAAATTTCCCTCACACCACATGCACGCCCCAGGTTAAAAACAAAGTGAGCAGTTGACAGAGTTTTTTTCACAGGAAGGGATCACTCAAGTGAGAGTGCCTGACACCCTCCGAAACACGATACTTCACGCAACTTGTCTCTCCATTCCCCCAAGCTCCTTTCCCCTTTACATCTAAAGATGGGAAGAAGCGGTGAGATAAGAGGGGAAGGGGAAAGCTGGATCTAACTGGATCTTGCTGGGTTTTGGCCCCAAGCCCCAAACTGTACAATCAAACCAGAGAACAACTCAAAGCCCCAACTATTACAACAAGGAGAGCCCCACTGAGCCACAGCATGAGTGTCACAAAAACCTGGATCTGGCGACATTTTGGCTCCAAGCCCCAATTTTAACCCCCTAAAGAGAAAACAGCCTAGCTGGTCCTAGGGCACCAAAAATATCTGATGTATCATGTGGGATGAGCCTTGCAAAAAACTATCTGCTTGATCCATGCAATGGTTGTCCCTCACCTGGTTCACTATGCCAAATTCCATGACATGAAATGAGTGGAAATCTAGATGCTACTACTGCACCATTTTTTTTTATTTTTATTTTTTGTCCCTGCATATGAACAGTACACAAACCCAGATCTAGCACCTGGATTCATCTAGATCTTGGCATCTTTAGGGCCCAAATCATATAATTTAAATAGAAAAAAAGTGTAATTGCTTCTAATTTACTGGGGGAGGAGGGGGAGAGATCCTATTGCATCCTGGCCGGATAGCACTAAAAAACAAGTATCTGATACCTGTCTGACCCCCAACACTCCTACTGTCTAAATCGAGAAAAAAATGTAACAGCTCACTATACTAGAAAATTCAGACTCTGTTGGAAACTGGCACATTAACACTGCAAAACATGTATCCAGCACTTGGATTCAGTCACTTATGTTTTCCCCAAGCCCCCCAATTTACCAGCTAAACACAGAAGTGCAACTGCAGAAATCCAGATGTTGATACATCACCAGAATACCAGCACTTCAAGCCTGCTGGATCTTACCATTTTTTGGCCCCCACGTTCCTAAATTGTACCATCAAAATAGGCAATACATGTTGTCAAGACTACTGGACTAGAAAATTCCAGCCAGTCACAAATCCTAGTGCAAGACTAGTACAAATGCATGTACCTTGCTCCGGGGTCTTGCCAGATCCAACAAATTTTTGACCACAAACCTCTAAACTTTACTGCACAAATATAAACTAAGTTTAGCTGTTCCGCTTCCACTATAAAAAACTGGTCCCTGATACATTCTGGCATATGAGCACTTGAAAATATTTGAATAGGGGACTGAGTCCAGCAAGGTCCAGGCCATATCTCCCAACTAAAAGAGGTTTTCTTTCTAGAGAGACAGTAAATGTAGCTATCCTTTTAGAGCTGAAAAGCTGTATCCTATGCCACTGAGAGCGTCAAAGCAGTCTAGACACACATCTTCCATTTAAATGGGATTAAAAATCATGGAAGATCTAAGGGATTTAGACACATCTTCCATTAATTGTAAACATATTTAAATGGAAGATGTTTCTAATTTCCCTAGACTGCTTTGAGAATCTCTGTCAAGAGTGGATCAACTAAAACTACATAGACTGTGATCATTCTCATCTGACAGACCAATCCCACTGGAAAATTCCCATGTTATGGAATGAAATTTCTTTGTATCTAGATAGATCAAGATGACAAATTTGGATTATTGTGACTTCACTGAAACACAATGCATGGAATTATTTTATAGGAGAGGATGGTAACATCATGGTCTAGAATCTCTCCTACTGCATCAAATGATTATGTTTGTGCTGTATTCATGAATGGAAGGCCAACAATTGGATGGATCTCACAGGATTCCTATCAGATCCATGTTTTATGTCACTGATACTCTGGGATGCATCAGGACTGGAATTGTTTGGTGCTATAGGAACAGATAGAAGTTATGTAGGCATCAGGATATGGGGGCTAAGGACCAAAATTTGGCTGGATTCAGGTGTTGGTTCAGGCTTTTGCCATGCTCATGCTTGAGAGTGCAGGGTTTTGTGTGAGTGGGGGGTGTCTTGTTTGTTTGTTTTGTTGTGTTTTTTAATGACACAGAAGTAGCTAGACTTGCTTTTTGATGGTACAATTTGTGGGCTTGGGGGCCAGAGTTTAACAGGAACCATCTTTTACTCTTGTTCATCAGATAAAGTAGAATATGGGCCCCACCTCAAAAATGAGGCACCAAAGCTGAGCAGACATCTAATAAAGTTGACCTCAAGCCCTCCCATTTCGGTTTTGCCCTGATATGTATGGGATGTTTGTGTTTGTGGTAATTTAAACAATTAAAATTCCCTTGCTGGGAGCTAGACAAGCTGGCTCTATTTATATAGAGGAATGCTTTGGGGGTGATTGAGGAGTGGGCCACAGGGGCCAGTATTAGAACCAGCCAAGCACACGCACACAGGCTCTTCACCAAAATAACCGTGGAGAAGAAAGCTCCTGGGCCACACGCCTCCCCCCAGAACACACAAGCGTTTATTTATAACTCCAGGGAGCATATATAGGCCCATTGAGTCCCGCCTTGAGCAAGCAGCGCTTGCTGGAGAGGAAACAGCCGCGGCTTTCAATGACAGAGCTACCTTTGATGGGGCAGGGAGTGGACACCCACCTCGGGGAGCGCTGGGCTGGGGAAGAGGCAGGAGATCAAACAGCAAAGAGACGCTAAGAGAGCCGGGAAGCGGAGCAGGGACAAAGCCGCGGGGGAGGGGGCGATCTCTGACGGGAGGCGGCTGAGCGAGGAGCTCCAGAGCAGCCCTCCGGAGCCAGGCTGGGGCGAGCTGCCGGGAGAAGCGCTGCAGTCCGCGTCGTTTCCCCGAGCACTCCAGCCCCGCGGCTTGGTCGGCTCTGGGCCGCGAGCTGTAGGTGGCGCTATTGTCTCAGCCAAGCCCGGCCCGCGGCTCCCCTTCCCCAGCGCCCTCTCCGCTTCGCTTTCCCCCACTCGCTGGACTTCAGTGCACGCCGGTGCGGGGGAGCCGAGCAAACACGCGGAAGAGGAGCAGTCTAGACACTAGACCCGGACCGGTTGCAAAGCCCGTCACAAAGGCGGCAGTGACCGTCTGCACCACACGCTGGGAAGCGGAGACGGGTGAAGTCAGAGCGACTTCCCCAAGGTCATTGATCAAGTCATGGCCAGCCAGACTCAGGCCCCTGACTGCGTGCCCAGCCTGCGCTTTGATGACCAGCCAGTGGTGTGCTAGACGGACGGGGGAGGTAATACCAGTTTCTACTGGTGAAAGAGCCCCGCTTTCCAGCCACACAGCGCTCAGGTAGTCCCAGCATCACAGCAAAGTGCAACAAAGGAACAGACTCTTTAGCGTAAGTAGTTAGCAGGTCCTCTAAGGGACCATTCAAGGTGGAGTGGCCCATTAGCACCTATGACTGCAGAGACAGAGAACAAAAAGGGGTGTTAGTGGGTGACAGATCGTTGTAATATACTCCAGCCAGACTGGGGGGTTGGCCTGGTGTTATCAGGAACGGCATTACTGATATCCCAAACGGACAATAGCACCCATTAAAGGAGCGGAGTCTGCACTGAACATCCTTATTGTCATCAGAGACCTATAATGGGGACAGACAACATAGGAGCCAGCTTCCCAGCCAGTGCTGGTAGAGGGAGCGGGGAAGAGCTGGAAACAAGACACTGCAATCAGCTCTTCTGCCCAGTTAACACCACCTGTGTAAGGGTAGAGGAAGGAAAGATTATTTTAGGCTCCCCTAAAGAGGGCTCCTGTAGGGGAAAGAAAATTTTGCACCCTGCTCCTTTCCAAAAGTACAACCCTAGTTGGTCCAATAAAAAGATATGGTCCACCTGTTCAGTGGAAATGGAAGACTGCTGAAGACATGGAAGAGGATTCCCCACCACTCCTGCAACAAGATCCTGTTTGAAGTTTTATGAAAGTTTTGCCCAGCACTAAATATAATGGGCCTGCTTTGCCTCACTTACACCAGTGTAAAGCAAGAGTAATGAGTCAGTTACAGTGGTTCAAAACAAAAGTGTAAATGTGAGGAGAATCAGGCCCCATGCATTTATTTATGAAGCTTTCCAAGGCTTGGTCTACACTACCAATTTATGTCAAAATAACTATGTCACTAAGCGGTTTGGAAAATCTGAACCGCTGAGCAACATAGTAATACCAACCTAATCCCCAGTGGAGAAAGCACTATGGCAATGAGAAGGCTTCTTCTCCTGTCAGCCGCCTTCTGGGGAGGTGAAGTACCTACACCAATGGGAGAAGCTCTTGTTTAGGACCTGGCCTAATGACTCTACTGTGTTTTTCACAGCAACAGATGTATTAAGAACTCTATTTATTATATGAGACGGTATTAAAGAAAAAAAGAAATAAATTATACCTTGAAAATAAAAGCTTAGTGCTATTCAATATATCTTCTAATTATAAAACATTTTCAGGTAACTAGAGAACAATAAACAAAAGTAGTCTGATGTAAATACATCTAGAAAACCTTGAAAAATAACATTCAATCTGGTGCATTATGGGTTCGTAAAACTAGATAATGAAATAGAATCAAACGTTTGCTGCTAGCTACTGTAAGTTCAAGTTTATGCTGAGGAGAGCAGGGGGCTATAGCACTTTTTCTCTTCTGATTGTGGGCCAGCTGGGGCTGAAACAGGCTCCACAGACATAACTTAAAGCAGCTGAAGCACCCCTCAAAGTGACACTAGCTGCAGTGGTTCCACAGGGTCTGCTGTGCTTGTCAAGAATCACTGTGCACTCTATCCTTCCCCCTCCCTGCCCTCTAATGTGGAGATGGAAAAGAGTGGGTGGTGTAGAGTCAGCTATCACAGCTCACTCTCACCACAGGTTTCTCCTCAATCATGGTGAATCCTCAGTTGCCTCTTTAGAGCTCCTCAAAAATGCAAAACAGCTAGAGCCCTAGCCAAGATTCTAGCTTAATGCATTTATCAAAAATATCAGCTCAGCACAGATTCAAAGCATGTGCCATTCTATTCCAATGACTATCTTTTTAGACCCAGTGATTAAAAACTAAATGCAATGTTATGATGGAATGTTAGAATAACAGTTGCTTATTGGAGGTACAGTTATTGAAAGACCTATATTCTGATCGATGGGGTCTCTCTTTTACCAAGGCACGAAGTAGCTAATTCATAGAAATATACAGCTCTTGTGCAACCTTATTAGATCACCTCCATTAAGCAACCAAGGTTTTTGTTCCCTTGAAAGGATGAAACAAGGTTTACCCTATTTTTAAAAGAAATATTGTACTCCTGTAAATATACTGACTGGATGGATGGATAGATTTGATAAAATGTTATTAATTCTTAAGTATCCATTCTGGTTATCTGCTACTTACTTCATTTTATTTACTACATTAAAAGCTGCACTGCTCTACTGTAAGTCCACCCTGCAATTCTAATTCCAAAATAGTATAGAGAGGTGGTCAAAGCACTGACTCAGGAATTCTGGGTTCATTTCTGGCTCTGCTTCCTGTGTGACCTTGGGCAAATCACTTAATCTATCTGTGTCTTGGTTCCCATCTGTAAAATGGGAATAGCAATAGTCCTCTCTCCGTCCTCTGTTTAAATTATAAAGGCCCAGATCCACAAAAAGGTCTTGGGCTTTGCAGTGTTCAGTGGCACAATACCAAATGTAGAGGTTTTTAAAAAAAAATCACAGGAACAACACTGTGATCCACAAAGCCTGAGTTAGGCACCTTGGCTCTAAGGAAGGGAGAGAGATAGGCACCTTAGACTAGTCCCCCTGCTCCAATGACTATTTATGCACAGTGGAACAGCTTCAACTGAAGAGAGTGAGGGTGCCCCATACCAGAATATCCTATATCTCAGTGGTTGGAATGCTCTCCTGAGAGGTGGGAGACCCCTATTCAAATCCCTTTGCCCCCTCAGGCAGAGAAGGGAGTTGGACCTGCATCTCCCACATCTCAGGTGAATGCTCTAACCCAGGGGTTCTCAACTTTTTTGATCTCCCTTCCCCACAACATGCTATAAAAACTCCCCAGCCCACCTGTGCCACAACTGTTTTTCTGCATATAAAACCAGGGGCAGTGTTAGGGGGTAGCAAGCAGAGGGATTGCCTGAGGCCCCATGCCACAGAGGGCCCTTTGAAGCTAAGTTGCTCAGGCTTCGGCTTCAGCCCAGGGTGGCAGGGCTCAGGGCTCGGCCTTCAGCCCTATGCAGTGGGACTTTGGGTTTCTGCCCTGGGCACCAGCAAGTCTAATGCCATCCCTACTTGGTGGACCCCCTGAAAGCTGATCATGGTCCCAGACCCCTGGTTGAGAACCACTGCTCTAACTCTTGAGATTATATGGTGGGAGGCAGCACCACCGCAACTACCTCCTTCTCCTGATGTTGAATGAGACCCGATCTGGTGAGCAGACTCAGAACACACACACACGATTGGGCTGTGCATGTGACATAGGTTGGAAAATGCCTGTCTTCTCCTGATTTGTGGATTGCACTGGGGTTGAGGTGGGAGATAGGCAGCTGAAGGCCTAGAGAGAGACAGCAGTGTGCATGTACAGAGGCAGAAACGTAGGCACCTGGAGTATGTTTATCTTGAAAACATAGGGGCCAAGTGAGTTTAGATACGTACAGGGTTGGGTGGGAGTTTTTTGCCTCACAGTGAACCCTAAAACTGGGATTTAGGTGCCTAAGTACCTTTGTGGCTGTGGGCCTATGCTCAAGGGCATCCCAGTCTTGATTGGGGCCTGTAGATGCTATAATTAAATAAATAATTTATTTTTAAAATTCCCTATTTATTTTTTATTCACTTTGCCAATACTTTCAGACTCCAGTGTCTGTCAAGCAAATGTCTTAAAATTAAGGTGGTGGGAAGTGGTGTGTGTCACCTTGTCACAAACTTTTCATTACCCCCATCCTGTATTGCTTCACTTAGTTGTTGACAAATTCCTAGTTCTATATACAGGAGCTGGAATTTACTGTTTGTGTGCTATGTGTGCATAATGCTGCAGCTGAAATATATGTCTGTGACGTATAAGTATGTCGACTTCAGCTACCTTATTCATGTAGCTGAAGTTTTGTAACTTAGATCGATTCCGCCCCCCCAATAGACCAGGCCTAAGTATTGGATGCCTGGAAAAAAAGACTGAACTTTTTAAATAATGGCAGGAAAGACTCAAGAATACATCTGGAGGAGTGAAATTATAGGTGCAGAACAAACAATCTAGATGCAGAGCGTAATACTATACACAAATGTGGTTCAAAAGGCATAAGTCAAAAAACATTTCAGTCATCCAGGCTAAGCACGAACAAGTTCTGTGAGTGCGTAGGCCACTCCTCACCCTGGCAATCACTTGGCAACAAACAAAACAGAAATGACAGTAATGTTCCATATCCTGTTCTGTCCAACCACATCATGAAACTGCTCATTACACAACTCGCACATCCAGATACTCACACACCTCTGAGAGTAAATAATATAGTGAATTTTGGAGAGATGCTCAGCTGTTATAAATTAGCTTAACTTCGCTGAAGTCAAAGTAGTGAATCAATGAGAAACTAGCTGAGAATCTAGCCCATCATTTCTCAACATGCAAAACACTATTCCCACACAATACATGATATCAGCATAGTTTATAACATACATAGCTGCAGTATCCATAATGCTGATGAAAGTCAATTACATTTCCTTCTCTTCAACTTCATATCCTGCAGTCTTTGCTTTCCCAGTATCTGGTCAGGAAAGGATCCCAGATGAAAACTAGCTTGGTAAAGTCAAGCTAGACAAGATAGGGAGCGATGCTGGTATATAATGGGGAACCTGCAGATGAGTTGATAGGGATTATAATTGTTCTTAATTGAGAACATCTCAATTATCAACAGGCTCATAATGGAATTGCATCCATCATCGCTCTTGGAGCTTCAAGTTATAGCAGTGGTTTGAAATCTATTTCACCCTCTTTGGTTGGCTCAGAGAATCTGAATATTCCTCTAGGATATGGACCTCACCACAGTTCCCACTACAAAATTGGATTGTTTTAATGTACTCGGGTGCATTCTTGAAGACATTACTTACCTTTTAATTTTCATCTGTAAAGTTTTGCCATGCTAACATTCTTCTTACAGGGTTCAAAATAATTTAAAAATTAGGTATAGTTAGTAAGTAGTTATTCAGAATAACGAAGTATTAAACATACACACATTTCTATTTGATAGAGATGATTAGGGGTCCTTCAATTCTGGAATTCACTCCATGCGTGGTTTGCCAAAAACCCAGATTTTCAGACAATGTGCCAGACACATCTTGTTATTTTTCTAGCCAGCAGGAAATGTATTGTCCATTCTCATTATTCATTTGTCCTCAGATCTTAGCATCTCCCAATTTATCTTCTTCAAATTTCATTAACACTCTTCTTACTCATCTCTTCCTGATCATTAATGAAAGTGTTAACACCACACCACCACCACCACCTCACTAAATATCTCTCTTCAATTCTGTTAACTGCCACTCATCATTACTGCAGTTTACTGTCTTTCAGTTAGCTTACAGTTCATTTTGTTAGTGATATTCTTTAGCCAGACAGATTTAACAGCTGTGAATTACATTCTAAGATATAATCAATGGCTGGCTGGAACAATAGGGTCCCCATGACTAATCGTTAACTACATTACTGGATGGAGTAACCTGACAAGACTAACATGATCTTTGCTTGCTTTAAAATAAAAAAAAAAATCTGTTTATTTTAACTATTGCCCAGGATTCTCCAGAGTAATGATCTTTAGGATTAGCTGTTGGACTGTTCTGTTTCAGTTGAACACTAATTATTCTTGTGATAAAGTATCCACAGTTAGTGAGACGATCAAAGTTAATCTGTAAAAAGAAGCAGCCAAGATGCCTGGTTTTCAGAAAGCCAGAATGAGGCACAGTTAATCTTGTTGAAGAACAAAATATGAAGTCTGGGGAAAGCATGGGTTAAATTTTTTTTTGATCTTTGCAGCAAATGTGCAGGGATAGATACTCAGCTGACAGCATGATCCATCAGTACAGGTCTGCAGAAAAACAAGGACAATATATTAAGTAAAATACAACATAAACATTTGTGAAAATTCCACACTTTTGCAACTGGATTCTCAAATGGAGAAAATTCTGCAATAAATATGGTCACAAATATTATTTTTATAATGTGTAATTAAATGTGCTTAGCTGGAAGACACAAATTATAACGAAAGGTCTGATGTTAAAAACTCTAGTTTTCCAAGTTGACTAAAGATGAATGAAGAACTTTAATGAAACCATGTTGTTTTACAGCAGCTCAGCATCCAGCTTTTCCAATTATTTAAAATTATTAATATGTTACCAACCAATAACTTTCCTTGTTGTTTCTTCCCAGATCTGACCTTATACAACATCAGTTTGTTCTTTCCAGGTTGCACATTGGAGGACTAACTTAGTGTGTTTGTTTATACAACTAAAGGTAAATCATCCAGTTTTTTAGTATTTGAACTGATTTTTTTCTCAGTATGTGGCAGTTTCATTTATATTGCTTAAGAATATTAGCTCTTAGCTCTTCATCACACAACCTTTATACACTTCCCTCCAGAATATTCATTGATTGTTTTTGGTCTTCTGATCTATATTATCTTTGCCTTGGAAGTTGATTGGTATTATAAATTTGAGACTGCTCCAGGCTTTTCTGTGAAATCTTTTCAAATATCTTGTGTTAGCACCTCTTCTGGGATGCATAAGCATTTGTATTTTTGCCCTGCTCTTCTCTAAGGCTATGTCTACATTACATTATTTACAGCTGTAGCACTTCTGGTGAAGACACTTTAAGCCAGGGGAGAGAGCTCTCCCATCAGTTTAGTAACTCCTGCCTCTGCCAGAGGCAGTAGCTATGTCAACAGGAGAAGCTCTCCTGCAGACCTAGTGCTGACTACACTGGTGTTTAGGTCGGTATAATTTATGTCGCTCGGAGTGTGTGTGGATTATTCATACCTCTAGCAACGCAAATTATACCAAAGTAATAGCCTATGTCCCTATGTTTTGCTCAGAAGAATCATAATTCTGTTCTGTTTTCATTGTAGGACCATACAGATCAATGGTTGGACTCAAACAAACAAGATAGTGTGCTTCAGAAACTTACTGGAGGTGATCTATGAGCCGGAATATGAACACATCAACACTGACCAAAATGAAGGTTAGTAATAAGACTACTTTGCATTTATATCACACATATGGCAGTTCTCAAACTGCATTTCAAGCATTAATGTATTTGCCATCACTATAGCCTAGGATTCATCTTCATTATACAGATGAAGAAACTGAGGCAAAGAGAAATTAACAGACAGATTTTTATAATCTGAGATACGAGTCACATGTATTCTTGAACATATATTTGTTTGCCTACTTTTTCATGTACACTTACAGCAAATGTGTGCATAGATCATCTATTTGTATACATAATTGCATACATATTTTGCACACAAATAGGCACCTACATGCAGACCTCAGGTTTCACCTTAAAAAAAAAAATCAGACCACTGGTAGAAGATCTAGAAAGGGAGCCCAGGCTTTGAGCCTCCTAGTGCTAAGTTTTAGCCACAAGATCATCCATTCTGTTTTTTCTGTTTTTTCTCATCCCTTATCTCTCTTCACCATTCAAAGGTGACAGGGGAATTTAAGAACAGAACTTTCTCAAGCATTTATTGTCTGAGCAGTATTCCCCTAAATTACCAGAAAGGGTCACAGTGTAGTTTTTAAGCTGGAAGAAGATCAGAGGAGCCAAGCTGCAGCAGGAAACCCTAGAAAGAAATCTGGCTGACTGACTCCCACAACATTCTTCATAGGAGGTTCCAAGGAACACATGATGCAGAGCCAATTAAATACTCTTTTGAGTGTACACGGCAGTGTCCTCTGTGACAAGCCATCTCTGCTAGCCACTACATAGATTGAGGGGCTATGACTGTATCTTCACTTTACTCCATTTTGGATAGACACTTTAGGAGTAGCACAGAGCAGTGGCTGTTGTCCCTGACAAGAATGCACCTAACTCTGTGTAAGGTGCAAGGGGGTGTGAAAAATTCCTGGCATCCTCTCATCACCCTTCACCCACCCAGGGCAAAATACAATAAAACCCAAGGTATTAAAGGGCTTGGCTACACTTGCAGATGTGCAGCACTGGGCGTTACAGCTGTCTTCGTACAGCTGTGTAGGGAAAGCGCTGGAGTGTGGCCACACTGACAGCTACCAGCGCTGCAGTGTGGCCACATTTGCAGCGCTGTTGGGAGTGGTGCATTATGGGCAGCTATCCCACAGAGCACCTCGTCCCATTTTGGCGCCGTGGGTTGTGGGAAGGGGATGGAAGGGTACGGGTCATTCTGCTTCCTGTCCCAATGCCCCGTGATGCATCGCTTCACATCCCAGCTGTCACTGTTTTTCCGTCCATGTTTGGCGCCATTGTGACTCTCCCAACGGTTTCTGTGCAGCGCGATTTCTGTGGGAAATGGAGCCCGAGCTGCTGAGAAATATGCTGATGAGTCTCGCCAGCACATCACGTTTGGCAGTTGAGCTATTCCTTCAGCTCCAAAGTGACAGTGAGGAGTCCGACGACGATGATATCGAGTCGCCTGATGCGTATGACACTAAATTGCTTGTGGCATTCACAGAAAGGCTCAGCACCATGGAACGCCGCTTTTGGGCTCGGGAAACAAGCACTGAGTGGTGGGATCACATCGTCATGGAAGTCTGGGATGACGAGCAGTGGCTGCAGAACTTTCGGATGAGAAAAGCCACTTTCATGGGACTGTGTGCTGAGCTCGCCCCCACCCTGCGGTGCAAGGACATGAGATTGAGAGCTGCCCTGCCAGTGGAGAAGTGGGTGGCTATTGCAATCTGGAAGCTGGCAACTCCAGACAGCTACCGGTCAGTCGGGAACCAGTTTGGAGTGGGAAAGTCGACCGTTGGAATCGTGTTGATGCAAGTTTGCAGGGCCATTAATTGCATCCTGCTAAGAAGAACCGTGACTCTGGGGAACGTGCAGGACATTGTGGATGGCTTTGCACAAATGGGTTTCCCTAACTGTGGAAGGGCGATAGATGGGATGCATATTCCTATTCTGGCACCACCCCACCTAGCACCCGAGTACGTTAATCGGAAGGGGTATTTCTCTATGGTTCTCCAGGTGCTTGTGGATCACCATGGGCGTTTCATTGACAGTTACACAGGCTGGCCTGGAAAGGTGCATGATGCACGCATCTTTCGGAACAGTGGCCTGTTCAGGAAGATGCAGGCCGGGACTTTTTTCCCAGACCGGAAGATCACAGTAGGGGACGTCGAAATGCCCATTGTGATCCTTGGAGACCCCGCTTACCTGTTAATGCCTTGGCTCATGAAACCGTATACAGGAAGCTTGACAGGAGCAAGGACCGGTTCAACTACAGGCTGAGCCGGTGCCGAATGACTGTGGAGTGTGCTTTTGGCCATTTAAAAGGGCGCTGACAATCTCTGTATGGGAAGCTAGACTTGGGGGAAAGCAGCATCCCTGCGGTTATATCCGCGTGCTGTACCCTCCATAATATTTGTGAAGGGAAGGGTGAAACATTCAGTCAGGCATGGACCGCCAAGGTTCAATGCCTGGAGGCTGAATTTGCACAGCCAGAGAGCAGGGCTACTAGAGAGGCCCAGCAAAGGGCTACAAGGATTAGGGATGCCTTGAGGGAGGAATTTGAGGCTGAAAGCCAACAGTAATGTTTGTTGCCTTGCACGGGAGTGAAGTGCAGTGGTTACAATGTTAGTAGGAATCTGTTTTTCCTAAAATGATTTGCAGTGCCTGTTTCTTTCCTGGGCTACGGTATCTTTCAATTTCTGCAATAATAAAGACTGTTTTCAAAGCCAAGAATTCATTTATTGAAAAGAAAATAACTTTATTGACAGACACACAACCTAAAAGGGCAGGGGGGTGGGGTGGTGGACTGTACAGTCACAGGTTTGAATATGTCCTGTCTGGAGTGCTGTGCAATGACTGCTGCACTTCAGGATGAAAATACTGCATGGTGATGGGGGTTGAGTGCAGAGGGTAAGGGTCGTAGTTCTCAGGGCTGGTTGGTGAACGTACAGGTGTTGGGGGCAGCTGGTGGTGGTAAGAACGTGGATGCTGGGGAAGGGGGGTTGGAGCTGACATTGGGGCACAAGGGAAAGAGCTTTGGGATGGATGGGGGTGGCACGGTAGTGCTCTGCCTGCATGGCTACGAGTGACTGGATAGAGTCCGCTTGGCGCGCCAGGATGCTTATCAGCTGCTTTGTGCTTTTCTTCTTAGCCGCTGCGTTTCTCTGGCGGATCCTGCTTTCCCTTTCCCTCCAGTCCTGCAGTTTTTTCCTCTAGTCCTGCACTTTTTTACTCTCTCTGGCAGACTGATCCATAACTGCTTTCAGCATGTCTTCTTTGCTTTTTCACGGCTTCTTCCTGAGGTTTTGTAGCCTCTGAGCAGTCGATGATACGGGCAGTCCAGTAGTCAAGGACACTTTTCGAAAGGCAAAAATGGCAACAGTTAACAGGGGTAGCATTGTTTATAATCTCATCCAGACAGTTATTCCCACACAGTGAAGGAGTTTACAGTCTTCACTTTAGCATACTTTTCCCATACCAAACAGAGTGCACATAACCCACAGGAGCCACGAAATGTTGAGTAAGGGGGACTGATTGCTTCAGGGCTGTGCAGGGGTTTCTGTGTGTTGGGGACGGCAAACAGCTACAGGGGGCATCTGCACTGAACACTCTCCCAACATTTTCCACAGGAGTTAATCCTGGAAGATATCTCGCTGCTGCGGGTCACCTGGGAAGAGCGGGAGGGTCTTCTACAGCAATGCGGATTCCGCCCTGGCCCCTATGCAGCTTGCCTCTGTGCAGCAATGGTCCCCCCACCCCTCGCGGCACAGTGGCGTGGACGCGTTAGCCTGACTGGGACAAGGACCACAGTGGCTCTCCCTATAAACTTGCGCAAGCGCATTGCCCACACTCTAGCTGAAACTTTTGAAGAGATTACCGAGGCCGATTACCGCGACGTGATAGACCACATCAATGGGCTATTCCACATCTAGGCATGCATGCATGCAGCCCTAACCCCCCCTCCTCTCCCGAAACATTTCCATCCTGAAAATAAAAGCCGCTTACCAGTAACCAGCTCCTCTGCTTCTCCTTCACCAAGTACTGGCTGCTGCGACTGGCTGCCTTCCTCCTGGCTGCATGCCTCCTGGGACTCTGGGGTGTCTCCCCCCACCCCAGTACCCTCACGCTCGGTTTCCTCCCCCTCTTCCCCCCGGCTCTGAAGTGTCCATCGTGGTCATCGGATTGGCAGTGGGGTCACCCCCAAGTATCGCGTCCAGCTCCTTGTAAAAATGGCAGGCTGTGGGGGCAGCGCCGGAGTGGCGGTTTCCCTCGCGGGCTTTGCAATAGGCACTCCGCAGCTCCTTCACTTTAACCCTGCACTGCACCGCGTCCCGGTCATGGCCCCTTTCCAGCATGGCCTTTGATACCTGGCCAAAGGTATCGTAATTCCTATGGCTGGAGCGCAGCTGGGACTGCACAGCTTCCTCCCCCCAAAAACTGATGAGGTCCAGCAACTTGCCATTGTTCCATGCTGGGGCTCGTTTGGCGCGTGGAGGCATGGTCACCTGGAAAGATTCACTGATTGCACTCCACACCTGGCTGAGCAAACAGGAAGGGGATTTTTAAAATTCCCGGGGCATTTAAAGGGCGGGTCACCTGAGGCCAGGGCAGTAGAGTTCAAACTGATGAGCAGAGTGGCTGAACAGGCATTCTGGGATACCTCCAAATACCTCTGGAGGCCAATAACAGCGCTTTTGGTGGCCACACTGGCGGAGCAGCGCTGCATCACCAGCGCTGCAATAGTTATACCCGAGGCAGAGCAGGAGTACAGCCAGCGCTGCAGCCAGGGAGATGCAGCGCTGTATGTGCCTTGCAAGTGTGGATGGTGAGTAAGTTGCAGCGCTGTAAACCCACGACCAGCGCTGCAACTCTCCAGTGTAGCCAAGCCCAAAGTATTTGAACTTTTATTCACAGGGCTAGTAAGTTGAGCTTTCCAATACATTTAAATAAAGCATCCTATTTAGGGGTGTCTAAACCACTTGCAGTCTCAAATGGCAATAGTAGAAGATCATCTCAGGTAAACCATGAATTGCAAATTCCACAATATATTTGCACATTGCCAGCTTTTAAGCTACCAAGTTCACTTGCTTTAAATTCTGTTTTTCTTATAGTGATGAAGATAAAAAGTTCTCACACAGTCTGCCTTTTTCAAGTGGTCTGTGCCACACTGAGTTATTAAAAGTAATAAATGTAACTGCGGTGTTTTGTGTGACTCACAGAAATAGAATCTGTGAACATACGTTATCTGTTACGAAGACTGGTGATTTCTCTGTATGTGTGTGTGAGTGAGAGAAATGTTTGTATTTCTGAGCAGATAACAAATATTCTTCTTCAGAGCCTAGATAACAGCTTTGTAATCTATATGGACACAGTTGATCCTTGGTATTTTATATCATAAAAGAGATGATTGTGGATAAACTTGACTTTCTCAAAATAAGAAATTGATCTTAGAGGGTGGTTTACCTTGTGTGTGGTACTAAAGCAGCTTCAGCAGCACCAAGGCTGTTTTCAGTCCTGGACCAGTGACAAAAAAGCACTGCTTAGACTGAGGCACCACTCTCAGATTTTAATATCTGACATCTTGCAAACCACTTTGGTATAAAAATACTATTTTTCACTTGGAAAGTTGGTCCACCCAGCTCACCAATGACTTGAAACATGTATTTCTTGCCCTTGCAATTCTCCCACCTTTTCAGTTCTGAGAGAGTTTTGGTGGCTTCTATTTCCAGAATCTAGAATAGAAT
The DNA here is from genome assembly GCF_020497125.1 of Mauremys mutica. Taxonomy (NCBI): domain Eukaryota; kingdom Metazoa; phylum Chordata; order Testudines; family Geoemydidae; genus Mauremys; species Mauremys mutica. Next base: position 50,487,998 of record NC_059077.1, read on the forward strand.
ATCAGGGTTGGACAGGACCTTGGGAGGTCATCTAGTCTAACCCCTGCTCAAAGCAGGACCAATCCCCAACTAAATCATCCCAGCCAGGGCTTTGTCAAACCTGACCTTAAAAACTTCTAAGGAAGGTTCCTCTAGAATAGAGCTGAGCCATTCACTGATTTTTCAGTTCGGTGGCCAAACTGACCCCCTTCCTCCCCTCCTCCCCCCTGCCCGTCCATTTCAGTTTATTTCAAATAATTTCTGAATTTGGTTTGTTTCTTGTCAAAACAAATAACTGAAACAAATGATGTTTGTTAAGGGAAATGTCAATTTCAATCAGAATGTCTGAAATGAAATTTCATTCCAATTGACATTTTCAAAATGAAACATCAAAATGGACTGTTTCAAAAATGTCAAAATAAACCATTTTGACATTTCAAAATTATATCTATCTATATCTATCTATATATAAATGGGTTTCACTGGCCAAAACTGTTCACAGAATTTGACTTGAATTCAAATACAAATCTTTTTAGGGATCTGAAAAATGCATTTTTCAGTGAATTTACTATTTGGGGGGGGATTTTTTTTTTTTGGCCCAGCTCTGCTCTAGAGCTTACAGCCAATCACCAGTGCTTAATGTCACCCTAATGTTTCACAGCTTGAGTTTCAAATGGTATGTTTCTATGTTTCTGAGAAATAGGAGAGCCAAATTCTATTTTTTTTCCCACTAATTGCGGGGGACAACTAATAAAAGAACAGGGACAGGAGTGCGGTCAAAGGGTCAGAAGAAGGGAGCCTGACGGGGACACCGAGCAGAGAACCCCGGACAGCGCCCACTGCTCCTCGAAGGCGTCAAGGGAGCCAGCGGACGCCGCCCAGAGGAACTCCGCCCGGAGACGTGAACGGACTAAGGATCGGAAACAAGCCCCACAGTCGCAGGAGTCTCCATTGGCCAACCGCCTCTCCCTGGTCACGTAGATGGCCATTTTTGCCAGGGCAAGGAGGAGGTTGACCAGGAGGTCCCGCGACTTCGTGGGGCCACGGATAGCCGAATTCTATTCCTGGGTATGCTGCAGACTTGCTATGTGACTTTGGGCTAGGTTCAGGCTGTTGAAGTTGTTTCTGTTTGCTACTTTGGGGCATATTTGTCATGAACTACATGGGACTTTTGAAGTATTTGTAGTACTCATGAGAATTTGTACTTATTTTGAAATAAGGTACCAGCCCCTCTAGGGTCTAAAGTTAGAGTAATTCAAACCACCAGATCTAGCCAGGAGCCAGCAACCATAGCAAGTTGGCCCTCATAGGAGAAGCAGATTAATCACCCCATCACTCTCTGCATGCAGAGACTAGAGCAGAAGGCAAGCATCTACACAGACCAGAGGGTTTAATTATAAGGTTGGCATGCCTTCAGATTGGCCCCAAAATACACATGTAAAAAGTGGTGTGCCTGCATTTTTTTGGCATGGTTTTGGGTCCACCAGTATTTGCATATCCCAATATTTTGATTTAAACATACAAACCTGAGGTTTGGATGCACAAACATTTTCATCGCCCAAAATTGCACATTTCAGAGGTGCAAATTTATAGGCCACGTGCAATATGTGGCCCAGAGACTCTGTAGTCTGATAAATTATAGCACTATTTTTGTGCATCACACTGCTGCTTCCATACTCTGGCTATGACTTAACTTGTTACACTTTAAAATATACAAATTAGTTCTCTCTGGATTCTAATGAAATAACAGACAGAACTGAGTGCGTTATTTATGGTATGTTAGACTGAGCAACCCTTAGCACTTATTCACACAAGCAGTCACATTCTGTCAGTAGGAGCTCTTTTGGTATTAGGTGCTCCCCAGCTTGAGTAAGAGGCATACAATCTAGCCTTAATTACTTAATGTTATTTTAATTGCTTATCTCCTTGTATGTGTGAGAGTTTTCTGGGGGAAACAGTGAGATTCATAGATTCCAAGGCCAGAAGGAACCATTGTGGTCATCCAATCTGACCTCCTGACAATAAAGGCCATAGAACTTCCACAAAATAATTCCTGGAGCAGATCTTTTAGAAAATATTCAGTCTTGTTTTAAAAATGGTCAGTGACTGCAATCAAGTCACCCCTTAACCTTCTATTTGTGAAACTAAATAGATTTAGTGCCATGGATCTATCACTATAAGGCATGTTTTCTAATTCATCATTCTTGTGGCTCTTCTCTGAACCGTCTCCAATTTCTCAATATTCTTCTTGAATTGTGGACCCCAGAACTGGACACACTGTTCCAGCAGAAGCCACGCTAATGACAAACACAGAGTTAAAATAACCTCTTTGCTCTTACTCAAGAATCTCCTTTATGCATTCAAGGATTACATTATCCCTTTTGACCACAACATCGCACTGAGAACTCATGATCAGCTAATTATCCACCAGCACCCACCAAATAGGTCAGCTGCAGCATTTAGGACATTTTAAGTGCTGGGGTGCGGGGGGAGGGGGTTGCTGTTGATGTTTAGGCTTAAGTTAATTTTTTGACCAATCTCATATACTTTCAATTAAAAAAAAAATTGTTGTGGGTTCTTGAATCCAGATATAAGAAAAAAGGGAGGCCATCATAGTAAGCTTCATGCAAAGATCCCCAATCACTTGCCTTTTTCGAGAGCCACCATCTCTTGGCATCTTACAGGACTCGTGCCAAATGGAAGTGTTATAATCACATTTTAAGCTCAGTTTGTGAAAAGCACAGCTGTCTGAAAGGGTGCCCTTTAAGTGTTAGGATAAAAGATTGCTGATTGTTATCTTGCAGTCTAATACTAATATTTTTGTGCACCAAATATCAAAGAGTACCCATTAAACAGTTTGGGGAAATTTAATCATGAATCAGGAAAGGGAAGCACTTGAGACTCATCTCTTCTTCCGTTCTAAAGAATTATCTTGGGGCACTTTGTACAGTCATCTTTTCTGGGATAATATTCTAATAATGACTTGTTGAGCTTTTTAGGCAATTCAATATCAGCTGGAATGTACTGAGGTCTGTAGAAGTTATTTCTGTGCTATTGGAGGGTTAGGGATTATTTCTTTCTTTACAAAGAAAGTTCTCACTCTGTCTTTTGAGCCCATTAAATCATTGTTTGTAGGAGGCTCGCTTTCCTGCTGTTTAGTTGTAATGGAATATACCTTTACTAGAGCAATGCTGTCACCTGTACACTGATCCTTCATATAATTATTGGGAAAATTGCAATTCAACTTAATCATTTCCATACATGTATGCCCAGATAGACAGTTTTACTAGCCGTCCTTGAGGCCCTGCAGTGCAGCTCTGTCGCTCTAGCTGTGCTTACTTACACAGGGGTGAAAGGTGTCTGTGATTATTTTTATTTCCATTCTCACTTGTCCTTGAGGAAATTGCCTTGAGGAACAAACACCTCCTAGTCTAACTTGTCAAGATCCAGGGACGCATTGCCAACCTTGTCTTTTGCTTCCTATCCAGGTGGGAGGTTTTGAACCAGAACCTCAGTCTTTTAAATGTATTACGCATATAAGTACACAGCAAGATACAGCTGCCAAGTGCTAAATCATTTCAAATATTCAAGAATGCTGTGTTCAAAGTTTGGAGTATACCCTCAACTTGATTTTAAACATTATAGGCTATGCTGTTTTCCATAGGTGAAATGATTCCATGGGGAAAATATTGTAAGGAAATATGATTACTTTGATCCTTCATTTTTAGGAAGACAGAATCCTTGCACTTACTATAAGTGGAAAATCAATATAAGAAGAAAATACTGATTTACTTTTTCATATGCCAGTATGCCTACTGAGGTTTGTTAGAAACAGAGTCTTGAAGAGACCAGATTCAAAGTTTGTTTGTTTTTTAAATGAGGAAGGATATTTAAGAAATCAACTGAAATAAGAAAACTTTATTCCCCGGGGTGAAAATTACTCCATCTGGATAAATCCTGAGTAATAATCTACAGTCATTCCATTCATCTGAAAATGAGAGTCCAATGCCTTTTAAATGCAGGAGTTTTATAGTCATTGTGAGCTGTCCTACATTGCAATACCCTATCTAGATATAGTTTCTCTTTGAAGCCCAGCATTCCCCACATTTTTGCTGCACACACATACACACTCAAAAATCTCCTTAGCAACATGGAAAGATGTTCCCTAATGTCTAATTGGCAAAGTAGATCTCTGGGCTTTGCAGGCTGCTGTAAAAAAGAATGCAGAGGTAAAGAGAAGAAAAAGGAATAGCCTGGCAGAGGTCCACTGACTGGAATAGCCTGGCAGAGGTCCACTGGCTCACAATTGGTATAACAGGGGGAGTCTGTCGTAATAGTGGGTCAGGATATGGTACAGGAGAACACCCCTTTTTAGGGACTCTGTCCCAGATGATTACCCTGATCTATAAATATCTGAAGAGAGTTCTCCTATTTTAGGAGGATTTTCTCTTTTCAAACTTGACCACTAACCACACCATCATAGAATTAAGCAAATAACCTCCCCAATTAGCCCATTAGAACAGGATAATACAACTTCTCATATACAAAAACAAATAAATTCATAGTCTCATGTCATTTTGTATAAAAAAATGCAGTTAATAATCTTATTCCCCCCCACCAATTCACTAATAAGGCACACCTAAGAATATAGCTTTTTAAATACAGCATTTCTGTTTTTTACTCATTTTTACTTTCCAAAATAGTCATGTGGTGGTGTATGTACACCCCATCCTGAAAGGAGGGTGCAGGGGGTACGTGGACAATGTCATTAAGTCTGCTTGTCCATCTCCGACCTCACCACCCTGGGGCCTAAGGACCAGAGCAAAAGTAATAGCCCTGGTGCCCAGGTCAGCGTGGCCTAGCAGACAGAGTCCATAGAGCAGCCCTTGGGGCAAGGCAGTGTGGCCTAGCGGCCAGTACCTGAGCAGCTGCCAGCAAAGGGGGAGTGGGGGGGCTGGCAGTCCAGACAGGGGGGCCTGGGCCCACCCAACTTCTCCAGGCCCCGAAGCAGGGCCCTAGCAGTGGCGGAGAGGTCCACCACTGGCTCAGCGGGGAATCCCACTGAAAGATGCTCAGCTTACCTGGGTGGGAGATACCACTCCGTCACCCCCCCGGGTCACTTCCTACTGTTGTCCGTTGTCTCTGGTGTGGCAGTCCATGAGGCTTTGGGGTCTCCAGACTCCACTGCACAGGTCACTTCCTGGGGCTCCATTGGTTGCAGGGGTCTAAGTCTGCCCTTGGGGCCTCCGGTCTCTGCAGCCAGAGGCCGAAGCCGGTCCTCAGTGGGTGCTCCCAGCACTAGTCCTTCCCCTCCGGCATCCAGCCCCGAATGATCTGGGCTTCCTCCATTTATACTGCTGCAGCATCTGGCGCATGTCTGGTCCAGCCTAGGGGGCAGGACTTCCGCTGTCCCTAATGTGGGTTTAACCCTGTCTTGGCTAGTGCGGGGTATCCACACCCTGTCACAGGTCACTATAAAGGTTGTGATTTTTTTTGTTTATTTGTTTTTTAACTTAAAAATCCACTGGTGTTTGTGATAAGCACTTGGAAGTTTGGAACTAATATTTCTCTCCCCTTCCAACTGAAAAACTACTCCAAAGCCCTCAATAGTCAGTGGACAGAGTTTAGTTCTTTTCCATGTGAGAAACTTCAATTTTGTTCCCTATGTTTCAAAGCGAGCTCAAAATCAGCATGACTTTTTTGGGTATTTCTCTGTGCACCCCTTAAATGATAATGTCAATACAGCCCAGATAATGGGGTGTACTGCTCTATATTCCTTTTGTTATTTTTTGTCGTGGGAGAGTTTTATTGTAAGTGGAATTTATCGGAAGAGCTCAGCATTGGCTTTAGCTCTGTTTCCATTGAAATCGGTGGCAAAACTCCCAATCAGGCAAATGCTGAGTGCTTTTGGTAATGCTCCTTGTGTGTCCAACATATCAGTGTTATTTTATTTTTAACATTTTGATGACGGAATAGTGGATTTATTTAAAATAACTTTAATAGGTCCCTATCCTGCAAACTGCTAGGTGCTGGCTGATCCCTGAGCCAGTGCAGAACATGGGACTCTATGCAGACACAGGGCTCTGCCTGCATGTAGCAGCTTGCAGCAGAGGGCCTTAGGCTATGTCTACATTACACACTGTTTAGTGACAGAACTGTGCTGCTACAGCCATGCCACTAAAAGGCGCACAGTGTAGCCGCTGGTTGTTGAGAGCTCTCCCGCCGACAAAAAACAGGTAGCCCTGGCGAGCAGCAGTAGCTTTGTCGGCAGGAGAGCTCTCCTGTTGACAAAGCACTGTTCACACTGGTGCTTTTTGTCGGTAAAACTTTTGTTGCTTGGGGCCGGGGGGGGGGGGGGGAGGGAAGTGGGGCCAGTGTTTCACACCTTGATGACAAAAGTTTTACCTACGAAAGTCCAGTGTAGACAAAGCCTTTTTCAAGTAGCTCAAGTTTGAGGTTGTCAATTTTCCTTTAATATAATAGCAAAATAAAGGGAATTCTCCTGCAGCCCTCATTCAGTCAAAATTCCCATTGGTCTCAGTGGGAGAGTTTCACCTAAGTGAAAGACAGGAAAAGAATAACGAATAAAATATTCCTAATTGATAGGTTAGCAAGGAAGTTGTTCATTACTTTTAATTTTACAGATTCAGAATATTATTCTGATTAAGGAAACAGATGTGTTTTTCAGATGTTGTGTGGCACCAGAATTCATGAGTTGTTTATAGGCAGATCAGATTCCAAGCAATAAAAAAAAACAACCCAAAACACATAATCTAAATAGTAAATCAGCTAATGTAGACAGTTTACAGGTTTGATTAGTTGTAATTTAACCTTTTTCCTGCTTTCAGTGTGAATTTCAGAAATCATCTATTTTGACCACAACAAAAATGGGACTTCTTAAATGGCTTCATATATTTTAAAGAATATTTACAAATGTTTCAGTTCTTACTTTCTGTAGCTCTGATTCATAATGAAGGGAAAGCAAGACAGAACTCTGAGGACAAAACTTAAGCGCATACAATTGTGTAATACTCTTAGAGCTAAATTGACTGAGTTTTGGTACCTAACTCTGAATATGTATCTATGATATAGGCTTTATACTTCATCTCTTTCAGTATGGGGATGGGCAAATTGGTCCAGAAATTCTTCATAAAATGTACTGTGGAGATTACTCCAAATTGACCAGCAGCTACTAGTAATCCCTGGTTTGTGGAAAATAGTGTAATTTTGGCACAATATAGTCAAAAGTATAGGGAGAACTTGTACAGCAGGCATGGGATCAAGACAAGAGAAACTATATTTCTTGCTAAAGGTCTAGGGACAGATTCTGCTAGCTTTACTGATGGTGAGAAACAACTTATTCCACAAGCAGTCCCACTGACTTTAAAGGTTAAGATGCTACTCGGCATGAACAAGGTTATCAAAAATCTGTCCCTTAACAGCTGTAGAATCCCTGTAATAAAAACCTTACCTAACTGATTAAAACAAACAAACAAAATACACCACACACAAAAAAACTTTATACACCCAAAAATGTTTTTCCTGCTAAGATGATTGTGATGTATCATACATAATTGGAAGCTCATTATCTATAGATGAGAAGAGAGGCCTTGCTTTTTAAAAATTGGACCAAGAGAGACCAGCTGCCATAAGGGAAGGGCCCTAGGATTTCTTAATGGGAGGGGTAGCTTCTTTAATGTACATAACTTGCCTGAGGAGGAATTTCCTTAGCAAATCCATAGATGGTGTACAAGTGGTTATTAGCCAGCGGCATCTTCTATTGAGGCTCTTCAATTTTGATGGAAATGGATGAAATTTGATTTTCTTGCAATATCATGAGTTGAGAAAGGTATAATAAGAAAAGTCAAGATGCAGGAATCACTAAATGAAATCTGTAGCCTCTTTTATGCAGGAGATCAGATTAAATTATCAAAGTGGTGCCTTGTGGCATTAAAATCTATGAATCTGTAAGTGAACAAAGATTGTGTGGGAGTGGAGGTATATAAGACCCAGACACATTTGCAGTGTAAGTATGGTGTGAGGTTAATATCTGTAATAGCACTTGCCTCTCTGAAGAGTGTCAGACCATGGTCCATCTCCCACTGTGCACTAGACAGTAACACTGGCCTCTTGAAGAGGGAGCATGTTCTGCATTTTCTTCAAAGTTGGTGCTGTGGCTGCACTCTCTGGGGACTCACAGGCCATTGTGCCTGCCCACTGAAGAATACAATATGGCTCCAAGAAAGATTGAAATTCAGAATTATATCCTAGAAGTTACAGATGGGAAAAACCTAGTAGATCAGAGGTTTTCAACCTTTTTTCATTTGAAGACTCCTAAAAGTTTCAAATGGAGGTGTGGACCCCTTTGGAAATATTAGACAGTCTATGGACAACCCCGGATCTGTGAACCACAGGTTGAAAACCACTGTACTAGATCAACCAGTCATTCTCCCTCCTGTTCAAGAGTGTAAACGACAGCACATTTTCTAATGATTTTTCAGCCTCATTTTAAGTGCCCAAGTGATTTGGCATCCATCACTTCTTTTGACTATATCACAGCTTAATACATATTATCATCAGGGAAATTTTCCATCTTCCTCATAATTTTTGTTAGTCTTCTCTGAATTCTCTTCAAGTTGCTTAAGACTGTAATAGTCCAAGGGAGGTGTGAATCTCTGCAATTTATTGAACACACATCCTAGCTGCCATTGCTCTAAGATTGTACATACAACTGTAACAGCAGGAGCACTTATCATATCTTCCCATTAAAAATAGTTCTTTAAGCAAGATTTGTATCAGCATAGGCATCTCTGTCTGTTTTGAATATATTGGCAAAAATATTGTAAAGATAAATTCCTTGCTTAATCATTATCCCTGTCACTCTTGCAGTTCCTGGAATTCTTCTGTTCCACAGTTACTCAGAACCTATTTTGTTCATACCCTGCTGGTTCTGATCTTTCATTTATCAACTAAACTTGCAATACGAGTTTCATATCCCTGTGTTGTGTATTAATGGAGGATAACTGAAAATGCTTTATTTCTTTATCCAGTTTCCTCTTTCAGTTTTTTTTTAAATCTCTCTTTGACTTTGTATTATATAACCATCAGGTTAATATAACGCCAGCCTTTTAAATGAGAGATTAGTAAAGGCTGATTCAACTTCTGCTACACTGAGAGAGAGAGAGAAAGAGAGAGAGGGGGTCAAGAATGGGTTTCCAGAAAGACAACATATTTGTTATTTGTCACACAAGTAACACAAAAAAGTCTCTTCAACCCTTTTCCCCTGACTGAGATGGGATGGGGGATTTCCTGCCCTCACCATCTCTCCTCCTTAGCAAGTTTATGTCCAAGCTATCAGCCAGGAAATCCTTCTTCAATCAGTTGAGGAGAACCTGCTTGCCCTCTGCTGAGATATAGGGTCAGTGCCAGCTAATGAGCCAAGTATGTACCTAGCGTCTGCACTGGGCTTGTACTAACTGTGCGGAAGCCTAGACTGAGCTGTCTTCACTGCTCTATTACCCACACTAGCTGTATTTAAGTCCTCAGGTAGGCTAGCCTATACCCACAGCTTTAGCTGTGTTCACATACCCTAAATTTGAGATACAGGGTCAACCTTCACAGGTTCAATTTTCCCCCTCATCATTTCTAGTAGCCCAATTGCCATATACAGTTTAAAGCAGATAAAAATATTAATATATGCCCTATCTGGAACTAAATACCAGAAGGCACCATTACAGCTTTTTCTGACAATGAAAACACCATTGTGCATTTTCAAACATGTAGTCATTTAAGAGTGGACATGCTGTAAATGCTCTTTCTGCATATCACCATGAGTATTTTTCCATGCATGTATTCTTTTCTGTATGAGTTTAACAGAGGCATAGGTAGCACCACATTGATTATGTTGGAATTTCCATTATCATTCCCGATAGTTGGATTTGAATATAATAGTGGCTTAAATAATGCTTATTTTCACAAATGCTTTTAAAAATTACTTATAGATCAGTCAGCAGTGTAACAGACTCTATTTTGGTTTCCCTCGGTGGAGCTTTAATGAAGTCACAGCAATCTAGCAACAGTTTCCACAGATCTTATAGAGACTGCATGACCTTGATAAATTATAATAGCAACATGTCAATCTATGTAATTACAATAACAAAATGTAAGTCTGCACCAGCTCTAGGAAGGCCAATGACAGGTATGAAAATATTCAACACGTGCTGACAATGTGGTACTTTAATATCAGATAATCCCACTCTGATCTGAAAAATTCCAAAACTATCCCTCTGGAAGCTCCCTTATAACTGGAAGGAACAATTTGAATTACTTGTCTATATTGATGGGTTATAAAGTATCTATAAGCACTCAGGAAAGCTCAATGAGAACATCTCACAATGCACAGTGGTGGTCAAAGCAGCAAAAAAGACAATAGATATTAGGGAAGAGATGTATAATAATATTTTAAAAGTTATAATGGCATGAATATTCATGGTACAGTCTTCCCTTTAAAATACCATGTTTAATGCTTTGGGGAGAAGAGTGTTGTGTTGAGGGCAGGTATCTGAAAATACATGAGATGCACTGGCAAATTCTTGTATTCCATGTCCTTGTAGGCACAGTTATAACATACAGGAGACATGCAGAATCAATGGTGGAATGCCAAAGTAGATGACATCCAGGGCTATGATGACTGTCATGAGACCTAAGACTTCTATGCTGCATTGAAAATTGTATATGGTTCTACACATACCACTACAGTGCCTTTGAAGAGTGTGGACAGCCTAACAATAGTCACTGACAAAGGAGAAATCCTTCAGAAGTGGCGACAGCATTTCAGTGATCTTTTTCCCATACCGACCAACATCACAAACGAGTCACTAGATGAAGTCAATGCTGCAATCAGTGCCATGAAGAACTGCAGGGCTCCTGGATCTGATGGCATACCTGCAGAAATATTTGAGTATGGAGGTGAGATCATTCTGAGGCAACTACATGGACTATATCTCATATATGGAGTAGTGAAGACATATCTCAAGATTTCAAAGACACCACTGTCACCATATACAAAAGGAAAGATGGAAAGTCGAACTGTGATAACTATTTTGGTATTTTATTACTCTCCATTGCTAGAAAGGTTCTGACTAGAGAAGGTCACCAAGGTCTTCAAGGTAATTGTTCATAGACTGCCATATGCTGCTGACTGTGTTCTAGAGGCACATACTCTAGAAGAGAGACAATTGATTACAAACAGATTTGTAGACCCTGCAGAAAGGTATGGTCCAACAATCAATCTAAAAAAGACAGAGGTCACGTATCAACCTGCACCAGAGAAACCCTACATGAAACCAAAAGTCACCCTCAGCAACAACAGCTGAATTCTGTTACAGACTTCTGCTGTCTTGGTAGTATATTCTCAAATGATGTTACTATAGACAAGGAGCTGACAAGTTGTAACACAAAGCCAGTTCACCATTTGCCAGATATCAGGCAGAGACTGGCAGCAACATGGCATTAAGCTTCAAACCAAATTAAAAGTCTATTAAGCAGTTGTGCTGTTCAACTTGTTGTATAGGTGTGAGACCTGGACCTGGCATCACATTAAGCTTTCAGATAAGTTCCATTTATGACATCTGCCTGCCATACTCTGCATCAAATAGCAGGATAAAGTTACCAATAACGGGGTTCTGGAATGTAGTCACTCCACAGGGACTGAAGCCGTGCTTATCGCATCACATTTACGTTGGGTTGGTCATGTGTTGAGAATGGACAACACCAGAATGCCAAAGCAGTTGCTGTTTAGTGAACTGAAAGAGGGCAACCACATATGAAGCGGCCAGAAGAAACACTTCAAGGACACACTAAACTGTGCAATACTGGTGTTGTCAGCAACAGATAGATCACACTCAGCAATGGGGTTACCCAGTTAAGATTAACTGTTATGTGGATCTTGAAGCATGGAGGCTGAGTCTTAAACAGCAGCAGACTCAGCAGGCAGAGACTGTAATCCCTTCCTCAGCACTGAGTTACCTCTGTACTTCATAAGGAAAGGACTGCCCAGGGCCAGTTCCAGCTTTTTTGCCGGCCCAAGCAGCAGAAAAAAAAGAAAAAAAGAAAAAGAAAAACTTGATTGAGCTGCCGCCGAAGAGGAAGACAGAGAGTGAAGGACCTGCCGCTGAATTGCCGCCAAAGACTGAAGCGGACTGATTGAGCTGCCGCCAAAGTGCCACCGCTGCCGACCTGGACGTGCTGCCCCAACAACGGACGGAGTGCTGCCCCTTTCTAATGGCTGCTCAGGCACCTGCTTCCTTTGCTGGTGCCTGGAGCCAGCCTTGGGACTGCCACTTGCGCATCGATCTTTTTATTCACAATCATACTCACAAGATGTAAAACCATTGTCAGTGTCATCTTCGGTCACGTAGGACAACAAACAAACAAATGCCTCCTATTGCTTGTTTTACTGTTTGGTTTCAGGGTGAGGGGAGTCTGCTAGTTTCATTCTTATTTATACAGTTGTGTTTTGAATATATATAAAGTTCTTAGAGCTTTGGACAGGCACTTTTCCCCCATGGGACCATCATTATAAATATAAATAAAAATATATAAAATATAGATCCATATCAAATAAAGATTCAGTAAAGGACAAGGAAAAATTATTAAGGATATGGAAAGATTTTTCCTATGAACAGAGCCTGAAATAATTTGGACTATTACATTTATGGAGGAGATGAATAAGAAGGGACATGATGGTGGTATACAAAATAATGAATGGCATAAAGAGAAATCAGTCACTCCTGCTTACATTCTCATAATACAAGAACTTAGGGATATTCAGTGAACTTGAAAGGCAACAAATACAAAAACAATAAAAGGAAACAAACACAAAGCACAATTAGCACTGGAACTTATATTGCCACAATTTAGTGGGCCAGATTCTCAGAGGGCCCCAAGTGCAACTGCAAAGAAAGGGGTGGCAGTGGTGGGGAAGCAGCTCTAAACCATCTTTTTCCTTCTCTGGTTTAAATTATGGTCGTTGCAATGGTTCACAAAGACTGCTAACCTGATTGGGGATTTGCGCTCTGCTCCCACTCCCCCACTTCCCCTCCCCCACTGGAACACCCACTATCTCTTGCAATACACCCCCTGTGTGCAGGGCTGGCAGAGTGGGTGGCAATACAACATTACACAGCATTAATATAGTGCTTTTCATCTGTACCTCAAAGTGCTTGTACAAAGGTGAATAGCTCCTTTTACAGATGATGAAAATGAGGCATATAGAGGTCAAGTGACTCACCTAAGATTTCATAGTAGTCAGTTGAAGAGCTAGAAGGTTTCTGGAATTGCAGGCAAATTGAATGTGCAGTCATGAGTTCCCTGAGATGGTATTTTTAAGTCAATTTTTGCTCACTGAAAATTTTTACAATGTACACATCAAAACAAGAATATCCATTTAAGAAACACTTTAATGCAAAAAACCAAACACATTTAAGCTTTGCCTTGTTTGGGTGGGGAAATAAGTAAATCATTTGTTTCAGTGAGGCAGGGTTTCTGCCCTTCTGCTTTGCTGTTTTATAAACTTATTCCTTTCCTCATTGTTGTGCAGTCAGAATGATTTGACATTTTGACAGTTGACATTATTTTCTACACAGGGTAGGAAAGAGTCAGTTGACAAAATTCATGTTCAAATCTGTCTTTCAGTTCCTTTTAACTGTGTGCACACTTTTTAGATTGTTAGGGCCTGATTCTTCTCTCATGCTGGTTTTACTTTGGTGGAACTCCATTGACTTTAGTGGGTTACACCTCACTTACACCTTATCTGAGTGGAGATTCAGCCCCTTAATATACTTGTCAAGAGAGGCTCATAATTCATAGTTGTGACATCAGTCACACGAATTACAGCAGTGAGGGGGGATGTCTGGGAATTCTGAGATTTTTTTATGCTGGTTTACAGGGTGATTGTCCATGTATTGTAGGGCCACATGCTACAATACCTAGGCATATTGTGAGTAATTTCTGACACAGTATCTTTTACGGTTAATGGTTTATTTTGGGGCACCTTGTAACTTAATATACATCTTGTTGTTAATATTGATGGATTATTGAGGATATGATTTAAACAAATTCTATTCCGTTGCTCTAAAGTTCTTTACCATACTTTGAGGTATATTACTATGCAAAGATAATTTAATAGAAAGCATTATGAATATGCAATAATAATATACTCAATATCTAAACACCTTTATACCAGAGGTCATTGACAAACAGTAATACAGTATTTGTTCTTCATCCCTCATTCTCTTCATTCATAAAACAGGGATAAAACTGTCCCAGCTTCCAAGTGGCCAATGAAGAATTTGGGCTTCTAGGGTGGATTAATGCCTTAAGTGGATAAAAATCAATGGGCACCAATCCAGCATATTTTCTCCTATTCCATTTTATTCATCTTTGTTGCCGACTCTCACAATTTTATCTTTAATCTTTTGCTATTTGATGTTTTTCTTAAAGCCCCAGCTCCTAGAGACAATTATATGAGAATCTGAACTTCATTTTAGATAAAGTAAGTTTCTCCCTCTTGTGGTGGTGGACAGCTTGAAAGTGTGAGCTGAGGGTAGTCTAGAAGCTCAAAAAAAAAAAAAGAGAAAACAAACCACAATTTTGATATTTAAAAAACCAATCTCATGTATATCTGGGGCCTGACTCATGATTTTGGAACATTTGAGTTGGCAGTACTGATTTTATTGATATTATGTTCTTCACTTACAGTGGTATAGTGGCTTTTTACAACCTCTAGTCTAGAAGTGTAAAGATGCAGCCATGGTCTACCCATTGCTTAATCACCTCTTCAGCTACCTTCCTGCCCTTCTTGCCACACCTCCCAACCCCCGACAACCAGCCACCCAACCAACCCCACAAAACACTTCACATTGGGCTCTTGGGGCTATCAAAGAGTTGCCCCATGTAAGGGTTTGTGATAAATAAAGGGAAGGGGGGAGGGATAGCTCCCTTTGATGGACACCCACCCAGCCAGTTAGCTGTAAAATCCCTTTTGGTAGCTGTTCTTTATTTGCTTTACATGTAAAGAGTTAAAAAGTCTCCCAGGTAAAGAAAAAAAAGTGGGCACCTGACCAAAAGTGCCAATGGGAAGGTAGAACATTTTAAAATTTGGAAAGAAACTTTCCCTTTGTTTGTTGTTCTCTGGACCGGAGGCTCAGAGCAGCCATGCTATAAGCAGCTTAAGCCAGATATGATCATAAATCATCAGATCATGCCTAGAACTACTTATCTGAACTCCAAATGTGTAAGTAGATCAGAATGTTTAGCTAGATATGATTAGGGTTATGTCTTTTATTTCTTATTGGCTTGTGGACTCCTCTGTGCTAACCCCAGATGCTTTTGTTTGCTTGTACAGGTCTGTCTCATCTTACGCTGGGGTTACATTCCGCAGTCAGCACATAAAGCGAAAATCGTGTATAGTCAAAATTACATTGAGTGTAATGGCGGGCGGAATCGCCTGCACTACAGAAACAGTATTTAAATTGTTATTTTTCTCAGGTTTTTTTTGTTTTTTTCTTGTTTTTGCTGACCACGTAAAGCTGAAATCGTGCATGTTAAATGTGCCTAAGATGCGACAGACCTGTAACCTTTAAGCTGCACCCCCAAGAAAGCTATTTTGGGTGCTTGGTTTTTTAAATTGCTCTTTTAAAATCTAGCAAAAGCCTAAGTTCCAGATGTATTTTCTTTTTTTTGTTGTTTTTAATAAAATTTACCTTTTTTAAGAACAGGAATGGATTTTTGGTGTCCTAAGAGGTTTGTGCATGTTGTTTGATTAGCTGGTAGCCACAGCTAATTGCCTTTGTTTCCTTTCTCAGCTCTTCGCTGGAGGGGAAGGGGGTGAAAGGGCCTGAGGGTACCCCACAGGGAGGAATTCTCAAGTGCTCCTTCCTGGGTTCAAAGGTTTTTTGTTTTTGTTTTTGCATTTGGGTGGTGGCAGCCTTTACCAAGCCAAGGTCAGAGAAAAGCTATAACCTTGGGAGTTTAATACAAGTCTGGAGTGGCCAGTATTAAATACAAGTCTGCGGGCCCCACTTCGGCACTCAGAGTGACAGAGTTAGGATTCAGCCTTGACAGGGCTGATGTACACTAACGCTGTAAGTCAACCTAAGTTACGCTACTTCAGTTATGTAGAAGTCGACATAACTTAGTCAGTTTACAGCAGTGTCTACATCACGCTATGTCGACAGGAGATGCTCTCCCACTGGCTTATGTTCTGCCTCTTGGGGAGGTGGAGTACAGACGTCAATGGGAGAACTCTCTGCCATTGACTTAGCTTCTCTTCACCAGACCTGCAAAATTGACACTCTTGCATCAATTGAAGCAGTGGCGATTTAGCTGGAAATGCAGACAGATTTCGGCCACTGGCTCTCAGTTATAAATAACAAAAAATTTAAGACCATTAGCTTATCAGGAACGAAGTACCTGTTAGAGTGATGTGTACTGTATGTTGTTAACAAAGAGAAGTAATATTAAAATGTTAGCCATTCGATTTAAAGCATAAGACTAAAGAAATTCAACCAAAGCTTCTTCATCTTTAGCTTGGTCATTACGTTGAGGTATTGCTAGAGTCTAAATCAATACATGATTCTTACTTACAATAGCCATAGGCACAGGAATGTAATTTTATGGAACAGAAATCTTACTTTAGGATAGTTTATGTTTTCATTTCCTTTGCTCCATAATGGTAGTTTAAAGAAAAAAATCTTAATGTAAATGTCAGAGTACGTCTAGAAGCAGCAGATCATTGACTTCATAGAGTTTAGCATCTCCTATTTTGTCAAAATGTATTATTGCCAATCCTTAATATGTAGATTATTTGCATAATAAATGCTAATGACTCTTTCAGAACTATCATGAGTCTACTGACTAGTGAGCATATATACATTACTTTTTAAAATGTAATATTTGGATTATTGATGTGGTAGAGCAAAATAGTTGCTATCAATTACATTGATGGCAGTTTACAAGTGTAAAACACTATTAACTATATGATTTATATACGACAGATTATCACATGTGCATAAGTATTTTCATATTCATATTTATAAGTAATTATTGTATAAACCTACTAGCTGCTTTGCAATCTCAGTAACTCTATTTTGTTTTCTTTCTTTAGAAAATATACAGAGGTGCGTATTACAATGGGTCCAAACAGATCATTTGTTTATAAAAATGAGGCCTGATTCAGAGCCCACTGCAATAAATGGGAGTCTTTCAATTGACTTCACTGGGCTTTGGATTGGGATCGCGAGTATAATTAAAATTAGTCTCCACTGAGTCTTCCCTGGATCATTAGGCTAGATGCTATTAAAATGGTCATTGCACTCCACACTGCCCCTATCTTTCCAGAGTAGTTTTATAAAGAAATAATTTGATAAATAATTTCCGTTGACAAACAGATTTATCACTGAGAAACTATTTCTAAAATTTGATTATTCAGCTGTTTTATGTTACCTTTCCTGAGAACTAGCTACAGTATGGGAGCCAGAAGCCTGTCATATTGCAGAGTCCAGGAATCTTTTTTTTTTTTAAATCCCAAAAGGTTTACATTTGATTAATATTTTGTTCTCCACTTTAACTAGCTTTGCTGGTGTACCTATGATGATGTGATTTCATCTGGGAATTAGACACGAGTGGCTTTGCAGCCCCTATATTACTTGTCTTCTGCCTAGCTTGTCTGGCTCCTTTTGGCATATATACATGGTTCCACCTAGCAATAGAAACAATTTAAAAAGTTTTTTTTTATTGTTTCTAAGTCAAACTGATGTAAAGCTCAGTTATACACTTGTTAAATCTAAAAAATAGAAAAAAATATGGTTGGGTCTGGTCAGTTCTTCGAAATTCTTCAAAGCACACCTAGGAAATGCAGGAAGCAGTGCTGGTGTTTGACACACGGCACTCTATCCAATGTCCCAGAATGGTGGTAAGTGACCATATGTGGCTAGGGTTGTAATCTCCCTGTCTACTTATTATTTACGATACCATAGCACGCTTTCCTCTTCGAGGAATTGCTTTCTTCAATGTCCAAGCATCACTCCCTTCAAGTACGTACGTTCAAACCTACTTACAATGCCCATAAAATTTCACCTGGATGAGGAATTGTTCACTTTGTAATGTGAATGACTGTGTAATCTCTTTAAATGTTTTCTCCTTCCACCTCAGATGAGACTGCATTTCACAGATGGGTGACATGATAAAGGTATCTAACGGGTGAAATCACAAAGCAAATTTATCAGGCTCTTAGCAGCATGGTAGATCCAGACAGTTGCATAAATATGGACATGTCATCCTGGTAACTAGTAGAAATGACCTTCTGTTTCCCTGAACCATAACAGCCTTATGTGAACTCCAGTTCCATTTTTTCATCCCAAGTTGGGGCAGCAGCAGTTACAGATATTTAGGGCTGCATCAATGCACATGCAGCTTCCATAATCAGGGATGGAGGTGGGATTCCTCAGAGCATTGTTGGCTGGTCACTTGGGGGATGGCTCTCTTCCTCTGAATAGCATGAGGTCCATGATCTTTCTTTGGGTAATAGCTAATGTCTTAGAGACAGATCTAAGAGCATTCTTCTCACTTTGTAACTATCATTCCCCCTAAAGTTTTCTTGACTCTGGCAGTGAACTGAAAGGAATTGCCTCTTACTAGGATGCTGGTACCTTCTTTGACATCATTCCCCATGATCCAACACTCCTGTGTGGCAACTAGGTGGGGGAGAGTCTTTGGGATGAGGAAAGAGTTTGGCAGGTGTGGAAGATGTATATGACTTCTAATGCCATGAACATTAGTGTTCCGGGACTCAAGATATGGTCTATATTAATGTGTAAAGTTTGTTGAGTGCTTTGTGGCCTTTGGATGGATGGTGCTATGTAAATATATGCCAATGTCATTCTTCCAGTTGCAATATCATTGTGCAAAACCATTTCCTTTCATTTTAAACTTGCAAATCTCATAGTTCTTTCAATGCCTCCCATTGTGTGATTCTATTTTGAAGAGGTCTAAAAGTTTTAAATATTCTAAATATTGAAGACAAACTAGACTTATGTTGTTAACATGCCAATAAGCTGATTATGATGCCTCTAACTTGTACAAAGCATTAAAGCACTCTTTTGGGTGCCTTACCAATGAAAAAATCTTGGGAGGACAATTTATCTGTCAAGCTGAAGCCTTTCCAGTGGAGCTTGATTTGGCAGCTTAGCCAGGACTGGCACCAGCTCTGCAGCTGTAGCACAGATGTCATATTTTATCCTACACCAAGTGACCTAGATACCTGTCAAATTGCATTGTGTGGGCCTCTCAGCCTTCAACAAAGGCTGGCCTTGCCAGGAGCATATTGGATATTTTTACATACTTTCTAGAACTGTAAAGTGGTTAATGACTCCAGGGTACCAAAATAGGAAGCTATTTGTGAACTGGCAGATAGCCAAGTCCCACTGTCCCTGTCTGCTCAATGATTCTAAGTTCAGCTCATGGTACTGTACCTTCCCAGACAGATGTCCCTAGCAAATAAATAATATATATTAATATATAAAAATGAATAGGTATCTAACTTCTGAATAAAGGGTCACTTACCTGCATTTGCAAGGATATGACTACTTCCAATTTTGTAAAATAGATTTTTTTTAAAATAACAAAATCTGTGTGTGGCAGTAAACAAAACTAAGGGATTCTGTGAGGTTTAGGACCCAAAAGTAGTTTAGAAGTCTTTGCTTCTAAAGGAAGGATTGTCCAGTGGTTAGGCCAGGACACCCACTTAAGCTGCCCAAATGTCCCTCCATGAGGGAAGGGAGGGTCCTCTGAGGGACTGCCTGAGGGGGAAGCATTCCCTTCTCATATCAAGTCTGGACTTGATCGATCTTCTTTATTTTTGTTTGGAGTACCCCAGCAGGGGAAAGCCCTTAGACTGAGCTAGCCCAGGAGAAAGCAGTTGCTGCCACCAGGAGGTGTCTTGTGGTGAGCAGACAACTCTCACCCTGGCTTACCCTAGATGGCGGCCTTGGGACAGTTGCAGGGAGGTGGTAGGAAGTGGCCCAGAGAGGTCCACCTTAAGCATCCCCAGCTGTCAGATCACTGAAAGGGCCCTGGGTCAGTACCAACAACCCCCGGTATGTCATAGGCTTTAGCCCTGACCACTAGGTGGCGCTCCCCACAAACCAACCTGAGCGAGGGCTGTCAAACTGTCAAACTGCTGTAAAAGTAACCTTATTTATGATTTTTGGAGACCCAAGACCCATCACACAGCAGACTGCATGTAAGCACAGCAATTGGCTCTGATCTATGACAGTATGCATAGAACAGAGCTAATGGCATGGAATCAACAGGATCAAGTAGACAATAAAAAGTGGATAAATGTGAATGCAGCCCAGAACCTCAAAGAGATAATAGTAGGGCGACCAGATCACAGGGATGAAATATCGGGACACAGGGGGGGGGGGGGGGCGGAGCAAAAAAAATGGCGGCAGAGCAAAAAAAAAAAAAAAACAGTTTTGCAGGGGCCGGGGGCATTAGCAGGACCCAGCCGCGCCGCCGGATCGCACACAGCGCCCCAGCCGCGCGCACTGCATTCCCCGCGGAGCCTCCCACCCCGGGCACATGAGATTCGTCCCACCGCAGGCGGGGAGCCCCGCGCCTCTCCCGCTCAGCTGCACTCCAGCAGCTCCTTCCCGGCAGGGCAAGATGCTGGAGCGCAGCCGAGCGGGAGAGGCGCAGGATTCCCCAGCAGCGTCGGGGAAGTTTATCGGTTCGGGGGACCCTGGCCGGCTCCTCGCGCCAGCCGCCCCGCCTGGGACAGATCTCGCCCCCGCAGCCCCTCTCCACCACATGTCTCCGGCGGGCAGCCCACACCCCCGGGCCACGCCGCTCACCCGGGCCCTGCCTGCTCCGCGCTGCCCCTGGACCCACCATGCTGCCCCGTGGACTGCAGGGCTGGAGCAGCCTCCGCGCTGCACTGCAGCGCTCCCGGCCCCAGCCAGCCATGGCCCGTGTGCCCAGGCTGCTGCACAGGGGCGTCTCCTCCCCAGGTTCGGCTTGGGATCCAATGGGGCAGTGAGGGGGCGGGGCTGGGGGCAGGGATTTGGTGAGGGATCCAATGGGGGAAGGAAGGGGCGGAGTCGGGCCGGGGGGCAAGAGCCCCTCCGGGCTCCGCCTGTGCACGGGAGCGGAGGGCAAAATTGTTTGTTTGTCCAGTGTCCCGACCGAACATTGGTCGGGACGCGGGACAAACAAGCAAATATCGGGACAGTCCCGATAAAATCGGGACGTCTGGTCACCCTAGATAATAGTCACCCATAACAATTGACATAAAGCAGATGTGTACAGGAGGAAATGTTCAGCTGATTCAGATATGAACGTGTATAAAGACTATCTCTCTGTACCATGTCTAATAGTGCTATATAGTCAGTGTAAATTCTGCTGTGGTAATGCTTTACCTGTCAGTTCTGGAATGCTATTCACATTGCTGTTGGAAATTCAGTGTATAGGTCCATTCAATCAAAAAATTCACCAGCATGATAAAATGCACAGGATTCAGCTCTATAAAAAACATGACCTACTAAGAGACAACTGAGTAGAATAAATAAATCTGCAGTGTACATACATCCCAATGGATACAAGTGTTAGTATCTACATAGTGTCAGTACTGCATCAGTAAGTGAACCACATCGCAAACAAACGTTAGTCTACCTAGATCCATCCAGCAAGTATCAGAATCCCCCAAAGAATAATGATACCAGGTCAGCACTAATACTTCCTGTCACACACATTATGGGCTGGACTGTAAGCTGTTGTACTTGGCAATACACTCCCTACTGTGAGTGAGTAGGTGGGGAAGGAGCAAGAAGGGCAGGCAGTAGAAGTCTTGGCTTCTACTGGCCAGTCAGAGTACCTGGCTGAACACACAGCTAGGAGTAAGCTGCTCCATGAAAAGGGCCTTCCCAGAGCAAAGTGGGAGCTGGGAAGCAAGTGTGATCCTTTGAGTCACAGTTCATACTCTGATCTACTTCTGCAGCAGTGCAGCTTCATGCCATCCCTTCCATGTCAGGATTGATTGTAGGGTTACAATCTAACCCTAGGAGAGGCAGTGCAAGGCATGCACTTGACAAACAGAGCAAACATGTACCGCATGGACCTTTCAAAAGTTACACCAAAAATGATGATGCTTTATGCTCCCTTCACCAACAGACAGGGCCGCAATGCAGTGCACGTCAACTGACTCACTGCAGAAAGTGTGGCCTTCCTAAAAGGAGGTGTGATCCAGGCTAAACCCCTTCCTCCTTCCACTTACCTCCAAAAGCTGCATTAGAAAAAGGAACCTGCTAAAGATGCCTTATTTACAACTGCACAACCATAACAGGATGTAAGAAGCCAGACTTAGCATGCAGAGGCCGATAGCCAGATGTGCCTAAATTGAACACCTAAAACTAGTTGCACACCAGTGCCATACATCAGAAAGTTCCTATCAGTTGGCATTTAAAAGCATAACACTCTTTCACATCTAAATCAAAGCATGAGAATAAGGTTGTGGGCCTGCATATGCATACAATCAAGCATACATTAAATACCATTAGGCACCTAATTTGACAACTGTACTTTGCTGACATATTTGCCCATATAATGTAAGTGATTATGATTTATTGTAAAATACTCAACATGTAATGCTTCATTCTCCATTTCACAGTGAGGATGCTTTCAATTTTAAACTCACTTTGGAAATGTTTCCCTTGTTTCTGGTTTTTAAATCCTCTTTTAATGAAAATTTAATGTCATTAAAAATAGCAGCACCTGTAAATCATACTTCTTGTAATGAACATAGATATACACAGCTTGGGCCAAATCCTGCTTGCCTGACACAGAACTTTTCTATAAGGGCTTCTCCTGTGAAGAAGACAAAGAAGATTTAGCCACCATTTGCTAGTCTGATCCAATAAGAGTAAGCACTTAAGATACAAATACCTTATTTTTTGAGTCTCAAATAAAGATGGTATCTTACAGTCTAAATAAATTTGGAAAAGCAGACAAATCTCCCTCCATAAATCTGCCAATTCTCAGCCTCTCTCTTTTTGTGTATTTTAAAAAAGAGAGAGGCTAAAGGAGGAATTATTTTGCTAACAGAATATGCAGGCAAAAGATTAGTGTAAAGTGTGGCATCCTCTTCCCAGGAAACTATTTCACTAGGAAGGTAGTGAAGCTCTGGAATGGGTTACCTAGGGAAGTTGGTGGAATCTCCATCCTTAGAGGTTTTTAAGGCCCAGCTTGACAAAGCCCTGGCTGGGATGATTTAGTTGGGTTGGTCCTGCTTTGAGCAGGGGGTTAGACTAGATGATCTCCTGAGATCTCTTCCAACCCTAATCTTCTATGATTCTACGAATAGTGTTTTAGGTGCTACAGCAAATGTTTTCTCTAACAATTCTAGGACCCTAGTCCTTGTTACTATTATGGAAATGATTTTATATTTCTCTTATGGGGACAGTAGTAATTTTCTAGTTCTTTAGTCTTATTCACAATCTGTTGCTCAGATATTTGGAACAGAATAGTTTGGTAGTATTTCTATGGAAATTAAGGGAGACTCCTCATTCCTCAAAAGGTGGTTCCACCAGCACCTGGGTCTGGACTTATGGAACACAGGAGTTTGGTCTAATTAGTTAATTATTGGGAAAGCAATATAATTTTTTCCCCCAAGAAACTTCTAGTCCCTCTTCAGAGCCCAGTTGTTGGCTGCAGGTTTGCTGAGGGAAAAAAAAATATTGACTAACCCACTCTCTATATTGAAATAGAATAGTTTTATCTCATCATTCAGTTCTTGAGAGCTAAGGATTTCTTGGTATCTTTATTTCTTCAGGAAAGCAATCTCCTTCCCAAGATTAGTTTCTGGTAGGGACTTAGGCCTTGGCCCAAATATACCCAAGAGTTTGGTCTGTGAAGGATTTGGTTAAAGAGAATTCCTCTCTCGGGAGAGATAGTGTTAGACTGAGCCTAAAGTACAACTCATATGAACAGGGCTCAAGACAGCTTCTTCATAGCAGGAATGTTGATCCTTTGGTAAACAGTGGGTACCCTTGCTGGATGGTTACTGCTACATTTAGGCTGGCATAGATCTGGTCTTGTTATGGGTATCGTTTCCCATTGAATTTTATAGGTGGGGTTGGTCCATGTCCAAAAAAGGTGAGGTCTGAAGGTTGTCACCCTCCCACTGAACTGTTACAATTTTGAGGAGAGCATCTTTTCACTGACGGGTTAGGAAGAGCTGCATTCTTTTTGCATGTCCAGGAGAGGTCACTGTGATCTAATGAAAGTTTTTATCTTTCAGTGCTTTTCTTAACTTCCTGGCTTGTAAACGGAATCAATTTAAAATCTGTATAGTTGTTAATTCTTGTCATAAAGATTCACATTGTTGTAATAGTCTTTTATATTCTGTGGTATGTTGATGTAACTTTCTTAAAGATTCCTTTAATTCTGGAATTGGACATTCATTCTTCATCTTCTTTTAATCAATTTGCTTTCTAAGGGGAATTTAGCTATTTGAGCATCAAGCATAGGAATTTTATCCCCAGAATTTTAATTCTATACTTAACTAACTTCCAAAATGTATTCATTTTTAAGTTCAATATTGTACTCTAAATAATCAGGAATAGTTCTTTGATATCTTATAGCTAGATAATTTTACTTCTAAGGAGGTACAAGCAAACAAACCAACCTACAATCAACCAATATACTTCTTAATAGTCAAACATAAGCTAACTTCATTCTTAGTCACATTTTCATCACAAGGGAGGCGGGCTAGTGTTATGAATTCTGAGGTCACAGACTTACAGTAAATGATGGTTTGAATTTGGGTTCTGTATGTATAGATAAGAGACATCAAAAGAAAGAATTCATTCAACAGGCTCTCTTATATGGTGATTTCTTATGCTATCTCTATTGGCAGATGTTTCTACTAGATTTAAAGTTGCAAGGCCTAATTTGTATGATTTGATTTAGAATTACGATCTGGCTTGTCTTAAGTAAAAAATGTTGTTTGCTTCTTAACAGTTGGGTACGAGGTATTTATGGCTTCCTCAGATATAGCTTGTTTTTTTTTTAAATCTGCTCATCCAGTTTGCTGGCATGTCACAACCTTCTTCTAACATACATGAGATTTTACTTGCATAATGTATGCAACAGATATTTTATCCTGTAACTTATGCACATTCCAAATGGCACCAACTTATAATTGTTATTTCCCATTCTTGTTAAAAGGAAAAAATCCTTTAAAAGTTAAAACTTAAAATTTATAATCTGAGAAGAGAAAATGGAAGGGTCCATGGGAGAGCGATTTCCTTTGTCTAATGTTTTCTGTGATAGCAGATGGGGTACCTTTCTTTTACAACTCTACCTAATTGGTTCAAACAGACCAGATAATAGATAAGCAGGTGGTCTCATGATGGTGTGAGGCATGATTTTGTAGGAGCAGAAGCCAGCCAGTTATCAGTTGTAGGTTAGTTTAGTTTGTATGGAAGTTTGAGGCCTGTGGTTCCGTTTTACCATTAAATATCTAACCCAATATTCCATGTTAACATCTATTATTATAAATTGTATATTCATGAGTTATTGATCTCAACAATTCTGTGATTACATTTGTCAAAGTCAGAAAAAAAAGTGTGTTGTGGTAATCAAGACACGATATGGTAAGAGGCTGGATGACAGCTGTAGCTGTGTGGATGAAGAGGAAAGGCCATATCTTAGAGATGATATGCATAAAGAATAGGTCAGATTTAGACATAGCCTGGATGTGAGGAACTGCAGAGAGGTCTGAGTCGAAGATGAGACTCAGGTTATGGACTTGAGGGACAGGGAGGATGATGACGTTTCTCAATTAATAACTATTTCTATAGATCAAGAAAGGAGGTAGTGGCACAGGTGCTGACTTTTCATTGTGAGGGGGGGTGCTTGACTTCCGGCTCTGCCCCAGGTCTCGCCCCTACTCCACCCAGGGGCGGCTCTAGAAAATAGGCTGCCCCAGGCAGCGCGGTGTGCTGCGCCGCCCTTCCTCGGTCCCGCGGCGGATCCCCTCTTCCCGCGGCTCCGGTTGAGCTCCCGCGGCAGGTCCACCGGAGCCCCGGGACGAGCGGACCTGCCGCAGGCATGACTGCGGGAGCTCCACCGGAGCCGCGGGAACAGCGGACCTCCCGCGGGCACGGCTGCGGACGGTTCGCGGGTCCGGCGGCTCCGCTTGAGCTGCCGCAGTCATGCCTGCGGCAGGTCCGCTCGTCCGCGGCTCCGGTGGACCTCCCGCAGGCATGACTGCGGCAGGTCCACCCGCCCAGCCTGCCGCCCCCTAGATTTGGCCGCCCTAGGCAACAGCTTGGTTTGCTGGTGCCTAGAGCCGCCCCTGACTCCACCCCTTCCCTCAATGCCACACCCCACCCCTTCCTGCCCCAAACAACCCCCCATCCCGCCTATTCACACCCCCTGCCCCACTCCTTCCCCCAGCCTCCTGCATGCGGCAGAACAGCTGATTGTGGCAGGCGGGAGGTGTGGGGAGGGAGAGGAAGGCACTGATCCATCAAGCCTGCTGGTGGGAGGGAGGCACTGGGGAGATTGGGGGAGCTGATAGGGTGGCTACTGGTGGTTGCTCAGCACCCACCATTTTTTCCTGTGGGTGCTCCCCACAGAGTCGGTGCCTATAGGTAGTGGGGAGGGATTGGGAGAAAAGATTAAGAGTTTAGGCATGTTGAATTTGAGCTGATGGCTAGACTTCTACAAGGAGATGTCAGAGAAGTAGGCTAAGATTTTAGTTTGGACAGAGGTGGGCAGCAGAGAGGTAAGTCTGTGAGTCATCAGATTAGAAATGGTAGTTGAATTTGTGTTTGCAAATGAGATGACCAGAGATAAGGTCTAGAGAGATAAGATGTGGAACCCACACAGAAAGTTGAGGAAGATGAGGCACATGAAGGAGTGATTTGAGAGAACAGAGACATGAAAGCCAAGGGAGGACAAGATTTGAAGAATAAAAGCATGGTCAATGGTGTTGTTGAAGGTTGTCAAGGAGGAGGAGAATAGAGTACAGGGTCTGAGCTTTGGCTAAGAAGAGGTCAGTATAGATTTTGGAGAGTGCAGCTTCAAATGATTCTAAGGAGTGGAAGCTGGATTGGAGAAGGTGGAGGATGGAAGTGGAGGAGAGGAATTCCATACAGTGATTATAAACAGCACATTCAATGAACATACAGATGAAAGGAAGAAGGGAGACGGGGTGGTAGTTGGAGAGACAAGTGGGGATCATGGGTGGGCTTTTTTGTTTGTTTTTAAGATGGGAGAGACTAAAGCATGTTTGTACTGTGAAGGGCAAGAGCCAGAGGACAGTGAGAGGTTAAGGAGAAAAGCAAAGGAGCAGTGGGACATCAGGAGATGTACTGGTACCACTGGACTAGGGTGACCAGATGTCCCAATTTTATAGGGACAGTCCTGATTTTTGGGTCTTTTTCTTATACAGGCTCCTATTACCTCCCACTCCCTGTCCTGATTTTTCACATTTGCTGTCTGGTCACCCTACACTGGGCAAGTGGAAAGGAAGAGAGCAGACAAGAAGCCTGTGCATATGTGACAGCAGAGGAGGAGAGAGAGAGTGTGTAGGAGGGGAAGGAGGAAGGGAAGCCTAGTTAATGGCAGAGGAAAATCACAGCATATTTTGTCAATTTTCTCTTGGAATAAATCAATGAGATCCATGTGGAGAGAGAATTGGAGGCAGGAGGAGGGGAGGACTTGAGGAGTGACTCAAAGGTGGTGAACAGGAAGCTGGGATTTAGGACATAGGATTCAATTATTTAGCTAGGAGGATGGCGTAGGTGGAGGAGGAGAAAACAAGCTTGTAGTGAAGGAAGTTGGTCTGGTCTGGGATGAGACATTTGTTATTTTGTGCCCAAATTTCTAAACTCTTGAGCTTTCTTTGTTGCTTGGTAGTCTGTCCTCAGGTTTGTAGATAAACACTGCAAAAATTGGAACAGGACAAGTAACATAGTACAGTAAAAATGATTAAGTGTAAAACAAATCAGAAAATTGCATCCTAAAACACTAATAAAACCAGTGAATTATGAGTCTCCTTTAAATTCATGTA
Source organism: Mauremys mutica (assembly GCF_020497125.1). Taxonomy (NCBI): domain Eukaryota; kingdom Metazoa; phylum Chordata; order Testudines; family Geoemydidae; genus Mauremys; species Mauremys mutica. Next base: position 50,516,115 of record NC_059077.1, read on the forward strand.
AAACTACCCCACACATGATTTACCACTGACATGATTTACTGGTGTGCATGTTCTCTAGCACAACTACTGCAACAATATAATGGAGCAGTTGCAATGGGAAGAGCACATGTTTCTTGAATATGAAATAGCCTTGTGGAATGATTAGAAAATGTCAGCATGTAAATTATGGCTGCTCTCGAGCGTTGGTAAAATATATACCTCAGTTTAAAGAAAGCTTTATTGATGTTTGTACAAAATATGGTTCTGTTCCTGCAAACAATTACACACGTGCTTAACTTGATGTACAAGAGTGATCCCAGTTCCATTGGATTAATCGCATGCTTAAAGTTAAGCTCATGCCTAAGTCTCTGCAGGATCAGAGTCTTAATTCTTATCATAACAACCTTATTTATACTAAAAGTAAATCGATGTTTCATTCATCTTTGCTGAACCTTCTTTTCTGTATTTTTGTTCATCTGCCAATGGAAGTTCTGTGATGATTCATTGTGAAAAAACACAAGGATTGCTCCAAATCTGTTTACTTTAGAGGAGGGTAAAGTTGTAAGGAAAGTGAAGAGTTCTTTACTAAATTCTAAAGTTTACCAGTTCAGTGTTAGCAGTTGGTCTTCTTGTCATCACTATATAAAACAACATGGAACAATTGGCAATGACAAAAAAACCTTTAGAAATGTCCTGCAGACTTGAACATTATAAACAGAAATAGTTACTCATAATTTTTCATACTCACCTCTGTTTGACTAGTGATTCACATGAATAATCAGTATTCAGGCTGGTGGTTTTTTATGACTGAAAGTTTTTAGACTGAAAGAGTGTGTTCCTTTCTCTATTTAAATATACACATGTTTATTCACAATGATTTAGCCATGAGCAGAAAACTAATGTGGAAAATACTATCATAAAAACATTACCGTTTTCTTTGAACAAAATCGTTTTTTTGGGTGAAGTCTTATTTAGTATGTGATTCCATTGCAATTAATTAATCTACAAGCTTTTATTTTCAGGATATAAATGGATGTCTGATTACTTATGTATTCAGAGCAGTTATTTCTAATTTAAAATACAGAACCTAATCATGCCATTTCCTTGCTTTGGGAGCCTTTGCTCTCCCCTTTAGCCATTCATCTCTTGCTTTTAGCTTGCTGCTGGCACACTAAAAAGAGATGGGAATTCATTTTTCCTTTATGTTTTCATATATTTTGATAGAAAGAAAAAATTGGTACTCGTGGCTACATATAAAATATCTATGCGAAATTTTCAGTGACTGCTAGCTGAAAAGATAAGTGAATTATAGAAAATCACAAACAGAACTGACCATATCTGACCTTTAGTTAAAAAAACCCAACCCAACAACTTACAGCTGTAAAATGAAGATCTCATGGTGGTTTTAAGGCATAATCACAGATGATTCATTAGGCTAGGCAGATAATTTGAGATGTATGCTCAGCTTAATTAGTGCCTTTGATTTTATAGTATCTCAGTTGGTGTTTCCCATATATACATTTACTACTCCAGTGAGTTACTATGGGCCAGATTTTCAAAGATATTGAGGCACCTAAAGATGCAGATAGCTACCTAGTGGGATTTGTAAAAGTGCCTAAGAAAAGTAGGCACCTAACTCTCATTGGAATCAGTGGGAATTAGGCACCTAACCTACTTTTGAAAATCCCATTAGGCACTTATCTGCATCTTTAGGTGCCTAAATAGCTTTGAAAATCTAGCACCATATGGGCCTGATCCAAATCTCACTGAAATCAGTAGAAAGTCTCCTGTTGGCTTCAATATGCCTTTGATCAAGCCTCTATTATGTAAGTACAGATTCTTTGGCCTGGCCAACTTGTGCCTACAGGAGCAGAGGTCTGACGAAAAATATCTTATTGCTCCTCTGATCCCGGAACTGCCAAGTGCCTGCTTGGGCTACAGTAGAACATTGAATGACATGAACACCACTGTATTTTTTTTTTTTTAACACTAGCTGTCAACAGCCTATAAGTACCATTCTGACACTTAGGGATCAGCTAGACATACTGGCATCCCAACTATGTACCTTTTTCCCTGTCACTTCACCTCTGCAGGAACTAGGAGGGGAGTGACATAGGAGCCACTGTAGTTGGGCCTATACACCAGAGGATTATCCTACACAGGTTAAATTTTTCACTGTCTGGATCCCTTGGGTTTACAATGGCAGCTTCTGCTGTCAGATCAGTGCAATGCAGCCTCAGCGTGGCCAGAAATCTGATGCCAAATGTCACTTACACCGAAGGAGAGAGAAAATGCATGTAACTTTAATTCAGGAAATCCACAGCAAAATAACAATAAGTAATGGCAGTTGTGCCTATTTTAGGCCCAATCATTCCATTTTCCCAGGTTTAGGAATCCTACAAAAAAAAAATCAATGTAAGTCCTACACCAGGAACAACGGCAGTACCACCAGGATATTTATTGTAGTAGAAATTGGTTTGGCTATGGTTACTTATACAGATACTAATTAAAATGGATCATAAGAACAGCCGTACCGGGTCAGACCAAAGGTCCATCTAGCCCAGTATCTGTCTACCGACAGTGGCCAATGCCAGGTGCCCCAGAGGGTGTGAACCTAACAGGCAATAATCAATGGGGGGGGAGGGATAGCTCAGTGGTTTGAGCATTGGCCTGCTAAACCCAGGGTTGTGAGTTCAATCCTTGAGGGTGCCATTTAGGGAACTGGGGTAAAAATCTGCCTGGGAATTGGTCCTGCTTTGAGTAGGGGGTTAGACTAGATGACCTCCTGAGGTCCCTTCCAACCTTGATATTCTATGATTCTAAGTGATCGCTCTCCTGCCATTCATCTCCATCCTCTGCCAAACAGAGGCTAGGGACACCATTCTTTACCCATCCTGGCTAATAACCATTTATGGACTTAGCCACCATGAATTTATCCAGTTCCCTTTTAAACATTGTTATAGTCCTAGCCTTCACAACCTCCTCAGGTAAGGAGTTCCACAAGTTGACTGTGCGGTGCATGAAGAACTTCCTTTTATTTGTTTTAAACCTGCTGCCTATTAATTTCATTTGGTGACCCCTAGTTCTTGTATTATGGGAATAAGTAAATAACTTTTCCTTATCCACTTTCTCAACATCACTCATGATTTTATATACCTCTATCATATCCTGCCTTAGTCTCCTCTTTTCCAAGCTGAAGAGTCCTGGCCTCTTTAATCTTTCCTCATATGGGACCCGCTCCAAACCCCTAATCATTTTAGTTGCCCTTTTCTGAACCTTTTCTAGTGCTAGAATATCTGTTTTGAGGTGAGGAGACCACATCTGTACACAGTATTCGAGATGTGGGCGTACCATGGATTTATATAAGGGCAATAATATATTCTCAGTCTTATTCTCTATCCCCTTTTTAATAATTCCTAACATCCTGTTTGCTTTTTTGACCGCCTCTGCACACTGCGTGGACATCTTCAGAGAACTATCCTCGATGACTCCAAGATCTTTTTCCTTACTTGTTGTAGCTAAATTAGCCCCCATCATATTGTATGTATAGTTGGGGTTATTTTTTCCAATGTGCATTACTTTACATTTATCCACATTAAATTTCATTTGCCATTTTGTTGCCCAATCACTTAGTTTTGTGAGATCTTTTTGAAGTTCACCACAATCTGCTTTGGTCTTAACTATCTTGAGTAGTTTAGTATCATCTGCAAACTTTGCCACCTCACTGTTTACCCCTTTCTCCAGATCATTTATGAATAAATTGAATAGGATTGGTCCTAGGACTGACCCTTGGGGAACACCACTAGTTACCCCTCTCCATTCTGAGAATTTACCATTTATTCCTACCCTTTGTTCCCTGTCTTTTAACCAGTTCTCAATCCATGAAAGGACCTTCCCTTTTATCCCATGACAGCTTAATTTACGTAAGAGCCTTTGGTGAGGGACCTTGTCAAAGGCTTTCTGGAAATCTAAGTACACAATGTCCACTGGATCCCCCTTGTCCACATGTTTGTTGACCCCTTCAAAGAACTCTAATAGATTAGTAAGACACGATTTCCCTTTACGGAAACTATGTTGACTATTGCTCAACAGTTTGTGTTTTTCTATGTGTCTGACAATTTTATTTTTAACTTGTTTCAACTAATTTGCCCGGTACCGACGTTAGACTTACCGGTCTGTAATTGCCGGGATCACCTCTAGAGCCCTTTTTAAATATTGGCGTTACATTAGCTAACTTCCAATCACTGGGTACCGAAACCGATTTAAAGGACAGGTTACAAACCTTAGTTAATAGTTCCGCAACTTCACATTTGAGTTCTTTCAGAACTCTTGGGTGAATGCCATCTGGTCCCGGTGACTTGTTAATGTTAAGTTTATCAATTAATTCCAAAACCTCCTCTAGTGACACTTCAATCTGTGACAGTTCCTCAGATTTGTCACCTACAAAAGCCGGCTCAGGTTTGGGAATCTCCCTAACATCCTCAGCCGTGAAGACTGAAGCAAAGAATCCATTTAGTTTCTCCGCAATGACTTTATCATCTTTAAGCGCTCCTTTTGTATTTCAATCGTCAAGGGGCCCCACTAGTTGTTTAGCAGGCTTCCTGCTTCTGATGTACTTTAAAAACATTTTGTTATTATCTTTGGAGTTTTTGGCTAGCCGTTCTTCAAACTCCTCTTTGGCTTTTCTTATTACACTCTTGCACTTAAGTTGGCAGTGTTTGTGCTCCTTTCTATTTGCCTCACTAGGATTTGACTTCCACTTTTTAAAGGAAGTCTTTTTTTCTCTCACTGCTTCTTTTACATGGTTGTTAAGTCACGGTGGCTCTTTTTTAGTTCTTTTACTGTGTTTCTTAATTTGCAGTATACATTGAAATTGGGCCTCTATTATGGTGTCTTTAAAAAGGGCCCATGCAACTTGCAGGGATTTCACTTTAGTCACTATACCTTTTAACTTTTGTTTAACTAACCCCCTCATTTTTGTATAGTTCCCCCTTTCGAAATTAAATGCCACAGTGTTGGGCTGTTGAGGTGTTCTTCCCACCACAGGGATGTTGAATGCTATTGTATTATGGTCACTATTTCCAAGCGGTCCTGCTATAGTTACCTCTTGGACCAGCTCCTACGCTCCACTCAGGATTTAATCTAGGGTTGCCTCTCCCCTTGTGGGTTCCCGTACCAGCTGCTCCATGAAGCAGTCATTTAAAGTATCGAGAAATTTTATCTCTGTATTTCGTCCTGAAGTGAAATGTTCCCAGTCAATATGGGGATAATTGAAATCCCCCACTATTATTGGGTTCTTAATTTTGATAGCCCTCTAATTTCCCTTAGCATTTCATCATCACTATTACTGTCCTGGTCAGGTGGTCGATAATAGATACCTAATGTTATATTTTTATTAGAGCATGACATTTCTATCCATAGAGATTTTGTGGAACATGTGGATTCGCTTAAGATTTTTACTTCATTTGAATCTACATTTTCTTTCACATATAGTGCCACTCCTCCCCCTGCATGACCAGTTCTGTCCTTCCGATATATTTTGTACCCCGGAATGATTGTGTCCCATTGATTGCTCTCAGTCCACCAGGTTTCTGTGATGCATATTATATCAATATCCTCCTTTATCACAAGGCACTCTAGTTCACCCATCTTATTATTTAGACTTCTAGCATTAGTGTACAAGCACTTTAAAAACTTGTCCCTGTTTATTTGTCTGCCCTTTTCTGATGTGCCAGATTCTTTTTTATGTGACTGTTTATCAACTGATCCGGCCCTTACATTATCCTCTTCCGTCCTCTGCTCCTGACTATAACCTGGAGATTCTCTATCATCAGACTCTCCCCTAAGAGAAGTCTGCGTCTGATCCACATGCTCCTCTGCAGAAGTCGGCTTTCCCCCATCTCCTAATTTAAAAACTGCTCTACAACCTTTTTAATGTTTAGTGCCAGCAGTCTGGTTCCACTTTGGTTTAGGTGGAGCCCATCTCTCCTGTATAGGCTCCTCCCATCCCAGAAGTTTCCCCAGTTCCTAATGAACGTAAACCCCTCCTCTCTACACCATCGTCTCATCCACACATTGAGACTCTGAAGCTCTGCCTGCCTACCCAGCCCTGCACGTGGAACTGGGAGCATTTCTGAGAATGCCACCATAGAGGTCCTGGATTTCAGTCTCTTCCCTAGCAGCCTAAATTTGGCTTCCAGGACATCTCTCTTACCCTTCCCTATGCCATTGGTACCTACATGTACCACGACCACCGGCTCCTCCCCAGCACTACACATAAGTCTGTCTAGATGCCTCGAGAGATCTGCAACCTTCGCACCAGGCAGGCAAGTCACCATACGGTTCTCCCGGTCATCACAAACCCAGCTATCTACGTTTCTAATGATCGAATCCCCCATTACTAACACCTGCCTTTTCCTAGAAACGGGAGTTCCTTCCCCTGGAGAGGTAACCTCAGTGCGAGAGGTAACCCCAGCACCATCTGGAAGGAGGGTCCCAACTATAGGAAGGTTTCCCTCTGCTCCTATTGACTGCTCTGCTTCCCTGGGCCTTTCTTCCTCCTCAACAACGCAGGGGCTGTCTGAGCGGAGGTGGGACAATTCTACAGTGTCCTGGAAAGCCTCATCAACATACCTCTCTGCCTCTCTCAGCTCCTCCAGTTCCGCCACCCTGGCCTCCAAAGTCCGTACATGGTCTCTGAGGGCCAGGAGCTCCTTGCACCGACTGCACACATACGCCACCCTCCCACAGGGCAGGTAATCATACATGCTACACTCAGTGCAATAAACTGGATAGCCCCCACTCTGCTGCTGGGCTTCTGCCTGCATTGTCTCCTAGATAATGGAAAGGTGGTTTAAAGAAAGAGGTTTTGAAATGTGGTTTGGATTATAGGTTTTAAGGGGACTACAGGGGAACAGATAGGACCGACAAGGGACCCCCGTTCCCTTCCCACTCCCTTGCGAAACTCCCTGTTAGCAGCCTCTAGTCGCAAAGCTCCCTGGTTGCTTGTGCGTGGCTTTATAAAGCCCTGGCCTGAGTGAATGTCCCACCCACTGATTAAGGCTCAGCCAATTACCAGACGCTTCGAGCTTTCAAAATTTCCTTTGAAGCTCATAGCCTCCAACTGCCAGCCACAGCACACGGTCCTTCAAACAACCAACCAAACAAACAGACTGACAAACACAAGCTCAGCACACAAGTAACCCCCCAAAACAAACAAACACACTACAGACAGTCACTTACCCCACAGATGCTGTATTTGCTCCTCCTTCACCTGGAGAACTCCCTTGCAAAACTCCCTGTTAGCAGCCCCTGTTCGCAAAGCTGCACAGATCCAACTCTGCACAAATCTCACTGTGAAGTTAATGGGACGTGTGTGTGCAAAAGAACTCCGGGATCTGGGATTATACATACACTCTGTTACCCAAAGTGATGTAAGTATAGTCATATAGACTAGGACTCTTTAAAAGCAAATCAAGCCTGGTATCAGGTATTACATGCTAATTGGTCAAAAAATATGGCTCAGAAAGCATACTTTATATAGTGCTACTTGAGGACAAACTCTGCTCCAAATTACATTTGGGGAACTCCACTCAATTCAGTGGAACCATCCAGATGCAACTGAACAATATTATAAATTAAAAATTTAGGCCCAGAATTTGCTGCCCTTACTTCTGTTGATCAGTACCTTATTCTGTGAGTAGATCCACCAATATCAGTGCAAGTAAGATAGCAGAATCTGGCCATCAGTTAGGCCTGAGGCAGCTCCCACTGAAGCCAATGGGAGTCTCCACTAATTTAAGAATTTGCTGGCCAACACCTTAGTTCTCATTTTTGAGTAGTGTTGAAACATGGGATTTCTCAAACCTTTCTGTAAAACATCTAATGTAGTGTTTGTTATTTAACAAATTTCTCCCCTTCCTTACTTTGCTCATCATTTTACTGGACTTGGTTTCAGAACAACTCTATGTAAGTCGATACATCACATCTTTTAAAATATGCACTATCACTATGTGCTCTTTATAAGCAATGACACCTCAATCTCACACTTTGCAATTTGCTAATCAAGGCAATAATTATTTTACCAGAGACAATTCACAAGATGTCTGAGAAATGAATATTAAAGATGAACTAGGTACACATCCATCTACTGAAATATCCCTTGTGTTTTGTCACTGTAGTTAGCATCATAATATAAAATATGATTATATCGGCGTCAGTGTCTAAAGCATGTACACTACATTTCAGTAATAATCTTCAAATCCCCTAAATTTATTTAAATTAAACTAAATACAAAAAAAAATGCAGACAAAACTTCCTTTTAATATTGAATATGTAATGCATTACTAAATCAAGGGTTTACTAAAGGATTTTGAAACTGATGATTACAGGTAGTAGGATTTCTGCTTTTGGAATCAATTACTTCATCTCTTGTATAAAAGATAGCTCTGAAGAGTCAATTACCAGCACATGTAAGATAAACATTCAGTGGGGCAAACTGAGACTCATCATATGCTCATGCCAGGACCAAAATGCAGTGTAAAAGCTGGATCGCTAGTGCATGGATGGAGAGAACAAATAAAGCATCAGAGGAAGGCTCGCCCCACACTTTTATGTGCAGAGCAACTGCCTGTAAACACCTGGGGGATGAGGGGAGTCAGGGTTGTGGCCAGTGGATCTTTAATCTACATGTAAATTCGCTTGCCCCAAATACCTTGCATGGGGTAGTAGTAAACAGTATCCTGCAGCTGCTACTCCTCTTCACACCCAGCAGAAGCAGTGGTTGAAGAGTATCAGAGGGGTAGCCGTGTTAGTCTGGATCTGTAAAAGCAGCAGAGTCCTGTGGCACCTTATAGACTAACAGACGTATTGGAGCATGAGCTTTCGTGGGTGAATACCCACTTTGTCGGATGCCACAGGACTCTGCTGCTTTTACAGTGGTTGAAGAGTAGCTAAATAGATGCCCTGTTCCCTATTTGCATGTTAGAGGGGGGAAGATTATAGGCTTAATTCACCATTGTTAGATTCCAATATAAGAACTCCAGGGTCCAGTGTATGCCCTGGAGTTTTTGTTCCTCATTTCATTGAATTTATATATACCTGTCGTCTATTTTAACAGAAAAGACAGTTTAATTTTAGACAAATTATGTCATGAACACATTTTAAAGTAATAGCCAACAGAAGTTGGTCCCAATAAAAGATGTTAACTCACCCACCATGTCTCTCTAATATGCTGGGATGGACACAGCTACACCATCACTGGATACAACATTTTAAAGTGACAACAATGAGAAAGCAAAATCAAGGGGCCAAAGAGAGCATTCCCCAAAGTTGTCAGAGAAACAGTCTAAGCGTTCATTACATTAGACTCCACAAGAAAATTTCATGTAAAGGGGAAGAGCAAATGCACGAATAATTCTTAAATGTGCTCTTCCTCTCTCCCCTTTATACTCTCTCTCTCTCTCTCTCTCACACACACACACAGAATTTTTGAAGCAAGTTTCAGAAAATCCAAAAAAAGAAACTTAATCATTTTTGAACTTGGGTTGAATTTGAACTTTTTACCTAGTGGTCAAAAGGTTGAGTGAACATACTGTTTCCTTGTTTCAGCCCATCAGGTTCCACAAAGGAACCATTTTTGTTGTGTACATATGAATACACTGCAGTGGGATTAATTATAAACGTAGCCCTGTAAGTGTCTGTGCGCGTGAATGATTCTTTCTGTGGATTGAGTTGCAAACAAGAACAAAGTGAATCCTAAGCCTCAGAATACAACCTCTGTGCTCTCTTTTAAACGGTTTTATTCATTTCCATTCCTGGTGAAAAAAGCTACAATTTACAGATCAAATCCCCAGCGTATGTGTTGCAGTTTATCTCATGACAACTGTACAAAGCTGAACCTTGTATCTAACACGTGGTATGCTACATAGGAAACTTTTGAAACTCATAACACTTTTCAGAACTTTTCAGCTTTTCGTGTTACAAGACGTGTGCTGTCAATAAATGTCACATAGCTGGAAGTACTAATGTGTAAATTCACATCAGTCAGAGATGAAATGGGGGAAAGGCCAGCAAACTTCCATCTCTTGGCCCTATGTTCAAAGCTCAGTGTGAATTGACATTTTAAAAATAAATGTGACAAAAATGCCATGTCTTGCCAGTGCTCCTGAGTTTCTGTTCTACTGGGAAAGCTAGTGTTAGCTGGCCTTGCTGTGCAAAGGAACACAATTTCCTTTCTTGTGGTTCATGCTGTGGCATAAGCATTAGTCTTGCATCCATTTTTTGACCTGAACAGCCTGAAAATGCAACTCCAGAAAAATGAGTTCCATAAACAACACACACTTTGTCAGGGTTAAAATATTTTGCTGTATTTGGAACAAACAAGGGGTATAACCTCTAATGTAGAAAATAAACGTGACATGTAGGAATTGAACCCCATTCAAATAACATATGTAATTCAGTTTTATAGGACAAATCACCAAGTCATTTAAGCAAAAATTATTTTGAATTATTGGAATTACAAAACATATGAGGCCAGTATTGACCCAGTGGATATCTTTTGATGCATGATCCTAGAACTGCATTTTCTATTGTGAGGTCCTGTAACCGAAAGCACCTCTGTATTCACACTCTATGCACCATTGTAACAATGTTTGTACAAAATGTGTATTGTGAGGTATCATTTGAAAACTAATAACTCACTGATCAATAATATCATGGCAAAATGTATGTAGCAACATTATATGTAAAGTTATGAATTCCCTCTGTATGATGCTTCTAGCACATGTACAAAACCAGCAGCCAGGCAAAAGTGGTTAAACAAGCCTATCCTAAATAAAGCAATGTGTGTTTACCTCACTTTACATGTAAGTAGTAAACAGGATGTGAGGTAACCCCAGTTACAGGGCTGACAATGACAGAACCCTTTACTGGTCTGGATTGCACTCCAGAATGTGATAGGTCCCTAGTGAAAATCTGGTCTAGATCTTAACCAAGAAGTAAAACGAACCCCAAACCTGTCTAGATCATGTGATTGCAATCTGTCTTGTATAAAGAGTGGTTCATAGCTGCATCTCCCAAGCAGCACTTCAAGAAAGATGGTGCACAATTCCTTCCCTACTCCCTCCTTGCTCCAGTGAGATAATAATCTGTTACTTATGCCTATCAGTAGCAGATACTGACACTGCTTGCCCCATCTTGCTCAGCTATGCCAGTTCAGCTGCATTGACAGCATTAGGAATGCAAGGGTGTTGTAGCTGTGTTGGTCCCAGGATATTAGGGGCAAGATTGGTGAGGTAATATCTTTTATTGGACCAGCTTCTGTCAGTGAGAGAGACAAGCTTTTGAGTTTACACAGAGCTCTTCTTCCGGTCTGGGAGACAGAGTCTCACAGCTAGGAAGACAGAATCAAAGTTCCACCCACCAGCTTGCAGGGCGGTGGGAAGACTGGGTTTACCACTATAGTCTGGGGACTCTGTGCAAGGGTACAGTGGCATCTTACTCTCCTTTATGTCTATTACTGGCTGCACAGCCTGGGTCACTACACCTCTACCCCAATATAATGTGACCCGATATAACATGAATTCGGCTATAACGCGGTAAAGCAGTGTTCCGGAGGGTGAGGGGGGCTGCGCACTCTGGCAGATCAAAGCAAGTTTGATATAACGCAGTTTCACCTATAATGCAGTAAGATTTTTTGGCTCCCGAGGACAACATTATATCAGGGTAGAGTGTATCTAGCAATATGTAAATAAAGTGACATAGAGCCAAGATTTTCATTAATGATAAAAAATAATAATATTGAAGAGTTCCATGAGTTGTGTGTGACTTTCTTCATTTAGCAAAGAATAAATATTGAGCAGCCTCACCGTTAAAGCTCATATGCAAACAGTCTGTGCTTCCAAAAAAAAAAAAAAAAAAAAGAAAGAAAGTAGTGAATCTGTGAAATTGTTTAATGAACTCAGTTTCCAGGAGCTTAGTTATATGAATTATATATGTCCAAACATTATGAATTAATTTGATAGTTGACTAGTGCCAATCAGAATAATTTCCTTTGAACGTCTATTCATGTGGATATCCACATAATCACATGTATATCCACATAATGTGTGATGACATTTTGCATTAGTTAGTGGAAACTTAGCATTAACTAGAACTGAAGGGCTGAACCGTATGCATCAAAATGAGACTAATCTAGAATAGCTCCCTCCTGTTGATACTCAAATCAAGCTGACCCATCCTTCAGCCAAAGAGGGATGGCAAAGACACAACCCATCACCACCAAGTGTAATTCCACCAGCTGACTTCTCAAGCTGCTCATAAATAATTTTTACTGTCTTTTCCTATAATTTCCTGAGAGGGTGTGTGAGGGAAACTATAATGCTTTCTCTTTGCTTTTTTTCTGTTACAACTCTTACTTTCACTGCTCTTGGTACTTATTGGAAATTCACCACTGTCATCATCTCACAAACACTACTATAAGTACGGCCACACTGGGTCATACCAATGGCACATCTAGATGTCATAATTACTGAGCAAGCTGCACTTCAGACCACTCATGGTCTTGTCGAATGCACCCACTTCCAGGTCTCAGGCCTCTAGGTATCATCTGGCCAGGGCCGGCTCCAGGCACCCAGTGCAGTAAGCTGGTGCTTGGGGCGGCACATGGAAGGGGGCGGCACATCCAGGTCTTCGGTAGCAAGTCGGCGGCAGGTCCCTCAGTCCCTCTCAGAGGGAAGGACCGGCCGCCGCTGACTTGCCGCTGAAGAATGAAGCGGTGGCGGTGGTAGAGCAGCCGTCGAAGTGCCGCCGATCAGGGCTGCCCCCCCCGGCCTTCTCTTCGCCGCTTGGAGTGGCAAAAAAGTTGGAGCTGGCTCTGCATCTGGCTCCAGGTAAAATCATGCTAAATTCTCTCAGACCAGGCTGTCGGCTGCAGACTGTGATCCAGGGACCTCTTGCTGCCAATTGCCAGAGGTCACAGGAGATGCATAGAGTTTTACTTTCCCCACATTGACCAGGTCTGTCATAGGTCTCACCCCCACTCTGAACTTTAGGGTACAGATGTGGGGACCTGCATGAACACCTCTAAGCTTAACTACCAGTTTAGATCTGGTCTCGCTGCCACCATCCAGATTTTTGAGTACCTGGAAAACTCTTCCCCCCAAAAACCTTCCCCTCCCTGGGTAGCCTTGAGAGACTCCTCTACCAATTCCCTGGTGACCCCAGATCCAATTCCCTTGGATCTCAAAAACAAGGAAGAATTACTCCTTCCCCCTCCCTTTTTCCCCACACCAATCCCTGGTGAGTCCAGATCCAATTCCCTTGGATCTAAAAACAGGGGGGGGAAATCAACCAGGTTCTTAAAAAGAAGGCTTTTAAATTAAAGAAAAGAACGGTAAAAGAAAAAAAAACCTCTGGGAGACAGCATACCAGCTAATCTCACAGACAACAGATTTAAAACACAGGATGTTCCCTTGGGCAAAAACCTTAATACACACAAGAATACCCAATTTGATAATTCCCCTAATTGCACAAAAACAAGTTACAAAAGAAAATAAACATAAACCTATTTATTCCTTTCTAAAACTTACTACTCTGATAAGAGGCTTGTTCCTTGATCTTTTCCACTCCGGCTGAAACTGACTAAACAAAGGAAACTTCCTTCCTTCCTTTTGAAACATCTTGTTCCCCCATTGGTTCCTCTGGTCAGGTGTCAGCTAGGCTAGGTGAACTTTTTAACCCTTTACAGGTAAAAGAGGCATTAACCCTTAACTATCTGTTTATGACAAGGTCACATACAGTGTTCTTAAAATTATTACTTGTCAGCATTTGTACAGTATGATGGTCATAGAGCTGCTATGTAGAAGTGACCAAAGTGTAGATCATTGTGGGAAGATCCACACCGTAGAGAAAGCATCACATTTCTCCTTGCCAGATGGAGGTGGAAGAAAATGCTTAGTTGAGGGGAACAGTATAACAGGATGGTAGGCTGGTATGGAATGTTAGTTTATAGACACCATTGGGAAGCAATACCTTTTTAGAGATGAGATTGTGCCCCGATATGGTGCTATGGTGACGTGCACCTTACAAACTTGTATAATGAATAAATACAATTAGAGGAGTTGGTATGTATATCCAAAACAAAACAAACGTCAAGGGCCTGGACCACCACAGTATTTCTCCGATTTTACAGTGGTCTATGGAGCTAAACCAACATAAAACTGGAGTCTCAATGGTGTACTTAATCCTGGACTTTGTCTTTATTTATAAAATAGTAACTACTAGGCCCAATTTTAAATATGGATATTCAATGCGTCTCCTGTGGTTCTTTGCAGCACATGATATTAAAACACCGTGATTTAATTATTAACCAGTCTAAGTTATTAGCCAATCAAGATGCTTTTACTATGTTATTAGCCAACTGAAGTTGACAAAATAATACTACTTGGTCAGTCATTTTGCTATTATATATATTTCCCTGTCCCACTGTTTAAATATGAATATACAGTACTATAGTAAATGACACAATGAATTCACACTGTTGTGGCTCTTTTGGGTAATGCTGAATCATTGAGGTCTGAGTATCACTGCTGGGGGGTTGGGGGTGGGGCTCACCCCTGGACTAGAGCAGCAATGGCTACAGATGCTCAGGACTCTATTTCCCCAATTGTTTAGGCTCAAGGGCAGAGATAGAAGGGCTAGTAACTACTAGAACCAGTCATAAGCAGAGCTCAAAGACAATGGGCTTGGTTTTACTTTTGCTTTTGGCTGTGTTTGGAGTGTTTCATCTCAGCAGAGACAAGGAACCCAGGTTGCTGAGGAATGTCATGGTCAGACTACCAAAAGCCAGCCTAACTTCACATGGGAATCCAGACCAGAGAGCTACAAGACAAGGACAATCTTACCATCCTTGGTGTGGATACTTGATGAGAACACCTCAGCTTATTTATTTTGCTATTTTGTTGGAAGCCAGCACCAGCTTCAGTGCTGCACTACCCAGCAATGACTGAACCTAAACTGACCTAGGCAGGTGCTGGGAGAGACAACAGGGTGGTTTATATTGGCTGCACATTTGGAAGAGGTAGAGTTTATGTACTGTTGTTTTTGTCTATTATACTAATCCCTTTTCCATTGTCCCCTGAGTTCCTCATGCCTAACAAAGCCCCATTTACTATTTTATTTATTACTCTGGGACTTGTGATAGCTATTTTATTTGTGTGTGTTCTGACTGACACTCCTCTGTATGAGATTCTGTGTTAAATATTTTCCAAGGGCCAAGCCCTCTGTGTTCACTGCACTAGGAGGAGGTTCCTTGGGTGGAGGTGCCAGGCACCCTTCTAGGGGAACCCAAAACCCATAAACCCGAGAAGAAAGAGAGAAGGCTGCTGCCGCTACAGCTTAATGCTAGGGTTACACGGGTCCCCTTTATGGACCTGTTTAGCTGATCAGGGCATTTTTAATTCTAATTCCCTACATTTCTTACCAAGCCATTGTATACTCTTAATTAACCATTAACCTCCTAAAGGGAATGTTTAGGATTAAGGTATCTTAGTTGCTTGGAGGGGCTTTTGCTATTGTTTCTGTTCATTTTCTAGTTTTTATTTATTAAATAATTTCCAGTGACAGCAACATAATTATTTGCTGAGGAATCCTCTCCCATTTGGATTTCTTTTTCTTTATCCAACTCTGTAACCCTCATTTTGAGAAATTCCACTGTTGGTCTGTGAAATCTATTTCTCACTGCTTCCTGGCACATTGAAACTTCAGCTTTTAGAAAGCATTAAAAATTGACTGAATAGGGATCATTAGTCATATATAAGAGAAGAGATTGTTACAAATAACATTTCTTGTTTTTAAATTGCTGTTTTATATTGTTCTCTCTAAGATCCATTCCCTAATCATCTGCCACCAATGAAAACAGTTTATAGGACCGTGTGAGCATTTACAACAACAGTTTAGCTCCTAGAAACAGGAAAAACAATCTATGAAATTTCCATTTACTGATAAGAGTAGAATATGGGATTGAATTATTCTGAGAGGACTGCTGAATAAATTAAGCAGCAATAAGGAACCTGCAGCTGACCAATTTTTCTAATAGGTACCTCTGCAGTCTATGGGAATAACTACAGATCCAAACAGGCATAAACATTAAATAAAAAACAAAAACCTCCTTGAAAGACAAAGAAGGTTAATGAGTTAGTTTTCCATTTTCTGACTACAAAGCAAAGCAGTTAAGATGTGTATAAGGGACTATTATGAGCTAGTGTTCATTTAAACACAGAGATGATGTCAGCTATTGAGTGCTACATCAGTATAGATGTGACCTGCTACACTATTCAATTATTTTTCTCCACAAACATGGGAAAAACATATTGATTAGTCTTGTGATTTGAGTGTATATATATATATATATATATATATATATATATATGACTAAATTGCTTCTGGCAACTTGAACATGAGAGCAATTTACTGTACTAATGTTTTTTCTTGGTCTGAGACGGATTTGAAAACTCCAATTTCTTCTTATGTTTCTAAAAAAAAAGGTGTAGGGCTTTTCAGGTTACATTTTTGCCACTTAAGGATAAGTCAACAGCTTTTTAGAGTTATAAAAAGTAATTAAGTTATAGAGGTAATATTTATTCCACTCTGTACTTTTCTGTGTTTTTAGCATAAATGTAGCCAATGATCAGAATGAAGGGAAATTTTGAGGGAAATAGATATACAAAACTCATACCAACATATCTATTCCTTGAATTAAGACACAGTTTGTGCCTTAATAACTTAGCCTTGAATGCATTTTGGTTTAAGATTCTTTACATGAAGAATGCTTCCTGAGGTCTTCGTTAACTAACTTTTCACCTTAATTTTTATGTACGTTTCCTTGTCTTTTTATAAGTGTTTCACTAAAACAAATGGCTCATTCTAGCATGATCTATTCCATCTACATCACATCAATCCTTTAAAAAAAAAACTTTGCTTCAAACAATTTTTTTTTAAAACCTGTCCTCAAATATCATAATTTTAGTTATGAATCACAGTTGTCAGCTTCTGAATCCATCCATCTTCAAATGTCACAGCCAGGACTGAAAAAATATGTGCTGACTGTACCAGAATACTGTTTGAGTTCATCAGCTTCTTTAAACATATTTAAATCAACTTCTCATTTATATAAATACACACATGCACAGCCCTGCCCTTCACAAGTGAGATAGCCAATCCAAATGCACGTTCACATCTTTATCACATGAATATCTTTATAATCTCTTTATTTGTGCAAGCTGAAGATAGAGGACACATGGCACTAAAAATGAACACAAAGGGAGCAGCCACAATCTGATGCAAATATGCACAATGAAAAAGACAAGTTTCCTGAGAAGTGCTGTTTCATTCGGTATGCACTTTCCAAAATGCACAAGGAATGAGGCAGGGATTTCATTATTTACTGCACACCTCACACCACCAGCAGGGAATGACGGTGAGCTTTTGTCTCATTCATTGCCCACCACATTGCATAGCTCAGTTTGCCAGGCACACTTACTTAACTACGCTCATTACAAACATAGCCCCATTGATGTAAAAAATGTACTGTGCATACAGAGTGCGATTTTCAAATGCTTATATCTCAATTCAAATATACCCCAATTTTCTCCTGAGCACTCACAGGTATTGCTAATCCATGAGCACGGCTGGCTCCAGGGTTTTTGCTGCCCCAAGCAGCAAAAACACAGAGAGAGAGAAAAAAAAGCTGCAATCACAATCTGCGGCACTACCGCCTGCTTCAGTCTTCAGCAGCAGGTCTTTCCCTCCTAGAGGGACTGAGGGACCCGCCGCCGAAGAGCCGGACGTGCTGCCCCTCTCCTTTGGCCACCCCAAGCACCTGCTTGCTGGGCTGGTGCCTGGAGCTGGTCCTGTCCATGAGATGTGTTTCCAGGCCAAATTTCGTCATTCTGCCACATTTCTTTTGGCACCAGATAAATAAATAAATAAATAAAAAGTAGCCTGGCTAACACCTGTTTCCATCTTTTTAAGATCTTTTTGTCAACACAAATATTGATAAGGCCTGGGAAAAGAGCCACTGGAGCCATATTTGACTTCAGATAAGTCTTGCACCATAGGAGAGGTTTAATGGATAGGGCACTAAACTGGGACCCAGGAGAGCTTGGTTCTATTCCCAGCTGTGCTAGTGATTTGCTTAAGTCACTTTACTACTCCGTGCCTGTTTAGATTTGAGTCCAGATTGCCTCTTACTTTGTTTGTGCAGTAGTCCCCAAACTTTTGAGGGTGGCCCCCCACATCCTTTGTCTGTGCCTCCCCCCCAGAACCGGCAGCGGGGCTGCAGCTCTGGGGGCAGGGCCTTGGACAGGGGCTGAGGCTGGAGCAGGAGTGGAGCCACAGCTGGGCTGTGGTGGGGACTGGCAGCTGGACCCGCGGCCAGGTGCAGCTCTGCTCCTTACCTTCCCCCCAGCCTCGGCCCCAGGTCAGGAATGGAGCCACAGCTAGCAGCTGAGGCTGGGAGCTGGCGCAGGGTGGGAAGGGAGGCACACTGAGGCTGGAGCCCGGAGCCAGGGACATGGCTGGGGGTGGGACTAGATCAGAGCTGGAGATGGAGCAGGGCTGGATGGCACTCCCTCTCCAGCCCCGTGGGGACTGGCCTGGGCCACGCCGCATCCCCCCTGACATTCCTCCACACCCCATACTTTGGGGACCTCTGGCCTAGTCCAATGGGACTTCTACGTCCTATCATGATGCAAAATAATAAGGATTGCCCACATTGTTCCAATCTTTAAGCCCATCACCAATATGAAGTTAGCAGTCTTGGAGTCAGCCAGTCAGCAAAACTGGTTGTACACATAATTATAGGAATAAAGTAAAACTACTGTAATCAACACATTTTGTGCTGCTGATAGAAAATAGTCACTCGAGAAAGAAATGGAAAATTTTCAGTTTGGCACCTCAATTTAGAGTTTCTAAAAGCTCTTTATCCCACAGATAGAGTCCCAGTTAGTTTCAGCCACTCACAAATGCACACATCAATAAATTTATGAACTCTAAGTATTTCTAGACAATTTCAAGAAAAATTATATTCAAAAACTTCCCACTGATTTTTTTTAAATAAATGGTTCACACAGAAACTTGCTTGACAGCCAACAGAAATGAATAAGCTTATTCCACTAAAATCATCACTGGGTCTAATTACAATATTTTTGAATGGACATATTTATGCCCAGAAACAAAGCCTCACATGCAGGTCATTTGTTAGCGTAAGTCAGTGCTCTAATGTCACAATTAAATAGTTTATTTGAAGTTGTGAGTGAGTTTCTATTTTTTCCTTTTGGGAAAACCAGAATGTTTTTAAAGAAAAAAATGCAATGCCCTCAAAACACTCAGAGAAGTCAAGGGATTGATGTGTTAGGTCATACTAGCTTCTTCAGAGCTGATACACCCATCTCAAGGCCTACCTGGGCGCTCATTTACAAATGGCATTTTACGTAATAGACCATATAAAGGTTCCCTTAGACGGGGGTAGTTTATTTTTTGTCAAGGTCCAGATTTCTTGGTCAAGGTATTGTCAGGGTCCAGACTGCAGGGAAACATTTTTCACAGTGCAATAACAATAATTATAACACCACAAAGATTTGGTGGCCCTTTCAAAAGTGTCTGATGGTCTGCCCCATTGTCCTCCCAGTGACTACCCCTGCCTTAGATTTATTGCAGTTTATTGTGCCTAGGTCTTTTTTAAAGTCATTTCCAGCTATTCTCTCTCTCTCCCTCTTTTTCCAGCTATTGTGTTAATGCAGCTGCTACAGTGCACATTTGTAGCACACTAAAGGCTTAATTTTGATTTCAAATCTGCACATAATTACAAAAAAACCCCCCTGATAATTATGTTTGAGAAGTTACCAGCAGCCTCTGCACAAAAGTGCTGTATCCTGGTTAGTGCTGCCAATCCTCCAGGATGGGCCTAGAGTCTCCTGGAATCGGCATTTATCTCCTATTGAAACCCATCCATGAGATTTTAATAGGATATATTAAGAAAATGACATGATGTCATGGGGGGGTGGGGCCGTGAAATAATCTCCTGGAATAGCTTCAGTCAGAGTT
This sequence comes from Mauremys mutica, assembly GCF_020497125.1. NCBI lineage: Eukaryota > Metazoa > Chordata > Testudines > Geoemydidae > Mauremys > Mauremys mutica. The sequence goes on from NC_059077.1 coordinate 50,536,197, forward strand.
GGCAACCCTAATGCTGGTGGAGTATAATTAACAGGAAATTAGGTATCTACATATTAAAATCCATAGCATCAGATTAATCAGAGATTGTAAATCCAAAGGCCAGATTCTGTTGTTGCTTATATCAGTTTTACACCACTGTAAGTCCACTGACTTCAATAGACTCCTGATGGCAGTGGAGTTGCTAGCTGAAGAGAAAGATAAATGTTTTACCATAATGTATTTAGCAAATGGATAGTTGAAATCTCAAAAAAGTACAGAGAAAGGAGAAATACAATCATGTGGTAAAAATTTACTGAACATTTAGAGTAAAGTTTAATGAGGGGATCAGGACTACAAAGATATAGCGTTGTATAGAAATAAGCAATAAGTTCTGCTGTCCTTCTAGTGTGCTGTTACCTTTTGTATTATTTGCTTTTCAAAGTGTACAATGAGGCCTTTAGGCCTAGCACTGAAAATCCTCATGTTTTCTTTTGCTGGAAAGTAGTTATTGCATGTTGTGCTCCAGGGAGCTTTTAATTATTATGGACTTCATCCTGCCACATCTGAGTCACTGGGAGTTATTGACTTCAATGGGCGCAGGATCAGATCCTATCCTAAGGCTTAATGACAAAGTAAATCTAGTGGCAGCTTTATGGAGTATATCTAAATTTGCCAGAGGACCGGGAGCTAACTAAATCACCAGAGCATCTGTCCCAGAATAAACACGTGTTTGTGTAAAACTTGGTAGGGAGTACATGGCAGTAGTGTCTACAGCAGTTGTGCTGGACTCCTAGTCAGAAACAGAGTTGACAGGTCTTTCCAGGACAGCCACATTACTCTCCACAGAGCAGCTACTTTTCCAAATGAAAGAACATGTCTTTTTTATTTGTATTTTTTTCCAAAAGACTCCTAAGGTACAGAAAAAGTCAACATTATGGTCAGGTTAACCATCTGTAAAATTGTATTTATTTCTTTCAAATGAGTTAATTTAGCACTGGTGAAAGGTACAAGATTGGCAACACTGGAAACTGAAACACTCTCTGCAGACCAGCTACTGCATGGGCAACCTCAATGTAAGTTTTCCCATAAGGCTCCTTCAGATTGCATCAGCCCTCTTTTGGAGAGCCAGCTAAATATGGGAGGACATTTTTATCTCTATGCACATGCAACATTTGTCTTTTCCAATTAAAATCTGGTGACATGGGAGGGGTTGTCCCCATTAGAAACATAACTGAGACCACCAATTCAGATAGATGAGTAACATCGGGCATAATAAGTTTCACTCAAGCTTTATTTGTTACCAAAGAATTAACATGCACTAGATTCTGCAGCCCTTCCTCATATTGTGTAGCACCTGACTCAATAAATGGTCACCCTGGAGCCATCGGCACTACTTATGGAGTAAGATGTTTTTCAATTAATAAGGGCATCAAAATCCAGCCCCAAATTTGTGAAAGACTACATATGTCTGTAAATTGTCCAGTTGCCACCCATATTAAATATAATTTTACTTAAAAAATCATTTGAGGGGAAATAAGAAACAAGACCAAAAACTTTTATAGCTTGTGTTTCCCTCCTCCCCCAACTTCTATTCCTTCAGAGCAATGATGTTTTTCCAAAAAATATAATTATGAAAAAAAATCCTCTTCTTTTGCTTTCACTGATAATTTGCTCACTTCTAGCCCAAAATTAGTTTTTATTGCTAAGTGCTAATAGGCATAGGTGAACTAGTCTGGAAAAAGAATTAACTGACAGGCGCTTCTTCCTATTACTTGACCCAAACATTTTCTGAGGGTCAAACATTTCCTCTGCAATTGTGATTTCAGCAGAAATACCAGAGAGAGGCTGGAAAGCAACAATAGTTAGCATTTATGTAGCACTTTTCATCTTTAAAGCACTTTAACAACATTAACTAATCTTTGCAAGAGCCCTGGGAGATAAGTATTGCTATAGTGATGTTTTGCAAATGGAAGAGAGACAGAAGGCTCAATCCTGAACCCTGTTCAGGAAGCTTGCACCGCTCTGGTGGTGTAGAGGAGCTAGAAAGCAGCTGGATTTCCTTAGCTGAGGGTTTCTCCATCCTGGGTTGTCACCAGCTGGTATACATTACACCTACCGCTCTGAACTCCTAATATAAGAGACATCAGGGGGCTGAGGATATCCATCTGCTTTCTATCTCAGCTGGCCCTTTGAAATCGTAACTAGTCAGACATAAGTTTTAAAGTAGCCCTAGGACTGATCTAAACTATGTTGGGGTCACATTTGCCTTTGACCAGCCCTAAAATCAGGAAGCCATAACTGGCTCCCCTATTCCACGGTGCCCAGGCAAAACTGGGGACTGGGGGTTGGGTTTAAATGAGTAGCCCAAGGTCACAGAGGGAATAAGTGACATCCCGGTTCTGTAAAGGTCATGGGCAACTGATGTAAGTTTGTACTGTAGACCTGGCCTGAGAGAAGAGGATACATAGATTCAGAGAACAGTACAAGTCTGTAAGAAATTCAATATTACCAATATTGTTGGTTTTGTAGCAATTCACCTTTAGTCTGGGTGCTCCTAATGCAGCTTACTGCCACACAAGGTACCATACCAGATAATTATGGGGTCGTTCGTTGGGTATGTCTGACCTTAAGTTCCCTGCAGTGTAGTTGTAGGCATGTCAGTCACAGGATATTGGGGAGACAAGGTGGGTGAGGTAATATCTTTTATTGGATCAACTTCTGTTGGTTAGTTTGTCTCTCTTAATAAAAGATATTACCCCACCTTGTGTTTTATATGATCCTACTATCACCAAAGAGGTCTTGGATGACATTTGAGGTAAGTTGGGTGCCCTAGGGACTTGTGAGGAAGGAGGCTGCTGAGAAAATTCCTGAGAGTAATGGAAAGTCTGTCTGAGCAGTAGCAACTGAACTTCAGGATCTTTTCTGAAATCTGGGATAAGGTTCACACAAGGTAATGTGGCCCAATCCCACCCTGATTTGGGGTGTTTTGTGTATTCTTATTAAAGGTAACATGAGAGTTAGGAGGCATATTGTGGCCAGAGATCTTTGGGGAAGGGATCATCTTCTTGTTCTGTGTTTGAACAGTGGGGTCCTGGACTAAGGCTCCTAAGTTCTATGGTGAAAACACATTCATTATTATTCTATTATAATGGTTGACCATAAAGGGTTGAGGGGTGGGGGTGGGGGGGGAAGAGGAGAGGAGAAAGATCTTGTCGTCGTGGGAGGAATGAAGGAAGGAAAAGTATACTTATGAGGAAATTATCCACTCTCCCCACTTAAATTGCACATAAGGAAACACAGAGAACTTGGGCATTGTTCTCTATCCATAAAGATAATCAATGAAGACATACTAATCGATGGCAGTAAAGTTAAACAGAAAGGAGTCTCCTGGAGGTATAAGTCAATTAGGGGCAATGTTGTATCTGTTAAGAGTGACTTGTGCGAACATGATACATCTGAAACATTACATTGATACAGATGCCTTAGAGCAGAGCCATAACTTACTAGAACAGCTGCTCATTAACTAAGAAGAATGCTAAAGTTTCCAAAACACAACATGTGATATGGGCCAGACATGAAAATACACATCACACAGAAGCATGGTGAGATGTAACTCAAAAAATGTGCTAAGAGTGTCTTAGTGAAAACAATGGCATATTTGAGAGACTGTACACATTTCATTCAAATACACTGTAATGAGAGAAGAGGAGAGCCAGTCCTAAATATTTTAGGCCTGATTCTGCTGCTCTTGCTTTGACTAGAACCTTATAGCTGGAATAGGCCCATTGAAACCAGTGCACTTAGGTTAGGTGAGTAAAGATGACAGAGTTGGGCACTTTGAGAGGTTTTCCTACTTCCCCTGTGGGCACAGTCAGGCTTTAGCCTAACTGATCTTCTAGTCACACAAAAATCATCACTGATCTTAATCATTTCTCCCCAGTCCTCCACCATGAGACTCCACAAATCAGACTACACTGAACTCTCCTCCTTAACATTATGTGAATTCATGAGTCTCCATCACTCAGGCTCTAGAGTCTTCCCCGTTGCCTCATTATGAGGCTGCATTACATCTGCCACACACCATTCTGATCCTCACAGAAGGATTCACATCATCTACTTTCCTCCACTATTTTTAATCATTGCTTCAGCTTGTGGGTCCCAGTTCCCTCTCCAAGGTGCAGCCATCTTCCTTTTCTGATCCCAAGTTAACCTGCTTCTGAACTAGGCAGTAGCAGTCTGAGATCAGGAAAAAAGTGACATAGATGTTTTCCAACCTTGTACTTGGTGACATTTATGTACCTCACAGTGTGCCAAAGTACATGCCTCATAAGTCATCAGGACCAGCTCTTAAAAAGAGTGAAAGCCTCACCACCCAAGAAGGAATATTTCTTGTCATTTTAAAAGGAAATAATCTACAGGATTAGCAGAGATCACGTGGCAGTGACTGGAGGACAGTATTTTACTCAGTCAAGTTTTTAGTGCCCGAATTTATCAGTATTTGACTATGTCTCCTGTGGCACAGTGCCATCTTGTGGTCTTGCAGGTAACCAACAGTAAGAAGGATAGCTGGAATGAGTCATGAGTATTGGAGTTCTTTGAGTAAAACATTTAATATGGTCTCACCAATAAATTATAGATGTAACAATTAAATGAAGCTTTTTGCTGAAACCTGGTAATCTGTTTCCTCAAACATACTACAGATTTCCTTTGGCTTTGTGTGGTACTGTAAAATGTCAAGCTGCCTGGTGGATAACAATTCTGTTGTACAGCAACTTTTGAGGTTTCAAAATTCATTTTCGTTTGGCACTGGAACAACATCAAAATCCTTTCAAATGTTTTCACAAAAATGGAATTTTGTCAAGATGTCTGTTTTGGGACCAAAAACTGAGCCTTTAGATGCTAGTGGGTAGGGGTGTGTCTTAGTGGTTAAGGCAATAGTCTATCATATGGGAGAGCCATGTTCAAGTACCTGCTCTGTGTGAGTCCGAGGCAACACATAACTGTTCAAAAGCCACAGTGGATGTGACTGCCCCACAGAGGTTTTCAAACTGTGGGGCATACCCCCCCTGGGGGTTGTGGAGGAACATTGGCGGGGCTTGGTCAGGCTGGCCAGCCTGCACAGCAGGGCTCAGGGAGGAGATCTACCCCCTGACTCACCTCAGTGGGCCACCCGCCTCTCAGGGTTGGGAAGGTATAATGAAAAAGATCTGGAGGAGGGGGCACATGACCACACCTGCCTCCCTACGCATTGCCTCTGCACTCAGAGCAGATATTTTGCTCCCAGATCACTCTGATTCAGGAATAGCAGGGACTTGAAAGTGGCTCTCCCACCATCCCCACACAGTGCCCTCATCACCAGGCTAAAGAGTATCAGAGTTTCATTCCCAAAAATGTCATGCAGAATTTTTTGTTGAAACCTATACATCTGTGAAATGTTTTGGCTTTGACAAAATATCCAAAGTTCCCAATTTTTAATAGCCCTAAACTTCAGTTTGTCAAAAATGTTTGATCACCTTTGGTATAATAGTTTTAGCTTACAAAGTAGAGAGAGTTCTGAGCACACAGGTGTATTGCATATTTTTTTCTCCACGTGGTGCACAATTCCCCCCCGCCAATTTGAGACATGTGAGAACATCAGATTCAGGTGGTCACATAAAGAATCCAAAAAGGCCTAGGGAGGATGGAAAAATAACTATTGTCTTGAGTTATCAAGCCACATGATGAGAAAGCTCTGTGACCCCATTTGGCTAAAGACGATTTAGCTGATTTGTATGTGCAGAAATATAATACAATTCAATGCAAGAGTGCTGAATGTGCATTCTATTGTGACTATTTATGATGCTGGGGTGTTAAAAGTGTTAATGTAATCAATAAAAAGGAAGAGGTCTGGGAGCAGAGCTCAATCTAAGCAGTCAAACCTTTACAGAACATTGCCACTGAAATATTTAGTGACTACAATGAAGGTGCTGTTCTTTTGACATGATGAGTTTCATGCCTCCTGGCACAACAGTTATGAGCTTTCAGTCAGTAATCAAATAACTCCATATTTTTCATAGCAAAAAAAAAGACATCTGCTTCTTTTTCCTCACCCTCTGACATGCAATGATTACATGACATCGCCCCTGCCCTCTCTCCCTGGACAAAAGAGAGTAAGGATAGAAAGGTGAAAACATTGCAAAATGGGTGTCAACTTAGAAGTCACTATTGCATTTGGCTATTGGTTTGAATTCTGGCAAGTTGGCTAAAGATTCTGCTGTAGGAGCTTTGTCACAAAAAGAAAATTCTACAGCAGCTCCAGATAAATTCAAGACCTGAGGTCATTAACAATTTAAATATTAGAAGTGGATAACTCATTTTTGTTATGGGTAACACTAATATATTGCCATTTATTTTGATATTAAATTAAATTAATTTTACTTGGCCTTTCCATCCACAAGATTAGAATGGCATAGATATTTGAACTAATAATACATAACTGCATTGTAAAAGTCTTCAAAGGGAAAACTGGAGGTTTTGGCAGCAAGATAGGGAAAGGCACTGTGGAATAAACACATTAGCAGAAAGATCCAGCCACCATGATCAGCATTGAAATATTTAACAATGTTGTCACCTTTTAGAGCTAACATACACATTGAGTTAATGGGGCAGATCACACCTCTCAGAGCTATTGTTTCTGGCTGTGCAGCATTACATTCACTGATGTACACTCACTTCATGTTTGTAGGATTTTCTGTGTAACTACAAAGGCCAGAAACAAAAGGCCACAATTCTCTGCTTCTGCAAATGGAAACAGCTCACATTTGGCCCTGGAGTTTTTAAAATAAAAGTGTAGATGCTGCTATATAATTTAGCAAGAACTGCACTCTGCAGCAATTCCCACAGATACAGAATACCTGCCTTTGCTGTCTCTTGGTGATTGATTTTAAATGGCAGCAGTTTTCCAAACAGTGCTCAGTTTCCTTTCTGTGATGGAAGATGCTGCCTTTGTCCGAAGGCAGCAACCGAGAGATTCTTTCTGGAGTGATCAATCTTCAGGAGCAATGGAGAGGGGATTTAGGTGGGAAAAAAATATACCTTGGCATAAAGCTTTTACCGCAGTGAGCACCAACCACTTCTTCAGAGTTTGAACATTTTCTAGGAGAACACAGGAGACAGAAAGTGAGGGCTTGTCTATATGAACACCTAGTTTGTGGCAGCCTGGCATGTAAATCTTCTCTGCACTGCATGCTGCACACTAAGGCCTGGTCCGCTGGAAATTAGGTCAGCATAACTAGGTCACTGAAGGGTGTAAAAAAAATCCACACCTGAACAACTCACTTAAACTAACCTAAGCTCTTGTGTAAAGAGTATTAGGTCAATGGGAGAATTCTTCTGTCAACCTAGCTATCGCCTCTCAGGGAGTTGGAGTACCTATGCTGATGGGAGAACCCCTCCAATCAACATAGTTAGCATCTTCACTGAAGTGCTAGAGTTGCAGCATTGCAACTGCACCGCTGCAGCTAAGTGTAAACAAGCCCTAAGTATCCATGTGGAGCCTGCTGCCATGCGCTAAAAGTTCCCTAGTGCACTTTGATTTATGTCAGTTTAAAAGAAGTGTAGCTCAAAGTAGGATTGCCAGGTGTCTGGTTTTCAACCAGAACACCCGGTCGAAAAGAGACTGTAGCAGAGCAAAGACTCACTGGCGTGGCACCTCCTGCTGGTTGTCTTGGGAATTAGCTCTTTTCAGCATGTGGAGCACCACCTCCTGGCCGGTGTCTTGCCTGCCTTAGGCCCTGTGTCCCTCCCAGACCCTGGTGCTCTTCACCTTGCTCTAGGTCTCCCCTCTCAGGGGAACCCCCAACCCTCTAAGCCCATCTTGCCTCATTGGCTACTGCTAGTCATCATCTAGCCGCCACTCAATGGGGCAGACTGCAGTCTGTAATGGCCACTCTTCATTGGCAAGGGGTTAGAACCAGCTGCCTCTGCCTATTCCCAGGCTGCACCTCTGTAGCCCCAGTACCTTTGTAGAAGCAGCAAAGAATCCTGTGGCACCTTATAGACTAACAGACGTTTTGCAGCATGAGCTTTCGTGGGTGAATACCCACTTCTTCGGATGCAAGCAGTACCTTTGTAGGCCTTCAGCAAGGGCTGCATCCTGGAGGTTTACCAGGCTGGAGCTCCTTTGCCCTATTCCACAGCACTGCTTCAGTTCAGGTACCTTTCTCTCAGGCAGTTAGCCCTTCCCACTCCAGACTTCCTCCAGCTCCTGGGCCCCAGCCCTCTTATCAGGGCCAGCTGGGCCCTAACTGAGCTGGCCACACCTGTGGCTGCTTCCCCAATCAGCCTACTTTTGCTGCTTTTAACCCTTTTTACTTGGAGTGTGCCCCATTACAGGGACCCTGTCAGCTCATTGGTGGCCAGCATCTCCCACTGGCTCCTAGGCGGAGGGGCAGCCCACCCTAGAGCGCCAGCTCCACAGCTCCCATTGGCCAAGAATTGTGGCGGATGGGAGCTGAGGGGGCACCTAGGAGCCAGAGGGACATGTCACCACTTCCCAGGAGCCAACTGAGGTCAGTGCTGCCCGGAACCTGCACCGCCTCCTCCCACACCCCGACCCCTGCTCAGAACCCCCTCCTGCATCCAAACTCCCTCCCAGAGCCCACACCCTCACCCCTGCCCCAGCTCAGAACCCCCTCCTGCATCCAAACTCCCTCCCAGAGTCCACACCCTCTTCCACACCCCAACGCCCTACCCCAGCCCTGAGCCCCCACCCACACTCCGAACCCCTCAGCCCCACCCCAGAGCCCTCTCCTGCACTCTAAACCCCTCATCCCTGGCCCCACCCCAGAGCCCACCCCTCAAGTCAGAGCTCTCACCCCTACCCACACCACAACTCCCTGCCCCAGCCTGGTGAAAATGAGTGAGTGAGCAATGGTGGGGGAGAGCGAGCGACAGAGGGAGGTGGGGCCTCAGAGAAGGGGCAGGGCAGGGGCAGGGCACGGATGTTCGGTTTTCTGCAATTAGAAAGTTGGCAAAACAAGCACCAGAGAACTTTTAGTGCACAGCAGCAAGGTCCACACTTAGTGCATGGCAGGTTAGTGTGGGGTAGATTTACATCCCATCCTGCCATAAACTAAGTGTTCATATAGATAAACCCAGAGAGAGAGAGAGAGAGAGATGTGTTACTATGTTCTGGGCCTCACAGAAGGCAATGAGAGAACAATTCAAAATATATCTGAGAATATTCACTTAACTAAAATACTGAATTTATTTCTACACTGGTTGCCCCCTGTTCATAGTCATGTCAAGAGAATATTCTAGCAAGTGAGTTTATGAACAGGAATGTTAATCTAAATACAGTAATTTATTTTAAGGGACTACTATTAGAGAATATTTGAGTTCAAAATCCAATTTCCACACAAGCACCAATATTGGTTAAGAGGAATTTAGAAAAATTCTAAGATCAATAATGCAGTTTCACTAGCTTTCAGAAGCAGTTTCCCCTCTCTGCCTCCAATTTAACTAAGTACATACTGATGCAAGCTATAATATTAGTTACAACAATCTATTATCTTTTGCCTGTTCTCAAACATGTTTAGCTGATAGGAACACAGCATTTCATATGGACTTCAGCTGAGTCCCCATGTGCATTCTTTAATGTAATAAAGCCTTTAGTTATTGGATTAACACACTATAAAGCACATACTTAACTTGCATATTAATTTTATAGTTTATCTTTAATGCACTTAGAGACAACTCTTAGTCCCTTGGAAAGTCCTTGTGGGTTTGCAGGATAAGTCCCTTTATGGTTGCAGCCCAATGTATTTGATGAATATTTTGCTTGTATATATACACAGAGTCATTCACTGAAGAAAGGGGGAAAAAAAACCATGACAGATTATTTGGTTTGCTCAAGATATTACCTTAGATCTTTGGGAGAAGTGTTTTTAGTTAAATGCCTTGACTGGAACTTGCTTTCAATCTGTCTTGGAATTTGAAGCTAAGCAACTTTTTATTTGCTCTTTAACATCATGATTGCAAAATGTCATGTGACCTTTAGATGGACAGTTGTATTATATATGTACTAACAGTCCTGTGTGTGTAATGCTTCTTTAGCTGCTTTGCATATTTCTGGTTTACTGAAAAGATACCTGGGTGCAGTGTGGAAAACAGAAAGATAGTATTGTATCTTTGAACTCTTCAGGTTTACAGATTTGTCTGACTGTTTACATGGATATTGTGTGCATTAGATCTAATTATAAATATGGAAAAATAGTTGGCCCTGTTTTGGGTGTGAAAAATATAGCTAAACAGCCAAATTAATAAAGGGTCATTTGTGCAGGAGTTATATATTTAGGATATATTCTGGTAAATTTAAAGGTATTTTTATAAAAGTTTATTTACACCACATAATTAGTAGTTTCAGGGACAAATGTTCCTACTTTCATGTCATTTTTGTTTGGTTGAGACTAAAAGAACAGCTGTCACACTAGGTAAACATTCCTTTTGTTTTGTTTTTAAAAAGCAGAACTCAGTGAAATTGCTGTGTACCTTTTCTATATTGATGTTCAGGAAGAGGAATGTCTAAGATAAAGTCTAATATCTGAATAGTAATTTAACAAACTAGGGAAAGGAATTTAGAATGAGGCTTCCTTAACTGGTGTAAGTATACTGGTATAATGCACAGGCAGAGGACTCCTAGTGTGGTTGTGCTTTGTACTGGGGTAGTAAAACCATCTGCCACAAACAAAACAGGGTATACCAGCGAAATCATAGCTTTGGTTCCGTAGCTGCATCTACCTTAGGGACTTCTACCATGGCATCTGTGTCTTTCCTGTGGAACTCCAGTCAACCTGTGGAACTGTTTGTCAGAGGATGTTGTGAAGGCCAAGAATATAACAGGGTTAAAAAAAGAACTAGATAAATCCATGAACGATAGGTCCATCAATGGCTATTAGCCAAGATGGTCAGGAATGGTGTCCCTAGACTCTGTTTGGCAAAAGCTGGGAATGGGCAACAGTGGATGAATCACTTGATTACGTGTTCTGTTCATTCCCTCTGGGGCACCTGGCATTGGCCACTCTCGCAAGACAGGATACTGGGCTAGATGGACCATTGGTCTGACCCAGTATGGCCATTCTTATGTATTCAGGGATCACACCTCTGACCATCATAGCTATCCACACTCTTTGGCTGTGATTTTCAAAGCATTCAGTATTTGTGTAGGCCAAGTCTACACTAAAAAGTTAGGTTGACCCAACTACATTGCTCATGGGTATGAAGAATCCACGCTCTTGAGCGAGATAATTAAGCCAACCTAGCACCCTGTGTAGACAGCACTAGATTGAGGGAATAATTCTTCTGTTGACCTAGCTACCCACCTGTCAGGGAGGTGGATTAACTACAGTGATGGAAGAACCACTCCTGTCGCTGAAGTGAGTATCTACACTGAAGCGCTACAGTGGTGCAGCTGCAGATTTTTCAGTGAAGACATTGCCTAATTCTGCTCCAATTAAAGTCAGCGAAAGCCGGGAGTTTTTCTATTGCCTGGGAGCAGAGTTAGGGCTTGTCTACACTGGCAGTTAACAGTGCTGTAAGTTTCTCACTCAGGGGTGTGAAAAAACACCTCCCTGAGTGCAGCAAGTTGCAGTGCTGTAAAGTGCCAATGTAAACAGTGCCAGCACTGGGAGCCATGTCCCTCATGGAGGGTTTTTGAGTGCTGGGAGAACTCTCTCCCAGAGCTGTGCCACAACCACACAAGGCACATTAAAGCACTACCATGGCAGCACTTTAGCGTTGCCGGTGTAGACTAGCCCTTCGACCAGCACTGAGTGCTTTTGAAAGTCCTATACCAACTGTATCAGTGTCTGAAAGCCAAACAACTGAGGTAAAATTAGGGAAAATTATGTAACTACTCACAAACAGTTACATACATACACTGCATGTATGCTCAACTTCTGGTTCTTTAGGGGTAATTGTTATGGGAGAAGTAATATTGGCTATTACTGGGGCAGGCAATAATTAATATTAAATTAATTTACAATCTAACATTAATTAATCTTAATGCATGCTTCACATTAATATTGGATTAACTTTAGATTGCAAAAATTACAATTTAGATAAGATACTTGGAACAGGACTTTTCATTTGTCTGTAAGGACCTAGGGGGCTCTAGAAATAACAAGTTTCACAATATGAAAACCCCTGCACCTTGTCCATGTCTGTCTTTTTTATAGACCTTTACAACTCCTGTTTTGGAAAGCTGCAGAATGATGTTTCCAAATGTTTCATAGGGACCATAATTGGGACAGTTAATTTCTGCCCTAACTCCTGTAGTTGACTGCATATTGCTGGCTATAACACCACCAACACACAGAATTTGGGGATGGTTTTGTTGTGTTGCTGGCAGTTATTTAATGTTTCATATTTGACATATTTCAAGGGAAACAAAGCTCCATTTCATGAAATGGCTGGCTGCAGAAGTAGGGTTTGAATTGTTTCGGGTTTTGAATATGTAATATAGCAATAAATTAATATTCGTCAAATTATTTGGATAAATGTGGTGTCAGCATTGTTGTTAACTAAGTGTTAGAGCAGCACAATTCTATTTGTTTAATCCTATGGGTTTTGTGGGATTCATACAGAATATCACAGAAGCTTAGTGGACAGCTTCATTGGAATTCCAGAGTTTGTAATAATTTGCTGCAAATTGAAGCTTATGGTTGGGTATATGACAACAAACCAATGATGTGCAATTATGCCAACAAGAATGAAACAGAGATAAGTGATCTTAGAAGCGCTAAGGTGGAGGGAGGAAGTCATGGTGTAGACACCAAATTTTATTCTTTGCTGACATAATTTGCAGCAGAAAGTTTGGTCCTCCAGGAGATTGTTCCAGAGGACTGGAAAAAACTAATGTGCCAACATGTAGAAAGGGTAAATGGGACAAGCCAGATAACCATCAGAAATTAGCCATATGTTGTTCTTGGGCAAAATGATCAGAAGGCCGACATGGGATTAAATAGGCGAACAATTAAACTAGGGTAGCATAATTAATGCCAGTACACATAGTTTTATGGAAAATAGGTCATATCAACCAAACTTAATATCTTTTATAGATGAGACTACAAATTTGGGTGATAAAGGTATCTGTATTGATAAAATATACTTGAACTTCAGTAAGGCATTTGACTTAGTCACACATGATATTCTGATTACAAAAAGCATTATAAAAATCAATGTAGCCCATGTTAAATGGATTAAATTCTGGTAAATTGATAGATTTCAGAAAGTAAATGCAAATGAGGAATCATCATCCTTTGGGATGTTTCCAGTGGGGTCCCAAAGGAATGTGTTTTTGGCACAGTGCTATTTGATATCTTTATCAAATTTATAAAATTTGCAGATGACAAATTGGTGGAATGGTAAATATTGAGTTACACATATAAACAAACACAGATTAATCTGGATAATTTGTCAAAGTGGTTCATTTAACCAACATGGGCTAGATACACAAAAGGAATTAAGCACCTAAATTCCAGAATCAGGCCCCATTGGGATTCACAAAAGCTACACTCAGCTGTCCCTGAACACTGTAGGCATCTAAACTTGCTTGATGCCTAAATTTTTGTGGTAAGAGTTCCCCTTTTGGCCTATGTTTCTGCCTCTGAGCACGTACACTTCATTCCACATCAGGAATCAGGATGGCTAAGAACATAAGAATGGCCATCCTGGGTCTGACCAAGGGTCCATCTAGCCCAGCTTTGTGGGGTTTTTTTCACACCCCAGACAAAAGTTTTGCTGACAAAAGTGCTAGTATAGACAAAACCTAAGCCTAGCTAAGTCAATTTCCTGCAATATCCTTGAAAGACTTTATTGAATTAAGTTTCAGTATGTTTGAGGTCCATTGTATTAAATGAATGGTTTGTGTATTATTGTGTGCTGGGATTGTATGTAACCTCTCTGGGGGAAGATGGGATGTGAACCCTGTGAAGTGTTATGAATGTCAGAGGACTATACAAACAATGGGCCACATAAGAATGGACTTTTGGGTCAAGTGGCTTGCTTGAGGAATCTTTAGGGGGAAGGTGAATGCAAATTCCCAACCCCAGGTTATGCAAAAACCTAGCCCTTTGAAGCTAAGTCCCAAGGAGGGGACTATTATCTCCTGATTGATCTTCAGATTCTGGGAACAGGTAAAGGCATTTTTTAGAGTAGATATGGGGACAGAGTAGGCCAGGGCCGCCCAGAGGATTCTGGGGGCCCGGGGTCTTCGGCGGCGGGGGGCCCTTCCGTTCCGGGACCCACCGCCGAAGTACCCCGAAGACCCGCGGCGGGAGCCCCCCGCCGCCGAATTACCGCCGAAGCGGGACCCTCCGCTGAAGTGCAGCCCGGTCTTCGGCGGTAATTTGGTGGCGGGGGGGGGTCCCCGCCGCGAGCCTTCGGGGCACTTCGGCGGCGGGTCCCGGAACGGAAGGGGCCCCCCGCCGCCGAAGACCGGGCTGCGCTTCGGCGGCGGCGGGTCCCGTCCCGCTTCCCCCCCACCCCGGCCCCAGCCTCAGCCTCTTACCCGAGCGCGTCTCCGGCGGGGCCTGAACCCCGCCCCGCTCAGAGCCGCGTGGTGAGGGGGCGGGGCTGTGAGCTCCACGCCGAGCGGAGGCAGCTGCCCTGCCCCCTCCCCACGCCGCTCTGAGTGGGGCGGGGCTCAGGCCCCGTTGGAGCTCCCAGCCCCGCCCCCTCCCCACGCGGCTCGGATCGGGGCGGGGCTCAGGGGCCCCGGCGGAGACTCGGCGCTTGATGCGCTGAGGCTCCAGGAGAGGGGCGGAGGCGGGAGCCTCCGCTCTTCTCTTGGGGGCCCCTGCGGAGCCCGGGGCAAATTGCCCCCTTTGCCCCCCCCCTCTGGGCGGCCCTGGAGTAGGCAATGGGGTTTGTTACAGGGATTGGTTCCTGGGTTAGTGTTTCTATGGTGTGATGTGTAGTTGCTGGTGAATATTTGTTTCAGGTTGGGGGGCTGTCTGTAAGCGAGGACTGGCCTACTTCCCAAGGTCTCTCAGAGTGAGGGATCATTTTCCAGGATAGGTTGTAGATTATTGATGATGTGCTGGAGAGGTTTTAGCTGGGGGTTGTACGTGATGGCCAGTGGTGTTCTGTTATTTTCCTTGTTGGGCCTGTCCTGTAGTAGGTGACTTCTGGGTACTCTTCTGGCTCTGTCAATCTGTTTCCTCACTTCCCCAGGTGGGTATTGTAGCTTTAAAAATGCTTGATAAAGATCTGTTTGTCTCTGTCTGAGGGATTGGAGCAACTGTGGTTGTATCTTAGAGCTTGGCTGTAGACAATGGATCATGTGATGTGGTCTGGATGAAAGCTGGAGGCATGTAAGTAAGTATAGCCGTCAGTAGATTTCTGGTATAGGGTGGGGTTTATGTGGCCATCACTTATTTACACGGTAATGTCCAGGAAGTGGATCTCTTGTGTGGACTGGTCCAGGCTAAGGTTGATGGTGGGGTGGAAATTGTTGAAATCCAGGCGGAATTCTTCAAGGGCCTCCTTCCCGTGGGTCCATATGATGATGATGATGATGATGTTATCAATATAGCGTAAGTAGAGGAGGGGCACTAAGGGACAAGAGCTGAGGAAGCGTTGTTCTAAGTCAGCCATAAAAATGTTGGCATACTGTGGGGCCATGAAGATACACTTTCAAGTCAGCGGCACTGCCATGGGTAAGTCATCCCCAAATCTGAAATGGTTGTGGGTGAGGACAAAGTCACAAAGCTCAGCCACCAAGCGTGCCGTGGCCTCATCAGGGATACTGTTCCTGACAGCTTGTAGTCCATCCTTGTGTGGAATATTAGTATAAAGTGCTTCTACATCCATGGTAGAAAGGATGGTGTTTTCTGGAAGATCACCAATACATTATAGTTTCCTAAGGAAGTCGGTGGTGTCTCCAGGGTAGCATGGGGTCTGAGGAGAGAGTCCAAATAGCCAGATAATCCTGCTGTAAGAGTGCCAATGCCTGAGATAATGGGGTGTCCAGGATTTCCAGGTTTATGGATCTTGGGTGACAGAACGAATACTCCTGGTTGGGACTCTATGGCTGTCTCTGTGTAGATTTGTTCCTGTGCTATAGTAGGGAGTTTCTTGAGGAGATAGTGTAAGTTGCTTTTGGTACTCCTCAGTGGGATCGGAGGATAGGGGCCTGTAGAATGTAGTGTTCGAGAGTTTCCTGGCAGCCTCCTGTTCAGAATCAGACCTGTTCATGATTACTACACAGCAGCTCCTTTGTCAGCTCCTTTGATTATGTCAGAGTTGTTTCTGAGGCTGTGGCTGGCATTGCATTCTGTACGGCTGAGGTTATGGGGCAAGTGATGCTGTCTGTTCACACTTTCAGCTTGTGCATGTCTGAGGCAGCACTCTATGTAGAAGTCCAGTCTGTCATTTTGACCATCAGGAGGAGTCCATGCAGAATTCTTCTTCTTGTAGTGTTGGTAGGAGGGTTCCTGTAGGTCAGTGCTCTGTTCAGTGGTGTGTTGAAAATATTCTTTGAGTCGGAGATGGTGAAAGTAGGCTTCCAGATCACCACAGAACTGTATCACATGCGTATATTATCCACTGGTAAGGTAACTCCCTTCTTTTCATGTGCCAGATATTTATGCCTGTATCTGTATTTTTCACTCTATGCATCTGAAGTGGGGTTTTTTAACCTAGGAAAGCTTATGCCCAAATAAATCTGTCAGTCTTTAAGGTGCCACTGGACTCCTCATTGTTTTTGTGGATACAGACTAACACGGCTACCCCTCTAAAGGTTGGAAGATGAATCTAGTCAGTCAAATTCAGAGCAGGAATAAGGTGCAATTTATTTTTAAACAGGGACAGTAATTAGCCATTCGAATGATGTACCTAGGGATGTGATGCATTCTCCATTACTTGAAATCTTAAGATAATGACTTTGTAAAGATATGCTCCAGCTCAAACAGAAGCTATGGGCTTGATACAGAAATTACTAGGTGCATTTCTATGGCTTGTGTTACGTAGGACATCACACTAGATCAGTGGTCTCCAACCTTTTTACCCCCAAGATCACTTTTTGAATTTAAGGGCAACCCAGGATCTACTCTGCCCCTTCCCTTCCTCAAAGCTCTGCCCCACTCACTCCATCTGCTCCCCTCTCCATCACTCACTCTCCCACCTCCTCACTCACTTTCACCAGGCTGGGGTAGAGGGTTGGGGTTCGGGAGGGGGTGCAGGCTCTGGGCTGGAACCGAGAGGTTTGCAGTGTGGGAGGGTGCTCTGGGCTGAGCCCAGGGAACGGGATTGGGGTGCAGGAGGGGGTGAGGGGTGCAAGCTCTGGGAGGGAGTTTGGGTACAGAAGGGGACTCCAGGCTGGGGCAGAGTGTTGGGGTGCAGGAGGGGGTGGGGTGCTGACTGAGAGGGGGTCAGGGCTGGGTTTTGGGGTGCAGGAGGGGGTGGGGTGCTGGCTCTGAGATGGGGTCAGGGCTGGGTTTTGGGGTGCAGGAGGGGGTTCAGGGTGCAGGAGGGGGTATGGAGTGCTGGCTCTGGGAGGGGGCTCAGGGCTGGGGTGCAGCCTCCCTCCAGGATGCACTTACCTCCAGCAGCTCCCAGTTGGCAGTGCAATGTGGTTGCCACTAAGGCAGGCTCCACTGCCTAACCCAGCCCCATGCCACTTCTGGAAGGGGCCAACACGCCCCTATAGACCGGGGGAGGGGAACATGGCTCTGCATGCAGCCCCTCTCTAAAAGCACCACTCCTGAAGCTCCCACTGTCCACAGCTCCCCCTTCCTGGCCAACGGGAGATGCGGGGGCGGTGCTTGCAGTCAGGAGCAGCACACAGAGGGGGACCCCTGCTCCCCTGCCCCTGGGGCTGCGCTGGCCACTTCCGGGAGCAGCGTGGGGCTGAGGCAGGCAAGGAGCCTGTCTTAGCAGCAGCCTGGCCGTGCTGCCAGAGATTGCAATCTACTGGGAGATCCTCTAGGATCAACCAGTCGATTGTGATCAAACGGTTAGTGACCACTGCACTAGATTATCATGATGGTTACTTCATGTCTTAGACAGAGAATCTTTTCAGTTGCCTCCAACAGTTGCCTGAGAATTCTGTTTCCTTTTTTACACTTTGGAAACATATCAGTACTTCATTGGCATGACAAGCTGAATTGAAGTGACTACTGCTAGGCAAGAGTTAAAAATTCAGTTAGCAGTGAGACAGAAACCCACGTAACTGAGGGCAGGTCTACACTACGGGGGAAAATCGATATAAGATACGCAACTTCAGCTACGTGAATAACGTAGCTGAAGTCGGAGTATCTTATATCGATTTACCTACCGTCCTCACGGCGCGGGATCGATGTCCGCGGCTCCCCATGTCGACTCCACTACCGCCGTTCGGGTTGGTGGAGTTACGGAGTCGACAGGAGTGCGTTCGGGGATCGATATATCGCGTCTAGATGAGACGCGATATATCGATCCCCGAGAAATCGATTGCTACCCGCCGATACGGTGGGTAGTGAAGATGTACCCTGACAAGTAGGAACACTGGAATCCTAAGAATGTGCGGGAGGTCAGACTAGATCAGTGGTTCTTAAACTTTTGTATTGGTGACTGCTTTCACACAGCAAGCCTCTCTGTATAAATCCTGGAAGCAAAGCAGGAGTTTGAGGGTAGAGGCTGAAAGCTTACAACCCCCATGTAATAACTTCACAACCCCCAGTTTCAGAACTCCTGGACTAGATGATCACAATGGTCCCTTCTGACTTTAGTAAGAGTATCTGAGTAAGGTTTAAAATTGTAATGTATATTCTAACCAGTGTCCCATAAGTGACTTGCCAAAGATGTCAGAACATGTTAATATTAGAGCTGAGTGGGTCTAATATTTATTTTCTATATTGATATAGGAATTAGACACAATGCTCCTGTCAGATATTTCTAAGTTATCTGCAAAAACCATAAAGTTTTCAGTTACCTAAGTAGCCCCTGAAATCACGGGTAAAGTTGTGCCCCCATCAAATCTGAAATGGTGCCCCTGTGGGCAGGTATGGAATTTGTGGTTCCCCAACCTTCCTCCCCACCCCTCAACATGCAGCCCCGTTGGCTTGACTGGAGCCGCCTCCCCCACCCCGAATATAGAAGTCAAACTACACCTATGCTCACACCTCTGATTTAGCTATGCCTGAAGAGATCTGTGGTACAGACCTGGCTTGAGTATTTTCCCCTCAACTAAGGGTTTTTAGCAGAGCCACTATTGATTTCTAAACACTTAACATCTTCAACTCCATTTCTACTCCCACTTTGTCATTTTACATGATGTAAATTAGTGGCACTCGTTTATTTACAGCTGGATAAAAGCTTTACAACTGAGCAAAAACTTTCAAGGAATCCAAATTTAAATCCTGCTGATTAGATAAGAGGTAATGCAAGATGTTTCTTGTACTGAGCACAAGAGGGTGAAATGTAACAAGACAGTGCCTCACAAACCTGGGTAGGTTTCATAACTAAACCTGGACATTGTACAAGGCAATCAGCATTTTATCCAGGACTGAAGTGGGATAGAGAGTTTGTGGTGTTCATGCTTTTTGCACAACATTAAGAATTCAAGCAGATCTAAGCTGTGTTCCAAATAGCCATGTTTACTACTCTGTATAAACTTAAGTCCCAATTGCATACATACACTATTAGGTTCTGCTGAGTTCTGTAATAGAAGACAGGGCAGCCCACTACACAGCTTCCAAATTATTTAAAGGAATACTACTCAGTTCTTAAAAAGAACAGGAGTACTTGTGGCACCTTAGAGACTAACAAATTTATTTCAGCATGAGCTTTCGTGAGCTACAGCTCACTTCTTCGGATGCATAGAATGGAACACATCCGAAGAAGTGAGCTGTAGCTCACGAAAGCTCATGCTGAAATAAATTTGTTAGTCTCTAAGGTGCCACAAGTACTCCTGTTCTTTTTGCGGATACAGACTAACACGGCTGCTACTCTGAAAACTACTCAGTTCTTAGACACTACAGGGTTTTTTCCTGACCCCCTAATAGTTCTCAGTTTTACAGGGTGACTTCTAAGCATCTGAGTTTACAATTTTCCAACTTGCCACAAAGCTGTCCTTGGTTCTCTTCTCTTCTCCCTCTACACCTTATCTCTGGGTAATATCTGCACACAAATTCAGCTACCATAACTATGTTGATGATTCACAGATCTACTTCTCTATTCCAGACCTGTTTCTTGTCCAAAATAAAAATCTTGGCCAGTCTCTCTCATATCTCATGGATGTTCAGCCAATGGCTCAAGCTCAACATCTCCTTGCTCCCACCTTCATTCTCAATCACTGTGGAAAACCGCACTACCCTACCTGCCAGTCAGACAACCTATCTCTAGATGTTCACAGCCAGGGTATGTCTAGCTATTGCCGATTCTCCCTCTAACATATGACCTTTCCTAGCCATTCACACAGCTAAATCTTATCCATGCTTTCATCTTCTCATGTCTTGCTACTGCAACATCCTTTCCTCTGACTTTAACAAATGTACTCTTGCCCCACTTACCTCCACTCAATATGCTGCTGCAAGGTAATTTTCCTAGACACTTGCGTTGACCATGTAACCCATCTTTTTGCATCTGTCCTCCAGCTCTCTGTTCTCTAGCACATCAAACATAAGCTACTTGTATTCATTTTCTAGGCCCTTCACAGCCTCTCTCTTTCGCTATCGAAATATCAGTTTGTGCCTCCGATTGGCTCATTGCCCAGCCTCCCTCACTGAGATTATATTTTCAAACAAGCACCTCTGTGTTTTCTGCCCCACATGCTTGGGAGAAACTCCCTGTAAACATCTGAAAAACTCTCTCACCGTTGTCCTTCAAAACCCTCCTTTTTCCATGATGCCTTCAAAAACTAAACAACAGATAGTCCACTGGTGTGCTGAGACCACTGCTTACCACACTGACTAATATTGTCTCATTGTTCCTTATTCTCCCCCGTCTGTCTGTATCCATCTGATTAATTGTTTTCTAGTTAGATTGTAAACTCTCGGGGAGGAAGAGACTACCATTTTATTCTGTATTGGTATGGCCCTTTGCACATTGCAGTTCTGGTCTAGGACTAGCACTCCTAGCTGGTACAATAATACAAATAGTAATAACTGTGTTTGAAAGGAAGTTAGGCCTGCACCTCATCCCTGTTCCAGTGGGGAAGGGAGAGTGGTATAAGGCTTAGAAGAGGAATTAATGGTACTGCGAGATGACTTAAGTGTGTAACTTTAAACCTGGGAGTAGCTTTATTTACTTCAATTGGACTACTCCTAGGCATTTGTTTACGTGTTTTGCTTTATTGGGTCTTAACACTTGAGATTATTCCCTAGAGAGCATGCCATGGACATCAGCCCCACCTCTCCATCGTGCCTAGTCACCTCCTGAATTGTGCTGCTGATCGGGAAAGGGTCCGCTGGCTCCCAGGAAAGCGGATCATCCAGCAGCTCTTCCATTCTGCAGTCTCTACTTCCACTTGCTTTCCTCTACCCACACAAGGTGGAGGGAAGATGCACTGGGCTTAATTGTGTTCTGACTTTTGATTTGTCACTTAATGTAAGAGCAACCTGTTCTGAGAATGTTTATATTGGCTGCTAATTGATGCATTGAATAGCAAGTTGAGAAGAATATATCCGTTTCGTTTGCAGCTGTGTTTAATTATGACAGAAACATTTTCTTTTCAATGACTCGTCTTGTGAGTATATTTCCCATTTTAATTTATATTTTGTCTGTAGTAAACTTAGGCTTTTGCAGCACATAGCAGATGTGTTTTCATTATGCCCACATTTGGTAATTTTAAACTTGTTGACAACCCTGAACATTCTTTAAACAAATCTACACAAATTTGCAAACTCTGAACCTGACAGTTGGTTCTAGAACTGCAGCTACTCATGGATAAATATCTTTGCAATGATATCCCTTGCTTTTAAATGGGTAATTGGTATTTTTGTTACTAACTGTAAATATTATGGTACCTTTCATTTATAATCCTATCTACAGGAGATTATATATATGTTTATTCAGTGGCCCTGTGAGCAGTGCATTCTCACCACCTACAGGGAGTTCAGCAGACAGTCACTAAGTTGATTTAGCTATCCAGCTAAGCCACAAATTTCACAGCTCCATCAAACCATTGCCTGGTGGGCCAGGATGACCTGCTCCCCACAGAAAGAGGTGGAGGGAAAAGAACATGAGAGAGAATATAGGGTACTTGTATTTTGATCATGATTTACAGCAATACATTTCTAGATCTCATTGGGAAAATGCAGACATCGCTGTTTAATACTGTTGCCTTTAGGTGTCCGGGCAGGAAAAAAAATAGATGACATTCCAGAGACCTAGCACCATGAACTCAGAATACACTGCTGAATCAATGGCCAACATTGACACAGATTCTGCATTTCTACCACCTTCAGTGGTAGTTACGAGAAAAACTAATGAACTGCCAAAGATAATGAAAGGGCATGAGTGTGATAGAAAAATCAAATTAACATAGCATGTTGTCATACTTCCTTGATGGTTTTGAATTTCTTTGCATTCAGTTTTAGAGGTGTTTTAAAGCACTCTAACCTTATTGTTATGGTCCATTTTATGGTGCATATTTAAGCTAAAATTCATAATTTTAACATTTCTCTTCTCAGCTCTATTAATATCAAAGATGGTCTTGTCCAAGACATTGGATCAATATAAAACGAGCTAGTAAATGGGGACATTACAGGCAATTTCTTCTTTATATTTTCTGCAGATGTTCATATACACAGAAATACTGTAGCCTGGGGATATGTTTTGGATCTTGCAAACACAGAAATCTTTATCACATTCTAAACTTGAACTTTTATTGACATGCAAGACTCTGTAAACATATAGGAGTCAGGATTTTTAATTTTTCCTCTCTTGGTTGGGCCATAGATACCAATAGCCAAGGAAGTTACTTTAGAGGAGGTACTCCAGCTGAGCACAACAGGACATAGTTTCTTTATGACGACCTTGTCTCCCCCTGGCACAAAGCACTTTTCACAGCTGAATGATCCAACCTCAGGAACTCCTAATGATGGAAAATAATAGCTTTAAAACTGCTAGCTACCTGAGCAGTGTGTCATACACATATCCCCCTCAGATTTTGTTATTTCTGCAGGACCTCAGAATATTTTTTGACGTGGTAACTTCACCTCGATGATATCAGGGTAGCTGTGTTAGTCTATAGCCACAAAAATGAGGAGTCCAGTGGCACCTTAAAGATTAACAGATTTATTTGGACATAAGCTTTCGTGGGTAAAAAAACACCACTTCTTCAGAGTGAAAATTACAGATACAGGCATAAACATATATTGGCACACGAAGAGAATTACCTTACAAGTGAAGAACCACTATTGAAGGTCAATTCAGTCAGGGTGGATGTGGTCCACTCCCAATAATTGAGGAGGAGGTGTCAATACCAAGAGAGGGAAAATTGCTTTTGTAGTGAGCCAGTCCCTCCTAGTCCCTATTTAAAGCCCAAATTGATGGTATTAAGTTTGCAAATGAATTGTAGCTCTGCAGTTTCTCTTTGAAGTCTGTTTTTGAAGTTTTTTTTTTTTGTTGAAGAATGGCTACCTTTTAATCTGTTATTAAATGTCCAGGGAGATTGAAGTGTTCTTCTACTGGCTTTTCTATGTTACCACTCCTTATGTCTGATTTGTGTCCATTTATCCTTTAACATATGTAATCAGATAACGTAAATCAGATTAATTTTGGACACATTTCAGAAAGTCACCACTAGCGATAAATTACAGCCAGGGAGCTGAGGAACTCAGAACGTCATATGACAATCTAGGAAATACTGGTCATTCATTTTACACTCCGCATTGTATTCAGGTTGTTCAACATGTAATTCAAAAGGAAAGGAAAACCTTGACAAACGCTCTTGTATTTAAAAATTCAATAAAATATTATTTGAAAATGTTTAGTGAGGGGAGGGCAAGGAATGACTAACACAGG
Organism: Mauremys mutica; assembly: GCF_020497125.1. Classification (NCBI taxonomy): domain Eukaryota; kingdom Metazoa; phylum Chordata; order Testudines; family Geoemydidae; genus Mauremys; species Mauremys mutica. Next base: position 50,560,164 of record NC_059077.1, read on the forward strand.
GCTCTTAGGCTTCTATTCTAATAGGTATTGGGTAAGCTCTATCATTGTAGAAGATGAAGAAAAATAAAAACAGACAAAGAAATGGATAAGATCCTTTAGGCAATCCAGTCCATCTCCCTGCAAATTCAGGATTGTTCTCTATAGGATATGTTCTTGTGTTCTGGCCAATCTAAAGGTCCCAAGTGATGTGGAATTCATCATTTTTGACACAGACTAACTGATCTCACAATCAGGATTTCTCTTTCCCCTGCCCCCTTACAATTTGTATTGCAAAGACACCAAAAGACAGCACTCCACTGAGCTGGGCCCTTTACAAATATACAATAAGGAGGTGGTCCCTGCCCAAAAGTGCTTACAATAGCCTCGATATACCCTTTTAAAGCATCATCCTCATAGTTATACCATCAAGCAACACCATAAATAATTCCTTTTTTGAGTAAAACAGCACTCCTTCTGTAATTCTATTTCAGGTATGTGCAGTTAAGTTATATGTTATATCTTGTAGGATGACAGAAGGGAAACATTCAATATGAAGCTCCTTAGGCTAAAAGTACCCCCGGAGACCACTTCAGAATTACCATTCCAGGTTGGCTCCTGAGAAGGTATAAAATGGCTTAGTTGTATTGGCTTCAATAAAACAAGGCTAACTTATAGCTGCTGAACATCTAGACTATAGTCACTGGAATTGAAGTGTAACTTCTGATCTAAAGCAAAATTAGATGGTGTCGCAGGATAGCTGGCTTCTTAGGGGGTCAGGCACCTAGCCTACCCAGGATAGCTTCTGCTAAGGAGAATGAGCCAACCCAGATCAATCTGTGAGTAGTTGGGTGGGTGGCAGTTAATTATCTAAGGAGCACTTGGGCCAAAGTAAAGGGTTATGAGGGTTACAGAGGATGAGAAGTTCCCTAACCAGCTCCCCTGAGGACTTCTCAGGGGAGCTGGTTAGAGAAACTCACCAGAGAAGGAAACCTGGATGGAAGACGGTCTGAAAGGCAAGAGCGATGAGTGCCAAGAATCTAGAGTGACCTGGTCCAAGGGAAAGGACCTTACCAGACAGCAGCAGGAGGTCTAGATCACAAATGAACTAGGTGCTGATGTAGGAGAGATTTGTATTGGTTTGACCTTTGCAGGGGCCCTTTGTCCAGAGAAGGAGCACTTCTCCAGCTGGTGGTGACAGGCCTAGCTCCAGAGGAGATCCTGTGTTGAGAAGGCTTTACTGATAAGGAGTCTGGATGGAAGAGACAAATGAACTTAGGTTAGAGGCAGACAGATTAAGATTAATTTGGCCCTTCCCAGCTGTACAGTGGGGTGAAGACTTGCTTGTATGCCATGTTCAGCCTTTGATTAAATAAGTTAGACCCCCCAAAGGGCATTGTTCAGTAAAAAATACAACGCCTCATTGAACTCATTGAAAGCCCATTAGGGGAAACTGAGGCAGGGACCTACCCTGTAGTTCCCAAAGGGATGGGGGAGGTGAGACACCAGCCTTGACAGAAGGGAGCACAAAAAGGGTGGGTAATGGTTATATTTTATTTAAGGAGATATATTAATCTGTATGTAATTAGATGTTTAAGAGTAAGATTACTTGCAACCTGTCCTGACAATGCAATGTCTTTGTATGGATTGACAGAGATCCAACGGTTCAGTCCTGGTGTCTTTGTGAAAAATGTCACCTATTTAGGAAGACTGACCATATTTCATTTTTTATTTTGTGTAGGGAAGAAGCTCTGTGTGGTTGCAGGAGAAAACTGGAGTAAATATAGTAGAAAACCATTACATAAATTCTCACAAATAGGTAAAAATAACCTACTTTTTCTTGGCATTTTTATTTTCTTCCAATAGTTTATATGGAGAATTTTGTTTCTATCTCCAGCTGGAGAGTAAAAGATAAATCACAGAATGACTCTGGGGATAGAAGTAACAGGATTTCTAAGTATGAGGATTTATAGAATCTAGGAATGTAAAGAAATGTGATGTATATAATATGTGCTTATAAGTATAGAGTTTAGTGAAACATTTCAGACAACACCTTACAAAATGTTGCTTGAAAAATTAATGTAAACTGGCTTGGATGCGAGTACTGCTGCATGGACTGAAAGTTATCAGAAGGCTAATGATACCAATGTGTTGAGTTGTTGGGAGGTGACTGCTGGGATGCCACAAGGATCAATGTGAGGACTTATTTTATTATTCATCTTGAATCAGATGTAAACAGTCCATTATTAAATGTATATAGGGTACTAAATTAACAGCTGCTGCCAGTCCCAGTGGGACAAAAATAGTATAAAGGGACCTTTAGAGGTTGGAAAGCTGAGTCCCCAGATTTGTTTTAAGTGTTAACATATTCAGGTTCAGAGTAGCAGCCATGTTAGTCTGTATCCGCAAAAAGAACAGGAGTACTTGTAGCACCGTAGAGACTAACACATTTATTTTAGCATAAGCTTTAAGGTACCACAAGTACTCCTGTTCTTTTAACATATTCAGGGAGATTTGGATTTCAGAGGAAAAGTAAAACTTGCTGTCATTACCTCCCACTTGGTAAATACCACTGCTGGAGACTATTCTTTGGCTCAGAACCTATACCAATAGGAGGGGCAGTAGAGATGCAAGAAGGGAGTCTTTTGTCCCCATGCCTGGGCAGAGATGGTCTGACAACAAGGAGGATTAGACTCTCCTTCTTCCTGTGCATTAAAATGAGGTGGTTATGAGGTATACATTCACTTCTCCTTTTCCTCTCCTTCCTAAGGTCAAATGATGGCAGGGATTCTGTCTCCTTTCCCCTATGTGCTCAGGTCATAAAGTGTCTAAGGAGGCTCCTCTCTATGTTGAGTCTGAACTCTTTATGCACTGAAACTTAACTCAGACTACATGTCTCTGTCTGAAACTTTTAATCAAAAGTTTTGACCTGCGAACTACTCCTGACACCTCCCCCTCCCAATAAGTAGCCATATCCTCCTTTGTCTTTTCTAATTTACATTTTAACCTGTTTTATCCCGTAGAATCTTGATTGATTATGCATGATCATTATGATCTGTTAATCACTTTGTTTACTTCTGTGTATAAACATTGGTGCTCACCCCTAATAAACTTGCCACACTTACTCCGAAGCTCTGCTTTTAAGCTAAGGATGGTGTGAGCCCGTTGATCAACGAATTGTTGTCTGGTCTCTGACAGATTTCTGAGCCCTATACCAACTCCGCACAAACTCGGGTGCTGGAGAGGTGAGTAGGACTTGCTTTTTACCTAACAATTTGGGGGCTCGTCCGGGATTCCTTCTGGTGCGGTGCCTCTGTCCAGTGGTCAGACCACTCATATACGAATTGGCAGGCGCCACGGGAGATTTCTCCCAGCCAATTCAATATTGAGGGGTCGTGTACTGGACAGCAGGATAAACGCCAGTTGGAGGGCTCCTGTCAGACACCATGGGTCAAGGGACTAGCGTGCCTCTTGAGAGTCCGCTGGGGATTGTAAATAAGTTATGGAATGAAGGGAAACTCCCAGTACAGACAGGAATGTCTAGGAGGAAGTTGTACACACTGTGTGTAAGGAATTGGACTGGGTATACCGCGGTATTGGCCGACCCGGAGATGAGGTGGCCTTCGTATGGCTCTTTCGAACAGGCTGCCTTAAGAGGAGTAAGGAGCCAGATCGAAAAAGACCATCCGGGACAGTTATGTTACTGGTTTTGTTGGGACACAGCAGCAGAGCTGTGGAAATCTTTAAAAATTATGGCAGTCAGGTATTCTTCCGGGAGTGAACCCCCTCCATGTTATTTCGATGAAGGGTGTAAACCACGGTGTGTTTTAACTCGTCAGTTGGTCCCCACTGCACCTGCCCCTATTCCTCCGCAAGGGGACTCTCTCCAGAGTGCAGAGGGGAATCTGCAGGACTCCAGATTGGAATCTCTGCAGAGGGATAAGGAGGAATTGGAGGGGCACACCTCGGAAGGAGTTTTGCATGGGAGAAAGAAAGGGAAAGTAGTAAAAAGAAAGAGAAAAAGGAAGAATATAAGTTGATGGCTTTAGCTTTTCGCGGTGGTATTCGAGGCAGAAGCCGTGGCCGTGGCAGGGAATTTCAGGGTGCTCGGGGAAGAGGGTCCTGGCAACCCCAGCCATCAGGAAATTGTTTTCAGTGCGGACAGCCCGGTCACTTTAAACGTGAATGCCCCTGGGGACGCCCAGAGGGTCCGGTCGCATCCGCAGATACTTACACCAGGGACGAATACACCGCTGCACCACCAGCCCAGCCCGTTCCTCAGGCCTGGATCAACTACGGGCAGCAGCAGCAGCAAACTCAGCCTTCTCAATGACGGTACCCCGGGGGCGAAGGCAAACAATGTGATGGTCTTATTTCCTTAATGTCTTTAGCCGGCTCTTTCCTCACTTTCTCCCCTCCCAGCAAAGAGCCTCGTCTAACCCTTTCAGTCCAGGGACTGCCTGTCTGTTTCCTCATTGATACTGGAGCTACTTTCTCTCTTTTAAATCATGCCCCCTCTCCCTGGCTATCCTCTGAGGTTAAAACTGCAACTGGGGTGGAAGGCAACCCACAGTCTCTGGGACTCACTTTGCCTCTAAATGTTATTTATGCTGATAAATGTTTTTTCTCACCGTTTTATTTTTTCCCCAGCTTGTCCGATCCCTTTGATGGGCCGGGATTTACTCTGTAAGCTTGAGGCTACTTTAACCTGTACTCCTGAAGGGGTAGGATTATTGATGACAGTGTTAGGAGATTCAGCCCTAACTCAGGGTAATTGGGAAACCCCCCCCCTCTCTCTCCCCTGACCTCACTGACTTGCCTTCAACCCTCTGGGGAATTTCTGACACTGATGTTGGCCTGCTCCTTTCGGCAGAGCCAGTAAGGATTCAAGTGAAGCCCTCCTTAGCCCCCCCGTCAGTCCCCCAATACCCCGTCGCTGGAAGCCCGGGAGGGCATCCGCCCCATTGTCGAGGGATTCATTGCACAAAAGCTAGTCCGCCCTCAGCGCACTCCCTGTAATACCCCTATACTGCCTGTCAAAAAGCCTCCTAAAAAGGACAGAGACCCTATTCGTTGGCGCTTTGTACAGGATCTACGGGTTATTAATAACTATGTGGTCCCTCTTCATGCAGTAGTTCCTGATCCAGCTACTATCATCAGCCAAATCCCCTGGGATGCTGAGTGGTTCACTGTTATTGACTTAAAATCAGCCTTTTTCAGCATTCCTGTGCACCCAGACTCTCAATATCTCTTTGGTTTCACCTGGGAGGGACAAAGTTATGTCTGGCAACGACTTCCTCAAGGCTACAGAGACAGCCCCACGATTTTCAGCCAATGCCTACGCCACGACTTGGAAGGCTTCACCAGTCCGCAGGGATCCACGTTAGTCCTATACGTAGATGACATCCTACTAGGTAACCGCGAAGAAGCCGCCCTCCGCATCGATGGTAAGGCACTTTTATTATACCTACACACCAGAGGCCACAAGGTAGACCCTAACAAGATTCAGTGGGTCTCACAAAAGGTTCGATATCTGGGTTTCCTGTTAACCCCAGAGGGGAGACAAATGGACCCAGCCCGCATAAAGACTATCCAAAACTGCCCTCTGCCAAACACCAAGAAACAACTTCGAGGTTTCTTAGGATTAATTGGCTTCTGTCGCCCTTGGTTGCCGTCCTGCGGGGAGTTGAGCAAACCGCTCCACCGACTCACTGCTAACCTTGCTCCTGACCCTTTGCAGTGGTCCCCAGACACGATCCAAGCCTTTCAGTTACTCAAGGACAGTGTGGCCTCCTCCATGTCTCTCCGCCCCCCCCAATTACAGCAAACCCTTTCACCTTTTTGTCCACGAGAGGGGCGGAATTGCTAGTGGCGTCCTTACCCAGCTGAGCGGGCCCCACCATTTCCCGCTTGCTTTTTACTCCCAGCAGATCGACCCTGTCGCTCAGGGAACCCCATCCTGCACCCGGACTCTGGCAGCAGCTGCCCTGCTGACCACAAAGGCAAAGAGCCTGACCCTGGGTCATTTTACCACGGTCTGGACCTCTCATGCCTTGTCAGCCCTTCTGCGTAGGGGCACGACCCAAGTCTTTTCGGCCCATCGTCAGCAGCAGCTAGAGGCCAAACTCCTAGAAGACACTAACCTAATTTTTAAAAGGTGTGGGCCCCTTAATCCAGCTACCTTGCTTCCTGACCTGCCAGTCCTCCAGGATCAGCACAACTGTGTGAAAGTAGTTCATAGCATCTTACAAATAAAAAACAACCTGTTTGACGTGCCACTGGACAACCCTGATTGCATCCTCTTCTCGGACGGAAGCTCCTTCTATGTTGATGGCAAGCGTTTCACCGGTTATGCAGTCACCTCTGAATGGGACATTCAAGAGGCCGCCTCACTGCCAGGCAACTGGGGAGCCCAAGCCGCCGAACTCTATGCCCTGGCCTGAGCTTGCCAGTTGGCCGCTGGTAAGACCGTTACCATTTTTACTGATAGCAAGTATGCTTTTACCCTGTACTGGTACCCGCTGCTGAACTACAGTCGTGGGAAAGCCTCGGAGCCACTCTGGTCAAAGGGACCTGGCTTATGCCGGATGGCCGAGCCTGCCTCCCTCGCTCCACGTACCCCGTGGCAGTTCGCTGGAACCATGATAAGGGGGGTCACTACGGCACGCACGCCCTTGTGGACACCATCGCTCGCTTTTGGTATGCTCCAGGCATTCAACCCTACTGCCTGTCAATAGTGAAAGCATGCAGCACATGTCAGCGAAATGGACCTGCTCCGCCTCTTAACAAAATTAAGGGTAAAAAACCTCCGCCTGCTGCTCCATTTCAACATCTTCAAATTGACTTTGCACATATGCCAAAGGCTTTTGGGAAAAAAACACCTCCTTGTTTTGGTTTGCCCTCTGACAATAGGGAGCTTAAGCTTACATTGGCTAAATACTGTCAGGAAACAGGGTTAAACTGGCCTCAGGTACTTCCCTTGGTCCTGTTTCACCTTCGTACTCGCCCAACCCGTGTATTGGGATTATCCCCCTTTGAACCGCTCTATGGACACTCCCCCTTTCAAAGGCGGGGCGCTACCACGTGCTGATGTTTCACTATTGGGAGGGGATCATATGACCGCGTGCCAGTTTCTCTCCCTACAGGCTCGCCTCCGTACCCTTTGGAAAGCGATCCACCCGTTCCAACCAGGGGACTTCGTCTGGGCCAAAAAGTTCGTTCGTGGCGACGCCCTCCAGCCGAGGTTTACTGGACCCCACCAGGTTCTTTTAACAACCCAGACTGCAGTGTTCCTGGAAGGACGCAAATCCTGGATCCACCACTCCCACGTCAAGCCAGCCGTAGTGGACCACAGTGACGAACCAGCAGCTCTTGCCACCACTGAGGATACTGCCTCTAACCAGTGGACCAGCTTACCTCTTTAAGACATCAGATTTAAATTGACTCAAAAAAATGAGAGGACCTTTTATTCTGACAACTGTATGTTTTTTATTATGCCTTTTTATTTTATTTTCTGCTTATGAAAAATGCTGTGTTTTTGTAAACGACACCTACCCTGACACTTTTCAACGTACCAAACATCTAAGGGAAATGGCTAAGAACTACTCCTCTGGCCAGCCACCTTATGATTGGTGGGGAGCCTTATGGAATTGGCTGCCTGGATTTGGGTGGGTTAAAAAACTCTTGGTGGGTGTTGTTGGGGCCATAGTAATCCTTATAATACTGTGTTGCTGTATCCAGTGTGTCCCCTCCCTCATAAACTCATGTGGGTCAGTTTATTCTTTTCCTACTTCAGCCAAAGGCCTTACTCTCTTCAAGTTGGCCCAGGCTGAAATTGCCAAGCGGCCCTTGGCTCCTTAAAATGGGGTGTAGCGTTTGGTAAATAATTATCCCAAAGCTACAAATGGGGGAATGTTGAGTCTGAACTCTTTATGCACTGAAACTTAACTCAGACTACATGTCTCTGTCTGAAACTTTTAATCAAAAGTTTTGACCTGCGAACTACTCCTGACACCTCCCCCTCCCAATAAGTAGCCATATCCTCCTTTGTCTTTTCTAATTTACATTTTAACCTGTTTTATCCCGTAGAATCTTGATTGATTATGCATGACCATTATGATCTGTTAATCACTTTGTTTACTTCTGTGTATAAACATTGGTGCTCACCCCTAATAAACTTGCCACACTTACTCCGAAGCTCTGCTTTTAAGCTAAGGATGGTGTGAGCCCGTTGATCAACGAATTGTTGTCTGGTCTCTGACAGATTTCTGAGCCCTATACCAACTCCGCACAAACTCGGGTGCTGGAGAGGTGAGTAGGACTTGCTTTTTACCTAACATCTATATATCCCATTTGGTTATTGGTATATAGAGGAAGAAGCTAAAATCTGTTTCTTTGTTATTGTCATTTATATTACAGTAGTACTGCAAATGTGCTAGGTAACGTACAGACATAAAGGAAGCAACAGCACATACCCCCAAAGGCTAAAAATCCAGAAATACAAAACAGAAGAAAAGACGACAGATACAGAGTTTGGCCAGGCTGCTGACAGCGGTTTTGTCTTTGTTTCTGTGTATAAAGTATAACCAACTGTCACCTCAGTTGGCTGTTGCTAGCTCCTTTCTTTTAAGTGTAAACTTTTTTGTGGGGAGTGCTGCAGAATTAGGGAGAAAGCAAGGAGCAGGTGAAAGGAGTCCAGAGGTTGGCATCACTGGTGGATTAGAGGGCAGTGGGAGACATTTTCATTGGTAAACTGTTCACTGACCCTGATGTTCCATTAACCCTTTCTTAAAGTTAGTCAGAGCTCACTTTTCTTTCACTAATACTTTTTAGAGGTATGGGCTCTTTCACACATGAGGATTGTGTTCTCACAAGGTAGCTCACCAACTGAGTTATATCATGGTTTGGCCTTGCTCATGGGAATGGGACCAAACTATCATGCTTTAATGATTATTAATGGTCTTGCTATATGGAGCTAGATCTCTGCAGGCAGAAGGAGAGCACACAGACTATTACCACTCTATGCACAAGGAAAGGGAACAAATGAAGTCCCCATGCTCATCCCAAAGAGAAAAAAGGAGGTGGTGACACCTTCAGGGTGCTAAGTGGTGGCTCAGTGTGCACACTCCTTCTCTATATCAGACCCACCTTGGGAGATTGTGAACAGAGATGCTCCATAGAAGTAATGGAATTTTCCTCTGAACACCACTACAGTTTATGGGTACACTGTGGTTGCTATTATGTCTTAGGGTGCCAGCACTGATGTAGCACCTCTACTTCTGGAGGAATGGGTCTTGGTCAATTGTTCAGTATTGTCAAAAGTCTCTCCGTGCTAGGGCTCATGGAGGTTTGCAGCTCACAAAGGGTGCTGAGCTGATCCCCTTTTGCAGACATTTTCAATACAGATTCTCCTGTACTCAGAACATTGTGCACCCGTCTTGTGTTGAAAGATATAGCCCTAAGGAAATGAAGTATAGAACTAGCTGATATTATTCTAGCTTTTCCAGCAACAGTAGTTATCGGCTTTCAAACAATTTATCAGTAGACTAGCCTTCACTATTTTTTTCTTGCTGAAAATATTTGTCTTTTAAGAAGAGGATTCTGACAGCAATTAGCACAATGCCATCAGCTAAGAGAACCCCCTCCTCTGTAATATTGAACTCTGTCTCAGGACCAGACAATAAAACTGAATCTAAAAATAAGCATCTGCTTCTAATAAACTTTAATCTCAGAGGACTAAATGCAAGACAGGAATGCTTACCCTTTGCTAGTCTTCTTTCAGGAGTTACACAAGAAGAATTCTCCATAGTTGGAAAATGATCGGAACATTTAATTTTTTTTTTAAACTATGACTGCTTCTGTCTGAAAAGACAGACTATCCATTACTTCAGCCTTTCTAATTCTACTCAGAGAGAGAGTTCAATTTTAGAAGGTTGGTACAGTGCTGTTTCATGGGGGGGGAAAAAAGCAGCACCTACTGGAACAATTGTAGACATGCAAAGGTTGATTGAATGCAGAGTGTTACTGTAGCTCTGGGCTGATGCTTCAAAAATACAATTTAGTTGCTTTAGTGGTAATTAACATCACTTGAATGAAAACTCATCTTTTAATTATATGGGTTCTGAGTTTACTGAATTATCTTCTTCAACAGTGTCCCTTGAGACAACTGTGAGTAGACATTTCAGATCGATATTTACCCATATATGATATATAGAAAGGTACATGCCTACACACCTACATTATATACAGGTTTCAGAATAGCAGCCGTGTTAGTCTGTATCCGTAGGAAGAACAGGAGTACTTGTGGCACCTTAGAGACTAACATTTATTTATATAAGCTATGCTCAAATAAATTTGTTAGTCTCTAAGGTGCCACAAGTACTCCTGTTCTTCCTACATTATATAGATATAGATCAATATAGCTAGAAAGATTTTTACCCATACATGATATAGACAGGTACATACATACATGAGATAGTTGTAGATATCCCCAGATATATGATAGATTTGATGTTTCACTGCATAAAAAAAGTTAAGTAATCTGTATCACGGCTAGTGTTGCTTGACTGACATCAGAAAATTTAACATTTGCAACAATGCAGAGCAGCAGTCAGTGTGCTGCTTTTGGGATCATTACCTTCTTGATACAATGTTCATTTCACTCTTCATCTCATTTCTTACATAACCAATTTTATTAATCCTACAGCGTGACTGGTTTTGATACTTGTTGCCAATAATTAGAAAGGCGTCAGCATATCAGAGTGTAATTTTGTGGGAATACAGTTCTACTTCCTCATCTGAGCAACAGCTGTCTGCAGCATTTCTTAACTTTTTTCATATTTAAATGATAGAAAATAAACATAGCCAGCACTTTTTCCATTTTCATATTTTGCAAAGGCATCAAGATTATATACTAGCTCCATGACAGACCTTTTCTGGCTCCACATAGGTATTGCCAATAGGAAGTGGTCCATGAGCAGCTGGGTGCAGTTTAGAGCAGCTCTGAGGGTTGTCTAAACTGTGTTGGGTGGCCCCAGCTGACCATAGTATCAGAGAGCCACATGCATGGCATTAAGCAACCTTCAGCCCTCTCTTGTTTCAGTACTGTACCATGTGCGACTCAGCCAGGCTGCAAGAAGGATCTAGCCTAGTGGCTCTCAACCTTTCCAGACTATTGTACCCTTTTCAGGAGTCTGATTTGTCTTTTGTACCCCCAAGTTTTACCTCACTTAAAAAACTACTTGCTTAGAAAACTCAGATATAAAAATACTAAAGTGGCATAGCACATTACTGAAAAATTGCTGACTTTCTCATTCTTACCATATAATTATTAAATAAATTGGAATATAAATACTGTACTGACAATTTAGTGTCTAGGATATAGAGCAGTATAAACAAGTCATTGTATGAAATTTTAATTTGTACTGACTGCTAGTGCTTTTTATGTAGCCTGTTGTAAAACTAGGCAAATATCTAGATGAGTGGATGTACCCTCTGGAAGACCTCTGAATACCCCTAGGGGGACATGTACCTCTGATTGAGAGCCACTGATCTAGCCCTTTGTTCTTAATAATGATCCATGGCTGCATCTATAAAGGGGACCAGATACTATATCAATCGCCAAAGCAAGCTCCCAATGATGACAATAGAAGTTTGCACAAAGCTTGAGAGCAAAATATGACCAGGGGTGAAAGTAACTTAAAGGACTTACCAGTACGCTGGAGTCCTGAGCAGGGGCGTGGCCTCAACCAGAAGAGGCGTGGCCTTTCAAGATTTAAAGGTCCAGGGACTCCGGCTGTGGCTGGGAGCCCCGAGGCCTTTAAATCACCCTGGAGCTACCAGCTGCAGAGGCGGCTGGGAGCCCTGGGGCTCAGGGGCAAATTAAAGAGCTTGGGGCTCCAGCTGGCGTGGAGCTCCAGGCCCTTTAAATCCCTGCCCGAGCCCAGCTGCCGGAGCTCCGGCAGCACTTTGAAGGGCCCAGAGCTTCCCGCAGCGGCTGGTACTGGGGGCCCTTTAAATCACCACCACGGAAGCCGGTCCAGTCCAGTCCATACCGGCTTACTTTCACCTCTGAATATAACCCCGATTGATTACTATGATTTTCATTAGTAAGTGCTATCTTAGTGGCCTGACTCTGTCTGTTTCCATGTTATTCTTATGTAACTTACTTCTTTCTATAGTGCTTTACTCTGTTTGGGTTTGTGTTCCCCTTCTTAGATATCTGTCATCTATTGACCACTCACAACTATCATACGTGCCAGGGAACAACTTTCCAGATTTTTTGCTTCATTCCTTTTCAGGGTATAAAACATTTTTTTTGTTTTGTTTTTTTAATATAAAAAGTTTCCAGAAAACAGATGATATGGTCAAACACTTATTTTGAAAAATTTCCACCAGCATGCAAGTGATATACATTTATGCACATATGCCCTTGCTCCTCCTCAGCCCTCCACAAACTGGAGAATGATGCCACCTTACAATGCAATCCAGAAGAAGATACAATTCTTTGTGCTAGCCTCGCTCCCATCCAGAATGGCATTCTGCTACCCTCTATAAATGTATTACTTTGCCAATTTGGAGGCCATCTATTAACTAGTGGGCAAATAGGGTGTTTAAAAAAAAAGCCAAAGTATCCTTTAGACTAGGGGTTTAGCTAGTGCATTCCCAGCAGCATCTGGGGTCTGGTGACCCTATATCCTGTTTTGGCTGGGAGTGTCCTTTTTTTAAGCCTTGTCTTGGCCATCCCAAATTTTTGGGGGAAAACTGTGCATTTGTCCCTTTTACTCTTGCCAGCTGATCATCACTTGGCAAGCACAAACAAGACAAATGCAGTTTTCCTCAAAAAAGTGGGGGGTGCTTCCTAGCCTGGCACAGAGGAATATGTGGGAGGGAGGGCTTGGAACAGCAACTTGAGCCAGGCCAGGCCCAGCCTATGTGGGTGGGGCCTCAGGCCAGCCCCACAAGTCCCTGTTTATGCTGTATTCTGTTAATTGAGATCAAAAGAACATCCTAGCATTTAAATGACCTGTAAACATAGGGTATCGCTGTATTCATCACTTTGAAATATATAGCTGATCATCTGCAAAGAGTGAGAAACAGGCAATTGCCATGTTAATCTGTGTGAATAATGATGCTGCTTAGGAAGTGAGGGCTTATTGTTCCCTGAGGAATTCCAACTTGTCAAAAGAAGTTGTATAAGGCCTGAAATTGTATAAGAGACCCTTGGGTCCTGATCCTGTCATCTCAGATCTTCTTGAGGTTTCATGCAGGGAAAGACTAAGCCATCAGGATTGAGATCCCAGCTCTGACGGGACCGCCCTGAATACAAACATTGGACTATAACCTATGGACTAAATTCTAAAAGAATTATTTGCAACTACAAAGCTCACCATCTCTGCTATGAATCTGAATCTCAAGATTAACTCATGTCTGTATGTATTTTGAAATACTTGGAGGAGAGGAAGGTGAGCAGGAACAGTCAACATGGATTCACCAAGGGCAAGTCATGCCTGACCAACCTGATTGCCTTCTACGAGGAGATAACTGGTTCTGTGGATATGGGGAAAGTGGTGGTTGTGATATATCTTGACTTTAGCAAAGCTTTTGATATGGTATCCCACATATTGTTGCCAGCAAGTTAAAGAAGGATGGATTGGATGAATAGACAATAAGGTGGATAGAAAGCTGGCTAGATTGTTGGGCTCAATGGGTAGCAATCCACAGCTTGATATCTAGTTGGCAGCTGGTATCAAGCAGAGTGCCCTAGGGGTCGGTTTTGTTCAACATCTTTATTAATGATCTGGATGATGGGATGAATTGCACCCTGAGCAAGTTCGCAGATGACACTAAGCTGGGGGGAGAGGTAGATATGCTGGAGGGTAGGGATAGGGTCCAGAGTGACCTAAACAAGTTAAAGGATTGGGCCAAAAGAAATCTGATGAAGTTCAACAAGGACAAGTGCAGAGTCCTGCACTTAGGAAGGAAGAATTCCATGCACTGCTACAGGTTGGGGACCAACTGGCTAAGCAGCAGTTCTGCAGAAAAGGACCTGGGGATTACAGTGGATGAGAAGCTGGATATGAGTCAGCAGTGTGCCCTTGTTGCCAAGAAGGCCAACAGCATATTGGGCTGTATTAGTAGGAGCATTGCCAGCAGATTGGGGGAAGTGATTATTCCCATTTATTTGGCACTGAGGAGGCCACAGCTGGAGTACTGCATCCAGTTTTGGGCCCCCCACTACAGAAGGGATGTGGACAAACTGGAGAGAGTCCAGCGGAGGGCAACAAAAATGATTAGGGGGCTGGAGCACATGATTTATGAGGAGAGGCTGAGGGAACTGGCCTTGTTTAGTCTGCAGAAGAGACGAGTGAGGGGGGATTTGATAGCAGCCTTCAACTACCTGAAGGTGGTTCCAAAGAGGATGTAGCTAAGCTGTTCTCAGTGGTGGCAGATGACAGAACAACCAGCAGTGGTCTCAAGCTGCAGTGAGGGAGGTCTCAGTTGGATATTAGGAAACACTATTTCACCAGGAGGGTGGTGAAGCACTGGAATGGGTTACCTATGGAGGTGGTGGAATCTCCATCCTTAGAGGTTTAAGGCCCAGCTTGACAAAGCTCTGGCTGGGATGATTTAGCTGGTGTTGGTTCTGCTTTGAGCAGGGGATTGGACTAGATGACCTCCTGGGGTCTCTTCCAACCCTAATCTTCTACAATTGAGCTTTTAACCATATGTATATTTTTTTAAATAAACTTTAGTTAATAAGGATTGGCTGTAAGCAAGTTTGGGTAAGATCTGGAATATTCATTAACCTGGGAGGTAATGTGCCTGATCCTTTGGAAGTGGTAGAACCTTTTATTTTATCTGATGAAAAAGAATCATCATTCTTGACATGGGTATCCAGGTGTAGGCCTGAGGCTGGGTTACTTTAAGGGGACTGTGTTGTTGGCTTCTGGGCAACCAGTGACGTAATAAAGCAGCTGTTTTGTGCTGGCTTGGTAAATCTAAGTACTGAAATATCCACCAGCTTTGGGGATTGTCTGCCCCATTCTTTGCAGTTCTACCCTTTTGAGTGACCTCAACTGGCTCCCAGGGCCCTACTCACACTACTCTTCTCATATTCCCAAGCAAAATTGCACATAAGCATGGGTGCTTACAGTTTGCAAGTCTGAACAACTATGCATCTACTTGAACACACATGGTAAGCAGTGGTGTTTGAACCTGTAAAGCCTGGGTGCAGGTATAGGCACATTCAAAGGTGAAGGGTGGGAAAAACAAGTTCTACAGCTCTCGCTGAGACAAGCTATTAGGCACGATGAAACAGCAGTGCACTTGAAGAGTCCACTAGGATGTTAAGGTGTCACAGCTGTCAACAGCTGACATTTTAATGACTACTTTAAATTATGCAAATACATAAAAATTAGTACTATGTGATGCACAGCAAGGTGGTGCTCTGAATATACTTTAGAGTCATGTCTTATAGAACAGTAGTTCTGGCATTTACACATTACTTCTAGGAAAGAAAAGGCCCTGTACAGAAAATATGCTCATCGAACCTTACAAAGTGTTAAACAATAGAATATGCTTTGAATATGTAGCATTTCTGTATGCTATTATTTTTGTAATAAGCAGCATTGTCACATCAACTTGAAAACTACTCAAAAATATTCTGTCATGGGAAAAAAAATGAAAGTGTAGTAGTAGGCATCTTGGACCTAGAATATTAGAAAGACAAGGTAGGTGAAGTAATATCTTTTATTGGACCAGCTTCTGGTAGTGGAGGGGACAATCTTTCAAGCTTCACAGAACTCATTATCAGGTCTGAAGAAAGTAACCAGTGTCTGAGCTAAATACCCAGAGGGTAGATTGAAAGTTTTATGTTTAACATACATGCTGTAGGAGAACACTTAAAATGAAGTGGATAATTAAGGGTTAGCAGGCAGTAAGGCATGCTACAAGTTGTACTACTAAGCCATAAAACCAGTGTTTGTTAAACTCAGATTTTTAGAATCCCTTAGATGTGAATTTAAATCCCCAGTCCCATCTTTTGGGGGTGTTGTGCAAGTTTCCTTTGAGATCTAGGTGGTCAGATATGGAGTGATTGCTTTATGAAAAGTGTTCACACGCAGGTGACAGGGTGTTTTTCTTGTTCTCACTTTTCTGAGAGTTCATTCACAAGCATTGTGATTGTCTGGTTTCACCCACCTAGCATTTGATACACTGGTAGAGTTACACCACATGTTGTGTTAGGTATGTGCAGTGCAGGACTATCATGGGGTTCACTACTCACCACTGCAGTGCCTCCTTAGAGCTCACCCCCAGGCTGACACCCCCTTCTTCAATCACTTACCAAAGCATGTCTCTTTCCATAATCAGGGTACTCCCTGTTTGTAGCCCTCCAGCTATGTCACCTCCTTCTGGGGTATGAAAGTGTCCCCTGGATGATCTGTCTCAGGCAGTTTTCTGTTCCATTGCCCATATTGTGCCACTTCCCAATGGCTGGTAGAGAAACCTGGACCTACTCACTACACTGGGTTCCAGCCAGCAGCTAAGGTCTACACTGTTCCAAATCTTGTTGCTCTTTCCCTAGGCTGCTTCCTACTTCACCTCTGTCAGGCTCCTTCTCCACCCTCTCTGGGTACACCTTCCCTCAGGGCCAGAATGCCAGAGCTTCAAGTCTCCTGCTGGTTTCTGCCTTTCCCTCTCTAAGCTCTGAGAATAATTACAGACATTCTGTGCTACAGCTCCTTTCTCATAGGCTGCTTCCTGGTTTTATAGCAGCTTAGCCTGCCCCTTGCCCAGCTGGACAATCAGTGAAAAGCTTATCAGGTGAAGCCTGTAAATGGGTTAACTGGCCTTTTCTGTCTACTCAGGTCTTGTGTAGGGTAGGCACCCAATCACAAGGACCTGGGGAGTTTGAAAGTCTTGTTGTCAAGTTATGTCTGCAGATTTTGCATCTGTTACTTTTATGCCACTTTGAATAAGAAATGGAAAATGCTAGACACAGAAAAACTGAGGGTACAAAGTATAAGGTTCCTAGTTCTCATTAATGTAGTCCTGTTGGAAGAGGATTACAGTGATGCAAACCAGAAACCTTTTAGTTTGCACCCACAGCATCAACACAGGGGAGTTACCATGCAGCACTTTGGTGCTCACCACTGTTAGCATTCTCCCCACTCCAAACTGTAGGGCAGTATACACCAGCCCTCAATTTCTCTGTCTAGTATCTTCCATTTCTGAAGCTTGCCACTTGTTTCACAGCCAGATTTTGGATGCTCTATATTTTCCACATGCAAGTGAAGAGATAATCAACGGGTGCTTCCAAGTAGCTGCAGAGCTGTACTTTTTCTAATCATCTTTCAGAAATAATGCTGTGTTATTTTCTTCATCAAAGTGTACAGAAAAATGTTCTCTAGTGTACTTTTATTTAAGTAATGCAAACTTTTAAATAGCAGGATAGACTCTAATGTGCAAACTATTTCAGGTTAATCATATAAAACCATTGAGTTGCTCAGGAAATTTCAACAAAAAACAAATTGTCAAAACCAGAAATGAAATTCGATAAAAAATTACTCCTCCCCCTCCCCATTTTCCAACCCAAGCTATAACATAACAAGCCAGATTGTCCTCTAACGCGCACTAGCATTGTCAGAAATAATTCAATTTGAAACCTCTGGAGTTATTCTGGTGTAAAACTGGTATAAGTTAGATGAGAATCAGATTGTATAGCTTTAAACAACTAGAAAAATTCCATTTGCACTAAGCCAATGCAAACTGCTCTGCAATGCCATTGTGTGATGTTGACAGGTGCACATTAGAACCAATCTCCCACCATTTTCACAGTAGCTCTGTTACAGTATCATTTCTATCAAGTTGACCCAAGTTTCTACAGCTGGTGATTTTAACAGAAGGGCTCAGAACATAATTGGAACCTTTCAGCCCAATATATATGTACACACAGCTTCTGCATTGTGTATCAAGTGTAGCCAATTTTTTATGCCTGTGTTATGGAAGACAGATGTATTTTTCATAGACAAGCCGTAACTCTGTGAGAGACTCAATGTCTCTTCAGTGAGTTCATAATTACAGAACTGTCAACAGTCCTGCAGTTTGCTTCTTGAATCCAGCCGTTTTGAAAAGCCCATGATGAGTCCCAATCATCAGGGAGGTAGAAGGTGATTGTAATGAGAGTAGGAACTTTGTAATAGTGCAAAATTATTAAGTAGTGACTTGAGCCTTACCAGCAGAAGCACTTCACTTTTGTTTAAAGATGCACTTGGAGCTAGAGCAGACCAGCCAGCAATGCCTAGCTATACAGTTCTCAGCAACAAGTTTGTTACTTAAAAAGGCTCCAGTATCTTTTCTTATTTTATAATAGCAATTTAACAGCTATTACAGTGATTATTACAAGTGTTGATCCTAGTACTGAGCAAGAAGACTGCCTGTAGCGGCCTGTGATGCTTGCTGAGAACTCCTTGTAGTTACTTCACTCCCTATGGCTTGGCAGCACCCAATGGCACTATTGGCCCTTGTTTAACACTGCAGTGATTTTCAGGGTGTAGCAAGTGGATTACACTGAGGGACAGACCCAAAGAGGGATGTTCCATTTCCCTTTTATGGGGGAGAATTCTGGAGAATCCTGAAGGATTGATAGTGAAGCCAGAAAAAGCGAGAAAACATTGCACAACCTTTTGGGTGGGAAAGAAAGGGGGTGAGGGACAAGTGAAGGAAGAAGAAGACTGTGCAAAAGGGGGAAAATGAAAAAAGATGAGCACTACTTTACCACTGATTTAAAAAAAAAAGGTGTATGTGCCCTCCTTTACTGTACTGTCATTCCTAGGCAGGAGCCGCAGAGAAGGTGATCAGATGAGAAAACTATTTTGAATAGTATTGATGTCAATTCTAGTTAAATACATGGTGTTTGCTGCTGACTTTTTAAAATAATGTTCTCCCTCTTTGGGATTATTCCTTGCCCTGGGAAATGTTAACATGGCTCCACCAGTTGTAGCAATTGTGGCTGTGCTCTCATAAACCAACTGCTGTTGTTTTAGCCATCACATTGTCTAACCTTGATGAGAGCAAGTTTCTTGGCTGCTGACAGCTTGTTTACACTAGCATTCCCACCACTTCTTTCTCCCATAATGGGACAAGGCACAATCACAGCTCCTGGGACCACAAAGGGTGTGGGAAGGCAGAGGGATTGTTGCACTTCTTTTGTACTGTGTGTCCAGGTATGCTAGGAGGAGGAGCAGTTTGCACCACCCCAAGAGATTGCAGCATGCACACTTGTCTTGAGAGTGGGGAGCTCCAGATAGAATTCTGTCTCCTAAGACACAAGCACTTTCACCGCTCCCCATGGGAAGGTGCATCTCTACATTGCTCCATGTGCAGGGATTTGCCTAACTGGCTCTAGTGGATCATATGTATATCCCAGGAGCAGTGGGTAAAATCCTGGCTACATTGGTGTGTGTGTGTATGTATATATATATAGAGAGAGAGAGAGAGAGAGAGAGAAAAAGATACCTATCTCATAGAGCTGGAAGGGACCCTGAAAGGTCATCAAGTCTAGTCCCCTGCCTTCACTAGCAGGACCAAGTATTGATTTTGCCCTAGATCCCTAAGTGGCCCCCTCAAGGACTGAACTCAACACTGGATTTAGTAGGGTAATGCTCAAACCACTGAGCCATCCAGCCCACTGAGCAATGATAAAACTCCTGTTGACTACAGAGCAGAAAGGATTTCACCCAGGGCTGTCCCTAGCCATTTGGGTGCCCTACGCAGCCCCCCAGCCTCCCTCCCTGGGTCTGGGAAGCAGGAGCTGGGGGGTCACTTTTGGGGGCCCTGCAGGCCTAGAGTGGCTTGGGGGATTAGTCAGGGAGGGGGGGGGGCAAAAGCAGCCCACTCCACTTCCCTTGCCCTGACCACAGCCTTATCGCTCAGGGGAGGGGGCTTGGGGGAAGGGACTCCCCACACTCACCAGCAGTGGCTGAAGTGGAGCAGCCCAGCCCCAGCCCACTCCACTCCTCCAGCTCCCAGCCATAGCATTCTGCTTTCTGCCACTGGTGAGAAGGAGGAGGAGGAGAGGGATGACCTTTCCCCAACTCTTCCCCCCCCCCCAGCGACATGGCTGGGGCTGGGGCAAGGGAAGTGGAGCAGGCTGGGGCCGCGTCGCTCCGCTTCCCGCCACAGGTGAGTGCGGGAGGTGTCCTTTCCCCAACCTCCCCATGGGAAGCGGAGCGCTGCATCTGGGAGCTGGTGGAGTGGAGCGGGCTCGGGCCACGTTGCTCCGCTTCCCGCTGCTGCCAGTGAGTGTAGGGTCAATGGAGGAAAAGGTGGAAGCCGGATTGGCCAGGGGCGGAGCAGGGGGGAAGGGTAAAAGGCAGGGTGGAGGAAGTTGTCTGGGGCCCCGCACCCCCTATGGATGGCCCTGCCCCTTGCAGTGGGCACAGCCCGTGGTCGGGGCGAGGGGGGGTGGCCGAGGGATGGGGCTGGTGCTGCTGTGTATGCAGCACACACAGCTGCCTAGGGCATCATGCCATTTGGGGCAAATTTCATGGTGCTCTACGCAGCTGTGTATGCTGCATATGCCTAAGGACAGTCCTGATTTCACCCTATGTTCAAAGAATTCTGACACATGAATTTGTGTAGCAGATTCTTTTGCTGCCTTCATTATTTATGGCCTGGGAAAACAAACATATATTCTCCAGTCCTGTACAACTCACCCATGTGCCTCTGGTATGCAGGGTATACAACTCACCCCTGTGCCTCTAAAATGCAGTAATCCCTCATTTTAGACTCAAAACGCTATTCCTCAGCATTTCATTTTGTGCCTTCATTTGTGATTGTGTAATGAGCCATAGTGTTAGACAGAAACATTAACCTCAGATTGAATGCTAGTTGAAAGGGAGTTGAAAAGTACTGGCCATTAAGAGATTCTGGGGTCAGTATTCAGTATGGAACAGACAGTGTACTGCAATTATATTAATATGGGTACGTTATTTAAAAGGTAATGAAAAATGCTAAGTACTGTAGTGCAGAAGCTAGTGCCATAACCTTTCACTTCCCTGCTTGGAGCAAAGGGAAAAAATAGGTATGGTGCTTTCATCTTCATTCCTTGAGGAAATATACTCAAAGTACAAAACCAAATTGTACACCATGACTGGCAATTTCTGCTAAAGACAAGAATTTTACATGGAAGGGCTTGGGTGATTTGATAGCTGTATGGGGGGAATTGTGTACTCTTATAATACTGCATTGTTTTTAACTTTAACAAATGCTTTTAGTACTTCAGATTCATGTGCATGAAACTCATACACTGTTTTGTGTAATAAAGTATTAAGCATTCACATTAGACAATTTACTTATATTAAACACTCCCTTAGTGCTTAGTTCTCTCTGTGCCCTGGCTTTGAGCTTACAAATAAATCCTAAATCAGGAAATGCTTCAACTTTAAAATTGGCCAGATTAATGTTTTTTCAAAAAAATAAAGATAATTTTCACTTGACCAGAAACATAAGAGTGCCAAACAGGGCCGCCCAGAGGATTCTGGGGGCCCGGGGTCTTCGGCGGCGGGGGGCCCTTCCGTTCCGGGACCCGCCGCCGAAGTGCCCCGAAGACCCGCGGCGGGAGCCCCCCGCCGCCGAATTACCGCCGAAGCGGGACCCGCCGCTGAAGTGCAGCCCGGTCTTCGGCGGTAATTCGGTGGCGAGGGGGGGTCCCCGCCGCGAGCGTTCGGGGCACTTCGGCGGCGGGTCCCGGAACGGAAGGGGCCCCCCGCCGCCGAAGACCGGGCTGCGCTTCGGCGGCGGCGGGTCCCGTCCTGCTTCCCCCCCGCCCCGGCCCCAGCCTCAGCCTCAGCCTCAGCCTCTTACCCGAGCGCGTCTCCGGCGGGGCCTGAGCCCCGCCCCGCTCAGAGCCGCGTGGTGAGGGGGCGGGGCTGTGAGCTCCACGCCGAGCGGAGGCAGCTGCCCCGCCCCCTCCCCACGCCGCTCTGAGCAGGGCGGGGCTCAGGCCCCATTGGAGCTCCCAGCCCCGCCCCCTCCCCACGCGGTTCGGATCGGGGCGGGGCTCAGGGGCCCCGGCGGAGACTCGGCGCTTGATGCGCTGAGGCTCCAGGAGAGGGGCGGAGGCGGGAGCCTCCGCTCTTCTCTTGGGGGCCCCTGCGGAGCCCGGGGCCCGGGGCAAATTGCCCCCTTTGCCCCCCCCTCTGGGCGGCCCTGGTGCCAAAATGGATCAGACCAGTATACTGTCTACAGTAGTCTGATATCTATTTTAGATTGTGTCCAGTGTCAGATGCTTCACAGGAAGGTGTATACTCCCTACAAGGGATGTTTATACAGTACGGAGCCTGAGGTTAGAAAGAAATATTTCTCACAGGCAGGGGTGAAAGTAACTTACAGGACTTACCGGTACGGCCGGAGTCCTGAGGGGGCGTGGCCTCATCCAGAAGGGGCGTGGTCTCATCCAGAAGGGGCGTGGCCTCTTGAGATTTAAAGGCCCTGGGGCACCAGATGTGGCTGGGAGACCCAGGGCCTTTAAATCAACCAGGGCCTCCCAGCTGCAGAGGTAGCTGGGAGGCCCCCAGAGCTCAGGGGTAAATTAAAGGGCCTGGGGCTCCGGCTGCCGCAGGGAACCCTGAGCTTTGCAGGGCTGGGGCAGGTGTTTAAAGGGCCAAGAGCTCCTGCCACTGTGGGGAGCTCCAAGCCCTTTAAATCCTGGCCCCAGCCTGGCCACCGGAGCCGTGGCTGGGATTCAAAGGGCTCTGGGCTGCCCGCAGTGGCGGGGAGCTCTGAGCCCTTTAAATCTCATCTGTGGTGGGGGGGGTTTAAAGGGCTCTGGGCTGACCACAGCCGCGGCGGCCCAGAGTCCTTTAAATCCAACCCCAGCCTGGCCGCCAGAGCCGGGGGCAGGGGGTTTAAAGGGCTCTGGGCTGACCGCAGCTGCGGCAGCCCAGAGCCCGTTAAATCCGGCCCCAGCCTGGCCGCTGGAGCCACGGGTGCGGGGTTTAAAGGGCTCTGGGCTGACCGCCGCCGTGGCAGCCCAGAGCCCTTTAAATCCAGCCCCAGCTGGTCACCGGAGCCGCGGGCGGGGGGGGTGGGTGTTAAAGGGCTCTGGGCTGCCAGCTGCGGCAGGGAGCCCAGAGCCCTTTAAATCCCCGCAGCGAAAGCCGGTGCAGTCTGGCATGGCGTACTGGCTCTTGCCGGTACGCCGTACCGGCTTGTACCGGCTTATACCGGCTTACTTTCACCTCTGCTCACAGGCACTATTGTATTAATTTAGATGGACTATATGGGCCAAAGGTGTTAACATGACCGAGTCACTGTCCAACATCAAACAGTGTGAAACAAGGTCTTGGGCTTGGTACATAGAGACATTAGCCTGCTTAGTACTATGGCAAACACACCATTACAAATCATGTTAACCTTTTCTTAAAGATACGGAGAAGGAGGAAAAACAGTTGAAGCATTTGAAATATTGTTAAGTAAAGCTTTCCTATTAACAGTTTCCCTTTCTCTTTAGCTGGAGAGAGATTTTAGAAGAAAAAACCCCTTGTTTGACAGTCTCTTGGATCTTGGTACCAAAGATGGCATTGTCCTTTTAGGGAAAAGAGAAGAAGTTAGCTGAGATGGGCTGGAGTTCCTGCTGCTGCTGTGTTAAAGTCTGATTCTCTTTCAACTCAGGCTGTGTTTCAGATTCAGCAGGAGCTGGTAGAGATGACTATGTCAATTGGATCCACTCTGGCCCACTCTGGTGAGGGATCCCTCAGGATTAGGATGAAGAAAGTCCAGGTTCCCAGGAGACTGTGTGGGTGACAGCCATGATGGTGAAGCTCTCCTCAGTACACTCTGAACAGCTTCTGTCTGTTCTTCTAGATCCCACCCCCCAGGTCTTTCATTAAGGGCCCCAAAAGGGTGAATTAGTCCATCCCCTAATTATTTTGTCCACCAGTAAGGCCTAATATCACTGCTGTACAGCCAAAATGCTTCTGAAATAAATGTAGTCAAACTTTACTAATTCTGGGTCACTGAGAATGACAATGATGCTTAAAATTGTTGATTGGCTCTAGTTTTCAAGATATGCTATTGGGTCAGTATATATGACCCTTGACTTGGGAATAGCGGAGGATAAGTGAGTTATAAAGGGAAGGGATCTCAATTTAAACCAGAAATGACTAAAATACATCTTTGACTGGATCTATGAATAAATCTATGACTGGGTTTGGACAGTACTTGCTTTTTAGGCAAAACAATGAATGATGCAATCTGAAGCTGGTATTGCGTCATACATGATATGAATTGCATCATGTTATTCCTAGAAGTCATGGATGATGCAATCATAACGAAGCTTACATCACTCTGCTGAACAAATTGCCCTATATCAGCTCTAGAAATCATACAGTGTCGTGCTCTCTTATTTGTCAGTGTTTGATTTTGCAAAGGGACACATTTCTGTTTAGCCAAAGTGAGCAGAGATGCCTCGTACTTGTGTGAACAGTGCAGATAACTTCTGCTATGTTTGTGGTGAAGTGACTTTTGCATCACAAAAGCGAAGTATAACCACTATGGTTAAGAAAGCCTATCACCTTTATTTTGGCTGCAAAATTGGAGATCAGGACAAGAGGTGGGCCCCACACATATGCTGCAACACTTGTGCAACAAATCTTCGCCAGTGGTTGAACAGGAAAAGGAAATCTATGCCTTTTGCAGTGCCAATGATTTGGAGAGAGCCAACAGATCATACCAGCAATTGTTACTTCTGCATGGTGCCTCCACTTTTTCTTCTTTGACACATGGGAAAGGTGTGTCAAAGAAGAAAAAGTGGACTGTGCATTATCCAAACATTCCATCAGCTATACCCCACGGGGAAGGACTGTCGGTTCCTGATGCACCAGAATCATTCTCACTTGAGTCAGATGAGGAAGAGAAAGAGGATGAAACTTCTGGTCCTGAACCATCAATGTCACAGGACCCACATTTTCTCCCATCCTCCTCCTCTGAACTACACCTCATAACACAAGGTGAACTGAATGACCTTGTCAGGGATTTGGAACTACCCAAGAGTAAGGCAGAGCTGTTGGGCTCCAGACTACAGCAGTGGAATCTCCTGGCAGGTGATGTTAGGGTTTCCATGTTCCGTGACCGTCAAAAGGATCTTGTCCCATTCTTCTTCATGGAAGGTGATCTTGTAGCCTGCAACAACATCGATGGTGTGATGGCAGCCCTCAACATCGTTCACGATCCAGATGAGTGGAGACTGTTCATTGATTCATCGAAGACGAGTCTTAAAGCTGTTTTACTGCATAATGGCAATGTTTTGCCATCAATTCCAGTTGGTCATGCAGTCCATAAGAAGGAAACCTGTGACAACATGAAACAACTTTTGAGGTGCATAAACTATGACCAACATCAGTGGCAGCTTTGTGGCGATTTGAAGGTTGTTGCTCTCTTGCTTGGTCTGCAGACTGGATACACAAAGTACTGCTGTTTTCTCTGCGAATGGGATAGTCGTGCAAGAGATTCCCACTACATCAAGAAAGATTGGCCACTCCGACAGTCATTGGAGCCTGGGAGGAAAAGTGTTCAGCATCCACCACTTGTTGAATCAAGGAAGATTTTGTTACCACCCTTACACATCAAGCTGGGTCTGATGAAGAACTTTGTCAAGGCCATTGACAAAACACAAGCAGCTTTCAAGTACCTCCGTGGAAAATTTCCAAGGTTAAGTGAAGCTAAGATAAAGGAAGGTGTCTTTGTTGGTCCTCAGATTCGTGAACTTCTTCGAGATGATGCATTTGACCATGCACTGCGTGGCAAGGAAAAGACGGCATAGAAAGCCTTCCAGTTAGTGGCAATAAATTTTCTCGGAAACAACAAGGCAGACAACTACAGGTTGTTGGTGGAAAACCTCCACAAGGCATACAAAAGCCTTGGTTGCAACATGTCACTAAAGATACATTTTTTGCACTCATATCTAGATTTTTTTCCACCGAACTGCGGAGCAGTGAGCGACGAGCACGGCGAACGATTTCACCAGGACATTGCAACAATGGAGAAACGCTATCAGGGCAAATGGAGCCCATCAATGCTTGCAGACTATTGCTGGACAGTGACAAGAGATGCTCCATTTAATGAATACAAGAGACAAGCCAAGAAGCGCCGAGTAGACACCGAATAGGACTAAACTATGTACATAATAGTTTTTTGCCTTTTGTTTCATAATAAATTTTATTTATATAACCCTTTTGCTGATTTTTAAAGTGTTACATAAACAGGACAGGTGAAATATTATCATGTAAAGCAACCATAAACACATGAAAAGACCTAGGTTTACAATTTATGATTAAAACTCTACTATCTACACAATATACATAGACATAAAATGTAAAAACTTAAATATATTAGAAACAGTAGCCAATCAGTTGTTTTAATTGTCATATTTGAATTCAGCACATCAAAATACATAATAAATAGCACATTTTATCTCTGAAGTAGACGACTTCTCAAAAATTATAGACCAGTGTATTCAGCACACACTCATTTTAGTTCATTAATTTCTGGTTTCACATCTTCTGTTTTTACCAAGCATAATTTTGACATAGTCCTTGAACCATATCAGTAGACCTCCTTGTTTAGACTAATTAAGTTTTTCTGTCTCCTTTTCATATCTTTTACTCTCAGCATTTGCTATTATAGGGTATTGTGACATCTTAACATGTTCACATACTTTTTACAGTTGAGCTCACAATTAGAGTAAATTTGCAGCCTCAGTTATCACAACAGCACTGCCTGCTTGGTTCATATCCTGAATCATGAGGGTAATAGTATTCCTCATAGTTGTTTAGTATATCTATGATAAATATCTAATCTTGCTTTGAATGCTTAATAATATCTAGCAACAGTGAGTTCCAGAATTCATTTCTTTAGATTATTAGGTTAATTATGTCTTATCTTTCTTTAAAAGAAAATAAGCCTTTTATCAGTTTTAAATTTGTTGTATTTTAATTTCATTTGGCATCCCCTTTATTTTTGTACCGTATTAAGAGAAATAACAAATGGAATTCAATATACACCGCTATCCTGATATAACACAAATTTGAATATAATGCGGTAAAGCACTGCTCCGGAGGGGCGGGGCTGCGCACTCTGGCCGATCAAAGCAAGTTCGATATAATGCAGTTTCACCTATAACGCGGTAAGAGTTTTTAGCTCCCAAGGACAGTGTTATATTGGGGTAGAGGTGAACCATAACTTTTAAAGGCAGAATCTTATTTCAAAGATGGGATAAAACTGGCATATCAGATCCAAAGTCTCCCTGAATATTGAACCCACAAGTTATTTGGCTGAACATAGGTGTAACTGGGTGAAATTATATGGTCTGTGTTATGCAGGAGGTAAGAATAGATGATCTAATGGTCCCTCCTGGTCTTGGAATCTATGAATCAACCTTGACCAATTTAATATTCAGATTCAGTTTTAGATTTATACTTCATAGGTCCTGACTTCACAGAGGCCTTTTCTAAAATGTAAATGCCATGAGGAATATGGTTGTGTCCATAGAAGGATAACAAATAGAAAAGGAGTAAAGAAATAAAATGTTGCAGAAACCTGAAATTCATGTATCCAACCTTTCTGAAAATTGTCACGTTTTCATCCTGTGTGGGTACCTCTTTCTAATGGCACCATTTCAACAAAAAATCCAAATTAAATTTGTTAAATCATGTTAGAAAATGACTGAGTTACTAGTCTGCTGTATTTATTCTGTGGATTGAAATAAATACAGGTTTTCCTTTGAGGAAGCATTTGCCCACCATTGTACTTTCTGAATCAATACCATTTTGAAGGTGCCACTAAGTTAATTTATCTTTTTAGTCCCATACACTTGTGCAGTTTGGCAGCTACAGAGGTCAACAGAGATAAATCTATGTTTCTTAAGATGAAGTAGTTCTGAAAAATTAGAGGTCACTCTAATTACAACCACTCAAAGTGAAACATAATGGCAGCCTGCCTTTGCTTTAAAGATTCTGGCAGCGTAATGTGACTTGAAAAATGAAGCAAGTCATCAGTTTTGTATATTCAGCAGGTTGAACTGACAGTCATCTGGAAAGCAACTCAATCTATTTTTGAATAAAATCTATTGAAGTCAAATATCTTAATTTCCATTCACCAATAATTACACTGTTACATAAATTAATCACCAAACATGTTTGAGGCTAAAAGGATGTGATGGGAGTGCACCTAAGCAAGTGGAGTTTTCTTTTTGTCTTTCTATTAGAAATCTGATGATATTGCTATACTGCTACAAGCCACCCTCCATCCCCACTCACACATAAGGGGTGTGTGGGTGCCTTGTATTCTGATTCTGAGAATAGTTCATTATCACTGACTTTTATTTACCTATGCAAGAACAAAAACAGGCTGGGTCGGATAGTGCTGATATACTTTACATTTGCCTTTAAATGCTGATCGCCATATCCAAGGCCTGTCATGCTCACACATCAAAGCATGATTTAATCAATCTCAGTTTTAAGAGCATTTTCCTGATATCTAGCCTAAGTTTTTCCTTCTTCAGTATCACCCTATTCATCTTAGTTATGGCACCATGGCCTTCTCTAGACATTTGTGTTATACTGGCTGAGATCTGCCCCATCTCTCTGTGTCTATGATATACCTGTTAACATTTTCCATGTTTTTGAAGTGAAATGTTTTCAGTTGGTTGCTCCAATATTTCATGCTAAAAGTTTATGAGGCTTGCAAATGCTGAAGAATAATATATTCTGACAAATCAATTGTGTTAAGTTTTCAGTGTGAGAATGTTGTGCCATATGTTTTCAAATCCAGAATTAAAATGAAAGGGGATAGGCAGCTAGTTACAATATAAAAATAGATGGAACAATTGAAACAAGCTACATGGTGGAGTTTAGCTCAAATGTTTTAGGTCCTGTGAGAATCCCTCAGTGGGGGAAACTGAGAATGAACCTAATAAAAATAGATTACTTTTTTTTTGTGAAAACTACATGCAGTTTCTCATAAAGAAAATATGAGCCCTTAAGTTTCAGCCCTAAATTACTCCGAGCTGTTATGTCTCTGAGGACACTAAGAAAAAAAAAACCTAACAATCTGGGAAATGTCCATTCTCTTTATAGAGAGAACAAAACCTAAGAGTTCTCTACAATAATGGTGTGCCATAAAAGTTACTGCCTTGTTTGATGATTGTAACTTTGGAGAAACTTCTTTAACTTCATGCTGGAAACGTACAGTAACCAGGAGATGGAATGAGATGGAACAGACCCCGCAGGATACCAATGGCATGATAGCTGCCATTCTAGACCATCACTTCCTCACTCAGCACTCAGGAATATACAGTCACTGGCTGCATACTCTGTAATGGTTGAAGTTGTCAGGACTCTCACCAGCATGAAATTCTTTCCCATGACAGGAAGTTAAAATAAATCCATCCATAATTGTTCCCTTCAAGTGCACAATTCCAATGTTGGTGTCAGGAATCCCCTTGCAGACAAGGTGGAGCAGTACCTTCTAATTCCATGTCTTCCTCTCAAAGTTCCAGGTGCCTTTTGCTTGGATCCGAAGGAGGCTACAGTACTCTTTGACTGTTTAATCTTCTGAAAATGTATGTGATTAAGGCTATGTCTACACTACAGACCTTACAGTGGCACAGTTGTACCACTCTAGTTGCGCCATGTAAGGTCTCCCATGTTCTATGTCGGTGGGAGAGAGCTCTCCTGCCAGCATAATTAAACCACCCCCAACAAGTAGTGGTAGCTTTGTCAGTGGGAGAGCATCTCCCACCAACATAGCACTGTCCACTCAAGTACTGTTGTCAGTGAAACTTATGTCGGTCAGGGGTGTGTTTTTTCAGACCCCTGACTGACAAAAGTTTTACCAACAAAAGTGCTAGTGTAGACAAAGCCTAATAAGAGTTAAGATTAAGGGATAAAATACAATGATTCACATTATTTTCCATGTGTATTTCATACTAATAACCATGAAGGGTTCCTTCAGGAATAGAGTGTTCTGTAAATAAAAATTAGTAATTAGGCATTCCAAGACCAAGGTCTGAGTTGCTTTTGTTCTCAGATTGGCTGTTTTATGTTTTTCAAACATTGAATAAAAAGTGACCTGCATTTCACAAAGTGTATTTACTGCATTTCATAGAGATGCTTACATGCTGAAAAATCAGACTTTTGAGCCGTGTCTAGACCAGGAGCTTTTGCAAATGTATTAGCTACCGTAATAATTAACACATTTTCAAATATCACTTATCAACTAATGCAGAAAAAGAAAACACATCAGCTGGCTGTGGTGAACCATAGTGGTTGAAGGAACCAGCTGACAGGAGGAGCAGATTGAAAAAAAAGATGAGAGTGTTTAACCAAAAGCTTTGGGAAAAAAGTGAGAGGGTTTTTTAGATTCCCCCCA
This sequence comes from Mauremys mutica, assembly GCF_020497125.1. Taxonomy (NCBI): domain Eukaryota; kingdom Metazoa; phylum Chordata; order Testudines; family Geoemydidae; genus Mauremys; species Mauremys mutica. Next base: position 50,590,572 of record NC_059077.1, read on the forward strand.
AAATATTTTTTTTTCTTTTGAATGTTTAAATTTCTTTTTGGATGGAAAAATCCACTGTCCTAATTTTTAAATGTTTTCTCCTTTTATTTCCACTAGAAAAAGAGATGGAGAAGTTTAAAAAAAAGTCAAGAGAAAGTGGTATTTTTTTTTATAATTGCAAAACAAATGAATGGAAATCTTGTTGAATTTTTGTTATTGAAAGATCAAAAAAAGTCAAAAATTTTGTTAAGTGAAACTTTCCCACAAAAACACATTCATTTCTCAGAGCGAAGTGAGAGGCAGATTACAACATCCTGTATCATACGGCACTGGGAATGAGGGAATTATGATTGGTATTTTGGGTAGCTATGCATTTACTACATACAAGGCAGTCCTTAGGCATAGGCAGAATAGGCAGCCGCCTAGGGCACCACTAGGTCTGGGGGCACCGCTCTGCCGGGAGCCCGGACAGATGGGAAGAAGTGGAGCAGGGCCGTCCTTAGGATTTCTGGTGCCTTAGGCGAGATTATTAAACTGCTGCCCCTGTGCCTGATCTGCTCTTAGCAACACAAATAAAGCATACAGTATTGGAAAACTTGCCACATTCACGTTATTAAAACCAGTTTAACTTAATTAAGCACACTGTAGTGCTGATGCACTAGCACTAAAGAAGTAGCACTATAGAAAAAATTCTGATTTGACAGAATGATGCAAATAATATAATTTTTTTAATTTGTCAAAATTTTATTGGAAATTTATATGAAGAGGTATTGAAACAAAGATTTGTTTTTAATTAAAAGCAATCTTTCTGGCTTTTTTGGCTGCAAAAGCTGGGTTAACAAGTTAACAAGTTAACAAGTTAACAAGCTGGGTTTCCAAACAGTGGGAAAATATAACCCTAGTTTTACTGCTAGGTAAAGCACAAAGTAACCAAAATGAAGTCAGCACAGAATCATCTCATCTAGATTAAGGTAGCACAGAAATGTTACAGAAGTCCTATTGTACCTTATTTTTGTTTGGAAAGACATTAGCAATAGCAGCACATTCACATGATAAAATACATGATAAATCACTGCCTCTAAAGTTCCATCAAAAACTGACATTTTCACAGCTCTAGCATGATCTGCTGTACAGATTCTTCACAAGGAAGTGTCCCTGGCCTTTTTAACTCATATTAACTATGTATTTACTTTATGAAAGTTGGAGAAAACATTGTGAAAACGTAAGACATTGGCTGCCCAACTTCTGGGCTGGCAAAAGCTATACTGACTCACAGGAAAAAAAAATGCAGGAGAATCTTAGTACAACATATGGTCAGTCTATACCAGGGGTCGGCAACCTTTCAGAAGTGGTGTGCCAAGTTCACTGTAATTTAAGGTTTCTCGTGCCAGTAATACATTTTAACGTTTGTAGAAGGTATCTCTCTATGTCTATATTATATAAATAAACTATTGTTATTATCTGAGGTCCTGGCCACCGGTCCTGCTCAGGCCACTGCCAGCTGAGTAAATGAAACCCCAGACCGGCAGCGGGCTGAGTGGGACTGGTGGCTGGAACCCTAGACAAGGATCCCAGGCCCTGCTCAGCCCACTGCTGGTCTGGGGTTCTGACCACCAACTCCTGCCAGCCAGGATCCCGGCTGCCAACCCCCCTCAGCCCGCTACCAGCCTGGGATTCTGCTCACCCAGGCTGGCAGGACGCAGAGTGGGGCCGGCGGCTGGGCTCCTGACTGGCAAGGGGCTGGCAACCGGAACCCCGGAGTAGCAGTAGGCTGAGTGCTGCCGGCACCCCAGACTGGCAGCAGACTGAGCCACTCAACCCTCCACCGGCCCTGCTCAGCCCGCCACCAGCCCACTCACCCCACTGCCGGCTGAATGAATGGAACCCCAGGCTGACAGCAGGTTGAGTGGTTCAGCTGGCCTGCTCAGCCCGCTGCCAGCCTGGGGTTCCTTGGGGGTCCCCAGGCCAGCAGCAGGTGCTGAGTGGGGCCGACGGCCGGTATCCCAGCTGGCAATAGGGCAGCAGCCGGAACCCCAGAGCAGTGATGGGCTGAGCCGCTCAGCCTGCCGCTGCGTGCCATCAAAAATCAGCTCACCTGCCACCTTTGGCGCGTGTGCCGTAGGTTGCCGACCCCTGCTTTATACACTAGTAAGGAGATGAGCATATTACAGTTGTTGGAGGGCTCTTATCAGGAGTAATAGGCTATAGGAAAGTCAGTCAACATTTTTTGTTTCTCTGATGAAAACTGGCCCACTCCCTGCCTCAAACCAAACCTGTCACTAATAATTGTCAACAACTTAATTTTCTGTTTTTGGCTAAGATATTGATTTAAAAAAAAAATATTGAAATTGGATTCAGGATTGTTAGCAAGAATTTTTGGCAAACAAAGTTGTTAAATCACAATCTAAATGGCAACACAGTACTGCTTTCATGCTTGGCTCACCCCCCAGCCTGCTGGTCCAACAGCTGCAGTAGACCCCAAAATCCACCTCTTGGGGTGCAGAGTGGCAACAGCAGCAGCAAACCCTCAGGTCCAATCACACGCCAATGGGCACCACCACCAGCCTTACGGACCATGGTGAAGTTAGCACAGCATCTGATCTCAGGGACAGGTCACCCATGGAGCCACAGCAGCTCATCCTGCCCTATGTAGCTCCCCCCAGATGAGGTGGATCACTGGCAGCTGCCAGCCCGGGGGAGAGGCGCTCCCCAGATAGGGTGCCCAGATCCAGATGTCCTGATTTTATAGGGCCAGTCCCGATATTTGGGGCTTTGTCTTATATAGGCACCAATTACCCCTACCTAGAGTGACCAGACAGCAAGTGTGAAAAATCAGGATGGGATGGGGGTAAAAGGAGCCTATATAAGAAAAAGACCCCAAAATTGGGACTGGCCCTATAAAATAGGGATATCTGCTCACCCTACCCCAACCCCCTGTCCTGATTTTTCACACCTCCGGCTAACCCCAGCCCAGCCCTGTGTGACATTCCAATCCTGGCCGAGGAAGTGAGTTACTTTCACTTTCATTCCTCAGCAGGCAGGCAGCCAGCCTCCTCCCCCCACCTACCCACCAGCACCTCACCCAACCCAGCCCTGACGGAGGGGAGGGAGGAGAGAGAGAGAGGGATGCTCCTGGGGAGGAGGGAGAAAGGAGGGGGTGCTCCATGGGGCATGGGGGAGAAGAATGGATGTTATGGGGGACAAGGATACTGGTTCCAGAGCCGCAGAGCCTGCCTCACCTCACCTCAGCCCGGGGGGAGGGGGAGAAGAGGCACACTCACAGGTGAGCTCCTTCCCCAACCCCTACCCCCTCCCCTTCCCAGAGACCCCAGCAGCCAATCCCCTCCCTCAGCCTGTGCTGCATTCGGCTCTCTCTAGGACCCAGCAGCCTGCTCTTACATGCTCCACTACATACTAATTCTTGCTTTGTGAACTGTTAATTTAAAAAAAATCTACTTCTGGCCTAGACTTACCACCAAAAGGAAGATTGCATGTTTGTAGTGGCCATGACTTTGGTGAAAAAAGCCCAAATGACTTTTAGGATGCCTGCCACCCAGCTACCCTATGACTGAGTAATACTCCTCCATGAATTTTTCGAAGCACAGGCAGATGGAAGTCAGTTTAGCTTTTTGGAATTTAGAGCAAAGATTCCCCTTCCTGACTCTCAACAAAATCTTAAGATCGGCCCTGTGCATAATGGTGTGAGGTCTATGGGTGGGCCTGGTCACCCACATTATAATTTGACTAGCCAGCATTGGACTTTAAGAGCCTGGACTTACATCATTGGAAGTCAACAAAAGTTTTGCCTTTGACTTTAGGGAGAGGAGGACCAACCCATAACTTATTGTATGGTACCCCTATGTTATGATGATGCATCATTTGAACTGAGTATCCTGAAGTAATATTGCTGTACTAATATCTAGTAACTCCATTTCTTCCCCTTCTATTCATTTGCATTGCCCAGATCTCATTTCCATTGCTACTCAATCAGTACAGCTAGCCCTGCCAATGGCAACCAATAATTTTGGACCCAATTTACATGCTTAACTACCAGTACGTTCTTACATTCCATTCAAAGGGATTTCAACATAGGCTTAAAGTTAATCACATGCTTAAGAGATTGCTGAATTGAGGCCATTGTTCATGTTGTTGAACACTGAAGATGGTAATATGTTTACTCTTACCTCTCTCCTGTGGATCTAATTTATTTACTTTGCAAACAAATCTTGTGTTTTTCTTTGTGCTTTTTTTATTTGTACTTACTGCCTGGCTTCCAATATTAAACAAAACCAAATGTTTTGTAGGTAAATAGGCAGATTGCACGTGTAACAAGGTAGCAAACATTACCTGTTTTTTTAAAAATAAAATTGAAAAAAAAAACTTTTTAAGCTTTGTGCACTATTATAAAGAATAGTTTACATTAAAAAAAATACCACCACTGTCAGGAAAAATCCAGCTGGGATTTCTTATCTCATTTGCAAAGATGCTTTTAGGTAAAATACCCAGTGGCACAGATCCTACATAATCAATTATCACCATACTTCAATATAACAGAAGTGGGGAAAAAAAGGGTTATAGTAGAGACAAACTAAGACTTCAGTCTTGTAAACACTTTATGCATGTACTCAACTGTACACATGTGAATAGGCTCATTGAGTACAGTACACCTACTCGTGCTTAAAGTTAAGCATATGTGTACGTATGTGCAGGATTGGGGCCTTATTTTGCATTAAATGTTGACCCTGTTTTGGACATTGAGAAAAAGCACAAAATTAAGCTTATGTACAGATTTATTTCCCTGTCACATTATCAAATTCTAGCTTTAAGTTTTCAGGCCTCTATTTTGTTTCCATGGCAAATTCAGCTTAACAAAGTCGGGGGGGGGAAGTTATTTACTAGCAGTTATTTTCACTTTGCTCAAGCTAAGGGCATGTATATACTTACCTCCAGAGCAATCGATCCAGCGGGGGTCGATTCATCACGTCTAGTGAAGACGCAATAAATAGACCGCCAAGCGCTCTCCCGTCGACTCCGGTACTCCACCAGAGTGAGACGCGTAGGCGAAGTCGATGGGGGAGCGTCAGCAGTCGACCTACCACAGTAAAGACACTGAAGTAAGTAGCTCTAAGTACGTTGACTTCAGCTATGCTATTTAAGTAGCTGAAATTGTGTAACTTAGACCGACATAGCTCGCCGCCTTTCCCCTCCCCTCCAGTGTAGACCAGGCCTCAGTCTTTTCACTCTTGGCTATGAGCTAGTAAACGTAATAATGAATGGGAGAGTGAAGCAGAGTTCTCTAGTTCACTGCTACTTCAATGAAATTAAATATAAAACTACTCACAATAATACTATTTGAAATACAACTACTACTAGCCAGAAAGCAGCAATGTGAGTTAGTCTTGAAGGTTGATTTTAAAATTTATTTTAAATGGGCAATGTTTAAGGGCTCCTTAACCACCTTGCACCTATCAAGGCTCCAGGAACCTTGCTCTGTGTGCATATGTCCCGCCCACTTGCACATGGAACTGACACAGTTGTGTGTACAGAATCATTCATCCTCCCAATTTTTCCCTCTGGAACTTGTAGAGGCTTTTATGCATTGTCTAGGGTCTGTGCAGGAGATGGGGAGGAGTGGGGCATGAAGATCCGGGAGGATGTGAGTACAGGGGAGGGGAGAGACACCATACCCTTCCCCTTTCAGCTCCATGGAAATTAGGCAAAGAAGTAGGGCTGTCAAGCGATTAAAAAAATTAATTGTGATTAATCACACCGTTAAATGATAATAGAATACTTTTTATTGAAATGATTTTGGATGTTTTCTACATTTTCAGATATATTGATTTCAGTTATAACACAGAATACAAAGCATACAGTGCTCACTTCATATTTATTTTTTATTACATATTTGCACTGTAAAAAAACCAAAAGAAATAGTATTTTTCAATTCACCTAATACAGGTATTGTAGTGCAATCTCTTTATCATGAATGCTGAACTTACAAATGTAGAATTATGTAAAAAAACCCAACTGCATTCAATAATAAAAAAATGTAAAATTTTAGTGCCTACAACTCCACTTAGTTCTACTTCCTGTTCAGCCAATCGCTCAAACAAGTTTGTTTACCTTTGCAGGCGATAATGCTGCCTGCTTCTTGTTTACAGTGTCACCTGAAAGTAAGAATAGGTGTTCTCATGGCACTGTTGTAGCCGGTGTCACAAGCTATTTACATGCCAGATGTGCTAAAGATTCATATGTCCCTTCATGCTTCAACCACCATTCCAAAGGACATGCGTCCATGCTGATGACTGGCTCTGCTCGATAACAATTCAAAGCAATGTGACCAAAGCATGTTCATTTTCATAATCTGACTCAGATGCCACCAGCAGAAGGTTGATTTTCTTTTTTGATGGGTCGGATTCTGTAGTTTCCGCATCGTAGGGTTGCTCTTTTAAGACTTCTGAAAGCATGCTCCACACTTCATCCCTCTCAGATTTTGGAAGGCACTTCAGATTCTTAAACCTTGGGTCAAGTGCTGTAACTATCTTTAAAAATCTCACATTGGTACCTTCTTTGCATTTTGTCAAACCTGCAGTGAAAGTGTTCTTAAAATGAACAACATGTGCTGGGTCATCATCCGAGACTGCTATAACATGAAATATATGGCAGAATGCGGGTAAAACAGAGCAGGGGACATACAATTCTCCTTCAAGGAGTTCAGTCACAAATTTAATTAATGTATGTTTTTTAATGAATGTCATCAGCATGGAAGCATATCCTCTGGTATGGTGGCTGAAGCATGAAGGGGCATATGAATCTTTAGCATATCTGGCACGTAAATACCTTGCAATGTCAGCTACAAAAGTGCCATGCAAATGCCTGTTTTTACTTTCTGGTGACATTGTAAATAAGAAGGCAGCATTATCTCCTGTAAATGGAAACAAATGTGTTTGTCTTAGTGATTAGCTGAATAAGAAGTAGGACTGAGTGGACTTGTAGGCACTGATGTTTTACATTGATTTGTTTTTGAATGCAGTTATGTAACCAAAAAAATTACATTTGTAAGTTGCACTTTCAGGACAAAGATTCCACTACAGTACTTGTATGAGATGAATTGAAAAATACTATTTCTTTTGTTTATCATTTTTACAGTGCAAATATTTGTAATAAAAATAACATACACTTTGATTCCAATTACAACAGAGACTACAATATATATGAAATGTAGAAAAACATCCAAAATATTTAATACATTTCAATTGGTATTCTATTGTTTAACAGTGTGATTAAAATTGTGATTAATCAAGATAAAAACTTTTAATCGTGATTTTTGTTTGCATTAATCGTGAGTTAACGGCGAGTAATCGACAGCCCACCAAAAAGATTATATAACCTGAGTTGCAGCATCTTTTCGGTTTAGCTCCCTCAGTGGTCCCAGGAGCATCTGCAGCCAGGAGTTACTAGTATTGCAACTCCAGCGTAGCTGCACTGCCAGGGAACTTGGGCAAAGACCCTGTCAGATACCAAAGCTGGGGTACAGAGCAGGCACAGGAGCTCTTTGAGGATCACTGAGAAGGCACTAGGTTTTCAAGCTGGCCCCACTGATTTTTTTTGTAGTGGGGGGTGGGGGTGGAGAGGAGGGGAATAGAATGGGCAGATGGAGCTATGTACCTTACATATGGGTCTATATGATGGGAGGGAATCCTTATGGAAGGGTACTGTGCAAGGAGCACCCCACCCATTGTTTTGTACTTCTTTTTCCAGTGGTGGGGTGTGATCTGGGCCATGGCTATGTTATTACTATGAATGTGTAGTTTATTACTTTCTTTACAGAAGTACTCAATGTTACACTGGCACAAGTGCAAAAGAGCCACTAAGATATATATGGGTGTAAACAAGATCAAAATCTGGCTTTTGGAGTGCATGGTGATCAGTAAGAAAACAGCACTGTGGTTGTGCAGTACACAAATTTCACTCATTCATTTTGATGTTGCACACCATGGAAGATTATGCACAAGACAGGCCCAGGCAGACATTTAAAATCCAAACCATGGTAGATACTTAAAAACAGCTTAACAAAACTTACATGAAGTTACATGAACTACAAGCTGAAAGCAAGGGTGAAATATATCAGGGCTAACCGTTATTTTACCAGAAACTTATAAGCCCTTGAGCACAGGTCTGTTATGCAAGTATTTTAGCATCATTACTGGAACATTATGGGCCCAAGTCTGAAAAGTACTTACTCACATGAGTAGCTGCATTGAAGTCAGGGAATCTACTCCAGTTACTATTTACTATTCAAGACAAGTAAGGGTGGCCAAATCAGACCCTGTATTTGTAGTATTTTTAGTTAAAATAATGAATGGAGAACAGCTGTTTTACTTTGTTGCTGTTGCATAGTACATAAGCTATTTTAAATGATAGTTAAAAGAAGTATTTCTTGCACTCCACTCTTTGATTTGGGAAAAGATTAGTCCATTAAGAGATTTCTTACCCAGTAAGCATTAATCTAAATAGAATGGAACTCACAGTAAAAACCAGCTTTGACCACAAATGCATTTTTTTTCCCCATGCCGTATAAATGGCTGTGGCACAAGCTGGGAGAAGGTTGCTCAATGTTTAAAAATATCTAAACTGTTTTAGTTGAAGTACAACTTTCCAAACTATGGACACTTTATTGGGATTTGTTGATCAAGCAGTTCATATTACCCACTCTGTGTTTACAGGTGTAAACTATGCATACCATTCAGTCAGCTCAGAAGTTGCAGCAGGACTGAACAAATTTTCCTTCACCACATCACACTTTCTTCTGGTTTGGTTTGGTTTTGAAGTCTGCTTTTAGACTCTCAGAAATATTTGGAGAATGTGACAGTTACAGTTAAACATATTCTCAGTAAAAAGCCATTTGTTAGTAGATGGCTCCCCTCCCATAGGAAAAACAGCACTTTGTATTACAAAACAGAAATTGGAAAGAAACTGAAAGGTGATTATAGATATTATAGACCATTCAAGGTGTCTAGCAACTGTCATGTTCTATATATATATACCGGTATATACGTAAATATCAGGTTGGATTCTTCTGGAATTAAAAACACTTGGTACAAACCTTTTAAGTCACGTCATTAAATCTACATTGAAAAACTCTCCTTACTTAAACTTCAGTCCTCCCAGGTTAGTGTTGGTGTCCTTAATATATTAAGATGTACTTACAAATCTCATAATAGGAACAAAATTACTTTAAAATAAGCTGTATGCAGTGTTGTTGTAGCTGTGTTGGTTCCAGGATATTAGAGAGACAAGGTGGGTGAGGTATATCTTTTATGGGACCAACTTCTGTTGGTGAGAGAGGCAAGTTTTTGAGCTACACAGAGCTCTTCTTCAGGTCTAAATTGCTCAGGTTGGGGTTAACAAAAAAGTGAACAAAAAAATAAAAAAAGAACCACACTATGATACATATATATACAAGGATGGCTAGATTCCTGTTCCTCACTCTGTTACTCCAGTTTTATATCAGTGTAACTCCAGAACCCTGAAGTCTTCAGAAGGAGAGAATAATTTGTCAGCATGTTTTTACTCTGGTTTGCTCCCATTATACTTACAATTACGCTGAAATTAGTAGCTTTATATTTTAGCAATAGTGAAATAACTGTCCAAATGACATTTTCTGATGTTGACCCTATGGAATGAAAGTCAGAACGTAAGAGTAGCCAGAGGGTCTTTGAAATACCAGCAATTGGATGCTAAGTGGAGAATAGGTGTTAATGGCAGACTTTTAGACATACAATTCTCTGGAAAATTATACTTAGGAAAAAAGTAATAATTATCCAACTGTATATATAAGGCTGGAGCCTTAGCTGGAGTAAATTGGGATAGTTCCAAGTTAGCTGAGGATCAGGGCTGTATTTTGCATGTACCATCTCTGTGAATGTGCTGAGGCCTTTAACCCACACAAACATATCTCAAATTTTAGTGATATGTGTTCATTTGTAGGCTGCCAAATTCTGCAGCCAAGGGGCCAGATCATGAGTCCCTCACTCATATCAGCGGGCAGTTACCTGAGTAGGCCCAGTGACTTCAGTGGTATTGTCTGGGTTGGTAACTGCCCACTAGTGTGAGAAAAGTCTTCACAATCTGGCTCTTGGAAAGGACTGTGCAGGGTTTGCAGGATCTGGCACAGTGTTAGGATGAACAAACAGCCCCAGTAGCTACTGAAAACACAAAGGGTCTTTCCATCCCCTACAGTGGGCTACTCCCACAAAGGAGCAGGAAACTCTATGAGGTACTTCTTGCAAGTTTCCAATTACCATGAATTCTACCCTTTTGAGATGGACGTTGCTTTGTTCCTTTCTATCCTCCTGCAAAAGAAGCCAAGAGGGCTCATCCCACAAAGCCAATGAATCTTGGAGGACAAGCAAAAGCCCCGTGACTCTGTACTGAATCCCAGCCCTAGCTGCTCTCTTGGTACCATGCTTAATACATTTATTAGAAGTTCACTGATATTGTGCCGGTGGACTGAATTTGGTCCAGAAAATGTTTCATGCATTTTATTCACTATGTTACACATCCCAGTCCTATATTTAAAGAATATTATTGAGGTTGCAAATTAAAAAGAGGGAAATCATAATGCATATGCACAAGGGGGGCAAATTAAAGTTGTGCATAGGCAGCCTTAATTTGCCTCTCTTCTGCATATGCATTTAATTACATACTATTTTTCTACATGACCCTCTGCCTCGTTCAGACCACAGGATGGCTGGCGTTCACTTCAAGAGTAGCTATTCAAAATTTGTTTTATCTATATTGTTCAGAGTGTTGCCCTTGGCCTTATTTACTGGCCACTGTTCAAACCCTGCTCTGAAGACAGAATTATTAATTTCCTGGTGAGTTTTTTACAGAGCTTGTCACTATCATATCCAAGTGCTTTACAGACATTGATTTATATTCACAACCTCCCTCTCAGATTAAGGGGGTTGTATCCCCATTTTATATATGTGGAACTGAGGCAGAGAGAGAGTAAGGTCAGAAGTGTTCACTAATTTTGGATGTTCCATTTGAGGACTTGATTTTTCAGAGCACTTAGCATTATATAGCACTTCAGTTGCAGCCGTGAGTGCTCAGCACTTCTATAAATCAGACCCCAGGGTATGAGGTTCGGCACCCAACAAATTAAGAACACACACTCAATGACCTCCTGTGAAAAGTTTGGTTTAAGTGACTTACCCTCCATTACACAGCAACTCTGACAGAGGCAGGGATAGAATCCAGTCCCCCAGGGTATCATTCCACTGCCTTAACCATGAGACCCTCCTTTTTCTTCTTGCAATCCCCTGCCTCATTCACTACACATCTTTCAACAGGGGAAGAAGTGCGGGGGAGGGAGGCTTTGCGACTGTGGGGTCCATTTTCATTCTCTTATCCATTCAAGCCTCTGGGCAGAGTTCCTCTGGGCAGTGTCCACTGACTCCTTTAGAAGAGCAGTGGGTGCTGGCCGGGGTTCTCTGCTCAGTGTCCCCCTCTGAATCCCTTTGACCCCACTTCTGATCTGGTTTTCTCTTTCATTGTCTCCAGAAATCCTCAGCTGAGGAGGGCCTTCACTTTTGTGCAGACCTGCATTTGCCTGCACCAGTACTAATAATACTACTATACACCTTCCAAGTTCTGCAGCAGAGATCCTACAGACAACAACTTCTTTTCCTACACACTCCTGACTGATCCACAGAGCAGGTCTTGTGCTGATTGAGGCAGGAGTCCTGTGGGAAAAACAGGATTATGTAATTAAAGACTGTAGCAAAATGCATTCCCACAAGGAGGCCCAATTAAGGTTGCACACAGGCAATCTTACTGCTGGCATTTTCTAACTTTCAAATGGTTGAATCTGCAGCTTTAACACTGCACTTTCCCACTGGCTTTCACAGCTATTTGCTGAAAGGCAGCAGAGGGATGGCAACACTCAGAAATCTTGGATTCCGTTCCAGGGTCTGGAGGGGAGTGTGCTCCAATGTGCACAGACTCTTTTATCCATCCCCCCTGCCTCAAGTTTGACCCCTTCTCTCCTAATCAATGTCCCTGTCCAAGTCCCAGTTCTGTCTTTTCCCAACCCCTGGCTCCTTACCCAACACCTATTGTCCTTGCTTACCAAATCCTGGTCTTCACTCCTCAGGTAATAATAATTAATAAATGGAGACATACCAATCTTCTAGAACTGGAAGGGACCTCGAAAGGTCATTGAGTCCAGCCCCCTGCCTTCACTAGCAGGACCAATTTTTTTGCCCCAGATCCCTAAGTGGTCCCCTTAAGGATTGAACTCATAACCCTGGGTTTAAGCAGGCCAATGCTCAAACCACTGAGCTATCCACTAATGTCTCATCCTATTCCCACTGTTGTTGCTCAATCAGTCCTAGTGCCACCCTCTGGGCTCAATGTCCAAGCCCCGAGTCTCTACTCCCCTTCCCAGCTCCCTGTCTCTTCTCTCTACACTCAGTTCTGGTCTCCTTGTTCAGCTCCCTCTTTCTTGCTCCTTGTCCCATCTGTCTCTCCCATCCTTTGCCATTGGCTGTCAGTTCCAGTTCCAGCTCCCCTTCCTGGGCTCCTCAGCCATTCTCAGTCTTTGAGGTCCCTTCCAGTCCTACACTTCTATGATTCACCCCACCTCATCCCTGGCTCCTTTTCAAGTTTCTCTGCCCAGCCTGTCTCAATTCTACCCCGCACCTCATGTCTGATTCTTCTCCCCCTGCTCCTGTTCCCCTTAGCACCGGTTCCTAGTCCCATTCTCCTAGCCCAGCCATTCCCAGTCTTCATCCTCGGTTCTTCATCTGATCTGAGAAACCCCACATTTCTCCCACCAGCTTCCAGTCCCCACTTCCAGTCTGAGAATCACTAGACTCCTTCATTCATTCTAGTTTTTGTCCCCTCTGCATTTGAATGGCAGCAGTGGTTGGCACTGAAAGCACATTGGTGACATTGACTCCCCTGCTCTCATTTCCAGTGCCTGGCCCCACCATGGCCTGGAGCAGCAATTACAGGGAAAGTTCTTCTGAGCCTCCTTAAGTGTTGCGCTAGAGGGAGCACGCTTAGTTGCTTCCTCTAGCATATGTGCAGTCTGGTGACATGGAGGAGCTGTGAGGGGATGGAGAATGCTCAGTTACTCTGTGGAGATGGTGCATACAGAGTCAAGTCAGCACTAGGAGGGGAGAGAGACTTCTGCATGCTCAGTGAGAATAGAATCTGGAGATTTTAGCTGATAAAATTGAAGACTTTACTGAGCATGTATGAAGTGAGATTTAAAGGCTTATAGCTTAGCCAAATTGAGGTGGGTTTTAACAGGGATGATGAAAGGCACATTCCTGACACAAAGGCTACCTGCCTGCCTGATCCAGTATTGTGCAAAGAAAATGTCACCAGAAGTTTTTAGCATGAGCAAACAATATACTTTTTTCCAGCTTTGGTCTGGGAAGTAGCTGAACCATTTCCACACCGAAAATAAACAACAATTCAGCCTGAGGCAGATATCTACCGTTTAAAATTTCAGCTCAGACAGTGAAGCAACTGGGTTTTATAATAGCACTCGTCGGGCTACCTTAATAATACGCAGCACTAATGAGCCCTAGAAATAATTTCAGCTAAAAGAAAGTTGTAGCGCCATGGCTGGATGTGGTGCTTTTATTTGTACAGTGCAACATAAATTCTAAAAGTTACAAACAGGATTTAACCAGGAAAGAACATAGTTCACAAAGGACAAACCCTTGTTTTCTCAGTTCTCCTGAAAGGAAGAGAAGAAAGTAGAAGGTCAAGGATTGACTTCATTGCAACATCATTGATCTTCTCAACATAAAAAGGTTGGCTAGGAATGAAATGGTCTCTTCTGCTCAGTTAATGGGTCTGCTGATAAACATTGGATTTAAAAAAGGAATTCTGTAAAACGACTAAACATATTTTCCCTTGCATTTTTAGGGTGGGTTTACTTAGGAGTGGATAAACTAAAAGGAAAGAAAAGGGAAGGGAAAGGAGTTGAAGGGGACAGACGCATATGATTCCTGTTTCCTTTTCCCAGTCATGAAAACTGTACAGTATAAGTTTACAGAACATGTGTATGTGTATACATGTGTATATAGGGTAGGGATTCCCGCCCTAGGGTTAGGGTTGTCAGGGTAGGGCACTTGGAGCTAAGGTTAGGGTTCCTATGGGTTTGGCACCACACCCTAGTTTTAGGGTTCCTATGGGTAGGTCACTTAGAGCTAGGGTTAGGTTTCCTATGGGGAGGGAACTTTGAGCTAGGGTTCGGGTTCCTATGTGTAGAGCACCCCGCCCTAGGGTTAGGGTTCCTAAGGGTAGGGCACTTGGAGCTAGGGTTAGGGTTCCTATGGGGAGGGCACTTGGAGCTAGAGTTAGGGTTCCTATGGGTAGGGCTTCCCGCCCTGGGTTTAGTGTTCCTAAGGTTAGGGCAATTGGAACTTAGGTTAGGGTTCCTAAGGGTAGGACACTTGGAGCTACGGTTAGGATTCCTATGGGTATGGCTTCCTGCCCTAGGGTTAGGGTTCCTAAGGGTAAAGCACTTGGAGCTAGGGTTAGGGTTCCTATGGGTAGGGCACCCAACCCTAGGGTTAGGGTTCCTAAGGGTAGGGCTCTTAGAGCTAGGGTTAGCGTTCCTAAGTTAGAGCACTTGGAATTAGGGTTAGGGTTCCTATGGGTAAGGCCCCCCACCCTAGGGTTAGGGTTTCTATGGGTAGGGCACTTGGAGCTATGGTTCGGATTCCTATGGGTAGGGAACGTCGCCCTAGGATTAAGGTTCCTAAGGGTAGGGCATTTGGAGCTAGGGAAAGGGTTCCTATGGGTATGGTTTCCCGCCCTTGGTTTAGGGTTACTAAAAGTAGAGCACTTGGAGCAAGGTTTGGGTTCCTATGGGTAGGGCGCCCCACACTAGGGTTAGCGTTCCTATGTGTAAGGAACTTGGAGGGTCCCTACCCTTAGGAACCCTAACCCTAGGGTGGGAACCCTTACCCATAGGAACCCTAACCCTAGCTCCAAGTGCCCTAATCATAGTAACCCTAACCCTAGCTCCACGTGCCCTACTCACCGGAACCCTAACCCTTGGGCGGAAAGACCTACCCATAGGAACCCTAACTCTAGCTAGAAGTGCCCTACCCTTAGGACCCATAAGCATAGGGCAGGAATACCTACTCATAGCATCACTAACCCTAGCTCCAAGTGCACTACCCTTAGGAACTCGAACCCCAGCTCTAAGTGCCCTACCCATAGGAACGCTAACCCTAGCTCCAAGTGCCCTACCCTTAGGAACCCTAACCCTAGGGTGGGAAGCCATACCCATAGGAACCCTAACTCTAGCTCCAAGTTCCTTACGATTAGGAACACTAACCCTAAGGCGGGAAGCCCTACCCACAGGAACCCTAACCCTAGCACCAACTGCCCTACCCTTAGGAACTCTAACCCTAGGGCGGGAGGCCCTACCCATAGGAACCCTAATCCTCACTCCAAGTACCCTACCTATAGGAACTCTAACCCTAGCTCCAAGTTTAATACCCATAGAAACCCTAACCCTAAATTCAAGTTCTTTACCCTTAGGAACCCTAACCCTTGGGCGGGAAGCCCTAGCCACAAGAATCCTAACCCTAGTTCCAAGTGCCCTATCCATAAGAACCCTAACCTTACGGCAGGACTCCCTATCCATCGGAACCATAATCCTACCTCCAAGTCCCATACCCTTAGGAACTCTAACCCTACGGTGGAAAGCCGTACCTATAAGAAACCTGTCCCTAGCTCAAAGTGCCCTTCTCATTGGAACCATAACCCTAGCTCCAACTGCCCTACCATTATGAACCCTAACACTAGGGCAGGAATCTCTATCCATAAAAACCCTAACCCTAGCTCGAAGTGCCCTACCCACAGGAACCCTAATCCTAGCTCCAAGTGCCCTACCCTTATGAACCCTAACCATAGGCCGGAAAGCTCTACCCATAGGAACCCTAACCCTAGCTCCAAGAGCCCTAATCTTAGCAACCCTAGCCCTAGGGCGGGAAACCCTACCCATAAGGACCCTAACCCTAGCTACAAGTTCACTACCCATACGAACCCTAACCCTAGCTCATAGTGCCCAACCCATAGAAAATCTAACCCTCGGGCAGGGCGTCCTACCCATAGAAATGCTAACCAGAGCTCCAATTCCCCTTCCGTTAGGAACTCTAACGCTAGGCCGAGAATCCCTACCCATAGGAAACCTACCCTAACTCCAAGTACCCTACTGATAAGAACTCTAACCTTAGCGGAGGGCGCCCTACCCATAGAAAACCTAACCTAGCTCCAAGGGCCCTACCCATAGGAACCCTAACCCTAGATCCAAGTGCCCTACCCATAGGAACCCTAACCCTAGCTCCATGAGCCCTACCCATAGGAACCATAACCCTAGCTCCAAGTGTTCTAGCCATAGGAACCCTAACCCTAGTTCCAAGTTCCCTACCCATAGGTACCCTAACACTAGGGCGGGAAAACCTACCCGTGGGAACGGTAATCCTAGCTCCAAGTACCATAGCCATAGGAACCCAAACCCTAGATCCAAGTAACCTACCCATAGGAACCCTAACCCTAGCTTCACGTGTCCTACCTTAGGAACCCTAACGCCAGTTCCAAGTAACCTACCCATAGGAACCCTAACCCTAGGGCGGGAAGACCTACCCATAGGAACCCTAACACTATCTGGGCAGGAAGACCTACCCATAGGAACCCTAACACTATCTTCACGTGCCCTACCCATAGGATCCCTAACCCTAGCTCCACGTGCCCTACCCATAGGAACCCTAACCCTAGCTCCAAGTGCCCTACCCATAGGATCCCTAACCCTAGTTCCAATTGCCCTACCCATAGGAACCCTAAACCTAGGGCTGGAAGACCTACACATAGGTTCCCTAAGCCAAGCTCCACGTGCCCTACCCATAGGAATCCTAAACCTAGCTCCACGTGTCCTACTCATAGGAACCCTAACCCTAGGGCGGGAAGACCTACCCATAGGAACCCTAACCCTAGCTCCTAGTGCCCTACCCATAGGAAACCTAACCCTAACTCCAAGTGCTCTACCCATAGGAACCCTAACCCTAGGGAGGGAAGACCTACCCATAGGAACCCTCACCCTACGGCGGGAAGACCTACTCATAGGAACCGTAACCATAGCTCCAAGTGCACTAACCATAGTAACCCTAACCCTAGCTCCAAGTGCCTTTCCCATAAGAATCCTAACCCTAGCTCCACGTACCCTACGCATAGAAACCCTAACCCTAGCTTCAAGTGCCCTACCCATAGGTACCCTAAATCTATCTCCAAGTTACCTACTCATAGGAACCCTAACCCTAGGGCGGGAAGACTTACCCATAGGAACACTAACCCTAGCTCCACGTGCCCTACCCATAGGAACCCAAACCCTACCTCAAAGTGTCCTACCCAAAGGAACCCTAACCCTAGCTCCACGTGCCCTACCCATAGGAACCCTAATCACTAGCTTGAAGTAACCTACCCATAGGAACCCTATCCCTAGGGCGGGAAGACCTACCCATAGCAACCCTAACTCCACGTACTCTACCATAGGAACCCTAACCCTAGCTCCAAGTGCCCTACCCATAGGAACCCTGACCCTAGGGCGGGAAGACTTACCCATAGGAACCCTAACCCTAGTTCCACGTGCCCTACTCATAGGAACCCTAACCCTAGCTCCAAGTGTCTTACCCATAGGAACCCTAACCCTAACTCCACGTACTCTACCATAGGAACCCTAACCCTAGCTCCAAGTGCTCTACCCATAAGAACCCTAACCCCAGCTCCAAGTATCCTACCTATAGGAACCCTAACCCTATGGCGGAAAGACCTACGCATGGGAACCCTAACCCTAGATCCAATTGCCCTACCCATAGGAATCCTAAACCTAGCTCCACGTGTCCTACTCATAGGAACCCTAACCCTAGGGCGGGAAGACCTACCCATAGGAACCCTAACCCTAGCTCCTAGTGCCCTACCCATAGGAAACCTAACCCTAACTCCAAGTGCTCTACCCATAGGAACCCTAACCCTAGGGAGGGAAGACCTACCCATAGGAACCCTCACCCTACGGCGGGAAGACCTACTCATAGGAACCGTAACCATAGCTCCAAGTGCACTAACCATAGTAACCCTAACCCTAGCTCCAAGTGCCTTTCCCATAAGAATCCTAACCCTAGCTCCACGTACCCTACGCATAGAAACCCTAACCCTAGCTTCAAGTGCCCTACCCATAGGTACCCTAAATCTATCTCCAAGTTACCTACTCATAGGAACCCTAACCCTAGGGCGGGAAGACTTACCCATAGGAACACTAACCCTAGCTCCACGTGCCCTACCCATAGGAACCCAAACCCTACCTCAAAGTGTCCTACCCAAAGGAACCCTAACCCTAGCTCCACGTGCCCTACCCATAGGAACCCTAATCACTAGCTTGAAGTAACCTACCCATAGGAACCCTATCCCTAGGGCGGGAAGACCTACCCATAGCAACCCTAACTCCACGTACTCTACCATAGGAACCCTAACCCTAGCTCCAAGTGCCCTACCCATAGGAACCCTGACCCTAGGGCGGGAAGACTTACCCATAGGAACCCTAACCCTAGTTCCACGTGCCCTACTCATAGGAACCCTAACCCTAGCTCCAAGTGTCTTACCCATAGGAACCCTAACCCTAACTCCACGTACTCTACCATAGGAACCCTAACCCTAGCTCCAAGTGCTCTACCCATAAGAACCCTAACCCCAGCTCCAAGTATCCTACCTATAGGAACCCTAACCCTATGGCGGAAAGACCTACGCATGGGAACCCTAACCCTAGATCCAATTGCCCTACCCATAGGAACCCTAACCCTAACTCCATATCCCCTACCTATAGGAACCCTATCCCTAGGACGGAAATACCTACCCATAGGAACCCTAACCCTAGCTCCAAGTATCGTAACCATAGGAACCCTAACCCTAGGGCGGGAAGACCTACCCATAGGAACCCTAACCCTAGGGCGGGAAGACCTACCCATAGGAACCCTAACCCTAGCTCCAAGTGCCCTACCCATAGGAACCCTTACCATAGCTTCAACTGTCCTACCCATAGGAACCCTAGACCTAGCTCCAAGTAACCTACCCATATGAACACTAACCCCAAGGCGGGAAGACCTACCGATAGGAACCCTAACCCTAGCTCCACGTACCCTACCCATAGGAATCCTAACCCTAGCTCCAAGTGTTCTAGCAATAGGAATCCTAACCCTAGCTCCAAGTACCCTTCCCATAGGTACTCTATCCCTAGGGCGGGAAGACGTACCCATAGGAAGCCTAACCCTAGCTCCACGTACCCTACCCATAAGAATCCTAACCCTAGCTCCAAGTATGCTACCTATAGGAACCCTAACCCTATGGTGGGAAGACCTACCCATAGGAACCCTAACCCCAAGGCGGGAAGACCTACCCATAGGAAGCCTAACCCTAGCTCCACGTACCCTACCCATAGGAATCCTAACCCTAGCTCCAAGTGTTCTAGCAATAGGAACCCTAACCCTAGCTCCAAGTGCCCTACCCATTGGAACCCTAACCCTAGGGCTGGAACACCTACCCATTGGATCCCTAATGCTAGCTCCACATTCCCTACCCATAGGAACCCTAACTCTAGGGCGGGAAGACGTACCCATAGGAACCCTAACCATAGCTTCAAGTGCCCTACCCATAGGAACTCTAACCCTAGCTCCAAGTGCCCTACCCATTGGAACCCTAACCCTACGGCGGGAAGACCTACCCATAGGAATCCTAACCCTAGGGGGGAAGACCTACCCATAGGAACCCTAACCCTAGGTCGGGAAGACCTACTCATAGGAACCCTAAACCTAGATCCAAATGCCCTACCCATAGGAACCTTAACCCTAGATCCAAGTGCCCTACCTATAGGATCCCGAAGCCTAGCTCCAAGTGCCCTACCCATAGGAACCCTAACACTAGGGCTGGAAGACCTACCCATAGGAACCATAACCCTAGCTCCAAGTGCTTTAGCCATAGGAACCCTAACCCTAGCTCCAAGTGCCCTACCCATAGGAACCCTAACCCTATGGCGGGAAGACCTACCCATGGGAACTGTAACCCTAGCTCCACGTACCCTAACCATAGGAACCCTAACCCTAGCTCCAAGTGTCCTACCCATAGGAACCCTAACCCTATGGCGGGAAGACCTACTGATAGGAACCCTAACCCTAGAAGGGAAGACCTACCCATAGGAACCCTAATCCTAACTCCAAGTGTCCTACCCATAGGAACCCTAACCCTAACTCCAATTGCCCTACACATAGGAACCCGAAACCTAGGGATCGAAGACCTACCCATAGGATCCCTAACCCTAGCTCCACGTGCCCTACTCACCGGAACCCTAACCCTTGGGCGGAAAGACCTACCCATAGGAACCCTAACCCTAAGGCGGGAAGACCTACCCATTGGAACCCTAACCCTAGGTACAAGGGCCCTACCCATAGGAACCCTAACCCTAGATCCAAGTGCCCTACCTATAGGAACCCGAAACCTAGCTCCAAGTGCCCTACCCATAGGAATCCTAACCCTAGGGCGGGAAGACCTACCCATAGGCACCCTAACCCTAGCTCCACGTACCCTACCCATAGGAACCCTAACACTAGCTCGAAGTGCCCTTCTCATAGGAACCCTAACCCAAGGGCGGGAAGACGTACCCATAGGAACCCTAACCCTAGCTCCAAGTGTCCTACCCATAGGAACCTTAACCCTAGCTCCAAGTTCCCTACCCTTAGGAACCCTAACCCTAGGGTGGGAAGCCCTAGCCATAGGAACCCTTACCCTAGCTCCAATTGCTCTACCCATTGGAACTCTAACCCTATGGCTGGGTGTCCTACTCGTCGGAACCGTAACCATAGTTCCAAGTTCCCTATCATTAGGAACCTTAACTCAAGGGCAGGAAGCCCTACCCATAGGTACCTTAACGCACTGGCGGGAAGCCCTACCTATAGGAACCCTAACCTTTGCTCCAAGTGCCCTACCCTAAGGAACCCTAAGCCTAACTCCAAGTGTCTTCCCCTTAGGAACACTTAACCTAGGGAGGTGCTCCCTATCCATAGGAACCCTAACCCTAGTTCAAAGTGCACTACACCCTTAGGAACCATAACCCTAGCTCAAATTGCCCTAAGCTTATGAACCCTAACCCTGGTGTGGGGCTCCCTAAACCCTAACTCTAGCTTGAAGTGCCCTACTGTTAGGAATCCTAACCCTAGGGCTCGAAGCCCTAACCATAGGAACCCTAACCCTAGCTCCAAGTGCAATACCCTTAGGAACTCTAACCCTAGGGCGGGAAGCCCTACCTATAGGAACCCTTACCCTAGCTTCAAGTGCCATACCCATAGGTACCCTAACCCTAGCTCCAAGTGCCCTACTCATACGAACCCTAACCCTAGGGTAGAGCGTCCTACCCATAAAAACCCTAACCCTAGCTCCAAGTGCCCTACCCATAGGAACCCTAAGCCTAAGGCGGGGTGCCCTATCCATAGGAACACTAACTATAGCTCCAAGTGCCCTACCCTTAGGAACCATAACCCTAGGGCCGGAAGCCCTACCTATAGGAACCCTTACCCTAGCTCCAAGTGCTACCCATAGGAACCCTATCCATAGCTGCAAGTGCCCTACCGATAGGAACCCTAACCCGAGGGTCGGAAGCCCTACCCATAGGAACCCTAACCCTAGGGCTGCGTGCCCTACCGATAGGAACCCTAAGCCCAGCTCTAAGTTCCCTACCCATAGGAATCCTAACCCTAGCTCCAAGTGTCCTTCCCTTAGAACCGTAACTCTAGGGCATGGAGCCCTACCCATAGGAACCCTAACCCTAGCTCCAAGTGCCGTACCCTTAGGAACCCTAACCCTAACCCTTACCCAACACCTGTAACAAGTTTCAATAGCTTTTTACAATGTAATGTGTTAAAGGCCTCTTCTAATCAAGTTGTGGCCTGGTATTTGTCAATGAATGTGGGTCACACAACATAAGGACACTAGTTTTGCACGTTGAAAAAGGCAAAAAGGAATACACTTCAAAGGAATAATAGGGTGGCCCCATGTAATGGAAATAAGCAAGGAAAGAAGAGAGAGAGAGAGAGTCTGTGTATGTGTGAAATTAACCCCCAGAGAGGGTCTACCTTTTGTGGCTGACATTTACAGTATACACCACACAACTTAAGCAGCGTTGTTTAATATTTTTTCATAAGGTTGAACTGTTTCACTGTTTTTTAGCCTCTTTGAACAACATCCCTTCCCATCCCCACCCCCTGGTCTCCTTCAATATTAAGCTCATGTATTTTATGTCTGACAGTTTATGTGCTTAATTGCATTTATTTCGATCAAGACAATAGAAAAATACCTTTCCATACTACAGTTTCTATACTGACCTCTTGCAGTGGCCCAGAATCTCAATACAGTTCGGGATGTTCCTTTTATTCTGTTTTTGATTTTCCAGTCTGATGCAAATGTTTACTGACCTTTTACACCATCTTTTGAAGGCTGATTTTCTTTATCTAGTCATGTGAAGATGAGAAACGTGTCCACTGACCTATTGCCTGATGCAAAACCTCAGATAACCATGATGTATCAACTGTTAGAGCAGCAAAGGAGACAGCATCAGGAGAATTAACATGATGAACAGACTGCACAAGGGCAGTTCTCTTGGTTATGCTATTATCCTGGGTTATTCTTGCCTCTAATTTATACTGAGACAGGATGTTTCTAAAGCCTATTAATATATATGTGGTAAATTGTGTTCTGCTCATATACAGTCTTACAAAGTTAACTAATGAGACCAAAGACTATTTCCACATTCTTGCATTTGAAATAATGGTTTTACTCAAGCATTTATCTAAATCTCCACCAAATGCTGGTCTTGGTATAGATCAAAGAATAATTTGGGTGTGAAGGTATACAAAGAAAATGTATAAAAATGAGCACATGTATGTCTCTCTGTTACACTTTATATTACTGACTTGACAGTATCACTTCATCACCGTTTTCTGCACTGTAAAATGTATTTCCAAACAAAAACCTTTGTAAAATAAGAGGTGAAAGTGTGTTGAGCCAAGTCCTGCTATTACTATCCCATTGATGTCCCCCCGCCACTATTTTATGAGACTTATTGATCAAAGTACATGTCTGTTGTTTTTATCTAAAGATTCAAATACATATTTTTGTCTTTACCAACATAGATACTGAAGGCTACATTTTTCATAATGAAATTATATGCTGACTTTCATGTTAATCTCTCTAGTGTATTAGCCACATATGTAGCAGGATGGACAGTGATAAAGCATTATTTTTCTAAAAAGGATTATGAATTATTTTCTGTCATTACTTTAATTTAACACCTCATGATGTACAAAAAGTCTTTCACTTCTCAGTTCTGAAGGAGCATGCCTTGCGTTTCACATTCCTGAAAAGGTGTAGTTTATAATTAAAAGCCAAATAGATTTAATATAGTAAATATTACATTATACATTCTTTTCTGTATGCACCTACTTTCTTGCTTATTTTTGAATACTGATAGTGATATATTACTGGTAAGCCATCACAACATCAGACCTTTCTACTGAAAGATTATTATGCTATTAGTGTTCAGAATGTAAGTTTGCAACAGAGATAATATAATTGTTCTCCATATGTAGCATATTCATGGCTTGTATTTCCTTCCACAGAAATCTCCTTTTCATCCAATGCAATACATTAAAACAAAGCATATCTATATTTGTATAGAAGGATATGGCTGTAGATAGAGGTGGGTAAATGGCCAAAGTTCGGAGGTTCACTTCAGCTAAAATAAACACACCTCAATTTGATACTTCAGCTGAATCTCTTAAATGTACAAAATTAGTAGAGAACAGCTCTTCTCAAAGTATTTTGGCATTTCTACTCCCATTCTCAGGCAGAAGCATAAATGACATGGTCAACCAAACTTTTTGAACACTAGAAACATTTCCAGTCAGATTATATTTGAGTTTTGATTGAACACTCTAATCGGTATCTTTATCTTCTTACCATTTCACTAACCTATGGATGGGAAAGTGAGGGGGAGTGATTGACACATATCCATTAAAATTTGATTTATAGGACATTAGATGGTGCCTATACATTTCTGATGCCCATCCAAACAGCAGTAAGCTATGCAATTGTTAGTCTCCCTTGCACTTTTGCATTTTTTATGTAAAACAATAGAGTATTTTTAGACAATAGTTGGTTGTACCAAGGACAAACTTACCTACCACAAAGAGCCAAAGACTGAATTCAACAAAATACCATATCATATCTGTATTCTGCATTCACTCTCACTCAGACTGAGAAAACTTGGGTCTTTTTCAAGGTATTTCATTATAAATGCTACAAAAATGTACTCATTTTTCAAAAGTTTTATTGTTAAGTTTGAAGACTAGACAAGGTCATACTGGTTTTACATCATCCTACATGATTAAAGTATATACAAAAACATTTGAATGTTACACAGCTTCAAAGGTTGCAAAGGTCATTGTGTCTGAGTTACTTCTGTACTTACTGACACATCAGAAGCCAGCACTGAATATTATATTTCATATTTGTTGTATAGCGAAGATACACTCATTAGTATCCCTAGTCTTCAAAACTCACACTAATTTGTATGCAGTCATTCCAAAAGAGAAAGTCAACCTAAAAATCAGAATCAGTTGACGTGATAAGCCCTTAATAGAACATAGATCAAACTAAGCTTTGTGTCTTGTTTTATTTCCCAGGCTATATAGCACATCATAGGGCTATAGAAAGGTGAAGCCAGCCTACATATATTTAACTGGTTCAGGGTGAAATTTAATTAAGAGAACAATTGCACTCCAGTTTGATGTCATTGTTACGATTTATATAAAAATTAAGGATTATTTCAGAATGTTTTCCCAACCTTTCTTAGAAAGACATTCTCTGCTCTGTTTGTGTATGGAACTCCCATTGTTTTTAAGAGGGGCAAATGGTAGAATCAGGATAGAATATGTTCCTTAGTGTCAATTAATTTTATGCAGATAAAGAGGTTAAAAAAAAAGTTAAAAGAAAAAATTCTTAAATGATGGGCCACACCTGGCTCTCAGTTGCTATGTTAAATCTGAAGTAACTTCATAGGAGTCAGTGATGTTATCTCAGTTTTATACAGCTATCACTTGGAGCAAAATTTAGCTCTATGGCTGTACAATGCAGTTTAAAAAAAGCTTTCTGGCAACTAAAAGTCAAATGATGTCACTAGAAAAATCCCCAGTACAGCATTTGAAAATGTAAATGCATCATATGTGATTCATTTATAAATCATCACAGAGCACTATCACAATGTACTGAGCTTTCTCTTCAGGCTCTGAAGAATGAATTGAAGAAGGCTGACAAAAATAAATAGATGGAAAAATTCAACTCTTTGAAATATTATGAAATAAGAGAAAAGTCTAAATTCTGTAACATAACGTTGCTTTTTTATGTGCTGATGAAATTGAAACATAATTAATCACAGAGCCAAGACAGATTAATTCAAATCCAAACTTGAAAATGTAAAGTACTAGTAAACATATAAAAATTACTTATGAACATGGCAACTAAATTAAAAAACAACACTAAAACAAATTGCTGACTTAGAGAAGTAACTTTCAGAAATGGCCTCTCATTTAGGGGGAAAAGTCAGATAGAAGTCTATATGCTATTATTTATACCTACAATTAAATGCAGGCACAAATTAGTGCTCACAAAGTAGGAGGCTAAATTGAGAACCCTTTAGATATCAGGCCAGAAAAAATTCAAACATTACAACCCAACAACTCTTTTGTGAAGACCCTAAAGTGCAAAACATGGGCAGTATATAATTTAACTATATACCAGTCCCCCCTTTTCCAACAGTTTTTGCTCTTTAAAAATGCCATTATGATTGACTTTCTCTTTAAAATTGTTCACTACAATTGAAGACCACTCCATATATACATCATTAAGGAATGCTGCTAACACAGTTACAGACGAGACAGTAACAGTCTAGTGGCTTTTGTTATGCAGCACAAATTAAAAAAAAAATAAACAAAAACTTAGCAGTGTTGCACAGGACCTCAACATTTCTTACACATACTTTCTTTTACCTTTAGAGGACTCTTAATTAAAATCTTTGAAAATCCATGTCTAAGCCTTATAAAATAAATACTTGTATAAATACAGCATGAGGGTTAAGTAATTTTTATTTAGTTTTAAAAATTCAAGTAATTGGAGATGTGCTGTCACGCAAACCTCCACAAATCAGTAACAAATTTTTGTTTCAAAAATTCCCCACAAAGTTTGAAGGTCTTTCAAAGTGAAATTTTCTCTTTGTGGCGACTGAGAGATTATATGCAGGTTGTGAAATTCAAACTGTTTTGTTTTTGAAGTAAAATTTTCCCCTTTGCAGATTATGGGACAGCTACTTATATATCTGGGAAGCAGGCCCAGGTTCATATCTCAATGATGTTATAGCTTCAAAAAATGTAATGGTGACAAACAGAAATTCAGCATTATTTGTTTAAAACATGCAGCGCTACATATCTACATCAGCATGTTATGAAATTAAAGTAGGGAAAATAATCAGTTATCCAATGTTCTAAACAATGTTAGTTTAGATAACTAAACCACCTCCCCACCCCAAGAATTTGAGAGTAAAGTAATAACATAATACTGCTTTGCATGTACCTTTAATCTGAGGAACTCAGTGCTTTACAAAAGTGGGTATCATCTCTTTTTACTGATAGGGAAACTGAGGCAGAATTAAAGTGACTTGCCCAAGGTTGCACAATGAATAAGCAACAGAGCTGGCATTTGAACAGAGGTCTCCTGATTCCCAGTCTTATGCTCTACCCATACATTGCCTCACAGGCTTCAAGAGGGATGTGCTCATGTGAAACTTTCACAGAGAGCTAGCATAATGGACACACAACCCTGCACATTACTGGGAACATATGCAGTTGGGCTGCATCCAGCTACTACACAATAGGAGGGGGAGTAGTGGGGAGTGGCCTGCTGCTCCCCTCTTACAGTGCTCTGGGGTCATATGCTATCTGTGGACTATATTCCTGACATGCCCCATTTATAGCATTCCCCTGTGTAGGCTGAGTTTGTTCCTCCATGCATCAGACACATAGCTGTTCAGCAGCTTTTGTCCTTATGCACCTGCAGACGATACCTCAGAATTGGGTCCTATCTGAATAGGATGTTGTTAACACAATGTAACATGTCTGTGGAGACTAGAAAAGGAAGTAATTCTGTGAATAATGTAATGAGATGGGTGAAATTTTGCTATGGGCTTAGTTAAAAAAAGCCCAGTGAGGTGGATGGGTGTGAATACACCCTTCAATTAGCATAACCTGTAAGGATAAATTAATCACAATCCCTCCTCCTCACCAAGATAAAAGGGCTATGTTGGTTTGGGTGAAGTGCCTGTGTGTGAGAGGAAAGGGAGCACAGAGAACAGAAACGGAGAGACACAGGCAAAATGGGAGAATGCCAAGCAGCAGCCTGTGAACAAGGTGTATGACCCTGGAAAAAAAGCTAGAGAGAGAGGTCTGTGGGTGTGGTTTTGGCTAAAGAGGCTTGGAGTTGTAAGCTAAGAAACTATTCTTTTGTTTCTGATTCCTCCTGCATTCGGAGAAGCAGGATCTTGTACATTCCTTCTAAATAAGAAAGATTGTGTCAAAGAAAATATCAGTCTACATCAATTTTTACTCCCTACTGTAACATCCCCAGGGGCCAGGGCCCTGAACTTTGAATAGCCACTTGATCGAAAAGGGGCAACAATGGCATACAGTGAACAAACAGGGACAAATTCAAGCCTCACATTACTCACTGACATGCTATAGTCAGGAGGGGATCTGAAGAGCCCAACATTTACATGTTCCTCTGACACTGTTGAGTTCACATTCTGCAAGAACTTCCTGGCCAGCACCATAGAGGGAGCATACTAGGAAAAGTGAGCCGTGTATATTAGCATCTACTCCCGGATCTCACATGCACCCTCCCTCACTAAGACTAAGGAGGCTTCTGAGCTAAGTAATCTCCTGGGCAGCTCTGTGCAGATTGCATGCCCACCCCTGAGCAAGTCAGAATATGGGCGCCTATTAATGCTGTTTTTGCAGCATAGATGTGCATCTGTTTCCATGCTAAAAGTACTTGGGCCTTGAATTTGGTCCACAGTGTCTAATCTCAGCCTTCTTGAAAAATAAAATTGCAAACTGAATTCATAAACTTTGCTTTAACAAAGTCATTAACTCTGTAATATACTGATGATAGATTTTGTTCCATGTACAAACGGGTCAGTTCTTTTAAAGAAAACAATGCTAGCAATGAGATTAAAGTAAAAAAGACAGTGACTATGTCCACAGCATACATAACATAAAATAAACTGAATGGAAGCAAAATGCAGTTGCATGGACTCTGTAGTTTAAATAAAAGTAATGAAAGGTAGTTTGCAACATCACAAGTACCATATACCACAGAGTATCTTCCAAAATGTGTGTCATAAATACTGACAATGTCTGATAGGCACGAGGGAAACAATATAATGCAGTCATCCCAGAGAAAACTTATTGCTAAAAGCTGCAGTATCTCTTTTTGCAAGTAAGATGACAGTGCGATTTGCAAACAATGTGTCAGCCCAGGGTTTCTAAAGCTGCAAATGATCTTTTTCATGCCGTTTCTCCTTCCTTGTAAAAAGGATGCTGCTGTTCTTCCCCTAACACATTTCAACTAGTGTGAACAACTCAGAAGAAAACGAGAAAGGTAATTGCACAGCGAAAGGGACAATACTGTAACAGATTTAAAGGGCAGAATCAGGTTGGATCCTTTAAAGGGCAGGCTTAGACCTCATTACAAAAGACAGTTAGCGGCCTACCAGAAAGTGAGCACTTTTTCATGAAAAACCCATTCAACTTCCTACAGGTTTTGCACAGTTTCTTCTACAGAGATACTTTTAGGAATATAGAGAATTGTGTTGTCAAACAGAGATCCTCTTCAGTCCTCTTCTGTGCAGCCCAACAGCTCTGACCGTAAAGTGATCCTGCCATACCATGACCAAGGGAGGATCCTTATGTGCCGGGCATAGATTGGTGGGTCAATGACATTCTTTCTGTGTGTGTCATTGTCAAAATTTCCCTGGAAAACCTAGAATGTAAGAATTAAAAATTATTATTTATGCCTGTGTTGCCCTTCGTGAATACGAACTCATGGAAGAAAAAGAGCTGATAAAAGTTGTATATTTTCCCAAAGTAACTGGAAAATATTCTGACTTAGGAAAGGACAGTTTCCCAATACTGCAACAGCGTCTTTTTCTCAGCTAGGAGCTACTCCTTGCAAGGCTTAAAAAGGTCTCCAAAAAGAACCTGGTCAATAATTGCATAAATAATACAATTTAATTAATTTATAACAGTATTTTAGTAAGTTTACTGTCTACTTCGAGGGTCCGGAAAGTGCTTTTTATAATTATCCCAGATACCAAAAACAGAAAACATGTCATGCTGAAATAAGGTCAATTTCCCAACTGGGGAGTGTTGCATGACTGCATCAGCTTTGCTTAGAGCAAGGGTTCACAAACATTTTCCAAAGTGTGGACTTTTCCCCCTCCTACTTGCAATTGCTGGACTGTCTCTCTTCCTATTCATAATGTCCCTCTGGCAACTACAGCACTACCACTGCCTACATGAAAAATTAATATTAAGAAATAATGTATTTCTAGCACCTTTGAATGTGATTTAGCTGTTGGACATAAGATAAAGAACCAGCATCATGTGACCAACCAACTCTTTGTGGACCACTATAAGTCTCCATGGGTCACCAGTAGTTCATCAACCACAGTTTCAGAATGTCTGGCTAGCTGGGGCTGGACCCCAAGAAGTGATGCAGCAATCTGATGTAGTACAGCCCAAATGGCAAATGCCAGCATTGCCAAACGCAAGAGTTCAAAAATCAGAGGACAAACCAAACTCAATTCCAACTTAAAGTTCACACTGTATGTGTTCCTGCTAACATGCTCCAATCCTGAACATGGACTCTGTGGCACCCTCTACTAAAGCACTATGTTCTGTAAAGAGCAGGAAACTTGTAAGAAAACATGTCCAGGGGCTGAAGGAATACAGAGACATAAATATAGAAGTAGGAGAGGCAAGGAGGGCAAAGGCAAGGGGAAGAGGCAGAAGGTGGACCAAGCATGAGGCTGAGTAACAGGAGGAGGATTGTGAGAGGCAGGTTTAAAGTGCTTTGATGGGAGAATTTAACTGTATCTCAAGTGATTAAGGTCTTGTCACTTAGCCTTTTGAGTCAAGAGCCTCTTTGTTCTTTATGAGGGGACTGAGTCAAGGTATACGGGAGAAATTTGATAATAGGGATTAAAATTTGGTAAGATTGTAGGGTGAAAATTTACCCCAAATTCACAAATGAAGTAAGAAGGTGAAACTACCAGTTAAGTCAGTGGGGAATGAGCTAACTCACTCTAGGGATAAATTTGACCTCTAGCCATCTACAGGGTGAGCCATTGTTATATTTATTTCTATTTACGGTACTTACATGGTCACCTCTACCATAATATCTGAGTGTTTCATAATCTATAATGTATTTATCCTCACAACACCTCTGTGAGGCAGGGAAATACTACCTTCCCCATTTCAAAGATGAGAAACACGGAGATAGAGACTAGGGGCTAGATGTTAAAGGTTTTTAGGCACCTAAAGATACAGGTGGGCATTTAGTAGGATTTTCAGAAGCACCTAGGTACCTACTCCCATTGAAATCAATAGGAGTTAGGTGCCTGGGCACTTCTGAAAATCCTACTCAATGACCATCTGTATATTTAGGTGATTAAATACCTTTAAAAGATGGCCTTAAGGTCACACAAGAATCTGTGGTGGGGTTAAGAATTGAACCTGGCTCTACGAAGTACGAGGCTAACAACCTGATTGTTGGACTATCCATCCCTCTGGTTAGCCTAGTCATCTAATTAATCATTAATTAGTTATTAGTAATCATTTTAAAAGTTTCAACTTTAATTCCAAATAGGTGCATGTTAATCATTCTTTTCAAATACAAGGATACTCTGACAGAACTTGATCCTGCTCCCATTACATTTAATAACAAAATTCCCATTGCCTTCAATAGCAGCCTCACAGGATCAACTATATATTCTAATTTTCTACCACAATTTTAAATGTTAACATTTTCTTATTTACTATGATTTTACTCTCTCTCTCTCTCTCTCTCTCTCTCTCTCTCTATATATATATATATGTTCCTTCCATATAACATTTAAAATATTCCACACATTTTTTCTTTTTATATTACAGTCAAATGCTAAATGCTAGCCATTGAGGGTGGGATTTTAATAAGCGCCTAAGTGATTTAGGAACACAACTCCTATTGACTCGGCATAGTATGTGAGCTCTGAATTCACCTAAGCTCTTTTGAAAATCCCATCCTGAATTCCCCCCAGCTTTTTAGCTCATCCATCTAATATTAAACTGCAAAAATAAGACTGAAACATCAAGCAAATATTTCAGTCACTCCATGGGTGAAATCATGGAAACTCTGAAATCAATGGCTTTTGACTTCAGTCATCCCAGAACTCCCTGTTACAGATGGCTTTGGTTTGCAGCAGTTGACTGATCTTACCCATTGGCTAATCTGCTGCACAGCCGATATCTGCAGCCTTGCTCTAAAGTTATATCAAAATTACTGACATTTTAAAATTAAATACCTTTCTGACTTAGCATTTTTGGCATACACTGGATGTTGAGATAAATTTGGTAATCATATTGTTTCACACATAGGGTGACCAGATGTCCTGATTTTATAGGGACAGTCCCGATTTTTAGATCTTTTTCTTATATATGCTTCTATTAACCCCCACCCTCTGTCCCGATTTTTCATACTTGCTGTCTGGTCACCCTATTCACAGTAGGACATCACTGAAGCGGGGTAGATATTTTATTTCATCACTAGTGAACCTCTTTTGCTATGAATTCACTGATGATCAAAATGTCAGGAAATGGAAAAATGGTATTGGTTAGTGAAAAAAACCTCTGACTGAGTCAAAAAGTCTGAATACTGTGCAGCTCACATATGGTGGGTTTCTGTTTTGTTTTGTTTTTAGCTAGGGTAAACCAAACTATAAATCAATATATTGACTCTAGTTTGTGTTAAAACAGTATAGGATTTTTTCCTTGTCACAATAGCCACACATTTATTTTAAAGATTGTTTTTCTGTTGGAAAGATGAGAAAGATATTTTGAGAGGGAATTTTCAGCATATTTGGAAGTTCTTCATTCCCTTCAAACTTTGACAAATTCTCTTTTTGTGTTCACCTGAACACCGGTGAAAAGGTAGAAAAACAATATCTATTGGCTTTTCAGTGTCCTATAAAAAATGAAATAGTGGTTTTAGTTCTTTCCTACTGGACAGGTACTCTATGACAACTGGCACTCAGGCCATGTCTTCACTTACCGGTAGATAGGCTTTGCTGCAATCGATGCAGCGGGTGTTGATTTAGTGGGTCTAGTGAAGACCCACTAAATCGACAGCATAATGCTTTCTGGTCGACTCCGGTACTCCACCTCTCTGAGAGAAGTCAATGGGAGAGCGTCTCCCATCAACACAGTGCAGTGTAGACACCTAAACTGACCTAATCCACATCAATTCCAGTTACATTATTCACCTAACCGGAGTAGTGTAACTTAAGTTGACTTACTGTGGTAGTATGGACAAGGAAGTTTTAACAGAGATGCCAAAGACTGAATGCATGGGGGACTAAACCAGTAGTTCTCAAACTAGGGAGCTGCTTGTTCAGGGAAAGTCCCTGGTGGGCTGGGCTGGTTTGTTTACCTGCTGCATCTGTGGGTTCGGCTGATCGTGGCTCCCACTGGCCGCGGTTTGCCTCTCCAGGCCAATGGGGGCTGCAGGAAGTGGCCAGTGGGAGCCGCTATTGGCCGAACCTGAGGACATGGTAAGTAAACAAACTGGCCTGGCCCGCCAGGGGCTTTCCCTGAACAAGCGGTGGCCCTAGTTTGAAAACCACTGGACTAAACTATCCTCTGAGCCCTAAAGGTGGTCCTTTCATGCGAAATATTTACAAAATAGCATAAGAAAATGTACACTGCTTTCCATGCTGTATATATCCCTTGAACATAAAACATCTTTTTGAAGTGCTATCAAATCTGGCACCTTAAATACATAAGAACGGCCATACTGGGTCAAACCAAAGGCCCATCTAGCCCAGTATCCTGTCTCCTGACAGTGGCCAATGCCAGGTGCCCAGAGGGAATGAACAGAACAGGTAATCATCAAGTGATCCATCCCCTGTCACCCATTCCCAGCTTCTGGCAAACAGATAAACTTGATATGATAAATGATAAACTGGCACCTAGTTACTATAGAGATAGGCACATTACAAGTGCATGTGTAGTTAAAATAGATTACATTAGACTAGAGAGATAGACTACTGAGAAAACAACACTAAGGGCTAATGAAAAAATATATTTATCATAGGAGACCATTCGTAGACTGAGTGCAGTATTGATTAGATAAATCAGCTAGAGCTTTGGGATAACAAGATTGCTTCTGACTTTAAGTTTCTTTAAGTTTTGTACTGTAGCAAAAAAGACCTCAAAACTTTCAAGCTCTAAGTAACAATGGTACTAGCATAAACCCTATAGTTTTTCTCCCCATTGAAGAATTAAATAAGCCAACAATGATAAATAGAGACAGATGAAAAATAATAATAATAATTTATTGCAATTTTTTAAAAGTTTTCCACAAAATATTGGTTGAAATTTCAAAATATTTTACCCAGCACTGATGGTTATCAAGTATAAAAAACACTGCAAAAATTTCACACCACAGAGCTGATGAAAAATTTAGTTTTTTACTGTGGAAGATGTAGATCACAAGGTAAAATGAACTATAGGTCTGACCCTGAAAGGACCTTTCTACCTGCAGAATCCTGCACCAATGAGGAGCCTCACTGAAAACAAAGGGGTCTGTACTGGTGTATAGGTCCACCCATGCAGATCTCCATGCAAAATTGGGGAAAAGAAAGATGCATTAGATGAAAACAAAATTACATCTAGTTCTTAATTAGATGAAAGCAGTGTAATTGACCAACAATATGGAAATAAGAACAGGAGTAATTGTGGCACCTTAGAGACTGAGGCTTTGGCTACACTTGCATTTCAAAGCGCTGCCGCGGCAGCGCTTTGAAGCGCTAAGTGTAATCAAAGCGCCAGCGCTGGGAGAAAACTCTCCCAGCGCTGTCCGTACTCCACTTCCCTGTGGGGAATAACGGACAGCGCTGGGAGTGCGGCTCCCAGCGCTGGGGCTTTGACTACACTGGCGCTTTGCAGCGCCGCAATTTGCAGCGCTGCAGAGGGTGTGTTTTCACACCCTGCTGCAGCGCTGCAAATTTGTAAGTGTAGCCAAGCCCTAACAAATTTATTTCAGCATGAGCTTTCTAGAGCTACAGCTCACTTCTTCGGATGCATAGAATGGAACACACAGACAGGAGATATTTATACATACAGAGAACATGAAAAGGTCCTCACCCACAACTATTTCACATTCGGGGACAATATATACCTTCAAGTCAGTGGCACTGCTATGGGTACCCACATGGCCCCACAGTATGCCAACATCTTTATGGCTGACATAGAACAACGCTTCCTTAGCTCTCATTCCCTAACGCCCCTACTCTACTTGCGCTACATTGATGACATCTTCATCATCTGGACTCATGGAAAAGAAGCCCTCGAGGAATTCCACCGTGATTTTAACAATTTCCATCCCACCATCAACCTCAGCCTAGACCAATCCACACAAGCGGTCCATTTCCTAGACACTACTGTGCTAATAAGCGATGGTCATATAAACACCACCCTATACCGGAAACCCACTGACTGCTATACTTACCTACATGCCTCCAGCTTCCATCCAGGACACACCACACGATCCATTGTCTACAGCCAAGCTCTAAGATACAACCGTATTTGCTCCAATCCCTCAGACAGAGATAAACACCTACAAGATCTCTATC
This sequence comes from Mauremys mutica, assembly GCF_020497125.1. NCBI lineage: Eukaryota > Metazoa > Chordata > Testudines > Geoemydidae > Mauremys > Mauremys mutica. The sequence goes on from NC_059077.1 coordinate 50,625,679, forward strand.
AAGCATTCTTAAAACTACAATACCCACCTGCTGAAGTCAAAAAACAGATTGACAGAGCCAGAAGAGTACCCAGAAGCCACCTACTACAGGACAGGCCCAACAAAGAAAATAACAGAACGCCACTAGCCATCACCTACAGCCCCCAACTAAAACCTCTCCAGCGCATCATCAAAGATCTACAACCTATCCTTAAAGATGATCCCTCACTCTCACAGATCTTGGGAGACAGGCCAGTCCTCGCTTATAGACAGCCTCCCAACCTGAAGCAAATACTCACCAGCAACCGCACACCATACAACATAAACACTAACCCAGGAACCTATCCTTGCAACAAAGCCCGATGCCAGCTCTGTCCACATATCTATTCAAGTGACACCATCATAGGACCTAATCACATCAGCCACGCCATCAGGGGCTCGTTCACCTACCAACGTGATATATGCCATCATGTGCCAGCAATGCCCCTCTGCCATGTACATTGGCCAAACCGGACAGTCTCTATGCAAAAGAATAAATGGACACAAATCTGACATCAGGAATCATAACATTCAAAAACCAGTGGGAGAACACTTCAACCTCTCTAACCACTCAGTGACAGACTTGAAGGTGGCAATTTTGCAACAAAAAAACTTCAAAAACAGACTTCAAAGAGAGACAGCTGAACTTGAATTAATATGCAAATTAGACACAATTAACTCAGGCCTAAACAGGGACTGGGAATGGTTGGGTCATTACACTAATTGAATCTATTTCCCTATGTTAAGTTCTCCTCACACCTTCTATGGGTCATCTTATTTATCATTTCAAAATTCTTTTTTCTCCTGCTGATGATAGATCATCTCAATTGATTAGACTCTTCCTGTTGGTATGCATACTTCCACCTTTTCATGTTCTCTGTATGTATAAATATCTCCTGTCTGTGTGTTCCATTCTATGCATCCGAAGAAGTGTGCTGTAGCTCACGAAAGCTCATGCTGAAATAAATTTGTTAGTCTCTAAGGTGCCACAAATACTCCTGTTCTTTTTGCGGATACAGAGTAACACGGCTGCTACTCTGAAACATGGAAATAAGAGTTAGGGAAGTTCTTTTTCTAATTCATTGGCATGTTTGCTTGTACTTGGAGCAAAAATAATATGTTTAAGTCTGGAGTGCAGAACATTTTTCAGCTTGATATAGAACCCATCTCCAAGGCTATTTTCTGATTTGCTAGTTCACATTAAAGTTGGCAAGTCTAGAATTCATCTTAGTTCATCTTTATTCAAGTTTCATTGATAAGCAATTAATTTGTTGAGATGGACCAAGGCAAATACCTTTAGGGAAATAATTTTGTATTTAAATGACTGACGTCAATGTTTGTTTAAAATGACTATTGACCATTATGGCACCATTGTTTCACATATTCAAAAACTTAAATTTGCAACTGGAACAACATCCCATGTGTAAAAAAAACTGCTCAAGAAATAAAGCGATATTATTGGATCCAAGGGTTTCAACTCTTCAACTTGCTTCCAAAGATGCATGAATTGTAACAGCTCTACACATTCACATTGTTTTCCATCATTCTCTTTGTTTGAGCCAAAGACCACTGAAGTCAAAAGGAGTTTTCTATTGACTTCAATGGACGTAGGACCTGTGTGTGCCCTCTATTGCGGAAAAAGAAGGAAAGATAAATTGTGTTCTGGCTTCCACAACCTTTGATTACCTCTCAAAATGTTCTGTCAGCCACATGAGACAAACCTCAAGAAAATAATTTGGAATACTGTGCTTTAATTGTTATGGGTGGGTGAACTTTTAAAAACTTCTTAATAACTTTTCATGTTCTTTTATCCAGATTCTACCACTCTTACTCATGCTGAAGAGTAGTTTACTCCACAAGTAGTCCAAGTGAGATCAGTGTGGCTCCTTATGGAGTAAAGTATTACTTAGTGTGGGTAACAGTAGCAGAACTTTGCCTTTGTTAAGCGTAACGTATCTGACAGCGGCATACAATATGACAACATGAAAGACAGCTGCTCTAACAAGGACACATGCAATTATGTGAGAGAGTATGTGCGAGTATACTGAAAGTGTATCTGGCTCCTGTGTCCTCACCCTTCAGAGCTGAATAATTGGAGCCTACTCAAATGAGACTAAAAACCTGGAAAATATAGCATGGGATGCTCTGCTTCAATAAAATGTTGGTTTTTTTTTATCGTAAAATGTGCCCTTTATCTATAACTGGGCTATACAATTAAGTTGCCTTGCTTTCAGCAGTTACTGAAATTTTCAATAGAGTTAACAATGCTTTTATAGCACAAAAAACAAATCAAAATACTGACAATGTAAGATGACTCATATTTTTAAAAGCTAAACAAATACCTTATAACAAAACTTAATAATTTAGAAGAAATGTTTAAATACAAAATAAACTGGAAAAAACTGAATTATAGCTAAATAATGTATTGTGAATTGTTTATGCTTTATTCTCAAGCTCAGAGCTAGTATCTCTTTTATGGGGCACGTTAGCCTCAGGCAACCTTTGACTAGGTAATTGCAGTGGGAGGGAATGTTTGTGGTAGAGTGTCAGTGAATGTGCAGAAAGAACAGGTGTGCATGGATTCTAACTCCCCACAGAAGACCTTTGTGGTTTACATGTCAGGTATAAACCAAAATTAGATTAAAGTGGTGGCTTGGCCATAGAAATAAAGATTTTTTGAAAACAATTCTAGGCACCATTATATTTATGATGCTGGGGGAAGAAGAGAGACTAAAAATTGACAATCAGTCCCCAAAACAATGTTGTTGTTAATATATTGCCTATTGCAATATTTCTGTGCCAAGCAAAATATCTGATATGGACCCTCTATTGGAAATGCATCCCTGCTTGGATTAGATCTAGCTAAAAAGAAAATGTTAGTGCTGCTTCTATTTAGAGTTGGAGTCAGTGTAGATCAGAACTCAGCTGACTGGCAGTAGTTAAAATGGAAGCAGGGATAATGTTCCTTCTTTCAAACCTTTTTTTTAATTATTATTTAAAAGCATGCTACATTGAAAAATAATGCTTGAAAGCCGCATTCCCTTCTGTTTAAAGCATCTAATTTATATATTTCAAATTCACTAAAGGTGATACACTCAGCAGACACTGCATTTGTAAATTTGAAAAGCTACTTTTTTTTTTTAAGTAACACTTTTAGTCACAAAGAGTGAGATAGCTCAGTGGTTTGAGCATTGATTTGCTAAACCCATGGGTGTGAGTTCCATCCTTGAGGGGGCCATTATAGGGATCTGGGGCAAAAATCTGTCTGGGGATTGGTACTGCTTTGAGCAGCAGGTTAGACTAAATAATCTCCTGAGGTTCCTTCCAACCTTGATATTCTATGATTCAGAGACTAGGTAGGAGTCAGCAAAAGTATTTTTAAACATCTCTACCAACTGTGCTATCACTGGCAGATATCTGGTTGGGTATTAATTCTGTTGACTCCAATGGAAGATGATGAGGCACACTGCTGGATTGGGCAATAGGTCTTTATTTCCATTTATGTATCTACCCTATAGACATAGATATCTATATGTACATATGCAGAGAGAAAAAGCAATTCTTTCCCTGACACTAGCATGTTTATTCTTCAGAGTGCTCATTAAGGTTTCACTCTTGGCCACCTCCTTTCTGCTTCTCCTATAGCACTATGCCAGTAACAGGCTTAGAATCAGGAGTGGGGTGGAGTGTGGACCTTTACATGGAGATGGCATGTGATGCCCACAAATGGTAGGCAAAAGAGATTGGAATGACCATAAGGATGTTTGCCTTTCCAACACTAGATGGCTCAAAAATGTAACTTTTCTGGTGAAGAATACCATACTAGCAGAAAAAATAATGGGCTCCTACAATGAATCTAACCTCTTTTTTTCAATTTCCCTTCTATTTGTTTTTGTTGTTTGTATTTGTAAGGTTTAGATGAATGTAAGTATATGCATTTCAGGACACAGACACATGCAAACATATATATTTCTAAGTATGTATCTCTCTGTCTCTCTCATGTACGCACACACACAAAAGCAACTTTCATGGCTCGAATGTACCTGATTTCCAAAATTATTATGTGTCCTTTATTTTTATCATATTTGTAATGGGTTCAAGGGAGATAATCATTTCCAAATAGGCAAAACACAGAAAGGCAATCATGTAGTATTTTTTATCCAGAAATGGCTAGTGATGCCACTTGATGGGAATTTACTCCTTTAAATGGAGTTTGTGAATTGTTCAAACTGGTAGGTTCAAAGTCAAAAGTAATCTTCAGAAATTGGGATTATTACAACATTTCAAAGCCCTGATTTCCCTGGGAAAATACCCACTCAGATTCAAGTGTGGGTACTGTCAACATAAGCACATAATTTCTTCTCAATTGTCATCACAGTGTGTGGGGACAAAAGCCATTTCTTAGGATGGCAGGACATGAACTATATGGTGAAGCTATGACCTAAAATTTATAGGGCCAGATACTCATCTTGTGGAATTGGTATAGCTCTATTGAAGACAACTGAGCTAAATCAAGTTTCACCAGAGGAGTATTTCGCCTGTAGTTTTAAAGAGCAAGGCCAACATTTTGATTTACACTTGGAACTAAATTAAAGGATACTGGAGTTTTGAACTGATACAATAAGTTCCCTGCGGCCAACAGGGTAGTTTTATTCTGCACAAGCTGTAGTGTCTGAGTTGTATTGAAGGTTAACCTCCAGGCAAGTTCTTACAACAATCCATTCTGGAGGTGACAAAGGCATAGATAGCTGTAGGGAGAAATAGTACACCTCTCCCTCGATATAACGCTGTCCTCAGGCACCAAAAAATCTCAGCACGTTATAGGTGAAACCACGTTATATTGAACTTGCTTTGATCCACCGGAGTGCTCAGCCCTGCCCTCCCCGGAGCACTGCTTTACCGTGTTATATCTGAATTCGTGTTATATCAGGTCGCGTTATATCGAGGTAGAGGTGTAATAATCATCCTCTTCAACACTGATGAAGATGCACTTTTGGCATCCAATTCATCTGAAGTAATCAAAGATCCATGAATACCCCAAAACTGAGACGAGATAGGCAAACCCCATCATGTTGGCTAGACATCATCTCCACAATATTCTCTAGATACTTCAAAACAAACAACTATCATTACCTCTGTCTTATCTGGAATGAGAGTCAGTCATAACTCTAAGAAGTGTTGGGTCAGAAGACAAACCAACCAACCAGATTGCCTTATCACATAACAGGACAGATCTCTTGTCTAAAACATCAGCTGATATGTCTTATACAACAGACCTGCAAAATAGCTAGGTCCTGATTTCAAGAGGATGTTTAAAGATAGAGAGAAAGAGAGAAATGCATAGGAATGTGTTATCAGAACACATACACTTTTGTAATCAACAGCCACGAAATCAACATCCATGAAACCCTACAAAAAAGTTTATACTTGAATTTTTTTTTGGAGAAAACCTTGTTTGTTTTTTAAATGTTGAGATGGCAAGCCCTTCTGAAAGCAAAATTGCAGATGTGCTAGCTAAATGCAAAGCTTGTAATGTAATATCCTAATATCATTGCTATCTAATGACCTTGCAAAACTAATTACTAATATAAGAAGCCATTTAAATATTGAAGATTTATATTAATGGGGATTTACCATCATCATCCTGGCAAATCCCACAGGGATGTATCCTCCTTGCAGACAGAACACCACCTGGATCAGTCTTTGCTGAGATGCCTAGGTGGTCTGGCTGCATATTCAGTTTATGTCCATCGTTGGCACCCCACAGTATTTCTGGCACCAGCTTCTCCAGTAAAGAATCTGGATAGGCAGCATCAGCCAGAGTCTGCAGGATCAGTTACATTGATAGGAAGATCATTTCAAGACAATCTTCAATTGTTCTTTGTCTGCAGTCCCTCTTCCATTTGAAGAGTGGCAGAAAGTTGAGGACACTTGCAGAGCACCTGCTGCTGCCATGGTTTCAATGGCCTCTGTCAGGTCACTGTGACATCAAACTTGCTATGAAACTGCAGATCTAGAGAACTATGCTTATATGAACTCTATTGTACTGAAGTGAAATGTGGATGCTGAGGAAGGCTAAAGAACACTGGATTGATGTTTTTGATTCTCGTCATCTTCATCAGCTGCTCCAAATCAAGTGGCAGAACAACATCGGAAATGAGGATATTTAAAGCTGAACCCAGCACTGGTTCAGTTTCAGTGATTTTCTTGATCTGGACATATTAGAATGGAAGATCAACAAATTCTGAAGCCACTACAAGTCCGGCAACCACATGGATGCCAAAAGTTTTGGTGGCACAATAAGATTGCCAGTGATGAACATAAACTGAATGGGGAATTAATTAATTAAAACATAAGCAACCCCCTTACCCAACTGAGGAAGACAAAAAGAATCATTTTCCAAAAATTATGAAGAATCATCAACTTCTTTAATAACTATTTAAGATAATTTTTTAATTTTAAAAGACTATTTGAACTAAAAACTTTTATATAAAAAGAGTATTTGGAATTTTTAAAAGTGGAATTTCATTTCCTGTTAAACCCTAATAAAACTAAAGAAATATTTCAGAAAATGGACTGAATAAAAACAATTTTTAAAACTATAACTATAAATATTATCTGAGGCTTTCCAGCCACAAGAGAACAAAGGCCATTAGAAGTGTGTGGCACATTCATGAAATATACTGAATATTCAGGACCTGAAGGTGTCATCAAAAACAACCCACAAAGGAATGGAGCCAGTGAAAGGATTACAGCAATCAACTATGAATATAAACAAGACTGAAATTTCATGAAAATAGGAAGCAGAAGAGTATAAAATTCTGAAGTGAGCATCCATTACTCCTACTCTCTGCTATTCTGTTCAAGCACTCCTCAACTCATCCTGTGCATCTCTACAAGCAAGCTGCCACAGACAGCTAAGAAGACAAAGAAGAGAACAGATAAAAGACAAACTTCTAGCCCAGATGACAACCAAGACTTCATCATAGTGAGATGGAAGTAGCCAAAAGCACTACCAAGGGATAAGTTTTCAAAACTCTTGAAATGAGTTTATTGGAGTGTTGAAATTTACATCAAATTTGGACCCATGATTATTTTAGGAAATAAGACTTTGGTCTCAGTTTACCATGAGAAAAGTGCCACACCAAAGGCTGGGTTAACTCTCAAAAGTGTAATCTTTGGTCAAAGCTCTCCACAAAGAAGCACACTAAGACCCTGTCAGAAGTAACCAGTTTGTCATTTGTGTTGTTTTGTTTAATGCTGTATTTTTCTTTCTTTAATAATAAAATAGCCATGGTTAATAATTGTGATTATTTTGCTTGGTTTTAATTGCAATCTCCATGAAGGTATTTAAAGACCCCTGTGACTAAAATGGTGGGGCCCTTTATTCTTGGTAAATTGAGACCAACGTCTTATTTCCCCAAATTATTATGAGCCCAGACTTGATGCCTCATAGGAAAATAGAAACTGTTCATGGGTGAGCAAAATAATTTTGTTTACAAGTGGATCCTGCCAGGTTATCATGTTATAATGTGAAACAATTTATCAATGGGTAAAATAAGCAATCTTAACTAAATCCTAGGGAATCAAGGAAAGTGTTTTAAATCAGTTAATTAGAAGAAGTAGTCAAGTAAGAAGTTGTCTTAAAACAAGCCAATTAGCAAATAATAAGAATCTTAAATAAATTAAATCTCATCATTTCTATGATTATCAATGTTTAGCCCCCATCTCCTCTCCATGAATATGTGATCTGACCACGTAGTGATTAACAGGAGAACTTGTTAATATCTTAAGTTACAACAGTGGGAGTTGCATCCCTGAACTGTCAATAAGAAGCATAATTAGTAAGAGTGGGGTACCATTTCTTGTTTCTCTAGACTAAATATTTTTAGTAATTTTGGGGCTAAAACTACCTGGTACTTGATAATATACAATACCGCTTTCCATACAACATGCCAAATGCAAATAAATGTTTTTTAAAAAACTTTGCTTTACATTTGCTGTTATCACTAATCAACATTGCACTGGACTTTTAAACCTGCAGAATTTTGAAAACGAAAACCAGAGTGCCTGAAAAGTTCTCCTATATTCTCACAGCTTTGGTATTAACAATTATACTATACATAGGCAAATCAAGTACTAAATTTGAAAATGTGTAAAATATTGTTAAAATGTATCCATAACCTGTATTTTATGCACAAAGAGAATGTGATAAATCTATAAATATAAGTAGAGTATTAAAATAATTATACATTTGACAAAAGAAAATTAAGCAAAATTATTACAGAAAATAGGCCAATTTTTAAAAAAATATATCATCGCATCTCATTTCACATTTGCAATTAGCCTGTGCAATCAGTTGCTAAGGAGATTTACTAGAAGTGTAGATTATACCATTTATATTGCTAACTATCTGATTTGCCCAGAAATTGGGCCTACATTTAAATATTATAATCTCTGTCTGCAATTAATTGTTCCTGCAATTTCTGATCAGGATTGACGGTGCCAAATTCTGGATGTAAATTTCAAAGCTGAACTGAGGCTCCTTTAAAAGTGTTGCCCTTTACATATTATCAAGAAAAATGCAATCTTTAGACCTCCATTTGACATTACAATTGCCTCTAGGTTATCTACCGCACGGGAGGCAATTTAAAAATCACATTCAGAATGTGATTAAAAAAAAATTAAATCTGCTCATGCTTGGTATTAGTGGCCTTGCCATAAGAGATATAGTAAGCTACTGACCTCTAGCTGAGAAAAACAAGATAACTATTTTACTCCAGTCGTTCTAAAATACACTTTCTTCACATATGTAAGTTGCTTAAACTTCAGTAATTCCTGACTGCAGGGAAAACATTAATATATCCCAGAGGTTTCATTCTAACTACTTACAATGACCAAGAAAGGCGTAATTTTTAAAGATGCATTTTTTCCAGTACCATTTAGTTTGCATCTCTAGATGAACTCAGTGTAGGTTTAAACTGAGATGACTGGCAGTTAAAATGTCAGAAGCCAGACAGAAGCAGCAGGTGCTACTGTTCTTGCTTTCACAGGTTTTCCATTTAAAAGTGTGCATCACTGAAACCTAAAGCTAAAAAACCACCTTTCCTTCTCTTTGAAACATCTAATTTATTTATTTATTGGCTGAATGTGAAGGTGATCAGCACTTTACATATACATTGAATGTATATATATTTTAATGGGTTTTTAGATCTTTATTCATCGTATGAAGTGACAGATTTTGTTTGGGGCTGAAGAGCAGGTCTCCCTTGGGGATTGTGTTCCCTTTTCCTCCATTTCTGGCATTATTTTTTCTTCCTAAGATATTGGACCATTGGGCAGCCAGTTGGCCATGGAAGACATTAGAACTGTGTAAATTGCCTGAAATAGTAAATAAAAGTTAGACAACTGAGTGTCTGAAAAATAATGGCAGGTGGTTACTAATCACCAGTAATGGGAAGCAAAAATCTATAGGGACTCTCAAAGGATATGGCAATCCTATCCTACTCAGGATAAGTTCACATCAAGACTATCATAAAGCTGTCAGGCCATGGTAGAAAAAAGGGAAACATCAGTAAGTTTTGCTTGGTGCAGTAAAGCATCCTTGAAAATATTTATACATTTTGGGCCAAATCCTGTGGACATTCTCAAAATTGGTTCTTCTGCAAAGGCTGGTCGGATTCTGGTTTTGTTCCAAACTATTTTTCTTCTGTTCCCCCCATGAGTGCAGCTCAGTATTTCTTGATGGTGTCTCTTTCTGTGCTACTACACCAAGGAGCAAAGTTAGAGTAAGCTTGAATGCATGTTCTCTTTTTTACTGTAATGAATGCAGTACTTTGCTATTAGACGTTTGGTCTCTGAAAGACATTTCCTTTTTTTAATGCAAAGGTTATAAACTAATATGAGTATGAAGTACTAATGTTGGTACACCGCTACCTCAATATAACGCCACCTGATATAACACTAATTCAGATATAACGCGGTAAAGCAGTGCTCGGGGTGGGGGGCTGCACACTCCGGTGGATCAAAGCAAGTTCAATATAACACAGTTTCACCTATAACGCGGTAAGATTTTGGCTCCCAAGGACAGTGTTATATCAAGGTAGAGGTGTAACTGTCAGATATTTTGGATAGATTTATGGTACATCCAGGAAAGGTGAAATTATTGTTTCCTATTTTTACCTGACAACCAATTATACTAAACACACATGCATAACCACATCTGTCAGTACCTTTTCAGTTTTATTGCTATAATGGCAGATTTTGCTTTTATTATCTGGAGTCTTGGAATTTATTGCAAAAGAAAGTCACTACAGGATAAAACCACTGAGATCTGCCCTAATGTTCTCAATAATATTTGAGAGAGAAAGACTTAAAACAGAACAATATGGGCCAGATTATGATACCCTACTCATGCTGAGTGAATAGACTCTTTCAATTAATTTAAATCAATGGGTCTACCCAAGAAGCAAGCTATCACTAATTCCATGTCAGCAAAACTGTCCATATGGATATACTATATTTTGTATCATAAACTCTTTTATAGAATGCAAAAACTGAAAATACAATTGACATGTGTGAGATATGTTTATGGTTCCTTTTATTAAAAAAAAAGTTCTACGAATAATAAATACAAGTGGAAACATTTAATACCCTGAAAAAAACAACAACAATTGTTGAAAACATTCAAACCTTGAGGCAACAGTTACTTTAACTGCTAGAATAAGACATTCTGCTAACCATTTGGAACCTAAATATATGCTATAAATGGCCATTAGTGTAACTATGTTCCAATTATCCATAACCCAGGAGAATGTTTTAATAAATAATTTCCATTCTGTCTGCATTTTTAAAAAATGATTCCCGTAAGCGGTGTATGTATTGTAAACAAATCCATAATAAAAATTTGACCATGCTATTAATTCAGCTGTTTGCAGCCTCCAGTATAAAGTCAATGTGCACTGAACAACATTCGAAATTAAAAAAAAGAGAAATTAAATACGTATGTATAAATCAATCACTAAACCTACTCTTGAACACCTGTGGGAGGACAGACCTCCAAATTGATGCAAAAATGGTTATTATGGTAATTATAATAACATATCATTCTGATTATTACAAACCTGTCTTTGCCTTTACTGAATTTTAGAACATATTTACAATTATTTTTATGCATACAATGCTTGGAAAACAATAGCATACGTGCTTATATTTATAGTTGCTTACTTTATTAAATTAAACATTTGGACTAATTAAAAAAAACTCCTAGGAAATCTGTTTTCTCCCAAAAAATGAGAGGCACAAAAAGCATCAAAGAGAATGCCCCTGTCTTGGCCATAAACCTGTACATATAGTTTCTAGGTCCAATTGCACAGACTCTGGAATGCAGCTTTATAATGTCTATTTTGCTTTAATATTCTATATAGTTTGAATTTTATATTGTGTTAGAAAGATATAGCTAAATGTTAGTTATTGCTGTTTGTCCCATGCATAGACTATGTGGTAGGAGTTTTAATTGAGAATTGTAGGTAAATCTACTGTAGGATGTTAAACCGAAGCTACTAAAGTTACACATTTTTAAAACAGCAGGTCCAGTAAACTTACAGCCAAGAGTTTTAAAGGAGCAGGCTGAGGCTCTCGCTGGACAATTAATGTTGATTTTTAGTGAGTCATGGAGCACTAGGGAAGTTCCACAAGACTGCAAGAAAGCTAATGTTGTGCCAGTTTTTAAAAAGGCTAAATAGGACGACCCAGGTAATCACAGGCCTGTCTGTCAGGCTGACATTGATCCCAGACAAGATAATGTAATAAGTACAAATCAGCCTGGGTTTATGGAAAATAGATCCTGTCAAACTATCCTGATATGTTTTTTTTTATGACAATACAAGTTTGGTTAACAAAGCCAATAATGTTGATGTAATATATTTAGACTTCTGAAAAGTCTTTGACTGCACAACATTTTGATTAAAAAAGCTAGAATGTTATAAAATTAAAAAGAATGGGCTCTTCAATCTAGCAGAGAAAGGTATAACATCATCCAATGGCTGGAAGTTAAAGCTAGACAAATTCAGGAGGGAAATAAGTGTTAAATTTTTGACAACGAGGGTAATTAACTATTTTAACGATTTACCAAGGATCACAGTGGATTCTCCATTACTAACAATTTTTAAATCAAGATCAGATGTTTTTTCTAGAAGATTTGCTCCAGGAATTATTTTTGGGACATTCTATGGCCTATGTTATACAGGAGGACAGAGAGGATGATCACAGTGGTTCCTGAAGTATGATGGGTGAGAATCTATTAATCTAGATTGTAATCTGGGGAACTGTTTGGTTAAAGGTAAACTACCATAGAAATGTCTTCTAAAAAAGAAGGTTACAATTGCCTTGTTAAGGGATGTGAATATATTATTTTCTACAATGTGAAAGCAAAATGATGTATGGCACCTGTTTTTTCAAGGCAATAAATGCTGACTTGGGAGTCTTTGGTTACCCCTTCCCCTCCCCTCTCCCGTCCCTCGCTCCTGTCCCTCCTGAGAAAAACCTCAGTTTTAAACTCACAAAGATTTCTGGAAATATGCTTTGTGACACTGATTTCTTTTATAAAGTCTAAAGTCTTCATTTGTTTAACTTTAAGGAAAATATGTATAGTGGTGAAATTTTTTGGTTACTTCTAAACTTATGTTTCAATTTAAAGGTGAAAACCTGTTTGTTTATTCCCTAAATGCTTAAGATGCAAAAGCTTCTTTTGTGATGTTCTTTGGCAAATGTTTTGTATCTAAATGCAGTCATCTAAAATAATAACTTACAATGCCATTACTGTGTGAGTAGTAATACGTTTTATGTACCAATATAGAATCAAGTGACCTTGCTAAAACTGGTTACTAATATAAGAAGCTATTTGAACATCAGATATTTATATTAATTGGGGAATTAATTAGTTATCTAAAAATCACAAAGACAACAATCACCTCTTCAAGGATCATTAAGAAGACACACAATGATTTTTTTTGATGACCACTTGAGTTGAAGACTCTCTTTGAGAATTTTTAAATAGACTATTTTGAAAGCTCAGACTTGCATAGAAAATAAGAATGTGAGTGACTTATGAATATCTTGCTTGTTTTTGATAGTGGTGTCCCCTTGATCACCTCATGTGACTACTATAGTGAGGATCATGTCCCTGGAGCAGTATGTCACTTCTTTTTTCTCTAGACTATGTTGATATAAAATTACATGGCACTCAACACCTTAAAACATCCCTTTCTCTAACATCTGCCATTAACATTTGCAAAAGGAAGAGTTCTGGAATTAATTTATTTTAAAGCATATTAAGACCGCTGATGCAATATTAATGCATATGGGTGGGTATATGATATCCTAGAATGATTAATTACCAGAAAAATCACCCAAAACCATTTGGTACAAAGGCACATTAAAAAAAAGTATTTATTTTTTCAAAATAGCTAGCACATTTTATCATATACTTATCAAAATCTCAGCAGGGTTGCTTGTTCACAAACAAGCTACTTTTTATATGCATTCTATTGCAGAGTTCAAGGGAGAAATAATTTCAATAAATGGAGAACTGTAAAGTTTTATGTCCCGCATCTAATAGCTTTGGATCTGGCACATTGCATAGATATGTATGATATTATAGTATCAGTGAATGTCATTGTGGTTTATGATTCCTTTCTGTTCACCTTGACTTTTATCTGTGGAACTCTAAGCATATAGATCCACATAAAACAGACAGTACATATTAACCTGCAGGCTACCAGCACGGAGGTTACTACTTTCTGTAAATGCAACCCAAATATCAATTGCCTCATTATCTTACCTTATCTTTTTTTTGTTTTTCATCCTGGTAGATGGTCCAGTGCTCCCCATCATTACTGTAAGCAAGTTTATAAGAGCCCACAAACTGTACATGACCAAAATCTTTAGCTCCTTGAGTAATTATGCCAGTCACTTTTGTAGGCACAAGGAGGTCAATCTATAAACAAACAAACAAATAAGAAAGTCAAACATAGTTATAATATTTTAAATTCAGCAACTGACTTTGTGTCACACAAAAACATAAAGATACATTCTTGATCATGTCATAGCAGCTATGATGCCCAAGAGCACAAGCTAATTTAGGAAAGCCCTGAGTTTTGTAGAGAAACCACCTGAACAATTGTTTAAGCTGATTTCCAAAATGTCTTCTAACTTACAAGAGCCTACTTAGACCAGTATTTTCCAAGATCTGGAATATAAATATTGGATTGGCTTTACAAGAATCCTACATCTTGGATAGGACTTCCTCATTCCTAATAAAGAGATTTTAGAATTACTTGTGCATTATTTCTCCAGTCCTGATTTTCAGTATTCATATGCTTCTGCAGCCTCAAAGTTAGGATTTCCACACAATCATGGTCTGTTATATGACATGTGCTGTTTGGGCATTTTGTTTGTTTTGTGATACGTGTGAGTGTATAAATGCAGCCTACATTCCTTATTTCCTAGAGCTGCTAATGGGTTCCTCTTGTGTGGAACTTTAATTTTAGTTGCTCCCCTCCCAGCTCCCCAGCTCTCAAACTAGGGGCCAGATCATCAGCTGGTATAATTTTGTTTGGTTCTATTGACTTCAGTGAAGCTACATTTATTTGCACTAGCTGAGGGCTTGGAGATTTCTAAAATGATTTTGGCACTTTAACTGCATCTATTGCCCAATATATACGTACCCCCGTGAATTTTAGTTTTTGCTCCAGGTTAAATCATTTCCATATTTATGCTTATACGTTCTAAGTAGCAAATGCATTTTTTTTTTTACAAAATAGTCTCCTGCAAATTGGATGTCTGTGACACCCCAATACCAGAGAGCAAGGGGCTCTCTGGTATGTAGCAGTGAGTTTCAGCTGGCCTAACCAGCTCAGTGCACCCTACACATTGTTTCATGATATTTATTTAAAAGGTGTCTTGGAAAAGTAACTCACTGATCGTTAATATTCTTGTGTGATGTAAATATGGTTAACATGCAAAAAACTACGCAGATGTGCTGGAACGATGTTCTTCAATTGTGTTTGGCAGACAGTGCCATAGGTGCTGGAACTAGAGGTGCTGGGGGTGTTGCCGCACTCCCTGGCTTAAAGTGGTTTCCATCATATACTGAGTTTACAGTTTAGTTCAACGGTTCTCAGCATCCTCACTATACAAATTGTTCTGTATCCCTGGATAGTGCCTAAACCCAGCTGGTCCTAGAACAAGGTTCCACAGGCTTGAATATGTCTCCAATGTAAATTAAGCCAGGTGTTACCTAAGACAATAAAAAGCATATTGACATGCAAGGTAAAAAAAGCTATCAGGCAGGCAAGTGGGGGAAGATGACCACTTAATCTCCATGGGGGATAGAGACTGCACCCCGGGAAGCCTTCCTGCCTCTTCAAACAGGGTCAATGAACTTTGGGAAGATATATGAGAAAGCAAAAGCCAGTTATATGATCCTTTACCTGAGGAGATAAAGAAACCAAGTGCTTTGGGCTCTATGTTGGATTCTGGCTGAAGACTGGGCAGCCTTGCTGGAAGAATGACTGTGGTGAGAAAACTACTTTGAATAGAAGACTCTAGTTTGTTAAATTGGACTTTAATCTTAGAACCAGAGTTTTCCTTTTGTTTGTTTGTTTGTAACCTTTTCTATCCCTGTCCCTTCTATTTGGGCATCACTTAAATCTGTGTGCTAGTTTTAATAAATCAATTAATTGTGGAGGGTATGTTAACACCTGTTAAACTAACAAGGTGATGTATATTGTCTCTTCAAAGGAGCAGTGAAATTGAGCAGTTACAATGAGAGATGCTGAACATGGCAGAACATGTTTTTCAGGAGAACTTGTGGCTGGAATGGTAGTTGAGGTCCCATTGCAAAGAATAACTGGCGGGCGGAAGCCAGGGTAAGACCTTCTTGCTTGTATGCTGGCTGCTGGCGTCTAGATTGTGAGCCACAGCAGCATAGCATAGAATTGCAAGGCAGGTGGTGACTGAACCCCTTATGTCTGGCTGAACCCCAAGGCATCACAATGTCACACCAAAGATTTTGTTTTTAATTCTGGAGCTAAGTGCTCCAATTTAGGAACATGACTCAAACCCCTCTGAAGTCAAAGGTAGCCTTTCAATGTAATTTGTATTATTAGGCATAAAAAAGCTATTTGATGATTTGCACTGACAAAAACTGAGTTGCAAATGCTATTTAAAAATAGATCATACTTTATGAAGGCAAAATACAGAGAGAAAGCTATGAAATGGGATATTTATTGTTCTTGGTGTTTTGTAGTTGAGAACCATGTGCTGTTTCACTTTCCATTGTGTTTACTGTTATTCTTTCAACCTCAGCTAGAAGTGCATTGTTCTGTATTAGTGATTACTGTATGCCTCAGTTTTTGGATGTTGACTCTGAGACTGCTCAAAAGAAGTCTGATTTTCAGAAGAGCTGAGCCACCCTCAGAAAAATCAGGCTTTTCTAAGTTGGCTGCCCAAAACTTGACACCCATTTTAAAAAAATGTATTTTGGCAGACGATAATATTTTTCCATTTAAATTAAAACATAAAGGGTCAAATTTTAGGTCAGTGTTAGGTGTTAGTGTCTTTAAATTTTGCAGGGACATATTCCCTAGGCAACATATGTGCCTTTCAGAGGTTTGGTGAAAATTGGTTATGATTTGTCAGTTAGAAACATTTTAAAAACATACTTTCCATATGCAAATGGACTTAATATGATCAAATAATGGCTCTCCTAATACATATAGCATGTGTAAAAATTGTAAGAAGTGCTACCTACTTCCATTCACAAAGTGAAGTTGTGTAGGAAAGGAATTTGGATAAGAGGCTCTGCAATCATATAGTATTATAATTGTTTCTATATAAGCTTCAATGCACATGTGTAGCATGCTGTAATATCTGATTCTTTCTCTATGCAAGATAATTAACATGGTTGTAATAGTTCAATTTATTTTCATTCAACATAACTAAAAAGTGAATGGTCCCCATCTGATGATAACCAGATCACAATAGGCCAAAGGTCCACTTTTCTCTCCCACTTCCCCATAAATAGTAAAGATGGTACTTTACTATTATTTTAAAATATTTATTTATATTCTCTCTCCTCCTGTGCTACACTCCTCCTCTTCTCTCTCTCCCTCTTCCTGCCTTCACATCTTTTTCCTCCTTTACTATTTTATGATGTAGTCATAGTGATCTGGTTCACCTTGTATTTAGCTTCCCAGATCTGAAAAAGAGCTCTGTGTGAACTTGAAAGCTTGCCTCTCTCACCAAGAGAAACTGGTCAGATAAAAAATATTACCTCACCCACCTTGTGTCTCTAATATCCTGGGATGAACATGGCTACAACAACAACACTGCATTTGAAAGTCCATTGAAGTCATGAAAAGACTTATAGTGAGTTGCAGTAGTCTACTCATGAGATCATGAAGGCTTGGATCATGTGAGCAGTTCCATGTAGGATATGAATGGGAACAGTCTTCTGTCTAGACATAGATTGAAGTAAGCATTTTTCCAACCATCGGTACCTGGAGTCCAGAAAGGCATGTACACTTGGGTCTGATTAGACAGCTGGAGGGCAGAACTTTTACTGGGAGGTGAATTAACAGTTTTTTAGGTCTTCAGAGAGTTTTCATATTCCCACCAAAAGCACCTCCAGCTTGCTCAGGTTCAGGATCAGCCAGCTTTCTGTTATCTAGTTGTTTATTCTAGCCAGGCAGATGGATAGCTCGGAAAATGGTGATATTTCTACTGGAAGCAAAATGTATGTAGAACTGAGGACTGGCTGCATATTGCTTGTATTTCAGCCATGATGTCTCACTTCCCCTCAGAGACTTCATGTAGCTGTTAGAAAGGATGGAGAAGAGGACTGAGCCTTAGGGAACTTCAAAATTGAGTGGCCTAGAGATAAAGGAACAGCTCCCCATGATTTCGCTCTGTGAGCATTTGGACAGGAATGATTGGACCCATTTCAGACCTTTCCTGTCAGACCTTGTTACATCTCTGAGGTGAGTTGTATCTAATGCTCTAGGCAGACCCAGAAGGATAAGTATGGACATATTCCCCCATCTGTGGATAGGAAGGAGTTATTTATCAGTACTGTCCTTCTTCCATGACTATGCCTGAACATTGACTGGTACAGATCAAGGAAGTGGGCAGTAGATTGGTGTGCCTCAAGACTCTTCTTTGCCAATTTATTGATTTTCTTGCTAAAATAGCAGATTTGACTCCTGTCAGTATTTTGCAGGTCTGCTAGGTCCAGAGATGTGTTTTAGTGAAATGGCAGAACTATACTGTTCTTTAGCATGGGTGGTAGTTAATATGTATACTTACGTAAGTTGAAAAAAACCCTCACCAGCTTAGTGTTTGTAGGATTGTGCCCTAAAGCTGCAGAACTTTAATTCTAACTTTGCAATCTTAGGTCAAGTTTTTCAAAAATGGAGGGAAGAGCAGTATAAAGGGGACTTAAGAGTAAACTGTAACTAAAATTAAGCTCTTAGTACTTTAGTTAGGAGCCTAAATAAGTGGCCTGATTTTCAAAAGGGCTGAGAACCAAGCAACTCCTATTAACTTCAATGGCAGCTGCTGGTTGCTCTGCACTTTTAACTAAGGCAGTGATACTCAGACTGAGGCTCACAAGCCACAAGTGGCTCTTTAATGGGTCTCCTGTAGTTCTTTGCAGCATATTATATTAAAATGCTGTGTGATTTAATTATTAACCAATTAGAATACTTGGTCAGTCATTTTGCTGTCAGAAGAATCTGATCTATCTAAATATTTCCCCTGTCATACTGTTCAAATATGAATATATAGCACTGTAGTAAATGAAACAATGAATTCACACTACTGTGGCTCTTTTGCGCAATGCTGTCCGTTTATTTGGCTCCTGAACTACTGAGGTCTGAGTATCACTGAACTAAGGTTTTAGGAGCTTTGCTTTTAGGCACTAATTTTTTAATATCTTGACCTTAATGGTCTCTTAAAGTAGCCTTGAAAGGAATGTTACTTATATTGAAAATTAATGTCTGTTTTGTTAGTATATGAAAAAAAAAACCCTTCTTAAAAAACAGATGTTGTTTGTTTGTTTTATAACCATAAAGATAATCTAGATGGATTTTATAAATATTTTATGTGGCCATCATATTCAGAGTACTTACTGAAATTCAGAGCAGGAAAAAAATCTCATTAAAATTCAAAGGATGTAAAAGGTAAAATCATAATCAACCTTTATTATCACACAGATCCAGAGTTAATAAAAATGTCCCAGTAACAGTTGTTTTATGCTTACAGAACATATCCAATGGCCTTGTAATGTTGTTCTGAAGTGATGTGGAAAGCTCAGGGATACTTTGGCCTATATTCTATCATTTTTTTCTAGCACACTTTCATGGTGCTAAGTACACATTTTTTTATTACATTGTGTTGAATAATTATACTGAAACAAGAACAAAATTATAAATAACCAAAACTAATATTAACAAGGCATCAAGGTAACAGCTGTGCTACCACATGTTCCTTTAGCCTGTTTTTCCCCAAATGGCTACATCCTGCTTGCTTTGCAGGAGTATTTCCACTGAAACCAACTTGTATGAGAAAGGAAAGCAGGATTTAACGGAGAGTATAGACAAAATATCTGAATTAAAATAATTTAATGAAAAACATACCTTCCTCTGAGGAAGTAGAATGAATATTCAGTCAGTCAATTGCAAACACCAGGTTATCAAATGGATTACCAGGGAAAGAATCTGAATTAACATTCTGTTGCTGTGTACTTTTCAGATTTGAATGTGATTAGCTGGATCGCAATCATTGCCTTCTTCAATATAGCAGAATTTAGAACTTGGCAGAGGCAATTAGGCTGTTACTGATAGGATCATTAACTGGTTACAAGAAGAACCATGGATTACAATTTAATGCATACTTCTACAAACTGCTGATCTAAAAGCAGTTTAACATCCTGTGATTCAAAGAACTCTCCTGGGCTAAACTCTCCGGCTTTCTTTGTATGTCTCCTTTTCCTGTTTTGTTTTAGTTACTAAGGGCTAGATCCACAAAGATACTTAGGGGCTTAACATCCTCTTTTGGTACCTAAGTCCACCATTCGTGCACCAATAATGTCCTCAAAACCCACCACTCAGCTGGCACCTGACTCTATGGGCATTTAAATTACCTAGCTGCCTATGTTTCCACTGGTGGGCATGCACAAAATCATCCAAGTCCGGCTACCACTGAGCTGCTCAGCATCCTAGCCCTGGCAGGATTCTTAAAGTAGGCGTTCCCTTGCCTATCACACCTGAGGGGTCTGAGGTGGTAGGCATGCTCTGAGCATGCATAACCCACACAAAAAGAACTGGGCAACTAGCTTGGGAATTTCAGGAACTGGCTGCCTGGCATGTGTGAGGGTATAAAAGGACACCCAATAGCCTTGTGGTTAGAGCACTTACCAGGGATGTGGGAGATGTAGATTCAAGGCCCTGTTCCAAATCAGGCAGAGCAGGGACTTTAACAGAGGTCTTCTGTATCCAAGGTGAGGGCCTTGGCTACAATAGGGTGGATCTCTTTTTCTCTCTGGTGTTTCTTGAGAAGTCTGGGTTTTATCCCCTAGGACACAGTCTGATCTGGCTTAGGCAGTGAACTACAGGAGAGGGTTCATGGCTAAGAATCTTGAGTGGATGGAGGCACTTCCCTTTGGCCCGTCAGTCACTTGCCTAAAGACCTAGATTGATGGGACTCAGGTGCCTAAATGCCTTTGAGAAGAGGAAACCTAAGCCCCTCCTTTTCCCTCTGCATTTCACTCCTGGCTGAGGACTTACAGAGATTATGTGGCTCCCTGCTCAACTAAATAGCATCTCAGAATCTCTCCCTTAAGCACTTCTTTCTCTACTAGGTGGTAGGGCACCAAGGGGGTTCATGTTGCAGTGCCTTGTGGAGCAGCGGCTAAGTACCTTTGTGGATTTAGTCCTGAGATATTAAAAGGCAATTCAACCATGGAAATGTGATTTGGAGGAAAGAGCTGATTTATTAACACAAAAACATATCTGAATATTTGTAATTAAATGCTCTAGATTGCTAGTTAGTTGAGCAACTTAGTGTAAATTTAAAACAGTACTGAACAGTGTTCTTATTTAAACTATGTGGAATTGGCCCTTTTTGAGAACTCTTTACTTATACTCTTTACTTACACTACTTATACAGTTGAACTCAGGAGTAAGTAATCATGTAATTGTGTATAAGCGTTTGTGGGATTGGGGCCAAAATATAATAAAGCCAGATTCTGAGATGAGTTTAGACCATTTTGCACTGCTTACCCATTTAAGAAGAAGAAAATAGTTGTAACACAGGATGAAATTTCCAGCAGCAAATTCCTTCTGTGCAGGAAGAAACTCCACAGGTGTAGAGCTAGCAAAGGTGGCATAGCTGCTTCCTATGCCCTCAGCACAGGTGACTTGTCAGAGGCGGGCTGGGGGCATGGCAGAGCTGAGCTCAGCTATGCCCAATTCTCAAATTATCCAATAAATAAGAGACCTTATGCCAGCAGTGCCAGCAACATAAAGCTAGTGCTGGAACCTTCCTTATCTTATTTACACTACGTCTGGGTGGCCCTGAATCAGGGAGTTGTAGCTGGCTCCCTGGAGCCACCACTCTCCACTCCAAGCATTTGATATGGTGGAAAATTGGAACCAATAAAATATAGCAGCCACCAGGTGTGCTGCTATATACAGCAGCTAATGCTGTGTCAGAATCTCTGTATTAATGCCTGAAATAAATGTTGTTTTCCAAAAGTAAATCTAAAAAGGCCCCTATTAAAAAATGAAATGGTTAGCAAATAATCTATAGTGCCTAAGTACCTGTAGTACTTTGAAGAAGAAAAAACACTGCTAAAAGACATAATTTCTAGAAGCTGCTGCACATAAGTAACTAACAACTAACTCAGAAATATATTAAATAAAGTTAACTAATTATGCATTCATTTAATCAAAAATATTACAGATTTAAGATTATAAAGAAAAACACTAATTTATGAGATTAAAAAGTAATGCTCCAGAAAGAACTTTTGTAAGAAGTTTGACAGAAAGAACCTTCTGCAGACTATTATGTCAATTCCAACACCTTCCAAAGAGACTTTTCTGTCTGTCTTTCTCTCTCTCTTTTTTTAAATTACTACTATATTGTAACACATGTATTAAGCAAAATGATTCACTGATGCCCTGATTCTGGAAAGCACTTAAGCATATGCTTAACTTTAAGCATGTGCTTAAGTCCCATTCAAGAGAATGGAATTTAAAGACATGCTTGAAGTTAATCATGTATTTAGTTGCTTTCTTGAACATGGACTGATTTAGGCATGTGCTTAGGTACTTTTCTGAATCAGATAAGGCTCCTGTAAATGGTAAGGATAGAGTGTTTCTTTTCTTTACATTTCCTGTTTGTTTGGGTTTTTTTCAATTTAAGCTTACACCTGTAACATTATTTTACAATGTTTTGATATTTTTCTTAACAGGTTTAGTTCCTTAGGCAGAACTACTAAACACAGCTCTTATTTTGTTCTGTCTCTCCTTAAAAAATGATGTTTAATTGGATCAGCTATTGAATATACAAAAATGACCTGTATATCAAGAGAAGTTATGTGAATGTACAAATTATATTTCATAGAAAAGAGTCATCTCCTGAGTATATGCTTTCTTGAGAAACAAGTAGAAATGTAGGCTTGCTCTGAATGTTTTTGTCTTAAAACTTATACGATGGCTGGTTTGTTTGAGCAGGCAGCTCAATTCATACTCTTTTTAAAAAAAAAAATCATAGTAGCAAATGGTATGCATTGTATTTTCAATTATGGTAAAACATTTCAGAAATTGAGAGAGGGGGTGTTTCTCAAACTTTGTGGATTTCAACTTAAATTATGTTTATACTTGCAGTGGTGTGTAGAGTATAGATACTGCATGCCCAGTTAGCAGGGGTATAAATAGCAGTATAGACAGTGAGGTACTGCTTGGGCGAGAGGACAGACACACCAGAACTGTAGGATATATATAGCCTACATGGCTTTCTACATGCCCAAGCCAAGCCTCCTACATCAACTCTCTCTTTTTAGCAGTGTGGTGTCCTGCTGCCTCCCTGCTGCTGGAGTGTTTCATTTCCACCAAGGAAAGACTCCAGCAACGAGGAAAGGCTCTGCCATGGCCTTTCACTGCTATGTGTAGTTACTTATCACAGTGTGGATACAGCCTGCTTTTCACCTTGTCACATAGCTGTATGTGCCCTACGCACCACTGCAAATGTGGACAAGGTCTTAGAGAGGTGGTCTTGTGGATCACTTCATGTCTCATTCACAACTGTGGAACATTCATGAAGACTTTTTCTCCTGCTAGCAACTGAATGACATCTATGTGATAACTATAACAATTGCTTATATGGTAAAGCAACATTGAAAAGCATTTCATGTATTTTTAGCTGTCTTCTATGCAATTTAGCAGCTGGAGACCAAAAAGAACCAGTACCATGTGACTGAAATGTTTTTTTGTGGACTGCCAGCAAACATGCTACAGACCACAATTCTGGAATCATGGAGGACTTCTCTACATGGTGAGTTGGTGTACGACAAGCCATGGTGTGAGTCTCTCATGTCCCGGAGTGCACGGTAGCAGCGTACACTTGGTGAGTTAGCGCATGGCAAGCTGGTGCACTGTAGACTCTCACCCTGGCTTGCCGTGCACTAACTTGCTATGCAGACAAGCCTTTAGACCAAGAAATAAGTCACTTGAACTAAACTCTCAACTAATGTAGTTTTCTTATTACCGTTCATTTTTAGATGTAAGTCACGGCAAAAACAGAAACACTAAAATACCATATACTTTCCTCAGAACTTCAAAGACAAATGAAGTTAAGGCTTCTTTTTATATGTTATAGTCACTGACCATTTTAAGACCTGTGAGTCTTTCCTATATAAGAAAATTTTAACATACCACAATATGCTAAACTTTGACTAATCTTACTTTACTGATGCTTCAAATCCATTTTAACTATAGGGCTTGGATTTTCAAAAACACCAAATGGGGTTAGGCACCCAACTCCCACAGGAACTCAATGTGACGTGCTCTAAAGTCCCATATTTACTTTTGTAAATCCCATGCATAACACCCAGATAACAATGCCATCCCAGTGGTTCATAAAATGCAATTGATCCTGCAAGATGCAATGACTTCATTGGAAGCTGATGACTCCCAGAACCCCTCAGAATACACTCAGCATCTCTCAGGAGAGGACATCACTTTACAAGTTCAGGCCTGGTAATGCTGATTTATAAAGAATGGGTCACAAAGAGATTCAGAATGTGAAGGGCCGAGAGCCATTGGTCTAAAAATCTGTTGTCATTTCTACTCACCTTGGATTAGTACTATTTGTATTCAGACATATTTTTGTGTATTACCTTAAAAAAAGTTAAAGTTCAATTTAAAGTGGCTCAGGAGAATAAAATTCTTTAAGTAACTATAGTGTCTCTCACTTGTCAGGGATGTTCAAAGCTGATTAGTGTTTATGATGACAGATGCAAATAAAACAGTCCATAAGATTAATAAATTTAGACATCTGGCGGAGCTTAGAAGAAACTTTAGAACTGCATTAGAACACTTAAATAGTTGATCAGTTCTGTTCATACCAGTAGGTGTCATATCAGGCAATGAGAATTCTTGTGGAGAATGTCAGAGAAATAGCAGTCTATAGTACACTAGTCATTAAAAATGAAAAAGCCATTAAAATAGTGTGTGCTTGAGGAGATTATGGGACCTCACAGTAGTAGCACATTATGCTGCCTTGTAGACAAGTTCTGCATTTGAAAACTACTGCATTAGCTAACTGTGCAGCACAGGACATTGGTAGCCAATTCAAAGGAAAAGCACTCAGGAATTGCAGGGAATCCTCACAGCTAGAGATAAGTTGTTACAAATAGCCTGTGCTGGAAACTGATGGCAGAAATGGGGAATAATTTGTAGCGATAGAAATTAAAACGATATATTTGGAAACAATTGAGGTGTGATTAAAAATCTACCTTTTTTTGAAAAGTTTAAAATTAATAGTATATGCCACTGTTAAAAAGCAAAGCAAAACCAAACCACAGGAGCATGGCAGAAATAATTGTAGAGGAAATAACTGCAAGAAAATGTCATTTAAAAGAATTATTATTATGACTCTTTTTCCTAATAGGGGAATAATTTCCAAGATAGTCTGAAAACAATTATAACTGTCAGCCACATGTCAGCACATTATTGTCAAATGATGGTCAAGTCTTTGAATACTATTGTCCCAAAGGTAGTGTATGGCATCTTTTCACATAATTGAAAAGCATGATATTTTCTACACTGTCCTGCAAAAAAAGTACAATTCATATTGGACAAGACAACCTGAAGGAAGAATGTGGTTACAAAACCGTGAGACCATTACTTGGGCATAACACAGATCGAATTTGTCATAAGTGTAGATATGGAAATCTGACACACAGTCAGCGTTAAAAATTAAAAGTCAGAATTTGCTGCACGCAGAGCTGGCCAGAAAATGGGCTTTTCAGGAATTTGACTTTTTAGGAAAAATAAATCAATACAAACCAAAGTTTTCAGCTGAGAACCAAACTACTTGGCCACAAATTGGAGTATTTTTGGTGCCTCAGTCTAATTTTCCTCTGTGGACTGGGTTCTATGATTGGACTACATCTCCTGTGATGCACCACAGTCTTCCCCCATGTTGATGGCAGCTGGTTGCAGCATGGCAACCCCTGTTCTTTGTGCATCTTGTGAGATGAAGTCAGGCTGTGGAGCCTGACCTATAAAGGAAAATGGGACCATGAGGAAACCAAGCTATAACATCCACGAGGCACCATAGAAGAAATATGTGAATCAAAATATTTTAGTTTTCAGCTGAAATATTTCAGTTCTTGGGTGTTTGTTTTTTGGCAAAATAAAATTAAATTTTCAGCAAAATAGCACACCTTTTTGGGAAAAAATGTTTAATCAAAAATCATTTTTTTAAACCAAAAACAGTTTTGATGTAAGGTTTTTGGCTGGCCCTAATTGAACTTTCTGCTGTTCTTATGGGACCTGATCCAGAGCCCACTGAAATCAACGGAAATCTTTCCATTGACTTTAATGGGCCTTGAATTCAGGCCCTTAGTTTTCAAAGAAACCTTGAAATTTGCATTGTAAGAAGCACATTTTTGTCATGTATCTCATTCTGGCCAGACAATTCCCACTGACATTAAAGGGAGAAGAGAAACCATTTTTGTGTCAAAATCCGTAATTTTCTGAAATGAAAATACCCTATTCTGAAAATATTCCATCACATAACTAAGCTGACTCATCAAAATGGGCAGTGCAATGTTTTCTGCCTTCCAAACCCTAAACAAACCAAATATGACAAATACTAAACATAAGCTAATGAACTAACATAAAACAGCCAACATTGGTGATGACAATGGCTGAAGACAAAAAAAAGGATGACAACTGTACAGAAAAGCCCACAAAGATGACTACAACTGGAGTTGAAGAACACACACAAAGAAACCCAACCAACCAACCAAGATCAAAACCAAAGTAATTTGAAGCATTTCAACTAGCTGCTAACCCTTCCTTCCAATGCCTTTGTGCGCAGTGAGCTGCCTTTATTCCAGAAACTTCAGAAACGGCCTGCTGACTTGCTCCATCATCTTTTAATTTTGATGATGGCAGCATGCTAGACCAGTTCCCAAATTCACAGAAAAATCTTCTGAGGAGATGGGCATCCTGTTCCCAATTCAGCTGCATCATGACTCAAATGGCCTGAATTTAATTCATGCCACTGAGATATTTGTTTATGGGATTTTTTAGCACTTTCTGATCCTAACATAATTTTCATTTTATGTTCTTTTTAAAGTTCCCACTGAAAATTGTGACAGGCTCTGTTGGCATATCAGATGTTGGCATAAGTGAAGGGGTGTTATGAAGAGGATAGTGATCAGTTGTTCTTGATGTCCACTGAAGGTAGGACAAGAAGTAATGGGCTTAATCTGCAGCAAGGGGAATTTAAATTGGATATTAGGAAAAACTTTTCAACCATAAGGATAGTTAAGCACTGGAATTGGCTTCCAAGGGAAGTTGTAGAATTTCCAGCATTGGAAGTTTTTAAGAAAAAGTTAGATAACACCTGTCACGGATGGTATAGGAAGACTTGGTCCTGCCTTGATGCAAGGGGCTGAATTATATGACCTCTCAATGTTCCTTCCAGCCCTACACTTCTATGATTCTAGGGCTGGAGATTCAGTCCCAGATTGGGAATTCCTTAGTTCTACAGAAGGATTCCCTATTATCACAGTCCACTCTGGGAACTCTCACAGTGCTTAATTGGGAATGAAAGAGGTGCTGGGGCTCCAGCAATTTTTAAAAAACGTTTGTAACTGGTGCGGCAAGCCCAGAGATGCCGGGGTTATGAACTGCCAAGCCCAGAGATTCTGGGGTTATGAACTGCCAAGCTCAGAGGTGCCAGGGCTATGAACTGACACGTCTAGAGGTACCAGGGCTCAGCCATGGCAAGCGCTGGCACAAATTAAGCACTGGACTCTCAGGCCCCAGAGTTAGTAAAACAGCCGTGCGAATGGGGGACTTCCTGGAGGTAAACGTAGGGCTGGGAAACCAAAGAATACCAGCAAAGGAGATGTGATCTGTGAGGTGCAATATATTTGTTAGTTTCAGAATGGTAACTTCCCCATCCACACTGAAGTGAAAGTAGAAGGATTTGTGGTTTACAACCAACAGTTGTGTTTGATTTTGTCCTGAAATCAGTGGAAATCTAAGTAGTTTCAAATTAGTTTTGATTTGAGGTTTTGGATTCATTACATCTTGCAACCAAAAGCAAAATTTCAGGAGTGCAAACCCTTTGAACTGAAACCTAAAAGAAAGTTTGAGAAATCCCCACTGAAAAATGAAACTGCTGAGAGAACAGCACAACTTTCTTCAGAAGGAAGATAATGTGATGACTTTGACTGGAATACTGATGAATGTTTTAATACAAATGTTTAGATCACCCAGGGGCTTAAGAGCAAGGCACAAGCTGTTTGTTTTGTTTTTAAAAGGAAAAAAAATCTTGTTATGTTCATCCAATAAAGAAGTTTATTATTTACCTGGCCTGCTTTTCTCAGTTGACTAAATACAGCTACACAAAGAAGTCTTCATAACGTATTACTATATATGTTGAATATCAGCACGTAAACTCAAGACAACTTTGCACACAAGATATTTCAATGATAATTAACATAACTACTGAACTGTTTAAATACTAACAAAAACTCCCTGGAAGCAAAGTTAAATTTGCTTAGAAGATGAGTCTGAAAGATCCTCCTCTGATTTACAGGCTCTTACTATAGGAGTCTTCTTTTCATAGTAACTGTAGCCAAGACAGCATCATTCAGCCATTCTTTTAAAGAATGACTTCACCCATCTGTCAGCTGAGATTATCATGCATAACCTGTTTCTACAGCTATGCTGCTGTAGTTGTACACTAAAAATGACAAAGCCATGTTAACAGACCTTGAAAATAACCATAAGCCTTACAAAATACACTTGCCAAAATAACAGAACAAGCTTTTGTTTTCAATGATAAAATGTTAATGATATATAGAATTAAAGAAACAAATTGGTGCAATTCAATTAAGGTATCTCTCATGGCCCCTTTTAGTCAGAGAAATATAGGTGCAGATTTACAAAGGAAAATGAGTTTCTTCTTCAATTTAAGCTAAGTGGAGAGATGCTTCTAAAGCAGTATTCCCATATGTACTATCTTGAATAAAATTAAAAGATCTATTAATGCTCATGCTTCAGGGAATAGGAAAATCACTTGTTATTGGTCAGAATGAACATCCCCAGATACTTAATATACCATTGCACAAACAGACACCAGCTTGAAATGGGAGTGGTTCTGCTGGCAGGATATTTTCACTGTGGGGAGCTTGATTCTGGGACTCAGTTCTCTCCTTGGTCCAACTCATTCCAAATTTGTTGACCTTCCAGATATGTTGCATGTTTATCTGCTGTCCTTGGCATCTGAAGGAGGAGTGGAATGAAATGGGTCTGAATGATTTAACAATTTAAATTAATTGTGGATGAGAAAGATTTACCTAGTTATTCATCCAGAATAATTTTAGGGTGTGACTGTTTGAAGAGGTGTAGTCTCAAATTGTTTGTATATGTTCTGGGAGTATAAGATGCACAATTTGTAAAGTAATTTTTGTCAACATTTGAAAAAAAAATCAGGGGAATGGACAGATGTCTGGAGGTAGCTGTTATGAGCAGATTCTGATTAACTTTTTTATATATATATTAAGTAAAGCTTGCTGGACAATAGAATTTCTATCCCACAAAGAAATTCAGATAATCAGAAATGTGTTTTTGTCCTTGTGACGGGGTGTATATATCCTGTACTAGGCAAGAAAGTGTTAACCCCATACAGGGCCGTCCTTACCCATACTCAAAGTATGCAGCTGCATAGGGCACCAGGAAATGCGGGGCACCAAATTGCCCCAAATTTCCTGGTGCCCTATGCAGCTGCATGCTGCTCCAGTGGCCAGCCTGATCCCCCGACCATCTGAGCTGCCCCCGTCGCTGCTCCGCCTCTTCCTCAGGGTCCCCACCTCTTCCCAACCCTGCTCCACCCCAGCCCCAGCCCCACCCCCACTCCACTCCTTCTCCTACGCCTCCGCCCCTGTTCTGCCCCTGTATCGCCTCTTCCCGCCCCTCCTCTACCCCAGCCCTGCCCCTACTCCACCCCTTCCCCTGAGGACTGCAGCAGGGGTCGGGCGTACCCTTCACTCACCAGGCAGCGGGAAGTGGAGCGACCCAGCACCAGCCTGCTCTGCTCCACCATCTCCCAGCTGTGCTGCTGGTGAGTGCTGGGGGGCAGTTCTCCCTGCCCCCCAAGTCCCAAGACTGGGAGCCAGGGGAGCAGAACGGAGCGGGCTGGGGCCAGGTTACTCCACTTCCTGCTGCCCCGTGAGTGCGGGGTCGGGTCTGCTCTGCACTCACCAGGTGGCAGGAAGTGGAACGATCTGGCCCCAACCCGTTCTACTCTGCTGGCTCGTGCTGGGGGGGGTTCCCCCTGCCTCCCAAGCCTGTTCCTGGCCCCCCCCCGCAGAGGCCTGGTGATGCCCCCCCGTGGGGGGGCGGGGCTGCGTAGGGCACCAAAATGTCTAGGGACGGCCCTGACTCCACACTACGGGAAGTGAAAGTCCCACCCATCAGACTATGCTGGGCATGCTTCAACTGCTTCCTCAGTATAAAAGGGAGCAGCCCAGCTCATTCTAAGCTGACCACTGAGGAGGGAGGATGCTTGGGGGAGGTTCCATCCCAGCAGCTGCTTCAGCACCTGCCTGCAGGAACCAGAGATCCCAAGAAGACCTACAGCCTGGAGTCAGAACTACCTACACTGTGGAGCTTGGAGATCCTGACAACATACAGACCCCAGCTTCAGGAAACACATTAGGAAGTGGCCCAGGAAGGTGGAGTGATTGGTATCTCCCACACAAGGGAGGTCAGTGTGTCGCAGTAGGCTCCCTACTGGTTTGGTAGTGACCACACTCGCCGTTGACAGGAAAGGCCCGGATCTGCCTACTCCAGCCGTCACCCCTCATAGGTGGCCACACAACCTTGATCCTGAGGGCAGCCATACAGACTCTGGCCATTGGGCCACATTGCCCTGATTCCAAGGGCAATTCTATTGACTCTGGCCATTAAGCCACACAGCCCTGATCCCCAAGGGCAACCATATAGACTCTGGCTACTAGGATGCGCTGCCCTAAACCCAAAAGCAGTCATGGGTCATTAGGGCATATAGTCCTCAACCCCAGGGGCAGCCATATTGACTCTGGCCATTAGGCCACCAGCCCTCACCTACCCCAATAGGGGACGAGGTGTGCATACCCTGTGACAGTCCTGGATTAGGATGAAAAAAAGTCAAAATGTAAAATTTTTTAAAGGACAGAAATTCTGGAAATTTCTATTCAGAAACATTGACATGACCTCACTGGAACATTTCATACTGATAATGTTGAAATATTTTACAATATAATATATATAATAAATATTTTATAATATATAAAAGTTGAAAGAAAAGAGAATATCAGAACAAAACTAATCCAGAAAGCCTAAAGAAAATGAAATGAGAAAATTGAAATTAAATGCTCCATTTCAATTTTGAATTGTCTTGAGCTTCTTCCCTCAAAAATTTGTCTAAATTAACATGTTTCTGCAAAAAATTAAAATTTTGACAAAAGAGCATTTTCTGATGGAAAACTGTTCCCTTGAAAACATTGAAGACCTAATATTAAGCAGGAGTGAGGAAAGGAGGTGATGCTGCTGTGGGCCTTAGGCAGGTGGGTTCAAGACTGGGGAGGGTCATTACAACCAGGTTATTCTTCTCTAACTTAGTATCCCTTCACTCGGTGCTTAGAGACATAGGATGAATGGATAATACAGAGAGCTGAAGTTCTTAGCACATGGCGTTCCAGTGTAAGGAGTCAGTATCTACTTTGGAACTGCATAATCTTCCTGAGGAACCTGCTACGAATGATCCTCATGGAAATGGGGCTAGTCATTCATTTCTTCAAATTACTAACCTGAAAGTATAGGTGACCATCCTCAGCTCTAGGAATCTATCCCATACATTTAGGTACCAAAACAATTTTAAAAGGCTGCCCATGAACATATCTACTTAAGGCCATTCCTTTTCCAACAACCTCAGAGCAAAGGGGAAAAAGATGTGTTCTGCTGCATGCCTGCAGAGTTATTAAATCTGGGCACTGACAGACCAAGGTGGGAGTAAGTTCTGAAACTGAAGACCCCCACAGGTAATGACCTGCCAAAGTTCCCCCTCACCTAGACTGAGGAAGTTCCAACTGAAACATCTCTGCTGATTTAAACTATGGAAGTATGTCACAAGGAGATAATCGGGTCCTGAGCCATTTAACCAAACTGGCTCAGTGGAAGTTATATTGACTCTGAGGGCAGGACACTAAACTATATAGACTGTTGAGTCCCTTAGAACAAAACAAAACCGTTTCATTTGCAATCAGTTTTAGATTCCTGTTTAATGCCTAAGATAAAGACTATTGAAGTACATGGTCATTGTTATTAGTGGGCTCTATATCAAAGCTCTAATGCAGAAATCTGAGAATACATTGGGAAGTCATGTCACATGTCAATTAAGAAGTGTTAACTAACATGGTTGTAAATTCTAATATACATACTACAAAAAATGATCTCTGACACGTGTTGCTACCTGTGTTTAACTCAAAGGGTTAACTAGCAACAAATGTTTATGTCGTGTTTACACTAGAATGTATTATTGTGTTAAGTAACACATGTTAAGTAACATATTTTAAAACATGACTAGAAAGGCATGTGTGGACCTAATGTGAACTTCCTGGAAATCTCAAACTGCAGAGAAGGAAATTTTTGCAACTCAGAAAGGTAAAAAGTAGAAAAAATTACTGAAAATAACAACGTGCATTGAGCAAGGCAAAGAAAAGGACAGAGTGGTAGCTATGATTAGAAAAAAATATATAATCCCCTCAATGGCATATTCTTTTAGAAGAAATGCTAAACAAAGCCCATTCCCAACAAAAAGTCATAACATCCTTTAGGCTTCTGAAGAAAGCCAGACTATGGGCCAAATTCTGCCTTTGGATATCTGCTTGTGATCCCTACTGAAGTTAATAAGAACTATATACATGCAGTTCAGGGCAGTATTTGGCCAGAAATTTGGTAGGACAAGAATAGGAGATGCTCAATTATTAATAAAGTTGAAATGTTAACTTTACAAGTTAACATCTACTGTTTTTAAAAATTCCTCTTAAAAAAAAAAAAAGAGGACAGTGAAATCATGAGACTAGAAATTCTAAGAAACCATTTTTCAGACCTAGTCCAGGGCCGGCTCCAGGCACCAACTCAGCAAGCAGGTGCTTGGGGCAGCCAAGGGGAAGGGGCGGCATGTCGGGCTTTTCAGCAGCGGGTCTCTCGGTCCCTTTCGGAGGGAAGGACCTGCCACCGAATTGCCGCCGAACAAGAAAGCAGCGCGGTGGAGCTGCCGCCAATCACGGCTTTTTTTTAAAAAAATTTTTTTGCTGCTTGGGGCAGCAAAAATCCTGGAGCAGCCCTGATCTAGTCAAAGCATTTTCCTCCCCCACTCCGCCCCCCGACTTTGCTGCTTGTAGATTAATCCTTTAAATGGCTCCTGCAGCTCTAGCTCTGTCAGGTGGGTGCAGGTCCAGTATATGAAAACACGTTTACTCTCCAAGCCTCCATACCTTTGTTACAGCCTTGCAAACAGAGAATTTCTCACTCTACTTAGAGCATGCCCAGGATGTTGTGACAAATCCTTTTTCATCCTCTAGCGGTTAAAAAAAAACAAACTGTAAAAGAATGAATCAGGAGAATAAATCTGAACATCCTTCAAGTAGCATATTAGCGAAAAGCCTAAATAAAACATGCCCTAATATAAATCAAGGTCTAGTAGAAAGCAAAATATTAAATGGGCTTGTATCAGTGGTTTCCCCAGGAATTGAAATTAGGGGGGGTGTTCGAATTTACAGGGTGGGTGTCAGGACCAATGACATATATAAAAGAGATATGAATAAAGTAAATGTTTTGTTAGGATTATGCAAATTTAACATAAGAATAATGCAAGTTACACCAAAACACATAACAGATCTAGATTTCTAAAAAAATATACATTTTTAAAAAAAGTATTTAATTTAAATTGACTTTTGAAAAGTAAGCCATCATGGGGTAAGAGGAAAGTCCTCTCATGGATCAGTAACTGGTTAAAAGATGGGAAACAAAGGGTAGGAATAAATTATCAGTTTTCAGAATAGAGAGAGATAAATAGTGGTATCCCTGAGGGGTCGGTACTGGGACTATTACTGTTCAACATATTCATAAATGATCTGGAAAAATGGGTAAGCAGTGAGGTGGCAACATTTGCAGATGATACAAAACTATTCAAGATAGTTAAGTCCCAGGCAGACTGCGAAGAATTACAAAGGGATCTCACAAAACTGGGTGACTGGGCAACAAAAATGGCAGATGAAATTTAATTTTGATAAATGCAAAGTAATGCACATTGGAAAACAATCTCAACTATACATACAAAATGAAGGAGTCTGAATTAGCTGTTAACACTCAAGAAAGATCTTGGAGTCATTGTGGATAATTCTCTGAAAACATCCACTCAGTGTGCAGCAGCAGTCAATGATCCCCAACATTCTGTTTGCTTTTTAAAAAAGAACAGGAGTACTTGTGGTGCCTTAGAGACTAACAAATTTATCTCAGCATAAGCTTTTATAGGTTACAGTCCACTGGATAGCTCAGTGGTTTCAGCATTAGCCTGCTAAACCCAGGGTTGTCAGTTCAATCCTTGAGAGGGCAATTTAGGAAACTGGGGTAAAAATTTGATCCTGCTTTGAGCAGGGGTTTGGCCTAGATGACCTCCTGAGGTCCCTTCCAACCCTAATATTCTATGATTCATCGGATGTAGCCCACAAAAGCTTATGTTCTTTTTGCAGATACAGACTAACACGGCTGCTACTCTGAAACCTTTGCTTTTTAAAGAAAGGGATAGATAATAAGACAGAAAATATCATATTGCCTCTATATAAATCCATGGTACATGTACATCTTGAATACTGTGTGCAGATCTGGTTACCCCATCCCAAAAAAGACATACTGGAAATGCAAAAGGTACAGAGATGGGCAACTAAAATGATTAGGAGTATGAAACAGGAGGAGAAATTAAAATGACTGGGAATTTTCAGCTTAGAAAAGAGACGACTAAGGGGGGATATGCTAGAGGTCTATAAAATCTTGACTGATGTGAAGAAAGTGAATAAAGTAAATGTTTTGTTAGGATAATGCAAATTTAACATAAGGAAAATGCAAGTTACACCAAAACACACAGATCTAGAGTTCTAAAAAAAAATAATTAAAAAAAATGTATTTAATTTAAATTGACTTTTGAAAAGTAAGCCATCATGGGATAAGAGGGCAGTCCTCTCATGGATAAGTAACTGGTTAAAAGATGGGAAACAAAGGGTAGGAATAAATTATCAGTTTTCAGAATGGAGAGAGATAAATAGTGGTATCCTTGAGGGGTCAGTACTGGGCCCTGTACTGTTCAACATATTCATCTGGAA
Source organism: Mauremys mutica (assembly GCF_020497125.1). NCBI lineage: Eukaryota > Metazoa > Chordata > Testudines > Geoemydidae > Mauremys > Mauremys mutica. Next base: position 50,660,929 of record NC_059077.1, read on the forward strand.
GAATGGGTAAACAGTGAGGTGGCAAAATTTGCAGATGATACAAAACTATTCAAGATAGTTAAGTCCCAGGCAGACTGCGAAGAGCTACAAAGGGATCTCACAAAACTGGGTGACTGGGCAACAAAATGGCAAATGAAATTCAATGTTGATAAATGCAAAGTATTGCACATTGGAAAGCAATCTCAATTATACATACAAAATGATGGCATCTGAATTACTGTTAACACTCATGAAAGAGATCTTGGAGTCATTGTGGATAGTTCTCTGAAAACATCCACTCAATGTGCAGCAGCAGTCACAAAAGCAAACAATGTTGGGAATCATTAAGAAAGGGATAGATAATAAGACAGAAAATATCATATTGCCTCTATATAAATCCATGGTATGTGCACACCTTGAATAGTGTGTGCAGAGCTGGTCACCCATCCTAAAAAATATATCTATATATTGGAAAAGGTACAGAGATGGACAACTAAAATGATCAGGGGTATGAAACAGGAGGAGAGATTAAATGACTGGGAATTTTCATCTTAGAAAAGAGATGACTAATGGGGATACGATAGAGGTCTACAAAAACTTGACTGGTGTGAAGAAAGTGAATAAGGAAATTTTATTTAATCCTTCACAGAACACAAGAACTAGCAGTCACCCAATGAAATTAATAGGCAACAGGTTTTAAAAAAACAAAAGGAAATACTTCTTCACACATTATAAAGTCAACCCAGGAAACTCTTTGCCAGGGGATGCTGTGAAGACCAAAACTATAACAGGATTATAAAAAGAACTAGATAAATTCCTGGAGAACAGGTCCATCTGTGGCTATTAGCCAGGATGGGGAGGGATGCAACACCATGCTCTGAGTGTCCCTAGCCTGTTTGCCAGAAGCTGGGAATGGGCAATAGGGGATGGTCACTTGATGATTACCTGTTCTGTTCATTCCCTCTGAAGCACCTGGCCTTGACCACTGTTGTAAGACAGGGTACTGGGCTATATGGACCATTGGTCTGACCCCAGTATGCCCATTCTTATGTAAAAATTAATTATAATAATAAAAATGTTTAGTACATAAACTCCCCAACATCATGACCTCCCAAGATAGCAACAATGTGAGATAACAACCTTGGCAAATACTGCATTTTAAAAATCTTGGCCTAGTAGGAAACATATTTATATAAGTTTCCATTCCCAGTCACAAATCTAGCATTCTGGAGCAAAGTGACTAAAATATAGTCCAACAAACAAATGTTTATTTAACATGCCCCTCACTTTTCCCTCCACCGCACTTCACTCACTGGTGTTGTCCTTGGTCAGTGGAGAGTAGACTCAGAGTTCAGAGGTGCTTTCACGTGAGTACACCTTCCAGGTGGGGGACAAGAAGGCACCTTGCTTGTTCCTCTAGCTGCTCACTGTTCGTTCTGGCCACGTCTGTTCGTTGTGACACCGTTCACTCCACCGCTCTGTTGCCAATGGCCCTGCGCAGTCACCTTCTGCTGCCACCTGCCACTGTGACCTCTGTGAGTTGGTCTCTTGAGGTTCCACCAGCTCTCAGTGATTTCAGCTAAGATCTCAGTGCGGGAACCTCGCTGCTAGTGCAGTCTGGGCTGTCTCTTACACAAAAACACTGTATCCACAGGAACACTGTCCCCACAACAGGACTAAGCACTTAGATCTGATTGTCAGTGATTTCAGCTGCAGTGGTCACTTAACAGAACAAAAGACTATCTATGGAGCCTAATCAGCTCTGTCTTTAAACAGTGGAGAGGGACAGGTCCCCACCCTCTCTCTTGATGCCTTCAAATCATCACAGGCTAAGTACAGTTCTACTGCCCTTTACTCATACAATAAGAACAACATTTCATCCCCCATTCCCCTCACATTCAAGTGGTTTGTAACCCAACCCCAGCCAAAATCTATCACTTGGACAACACAGCTCTGTTTGCTGGATACCTAGGTAGATTAGGTGTGAATGTAAATATAATCTGGCCCTGAAGCCTTTCCCTGCAGCCCCAGCTCATCACTGGCTGTCAGGGAGAGCTCATTTAGACTTTGCTTACAAATCATCATTTGAAATTATTAGGTTGGCCAACATCACCGAAATGAATGCACTAACATCATAAAAAACAACAGCTTATAAGGAAGCAAGGAAGCTAGTCTATGTTCATACTTTTCAAATCTATTATACTTTTTAAGATACACATATTTTATCATACACTTTATAAGCTTTTAAAGTGTGTATCAATGTTCCAGTTTAAATTCAGATTTCCAAAGTCACTAAATTGGTATGTAACTACCCCACAAAACTGGGGGGGGGTGTTGGGGAAATTCAGGGGGGGTGTAGGGAAATCACTGGCTTGTATACTGAAATGCAAGATCTTTGGCTCATCACTGCATAAGTCTGCTAAATGAAAGGTGGGGGGTAAGAGGGGGAGGGAGGAGGTTGTTTCTTGTTTTCCATCCAGGATTCCCATTAAATATGTTGGTTTGACGTTTACAACCTGATTGTGCTCATTACCTGTAGGTAGACATTTCTCATTTGCAATGATTCCTAACTCTTTGCTATCAGATAATGGGTAGAAGTACATCTATTCCTGCAGTCTAGCTCAACAATAATTTGTGCACTGGCATTTAAACAGGTTCACGTGCTTATCGGGCTGCTCAATAAAACAATGCAATTTCCAAATCAACTGCCACATCAAATGTAGCAAATGTTTCTTCTGATGCAGAAAACATCACTTTAAAGAAACACACGTACCAATGTGATGTTTACATTTTTCCAGGGGTAGCACTTGAAATATGTTTCTTTGCACTGATGGATTTTTGCAGGAAATCTTTTGGAAATTGTTTTTGGCACACCAGGAAATAAAGATCATTTTTAAGCTGTTATCAATAGACGTAACCTTTTCCTGTCTTCCAAATGTCATATTAGAGAGACAAGGTGAGTGAGGTAATATCTTTTGTTGGACCAACTTTTATTAGTGACAGAGACAAGCTTTCAAGCCACACAGAGCTCTTCTTCATGTCTCAGAAAGGTACACTGAGGCTATGTCTACACTGGCAATTGAATAACAAAACTTTTGTATTTCAGAGGTGTTAATCTCCGCCCCTCCCTAAAGACAAATGTTTTGCCATGACAAGTGCCAGTGTGAACAGCACGTTGTCGGCAGGAGTGCTCTCCTGCCAACAATGCAAGCACCACTCATTGGGGGTAGATGTTTTTTGTCAGCAGGATTGCTGACAAACAGCGGCTACACTATGTGACTTTTAGCGGCACTGCTGTGGCGACACAGCCATGTCGCTAAAAGCTGTGTAGTGTTGATATAGCCAGAGCATCACAGATAAATGCATTGTTTAGCATAAGTAATTAGCACATATTCTAAGGAACCGTTCAAGATAGAGTGGCCTGTTAACAGCTCTGCAGTCATAGGACAAAAAGAAGGATTAGTGGGTTTCAGACAAAGTGTTTGCTGTTGAATATAAAATTCTTATGGGTGAGGATGAAATGATGTGTTTAGAGTGGATAGCTGAGGACAGTTCATTGTCTTGTAAATATTTGAGGTAGGAAGCTAGGCCATCATTGTGAGGGATGTTGGTGCATAGGAAAGTGACATCCGTGGTGGGAAGGATGGTGTTCTAAAGGAAGGTTGTTAATGCTGCAGACTTTGTGGAAGAAGTCAGTTGTGTCCTGGAGGAAGATGACCCTTTGTGTGCTGAATGTTTTGAGTATGGTTTCTATGCATCCTGATATTCCTTCAGTAAAAGTGCTGTGCTGGGCCAGATATGATGGGCCTGTGTGGGTTCCAACATCTGTGTAGTGTGGGAAGCATTTAGGAGGTCGTGGCGGTCGGTTTGTGGAGGATGAGCTTGTAGAGTTTCTCTTGGAATTGTTTGGGGAAGATTTGATGATATCCGTAAGTTCCAAGATAAATTGTTGCATTGGGTCTTTTTTGACTTCTTTACAGTAAGTGGTGTCAGAGAGTTGTTAATTGTCACTTTGTCCAAACCAAGGAAACAGCCACGGGTACTAGAAGGCTCCCCAATATGCCAACCTCTTCGTGGGCCATCCTTGAAGAAGAATTTCTGGACAAATACATTATTAAACCAATCATATACCCGAGATACATTGATGACATTTTCATCCTCTGCACAGATGACTTAAACTCCCCTCATAGATTTCCACCACAACCTCTACAAACAACATCCATCCATTAAACTCTTTCTGGAACACTCCCGCACTAGCATCAACTTCCTGAATAATATAATCTGCTTTAGAACACTACAGACATTCATATAGTAGAAACCCATCACACCTACTTTCAAAGATCCACTAACCACCCCAAACACACCAAAAAATCAGTTATCTACTGCCAGACGCTCATATACCATAGAATATGCTCCAAGGAGAAAGTCTGGGATATACACTACAACACACTTAAAACTGCCTTTACCAAAAAAATGAAGACACTCCACCAGAGAAGTAGATCACATCATGGAACAGGCCACACAAATTACCTAAGAGAACCTGCTTCAGTACAGAAATAGAACCCACTCTGACCGCACACCCCTAGTTGTCATTTCACATGCCACCCCACACTGGAACCCATAGGGGGTATCATCAAACAACTACAACCCATACTCAGTGGGGACCCCATCCTGAAATAAATCTTTCCTAAAGCCCCATTTATGGCTTTCAAACAGCCTTCCAACCTCTCCAAACTCATCATCAGAAGCAAGCTCTCTATTGATTAGGTCACCAGATCCTGCCAGAACAACAGATGCAAAACCTGTAGACCTCCACTGCTACAATGATCAACACTTCCACAATTCATTGTGATGTTGCACCCCATAATGCTTTACAGAAGTATGCTTATGAGTGTAAATATGACATAACTGGAATATGTTTTATGCTAGATATGTCATGTAACATATCTCTGCAAAGGTTATGATCTACTGAATATATTCATCCTGTTTGTATGCAAGTATCATTTTTGTATTCAAAGTTAGGAATATTGGCTTTGTACTTGTTTGATTTTAAATAGCCTCAGTGAAACAGTTGGTCAGCTTCTTGAGACAAGACTATTCTCAGTAAGTGCCCAATCAAGAAACACTTAAGCTAACAATGAACTTTGAGAGACGCCAATCCACATCTGAGCTTTCCTGGGAATGTGGTGTCGGCCTGTAAGGAGGAACTGAGTCATGCATGGACATGTCATGTGACTTGCCTATGTAACTCCAAAACTCCTTCTTGGAGCTGGATTCTGCATAGGAGAGGGGAAGGGGTTAACACCCGTGAGAGAGTATATAAGCTCTGGGGAAACCCCTCCATTTTGTCTTCAGCTGGCACAAAAGATAGCCTGTCCACCCCAAGGAGATACCCAAAAGAAACTGGAACAAAGGACAGTAACTACAGGGGTGTGAGTGGTTGCTGGACACTGACTAGAAGGAGGCTAGTCTGTCAAAGAAGCTTATTGGAACATCTCTGAGGATGAGATTTACCTGCATTTAGTTTCCTATTGTATTAGGCATAGACTTGCGTGTTTTATTTTATTTTGTTTGGTAATTTATTTTGTTCTGTCTGTTATTACTTGGAACCATTTAAATCCTACTTTTTGTATTTAATAAAAGCAGTTTTAAATTATTAATTAACCCAGAGTATGTATTAATACCGCGGGGGGGGGAGGGGACAGCTGTGCATATCTCTCTATCAGTGTTATAGAGAGCAAACAATTTATGAGTTTACCCTGTCTAAGCTTTATATAGGGTAAAACGGATTTATTTGGGGTTGAGAGCTGGGTATCTGAGAGCTGGAGACAGGAGCACTTCTTAAGCTGTTTTCAGTTAAGCCTGCAGCTTGTGGGGGATGTGCTTCAGACTTGGATCTGTATTTGCAGCAGGCTAGCATGTCTGGCTCAAACAAGGCAAGGTTCTGAAGTCCCAAGCTGCCAGGGAAAATGGGCTCAGATGTAGTCTAGGCACATCAGATGGCAGTCCCAAAGGGGGTTCTGTGATCCAGCCCGTCACACTCACCTTTCAAGAGCCATGGATCTTACACATGCCTATCTCAACATGTGGTATACCTCATCTGGTGCACTAAATACCCTAACAACAACAATGTGGGTGAAACCAGATGATCATTACACTCTCGAATGAACTCACACAGGAAAATGATAAAATATATTTTTTTTAAATCATCCGTGGGCAAACAATTTTCATAAAGCCATCACTCAATCAGTCCTCATGTTCAAAAGAAACCTGCACAATACTTTAAAAAAACGAGCCGGGGAATTTAAATTCATAACTCTGCTAGACACTAAACATCATGGACTGAACAGAGACACTGGATTTATTGCTTATTATACAATCTGTAACCCACTAACCCCCTCTTTTTGTCCTATGAGTGTAGACATGTTACTTGCCCACTATACCTTGAACGGTCCCTTAGAATGTGTGTTAACTACTTAGGCTAAACAATCTGTTCCACCTTGCATTTAGCTGTTATACAGGTTGTACTTTCCCCAGACTTGAAGAAGAGCTCTGTGAAGCTTGAACGTTTGTCTCTATCATCAACAGAAGTTGGTCCAATAAGAGAGATTACCTCACCCACCTTGTGTCTAATTTCCTCAGATTGACAAAGCTAGAGCTATACTGCATACAAATGTCATTTTAAGCAGACCAATTTTTACTTTCATTTTCCAGATACAAACAATTCATCTAGATCAGGGGTTCTCAAACTTTTTCTTTCTGAGACTCTCCCCCCGTATACATGCTATTAAAAATTCCATGGCCCAACTGTGCCACAACAACTGTCTTTCTGCATATAAAAGCCAGAGCTGATATTAAGGGGTAGCAAGCAGGTCAATTACCTGGGGCCCCATGTCAGAGGGGCCCCCGCGAAGATAAGCTGCTCAGGCTTCAACTTGAAGCCTGGGTGGTGGGGCTCCGGGCCGTGGGGCTTTGGCTCAGACCTCTAGTAGAGAACTGTTGATCTAGATCTTGATCCTCAAAGCTTCTTAACAGGCTGACCCTGAGTCAGCAACGTATATGCTTAACTTTAAGATGGGGGTGACCCAATTGACTTTAATGGGACTACTTATGAGTTTAGGGCAGGGATAGGCAAACTTTTTGGCCTGAGGGCCACATCGTGGTTCCAAAACCGTATGGAGGGCTGGGTAGGGAAGGCTGTGCCTCCCCAAACAGCCTGGCCCCCACCCCCATCCAACTTCCCGCCCCGATTGCTCCTCTCAGAACCCCTGACACTTCCAACCTCCCTGCTCCTTGTCCCCTGACCGCCCCCACCCCTAACCCTGTCCCCTGACTGCCCTTACCCATATTCACACCCATGCCCCCTGACAGGCCCCCCGGGACTCCCACGCCTATCCAACCCCCCCCTGTTTCCTGTCCTCTGACCGCCCCCCTCCAGAACCTCCGCCCCTTATCCAAGCCCCCCACTCCCCGCCCCCTTACCGTGCCGCTCAGAGCAGCAGGATTGACAGCCGCACCACCCAGCCAGAGCCAGCCATGCTGCTGCATTGCCTGGCAGGAACTCACAGCCCTGCCGCCCAGAGCGCTGGCAGCACGGTGGGCTGAGGCTGCGGGGAGGGAGGACAACAGGGGAGGGGCCGGGGGCTAGCCTCCCTGGCCGGGAGCTCAAGGGCCAGTCAGGATGGTCCCGTGGGCCAGATAAGGTCTGCAGGCTGTATGTGGCCTACGGGCTGTAGTTTTCCCACCTCTGGTTTAGGGCTTTGGTGGATTAGGGCCAAATTGCTCTGCATGTTGCAAGCCCCTAGTCCACTGTATTTCAATTAAGTTTAAGGAATGTTCCCAGAATATGCCCTAAAATACCATTAAACAAACACAGGGGCCTGAAAAATCTATCATGTTCAGTGATTACTACTGTTGAAGTCCATGGGATGAAGTCCAATGTGTCTACCCATGGTGGCAAGCACTACATGCAGTAGTAAGTGTTCAAAGGCTCAGACCTATGAATTGCAAAGCCAACAGAGAGGTGAATAAGGCATATGAATACTCCTGATTTGCAAAACCTTGAGCTATGAAACATGTGGGGGCTAACCCAAATCTAGGCTGAAGTAAATGGCTTGCATGGTCACAGCTTCCGGTATTGACTCCAGGGTCATCCTGTGGCTGTTTGCTATTTAAAGAAATAAACTAACAAAACAACAATCCTGGAGGAAGATGGAGGCATGGCTTTCCTTAAACCTCCAGACCACCAGGCTCTATTCTTGATCTCCCCGGCTTACCTCTGACCCATAACTTCTTTAAATTCCTCAAGTAACTCATATTCAGTCAGTGAGAGAAGAACCCTCCCCAGTATTAGGATGGTGGGAAATTTTCTAAGTATGGAGAGCCCTAACACTATTCTCATCAAGATGATGGAACTATCTTGTATTTATGCAGAACCCAGGTATTTCTGGGTGTCATGGAACTGTGATAATAGTAAAAGGGACAGCTGGGCAGGAGCAGTAGTATCACATCTCAACTGGAATAGGTGATGACTCTCTTAATAATAATAGCGTAATAATATTTATTTCACCACTTCAAAATACCGGGAACTGTTTTTGCTCATTCCACTACACATGAATTTAGCCCAGATGTCTAGTTCTACTACTCCTGAAGGAATCAACAAAATATGCAAATATATTAATCCTCAGCATCTCCAGTCTCATCAAAAATAGTCACACAACCACTTTATTTAGAAAATCAGGGTCTAACTCACTACATTTGGATTTATTTGGCTTTATTGTTTTCACATCCCTTAAATTGTGGAATTATTGCCTGGATTTCACACAACACACATACACAAAATGTACAAATTGTTTCCATTCTTTGTGCTGGTTCTTGGTTCTAAGAGGTTTTCCTCTTGAAACTATTTCTGTATCCTGTATGGCCACTTCATGTCTTTTTATTAGGTATTCCTTTGGGATAAATTCAGTTGTCATCAGATCTGAGCACAACAAAATTTGAACTTGTAAACAAACAAACAAAGAAACAAACAGAAAGACCAACCTCCTCCCTCCCCCACCCACAAAACAAAAACAAAAACACCACCACCACAATACCTAGAAGCGACCTGGAGAGATTAAAATAGGAACTACAGGAAACAAGGGAGATTGGGTACTAAAACACAAAGTCCTACACCCAGGGAGAGGAAATAAACAGCACAGCTATAAAATGGTAGGGAGTATGAGAGCAGATATAACCAAGCAGTCACACCCATAATTTAAAGGAAGTTCATTTTGAAGGTAAAGTCAACAACAACACAGACACTGATGTGTTTTACGTCGTACTGTTAGCTGGCCAAACTTTGTACAATACTTAATAAAATACCTAAACTATTAATAGATATTTGTTTTCATTTCAAATACATAAAAAAGGTTCCTATCCTAGGAATCCTTGCTATAAACTATAGTCATACAGCAATATAGCCATATTAAAAACACAAACACTAGTATTTATCAATCCCTTCATCCCCAATAGCCTGGGGAATCGCTGAGCCTTGCAGACTGCCCTGAAGGTCAACAGAGTTGGACAATTATAGATTAAGGGGAGAAATAGTCCAAACTTAAGAGTCTCCCAGCGGCTCCCTCTTTTTCATAACAAGAGAGTCCTATGCTGTGTGTGCCCAGTGACTGCAGCTGAACTGCACTGAGACAGCCCATTTGACAGACTCATCTTAAACCAATCAGGGCTTTATGGTTCAAAATCGACACCTTAAACTGTTATTGGTTGTGAACAAATAGCCAGTGCAGATCCAACTTCCTGATGTCTTCAGGAGGAAGCCTTGGCCTTCCTTGATTCTTGGCCTACAGGAGGGTATGGATGGCAATAAAAACAAGCTCACTCCCTCCTGCAAGTTCTCAAGAACAGTCCTCAGGACTCCAAGAAGCCCCTTCATCTATCATCTTGAAATAGCAAGTTAAACACTTTTTGTCCTGCTGCTGTCCCTTTAACTATGCATCTGAGATACCTCAACATGCAGAGGGGGTTAAAGAATATAAATTTTTCATACAAGATCTTATCGATAAAGTTAAGGATTTTAAATTGTATGGCCTTGTTTTCTTGACATGTATGAATAAAAGTCAGAATATCATGTTACAGTTATATTTTACATGTGCTATTTATATTTCGTCTTATATTATTGTCTACTATAACAGTTTAATATCCCTCCCTTATAACCCTGTCCTTGCCTCTCCTTTAAAAATCAATAAAAAGAATTTAAGCACCCCCATCACCTCCCAAAAAAAGGAGTTCGTAAAAGTTTACCAGGAACTGAAAAATACATTTAACTTGTCGACAGGTACGTTATTACCCATAATTAACTTAAACCATATGCACCTTAAATTTACTACTATGACAGCAAGAAATTTATTTCACTACACAGATCACATTTCATTTATGTATAATACACAAGCATAGGAAAGTATCAGAGAAGCTAAGCTTATTTCATTACAGCAGTTGAAGTGTAATGATCCTAGAGAAATATGCAACTAACCTTGTGGTACTTTCAGAAGAAAACACTGAACTAAAAGAAATAAGTCAGGGCTGCCTCTTGCCAGATTTTTATGTTCTGCTTACTGAGGTGCAATACCATACATTTAGTTAACTGCATAAACACCTATAAGAACTACAGCTTTTCTAAAGGGAAAATAAACAGGAAAACAAGGAATCAGACATTTTTTTTAGCGTAGGTCTCAGTAATGCATTATGAGTCCGATCCTTTGTCAGAAAAGCCAGTGGGAGACTTCATACCGATTTTAATAGGAAAAGGTTCCAGTGCTATCCTGTGATGCAGGTGATACCACCCTACAGTACGATACAGGAGGTATTGTGCCTCAGAAGAGCAAAATTCCTCCTAGTGCTCCTCTGCTGCTGCACATCTCTATGGGGTAAAGGATTCACAGATGCCAAAGCCTAAAGGGACCCTGTGATCATTAAGTCAGACCTCCCTCGCTACTGTAGGCGTCCTCAGGAGGCTAATGGAGGGGATGGCAGGATCCCTACCCGCTTTGTGGTGATGTGCATTCAGAGGGATGTACAAGGAGGCAGCAATCCATGCATTCCCCTGAGTGTGCGGCCTGAATTGTGACAGATCCTTACTCAAAGCATGCAATGGGGAAGGCTCCTTGTTTGCTTTCACTTCACTGGACACCCATATAAGGGCTAGTCACAATCTAGTAATCACTAATGCTAGGGGAGGAACTATTTTTTCTTTGTAAAAGCAAGACTGGACCAGAATTTTCTCTGCACTTCAGCAGAACAGCTCTAATGTGGCTGTACTGTGAGGATAAAGCATTTTTGTCTAATGTCCAGTTTCTTTTGATTAACTTCTTACTATGCAAAATACAGGATGTTTTTTATTATATTGTCTAAAGCCTTACAAATAGTTAGAGAACGCCAGTGTAATAATGCAAGATGCTTTGAAACCATGCTGCTGGTGGAGTTCTGGTTAACTGAAGGAGGATGGGAATTGAAACAGGAATCTTGGAGGTGAAAGTTTTTCAAGAGATATCAGCAAAGAAGAACATTGCCATGGGATAATGGTCTCCTGCAGCTAGACATACAGACTAAATACAAGGGGAAGTAGACAATCAAACAGTGATCCTGTTAAGAGTACTTTTATATCAAAAAACTGTAGAACCATTGTGCAGGTTCTCTCTACTCTACTGAATATCAGCATAGTGATCAGCTTAGAGAACAGACTTGTTCTCTTTCCAGATATGAAATAAGGGCTTGGTCAAATGCTCAATGAGGCACTGGAAAGACTCCATGGGTGAAATTCTGGCCCCCATTAACTCAGTGGAAGTTTTGCCATGGAGCCAGGATTTCACCCTTATTAACTTCAGTGGACAGTGGATCAGATACTCAACTGATTTCTGAATGGCTGATTTGTATTAAACTTTCAACCATCTAGTACTCATTGGCTAGCTCAGATTTTGTTACAAAAAAAGAGCTTTCATATAATTTTCTCCTTGATCTGAAAAATCATTAGTTGAAAAATTACATATGATGTTTTGACCTCTCATTAACTATGGTGGTGGCTTTCTTATAAATACAATATAAAATAAAATTAATGAGCATGATAATAAAACAATAATGATGATAATCTGAATTGAACGATTGGAAAAAGGCAAATATAGTGCCCATCTTTAAAAAATAGAAGAAGAACCTGGGGAACTACAGACTGGTCAGTCTCACCTCAGTCCCTGGAAAAATCATGGAGCAGGTCCTCAAGGAAACCATTTTAAAGCAAGTGGAGAAGAGGAAGGTGATCAATGACAGTCAACACGGATTCACCAAGGGCAAGTCATGCCTGACCAACCTGACTGTCTTCTATGATGAGATAACTGGCTCTGTAGATGAGGGGAAAGCAGCGGATGTGATATTTCTTGACTTTAGCAAAGCTTTTGATACAGTCTCCCACAGTATTCTTGCCAGCAAGTTTAAAAGTATGGATTGGATGAATGGACTATAAAGTGGATAGAAAGCTGGCTAGATTGTCAGGCTCAATGGGTAGTGATCAATGGCTTGATGTCTAGTTAGCAGCCGGTATCAAGCGGAGTACCCCAGGGGTTGGCCCTGGGGCTGGTTTTGTTCAACATCTTTATTAATTATCTGGATGATGGGATGGATTGCACCCTCAGGAAGTTTGCAGGAGAGGTAGATAGGGACAGTGTCCAGATTGACCTAGACAAATTGGAAGATTGGGCCAAAATAAATCTGGTGAGGTTCAACAAGGACAAGTGCAGAGTCCTGCACTTAGGACAGAAGAATCCCATGCACCGCTACAGCCTGGGGACTGACTGGCTAAGCAGCAGTTCTGCAGAAAAGGACCTGGGGATTACAGTGGATGAGAAGCTGGATATGAGTCAGCAGTGTGTCCTTGTTACCAAGAAGGCTAATGGCATACTGGGCTGCATTAGTAGGACCATTGCCAGCAGATTGAAGGAAGTGATTATTCCCCTCTATTCAGCATTGGTGAGGCCAAATCTGGAGTATTGCATACAATGTTGGGCCCCTCACTACAGAAATGATGTGGACAAATTGGAGAGAGTCCAGCAGAGGGCAATGAAAATGATCAAGGGGCTGGGGCTCATGACTTATGAGAGGAGGCTGAGGAACTGGGCTTGTTTAGTCTGCAGAAGAGAAGAGTGAGGGGAGATTTAATGATATCCTTCAGCAACATGAAGGGGGTTCCAAAGAGGATAGAGCTCGGCTGTTCTCAGTGGTGGCAGATGACAGAACAAGGAGCAATGGTCTCAAGTTGCAGTGGGGGAGGTCTAGGTTGGATATTAGGAAACACTATTTCATTAGGATGGTGGTGAAGCACTGGAATGGGTTACCTAGGGAGGTGGTGGAATCTCCATCCTTAGAGGTTTTTAAGGCCCGGCTTGACAAAGCCCTGGCTAGGATGATTTAGTTGGTGTTGGTCCTGCTTTGAGCAGGGTGTTGGACTAGATGACCTCCTGAGGTCTCTTCCAACCCTAATCTTCTATGATTCTATGAACTGACTTAAAAAGAGGTTATTAGCTCATCAGCAGTCAGACCTACAAAAGTTATACTGTACATTATAACCATGTGCCTTTTCTTTATCACTTCTGACCAAGACTGTCTCTTCTCCTGTGAGCCCATCTAGGGGAGCAAGGAGAAATAAGACTTCCTCTTACTCCTCTGTGGAGGGGGAAGTGTAACCTCCATTGTAGGCCATACTTCCCATCCAAGACTGGAGAGGAGTGGAGTGGGTGGAGCCTAGCCTCCACCATAAGGGCACATGATGCACTGGCCAGCACAGCTGAGCCAGCATGGCAAGTAGCAGATTACTGCCCTCAGGAGCAAAGGGGAAGCTAGGAAGAGAACTGTCACTGAAAGTGATAATTCCCTCCCTAGTCTGCTCCTGGAGAGGGCAGTTATGTGCTGTGCCTTACTCAGGCAAGGTTCGAAAGTGACACATTAGCCCTATATTTGTATATAGCAGAATGGTCAAGCAAATTTATCTATTTATTTATTAGCAAAAATGGACCTAGCATTTCTTCAGAGGTGATTCAAACCATCAGTTTACTTTTGAATCTATTTAATGGCAATTTTTGTAACCAGTGTAATCTCTTGTTTGGTAAAGTTACTTCTAAAAAGCCCACTGCCATAAAGTCTTCACTCAGAGACTGCAGTGTAATCACATCCTCGTGCTCTAGTGCACACAGTAGGGACTTGTCAAATAGGACCAAAAAGCGATTAAAAATATATGACTAAATTTGATAGTTTAGGAAAGATAGTGAACTACTTAAAATAGGTAGACATTTATGATGAAGCTGGCTGTCTTTGGATTTGGTGATATTAACCTGTATGTCTGTGAATCAGATTTTTGTAAATTACATATATTAAACTAGTGAATATGCATATTTGACTAGTTTTATGTTGCCTCTCCTTTGAAGTGAAAGCTTTGGATGCATATTGCTTTTGTATATTTACAGTGTATTTTTCATTGCTGACAAACTCAGTGGCATCTGGCCGCTCTCTGATTGTATAAACACAAATAAGCCATACATCATTGACACCTTGCAGGTTGTTTGGCTAGCTGCAGTGATAAATAGTGATTATAGTGAATGACTAGTGTCGTGGCCATCTTCATTGCTGCTTGCATGCTAATATGATCTACACACTTTATCCTTATTATACAAATTCAGTAGTTGCATCCCACTTCCAGTAACAGAGAAAAGATAATGACCTTGATCTAGGTGTCTGTATTTAAACCTGTAATTGTAATGAATCATGAAAATATTGTGCAAACCATGGCTACAACACCATGTAGAAAGCACTGCCATGTAGAACTCTCATTGTTACTGAAATGTCAGCTATGCATCTGGAAAAACAGAAGACCAAACAACAACATACAAGGACAGGGTAGCATATGCATATTAAGGGTATGGCATATGGATTGGCCCATCAACATGTAGTGACATACGGAGAAGCAGAGACAGATGGCTAGCATCCCACAACAGATTCTAAAACTGTGGTTCATATATGCTTTGGCAAACAGTGATTAGGAATCTATGCTAAATGTCTCTATGACTGAGATGAATGCAAGAGGTACAATGGCATGTGATGCTGCTAGGGTTTTTGTTTGTTTGTTTTTAATTCCACTTTGGCAGCTCCATTATTTTGTCACTAATATATTCCAAGACTACTAGTGTCTCTCTGTATGTAAGCTACATGTGACAAGCTCAAAGTGACAAGCTCAAACTAAGTATCAAAACAGGTAGCTGTGTTAGTCTGTATCCACAAAAACAATGAGGAGTATGGTGGTGTCTGTTACAGCTCCATTTTGTTTCTTAAAGCTGTCCCCTTACTCCATTTTGTTCTTGTTCTCCTCTGTGGCCACCCCTCCCTGGCTGTTAAGTTGTTTACCAGGGTCTCTGCCCTTCTCAAAGGGAGGGCCCCTTAAGTTGTTTAACAAAAGTCATTGCCCTTCTCAAAGGGATGGCCACTTGTGCTAAGTGGGACCACTGCCCTGTTCAAAGGGTTAGTCCTGTTATCACCTTGTTAAAACCTGGGCTTGTTAAAACCCCATTGGTTACTTTTTTCTCTCTGATACCCCTCACATTCTACATTTACACCACTGTGACACATTTTTACCTAAAATTGTTTGTTATTTAACACATTTTATCCATAACTGTTAGTTGCTTATATGCTGCTGTGACACACCTTTTTACATAGAAATCGCTAGCTACCTGTTACATTTATACCTCAGTGTTAACTGATTACCCACTGTATTGTATCCTACTGTGTTGTATCCCACTATTGAAACCCCCTTACTGTTCACCAAAAAGAAACCCCTCCCCAATTGTCTACCTTAACAACCCCATACCCCTCACTATTGAATTTTCCCTGTTCTTGCATTTTATTAATAAAGTTTATTTTGCACCCCACCCGTGTGGTAATTGCTCCCCAAGATCCCATATACCTGCTGGCAGGGACAGGTGGCACTTTAAAGACTAACAGATTTATTTGGGCATGAGCTTTCATGGGGAAAAAACACTTCTTCAGATGCATGGAGTGAAAATTACAGATGCAGGCATAAATATACTGAAACATGAAGAGAAGGGAGTTACCTTACAAGTGGAGAACCAGTGTTGACAAGGCCAATTCAATCAGGGTGGATGTGGTCCACTCTCAGTAATTGATGAGAAGGTGTCAAACAACAAGAGGGGGGAAATTGCTTTTGTAGTGAGCCAGTCACTCCCAGTCCCTATTCAAGCCCAAATTAATGGTGTTAAATTTGCAAATGAATTGTACCTCTGCAGTTTCTCTTTGAAGTTTGTTTTTGAAGTTTTTTAGTTGAAGAATGGCTACTATAAAATCTGTTATCGAGGTGCCCAGGGAGGTTGAAGTGTTCTCCTACTGGATTTTGTATGTTACCATTCCTGATGTCTGATTTGTGTCCATTTATTCTTTTCCATAGAGACTGTCCGGTTTGGCCAATGTACATGGCAGAGGGACATTGCTAGTACATGATGGCATATATCACATTAGTAGATGTGCAGGTGAATGAGACCCTGATGGTGTGGCTCATGTTGTTGGGTCCTCTGATGGTGTCACTAGTGTAGATATGGGGACAGAGTAGGCAACAGGGTTTGTTACAGGGATTGGTTCCTGGGTTAGTGTTTCTGTGGTGTGGTGTGTAGTTGCTGGTGAGTATTTGCTTCAGGTTGGGGGGCTGTCTGTAAGCGAGGACTGGCCTACTTCCCAAGGTCTGTGAAAGTGAGGGATCATTTTCCAGGATAGGTTGTAGATCGCTGATGATGTGCTGGAGAGGTTTTAGCTGGGGGCTGTACGTGATGGCCAGTGGTGTTCTGTTATTTTCTTTGTTGGGTACCTTACTTCCTGTAGTAAGTGACTTTTGGGTACCCATCTCGCTCTGTCAATCTGTTTGCTCACTTCCTCAGGTGGGTATTGTAGTTTTAAGAATACTTAATAAAGATCTTATAGGTTTTTGTCTCTGTCACAGGGACTGGAACAAATGTGGTTGTATATTAGGGCTTGGCTGTAGACAATGGATTGTGTGATGTGTCCTGGATGGAAGCTGGAGGCATGTAGGTAAGTATAGCCGTCAGTAGGTTTTCGGTATAAGGTGGTGTTTATGTGGCCATCACTTATTTGCACTGTAGTGTCCAGGAAGTGGATCTCTTGTGTGGACTGGTCCAGGCTGAGGTTGATGGTGGGATGGAAATTGTTGAAATCCAGGTGGAATTCTTCAAGAGCCTCCTTCCCATGGGTCCATATGATGAAGATGTCATCAATGTAGTGCAAGTAGAGGAGGAGCACTAGGGGACAAGAGCTGAGGAAGCGCTGTTCTAAGTCAGACATAAAAATGTTGGCATACTGTGGGGCCATGCAGGTACCCATAGCAGTGTCTCTGACTTGAAGGTATAAGTTGTCCCCAAATCTGAAATGGTTGTGGGTGAGGACAAAGTCACAAAGCTCAGCCACCAAGTGTGCTGTGGCCTCATCAAGGATACTGTTCCTGACAGTTTGTAGTCCATATTCATGTGGAATATTGGTGTAGAGGGCTTCTACATCTATGGTGCCCAGGATGATGTTGTCAGGAAGATCAGCAATGCATTGTACTTTCCTCAGGAAGTTGATGGTGTCTCAAAGATAGCTAGAAGTGCTGGTAGCATATGGTCTGAGGAGAGAGTCCAAATAGCCAGGTCATCCTGCTGTAAGAGTGCCAATGCCTGAGATGATGGGGTGTCCAGGATTTCCAGTTTTATGGATCTTGGGTAGCAGATAGTATACCCTGGACTGGGCTCTAGGGGTGTGTCTGTGTAGATTTGTTCCTGTGCTATAGCAGGGAGTTTCTTGAGCAGATCATGTAGTTTCTTTTGGTACTCCTCAGAGGGATTGGAGGATAGTGGCCTGTAGAATATGGTGTCGGAGAGTTGCCTAGCAGCCTCCTGTTCATAATCCGACCTGTTCATTATGACTACAACACCTCCTTTGTCAGCCCCTTTGATTATAATGTCAGAGTTGTTTCTGAGGCTGTGGATGGCGTTGCGTTCTGTACTGCTGAGGTTATGGGGCAAGTGATGCTGTCTGTTCACAATTTCAGCCTGTGCACATCTGCAGAAGCATTCTATGTAGAAGTCCAGTCTGTCATTTTGACCATCAGGAGGAGTCCACACAGAATTCTTCTTCTTGTAGTGTTGGTAGGAGGGTTCCTGTAGGTCAGTGCTCTGTTCAGTGGTGTGTTGAAAATATTCCTTGAGTCAGAGATGGTGAAAGTAGGCTTCCAGATCACCACAGAACTGCATCATGTGCATGGGGCAGAAAGAAAGCCCTAAAGATAGGACAGACTCTTCTGCTGGGCTAAGTGTGTGGTTGGATAGATTAACAATATTGTTAGGTGAGTTGAGGGTACCACTGTTGTAGCCTCCTGTGGCATGTAAGACTTTAGATAGTTTACTGTCCGTTTTCCTCTGTATAGAAGTAAAGTGTGCATTGTAAATGGCTCGGCTCATTTTTGTAAAGTCCAGCCAGGTGGAAGTTTGTGTGGAAGGTTGGTTTTGTATGAGTCTCTCCAGTTTTGAGAGCTCATTCTTGATCTTCTCCTGTTTGCTATACAGGATGCTGATCAGGTGGTTCCTTGGTTTCTTTTAGAGTGTGTAGCACAATCTCTCACCATAGTCAGTGTAGTATGTCGATTGCAATGGATTTTTTACCTTCAGTCCGTTTGGTATGATGTCCACCTTTTGCACTTGAAAAGGAAGATGATGTCTGTCTGTATCTGTGCGAGCTCAAACTATAAAATCTACAAACATCATAGGAAACTTTGACCCAAAGATTTAGGCATGGTATGTGGAAAATGTAACCATGTGCTTTTCAACTACTGAATTCCAAAAAAAGTCTACGAATTTGACAAATAAATTCACTTTAAATTACACTACGTTTTTCTTTAGGTAGATAATTCTAGCATTGCTCCTACCCTGGTAACAAGACTCATGGAGACTCTCATGTATTACTAAATATTACATATCATATCCAGCTAATGAATCTGGGCATTATCCAAAGTATCAAACATTTTAACAAGAAGGAATAAATAGTATTACCACTGTATCACTGCTGCTGAATGCTCATCAGCTTTTGGAGTATATTCATAATGCCTGAAGAAGATCAGTAACAGCCAGGATCACTCTGAATTGCTGGAAGGAAATTTAAATTTTGCTAACTTAATTCCCTAGCCATTAAGGGACAAGATCCAATTTTCACAAAGTCAGACCATGATATTAACAAGAATGAAGACTTCCTTCATCACTCTGACAAAAAATTAAGTTTAGCTGACAGCTTGTGAATTTCTCACTTGTCCATTCTAGAGAGCATGCAGACACTAATAGATCCATCCACTCCACCACCAATTACTCTCAGTAAGGCACTGAGTGTGGCTTACACCCAGGGCCTTTGTGAATGTTGTTGAGGATACATTGACATTTATGGCAAAAAAACAAAGTGAAGTGAGCAACTGATTGCTGGATGTTAATTAATATGCATAATGGCCAGAATAAGCAAACTAATTGTTAAGAATGAAAAAACCCAATGAAGTCCTGCACTGATGTAAAGTCAGAGGAGGTAGGTTTGTTCATCTTCATGAAAACTGAAGCACTGACTGGATAAATAAAGTTATTCTGTGGCTCACTTGATTGCACTCGTGTTTTTGAATTAAGTATTAGGTCTGATTTCTGTAATATCTTTAATCCAACCTTATGTTTTAAACAATTAATTATTGTTTCAATATTGCATTTCTGGTACTGACAATTTACAAGCACTCTTAAAACATCAGTATTCAACCACAGTATCTTTTTGTATTATGTCAGTTTGGCTTTATAGATTTGCCAATTAATGTTCAGAAAATAGACCTGGCTAATTATGGATTTTTCCCCCCTAAAACTTGATTAGCGTGTTGTGAGAGTGTTCAAATTCTAAGTTAAGTTTGTGGAACCAGGCTTGTTATCAGCAGACTTTTCTGTTATTCTCCAGTTATTCATTCAACCAGGCTGAAAAATATTTTCACACATGTATAAGAATATAATTTAGATTTACTGATCTAAAAATTTGTAATTGAAATGTATCACATGGTTAAAGAAATACTTAAAAAATAAAGTATTTAAAGCACATGATAAAGCAAATGAACAAATACAGTCAATCAGAAGTAAATGTGAGTCACTACAAGATCAGGATTTCATTAAAACCCAAACGTTATCTAAATTCAGATGATAAATGTTTTTAGTTATATATAGGAAAGAAAAACACATACACACACACACACACACACAGAGTTCATGCTCCATGGACTTTTAAAATTGAGAAGGTCGTGTGGTAGGTTGGAAAACCAATTTCAGGGTTTGTTTCTGCATGGGTAAAAAGGAGGGTTGTGTAAAAGCAGAGCTGAAACATCCATAGAGCTGATGAAAATGGTCCTTTATGGTTATGCCTGCTTTAGTAAGAGAAAGTAAGCTAAAGGAAGACATCTGTTTGGCCTGGTAAATCAGGAAGGACATGTCCAGTGTTCACCACAAAGTTTGGAGCAGCTCCGGCTCTGAGGCATTACGGCACATGAGAATTTTTGGAAGCTGTACTCCTGATTAGCCATAGGAGTAACTGCAAATCCTCTAAGTGGCCACCGCATGCAACTTTAATAGGCTTTACCCCACTGTATAGACAAACTCTAATATTGTGTTCGAGCCTCCCTGCCGTGTCTCTTTTGGACAGAGGTCTCATTGACTTACTGTCATGAGCACCTTACACATTTCTCCATACTAACTGGGCATGTGTCTGCACAGGTGCTGAGTAAATGCTGAGGCCCCAATTCAGCAAGGTAATGAAGTACATGAGTAACTTAAGCAAAGATGTAATCCCATCAGTTTTAGTGGGATGATTAAGGATAAGATTTTGTCACAGATGTCATGGAAATCAGGGATTCTGTGAGTTTCAGAGACCTCCGTGACATTTTCTGCTTCAGCTTGAGCCCTGTATCCTGGGGCAGCAGAGTCAAAGCTCTCAACTGCCAGGGGCGGCAGGAGTCCCACAGCTCCCAGCTGCTGGGGGGCCCCACAGCTCCAAGCCAGGGCTGTGGAGCTGTCATCCACCTCTGGAGCTCTGAGCTGCTGGGAGTTGCTGGGGCCCCACATCTCTGAACCACCATGGGCAGTGGGGGCCCCGGAGCTGTCATCCACCTCCGGAGCTCTGAGCTGCTGCCTCGGGGCTTTGGAGCTCCAAGCCACCACAGGTGGTGGGGAGCCTGGAGTTCCGAGCTGCCCCAGCAATGGGGGCCCCACATCTGTCAGCATCCTCCATGGGCAGCAGGAGCTGGAGCTATTAGTCTTCTCCCCAGCAGTCAACTCCCCTACTTATTTTTAGTAAAAGTTACAGACAGGTCATGGGCTTCTGTGAATTTTTGTTTATTGCCCGTGACTTGTCCATGACTTTTACTAAAAATATCCATGACTAAATCTTAGCCTTACTCATGATTACTCTAGCTTTTACATTAACGGGGTAAAGTGCATGCTGGAAGGCTAGCACCTCTAGAAGGGAAGTGGTAAGAGTGGGGGATGCAGTAGTTGTGGTACTGGTAAGTTTTGTGCCTGTAGATGGAGGAACAGACTATGCATTTTTTCCCTTGCTTTTGTAGTTTTAAGTCAGCATCAAGCCCAGTATCCTGTCTTCGGACAGTGGTCAGTGCCAGGTGTTTCAGAGGGAATGAACAGAACAAGCAATCAAGTGATCCATCCCCTGTCATCCTTTCCCAGCTTCTGACAAACAGAGGCTAGGGACACTCAGAGCATGGTTTGTAGAAGAAAGGGTTTTGTTTTGTATTTTTTAAATGTATGAATATGCATCTGGCTTTGGGCTTTTTCACTGCCGAAGGCACACACAATCACTTGTGGGACCAGTCACTCCCTATTCTGACAAATTTTTGTTTTTTTTACATTATGAAAAAATAAAGTTGTCAGATACTGCAAGCCAACATAAAAAGAATTTTCACTGATTTTGATGAGGTTTCCATATGCAGAGGACTTGTAGGAGTAAGCCCCAAATCATAAAAATATATAAGTAAAAATCTTTTTGCTATTTTAGCTACTGGGGCTGGAAATAATTTTCAGTATGGTATGAAAAAGGCAACCTGTATTTAACTGGACTGACTGCATAAGAAAGAACTACTCATCTGAGTAAGGGTTGCAGGATCAGCCACTGAATTCCTTACAAACAGCTCCTTACTCTCCATATCAAAATGCACACAACTTGGTTTGGGTGGGCTTCTCTTATGTCCACAATACAATAACCTTCAAGTAGACATTATTTATCTTGGATATTAAGTGTTCTGTAAAAAAAGCATTTTATTTAGTTTAATGAGTTAGTTAATGGCAATTTCAGAGCTGCACAAATCCTACCAAATAGCCATTGCAGACTTCTGTGGGCAATATCACACTAAATTTTGTGTAATAAAATAATTAAACAACAAAATAATAGAACTATACTCAAACTATTTTAAACCTGTGCACGTGCTGATTTTGTATGAACATTATGTACTGTGCAGAGAAAAGAGCCGTGCTTTAAAAGCAATGTCTGGGTGACAATGTTGGCATCAACTTGTCTCATTAAGCTTTTTTTCCTTTCATCTGTGGGACCCACTACTCAATGACACTATGTAAAGTGACAGATTATTATATTACCTAACAAAAAAACCCATAAAGTCTCTATTCTGATATTTAAGATTACATTGGTTAAACAGCTGAAATGTAATGCTCAAATTAAATTTACATCTTTCGGTTGAACTGAAGAACAGATTAAATTTGAATAATTAATTTTAATGTTTCCATTTATGTCCTCCTGCATTAAAGTTTAACTTTCTTATAACTTTTAATGTAAGGAAGAGAATGTAATTTCCAGAATTCAAAACTTGTTTCAATCAAAACAATATGGAAGGGCTCATGTACTCTGGAAACCCTCCCATAACTGTTGTAAATTGATTATTCACCATTTCTTCCACCCTAAGCGACTGTCTGTGATAGAAGACAGACAGTTTTATAACTGAAATTGCTTTGGAGTTATATTTCACTCACCGGGACACCATGCAGATTCTATTGATGTGTACTCTTTTTTCCTTCTAGAAAGCCACTGCACAATTTGTCAAGTTGATTTTTCAGAGGGTCAAGTAGTATAATATTCACATCCATAGTTAATATTTATTATTTTTTGCAGGAAAAAAAGTCTTACTTCTCTGCTGCTGTCAGGACCATTGCTTGAGCAAAAACCAGCCGTGTTGTAACAGGATAATGGAATTAAAAAAAAATAAAAAATTGATAGTGTGAAAAGACATCTCAATAGAAGGGACAACAGAAACCATATGGTATACACCTCTACCCTGATATAATGCCGTCCTCAGGAGCCAAAAAATCGTACTGCGTTATAGGTGAAACTGCTTATATCGAACTTGCTTTGATCAGCCCGAGTGCGCAGCCCTTCCCCCCCCCCCCAGGAGCGCTGCTTTACCAAGTTCTATTCAAATTCATGTTATATTGGGTTGCATTATATCAGGGTAGAGGTGTATCATGAGTTTGGCATGTATATAAAATGGCCACTTTACTCAGATGCTTCCAAAAGAATGCCAATAAAATCCTTTATGCTAGATCACACACACACACACACACACATCATGTTTTATATATGCAATATACTTCAAAGGAAAAACTATTTTAGACAGTAGATTTCTTTTGTTTGTTTTTAATCCCTGCTATTTTTTTCTGTATGTTTCCTGTATAGCCAGGGTGCCCTAGTACCATGAGGCTAACAGAGCTGCTATTGGAAGGAGAGAGGTGTAAACATTTTAGATGTCCCTGATAATAGTCTGAAATAGCTTTTCTAAAATCATAAAGCTATGACTTTAAGGTCCAATATCCTGAGAACTTTCCAGGCTGGAAACATTCACTGTATCCTGTTGGGAAGACAGGCTTCCCAGTTCCTCTCCAATGAAATAAATCACATATTCATAGCCATGATGTATTAAAAAATATTAGAACAAAAATCTGGTCCTGGTCTGAATATCACCAGTCATGCAATTTAGATCAGTAAAATTTTGAGGGCAGTGAGACGAATAAGCAATGTGGTTTTAAAAAAAATCAAAAACCACCACCACCACCAACAAAACAAGTAGCCATTTTAAAGCTAGTCCAAAGTTTGCATTGATAGAAGCAGTCCTCCTATTGAAGATGGATTTGTGGGCAGAAAACAGGCATGATAATCTAAGGAACAGGATAAACATATCATTGGTGCCTGCTGATCTCTGGGTTTATTTTCCTTTTCTGTACTCTGGAGATTATGGCACTTTCAGCTGGCTGAAGGACAGAACAAGGAGTAATGGTCTCAAGTTGCAGTGGGGGAGGTTTAGGTTGGATATTAGGAAAAACTTTTTCACTAGGAGGGTGGTGAAACACTGGAATGTGTTACCTAGGGAGGTGTTGGAATCTCCTTCCTTAGAGGTTTTTAAGGTCAGGCTTGACAAAACCCTGGCTGGGATGATTTAGTTGGGATTTGGTCCTGCTTTGGGTTGGACTAGATGACCTCCTGAGGTCCCTTCCAACCCTGATATTCTATATGCTGTGTTGAGCTGGACTAGGTCCTGAGGCCCCCTGCTGGAGACCTCACAGCCCTGCCTCACCCCACCCCAGAAAAGGGCAATGGCAAGGGTCCTCTAAGCTCCCTAAAGTGTCTGTGTGGGATGCAGCTAATCGGGGTCAACAGGCTAGTATAAAAAGAGCTGCAGGCCCAGAGTGAGTGCAGTTGCTGCCTGGAGCCAGAGGAGTTAAGATGGTATTCCTGACTGGCTGAAGGACCTCCAGGACCTCGGCCAGAGCAGTTGCTGACAGAGACCAGAAGAAGCAAAAAGGAGCTCCTAGCTGGCTGCTGGGATGTGGCCCTGAGGTAAGGGTGAAGAATGTGCTGGGGCCATGGGAAAGTGCCCCAGGGAATCTCAGCAGTGATGCAGCTTAGATAAAGGGACATGGTAGATGGCTGCTATCTATAGTGTCCATGGGCTGAGACCTGGAGTAGAGAGAGGGCTCGGGTCCCCTCCATTAGCCACTGTGGAAATGGCCTGGACTTTGATGCACCCCAGAAGGAGAACTGAACTGTTTTAGTGGCCTAGCAGGAGATATGGGAGCTAGAAAGGCCCAGAGGGGGCAAGGACATTGCATCTAGGGAGGGAGCCCTGGACTACAGCTTGATACCAGGGCTGAGACCTTTTTAAAGACTGCTGAATTAATTAAGGACTTGCGCCCAGGGAGGGTTACAGGAAGAGAAAGGCCAACTGAGGATAGGCCCCTGTTGGATGTGGCAGGGGGTTATCTATTTGTTGTTTCACATACAGACTGTGTGAGATGCAGCCAGAGGGACAAGACAGAAAGAAAGTGTAGGCACATGCACTCTGCCAAAGAGGTGTTCACGAGAGATGAGTGCCACCCCATTACACATGCTCATTCAAATTAGTATACAGATACCACCACCATATGTATTTATTCATATCTATATATAATCTCTATATAAAATACAGTTTTGGACCCAATTAGGTGGATCAGGGCCATGATCTAGCAAGATACTCAAAGTGGTGCCAATTAAAAAAAAAAGACTTCCTGTTTTGGTGGATTTTTGTGTCACATTGTATAATATCACCTTGCTCTGGAGCACCTTTGGAATGCAGAGCTTGGGCCCATCTTTAATTTGCTAATTCATGGGGAAAGGAGGACTGTAGAATTTCAATGCTTCCATGTGGTTTACCCACTGTGCCAGTCTAGGTTTGCCAACCCTTCAGGATTGTCCCAGAGTCTCCCGAAATTAAAGATTAATCTTTAATTAAAGTTTGTGTCATATGATGAAATCTCCAGGAATCTGTCCAACCAAAATTGGCAACCCCATTCACCACACTGTCCAGCTTTCATTCTTTGGGCCTGGTCCTCAAAAGCGTTGTTTGTCAGCTGAAGGTGCTTAAGGTCTCTCAAAAGGCACTCAAGCATATAGCAAGTTGGGGCCAATACTATGAGGTGCTGAGTGCTCCCCACTCACTGAATCCAGGTGAGGGTGCACAGCACCACACAGGAGGGCTCAGCATCTTGCAGGACTGAACCTTGAAAATCTGTGTATACTGCATATAACATAGTGCCTATGTATAATGTACTTAAAAGTATTACTAAGGTCAACCCTGGCACATCACAATGTAAAGTCAATAAAAAATACTCAGATAAAGGAAGATATTCCTCTAATTGTAAATACTGTACCAAGCCTCTGTAGTGCTGCTTTGAAGATACTAAAAAGGAATCTCTAGCTCATTTGCCTTTGGAAAAAAAATGGTTATATTTTCAGTACTACTTAGTTCAAAATATTAAAATATGCTATACATTCCCTTACACTGTAATAATATGATACAAAGAGGTAAGTCTGAAAAGTATCCTCCTTTCTGAGGATCAGAAAGATAAGCACTCTTGTTTTTTCAGATGTATTTTTCATTAATTAGTTAAATATAGAAATAATTGTGAAAATATTTTTTATGTTTAATTATACAACAAAGAGAGGCTCTGTTCAACAGGATTAATATATCTAGTGTTTAATTACACACAAGTTCTAAGAGGATCACTGCAACAACAAAAGTAATTAATGTTTAGTTACATATAGGGCATAATTAGACAGGCATTTCTTGTAATTTATAAAAATAACTTTGAAAACACTTATTGCTTTTATATTCCCTATATTCAGACTTTTAAAAAAAGAAAAAACTGTGGGGGGGGAAGGAAAGAGAATTTGCATGTGGTGAAAGAAATGCTGATAATTGAATATATGCCAAGAAAGGGCTTAGATTATTTTAAAAATATACCACTCTAAATTTAGGCTCCATGTCAGCTCTGTCTGGATGTCAAAGGGTAACTACAACCAAAGATTATGGCCTCAATCTGCAAACATTTACATACATACATAAATTTATGCACATTGAGTAGTTGTATTAATGTTTATCGACTACTCACAGTTTGTAAACTTAAGCACAGAGGGAAGTCTTTGGAGGATCAATGATAAGTGAACTTGATCTGTCATTTTACATTATAAATCCCATTAAAAATCAGGTGCTTTTGAACAAGACTCAGATAACTGAAAAAATCTTTAATAACAGTATTTTTCACTATCTATTGTCATTTCTTTTTTACATGCTCTTTCCCTCTCTCATCTACCAATGTTAGCATTTAAATCAGCGGATATGGTTAACTTGCATCCAAAGTTTTAAAAGTGCAGGCCAATGAGCTCATTGGATTGTTAATACTGATTTTAAAGAACTCTTAGAATTCTAGGTAAGTTCCAGAAGCCTGGAAGAAAGCTAATGGTATGCCTTTGTTTAAAAAGAGTAAACAGGATGACCCTAATAATAGGCCTGGCAGCCTGACATCAATCCTGAGAAATAATCCAATGGCTGATAAGGGACTTGATTACTAAAGAATTAAAGGAGGGTAATATAATTAATGCCAATCAACATAGGTTATGGAAAAGAGATTCTGTCATATTAATTCAATTTTTTTTTGAGATGTGATTACAAGTTTGGTTGATTAAAGATAATAGTGTTCGTGTAACATACTTAGACTTGGGACACACAACATTTTGAATTAAAAAACTAGAATATACAAAATTAACATAGCACATGTAAATGGATAAAAACTGGCTGACAGGTCTTAAAATGTAATTATAAATGGCAAATCATCATCAAGCACATCATTTCCATAGAGATTTATTCTTTGCCCTATACTACTTAATGTTTATTAGTGACCTGGAAGAAAACATAAAATCATCACTGATAAAGTTTGCAGATGATACAAAATATTGAGGGAATAGTAAATAATGAAGAGAAAAGGTCACTGAAAGAAAGGAGTCTGGTAAGCTGGGTGCAAGCAAATAATATGTATCCTAATATGGCCAGTTGTAAATGTTTATGTCTAGGAACAAAGAATGCATCCTTTCTTACAGATTGGGGAACGCTATCCTGGGAAGCAGTGACTGAAAAAAGACTTAGGGGGGTTGGTGGATAATCAGCTGAATGTGAGCTCCCTGTGCAACGCACTGGCCAAAAGGGCTAATTTGATCTTTGGATATATAAAGAGGGGACTCTCAAGTAGGAGTAGGGAGGTTATATTACAGTGGTATTTGGCACTGGTGTGGCTGTTACTGGAACACTGTCTGCTTCTGGTGTCCACAATTGAAGAAGAATGTTGATAAATTGGAGAGGGTTCAAAGAAGAGCCATGATTAAAGGATTCGAAAACATGCCTTACATTGATAGACCTCAGGTGAATTTATTTAGCTTAACAAAGAGAAGGGTTAAGGGTTGACTTAATCACAGTTGATAAATACCTGCATGGAGAACAAAACTTTTATAATGAGCTCCTCAGTCTAGAAGACAAAGGCATCACAAGATCCAATGGCTAGAAGTTGGAGCTAAATAAATTCAGTGTCATGCTAAAAATAAGGCACTAATTTTTAACAGTGGGGGTAATTAACCATTGGAACAATTTATCAAGGTAGTGGTAGATTCTCCATCACTGTCAACTTTTAAATGTTTTTCTAAAATATATGCTCTAGTTCAAACAAGAATTCATTCAGGAAGTCCTATGGCCTATGTTGTGCAGGAGGTCTGACTACATTACCGCAGTAGTCCCTTCTTGCTTTATAATCTATGAGTGTTTTCTAGCAAGTTTTTTTCCCCCCTATATCACATTTTCTGACAGGGAAGCTGCCTTCTACTACTTGAGGATCAAGCAATGTAAATGCTATTAAAAGGGAGAAAGAATGGTCTTATAGTGAAGGGACCGTTCCTGCAAGTTATTAAGGAATGTTCAGTGGCAGTAGAAGGTGCTCAGCTTCTTCTCTGATTGGGTGCCATATAATCTATATACCTTTGGGAATTCAGTGGAGTTACACCAAGTCAGAATCTGCCCCTCCAACTGGTGTCAATTATCATCTTTGTTTCTGGTCACTAAAAGAGGTTACATATAGCATAAGGGGTTCCCTCAGATACTTTCTCTTTTATTTGCCTTCTCCCCTACCCTAAACTTTGAAAATATGCATATAATTTCTAGATAGGAGGTTAGGGCCTGATTGTCTTCTGAAGAATCTCCAAAATATAGAACAATATTTAATAGCAACATTCACCCTGAAGTGTTATCTGCCAGTGTTCTGGCAACCTCTAAAGAGTGGAGAGTCCCAGATCTGCATGTCTCCTTCATTTGTGCAGGAAGATCTCTTCAAAAGGTGGGGTGGAAGAGGGGTCCAGGCCAGAAGTGAATATTTGCAAAAATATCAACTATGGGTGGTGAGTACTTTATTTTATAGACCCCCCCCCCATATACAATTTGCCAGTAAAATATGGATCTCTCTGTATCTACTTTATCTAATCCAGGGATCGGAACATTGCTAGGAGAAAGTGTCTCAACTGTTGAACAAAAATGTTGTTAAATCAGCCAGATTCTTGTACTCCAGCCTTATTGTATTGGTTAGATTAATAACAGTGCTATTATGAATACAATAATTAGAACACAAAATAAATACAAAACTTTATTCAGTGAACAGTAGCTTCACAGTCCTTTTGCACTCTTTTATATTGGATCTATGAGAGTTACAAAGAAAGTAAGTGATTGTCTTTCAGAGTTATGAAGTAACATTGAGGAAGAACTTAAATCACCCTGGATATAGACAATATTATATATATATTAGATGGGCTAATGAGAAGTAGTAAGATCCAACAGCAAGGGCATTAAACTAGAAGACAGGAGTTCAACTCCAAGTTCTAGTACTGGCTTGATGTTTGTCCTCGGCCAAGTTGCTTCATCTCTCCATGCATCTTTTTCCCCTTCCACCTTTTGTCTTATTTAGACTGCAGGAATTTTGGGACAAGAACTGTACTGAACTATGCATTTGTACAGTGCCTAGCATAGTAAGGCTCCAGTCTCAGTTGGAGCCTCTAGATGTTGCCATGATAATAATAAATAATTAATACACAACTAACCACCATTTTACAATGCTACTGCAGGAAGAGAGTAGGAAGGAATAAGCAGCATATTTTATACCCATCCCTTCCATCTCCCTCTAAGCAATTTTGACCAGTCTGCCTTTTCCCTTTATTAAAAAAGGAAAGAAAATACGGTTTTGTTATTATAAATGGACAAAAAGCAGGGGAAATAACTATGCTTCTGTTACCCATAAATCATTAGTGAAAATCAGTGGAAAGTATGGCTATTATTCAATTGCTTGCAGTGTAAAGCAAATGAAAAACCTACCAGCTTTCACATTAAACTCTGTGTGTCATTTTCAGAGGGTGCTGTTATTGGTATCAAGCAATTGGGAGATCTTTAGAGTAAATACTCAAAAACAATGAACACTTCAGAGTTAAAGCCTATGTATATCCACTTTCAGAACAACTGGAGAGCTTCAGCTTATGCTCCCTATTTCTTTTTATCAGAATCAAAAACCATTATTGTAATGGGAAATTTGTCATTATTCAATTTCCTTTTGTCTGCAAGGCAGTGATACACAGAGAGGAATGATAAGTGTGGTAAAGGAATTGACAGTGCTTTCCTGCAACTCTTTAAAGCTAACAGAGAGGCAGCTTTGCCTGCTTAGGGAAACTTCTCTCACAGATATTTATAACCAAAGATGAATGTGTTATGTTTAATAAGTAGCAGTCATTGTAACAAAGTTAACTCATTATATTTTTCTACAAAAGCCTTTAAAAGAAAGAATTGGAAACATAATTCATTGAGTACAGTATGGAACTGCTTTTACTGTTATATCAATACAATTGCTCTGCTGTTCAAACGGACCTTCTCTTTCAGAGCTATCTATCAGACTATCATTATAAAAAGTAGAACCCAAAGAAACAATCAAACTGTTACCTCCTACTGTTGTGTATTTCATGGATGCCTAGAAACAATTCTTGCAATATGAAGTTTTTGAAGGCTTTGCCTCACCTGTGTTTTTAATAATCTCATTGAAAGTGGCCAGCCAATATAAAATCAGTGAGTTTACTGAGGCCCTGGACTTTATTGCCTAAAGACATCATTAAAAAGCTAATACTGTATAAACACAGATTTTTATGCTGCCTTATTTAAAATGATGGCTTAAATTCAATTTGCACTATAAACATTTTCATAAAACGAACTGGGAAGCAAAGCTTTGCAGAGTCAAAAGCAATTCTGGAAAGGGCAATGCTGCAATGTACACTTTAACAATACTATTGTGAGTAATGGAGTTTGCTTGAAACGATATGAAGGAAACATTGGGTTAGAGTGTGACCTCAGGAATGGATATCCAGTGCATTGCCCAGGTAATGTCCTTGGATGCAAAGGAGTGCATTTTGTCACTGATTAGTTCAATTAATGGGAAGTGACATTAGCATAGCAAAGGCAAGGGAACATGCTTTGCAGGCATCACCCGATACAGGCACTGGGGGTACTTACCATGTGGCAGGTATATAACTACAGATGTGTTAATTTGTGGTTATTTTAGGCTAGTATTGTTTTATTTCCATGTGACTTTCAAAATAAAAAAAAAAGTGGAGAGAAATGTAGCTGTAGCCAGTAGAGTCAGTGGGTAATAATCCTTGTAATATGACAGGGAAATTAATCTTCTGTAACCCTGTCCCATGTCGGGTAACTGGGGCCAGGAAATAAATATTAGTCTCTTAACAGCAGGCCTGTGTGTTACATCCTTATAACTCAGGAGGTTAAGGAAGGCATTGCAGAAAAAGGAAAGCAACAGACAAAAAGAAAGAACAAAACCAGTCCCACAATTAAAATATATTAATTTTAACTCGCAATGTTTTTTCCCTAGCCTTTGTCCTTAAGTGACTTTTTTTTCCTACTTTGAAATGCCCTGTCCCTCTTGGTCTGTCTATTTGTGTGATTTAATAAAAACCAATACACTCTGCACAGCACTCAGTGATTAAATTAGCACTCTATTATTACAAAATGTTTTAAAAAAACCCAGCTGCTTGTGACTGTCCTAGAACCACAGTTTGATCTAAAAATTAGTTTTCATGTAAGTCCCTGTTTTGGCCAATCACTGGGAAAGCAAAGAAGCTAAACCATTTTAAACAAAAAAGAGCACTGCATACCAGCCACATAATAATGGACTCGCAACCCAAACTGTCTCACTCTCTCCCTATGTGGGCTCACATACACACTGATCAGAGTGTTACTCTGCAGAACCTTGTACAAGACTGTTTTCAAGACCAATGAGCTATTGGGGGAGATCTGCTGCCACAATTGAATGCCTGAACAAAGAC
This sequence comes from Mauremys mutica, assembly GCF_020497125.1. Classification (NCBI taxonomy): domain Eukaryota; kingdom Metazoa; phylum Chordata; order Testudines; family Geoemydidae; genus Mauremys; species Mauremys mutica. Next base: position 50,693,296 of record NC_059077.1, read on the forward strand.
CTCCAGGCAGGATGCAACAGCAGCTTCTTAACTTGAAAAGTAAAAGGTATCTTCAAATGATAGGGGAGCCTAAAATAAACAAGACTGCCCCAAATTCTTCCTGGTATTCCAGTACAAAATCTGAAACAAAGGTCTTTTCTTCCACACCACCTGCCCCTCCACTATCTGAAACCCCAGAAGCTTCATAGCCCTGATTGTCTGGGAAGCGATTACAGGCACCCCACTGAGAACCAGAGGGTAAGTGAAAAAGCTTCCCGGACTTACAGACTTCTTAGCCTTTTCTGAGTGTGAAAACTACTATGATCTCACAGCCCCTCTACTCTGAGATCAGGCAGATAGAGTAAACATAAGGGCATGTCTACACTTATCGGGGATTGACCACAGATTGCTCTCCCGTCAACTCCTGTACTCCATTGGAACGAGAAGTGTAAGGTAAATCCATGGGAGAGTGTCTCCCATCGACCCAGCATGGTGTAGGCACCGCAGTAGGTCAATCTAAGCTACATCAACTCCAGCTACATTATTCACATAGCTGGAGTTGCGTAAATTAGGTCGACTTACCTCCATAGTGTAAACAAGACCTAAGAAAACCTTCCTGAAATACTCATCAGTTGGTCTTTGGAACAACTGGATAGAACAATTGCTGTACAACCTGGCACTGAGATCAGGCTAATTGTACAAAACAGAGAATCCTTTAAAGTACACTGTCCAGTTGGATTTTTTCCCATTCTATCTAAACTGGAAGTTGCTACATCCACTAGTTCCCATAACTGAACCCAGCTTGGGCTCTAGATCTAGAGAGAGCATTAGAACAATGATCATAGAGATCATTCAAGATGTAGAGAGCTCATTAGAAACAATGTTTATAAACCCCACCCATCCCACATGGAAAACTCTGAGGAACAATATCAATGCCTCCTGCCTCAACATATCAACAGATAGATTCCAACACCAACACTTTAAATTCTTCACAAACAATACAAAAGTAAGAGTCACTCACCTACCCACCATTCATCACCTCTGTTCATTAAATTGTTCCCACCATATTAGGTCTTTCCTCAATTATCTACCTTCTCATCTTTGATCATCAGTGAACTAAAACTGAAGAACTGTAGCAGAAAAACAACAAATTATAAGACATAGTCATGAACTCCTGCAGGCAATGGGTGGGTAAGGAAGGTTAAACAGCCATCACACAATTTTCTCACCTACCCCCACCTCTCCAAAACAACTAAATCCACTATATTTAGAGAATACCAGATCTCCTGGTGCAGAGAGAGAGTGCACATGCAGGAGAGAGGCCTTTTGTGAGGGTGCACAGGAGAATGAGTTGGCTTAGATTTTAAAGGGTTTTAATTCCCCTCTCCTACTCTGGTAGTACTGGCTGAGGTTCAGTGGAGCTGCATGGCGGGATTCATCTACTTTTATGACATATTATAATTAAGCTTACAATTTCCACCAAATACTTTTAAATCTTAAAAACACTGTCATAACATGCTGTTTATGTACTCCAAGCCATCTAGAAACCATATAATTTCCTCATTCTGTTAATTACCCAAATTGCTCTTAAACTAGCATTTTTCCTTATTCCAACTTTCAGCAGTTTTTAAAATTAGTCAATGAAGAGAAAATATACTTCTGATTCAATGAACCCATTTTAATTAAACAATTGGCCTTAATTCGAAATATAAAATGATGCCAGAAAGAATATTCTTAGTATAAAAACTAAAACCAATCCACTATTATATTTACTTGTATCCTCTTACCTAGGATATTTTTCACTCCTTGTCAAATTATGAGACCAGCAATTAAAAGAACCCATGTAAATTCTAACACAATAATAATTATTTCTAACACCAAATACTTTTCTGTGAAGCACTATATAAACTTCTGATGACACACTGACTCTTTGTCCATGAGGAAAACCTAAGCTAAAATTTCCTGACACAATGAGACCATTAAAAGTCACCCAAAGAACACAGTAACTTTTTAAATTACTTGTTGTTAAAAAGTCTCTATTATGGGACAATCATAAACAAGCTATATGCTTTCATGTAATGGTTTATTTATAATCTGCAATTCTACTGCATAGGTTAGCAGATGATAATATTTATAGCATTAAGTTTTGAACTCTGGAAATTAAGGACCAAGTCCTAACACACTTATGGGCTAGATCTTTGGATCCAGATAAGCTCTACTTGGCAAAGGGCAGAGTTGGGGGATTAGGGGGAGCCAACTCTACAATCTCTCTCTATATTTTTCAATTCTTGAGCTAGCCATAAGATTACAGGAGAAATAATGAGACACCATGGGCTTAGCCACCAACAGTATGCTGATGACATTCAACTACATATCTCATTCTCAACAGATGAAACCATTATCACTATTAAAATATCAGAATGCCTACAAGAGACCAGCTCTTGGGTGAAGAGCAGCTAACTCAAGTGAACCCAGGCAAGACTGAAGTGATAGAGTCATATTAACGTAGGGTTGGAATGTACCTTGGGAGGTCATCTAGCCCAGCCCCCCCCCCAAGCTGAGGCAGGACCAAGTAAACCTAGACCATCTCTGAGAGGTGTTTGTCTAATCTGTTCTTAAAATCCTCCAATCCTTCCACAACCTCTGCTGGAAGCCTATTTTAACCTTTCCTCATAGGTCAGGTTTTCTAAATCTTAATCACTTTAGATGCTTTCCTCTGGACTCTCTCCAATTTGTCCACATCTTTCTTAAAGTGTGGTGCCCAAAACTGGCACAATACTCTAGCTGAGGCCTCACCAGTGCCGAGTAGAGCAGAACAATCACCTCACATGTCTTACATACGACACTCCTGTTAATAGAATCCCAGGATATTAGCCTTCTTTGCAACTGCATCACTTTGTTAGCTCATGTTCAATTTGCAATACCCTATAACACAGGATTTGAAGTGGGTGGGAAAGCTGATTGTATACCATTTTTGCACTCTTGCAATTCCCAGGGCTGCCAAGGGCATTCTGACTCCAGAATTAGCTGCTCCAATTTATGTTGGATTATGTTGGCACCTAGGGGGCATTACACCAGCCATAGATCATTGGAACTTGATGCACTTTCGTCATGCTTCCCTCCCATTCTTGGTCCATTCACTTTTTCCAAGGGAAAAATAGAAGGGTATGGCATGAATGGCTCTATGCCACTGGAGATCCCCCCATGCCAGGGGAATAATCAGATGCAATTTATACCAGCTTTAAGGATTCTGTTTTCCTCAGAAGCATATGATAAAACAAACTAAAGGGACCACAGGGTCTGTTCCAACAAATCAATAATAATATATCTTTTGTTTGATTATCTAGAAAATGAACATGCAACTCTTTTACTAAACAGAAAAGAGTCTGTATAAAAGAAGACACACAGATCCTAAGTTTGCACAAAAAGGTATCATAGACAGATGTTATTTTCTGCAAATATAACACAAAGAAAGTGATGACTTATTTTGAATAGACTCTCCATCTGTGCCTCACACCATCAGGATCTCAGAAGGTAAAAAACAGTTGTCCTGCATTATGCTGAAAACATAAGCAAAATTAAGAGTTATTCCAACTGATATCTAAGCATATTGGTGCAAAAGCTCCAAGACAACATCTGATACTGGAGACCATGTTCAGTGATGGAGGAAATATTAATAAAAAATCTACTATGTTATTTTTAGCAATCAGGTGTGAAACAGAAATCTATACACATCTACAGCTAATTGGCTATAGTGATTCCATTTTATCAATCTCTAGCAGCAATATGTTGTGTATCAACATTGGTGTTCTCTCTGATCATGCTTAGTTGATTCCTTCACATGTAATCAACATTAGAGACATTAAAAGATGACATGGCTTGTTGCTCCAGTCTATTTTTGAGGGAACAATGGTTTTCTTAAAACATCAGAGCTCCATAGGAACAGTGTAAAACTGTGAATAAACGGTATAAGGTTTATCACTCATGGGCATCAAGCTAGAAAACCTTCCTATGCCTTGTGGCAAAATACACAGAAAAAAAGTTTCATCGAAGTAGAGCCCTATTTATAATAATTAAGTTGTTTCTAATACTTACAAGTACAGCGATAAATATATTTATAGATTTAGCAGAATTAAGAATATGCAATTTAAAACAAAATCTCAATTAACAATACATTACTGTGAAAGAGGGCCTAGACCTCTTCCCTAATTCATAGTTCATAATGCCAGAAAATAAGTGGTAGGGGTTGGTTTTGAGGAAAATGCTAATCTGTTGGTTTGAAAGGACAGTACAGAAAATGGCTGGGGCAGCGTGGCAGGTAATAATGCACCACAGCACTTTGAGGCTTTTCCTGTCTTAGCACTGGTCTACACTGGAGGGGGAGGAGGAGAGATCGATCTAAGTTATGCAACTTCAGCTATGTGAATAACGTAGCTGAAGTCAACGTACTTAGATTGACTTACTGTGGTGTCTTCACCTCAGTGAGTTGACTGCTGCTGCTCCCCCATTCACTCCTCCTGCACCTCTAGTGGCGGTGGAGTACAGGAGTCAACGGGAGAGCGCTCGGGGGTCAATTTATTGCATCTAGACTAGACACGATAAATCGATCCCTGCAGGATTGATCGCTGCCCACCACCCTATGACAAAGTTCCTCCTCTACCTTGGTGGTTCCTGTGCTTATTGGCGGCTTTGTGTAAGCTTCAAAGCTAGTCTCTCTCATCAACGGAAGTTGGTCCAATAAAATATATTGCCTCACCCACTTTGTCTCTCTAAATCCCTTAAAGAGCAGTGTTCATGAGTGGAAAGTTTCTGAAACCTACTCCTTCATCTCAGTCTTGATCAAGGGGCATAGACTATGGTATTCTATGCTGGTAAATTCTGTTTCCATTTGCCAAGAAATGAGAGACAGCAGAGAGTAGTTGGCAGGGGTAATGGTCACAGTTATTGAATAGTAAATTAACAGATGCTCTTGCATGGCTTTGAAATAGGTTATTTTCCTGTAGAATAAAAATGTGGCCTTTACAGCAGGAGGAGGGATGAAAGAGTCCACAAGACTCAGGATTTTAACTCAAACAGAAGTCCTTCTGAAGGTGCTTGGGGAGTATATGATGCATTCATAGATCTATAAATTTTAAGGCCGGAAGAAACCATTATGATAATCTAATCTGACCTTTTGTGTAACATAGGACAGTGAATTTCACCAGCCATCTCCACACACCCCTTTACCAAAATACTTCCTCCCATAATTAGTTATGGATATGGAGTAATAGTGTGTTTTGCTGGGAGGCTGGCATCCCCAAGTGGGAAGACTTACAGTTACAGTGCATGTACAACAGTTGTGGTTATGATAAGGTGCATGCCAGGAGATGGGGGAAGTAGAGGGTATGTACTGGGGTGGCTTAACTCTTCATTTTCTTGTTTTGTGGGTTAGCATCAGGTGGATTCTGTATTACTACTTCACAACAAAGTTTTTCCTATATTAATTTCCAAGTTTTAAAATACTTAAAAGATGGAGGGTTTTTTAAAATTTTATATATTTTGGGGTTTTTTTTAGGGAGCACACCTGCGTAAGGTCAGAGATGCAGTTGCTGTTGGAGAAGATTTTATCCCAAATCTCCTGTGAATCAACAGCTGCCATAAATAGTCAAAAATGTTTATTCACATCACACAAATATGTTGGCAACCATTGGAACATAATCTTTCAGCTATGATCCTAAAATCAATATTTTCCCCCAAAACAACAAGTTGCATCAGATCTATTCAGGATACCTCTTTCTACCAACATTTATGCAGACCCATAATTTTTTAAAAAATACATCAGTCAACAATGAAAGTTTGAAGGGCAAAGGATCAATTTCAACCAGAGCCCAATGTCAAAGACTTCTTAATAAAAAATAAAATAAAGACAAACAAAACAAAGACTGTACAAGTATCAGGGGATATCCATGTTAGTCTGTATCCACAAAAACAACAAGGAGTCCAGTGGCACCTTAAAGACTAACAGATTTATTTAGGCATAAGCTTTCATGAGTAAAAAACCCCACTTCTTCAGATGCATGAAGTGAAAGTACTGTAGTCCAATGCCTCTGAATTCATATGCTTCAGTTATTGATGTGCCCAAACACTTCAAGTCTAGGTAAAAGCTCTGTAGGAAAGAGGATATACTCATCCTCTTTCACTCCATGCATCTGAAGAAGTGAGGTTTTTTACCCATGAAAGCTTATGCCCAAATAAAGACTGTACAGAAAATTCAAAGGCCATAATAGCTAATACTGTGTGAAGTTTCATACTGATGGGCTACCTTTTTTTTTTTAAGAGAAAAACATGAATTTATGCCTCAATTTAAGCACATTTTAGAACACAACCTTAGATATGGAGCTGCAAGGAGGAGCCTCCATACTAACATGCAGCTATTGAGGGGAAAATGTATAACTTTGCTTTTATACATTTTTTTCCTACAAATAAGGTTTTACTAGATTCTCTGAAAGCAGCATTGTGAAAAAGCAGTCACTATGTTAAAAGGTTGCAATGTGATGAGTATAAATGGAATTTCCCAAAGGGACCAAAAGCACAGAGAAAAACAATGAGACAAATTTAAATGATGGCTATATCCTCTTTCCTACAGAGCTGTTACTTAGACTTGAAGTGTTTGGGCACTTCAATAACTGAAGCATATGAATTCAGAGACAGTACAAAATAACTAGTCTATGCATTGAAAACTCAAATGGTTTAATGTCTCCGGTTTTACCGAAACATAGTTAGTATTTTCTAGGAAAAGTACTACAAATATAACAACTTCCAGTTATCCATAGCATGTTATATTAAGTTAAAGGAAAGAAAATAGTCATTCTCCCATGAAATGTTCTGCAATCATATTATGAAAGTTAAAAACAAAAAGACTTCCTTCCAGATTTAACTTGCCTTATAGACTTCTTGCATATTTTAAGAAGAAAAAAAAAGTCACAAGTTTTATGGACTGACTCATGGAAAACCTGCCAGCAATTAAATGAATGCTACGTGAATTAATTTGCATACTCAAGTTAGTTTGAGGGAAGGGAAGAAAAAGAGAGGAAAAAGCATTTTGAACAAAACAGAAAATGTTAGAAAATAAGAAATGCTGTCGTTTCCTCTGTTTGGTAGCTCCCTAACACCCTTACCATCTGTAGACAATGACAAATCCATTGTCACCCTCAATAGAATAAAACATCACAGAGCATTTCTTTATAGCCTCTGAATGCTATTGGCTCCCTTGGATCAGCAACGGAGACAAAATTACCCTAGATCTGGCTTGCCTCTCTTTTTGGTGGAGAGACACTCTTTTCCATTCCTTCACCACAAAACACAATAACCACTTCCTCCTGAAAAAAACTAAAATGACTTAAAACATTACTGTATTTCGACAGACTGTTTTAAAAAAAAGTTCACCAAATCCAGACATCTTTAATTATTCAAATGATAAATAGACAATGCAATCACTACTTCTTTTCCCTCTGTGTATAAGCTTAGAGAGGAGATAGTAATCACATTGCTAAATTGCTTAGCAACTGTGGGTAAAAAAGCTAATAAGTTATAATTTATATGTGAAAAGCTTGCAGGGGGTTAGTAGCACACCTCTAGCGCTATTGAGGTTTCATGCTGAGAATTCCATTTCAAACTGGCAGTTGTCTCAAAACACTGCAACATACAACAGTACAAAAATGTAAATGTCACAATGACTGGTCAAATAGGCTTCCATATGGTGATCTATTGCTTTCCCATTAGCCTACCAGTAACTTCTATAAATCACTTTCAGACTGAAAACAACCTTTGTGAACAGCTTCATAATGAATCCATGTGTTGAATCAATCTTACTAGATTCAAAAGTGTTGGGGGAAGGTAATTTTGAATAGTTTCAATTAGACTAAGGTAACTCCTAGGAGCCAAATTTGCTGACCTTATGCAAAAGTTCAAGTAAATGGGCTTTGTCCCAGGGAGTTTTGCTAAGGCTGGGAGATAGAATCTCTCTCAACAGGCAGTCAAGCATCCAGTACAGTAACCCATAGCCACTATTTGAGTTCATTAGCTGTAGTAATACTCATGGCTGCTAGCACCTCATAAATCGGTGGAGGGGGAAGATTAGGTTAATTCAGTTTGTAGACCCACCCTCGCCATGCCTTTCTGCGTGGTGGCACATATTGAACAACAATGTAGTGCACTGAGAGATACTGGGATGCAGGCACCCAAGTGTGGGCTCTCTGGAGCCTTATCTCCCATGTGCAGCTGATGTAGATGGGTTCCACTGCTGTTATTCCCTACGTACCCAGGTGAGAAAAGCAAGATTTGATTCTAAATCAACAAAACTTTCCAGTACAAGAACATAGAGAATATAGACAGACACTAAGAACATTAGTGAAACAGTGAAACTTTACCTGCAACCACTGTGACTGGTCACTATGACCTGAAGTCCAGGCATTCACTTTGCCTTGTTTGTCTAGCCGGGCTTTCCTAGGTTCCCAAGTGAACATGTCCATGTTGAGTGTTCTGAAGATGCTGGAGGCAGTAATCTGATAGTCCTGTATATGCCCTGATTTCATCCCCAGAGGTTCAGAGCAACCTGAAAAAAGTGAAAAGGAATCCATGAGACTATTTACTTCACTACAGTGCCTTTTTTTTTTGTGGTGGTATAACCTGGGTTAGTGGGTCTGATAAGAAAGGGAGCCAAGCTTGTTGCCAGATAGATGAGAGATGGGGAAAACTGCAGTGTGCTCATCTTGCTAATAAAGGAGCCTTATGATTAGGTGAATACTGGGAGATGGATGGCTGACTAAGCCAACGGGGAAGGGGGTCAGGGAGAGGGAGAGATGGACCTGCCTGAGGGAGTGTGAGTGATCTCCTGTCTCTCTCTCTCCCCCTGCCTGGGGAGGTTACCTATTTTGCTCTGAAAGGCATTTGCCAAACTACTCTGGGAGAGAGCAACTTCACTTAGAAACACTGAGGAGGCCTGATCCACCATTGGGACTTTTTCCACTGTAACATCTACTGCTACAGCAAATAGGTTAGCCACAGGGTGAATAGGCACCCTCATCACCTCGCCGCAACCTCCAGGCCTGCAACAACTCATGAAGGTACAATGGTTCCTCCACATTATGGCACCCACTAGTGTGGAATGAACTTGTGAATCCAGGGAAACCCACCCTGACTACTTGCAGGTCATAGAGTGTTACTGATGTACCCACTTCAGATCAATCTTCCCCTACCCTTTATATGCTTCCTCTATATTTCCCCTGGTAAATAAAATTTGCCTTGATGGTTGCCTCATCTGTTATGGAGGTGTCAGAAGAGTATGTATGAGGTATCGGGCTAGGTACAGGTAGAAGTACTGGGTCACCAATAGTCAAAACCAGATAGGAAGCGATGGCTGGGCTCCTGAATATCTTAAACAATCAGGTGGAGGCACCATCAGTTAGTAGTTAAGAACCCAGGCCATTGAAACCCACTCCAGCTAAAGCAGAGTAACACTGGGTTAAGGGCTCTTGTTGATGACTGGCTGCCCTTAGAGGTACGGAGACCCATAAACCATCTTACAGGGGGAAAAAGAAGAAAGCAGTTCCCACAGAAAGGGCCCTAGGGAATCACGAACATCTTTGGAGGAAATTGCAATCAAATCAAAAATTGTCAATTCAAGACATTTTATTATAACACATGTTGAAATAACTGAAATCAAGATAGAGAACTCAAAATATTTTCTAACACATTTACAGAGTAAAGTAAAAAAGGTGATTTTTCCCCCAGTCCTTTTCATTAGTTTCAGCCTCATGTATATATATGAATTCCTATCCAGCACATAACCATTGTTTCCTTTAATTTATTCTACTCTACTCTTATACCATGTACCATTGTAGTGGTGTCTTAACACCAAGGAAGTGTAATTCTACAAAATACGTATTTCTTTCTTACTGCTACTAGTGCTGAGGAAAATTCCCTGAGTACTAATCACATCTGTACTTTTTCATAACTTGATATCATGCCAAAAAAGATATACCAGCAGCAAGGTGTAGACTACAGATATTATAGCTGGGAGAGGGGGGAGCTTCCTCTGGAGAGCTAAGCAGGGATTGTCTGCTAAAATCAGTTGGCCATATCCCACATGATTTACTGTGACCGAAGATGAGGATGGACATTGATGGATATTGGTCCTTTCTCTCCTCTCCTCTTTTAAGTTTCTAAGATAAAATTTAACAAGTGATTCCAAACAAACATGATGCTGTGCAATGAATCATGAGGTTATTCACTGGGCAGAGGCAGGGTGCATTTGGATCTACTAGGAGGAAGAATAGGTTGGAGCAGAGTTAAGGACAATAAGAAGTTTTTTAAATGTATTAGGAACAACAACAACAAAAAATTCTGACAATGTTATTGGTCCATTACTAGATGGAAATGGTAGAATTATCAATAATAATGCAGAAAAGGCAGAAATATTCAATAAATATTTCTGTTCTGTATTTGGGAGAAAAACAAATGACATAGTCTCATCATATGGTGATGATAACACTCTTTCCATTCCACTATCTCTGGCGGATGTTAAACAGAAGATAGCGAACTTCGATGTTTTTAATTCAGCAGGTCCAGATAACTAGATTCCAAAAGTTTTAAAAGAGCCGTCTAAGGAGATCATGGACTGTTAATGCTGATTTTCAGTAAATTTTGGAGCACTGAGGAATTCCAGAAGAGTGGAAGAAAGTCAGTATTATTTTTAAAAAGCGTAAACAGGATGACCTGGGTAATTATAGGCCTGGCAGCCTGACATCGATCCCAGGTAAGATAATGGAGTGATTGATACAGGATTTGATTAATAAAGAATTAAAAGCGGGTAATGAAATTAATGTCAATCAACTAGGGTTTATGAAAAACAGATCCTGTCAAACTAGCCTGGTATTTTTTTTTGATGATATTACAAGTTTGGTTGATAAGGGTAATAGTGTTGATGTAATATACTTAGATTTTCAAATGCATTTGACTTGGTACCACACAACATTTTGATTAAAAAGTTAGAATATGGAATTAACATGACACACATTAGGTGGATTAAAAATTGGCTCACAGATAGATCTCAAAATGTAATTGCAAGTGGGGAATCATCATTGAGTGGGTGTGCTTCCAGTGGAGTTCGAGGATCAGTTCTTGGCCCAATGCTATTTTTTTTTAATCAATGACGGAAATAAAACACCAAATCATTACTGATAACATTTGTAGATGACACAAATTGGGGGAGTGGTAAATAATGAAGGGGACAGATCACTGATTCAGAGCAATCTGGATCACTTGGTCAACTAGGCACAAGCAAACAATATGGGCTTTAATAAGACTAAATATATACATCTAGGAACAAACAATGTAGACCAAATACAGAATGGGGGACTCGATTCTGGGTGGCAGGGATGATGAAAAAGATTTGGGGATCATAGCTCCCTATGTGATGATGTGGCCAAAAGAGCAAATGCCAATCCTGGGATGCATAAACAGAGGAATCTCAAGTAGGAGTGGAGAGATTATTTTACCTCTATATTTGGCACTGGTGCTTCCACTGCTGGAATATTGTGTCCAGTTCTGGTGTTCACAATTGAAGATGCATGTTGATAAATTGGAGTGGATTCAGAGAAGAGCCACAAGAATGATTAAAGGCTTAGAAAACATGCCTTATAGTGACAGAATTAGAGAGGTCTAAATACCTAAATAGGGAACATATATGTAATAATGGGCTCTTCAGTCTAGTAGAGAATGATACAACATGATCCAATGGCTGGAAGTTGAAGCTAGATAGATTACGACTGGAAATAAAACAAATTTTTGACAGTGAGGCTAATTAACCATTGGTGTAATTGACTATGAGTTGTGGTGGATTCTTCACCACTGACAATTTTTAAATCAAACTTGCAAGTTTTTCTAAAAGACATGTTCTAGGAATTACTTTGGGGAAATTCTATGGCCTGTGTTAGACAGGAAGTCAAAGTAGATGAACACAATAGTTCTGCTGCCATAACCTCCATAGATCAGAAGGCACCACCATACGATGGCAGCACAGTAACAAGAGAACAGAGGCCGATGGGCTGCATGGCTCTTGTGATAAAAAGGAATAAGGAAAAGGTAGGGTATGTGGCTGGCTAGGAGAATGGTTAAGGTTTTGTCTACCCTGCAATCAGAGGTATGATTGCAGCACAAGTAGACATACCTGAGCTAACTTTGATCTAGCTAGCTTGAGTAACAATAGCAGTGAAGCTGCTGCAGCAAATGCCATACAAGCTCATCTAGGACCCTGCACTGCCACCTATGCCATGCTGCTGCAGCTTCACTGCTATTGTTATTCAAGCTACCTAGCTCAGCTATGTCGACTCGTACTGCAGTCAGACCTCTAACTGCAGTGTAGGAATACCTTGAGGCCATGTCTACACTGCAGTTGGGAGATGTAATTCTCAGATTGGGCAGATGTACATGCACTGACTCTGCTCAAGCTAGTGTGCAAAAAACCAAAGTGTAGCCACAGTGGTATGATGGCGACTCAGGCTAGTTGCCAAAGAAAACCCTGTCTGAGGGCTTGTTTTCACTACCACGCTATATCAACACAGTAGGAGTGGGAGGGAGCAATATATAGGTCTTGACTGGAGATAGAAATGAGAGAGATTCATTCATTGGTTTAGAAAGGCAGGTTGCTTATTATGCAGTATCAAAGTATCACTACTGGATTACTAGGACTGTCCTTAAGAGTGCTTCATCTGAAGAAGGGGTGGGGTGAGAAGGAAGGGGAAAGTGCCTGATACACAAAAATGGGCTGTCAAAACCATTTGCGCCAGAGTTGAAAAACAATACATCACAGAAAATGAAACCATCAATTGCATTCATCTACTTTTTCTACTTTGCACCCACCCTTATACATGCTTGTGCACACACATAATTTTACACTTTTTCTTTCCAGCTTCACAACTTAGAGGGAAGAAGAGGATACCACAAATCTTAAACTGCTAGCAGAAAGAGAGGCAGAGCTACTAGAGCAGGAGGTAACATTATATGGATACAGGAGTAGGGACAACAAATTATTGCTATATCAAAGAAAATTACATCCATTATAGATCACATATTTAATTGAATACTTCCAAAAAAAACCAAAAAACAACCCCCCTTGCCTCCTCCTCTCCCAACACACAAATGTAATTTCTGATGTCTGGGCTTTGAACAAGGGTGCAAAGGACCTGTAAAGGAGACTTCTTGAATACTTTGTAAACAAAAAAACCTTTTTATTTAAAAAAAAATGGTGAGAGGGAGTATTATAATACTCGTGATTATAAAGACAGGATAGGAAATTATGGAAACAAAATGGTGATGGCTAGGACATACATGAAGGAAAGACCCAAATAACGTAACAAGGGAAGTGTTGGACTGGAATCCCTAGGATAAGGTGCAATGCTGTAGACTAAGGTTAACACAGAAATGCACACTAGAAGTGGAACTGAAAGCTCTCAGAATGACAAGGCAAGAAGCCAAGATGGCACTAGGAGACCAATAATTCAGGGTCTTGATATTGGGATAATCCATACTCAGGTGCAGACATGCTCTCTATGGTCTTTGGTTGTAGCACATCTTGTCTGTCAGTTTGCCCGTGTCCTCTACAACACTGAGTACCCCCAACTCCCATTGACTTCAGCAGTGCTCAGCACCTCCCAAGAGGCACTCAGCACCTCTCAAGAGGCACTCAGCATGTCATATAATTGTGCAAGAACTCAGAAGTAATCAGTGCCAAAGCTAGAAATTTGCATGCAAGAGTTCTTATCACCTAGGCTTGTGCTCAAATTACTATGTTTGTCTTGCCTTACGCTAGGGTTTGTGAAGGAGTGGTAAGAGCAGAACAAGCCAATTATTTTAATACAAACACTATGTTCTGCCTTGATTGCCGTATGTATCTATTGGTGAATTAAAAAAAAGATTTTAAGACTTTGCTTATGAAAAATAACAGACTGCTTGGTTATATGAAAATACATATGTTGCCTATAATTCTCACTTTCAGTCGGTCCATTTGAGAAATCAAACAGGTGTTCTGTAAATCCAAGAATGCCAGTCAAACAAAAGTGAAGGGCAGCTTCTGCTTCCCTTCTTCACATTGAATAGTACAGTACCTTATTCTACAGAAGGACACATGAATACTAATGGGACTACTTTCTGAATAAGGTACTACTCAACATGAGCAAGATTGGCAGAATCTGTCTCTAAATGCAGAAGGTTTCAGGAAAAAAAAAAACCAGGGAAAGAAATAAATGTTCATTTTATAGTTGGCTGGCACAAGCCTAGGAAGTGCTTTTGGGCATATAAAACGCACTTATGGCCCTGTTTAGATAGGACTATTGTGCTTAAAGTTAGCCCTGTGCCTAAGTATATTGCTGAATTGGGGTCTAGGAAAGGTCCATCTTTTGATCTTGCTACACTTTTTTTAATTAGAAAGGTTTCATTAAAAAAAAAGAAGAAAAGAGAAAAAGAAAAAGAAAAAAAGGATCAGTTCTAAAACCCCCAGACCTCTAAGAGTGCACCTCAACCTCAGATAAACCACCTGGAATTAGACTGCATTAGTCTGTCTTATGTGTAATTGTACTTGGCTTTCCACTGAGGCGGAGTTGTTCTGATGAGCCCAGACTGTGACAACAGTGCTGAGGAATGGTGACCTTGAAACTGAGATGAGACCACTGAAATGAATTCACTTTAGTAGCTTTCACAGTTCTTTGAGCAAAACAATTCCTGGTCATTCTGGCAAGGACTTATTCTAAATTGTGGTTCCAGAAATGGAAAATGTAGAAAGAAAAATCTAATATACTAAAGCACCTAAGATGGGATTTTCTATTTACTTTCAAATCTATCTGTATTGGAAAAGGGCTACAGTGAGATTAATGCATTAACTTTTAATTTCTGAATCTGGTTTTGATGTCACTAGAGGACCAAGAATTATTTAACTCAGATTGTTGTGATATATCATTTGGGAACTGGATGACTATTGTTCATACAGTAAAACAGGAAGCCAGGTAAAATCATCCTAAAATGAATTTACTGTAGCAATCCCTGTGGTGAAAAGTTGATCTCTTTTGACAGATAAAGAATTTGCATGTTAGAGAGCGGATGGGGTCAAGCATTACATTTATGTGCTATAACCTTTGTTACAACAAACCTTGAGAGGGCTTATATTGGCTCACTAGTTTATTTACTTTTGCTCCAAGACACAATCACAGTTTCTGTAGGAAAGTCACAAAACAAATCTAAATCAAATCAAATTCATCAAAAGCAACCAGGCACAATGTATTTTATTTTGCTTTGAAAGTTCTTCAGATGCAGCTTACTGAACTCTTGCAATTTCGAGCTTGTTATACAGTGCCTGTTCAGCATAATCTAGGAGATAGGGCACTAAACAGGAAGGCAGGACTTGGAGACCTATGTCCAGTTCCCAGCTCTACCACTGACTTGCTATGTAACTCTGAAGAAGTCACTTGACTTCTGTATCTGTTGTTCCTCCTACGCTTTGTCTGGCTTGTCTAGTCAGGCTGTAAGCTGTGGGTGGGGAGCACAGGCTGTCCCTCAGTATGTGTTTGTGCAGTGTCTAGCACAATTTTGATTGGTACTTCTAGGTGCTACTGTAAATAAATAATTAGAGAATTGCAGAAATGAAGCACTGGAAGTGACCTCTGGTCATCTAATCCAGCCCCCTGCACACAGGCAGGACCAAATATATTTAGATCATCCCTAACAGGTGATTGTCTAACCTGTTCTTAAAAATCTCCAATGATGGGCATTCCACAACCTCGCTTGGAAACCTGTTCCAGTGCTAAAATGTATTCATAATTAGGCCTGGTCTACACTAGGACTTTAAATCGAATTTAGCAGCGTTAATTCGAATTAACCGCTCAACCGTCCACACTAGGAAGCCGTTTAATTCGACCTAGAGGGCTCTTTAGTTCGAATTCGGTACTCCACCCCGACGAGGGGAGTAGCGCTAAATTCGACATGGCTATCTCGAATTAGGCTAGGTGTGGATGCAAATCGAACTTACTAGCTCCGGGAGCTATCCCACACTGCACCACTCTGTTGATGCTCTGGACAGCAGTCCGAGCTTGGATGCTCTGACCAGCCACACAGGAAAAGTCCTGGGAAAATTTGAATTCCTTTTCCTGTCTGGACAGTTAGAATCTCATTTCGTGGTTGGACATCGGGGCGAGCCCAGCAGCACCGGCAGCGATGCAGAGCTCTCCAGCAGAGGAGTTCATGTAATCTCTGAATAGAAAGAGGGACCCAGCATAGACTGACCGGGAACTCTTGGATCTGATCGGTGTGTGGGGCGAGGAGTCTGTGCTTTCGGAGCTGCGCTCCAAAAAACGGAATGGAAAGACCTACGAGAAGGTCTCCAAAGCCATGAGAGACAGAGGATACAGCCGGGATGCCACGCAGCGCCGCGTGAAAATCAAGGACCCCAGACAAGGCTACCAAAAAATCAAAGCGGCAAACGGACGCTACGGAGCCTGCCACCACTGCCCCACCAGCGACCATGGACTCTGACGATGGGACAGTGTCAACGGCCAGTTCCTCGGCGATGTTCGCGGACGGGGAAGATGAGGAAGGGTTTGTGGAGGACGAGGCAGGCGACAGCGCTTACAACGCTGGTTTCCACGACAGCCAGGATCTCTTCATCACCGTCACGGAGATCCCCTACCAACCGTCCCCGGCCATTAACCCGGACCCTGAATCAGGGGAAGGATCACTCGGTAAGTGCTTTAACCATGTAAACTTTTATTCTTAATATAACAGGAATCTGAAGTATGTGAAAAGGAGGTCTCTCTATATATGGGGATAGAACAGAAATCCTCCTGGGAGATCTCCACGAAGCTCTCCTGGAGGTAATCGAAAAGCCTCCACAGGAGGTTCCTGGGGAGAGCTGCCTTATTGGGTGCTCCGTGGCAGCACACTTTTCCGCGCGAGGCTTTCATGAGGTACTCAGGGAGCATTGCCTCCCCGAGCACGGCTGCATAGGGCCCTGGTTTGTGCTGGCTTTCACGCAGCATGCGCTCTCTATCTCCTTCAGTGACCGTCCTCAGGGTGATCTCGCTCGGAGAGTCCTGCATCTAATTAGGGGAATTACTGTAATGTTACGCCTGGTCCAGAGTATTTTTCAAAAAACTCCGGACAGACGGCATAGCACAGACTCAGCACGCTGCTGCGTGACGAGCGTAACGGAAAGCCAAAGAATCAAATGGACGCTCATGGAGGGAGGGGGGACTGAGGACGCAAGGTATCCCACAGTTCCTGCTGTCTCCGAAAAGCATTTGCATTCTTGGCTGAGCTCCAAATGCTTCTAGGGTCAAACACAGTGTCCGCGGTGGGTCAGGGCATAGCTCGGCAATTTATGCACCCCACCCCACCACCAGAAGTGAAAGGGAAAACAATCCTCTGTTGACTCTTTTACATGTCACCGTATCTTTACTGAATGCTGAAGATAGATGCGATGGTGCAGCACTGAACACCGACATCCTCACTCCCCCCACGCTATGGATGGCTGATGGTGCAATATGGCTGGTATCCGTCCTCATCATCAGCCTATTGGCACATGGGGGAGTGCAAAAGGACTGGTAACCATGCGTACTAGCATCTGTGAGGTCGATCAAGGGCGCCTGGCCATAATTTTTCCTGGTAGATGGTGCAGTATGGCTGGTAACCGTCCTCATCATAGCAACAGGGGGCTGAGCTTCATCAGCCCCCACCCTTCATGTGTAAAGAAAAGATTCAATTGCCCCTGGACTAGCAGCAGGATGCTGGGCTCCTCTCCTCCACACTCCTTAATGTCCTATCTGGACTATCATAGCAACTGGAGGCTGCCTTCCACTCATTTCTCACTAACAAGTCACTGTGTCTTATTCCTGCATTCTTTATTACTTCATCACACAAGTGGGGGGACAATGCTATGGTAGCCCAGGAAGGCTGGGGAAGAATGGAATGAACAGGTGGGGTTGTTGCAGGAGCACCCACTGTGAATAGCATTCAGCTCATAATCTATGCAGGATCTGACACAGAGCAGCTGTGCTCTCTGGTTCTCTGATACAGTGGTTCTCTAGTACACTTGCCCATATTCTAGGCAGGACTGATTCTATTTTTACATACCAAAAAGGAGGGATTGACTCAGGGAGTCATTCCCAATTTTGGCTTTTGCGCCCCTGGCTAAGAGCAGCCAGGGGCACTTATGACAGCAGCAAATGGCGCAGTGCAAAAGGACTGGTAACCATGCCCATCTTATTACCAATTTATGGCATGGTAGATGGTACAGTATGGCTGGTAACCATCTCTGCTATCATGCAAAAGCAAAAGCATTCTGCTGTGTAGCGCTGCTGGACCGCCTCTGTCAGCGGCATCTAGTACACATACGGTGACAGGCACAAAAGGCAAAATAGGCTCCATGGTTTCCATGCTGTGGCGTCTGCCAGGGCAATCCAGGGAAAACGGACTTGAAATGATTGTCTGCTGTAGCTTTCCCGGAGGAAGGGATGACTGACGACATTTACCCAGAACCACCCGCGAAAATGGTTTTTGCCCCATCAGGCACTGGGATCTCAACCCAGAATTCACAGAGACAGACTACACTGTGTTCATTGTTCGCCAAAATTTATCTTTGCAAGGAATTCACTCCCTTTTTCCCATCACACAGCTTCGACTGTCTCCAGACCTGCCACAGCATCCCCCTCACAGAGGCCGGCAAAGATTAGGCGGCGAAAGAAAAAGACGGGACGAGATGTTCGCTGAAGTTAGGGGGTGCTCCCGAGACGAGGCGGACCAGCAGAGCCAGTGGAGGGAGACCCTCTCTCTGTACCAGCGCTCACACAGCGAACGGGAGGGGAGGTGGCGTGAGGAAGACAAGCAGTCAACTCAAACGCTGCTTGGACTAATGAGGGAGCAAACGGACATGCTCCTGCGCCTTGTGCATGTTCTGCAGGACCTCAGGCAGGAGGACAGAGCCCCCCTGCAGTGTATCTGCAACCGCCCTCCCCCGCCACAAAGTCCCATACCCCCCTCACCCAAAATAACCAGAAGGAGGGGCGCCAGAGGCCGTGTAAACTGTCACTGCACCCCAGCAGAGTGCTCAAGTACCGAAAAGCTCTCATAGCCTAATTTTTGAGAAGTCCTTTCCTTCCCGCCTCACCCAAGTCCCCATCCCAGTTTCATCCCCTAACTGTCTAGTTGATAATAAAAAATACTTTTCTGTTAATTACTTTTTCCGTCATGTTCTTTTAGAGGAGACTGTGTTTGAAGGGGGGGAAGGGGGTTGGTAATTTGACAGGACAATCACCTTTACCAGGGTACAGACATGGGGGCAGGATCAGCAGCAGGTCACACACACACTGCAGTCAGTACGCACCCTGGTCGGTATGGGAGGTGGTTTGCAGGTTCTGTGTGGGTGGGGGGGTACGTGACTTTGTAGCGGGGCAGGGGGGTTACAGATCTCATGCAACGGTCCCTGTCCTGGACCACAGAGCCACGCAGCAGAGGAATCTGTATCCGTCCTCCCCCGCCAAAAGGCCACATAGCCCACGCACACAGAGTCCCAAAAAGGAGGGATGGCAGGCTCCGTTGAAACATCCAGTCCGGCACTGCAGACCGCTCTGGGAGCAGGAGCCTGTCATTCCTCGAGTTTACAGGCGGTCTTTACATCACCGCACACCCTACCCAGCACAGTCCGTGTCCCAGTTTCAACCCTGTAACGCAAAGTCATCAATAAAGAAACCTTTGTAAAGTTACAGTGGAACATGTAGTTTATTTTTATACGTGTGTTGGAAGTTGGGGAAGCGGGGTGGGCGGGGTATGTAACTGCAGATGCTAGTCAACAGTAACTTGGTAAAGAAACAGGGGCAGGTTCAGCTTCTCTGTAAAGAAACTGAACAGTCACAGGTCACGCTGCTCACTGCTCGCTGGTACTTGAAGAGTTCCTTGTCGCTGTGCAAGGCGCCTGCACAGAGCTTCACGAGCCAGGGCATTAGCGGGTAGGCTGGGTCCCCGACGATCACTATAGGCATCTGCACATCCCCAAGACTTATTTTGTGGTCCGGGAAGAAACTACCTTCCTGCAGGCGTCTAAACAGACCAGAGTTCCTGAAAACAAGCACGTCATGAACTTTGCCTGGCCACCCGACGTTGATGTTGGTAAAACGTCCCCCATGGTCCACCAGTGCTCGCAGCACCATTGAAAAGTAGCCCTATTTCTCAGCAGCTGACTGTGGAAGAGGTGGACGATAAGGTGCGAGGAGTTGACAATGGCCATAACTGCAGCGGGATACGTGCTCAAAGTGCTGTGGCACCCGCGCTGTCACTGAGCAGAAAAGTGCACGAACAGATTGCCCGCAGGCGCTTTCAGGGAGGGAGGGCGTGATTGACGGTTCAATGATGACAGTTACCCAAAACCACCCTCGACACATTTTTTCCCCCAGCAGGAATTGGGGGCTCTACCCAGCATTCCAATGGGCAGCGGGGAGTGCGGGAACTGTGGGATAGCTTCCCACAGTGCACCGCTTCCAAAGTCGACGCTGGCCCCGTTACTGTGGACTCAGACAGTCGAATTAGTGTATTTAGTGTGGATACACAAATTCGACTTCATAAGGTCGATTCCACAAATTCGAATTAAGTAGCTTCGAAATAGTCTTGTAGTGTAGACGTACCCTTAGAAAGTTTTGCTTAATAGCTAACCTAAATCTTCCTCGCTGCAGATTAAGTGGACTATTTCTTGTCCTACCTTCAGGGGACCTGGAGAACAATTGATCACCATCCTCTTTATCATATTCCCCCTCAATCTTTTTTTTAATCAAGACTAAACATGTCCAGTTGTTTTAACCTTTCTTCATAGATCAGGTTTTTTTAAACCTTTTATCATTTTCATTGCTGTCCTCTGGGTGCTCTCCAATTTATCCTCATGTTTCCTAAAGTGTGGTTCCCAGAACTTGACACAATACTCTAACTGAGGCCACGCCACTGACAAGTAGTGTGGGACAATTACCTCCCATGTCTTACATCCACCCCAAAAATGATATTAGTCTTTTTTCACAACTGCATCACATTATTGACTAATTCCACATGTGATCTATTATAACCCACAATTCCTTTTTAGCAGTACTACTATCAAGCCAGCTATTCCCCATTTTGTAGTTGGGCATTTGATTTTTTTCTTCAAGTATAATACTTTGCACTTGTCTTTATTGAATTTCATCTTGTTCATGTCATTCCAATTTGTCAAGGTCATTTTGAATTCTAATCCTCTCCTCCAGAGTGCTAGCAACCCTTCCCAGCCTGGTGTTATCCACCAATTCTATATTCTCTACTCCATTATCCAAGTAATTAATGAAAATGTTGACTAGTACTGGACCCAGGACAGACTCCTGCAGGATCCCACTAGATATGTCCCCCCAGTTTGAAAGCGAACATTGATAACTACACTGTGAGCACAGTCTTTCAGTCAGTTTTGCACTTACCTTATAGTCATTTCATCTACATCACATTTCCCTAGTATGCTTATGAGAATGTCATGTGGGACTGTCTCAGAAGACTTACTAAAATCAAGATACATCATGTCAACTGCTCCCCCCATCCACTAGGGCAGTAATCCTGTCAAAGAAGGAATTTAGTTTGGTTTGGCATTACTTGTTCTTCACAAATCAGTGTTGACTAATCCTTATAACCCTATTATCCAATAGGTGCTTACAAATTGATTGTTTAATAATTTGTTCCAGGTATCAAAGCTAGACTGACTGGTCTATAATTCCCTGGGTCCTTTTTGTTCATAGGTGCTATGTTTGCCCTTCTCCAGTCCTCTGGGATCTCACCTTTCCTCCTTAAGTTCTCAAACATAATAGCTAACAGTTCAGAGATTGTTTCAGGTAGCTCCTTAAATACCCTAGGGTTAATTTCATCAGACCCTGCTGACTTGAATACATCTAACATTTAAATATTCTTTAACCTGATCATTCCCTATCTTGACTTGCATTCCATTCCTGTGTTTATTTTTAGTTTTGTTAAGCATTTGGTCACTACTTACCTTTTTAGTGACGACTGAAGCAAAATAGGCATTAAATACCTCATTCTGTGCCCATTTCAAGTAACAAATAATTTGATGTCAATATGTACAAAAATATATACCCTACTTTAAATACAAAGAATATCAAATTCAACCATGCTGTAACACCACAGATGTCAATGGAATTATAGCAGGAATAAATATTCCAAACCACAGGAACAAAGCAGTTTTATGCTATGGCAATGGTGTGTTGTTGGAAAACTCACCTGATAATTCACAGCCAAGAAGTTCCATTCTCAACGTACAGTGTCTTCTGCAAACCTGAGGATACAGTCGAATGTATTGTGATTTTATTGGAGGCGTGAAAGAATTGGCATAGGGAGTGTTGTTGTCCACATTTCCATGGAACACCTGTGACGACAAAAAAAAAATCATCACACATTTCAAATAGTACAAGGATGACAACTGGATCCTTACTTTATCTTCATGGACTTGTACATATCCACTTCCTTTTCTAGTGTTCACACCCTGTTTGTCATGTCTTTCCACATTTAGAAGCTTCTCCTTCACCTATGCTCCCCAATCTGGCCTGATTCAGCAGGGTACTTGAGCGTAACTTGAAGCATGTGGGTATTTCTATTTGTTGACTTTAGTAGAACTACTCGACGAGTAGTAATCATGCTTAAAGTAAGGCATGTGTTTAAGAATCTTGCTGAATTGGGATCTCTCTCTTTCTCATGCTCCAGCTACTAATACACTAAAATCACATCTACCCTTCAACTTGTGTATTAAAAGTTCCTGTTCATTTTAGTCTGCAAATATAAACACTGATCCACACTTATTTTTCCCTCCCTCATTTAAGAGCTGATCTAACTTCCACTGAAATCAGCTGGAGAGATTCCATTGACTGCAATGGGATTCAAATCAGGCCCTTAAAGGATTTTTCTATTCTCTCTTCATTGTAATTAGATATTCTTACACTTTGCTTCCTCGCCTCATTACAGTCTTTTCAACACAGCATTCTCTCTGCCTACATGACAGCAACTGTGTCCAACTCTGAAGTGCCTTACTTCTAGCCTACCTTTTACAGTAAATCAGTCTGTGCTGCTTCGTACAAAAATAAATTCTAACTATATTGTAAACTTTCTTTTTTTTCTTTCTTTTTTCACAGGACACTATTTTTGCAATGCGGAGATTAGCATTGATGAATGGGTTCTAGGGTATCAAGGGTTAACATTAATCTGCCAATGTACTAAAACTAAATTGAAAACAGAGTCATGAGTAATTACTGGTAAACTAATTAAAATGAAAATCAGTTAAGTGTAATAAACAGGATTATTCTAGCCTGGGGACACAGTGTTTATAGAACCATCAATTAAAGAATAAGAAAGTCTTAGCAGACATAAAGTGGAAATGTATTGCTATGTTTTCCAGAAAAAATAGTAAGGCAACACAGATAAAAGTGCTTTCTCTATTAGACAATTAGACTCATCTACTAGAGATACCTTTTGCTTTCAGAAGTCAGATATACCTTGGGATTTTCATTCACACACAGGTGACTCAGTCTTACCATATCTTCATTGGTGCCTTTTACTTTGTATGTCACCCAGGACTTCCCATCATTACTGTATGCAATTTTGTAAGATTTTATATATTCTGGGCTTCCAATCCTCTTGGCACCTTGGGTTATAACTCCAGTGACTCTCATCTTCCTTTGCAGGTTTATCTGCAATAACAATACAACATCATTGGTAACCATCAGAGGGACACAGTTGCTATGATGACACTAAATTGTTGTTCTGACTCAAACACAAATGAAACCAGTTCATTCTGTAGCATTTTGATTGATTGTCTCTACATTTCATTTGATCATAAATGTGAAAAAAACAATACGTTTGCCCCCAAACTACATACTGTATTATTTGTATATGTGTTACAATGTGTCTACAGCTAAGATTTAATCTTCCATTCCATTAGAAGACTGATTTTGACCTCCTCCTCACTCTAATATCACAAGAATATTGCATGGTCCTCTGCCAGAGTAAAATATTTCTGGAAAGTCTGAGGCAAAACAGAATAGGGATTTCCAACATACGGGTGCTCCAAAAGAAAAAAATCTGTGTTTTGACCTTTCAAAAAGATTTTTTTTAATGGGTTTGATTGTAAGCTCTCTGAGGCAGGGATGGTCTTTCTAGTTTGTGTTTGTTCTAGCACAATGGGGTCCAGGCCCATGACTGGGTCTCCTAGGCACTACAATAACAACAACAACAACAAAATAACTGCATGCACTCACACCAAAGTGCTCAAGATTTCCTCAGCTTTGAAGACAAGCCACAGAAATGAAACAGATTCAATGCATTTAAGACTTCTGAAACTGGATAATTTTGAATACATGTTATCTGCAGGTGAAAAAAAGGGCTGTTTTTCATCAGTAAGCTCTTTCTCTCTCAGTGTAATCCTCACTTGGAATTTCCAGTCTTTCCAATGTTTCTCTCCTTTGAGAGACTGCAAGGTTCATTTCCCCCCATTACTAATTGATAAACATTTATTCAACTTTCCTTTGGAAGGATTTTATATCTATTATACACATGCATACAGTCAGTGGGATTCCCTTCTCATACACCAGCATAATTCCCTTGCCTTCAATGGACTTATACTTGATTTACATCCTTATAAATGAGAGGTGAAACAAACCCCTAAAAGCTACAGCTCAGGGGCCTGTTTGTCTTCAAACATACAGTTATAAATATGGAGTAACTCTACTGAAGTCAATGGAATTACACCAGCATAACACTGGTGTAAGGGGAGAATCAGGCCCAATATATTTACAATCAAATTTTAAGTACAGCAATTCACGGTTCTTTTCCTCCATCCTTCTGAAAAAAACAATTAATAAAACAGCAAAATCTGTTGAAGTGGTCCACTCCAGGGACTGACAATTATACTAACTGAGAGGAGTCTCCCAATTAAGGCAAAATGGATTTGTGCTCAGTACATTGGAGTATGGTTTAGCATGGTGTCTTATTATAAGAGGTTGCCTAATAAGGGTGATTTAATATACTTTTCACTCTGTATATGGAAAATCTTAAACATGCACAAACAAAAACAGTATGTCACCTAACCCTGCAATATTTACAAAAAACAATCAAACCAAACAGTGCCCCCTGCCCCCAAGTCTGACAAGTGATAGCTAAGTTAAAGAACGCGCAATTATAGCTAACTTGCCTCCCAGCTCCATTGACTCCCACCATAAATTCCAGAGAAACAAGTTAATTCCAATTATATCTTCTTTGACACTGTTATTCAAATGGATAACCATTTTCCAACTGCACCAACAGTTCACACACATTTATACAGATGATTTTTTTAAATTCTAATATGGCTTTGTTGTACAAGTTTGCCCTCCAATGATTTATATGGTAAATGTTAATATAACTAACTAAAGCTTTTTGAAACCCATCTCCCTAATGCTGGAGAAACAATGGCTACTAACAGCATCCATGACTGCAACAGCAAACAAAGAGTAACTATTAATGGAAAGAGGTTAGATCAGAGGGAGGTCTCCAGTGGGTTTCCACATAGATCTGTTCTGGGTTTGGTGTTGTTTAACATCTTTATTAATGATCTGGATGTAAGTATAAGAGCATACTGATCAAGTTTGCAGATGCCACAAAGTTGTGGGGAGGGTTGCCAACACTTTGGAGGACAGAGATAAAATTCAGAGAGAGTCCGGACTATAGACAACAAAATTAAATTCAACAAAGACAAATGTAAGGTGCTATACTTAAGGAAGAAAAGCCAATTGCATAAATACAGAATGGGGGATAACTGCTTGGCAGCAGCACAGCTGAGAAGGATCTGGGAGTTGTGGTGGATCACAACCTCAACATGAGTCAGCAATGTGATGCTGTTGCAAAAAAGTAAATGAAACAGAGGTATAGCATAGAAGTCCCTGGAGGTGATAGTTCTGCTCGACTTGATACTGGTTAGGCCTCAGCTGGAGTACTGTGTCCAATATTGGCACCAATGTACAGACAGGATGTAAAGAAACTGGGAAGGATCCAAAGGCAAGTGACAAAGATGATCAAAGAGATGGAATGCAAGCTATATGAGCAAAGGCCGAATGAACTGGGTCTGTTTAGTTTGGAAAGGAGGAGATTAAGGGGAGATATGATAGCAGTCTTCAGATACTTGAAAGGCTGCCATAAAAGAGGATAGAGAAAAGTTGTTCTCTTTTGCCACAAAGGGCAGGTCAAGGGGCAATGGGTTCAAACTACAGCATAGGAGATTTAAATTAAATCCCAGGAAAAACTTCCTAACTGTAAAACAATAGGACAATGAAACAGACTGCCTCGGGAGATTGCGGAGGCTTCTTCACTGGATGTTTTCAAAAGGAGGCTGGATAGCCTCTGTCTTGAATGGTTTAGCCACAGCAAATTCTGCATCTTGGCAGGTGGTTAGACTAGATAACCCTAGACTAGATAACCCTTTTACCCCTATGATTCTAACCCCTTTGACACTATACTCCTGTGAGCCCCCACATGTTTGGAAGAGTTGAATGCTCTTGGAGGAGGTGTTTGGGTCTTTGTTTGTACACCTCTACCCCGATATAACGCTGTCCTCGGGAGCCAAAAAAATCTTACCGCCTTATAGGTGAAACCACATTATATCAAACTTGCTTTGATCCGCTGGAGCGTGCAGCCCCGCCCCCCTGGAGCACTGCTTTACAGCGTTATATCTGAATTTGTGTTATATTGGGTCACATTATATCGGGGTAGAGGTGTAGTTATAAAAACATGAAATTAAAGGGTGCTCCTGCCAAATGACTACACATGAAAACTTTAGCCATACCCTTGCCTTGCCTAATTAAAATAGTTACTTTCTTTTATTATGGAATTTGATTACTGTTTGACCTGTGACCTTGATACTTTAAGAAAGTAAGTTTTCTGTGCTCCACTCACATACAACCACCTCCATATCCATGTATTTTTAGGTAAAAACTATGCCCCCTTTTATTTATTCCTAAGTTTTAACCAATTTGTTTTTTTGTTTGTTTGTTTGTTTGTTTTTCTGGGTCTCTGTTTCTGCTCTGAATCACTGAGCATTGGCTTTCAACACTGCTGAGCTTCATGCAGTTTTCCAATCAGATTTAAAAATAAGAAACTGGATGCTATACAATATGCTTGATGTAGGTCTCTTGTTTCTTCAGTACTTCTCAGAAAACCCACAGGAGGGGAAAAAAGTACCTTGAAATTCCAAGAACTTTCATGTGTATAAAAATCTGAGGGGCTAAATTTGACAGATATAACTCCATGAAGTCTAAAGAATTACAGCAGAAGAGAAACTGTCCCACAGTGTCTGTGTTCTATTATGACCTTTACTTTTGCCAAGCCAGAGCCTAGCAAAATACAAAATATTACAACTGTGCAGTAACTATAACTAAAAGCAGTAGGTGAAAGCTTTCTTACTAAGTGTATTTTAGTAGGAAATAAAGTTCCCAGTATGGAATATGAACTAGCGCTTTTAGCGATACAATCTTTTAAAAAACTCAGTCCTCTGTGGTAATTGTGAAGAAAAACAACTCAAGTTAATTGTTAGACTTTAGGCTTTAGGGATACAGAAAAAGCAAGGACCTACGAAATAACATGATACATTTTAATTATATAGCTACTTGTGAGCTAAAATAAACAAGGAGATGAAAGGCATTAAGATAAGAACAACAATTTGACACATCATTTTTAAAAGACAGGAGTTTATTGCCATAAAGAAAATTAAGCATAAAAACTATTATATCTATCTAGACATAACAAGGATGGAGAAAGTCAATAATATCCTGATGAAAGAAACTCACACTATTAAAAATTAGATGCTGGAGGAAAAACATCCTTTATGGAAATTTTGATCTTTGCCACTGAAGAATTACTAAGAGCAGGGAAAGGGATCAGTTCCATAGATTTTATTCATCTAGGTAGCCCAATAGGATTATTCACATGAATAGAGCTGCAGGATTGGCCCAATATAAAACAAAGGACCCCAATTCTATTAATAATATTATAACATATAAAAATAATTCCTCTGTTACTCAAAAATTATGGGTCAAATTCTGCCATCCTTACTCATGTCAGACAGCAGTTGATGAGACTTGTTGAATAAGGTACTGTTCAATACTAGTATCAGAATCTACCACTAAGTGACTAGTTAATGCAGTCTTAGTAGAGAAGCTCATTTGCGACTAGGTCATGCAATCCTTATTCATATTGGTGAGCACTTACTCACACAAGTAACACTCCAAAAATC
The DNA here is from genome assembly GCF_020497125.1 of Mauremys mutica. Classification (NCBI taxonomy): domain Eukaryota; kingdom Metazoa; phylum Chordata; order Testudines; family Geoemydidae; genus Mauremys; species Mauremys mutica. The sequence continues at coordinate 50,721,620 of NC_059077.1, forward strand.
TCAAAGAAAAGGAGCTTTGTGAATTTGACCTCTATTCAAAAAGTAGGGTTACTTGTGTAAGTAAGTGTTCAACAGTGTAAGATTTGCATAAACTAGCCCTTATAAAATATTCCTGGGCAGTCTACTCAGTTTATGGGATATCAACCTAATTCGAGACCTTTTATCACAACAAGATAAACAATCAGAAGCTCCTAGAGCTAGGGGATGCAGTGGGGTGAGGGCAGAGCTATGCCATGACTTACTGTCCACTGGCCAGGAGGTATGACCCAGCACTGGGCAAACAGTTGTCCAAGGGTGAAGCAGGTGAAGCAGGTTTGGGTCTGGTCTACTCTCCTGGAGGCAACAGGACTAAATCTATATTCATTTACACCAGCTTCACACTGGTGTAACTTTATTGTCTTCAGTGAAGTTAATCCCGATTCACAGTAGAGTAAGTGTGAAGTAAGTGGAGAAAGCAAGGAGAATCTGGCCCATTGTGTCTGAGTCAAGCTCCCACTAGAATGCTGTATCAAATCCTCCTTATATCAAGGCTGTGACTCTTGGGAGCTGGGGTACTTGTAGACACTTTTGAAAATCCCACTCAACCTTGAATTATTTTTCATCCCTTTCACCCTTTTAGCTACAGTCACCCTGGTTCCCATGGGTCTGCATACTGCCTATTATATAAAACCACCCCAGGTATCATGTTTTCTGTTCTTTCTGCTGATTCTAAAGCAGAAATTGATAATCATGCTATTTGCACAGGTGCACTAATATCTTTGATTATGTTGGTGCATAAACAAAACCATTTGGGAGTAAAACACTGAAGTATCTATGTTGAAGATGTCAAACAAAAGCAGCCTCATTAATCTGAGCTCTCTTCAAAAAAGAGTAATTGCCTGAAAATGGCAACATCAGAAAGAAAATATTTACAAAGTTTTGCAGACAATGGAGGATATAACTGGGACAATGTTTTAAACAAATTTAGGCTCCATGCAAGGCATGTGTATAACTTCTCTCACAACTGTGAGTAAGCTTATACGTGTGTGTGTGTGTGTGTGTACGTACGTACATATGGACATATGTACATACTTGGGTTCCAGATCAGAGCCTCAAGAATAATATTCTGTTAATACTTTAGTGATGTAATTCATTAAGGCAGAGAATGACTAGAAAGGGAAATAAACAGAGATAATTATCTTTCATGTGGAGAAAATAAATTATTTTTGTAGCCCTCGCTTACCATTTCAAGATTTCCCTGTATGTTGTGGCAGCTGAAAGTGCTCCCCACACAGAGTCATGTACACATATACATATTTCAGTGGTATCTCATGTTATGTCTTAGGTTCCAAAGCTATAGATGTCAGATTTCTTTATAGATCTTAAATTCCCTAATATTTGTTAACTTTAAAATGAAAGGCTATAGGGTCATTCAGCAAAGTAGTACTTAAGGTGGATTTAGCTGCTAGGAACACCATTAAAGATCTGACTTACAATTTTGGCCCTGGGATTTGGGATACACAGGAGACTTGTTAGCCTGCTGAATAATTTGTTACAACTATCAGTAGACATGTAAAATGTAAGGAGTTCAATATTCATACAGAATTCCAAGCATGGAATCCATTTTTTCCAGGTATTATTCAGTATCTAAAAATCTTTCTACGTACAACATAAATGGAGGAAAATATGAATGGTTTTTCCTCCCTCCTTTGACACACAACTCAAGATTCTGAATAACGGAATGCTTTTTTCAATTATCTTTTATCATGTTTCAATTATCTTGTTTATGCCTCTTTGGCTGGTCAAATTCTCTCTGCTAGGCTCTGAGATGGTGAACTGCGGGCTTGTTCCATGCAGCTCAAACAGGAGGAATGTCTAATGGGATCAGTTTAAAGTTCATATGCTTCTGCAGCCCAGGATCAAATACTGTCAAACTCAACATGCAGAAAACCTGCACTTGACAACAATGATGTTCACTTGACTCTGCCTTGTCTACATGATTAAATTCAGAAGCGGTGAAAGATGAGAAATCTTGCTGCCTTTAGGAGGAAAACATGTGCAGTGCTCTTGGCCAGCATTCCTGATCATATTCCCCTCACTTGTTATTGTACAATTAGCAATAAAGCCTAAGTAGTACAAAGGCTCTTTGGATTATATGTGTAGACCAAACTACTAGTCTCAACTCTCAGGAAGAATTAATTTAAAATTCCCACAAAGTCTAGTTGCTTGGGATATATCAGAAATATATTGGTTTGTGAAGCCTCATTGCTAATCCATAGTTTATGGCAGATTTTAGTGTCCTGCCTTAGTGAGATAGAAGTCTGCTGTTATGACTAATTCTCCATCTATTCCAGTGCTGAGTGCATTTTCCACTAATCTAAGTTATCCCTTATGCAAAAACCAGGGTTTGAGTGGGGATTGAATATTACCAGAATGGGGCGCTTCACCAAAGCAGCCCTTCTCTGATGATCTTATTAGTTTCCCAAAGACTGAAGTTTTAATTTTTCTTTAAATATAAAATATATTTTAAAAAATCAACTTTCTGGTAGAGGCATGTGTTCACAAACATGTTCTGGTGAAAAATAGGGACATTTTTACAAAGAATTTTTTTGTTACCACCTCTAATTTCCATCTCAGATGGTTGTGAAGACTACAGTTGGTCAAAACTGAATATCTGTTTCATGGAAGAGTTTCGGTATTTTAGAATTTGTATTCATTCTGAATGGGAACACAACAAAATATTTTAATTTCTCATAAAGTAATATGCACTACTACTACTACTACTACTGACATAACATGATATGGCATAATACAATAATTGAAAAAGTTTATTTTATTTTTAAAATCATTAAGGAAGCTGCTACTTAAAGCAGATTGAGAGACCTGTCTTATTCGTTAGTTCAAAGGGTATCCAGTTTGTATTATAATAAAAAGCTGTTTGACACGGTCAAAAATAATACAATAATAATGGTATAAAAATGGAAATATCCAATACAATAAAATTCAACCAAAAATTTCAGAATTTCCCAAGTCAAAAATTTCTGAAATTTTTTTCTTTAGAAAATATTTTTCTGCAAAAATATTTGTTTAAATTAATACATTTTAAAAAATCCATTTGAAATAAAATAGCATTTTTTGTCACCAGCTCTAACGAAGACATCACTCTGATCCAGAACTGGAAACATACCAGCATGCAAAGTTAAGCAACCACTCTTAAGGACAGAATGACTGCCATTTCCTCTCTACCAACCCAGGAGGCCACAAACACGACATCTGTGGACCCACTGCGCTGGGAGGGAAAGGCTGCACAGCAGAACTCAGCACCACTGCATCTGTGTGGTAGGAGGCCCACAAGCCTTATCCGCATTTGCCTTTTTGTTGAAGTTTCCCACTGGACTACCATTTGAGCTGCCCCACTGGTACTAGCAATACTGGGAACATTAGTGTACATCACCAGTGGCCTGTGTTTTAAATAATTGGCATCTAGAGTTAAATAACACAGTGGTTAAAATGCTTATGGCATGTCGACACTGACTCTCCAATTGTGAATACCATGGTGGAGCTGCAACGGTGGTAATGCAGTGCCAGAAGTGCCAGTGTAGATGAGATGTCCACTTGCTGCTATAACTCACAGGCTGAGGGCTTACACAGTCATTCCTGACTAAGCTCTGGGAAAGGGTTCCTTTTTCCCCAACTCCATTTTGACCTTCTGTGCAAAGCCAATTTACTTGAGCTTTGTATGTGGATGGAAAGGTGACTAATGCTGAAGCCTAACAGCAGCAATTTAAAGGTCATCACAATCAGCTATTTCACTGCTCATCATTTTTGCAAGCCATGAAAAGAGCTGAGTAGAATATCAACACTTTCTCTGTGCCTCCAGTCTGACCCCTGGAGTGGACATGTGTGGAACAAAAATGTGGCAGATGATATTTCTGTAGCTTTCAATATTAAAAAAAAATTGTGGGTAACATTCTTCTTGTGCAGCTGATACATGATTCTGATAAGTATACAATTTTCAGAGGTAGGCACCTAAATCTCACATTTGGGTGCTGAAATAAGCTGTTAGGTGTCCCCATACCTATTTTAATTGTCTAAATGCCAACCCCATGTAGAACTGGGTATCCCAATTTAGGCTCTAATCTTGTTCCCACTGAAGTCAATGCAAAACTTCTACTGACTTCAGTGGCATAAGATTGGGCTGCTAAGTTTGAATATTGGGCTCTAGGGCCCCAACTGTCAAACCTGGGTATCCAAAATGAGGCTCCTAAATCCTTAAAACAGAAATTATGGATTCGACAGACATTAAGAGCTTGATGTGGAAATTATTAACTTAAATTTAATGGCCTGTGTTGAGGACAGACAAGATGATCATAATGGTCCCATATGGCCTTAAAATATTTGAATCTGTGGGCAAGTCTACACTACAGCACTACATTGGCACAGCTGCACCAACGGAAGAGCACTCTCCCGTCGGCATAATTACTCCACCTCGGTGAGAAGTGGAAACTATGTTGGCAGGAAAGCGTCTCCTACCGACGTAGCACTAGTATGGACAGCACGAAACTTGCATCACTTGGAGGGCTTTTCCACACCCCTGGGCGATGTACATAATATCGACTTAGGTTGTAGTGTGGACCTGCCCCACGTTTAGGAATCTAACAAAGAGAGGCCTGATTTTCAAAATGCTCAGTCCCTGCAGCTCCCAGTGAAGTAAGAACTGGAGTCAAGGGAGGCTGCAGTTAGTCAGCAATTCTGAAAATCAGAAGCACAAACATTTTGTGCTTTAGTTGAGGCACACAAGTTTGATAATTTTGGTCTAAGTCTCATAGTTCATGTTGATGCCATTGTGGATGTTATAGGCAGAAGGATAATTTGGCCTTAACATAGTGAGAACAGTTATAGTGTTTACAATATATATGAAAGAGACACATGAGAAGAGACCTATTGCTATAGCACAATGAAGCACTTAGAGAAAATGCAAACTTAGCTACTCATATGCCTGGATGATAGAAGTCATTACTTTGTGCTGAAACGTTAGTTATTTTTTAAAATGGTAGTGGAAATGAAAATGTAGTTTGAACGATGATTCTTTTCTGTCAATGACTTCAGAGCCTTTGGCTTTCTCCTGAGAGATCTGAACACCCATAACTCTACACTAAGGTCAAGGAAAATTGCAGGTGCTCAGCCACTCTCTGCATCACATTCATTGTTAGCTGCTTTATGGCAGTCACTACTTTAACTGCCTTTTGCATTGCCAATACGTGATAGCATTGCCAGTGGACCACGTACAGATTTACTATGAAGATGTTATTGACAGTGTTACAGAGAGTGCTGCATTCCTAAATGCTGACTCAGGAACAATTAAATATCAACACAGAAAATCCACAAAGAATAATGTGAAAAATGACAAAAGAGTCTGCTGAGAATAGGAAACTTTTGATATTTTTCATTGTCATGCACAATAGGGGAGAAAAAGAGAGAGAGAGAGAGAGAGAGAGAGAGAGAGCGCGAAGGGTGAAGGTGTAGGGGAAAGGAAACATTTTCTTTACACAGTTGTGCTACAAATAATATGAGAAAGCATGGCAAACATCCAAGTTCCTACATGACAGGCAATGTGATATGTAAATGAAATATTAAAATAAATATAAAAAGAATCTTTTAATGCTAAGAGGGTGATCCGGGTGAACTAAATATGGAGACACTATTATAGGGATTGTTCTATATTTTCCATAAGATTTAGGATAAATACACTGATATTTTCTGTTAATTCCAATTTGTTGTATGAGCAAAAGTCCTTCACTTAGACCCGGACCCAGAAAAACCTTTCCCCATCTCTGCTACTGCATCTTCAACAATCTATTGCCTCTCTGTATAGTGCCTACCAATGGGGTCCTGATCCATGACTGTGGCTCCTTGGCACAGTGGCAATAGAAATAAATAATCATCAGCCCCAGCCCCCTTCTGCACTCACTACTAGCTTCTCCGCATCCAACCTCCCAAAAGCATGTGCTTAACTATACGCATGTGAGCAGTCTTGACTTCAGTGGAAGTACTCATGTGCTTAAATTTAAGCATGTGCTTTCCTGTGTCATGGCCATGAATTACCATTGACGTCAATGGTACTGCTCGCGTGAATTTGACCCTCTGTGCATAGATCAAAGTACAGTACATGTTAGAAATCATAGATACGGAAAACATATGTTTGGGGTTTGTAGCATTAAAACAGAATACTTTATGCTATGAACAACAGAAAATGCTCACCTCTTTTATTTATTGTTGAGAAATTTTACTTTATGCCTCAGAGCATTTACATAATTAGACAGACTAAAAACTTGCTTGGTTTGTTTCTTCTTATTATTAAGACATTATTTTAATCCCAAAGTAGTTGTTATAAATTTCATTAACTGGATGATATGAATTATTCAGCTAGTGGCATATTTAGACTGTAGTCTCAATAAGAGGCCCATATTGTTCAGAATTCTGTAGTCCTATAAAATTTCACCTCATTTGCAAAATATTGATTAGATGGTTATTAACTAACTGCAATTGTGTTTCGCTAAAATTTGCTAAATATTAATTACTTTATTATTAGTAAAAATAATTCTCCAGATATTTCGAACTTGTAAATTCTCTATGAAATATCTCCACCATTGGCATGCTAGCCCCTCACAAAATAAGTGAAGAATACTTAAAATGTCAATTAAAGAATGCCTGAACAAAATCAATCAGAGAAAATATTTTAGATTAGTTTTTATTTCCACATGTTAAATAGGTTAAATCCATAGTCCCCAGAGGTTAAAAGGCAGGCTGTTTCTACACATTCAGGGTCACAAACAAAATACAGCCTCCATTTAATTCCAACAGAGCCTAGCCTTCTCCTTTTCACAGGAATGTACAACAACAATAAAGGGTCACAATATAAAACTTCAAATACAGCCTGGAACTCTGTCCAGGGCAGATACTTGATTCATTACTTATGTGACAGAAACCAGAAATACCTTCTATTCTGTTCTTTTTCTTCCAACGCACCATGGTACATGAACACCTCTGAACTCTGTGGTAACCAGTACAGAATGATCCAAAGACCCTTGAAGTCAATGGAAAGGCTGCCTGTGACTTCAAGATGCTTTAAATCAGGCCCATATATAACTTGTCAGACCAAGTAGTATTAGTGAATTACAATCAAGTGACTTAAAAGAGCCTGTTGGGCATTAGAGTCACAATGACAAAATGAAGACCCAGTCCAGTTAGGCCCATGAACATTAAAACCAAACCTTGAATTCAGCCCACCCACCAAAAGGCTGCTGAAGCACAGAATGAAGTAGATTGCACAGAGTCCTCATCCTATCAATGATACTACTGTATTGTGTACCCATAGCAATTAACAGATCACTCTAAAAAATGTCAGTGAGAGAAGGATTGTAATCTTCTACTCCATCCTTCGATTGCATCCCCAGTCTTCCTACCACTGACTCCTCCACCACCTCACATGCCCCATTCCCTTTCTGAGCTCACTGGTGACTTGTTCCTCATCCAGCCTCCTCAAAGTTGCATCTCAAAACTCTGCAACCCTTCCCTACTATATGTACTTCATTTTAAACATTTTTTTTTGTTTTACAGGTTTACATTGGAAAAATATTATTGAGTTAAACAGTTCCAAGTATTAGATAGCATTCGTTGCCAACCATATCACATTTCAATATCTCCTTCTTTCTTTAGGACATTGAAAAACTCTGCTTCAGTCTACATCCCAGAGTATTTTTCCAGCTGCATTTCCTCTCATCCTCTTCACTGTATCTTTAGCTTACTTCTCCTACTGCAGTCTTCCACAATGCTCCAATCCATAGAATGTTTTACCAATCCCAGTGTACCTTGCTCTCACCTACTGCTCCTCTGATTCTTCCTAAGTCTCACACACATTATGTCATTGACATGCCTTCTCCATCCCAAGATTGTATTAAAGAAAACAGAGAAATAGAGCAAGATGTTATAAGGAAAAAAATGAAACCGTAAGGAAAGCTATTAAAAAAAACAGCAAAACATTTTCATGAAAATATGTTGAAGTATTTTCTCATTGTCTGTTGAAATTTCAGAATCATTGACCAGCACACATAGCCAAAAAAAGACCACAATTTATTATGAAAAACACTTCAATTGTTCACTGATTTTTTTAAACTAATCTTTGACCACATGCAACCCTAATTCAACCTCTTTTCCGGGTCTCCAAGTACATCTTATGTTTTCTGTGGCTGTCCTTGAGGCCTTTAATATAGGTGTTATCCTTGAGTCGGAACTTTCTCTAGGTCTTCAAATCCAGGCTATGTCTAAGTCTTGCAGATTGTTTTTCTGTAACATCTCTAAGATATGGCCTTTCCTATCCATTCATGTGGCTAAAACTCTCATCATCTCATGTCATAATTATTGGAACATCTTTTTCTCTGGCCTTGACAAATGCAGTCTCACCCCACTCATATCCATTCAGATTGCTGCTGCGAAATTCATTTTCCTAGCCTGTCACTTTGACATTGTCACCTCTCTCTTCAAAGGCCTTCACAACCTATCCCCACCATCTGAAACATCTCTCATTCAGTAGTGCAGTGGTTCCCAAACTTTAACAACCTGTGAACCCCTTTCACTAAAATGTCAAGTTTCACGAACCCCCTCTTAAAAATGAATATTTCCAGGGATTTTCTCCTTTACCTGAGTATAAATTATAAAAGCAGTGATCTTGGAAATATAACATTTGTTTTTATGACCTGCTTATTACACACTATTATTAATTATTATTTCTCATTAAAGTATTTTTATTACATTATGAAAAACGGCAACACTCTTCCAAGATCTTACTTTCATAGCTTGTATCACTCTGAATTAGACCGGCTCCTATGTTTCATCAAGGAGTGTCAGATTTGAAACAGCAGGAAGGGATTTAAGAAGCCAACTCATAGAGTTCCTCCTACACAAGCATGCAGGTCTTGAGCAGTCCAGGCAAACAATGCACATTACAACAAAGCTTAAACTTGTTCTTCATAATAATTTAAAAAACAATACTAGCTGCCTATTTAATTTTAAAAACAGCAACAAATATGCACCTCCCTTTCCATTTCTAATAAGGACTCGAAGTTTAAATCTCCTCAGTGTGATAGAGATGCTTGCTTTGATCTGCTTAGCTCTTGGAAGTCCAGGGGCTCCGGGCTGCTGACCTGTGTTGCCCGGGGTCCCTAGGGACAGCTCTGTCTGCCATTAGGGAATGTTTTCCCGAGAACTCCCTGTAACATTTCACGAACCCCCAGGGGTTCACGAACCCTAGTTTGGGAACCACTGAGTAGTGAAAGGTCATCTTCCTCCTCCAATCAGCCCGTGATGTCAGCCTCCACCAACCACTTGTTACATTTTCAGGCAAACACCTTTGTACTGCCTTCCTTGCTGCCCCTCAAACTTGGGAAGAGTTACCCATAAACATCTGCAAAAACATTTAATTGTTTTATTTCAGATCCCTCCTTGAAACTCTCTTTTTCTCTGATGCCTACAAAAAACTTGACAGCAATTAGGCAGCTGTTATGCTGAAACCACTGCCTATCATGCTGACCAAAACTGTCTCCTTGCTTCCCAGTACTCCCCTTTCAGTCTGTCTCTATCCAAATCTTATACTTAGATTGTAAACTCTTTGGGGCAGGGGCTGTCTTTTTGTTCTGTGTTTGTTCAGTGCCTAGCACAATGGGGTCTTCGTCCATGACTGTGGCTCCTAGGTTCTATAATACAAACTGTGGCATACCTCAGGAAAGAGACTGTCTTCATCTTTGTCTTGTAAAACAGTGCACACATTGCTGATGTTTAATAAACATGAACAAGAACAACCAATTATAAACCTGGAATGAACCAAGACACCAGTGGAGAGACTGATGCAGTCTTTCCCCCAATAGGATGAAAATAGGGTTTTTTTTGGTGACATTCCCTTGTGTTTATACTTCCTGTGGCATTGCCTACTTCTGTAGGTTTTTTATTATTATTTAAAAAAAAACTAATACTCCAGAGGGAAAAAAAAAAGCAGAGGGAACACTTTGATTCCCCGTCCCCTCCCCATCATCACCACCCTGAAGAGAGATACTTTTCTATGACAGAAGAAAACTGAAATACAAATCAAGTTTCAACATCCGGGTTCCACATGTGTGTGCAAGGAAACTGTACAGTTAAGTTCAATATCTTTGTAACCCTTGTTTTCACCACAAAAAAACTGTGGCTGGAAAAGAGCTGAGAATTTTCAAGCTTCCTCTTATGCAAAGCCAAACCTCAAAGGCCCCAATCCAAAGCTCATTGAAGCCAAAGGAAGTTTTTTCATTAACATCACTGAGCTCTGGATTATGCCCTAAAAAAAGAATACACCTTATTTTTTCTTTTCAGAACAATTGGAAGACAATGGCTCTAAATTAAAAATTCATTGCTTGATCTATGTTATAGATAACGCAAGGGTAAGACCCATGGGATGTGAGATTTTAATGATAACTTTCTGCTTTAGCACTCACAGAATAAGAGGATTATATTGTTGCAGTAGTGAAAACGTATTCATAGTGTTGAGGAGATGCTTTCGTTCCATAATACTGATCCTCCAAAGAGATGAAGTTCCACAGAAGTCAAAGGGACTTTTGAGATGGCCTGGGGAATGCAACCGTGAATACATTTGCAGGTTTGGTGCCCAAGTTGCCAACCAAAAGCTGAATTATTTGAGAAAGATTTACAATTTTTTAAATGTAATTTCACTTGTTTGTTTGTTCCTTGATGTAGGATAACATAAAAAGAGAGTATCTTTTTAAAATTTCAACCGTGGCACAAGCACATTTGTTAATGAGCAATATTTGCTTTGCCAAGTTTGAAAGTAATTAATTAAGACACAAAATGTTATAAATATTTGACTAAAGAGAGGTACATCATTTTCTTACTGATTTAGGCACACACTCATGGAATATCACTTGTTTATTTCATTCAGTGCATGACCTTTCACTGTTCTTAAACTATCTTAATGCTAACAAAGTTGAATGTAAAAAACTGTGATGTCAATGCTGAGATTTTAGATGCACAAAAGAAAAGACATTTAAAATTATTGCTTTTACAACAACTCAACCACACTATGCAAGGATATTAAGGAAGACGGCATATAACAAATAATAGAGTGAAAGTGAAATCCCTGCAAGCTGCATGGGCGCTTTTTAAAGACACCATAATAGAGGCCCAACTTCAATGTATACCCCAAATTAAGAAACATAGTAAAAGAACTAAAAAAGAGCCACCATGGCTTAACAACCATGTAAAAGAAGCAGTGAGAGATAAAAAGACTTCCTTTAAAAAGTGGAAGTCAAATCCTAGTGAGGCAAATAGAAAGGAGCATAAACACTGTCAACTTAAGTACAAGAGTGTAATAAGAAAAGCTAAAGAGGAGTTTGAAGAACGGCTAGCCAAAAACTCCAAAGGTAATAACAAAATGTTTTTAAGTACATCAGAAGCAGGAAGCCTGCTGAACAACCAGTGGGGCCCCTTGACAATAGAAATACAAAGGGAGCACTTAAAGATGATAAAGTTATTGCGGAGAAACTAAATGGATTCTTTGCTTCAGTCTTCACGGCTGAGGATGTTAGGGAGATTCCCAAACCTGAGCTGGCTTTTGTAGGTGACAAATCTGAGGAACTGTCACAGATTGAAGTGTCACTAGAGGAGGTTTTGGAATTAATTGATAAACTCAACATTAACAAGTCACCGGGACCCGATGGCATTCACCCAAGAGTTCTGAAAGAACTCAAATGTGAAGTTGCGGAACTATTAACTAAGATTTGTAACCTGTCCATTAAATTGGCTTCAGTACCCAATGACTAGAAGTTAGCTAATGTAACGCCAATATTAAAAAAGGGCAGTAGAGGTGATCCGAGCAATTACAGACCAATAAGTTTAACGTTGGTACCGGGCAAATTAGTCAAAACAATAGTTAAGAATAAAATTGTCAGACACATAGAAAAACAAACTGTTGAGCAACAGTCAATATGGTTTCTGTAAAGGGAAATCATGTCTTACTAATCTATTAGAGTTCTTTGAAGGCGTCAACAAACATGTGGACAAGGGGGATCCAGAGGACATAGTGTACTTAGATTTCCAGAAAGCCTTTGACAAGGTCCCTCACCAAAGGCTCTTACGTAAATTAAGCTGTCATGGGATAAAAGGGAAGGTCCTTTCATGGATTGAGAACTGGTTAAGAGACAGGGAACAAAGGGTAGGAATTAATGGTAAATTCTCAGAATGGAGAGAGGTAACTAGTGATGTTCCCCAAGGGTCAGTCCTAGGACCAATCCTATTCAACTTATTCAAAAATGATCTGGAGAAAGGGGTAAACAGTGAGGTGACAAAGTTTGCAGATGATACTAAACTACTCACGATAGTTAAGACCAAAGCAGATTGTGAAGAACTTCAAAAAGATCTCACAAAACTAAGTGACTGGGCAACAAAATGGCAAATGAAATTTAATGTGGATAAATGTAAAGTAATGCACACTGGAAAAAATAACCCCAACTATACATACAATATGATGGGGGCTAATTTAGCTACAACTAATCAGGAAAAAGATCTTGGAGTCATCATGGATAGTTCTCTGAAGATGTCCACACAGTGTGCAGAGGCGGTCAAAAAAGCAAACAGGATGCTAGGAATCATTAAAAAGGGGATAGAGAATAAGACTGAGAATATATTATTGCCCTTATATAAATCCATGGTATGCCCACATTTTGAATACTGTGTACAGATGTGGTCTCCTCACCTCAAAAAAGATATTCTAGCACTAGAAAAGTTCAGAAAAGGGCAACTAAAATGATTAGGGGTTTGGAGAGGGTCCCATATGAGGAAAGATTAAAGAGGCTAGGACTCTTCAGCTTGGAAAAGAGGAGACTAAGGGGGGATATGATAGAGGTATATAAAATCATGAGTGATGTTGATAAAGTGGATAAGGAAAAGTTATTTACTTATTCCCATAATACAAGAACTAGGGGTCACCAAATGAAATTAATAGGCAGCAGGTTTAAAACAAATAAAAGGAAGTTCTTCTTCACGCAGCGCACAGTCAACTTGTGGAACTCCTTACCTGAGGAGGTTGTGAAGGCTAGGACTATGGCAGTGTTTAAAAAAGAACTGGATAAATTCATGGTGGTGAAGTCCATAAATGGCTATTAGCCAGGATGGGTAAAGAATGGTGTCCCTAGCCTCTGTTCATTAGAGGATGGAGATGGATAGCAGGAGAGAGATCATTTGATCATTGCCTGTTAGGTTCACTCCCTCTGGGGCACCTGGCATTGGCCACTGTCGGTAGACAGATACTGGGCTAGATGGACCTTTGGTCTGACCCGATACGGCCGTTCTTATGTTCTTATGTTAGAGTATTTTACACAGAGTATGCACAAGAGAACCAAGTTTCTCTTGCTGAGAGAATCCTAACTTTGAACAGGCTGTCTTTTGTGCATCTAAAACCTCAACCCAACTTTATTTAAAATGTTAAATGAACCAGCATAGACAGACTACGGTGCAAAAAAGAATCGGTTATAACTAGAAGTTTTATTCATGTGATATAGGCCATTTAATGCAGCAGCTAGTCATAACAGCACCAGGACATTTTCACTCTGCTGTTGGGAAAGAACGGTTTACCCCATGTTTTAACAGAAAAAGTACAGCTTTCCTTGCCCAGACCAAAAGAAAGGTTGAAGGGGGAAGTATCTAAAGGCTAAAATAAAGACACAGGAGCAGATCTTCAGCTGCTGGAAATTGTTGTAGATCCACTGACTTCAGTGAAATCACTGGATCTGTGACAATTTCCACCAGCGTAAGATATGCTTCATGGTTCCTGCAGTTCAAAAGACAATCATGGAAGCAAGTTAGGGAGCATTCAAACTCATCTCTTTGCTGGTTTATATTCCTCACCTGCCAGGTAATCAGATGTCTGCTGCCAATTACACTTGTCCAAATTCCCCCAAGGAAATCCAGCTATTTTATTATGCCTAACTGTTGGACTGCTGAAAGCAAATGCAGAGCTCAGGTAGGGTTTTTAACACTTCGCTTGTCAAGCATTCCCTGGGTTCCAGCTCTCTTAAACAATATACAGCTACTCTATGTGAGGCAAAATTTGAAAAGACTGAGGTTTTATATCCTGCTTAAAAAGTGTGTGCTATTAAATTATATCAAATATTTAATCTATGAGGATGGCTTTTTTTTTTTTTGGAAGTTGATACTCCAGTATTCATGAGTGAGGAAATGAACTTCGACAAAGTGGATGGTTTGACAGACGGCAGTTTGCTTAAGAGCTCTTCCTACCAGATGTTTGCATGAATGTTTTATAAGACCTCTGTGTATTTTCGTTCTTTAATCATTTTATTAGCAAATACTTATCACCTGGTGCATACTTGCCCTATGGAAGTTCCGGATGATTGATGTAGAAAGTGAAAACTTGGGGATAGAAGTGGTGGGATTTAGAAAGTCTGTATTTTAAATACATTTTATGTTTTGGTCCCTTCTTGGAAAAATAAATAAACAAACAAAAACAAATGATTAGGGCTCCTTTAGTTTTAAAATGTTAATGTTATGAAATGTATGGTACAACTTACTGTTTAGGCATAACTCAAGCAATGAGTATTCTAAGGAGTCACTAGGACTACTCACATGCTTAAATGTATATATATTAGTAAGTGTTTGCAGATTAGGATTGCAGATACTACTGTGATAGGTATCCTAGAAATGCATGTAATAATAATAGAATTTATATTTACCGAGTTGAAAGTCTCTGGGTATAGATAAAAGGGGTAAAAAAATAGAGTTGATATCCTGGTAGAGATCCATTATAGATCATAAAATCAGGAAGAGGACATGGATGGGGTATTTCTAGAACAAATAACAGAAATATCATGAACACGAGACCTGGTAGTAATGGGGGACTTTAACTACCCAAACATCTGTTAGAAAAGTAATACAAAGTAATACAGCAAAACACAAAATGCCCAGAAAGTTCTTGAAATGTATTGGGGACAACTTTGTTTTTCAGAAAGTGGAGGAAGTAACCAGGGGGACAGACATTCTGACCAACAGGGAAGAATTGGTAGCGAATCTGAAGGTGGAAAGCAATTTGGGTGAAAGTGACTATGAAACATAGAACAGTCAGTCTGCTTCAATATCTGGTAAGATATTGGAACAAATTATTAAACACTCAATTTGTAAGCACATAGAGGATATCAAGGTTACAAGCAATAGCCAGAATGGATTTGTCAAAAACAATTCATACCACACCAACCTGGTTTCCTTCTTTGATAGGTTTACTTGTCCAAATGATGGGTGAGGGGAAGCAGTAGATTTTAGTAAGACTTTTGATACAGTCCCACATGACATTCTCATCAGCAAACTAGGGAACTGTGGTCTAGATGAAATTAGTATAAGATGGGTGCACAACTGGTTGAAGGACTTTCCTCAAAGAGAAGTTATCAATGGTTCGCTGTCAAACTGGGAGGGTATATCTCATGTCCTCCCACCCCTGGGTCCTGGGACTACTACTATTCAATATTTTCATTAAGTACTTGGATAATGGAGTGGAGGGTATCCTTTTAAAATTTGCAGCTGACACCAATATTGACAGAATTAGAATTCAAAACAACCTTGACAAATTGGAGAACTGGTCTGACATCAAGAAGATGAAATTCAGTAAAGATAAATGCAAAGTACTATACTGAGGAAAGAAAAATCAAATGCACAACTACAAATGGGGAATAACCATCTCAGTACTACTGAATCGGATCTGGGGGGTTATAGTGGATCACAAATTGAATGAGTCAGCAATGTGATGCAGGTGCAAAAAATGCTAATATTTTGGGATGTACTAAATGGAGTGTCATATGTAAAACACGGGAGGTATTTGCCCTGCTCTGCTTGGTAGTGGTGAGGCTTCAGCCAGAGGATTCTGGGAGCTGCACTTTAGGAAAGATATGGACAAATTGGAGAGAGTCTGAAGGAGAGCCACAAAAATGATAAAAGGTTTTGAAAACCTGACCTATGAGGGAAGGTAACAAAACTGGGCATGTTTAGTCTTGAGAAAAGAAGACTGAGGAGGGTCTTCTTAACAGTCTTCCAATATGCTAAGGGCTGTTATGAAGAGGACAAGGATCTATTATTCTTTGTGTCCACTGAAGGTAGGACAAGAAGTAATAGGCTTAATCTGCATCAAGGTAGATTTAAGTTAGATGTTAGAAAAATCTAAACATAAGGGTAGTTAAGCTCTGGAATAGGCTTCCAAGGAAAGTTGTGGAGTCTCCATCACTGGAGGATTTTAAGAACAGGTTTACCAAACACCTGTCAGGGATGGTGTTGGTTTACTTAGGCCTGCCTCTGTGCAGACGGCTAGACTTGATGACTTCTTGAGATCCCTTCCAGCCCTACATTTCCATGATTCTATGGTTTTGACTACGTTTAACAATTTGTACTTTTAATATAAATGGGAATGGACTACTCAATAGCTTTTAGTTCTGACAATATCTGAAAGCAAGGGTAAATGAGATGGAGGGGAGATGAAAATTATTTATTAAAGTAATGTTTGTGTTACTCAGTGATTTGTAATATGCACAGCATAAGAAATGCCATACTGGGTCAGACCAATGGTCCATTTAACCCAGTATCCTGTCTTCTGACAGTGGCCAATGCCAGGTGCTTCAGAGGGAATGAACAGAACAGATAATCATCAAGTGATCCATCCCCTGTCACCCATTTCCAGCTTCTGGCAAACAGAGGCTAGGGAAATTTCAGAGCATGATTTGCATTTCTGCTCATCCTGGCTAATAGCCATTGATGAACTTATCCGCCATGAACTTATCTAGTTCTTTTTTTGAATCCTGTTATAGTCTTTGGCCTTCACAACATCCTCTGGCAAAGAGTTCCACAGGTTGACTGTGTATGGTGTGCAGAAATATTCCTTTTGTTTATTTTAAGCATGCTGCGCATTAAATTCATTTGGTGATCCCTAGTTCTTGTGTTATGAGGAGTAAATAATACTTCCTTATTTACTTTCTCCATACCAGTCATGATTTTATACACCTCTATCATATCGCTCCCTTACTCATCTCTTTTCCAAGCTGAAAAGTCCTATTTTATTAATCTCTCCTCATATCGAAAATGTTACATACCCCTAATTATTTTTGGTGCCTTTTTCTGTACCTTTTCCAATATATCTTTTTTTGAGACGGGGTGACCAGATATACACACAATATTCAATATGTGGGCGTCCCATGGATTTATATAGTGGCATTCTGATATTTTCTGTCTTATCATCTATCCCTTTTCTAACAATTCCCAAAATTCTGTTGGCTTTTTTGACTGCTGCTGCACACTGAGTAGATGTTTTCAGAGAACTATCCACAATGACTCCAAGATCTCTTTCTTGAGTGGTAACAGCTAATTTAGACCCCATCATTTTATACGCATAGTTGGGATTATGTTTTCCAATGTGCATTGCTTTGCAATTATCAACATTGAATTTCATCTGTCATTTTGTTGCCTAGTTATCCAGTTTTGTGAGAACCCTTTGTAACTCTTTGCAGTCTGCTTTGGACTTAACTATCTTGAGTAGCATAGTAGAATCCCAATCATGTGAAGAGATTTGCTTGCAAGGACCATTATATGTGGGGCTCCCAGTGTGTAGAGCCTAAAGTCTTCAATGGAGTCTTGTGCACCGGCAAGGGTCAGCTGTGCAAAGCTCACTGCGGGATCAGGGCCTAAGACACCTAAAGGTCTTGGTGGGTGACACAGAATTGAATTTGCAGAAGTGCCTAAGGAACTTAGAAGCCTAAGTCCCATTGTCAAAAGTGTCTTGGGAACTTAGAAGGTTAAGGCTCATTGAAAGTCAACGGGATTTAGGGTCCTAAATCATTTACATGCCTTTTGGAATTTTACGTACAATCTCTGTGTGTAGATCCCTTTCCAGGATTAGGGCCTTACTTGGCAGGCCTTCTTGCCAATCCTCTCCTTGACCACTATTGACTATGGACTAGGAATGTAGTTTATCAATTAAATATATATATATATTTTTCTTTTCAAATGGTGAGATGATAATAAAAGAGGAAGTAATACAAACCAGTACTTTCTGAGAGGGGTAACAAATGTACCACCAAATATTTTATTTTAAAATAAAACATCTACTGAATTTGCGTTCACTAATAATTACTTGCAATAAAATAAATGATTTATACTTGAATATTAGTCTGGAAAGTCTGCACATATTAGATTATAAAATGGTATCTCGGCTTTGGCAGGCCACATGATAAAGCCAGTTGGGGGAGCTTTTAATATAGGTAGCCATAAAGAACATTTTACTACATCCATGGTGATTTCTATAAAGGCACTTACAATGTTTCAGTTTGTAAGGCCCAGCTGGTCTCAAACACAGGCCTGCAGAGCTGTCAGGCAACCGACATCACCATGCTGCCAATCCAGGGCAGCTGTACACAGTTTGCACTCCACTACCACTGACCTGCAGTGGACACAGACCATGGGAAGTCCTGCCTCAACGGACCTGACAGGCAGTATCTTTATGGCTCCTGATTGGCTCACTGCCCTATATAATCCCAAGGGGAGTTCCAGAAAGTGTTCAGGCAACAGTGTGAATCTCCTGTAGCTGCCATGACCATTCCTGTTCTTGAACTGCTGGCTTTGACCTCAGCTTGATTTGGACTTCACCTCTTGATGCAGACCTTGAAATCTGACTGAGAATCTGACCCTGGGCATCGACCCTGGCCTGCAACCTGACTAGAAACATCGCCACTACTCCCAGACAGAGGTTTGGTTCTGACAACCCTTGTCAGGATTCTGACAGTTTGCCTGGGCGACCCTAACCTGTGGTGAAGGCCTATGTTGGGGAACTCTGGAGGCAGAGGGCCACTCTCTGCCCAGCATGCCTAGAGGATATTGGAGATGCCTGAACAGACTGACCACTCTGAGGAGGAACTCCCCATGCTTTGAGCCCAAGTATCTCAGCTTGCAACAGAGAACCAGCTCTGTACAGGCAATCCACCCAGTTCCACAATAAAAACATGGCACTGCAGGCCCAAATGGCACAGCATGCTACTGATAACCAGATGCTATGAGAGTGGGCAGCTGAGCTACAGGATAACAATCCTGCATTACAGGCATACACTGTGGCCCTGTACCCAAACCCAGTCCCCATCTCAGAACATTTTAATGGGGACTGCCAAAAATTCAGGGGCTTTATTAACCAATGTTGCCTGCTGTTTCTGCTCCACCCCGTGGTCTTACCTCACTGACCAAACAAAAGTAGGACTAATTATTAGCCTCCTGATAGAAGATGCAATGGACTGGGCCTTGTCCCTACCCGAACAAGCGAGCCTGACTATTTGATTGGGATGCCTTGCTCCAAGCGTTTTCAGGCATATTTGACAATCCTTACCATGCCTGCTTGGCAGAGGCGACTGTACGCAAACTCCAGCAAGGGCAGGGACCAGCCTCCTTCTTTGCTGCTCGCTTTCAGTGACTAGTCTCCAACACTGAGTGGAATGAAGTGGCCCAGTTCTACAAGTTCTGGTGGGGACTATATGAGGAGGAGATTAAGGATGACCTAGCTCGGATGGATGCCCTGACAAACTTAGATGCTTTCATCGACCTTGTCATATGAATCAACAGTACTCTCAGTGAGTACATGAGGAAAGGAGGGGTCCACGTTGCTAACCGAACCAGTGTTCCTTAGTACCTGTCTCCAGCCCAGACGCTAAACCTGAATAGCTGGATAGCACCCACCACCCTCTGACCCTGAAGGAAAAACAGCACCATTGCCACCACAGGTTTTGTTTCTACTGTGGACGATCTGGCCATGCTTTTGCCTACTGCCCACCCTGAGTTCTAGCATGACACAGTTCAGGAAAAAAACACGCCCAGGTCTGGTAGAGGGGCTTGGCCTAGGTGAGCCCCTCAATAATGCCCCTCCTCCCCCGTTCCTCACCAAGGAACCTTAAAGTCCAGATCTGTCTTTTGTTCTAGGGGAGCCTTACCAAATTCTGCTACAGTGGGCACTGGTGGATTCCGGGGCAGCAGACAACTTCATAGATGCTGATACAGCCCAAGCCCCAAGTATTCCAGTTCAACCAAAGACTGTCCACAACTTATTGTAAACTATAGATGGTTCACTCATGTCATCAGGGCCAGTGACACAGGAGATGGTACCATTCAGGACCATCAGGAAGTCCTTCAGTTTGAGAAAATCCACTCACCACTTCCCCATAATTGCTGGCATTTCATGGTTGTTGGCTCATGATCTGTACATCCTTTGACATGAGCACCAAGTTAGCTTTTGGTCCAAGTTCTGCCAGCAAGTCTGCCTTTGCACACCATTGGATTAATCCCAGAATCAAAATGTACTCCCTCCAAGGGCCTTGGCTAGGGGTCAGCTGAGAGCACCACTGGAGTTGACTTCAGCACTGTCCCCAAGTACAGTAACTATGGTGATGTCTTTAAATAAAAGAATGCTGACACCCTACTATGGCACCAGAATTATAACTGCCCAGTTGAGCTGCAACCAGGGACCCAGGTGCTATTTGTCTATATCCACACAATATTAGAACCGGAGCTGTTTGCCCTGTGCGCTATCTCCAGGAGAATCTGGCCAAGGTTTTCATAAGGCCAGCTGCTTCTCCTACTGGAGCTCCAGTTCTGTTTGTTAAAAGGAAGATGGAACCCTGTGCCTACACTTGGATTACCGAGTCCTCAATCAGGTTACCGTCAGGAATCAATACCCCCCATTCTACTCATCCTGGAACTACTGGACTGTGTACAATTGGCTCAAGCATTCATAGAATTTGTCATAAGTGTGGGGCCTACAACCTGATTTGGATTTGAGCCAGGGATGAGTGGAAGATGGCTGTACCTAGTTCAAAAAGCTAGTACAAATTCTTGGTAACGCCATTTGGCCTCACAAATGCTTGCAACATTCCAGCATTTTATGAACAAGGTCTTAGACCAGTATATTGTAGTCTACCTAGATGATATGCTCATCTTTTCTGAGGATCCCGAGCAATACACCCAGAACATCCACTTGGTCCTGCTTCACAAATTTCCACCAGGACAACTGGTTCAGCCTCATACCCCAAGCAGAGTTTTCTTACAACAACGCTGACCATGTCTCTACCACGCAGAGACCATTCTATGCAAACTATGTCTTTCACTGCCATCTCCACCTGGCTGTACCTGCCAACTCCATTAATCCCACAGTTGCTGACTGGCAGATCCAGGAGGGCCAAAAAGAACTCAAGGCACATCTGGACAAGGCCAAGGGAGACTACAAGCAGCACATTGACTGCTGGCACCAGGAAGGCCTGGCATACACTAATCGGGCAAAAAGTATCTCTCAGCCCAAAACCTCTGCACCAACCAGCCATGTCGTAAACTGGATTACTGATACCTCAGCCACATTCCATCAGTCAGGTAATCAACCCAGTGACCATGAAGCTTCAGTTTCCCAGATCCCTCAAAATACACCTAGTGTTTCACGTATCCTTGGAAAAACCCTACACTGACAACCCCTTCGCTCACTGGGCTCAAAAACCATACCCTCCATTGTGAACCTAAGAACACAAAGAGTATGAGGTCATGAGAGGCTGGACTTGAAAAGTCAATTGCAGCTCTCTCTGGTACTTTGTAAGCTGGGAAGGTTATGGCCCAGAAGAGGGATCCTGGGAGCCAGAATCACAAGTCCATGCCCCTAACATCATGGCAGCCTTCCACATGGCCCATCCAGACAAAACTGGGCTGGTGGAGGGTGCCACCACAGGGAGCTGGGTAAAGGTAAGGCCCAGTGGGTCTTGAAACCTGCCACCCCACAGCAGCTGTAACCAGTTTGCAATCCACAACCCACTATGGACACAGACCATGGGAAGTCCCTCCTTAAGGGCTCTGACAGGCAACACTCTCATGGAAGTGTCCAAGCAACAGTGTGGATCTCCTATAGCGGTCACTATCATTCCTGCTGTTGAACTGGTAGCTTTGACGTCAGTTCGATTTGGACTTCTCCTGATCTGGATTGATAGACTTCATCATGATAGTGACACAGTTTTACCATTAAAAAATTATGAAGTGTTTGATCACATCATTTAATATAAATACATTAAAACTCATTAAAAATGCACATTAGCTTATGTGAATTTTGTCTCTTACAAGAAGATCGTGTTAACTAGCATTCTTATACTACTGCCACATTTTCTAATACTGACAGCAGCTGCAGTTAACATGTAGAATATATCTTTTTAAACTATTAAGAAAGCAAATTTTCACTAGCATTATGGTAATTAGGGTGAATAGCCAAACAATTATAGACCAAATATTGTGTTATGGCAATACCAAGGCTTGCTAACTTAATGTTAAGTGTCTTTTTGTTTTAGTTGTTTAATCAAAAAGCAGCATACATTTTTAAGACCTCCTTTATAACTACATATAAGAGATTACTTTTTAAATTTCATTTTAAATGAAATTGTAATTTTCCATCAGGGATAACTTAGAAAGGATCATTAGACTAAGCAATAAATTAATGCACTCGGTATAATGCAGCCTTTGGGATATAGGCTGGAATACAGTTGTGCTGGGAGCAGAATACCTTCCAGCCCTCAGTAGGGTGAAAAAAAATATTCACTTCTCACAAGACAGGCAATGTATCCACTGGGTGAAAAGTTCTATTCTCTCCTCTTCAGGTTCTTATACCATACCCATCACCATGGTATCTGAGTAAGTAGTATCCCATGCATCTAAAACTTACGGTACATACAACTCAAAAACACAAGAAGAATGATATTTGTAAAATAATGGCTTTTCAACCTTAACATCCAGGCCAGAGCCCTGAGGCGATATTCACATTTGGATACAGCCTTTCCTCAAGGCTCTCAACATGCTTTAGCAGGTTATGGTAGGTATTCCCTATCTCTAAAGTGAGGTTGGTAAACTGAGGCACAGAGGTTAAGGAACAGATTTTTAAAAGGTATTTAGGCACCTAGTGGCATTTTCAAAAGCATCTAGGTGCTCTAATTTCTATGGGTTGAAGACACCTAGATACTTTTGAAAATCCCACTAGGCACCTAAATACCTCATAAAAATCGGACCCTAAGTGATTTGCCCAAAGTCACAAAGTGAGTCTGTGGCAGAGCAGGGATTAGAACCCAGCACTCCTGAAAATTAATCCCCTACATAACAGCTAGAAATACCAGATCCCCCCAGCCATTTCTCCTCATTTGATACTATACTGCACAGTTCAGTTTCTCTTCCCTTGTGAGTAATAACCCATGCCACTGTAATTTTTTGGCCAAGGACATTTGGATGGGACAGAGTGGCTTGCCCATGAGCAGGAGAGCTTGGGGCTAAGCCTGCCCTTATCATAAGGAGCCTCACCTGAGTGGAATCAGGTGATTTTATATAAAAGGCAGCAGGTGACTAATTGAAGGAGAGTATGGGAACAGGAGCTGAGCTCCAGCCAGAGAGGGCCAGGAACTGGCACTTCAGATAGAGCTTGTGATTTTGGACTTTATGTTTAATTGTTTTGTGATTAAGGACTTTGACTGTATCCACTATTAAACAAGCCCCAGAAAGGGGTGCTGGAAGGCACAAGAAATAGGGTTACCACCTTTCTAATGGCTGGTAACTGGACCCCCCTATCTTCCCCCGAGGACCTGCCCCCTGCCCTGCCTTTTCCCCTGAGGCCCCATCATGTTCTGCCTCTTCCTCTCAAGGCCCCTCCCCTGTCACTTGCTCCTCTTCCGCCTCCCTCAGTCATTTGCTGGATTGTCTCCACATTCTCCCCTCTCCCTGCCCAGCTGGACTCCCTATTCTCTGGGGTTGGGGTGGGAGCTGTTGCAGCCTGACAAGGAGCTGAGAAGGGGATGGGGCACAAGGGGGAAGTTGGGTGGTGGCCAGCCTGTCTGCCACACTGGTATAGTTGACAGGATCCCTGAAACCCCTCCTGTCAAGGAGGGAAGTAACAATGGTGCAGCAGCAGATAGCAAGATGGAAGAGATACTGTAGTACCTGGTATGACAACAGCAGACCCAAGCTGTCCTCTTGCAACTTCTGCAGGATCAGCAAAGGAAGTGCTGTGGACAGCCCAGCATAATCAGCAGCAGAGGCAAGAGGCTCAATACTGTCAACAGGAGAGATATACGCTGCACTTCCATTTCCAATGTGGGAAGCCAGGACATAGACATTTGAATGCCCTAGGTGGTGACCTGATTCCAGGGGATGGTTGGCCCAGAAATGGAGGAACGCTGAAGCATGGATCCAGGGGGAAAGGAGATGACCTAAATGCTTTCAGTGTGGAAAGGCCAGGCACATTAAGAAGATCTGCACTGTGAAGAAGCTGCTGAGGAAAGCCCTGCAGAACAAGGAAAGATAATTCCCCAGTAAGAGAGGCCAAGTCGGAGAGGGTGCAGACCCAATACTGAGACCAAGGGAAGAAAAAAGGCAAAGCAGCACTCTGCAGAATAAGAATCTTACAGCAGGGGCGGGGGCTATGAGGAAGGAGTGGAGTGGGGGGTGGGGATGGGGCGGAGCAGTCACGGGGGCTTTGGGGAAGAGGCAGAGGTGGGGCAGTGACGGGGTCAGCTTTCCTGGCTGGCTCAGCACGCAGGCTGGCCCCTGGAGCAGCACGCAGCTGTGTAGGGCACCAGGAAATTTGGGGCAATTTGGTGCCCCAAATTTCCTGGTGCCCTACACAGCTGCATAGTTTGCGTATGGGTCAGGACAGCTCCGGACATACATCTGGAAGCTGAGTAAGGGTGGATGATACAACGATGGCGGCACCTCCTACAGTTGCCAAGAGGTGCAACACAGAGCTAAGAGCTGAGGATGTGAGATGACTACTTTCTCTGGCTGAGAAGCACTGAGTAGAGCTGGCTGTTTTGGAAGGACAAGCTCACTGATGAGCAGCAGGCAACCCTAGCAGAAAGGGATCACTTTCTCATCATAGTCAGCAAACTGGAAGGGGAGTTGGAGACTCTTCAGGCCCAGACCCCAAAGCCAAAGGTGTCACTGAATGGGGAAAAACATTTATATTTCTCTGGGTAGGCAAGGTTCTAAGGGGTGAGGATAGTATGTGACAGGGTGGCGTTCCCCTTAATGGCTGGAGGGCCTGGGGCTAGCCAACCCTGATTACTAAAGGAGATAGTGGGTTCCCTATGATTATGAAGAGCAGCAGGTGGTTGCAGCAAGAGGGGATGCTCAGGAAACAGAAGCCTGAGAAGCTGTAATTGACTTGAAGAAGCAACAGTTGCAAGGAGAAAGATTGACTCTTGCAAATATTTTTAATTCTGCTCCAGCTCTGGGAAAGAGGGCTGGGCAGAGGAGGAGAGAGGAGAGAGACACTGATCTGGAACTTCTAGAGGGCCAGTGTATATCTGAGGAGTGAATAAAGTGGACTGGAGGTGAGGAAATGTTTTAAACTCAACACCATCTGAAGGAAATTAAGAAGGCCAGAAGAAGGAGAAAACAGGCAGGAAACCATAGAATAAACCCTGGTTATGAGATGGTGGCTGAACCTGCTACAGACACCCTTTGCAGCTTGTTCATACCACTCCTCATATGGCTGTGGGAATCTTTGATTTCATCCTTAATAACCAGCATACAACCATGTACCCCCTTCCAATTTCTCATCATATGTCAACCCCATTTACTTCTCTAGGGACTCCTTCATTGTTGGTTTAATGATGGAGGAGTGGACAATATTTCCTGAGTGACACTATTCAATAACCAAAACTTACTTATGCACAATGCTTTCCATCAACAACCGACATTTACCTACAGTTACCACCCAATAGCATGAGACATGGCAGGGGTTAGGTTTGAAGGACTGACGCCTAGCAGAGCACTTGTTGGAATTGGTGGGGGGGATGATATCTGGTAAGCTTCTTAGTGTGTGTGAGGATTCTTTTATTGTTTTTAATATGTTTTACTCTGTGATGCTTTTATCTTAAGAATAAATGTGCTCGCTTAAAAGGATGTGTGATAACTTATAAGTGCTAGCAATTATAGTTCATAGCCTTTGGTGAGAAAGCAAAGCACAGATGCTGGTCTGTTTAGGGAATTGCTGGTTTGCTGCGAATATTAGCGTGTAAGCAGGGAACTGTGCAGCCTGGATAAGCCTCGGTCAGAAAGGAGACTGAGGAAATGTGAGCCTAGAGTGAGTGCCCTGGATAGGGCAAAAGTGAGGAAATATAGGTGCAATTGCCCTGAACTGTGACACTTCTATTCTTCCAGGTCATTGTTAAAAATGTTAAATAACAAAAGGTGGAGAATCTATCCCTGAGGTCTCCAGTAGAAATACTCACTCAATGAGTCCCCATTTACAATTATGTTTTGAGAGATAACAGCCAGCTTTGAATCCATTTCATGTGTGCCATGTTAATTTAGTATACTGTAAATTTTTTCATCAAAATGTGCTGCTGACTAAAATGCCTTACAGATGTCTAAGAATATTCCATCAACACTATCACCGTTATCAACAAAACTTGTAACCTTAAAAAAAAATCAAGTTAGTTTGACAGGATCCATTTTCAACAAACCTATGTTGATTGGCATTAATTAAATATCCTACTTTAATTCTTTATTAATCAAATCCCTTATAAGGTGTTCCATAATCTTGCCCAAGGTCAATGTCAGGCTGACTGGAATATAATTCGCTGGGTCATTCCATTTACCCTTTTAAAATATTGGCACATTAGTCTTCTAGTCTTCTGGAACTTCCCCAGTTTTCCAAGACTTATTGAAAATCAACATTAGTGGCTGAGAAGCTCACTGGACCAACTCTTTTAAAACTCTTGAATACTAGTTATCTGGACCTGTATATTAAAAAAAATTCTAACATTAGTAGCTGCTGTTTATCATCTGCTTAAGTTACTGTTGGAACGGAAAATGTTTCACATAATATGACTACATCACTTTCCACCCCTAAATATAGAAGAAAAATATTTATTGTACATTTCTGTTTCTCTTGCATTATTATTGACAAATCTTCCATTTCTACTTAGTACCAATACCACAGTTAGAATTCTTTTTGTTTCTAATCTATTTTAGAAACTCCAATTTACTGTCCTTAACTGTGCTGCCCATAGACGGCTCCTTGAGTCTCTTTGCTTCCCTTATCAATATTCTACAATTCCTAGTTTCTTGTTTAGATTCATTACTATCAGCTTCACCTTTCTTCCTTTTTTTAAATAGCTGCCTTCACTTTCCCTCTAAACCAAATTATTATTTTAAAAGCAGTACAGCTTTCTTTCTTGACTTTTTTGGGATTGTAACTTTTTGGGCATTGAGTAAAGTGTTCTTAAACAATTCCCTCATCATTCATATTTTTTCAGTTTATTTCTTTTCCTCTATTAGGGAGGTTCATTTCAGTATTTTAGGAGATAAGTGGTATGACCAAATAAAACTGGGATGGCTGCAGTAAGGGACTAGAGTAGGAAGATTAGAATACTTGGCTGCTGATTAAGATTTTTTTTTTTTTTTGGTGGTGGTTGGGGTGTGTGTCTTGAGAGGACAAACTTATATCCTAAGCCCATAAAACAGAGGGGCTAGCAATGGTAAAGAAAATAGCTCTGATTTATAACTGGGATTTTACAAGAAAATAGTTAGCATTACTACAATAAGCAGAGACAATTTTGATCATATCTAACCAGCAATTATTAAAATAAAAGTATAAAAATATGAATGTTTCTCCCCTTTTAATTAGAAACAATAATGTCTGGTGTCGCTAATGAAGCAGAAAGTGGTTAACATGGATGTTATAGTATTAATATTCTAAACCTATAAGGAAAATCAAAGGTCAGCAGAACTTTATAAAAAGAGAGCAATGATTGAGTTTGCCTTTAATTTGCTTTCAAAAACATGGTCATTGACCCTTTAAATCGCCAGCCGATTACAAGCATTGTAGTGTCATCACTAATTACATGCTGGGAGCATAAATTTAAAATAGCAATTTCAGTTTTCAGTTCATCAGGAGAATACAGGAAAATGAAATTGCATACTAATTAGTTCATGTGTGTCAGACACCTGAAAGATTAGGGGGAAAACTGCACTCATTACAAGTGAGTTATAAGCAAAGTACTCAAAACCTTTCACTTGACAGGCTGCATATAAAGAAATTAAATGACAAAAGATAATGATGTTACAGACAAAAATAGCTAGGGTCTGAATATAATTATATTTTGTGGGACTTTGTCCATTGTATAACAATTTCCCTAAGAATTTTCTTTACATTGGAAACTATGATAAAGAAACACGCTACTGTTTTAAGTTCACTGAACCATATGTTAATTTGCTTTTTACATATATATGTATAAATGAGTTTCTTGTTTCATATCATTCTACCTAATCTCTGTGAAACATTCATTCAGTCTCTGAAGAAAAAAAAATTGCCATTCTGAGAGTCTAACTATTCTATCAATCAGACCACCATGAAGAGGATGCTCTGTATAGACCTCCTCCATCCTGCACACAGAGTGGATGAGGTCAGCTGATTCCACAACACTGTGTTTTACCACTCCCACACTGGCCTGGATCCCACAGGGAGCCTTCTTCACGGGCAGAGCTTGCAGATGGGGAAGCAAAAAGGTGTGCGCTGAAGATGGAAAGAATGTTCCTCATTTCCCCTTTCCTGCAAGAACTGCAGGAAATTGGCCAGAAAGTTAATAGATCCCAAGGCCAGAAACGACCAATGTGATCCTCCTGTACAGAACATAGAACCATCCCAAAATAATTCCTAGAGCAGATCTTTTAGAACAAAATCCAATCTTGATTTAAAAATTGCCAGTACTAGAGTCTTGATAAATTGTGCCTATGGTTAATTAATCTCACTGTCAAAAATTTATTTCCTGTCTGAATTTGAATTTGTCTAGCTTAAACTTCCATCCATTGGATTGTGTTATACCTTTCTCTGCTGAACTGAATAGCCCATTGATAAACATTTGTTCCTCATATGGGTACTTATAGACTGTAAAATCAAGTCACCACTTAACACAAGAATGGCCACTCTGGGTCAGACCAAAGGTCCATCTAGCTCAGTCGCCTGTCTTCTGACAGTGGCCAATGCCAGGTGCCCCAGAGGGAATGAACAGAACAGGTAATCATCAAGTGATCCATTCCCTGGTGCTCATTCCCATCTTCTGGCAAACAGAGGCTAGGGACATCATCTCTGCCCATTCTGGCTAATAGCCATTGATGGACCTATCCTCCATGAATTTATTTAGTTCTTTTTTGAATCCTGTTATAATCTTGGCCTTCACAGCATCCTCTGGCATAGAGTTCTACAGGTTGACTGTGCGTTGTGTGAATAAATACTTCCTTTTGCTTGTTATAAACCTGCTGCCTATTAGTTTCATTTGGTGACCCCTAGTTCTTGTTTTATGAAAGGGAGTAAATAACACTTCCTTATTTACTTTCTCTGCATCAGTCATGATTTTATAGATCTCTATCATATCTCCCCTTAGCTGTCTCTTTTCCAAGCTGAAAAGTCCCCGTCTTATTAATCTTTCCTCATACAGAAGCTTTCCATACCCCTAATCATAACCTCCTCTTTGTTAACCTAAACAGATTGAGCTCTTTGAGTCTATCACTCTCTAAGGCAGCAGTTCTTAACCAGGAGTCTGCAGCCTGTGGGAGGCCGTGGGCAGGGTTCAGGGGGTCTGCCAAAATAGACCAGGCAGCAAAGCTCAGGCTTCAGCCCCTCACTCACCTCAGTGGGCCACCCAACCTGTGCGTCAGCACCTGCAACAAGCTTCACACTGAGTATGTAAAATAAAAGAATATTTTTTTTATTTTTGTACCTATATTATCCTTTTTCTTTTTTATTATACAGTTAAAATACACATATATAACTATGAATTTAATACAGCTTTTAATCTACTGGATATGCAG
Source organism: Mauremys mutica (assembly GCF_020497125.1). Lineage (NCBI taxonomy): Eukaryota > Metazoa > Chordata > Testudines > Geoemydidae > Mauremys > Mauremys mutica. The sequence continues at coordinate 50,751,545 of NC_059077.1, forward strand.
AAAAACAGTTGTGACAATGGTGTGTCATGTACTTTTTATAGCATGTTGGGGGACCTCAGAAAGAAAAAGGCTGCTCTAAGACATGTTTTCTAATAATTCTGATGGCTATTCTCTGAATTCTCTACTCTCCAATTTATCAACATCCTTCTTGAATTGTGGGCACAAGAACTGCATACAGTATCCAGCAGTGGTCACACCAGTGCCAAAGACAGAGGTAAAATAACTTCTCTACTCCTACTTGAAATTCCCCTGCTTATGCATCCTTGGATTGCATCAGCTTTTTTTGGCCACAGCATCACATTGGGAGCTCATGTTCAGCTGATTATCCACCATGAACCCCAAATCTTTTCAGAGTCACTGCTTCCCCCATATGGTCCCCCATTCTGTAACTATGACCTACATTCTTTGTTCCTAGATGTGTGCATTTACATTAGCCATATACACAGCATATTGTTTCCTTGTGTCCAGTTTGCCAAGAGATCCAGATCATTCTGAGACAGTGACCTATCCTCTTCGTTGTTTACCACTCTAATTTCTGTGTCATCTACAAACTTTACCAGTGACAATTTTATGTTTTCTTCCTGGTCATTGATTAAAAAATGTTAAATAGCAGAGGGCCAACAACTGATCTCTGCAGGACCCCACTGGAAACACTCCTGCTTGATGATGGTTCCCCACTTAAAATTACATTTTGAGACCTATCAGTTAACTAATTTTTAATTAATTTAATGCGTGCCATGTTAATTTTATATCATTCTAGTTTTTTAATCAAAATGTCACAAGGTCTAATACCTTAGACAATTCTAAGTATATTATGTCAACACTATTACCTTCATCAACCAAACATTTCATCTCATCAAAAAAACATGTCAATTTATTTTGACAGGATCTATTTTTTCATAAACACAGGTTGATTGGCATTAATTATATTATCCTCATTATTAATTGAGTTCCATATCAGCTACTCCATTATCTTGCCTGGGATTGATGTCAGGCTGCCAGGCCTATAATTACCCATGTCATGCAATTTTCACTTTTTTAAAATTGGCACAATATTAGCTTTCTTCCATCTTCTGGAACTTTTCCAGGGCTTCCAAGACTTATTGAAAATTAACATTAATGGTCCAGCAATCTCTTTAGATAGCTCTTTTAAAACTTTTGGATTCAAGTTATCTGGACCTTGAGTAGCTACTGTTTAACATCCTCCAGAGATACTAATGCAATGGAAAAAATGTCACAATATGAGACTCTATCATCTATTGTCTCTCTAAATACAGAACCAATATTTATTGAACACATCTGCCTTTCTTCTTCATTATTGCTGACAATTCTACCATTTCCATCTACTAATGAATGAATACCATTGTTAGGATTCTTTGTTCTCAATATGTTTTAAAAACTCCTTATTGTCTATACCTTTGCTGGCCATACATTTCTCCTTGTGTCGCTTTGCTTCTCTTATCAAGTTTCTAGAATTCCTAATTTCTGATTCATAATAATTACTATCAATCCTCCATTCTTCTATTTGTTATACATTATTTTACTACTATTATTATCTGTTATAGCTACCTTCACTTTCTCGCTAAACCAGGTTGGTTTTTCAACCAGCACAGCCTTTTCCCTCAATTGTGGGATTGTAGCTTTTTGGGCATCTAGTAAGTTGTTCTTAAATTATTCCCAGTTATTATTCACATTTTTCTGATTAAATTCTTCTCCTAATCTGATCTGATTCATAATTGTTTTCAACTTTGTGAAACTGGCCCCATTAAAGCACCAAGTATATATGTATTACTGGTCTGGACTTTATTCTGCTTGCACATTATAAATATGATCAAGTCATGATCACTTTTACGTAAGCTTCCATTAATATTTATTTCTGTGGTCAGTTCCTCTTATCTGTTAGGACAAGGCCTAATAAAGTTAATGCAGTATCAGGCTATATTGACTCTCATATCCTCCACATCTGCCTGTGAGCCTTCAATTCTAAGAAAGGTGCTAGATTGGCCTCCTATGGAGTCTATCCTCAGTTAAGGCTAGATTGTTCTTAGGACAACTCTGCAGTGGAGGCAATACAGAACACCTCCCTTTGGTGAGCGCTAGGAGAGACCAGGGATTGCAATGCAAAAATTAAATAAATTCTCCCAGGCTCTTGTGCAATGGTGAGGTCTGAGACTCCTGCTGCTGCTCTCCTTTGCTCCCTAACTTCCCCCACTCTGTGCACCCATGTGAGGACCAGGCAATATCTGCCCCTTAATGAGTATTTTACTGGTCAGAGAATGAAACGGGGCTCCAATGCAAAGTACAATGCATCCATGAAATCTGATTTTCCAATGGTTCATATCTCTGAGAAATCAAAACCAATTTCCGGCAGAACCTCAAAGGCATTTCTCCTCAACAAGGACTATTTCCCTTCCCAATTTAGATTTTATTTATCCCAAGCTATTTTAGCACTAAAGGTATTCAGAAAAATATTGCAAGATTTTTTGATTTATTTTTTATGGGAATAATGTATTATGTCCACTCTCCCCCTACTGAAAAGTAGCTCAACAATTTTTCTTCAGGTGCTAAAACAGAAGTTACCCTGGGGCAGGGATAAGCCCCGGAAAATTTCATTTCAATAAGTGACGGTTTCAAAATGTTATGACTGACTGAAAACAGGTTTTAATGGAAATGTTCAGGCAACCTTAACTATAGCTATCTCTAGTGCTCCAGCTATAATGAAACTATAGAAAATCTCTAGTCTTAGAAAATGCAACACTAGCTCTCAATGTTCACACGGAACTTCAATTTTTAATGTCTTTCCTGAAAAATCCACATAGTAAACTGCAGGGAACCTTATTTATGCCCAGGAAGAATGGTTGGATGGGATCTATTCCAAGTCTCTAGATAAACTGCTGCAGTTTCTAAGAATCACCACAAACATGACCACCTTTCATTCTAAGTGCAAGGGGGAGATGGAGGGACAAAGTAAGAAAGAGTTACATGTAAGATAGGCTAAGCACATTACTTAATTAATTATTGAAAGGCACTTAAATACCATGGTAATAAAAGTTGTATAAGAATCTGAATAGGATAGAATCAACACTACCTAGTATTACTGGTCAGCTCTGTGTTTTTGGGGAACCAGGGCACAGTATCCAACCTGTCTGACTCACAAAGGACCCCCCATACCTCACCCTCTGTTTGAACCAACGCCGATCAGAAGGAAGACTTACAAAAAGCAATGAAAAGGCAGTAGGAGACTCAACTAAACCCCTCAGACAAGGGCGACAGGATTAACGAAACTCCCCTAGCCTCATTTGCATCAAAGATGGGACAGGGAGGCATCTCCATTAGCATACAGAATGTAGAACAGAGATTCCAAGGCAAGAACCACACTGAACTATGGGACCAGAAAAGCAGGGAAGCACTGCATGATGGGGGATCTCTACTCCCAGGGCCGGTGCAACCATTTAGGCAACCTAGGTGGTCGCCTAGGGCACTACGATTTGGGGGGCGCCATTTTCTTCGGCAGCGACCGCGGCGGCCGGATCTTCAGCCACCCCGGTCGCCACTGGCATTTAGGCAGAATTTGCTGGGGCAGGGGAGCGCAGGAAGGGCCGCCTGCAGCAAGTAAGGCGGGGGCGGCACGCAGGGGAACTCCCCGCCCCAGCTCACTCCTGCCCCACCTCCTCCCCGAGCACGCCGTGGCCACTTCACTTCTCCCGCCTCCCAGGCTTGCGGCGCCAATCAGCTTAGGCGCTGCAAGCCTGGGAGGCGGGAGAAGTGAAGCAGCGACGGCGTGCTCGAGGTGGAGACGAAGCAGGGGTGAGCTGGGGCGGGGGGTGCCTCAGGGCAGAGGGTGGGGGGTGGGGAGCTGCTGCAAGGGGGGGCGCGTCAGGGCGGAGGGGGGGAGCTGCCGTGGGATGGAGGGGGGAGCACAAGGTGGAAGTTTCGCCTAGGGCGCGAAACATCCTTGCACCGGACCTGTCTGCTCCAGATGTTAATGAACCCAGGCCTGCACACAGCCAGCTCAGCAGTTATCAGACCAATTCTAGTAATAAATCCTTTTTTAGTAGCCAAAATACTGAAGCTGCCTAATTCCATTCTGAGCTCCCTCAAAGAAACACCACCCATAGCCAGGAATGATCAGTTCCTATTGTCTAGCCTGAACAAAACAACTTTGGTATACTCCCTTGAGCTATCGATTTACCCCTAAAGAAATCTAGTGTTATCCCTTGAACCATTGTTCTTTCCCTACAAAAACCCCTACCCATGCTCAAGGAACTGTTTTGCTGCCTGTATTCAACATCTACATCAGTTCCACTGGGATTTCATCTTCTTCTGACTCATCGTGCTGGGGGCTCTGCCTGTCTCCAGCACTCCGGACCCTCAGCTACTGCCTCCACCTGGGACCCCCCAATTGATTCAAGCTCCATGGAGCGGTGAGAACCCAGCTCTCTCTTTTTCTTTCTCTAGGTTTAGCCTTTTGACCTTGACTTGTGTGATCAGTTATAGTTTTCTAAACCTGACTTTTATAATCAAATTTAAGTTAGATTTAATATTATAACTTATGTTTGTTTGGCTCCCAATAAATAACTTTCATGGTTAAGCCAGTTGCTTCTCTCTCTCTCTCCCCCTTGTGGGTGTCTTTTGGCTTCCTCATTCGCTCTGCAGGAACAATCCTCATACTTAAACCAAAGATCCCTGCAGCGCCCAAAAATCCTGTGGGGTTTGCTCATCAAGTGGGTTACTATCAGAACAATTGTAACATGAAAGTGGGGATAGGGACGTACTGAACCTGGGACATATTAGAATAGAAGCTTGGAAGTGCTGCTCAACCCAGCCTGCTCAGGCGTACTCTATTCCAGGACAGTGCCCGTGGCATATGAGGGTGACAGCTTGGAGGTGTTGTTTGACCCAGCCTGCTGAATCCAAGGGCCAATGACGGTGACAGCTTGGAAATGCTGTTCAACCCAGCCTGAATCCAGTGACATATAAGGGGTCATCTTGGGAGTGCTGATTAATCCGGTCCTCTCAGACATGGTCTGTTAATGTGTGTGTGTGTGGCTGATTCTGCGGATGGAAGAACCCAGCCCTGGGGAACCTAGGTCCTGCAGGATAGCTCCATTGGGAGGGAACTATCAGAAGGGAGAAGTAGAGCTCTGTATGAGAACACAAGTGACACAAGCAGTACATTGACAGAATTACAGAACACTACCCCCCAGAAGAGTAACCCTAATAAATGAGCTACCCCAAAGTAATGGGCAAATCTGCTAATACTAGACTGAGTCCTGTAGCCTGATCTATAGATTATGTATTAATTATATTGATTACTTAAGAATTCCGTTATCACTTTGAGAGTTGACAGGTTTTTGTCTCAAGATTAGGCACAGTGTTATTCAAAGTATTATACAGTTGGGAACCCTGATGTGCACAGCTGTAACTCTCACACTATAGGAACTCTTCTATATTTACAAATAGTTTATTAATACATTTAATACAATCACAAACACTCCAACTGAGTAAGGTAGATGGAGATACTACAGAAAGTACATATGAATATCCATATACTCACACCATCCCTTGCAGAACAACTTGAAATGTTAGCCATCATCTTCCTCATCACCATCACCTTCCCCCTCATCACCATCATTCTGGCATCTCCCAAGGGCTACATTTCTCTCTCCTACTGCCCATTTGCTGGGATGCAACTTTTATAATATGTTATGCTGACACCACTATGTCTGTTGCATATTCAGCAGGGGTTTCCTCCTCTCTTCTTTATGTGTATTTCCTCACCTTACTAATGTTGGCATGTACTTCTCCTATAGGTTAGTATATCAGAGATCTCAACTTATTATCATATATGTCAATTCATTGTCATGGCACTATTGTGGTTAGTCATCTGTGGATTTGATTCCTGTTCCTGTGGTTGATAGGTGTCATTATGGTCAAAATTCCCCCTTGCAAATTCTATTTTCAGTTCCCCAAAGGTTAGGGGAAACCATTAGGTCATTTATCTGTGCCAAATCTCATAGGCCTCAAGCTTTATGCTAACTGCTGAAGCGATACAAGATACAGGTTCCCTGCATTACTAATTAATATAATAAAACAGAATATAATGAAGGCAAGGCAGTGAAGATAATGAAGGAAAGCTAGCCCTATGGGCTACAGTCCTTAGAAGGGCTGACTGAAAAACAAGAATTTCATTTCACACAAAAGACTTTGCTATATTTTTTTGTGAAAAAAATATATAAAGAGAGTGCCCCATGAAAAATAGCTAACAGCCCAGTGGTTAGGGCACTGATATAGGAAATGAGAAGCCCAGGTTCAAGTCAATGCTCTGAATCAGGCAGAAAATCCCACTCTAGTTTACTGGAGCCAACTTCCCTCTAACAGAGCCTAAAAGGACAATTTACTACTTCATGTTCCCATTTTACTTTTAAGTTAGGTTCTGACTCCAAGAACACACTTCTGCCCAATTCCCTTTCCTTTATTCTTTCCTATTCCTTCTCATTGTATACATTCAGGAATTTCCAACTCCCTGCTGGACTTTATGGAAGGAAACAGATCTTAAGATGCTTAATATGTTTGTTTTTTCACTATGGAATTATAATAATTAATAACAATAAAACAACATAGGGTAAAATTTTCAAAAACTCTTGCTCCTAAATATCACAGGTAGTTTTGAAATTTTTACCTGTAACAGATTTTGGACCTAAAATTTAGGTAAATAGGAAAAGTGCATATAACACTTGTGAACATATACTTTATCTGCTAGTCAGTAACTATGCACAAAAATAACACAGGAAGTCAATGTAAGAACTAAAATATCCCACATGGAACAAAAACTGTGCAATTTGCATATGAATATTATGAAGTATATATTTCACATATTTGACTTGCATGAGACCATATAAAGACTAATATGAAAGTGGCCCCTTTTATATGTTACATATGGATTGTAACATATATTACCATGCAAGAAGCTTTATTAGGTAACAAATAGTTAAAGTACCTAAATGCTAGTCCAATACATACACATCATTAAAAACAAACAAACAAAAAACAACCTATAGAAATCACCAGCTAAGATTAGCTACAAATCTGATACCAAGCTTAAAACACTATTCCTTAACATGTAGCCATCAGATTTGATATTCCACTGCTTTGCCACTTGTGTAGTCATGTACATCTGTGCAAAGTGAATCCACCTGTGCAAATAACTACACAATTTGCATGGTAATGAAATACCATATCCATTGAGTGGACATTTTCATTTGCAACTTTCCAGAAATATTCTCTTCTGGGCAGAGATAAAGTATGGAGAATTTCAGCCCCCAAAGATATGTTTGAGCAAGTTACAAACATTAGAAAACAGGATTCAAATAGAAGACACATTTCAGTCTTAACTACAACAGTTACCACTGCATCTGCTATAATGCACACACTGACTTATTTATGTGGGCGTGTGTGTTATGTAGCTAGACAGAGAGGATACAAATAGAGGGTCCTGTGCTAAAGTCCCTTCTTGGGCAAAATTCCTAATAAAGCACATGAGAATTTTGTCTGCATAAAGACTTCAGGATTGAGCCTATGCCTTTATAAATATCAAAGGCTGTCCATCCACAGCTGCTGCTGCTAAATGCTACTATAGCACTAATGAACAGATATGTGGCATATCTGAAAAGCTGACTCTTTGATAAGAATCTGTTTTTATGTACAGAAGATTCTTACAGTTACAATGGAGTATTAGGGTATGTCATGTTTTTATATAAGATTTGTATATTTTACACACATAAAGAAGTTGAAATTAGGATCTTCTCCCACCACCCTTTAATCTAGGATGCATTTATGACAGTGAACAAGAATCCTGCTATTAGTTTACCACTTATCTTCATCAGTTTCTTAAATGACTCTGGAAATTGAGTGTAGGAGATTTTTTTTTTCCTCCCACAACTCCATCTGTTACCTGAATCCATGGCCATCTGTCGTTTTCTGCAGCAGTCCAAGCATTTACAAGACCCTTCTTATTAAGTCGTGCATAGTACGGATACCATTTCTGGAGCCCAAAAAGAGCCCGATGGGTGGATGATGCAGTAATTTGTTGGTTTGATACAATTCCTCCTTCTATTCCCAAGGGGCCAGAGCATCCTATGAATGAAAAAAAGGGAAAAATGAATACAACTGAAATGATTGATTACTCAGGTTCATGATTGACATACTTGGAATAGTGGTTAAATTAATCCAGGATGCTACTGGTTTCAAATATGTTATTAGCAGAAATTTAGAGCATCTGAGTAATACTGTGCTATCAGCAGAACTGAGCAAACAGTACAAAAAATTGTCCGTGAATAGTTAATTACATTCGACAACTGATTAGATTAACTTCATGACTCCTTTTTGTTTGCTTTCCACAAACATTTGAAAGTCTGAGTTTTATGAATGCAAGTATTTACAAAAATGAACTGTAAGCCTGAATGTTGCAAAATTTGCTAAAAACAAATTCAAAATTGTATAATTACTCCAAAATTGGCATTTTGCCATTTGTGCAATGCTAGTTAGTCCTCTATCCAACACAGTGGGAATTGTGAATATTGTAATTGAATATATAATTGGAAATTTGCACTGCATTGGTTAGTTACATAAATAACCTTGTATTAAGTCAGGTCCCTGAGTGGAGCTCTTTTGTAACTAATTGATGCAGCACAAGATGTATATTCAGTTGCAATCTTTACAATTTTATTATAGACTTTTCTATGGTGCTCATCACCAAGGTACCTAAGCATCTCAAGAATGTTAATGGATTTATCCTCCTAAGACACCTAGGAGGTGTTACGATATTTGCACATGATTGGTTATGCAAGTCATTCAATCAGGGAACATAACCCATAACCCTTACATGAGTAACCAGCACACAGGAAAAAAAATGATTATTCAGACTTCACAAATATTCTGTTGACTGAGAATAATTTCCTGAAAAAAAATGTGAATCATTTCAAGTGAATGTGATTTTTTTTTCTATTCCAAAACAATTCACAAGGGGAAATTCATTACATGAATTATTCGTAAATTATTTATTTAGCTCTGCAAAAGATCTTCTGCAAGTTTGTGGGCCAAATATACCTTGGGAATTTGAAACAGGACAGTAGAGAGCAGACATTTACAGACATTGATCAGGACATGCAGCTGAGTGAACAACAGACACAGGGATGGATTTAAGCAGACAGCTGCCATTTTATTAATTTATCACTGGGAAGTTGAGCTAGGCACCCATCCCCTGCTCTCACATACCAGGCATTTAACTGGGTCTAACAGTGAGTTACTGGGCTCCCACCATATACCAATAACTGAGAGTAAACCCTCCTCACACACACACACACCCCTGACTTACCTCACTTCTAAATTCTCTCTCCCTCTCCCTAAAATGAGGGGATAGAGGTAAACAAGAAGGGACCTCAGTCTGCAAAGAGTTAACATGTCCCCTTCTCCTACAGGCACAACGTCCACCAGCAAAATCTTGGGTCTCATTTACCTTTGGAAACTGGCCCTTTTCTTTAATACTTTATCTGCACTAGCCGCTGGGGGCAACAGCAATTAGCCTCATTGCATGCCCCTATCCCTACTGCCTGGCATCTATTTCTTGCCTGATCAAGCCCTTAAGGAGACAGAGTCAAATGTCAGCCTCTGCATGCAACAGATGGACTCCATTAACCCTAAAAAGCTCAAGCCCTGTGTTGCAAGTGTCCCTGTGTGTGATCACTCAGCCACATGTCTACAAAATTATCCAGGCCACTTCACAGTTCATACGTTTCCAGGTTGATGCAGGTAGACTCAACGGCTCCCCGCCAAATTCACCTTACAAGCATCTTTGACCAAATCAGAACATGTTCAGCCAACTCCACATCTCTCTGAATCCTAATTCTTGCAAGCACCAAGCTAACAGGGACAAGAGGCTTTTGACAAAATCTCAGGAGAGTTTACATAGATGGGGCAGATGGGCATCAAAGCCACATAGTCCTGTGCCATCAGCCCAGCCAATGGGAAAGCAGAGGACTCAAGGAGGAGGGGGGCAGACTTTTCCTGCCAAGCATGTGTTCCTGCAGTCTCTGCTCTTTCTCCTCCAGTATCCTGCTGTCCTATCAACATCCCCTCCTGTTGATCAGGGAGAAGGGAGACATTTTGAACCGTATTTGCACATCTGAATGTAGGCAATGAATTCCTAAGTGTTATTTCTGTAAAATCCTTACTACACACTGTGATAAACTTACAAATAATTTAATTTAAACAGACAGTGGGGGAAAAAATGATTATTGCAATTTGCTCCCTTTCCCCGAAGCTGTGGCAAGGGACAGTCAATTTCAGCATGATCTCAGCATTATTATATATCACTGACAAATATAAAACAAATTGAAATTGTAAGTTGACTTTGAGGTGAGGGCTGAAAGGCCTTTAAAATACTTTGAGGGGCTCAATGTTTATTGTTTTCCAAATGACAAAACCTGCTCACTGTACAACTAAAAAAGATGCTGGATGAAATCCTGACCTCACTGAAATCAATGGCACTAATCTCAACAGGACAGGATTTCACCTGTTATTTCTAACTGCCAGCCAAACTCAGTCTGAAATCTGGAAGCCTACTTCTGTTTTTCTGGGTCATCCACCACCACTAATATAGATTCTGCAATTAGAGCTTAGTTAATAATTCTGTGGATGCTGCATGAATCAGAATGAAATTCAGTTCACTCTCCCACAGCTGTATTGGCTCCACGGTGGTAACAGGAGGAAAAAATAATAAAATCTTATCTTTGTCACTGACAAAGGTGGACATGACAAAGAATGAACCTGAGAAGCCGAACTGTTAATGATGTATTATTTTTACATAGTAAAATCCAACTTGAAGGTTTACACACCAATTTCATCAGAAGGGTGAAATCATTTGTTAAAATAAGTCCATTGAGCCTGAGAATTGTCACACTTTCAAGCCAGAGGAGGATTTTGAAAAAAAAAATATGGGGCTTCAAAAGTTAATATGTTTCTGATTTCTGCATAAAGAATTTAATTTCTTTATCAATTCATAATTCAAATACAAAACAAAACAAAACAAAAACAAACCCAGCTTAACTGGTTCCAGTTTCCAATGAAATTAGGCATCCAGGAGAGCAAGTGAATAGTGGGGGTGGGTGGAAGTCTAAAAATGGAGATGTTATTAAATTTCATTTCAGATTGGATAGTTATGCTTCTGGATATGGATCAGGGAGTCTGAGGAGGAAAGTTGAATGTGCGTTAGTGAGCCGATGGAGGTTAACTTGAACTAGAAGCTTCAGATACAATATTGCATTTTGGCAGTCTTCACTCTGATAAATCATTGCCTAATGACATGTTATTCCTTTTTTACTTACCTAATGTGTTAAAATTTTACACCAATGTTAACTTTTCCCTTGCATATGTTAATTATGGGCAAACAGGTCAAATCCATTCCCCCAGATTTGAATCCTTTGAAATTTTCTGAAAAGGAGGAGGATGTTGATTTTGTGGCTTCATATGCAACCAATCTGCATGGATTTGAGTCTGATGGAAGTTAAATCTTGGGATGAAGATAAGAGTTAATTCTGGATTCAGGGGAATACGTACAAGTACTGTCCTTGTATTGCTTCCTGCCTTACTTCCCAGCTCTCCATATGTTTAGGCTGGTAGGGAGTCATAGGAGAGGAAGGTTTGAGGCAGGTCTGCTCTATATTTTTTTCTGGGACTTTTGCTAATTCAGTTGTAGATGTCCTGCTTGCCCTTATAGCTAGGGCCCTACCAAATCCACGGTCCATTTTGGTCAATTTCACGGTCATAGGATTTTAAAAACTGTACATTTCATTATTTCAGCTATTTAAGTCTGAAATTTCACAATGTTGTAATTGTAGGGGTCCTGATCCAAAAAGGAATTATGATGGATTTGCAAGGTTATTGTGTGTGTGTGTGGGGGGGGGTGTTGCGGTAGTGCTACCCTTACTTCTGCGCTGCTGCTGGCGATGGCAGCGCTGCCTTCAAAGCTGGGCAGCAGGAAAGCAGTGGCTGCTGGCTGGCTGGGAGCCCAGCTCTGAAGGTAGAGCTGCCACCCACAGCAGCGCAGAAGCTATGGTATGGTATTGCCACCTTTACTTCTGCACTGCTGCCTGCAGAGCTGGGCCCTCAGTAAGCAGCTGCCACTCTCTGGCCACCCAGCTCTGAAGGCAGCAGCATAGAAATAAGGATGGCACAGTACGGTATTGTGAGCCTCACTTCTGCGCTGCTGCTGGGGGTGAGGGGAGGGTGCTGCCTTCAGAGCTGGGTACCAGGCCAACAACCACTGCTCTCTGGCTGCCCAGATCCGAAGGTAGCGCAGAAGTAAGGATGGCAATACCGTGACCTCCCTAAAATAACCCTAACCCTGCAACTCCCTTTTGGGTTAGGCCTACAATTTGAGAATGCTGGTCTCACCTGTGAAATCTGTATAGTATAAGGTAAAAGCACAAAACAGAACATATTTCACAGTCCATGACATGTTTTTCATGGTCGTGAACTTGGTAGGACCCTACTTATAGCAAAATGCACAGGACAGCATGCAGAGAAGCAGCCTCACTATACCGAAAGTGTTCATATTGAAACTTGTTTACCACATAAAACAATATGTATGTTGCCTGACTACTGACAAGTTTATTGTGTGCTCCATTTTTCTGGCCAATGCTAGTGGTGGGGGTGGGGTGTTTTCCCAGTAGAAGTAAGACAAGAATAGTTTAAAGTGGAAAAGGCAATTATAATTTTATCTTTTATCAGTCAAAAATGAGCACGGGGAACTTGTAAAATGCTCCATAGTCTTATTTTGCAGGAATCCCAAACCATGGGTAGTCTGGATTTTGTCCTTGAAACCTAAAACAGGGGGATTGAAATTTTTACAATAAGTTTTGGTAACATGGCCACCAGAGTGTCTGTAAATACAACAGGACCCTGCATTGTATGATCAGGACAGTACCGGACAAGGGGGGACCATCTTTTTGTTCTGCGTTTGTACAATGCCTAGCACAATGCGGTCCAGTCCATGAATGGGGCTCCTACCTACTACTGCAATATAAATAATCATAATAAATAGTTTTATGAGGATCCCATGTTCTCTTTTGGAGAAAGCATTTATTGTCGCCAATGGATCTGGACGATTTTTTAAAAATGGTTCAAATATTCACATATAAGTTTGTGTGTGCAAACTGGTTAACTACATGCACAACTGCAATGAATGTATTTGGGCCTGCTGATACATATGCACTTACATTTTATGGCAATAAGATCAGTTCTACTTTTAGAAAGGTAGTTTCACTAATAATCACCCCTTCCCCCTACCCCCACCTGCAAGAGTCCTAAGGAGGAGCTCTGTGTACCTATCTCCCTAATCAGAGATGCCTTTGAGGGTCCACAGCCCTTCTCACAACAACAGAGATATCTATATTCTCTCTGACTTCCCCAGTGCTCCTGGGAAGTCTTCAAATGAAATACAGAGAGGTCCCAGGGAAAAGTTAATAGTATGCAGAGACCTTGCAAATGAAAAGACAATAGGCTGAACTTCAGCTGGTATGAAAGGGTGCAGCTCCCCCCAGTCAATGAGGACCCATTTACATCAGTTGAGGATCTTGCCCAAGGTGTTAATCAAGCCAAGTTGAAACTAATAATGAAACAATGAAAAAAGCAGCACTTTGCTTTGGAATGAGAAGTGAGTAAAGGTTTGGCCAGTTCTTATTTGCAGTGCACACCCTGCAAGTGGACCATTAAAGTGGATGTGGGGAAACTTAACTGAGAATTTCCTAGCTCTTCATGTTTTACTTCTCAGCCTTAACTTTGCATCAAACAGTGATCTAGCTATGGGGATAATAAGAATAGTTAGAGGTTAACTTCTGGATTAGGCACCAGAAGTATAACTACACAGAGTAGTGCTCACAGATTGGATATTCTGAGCATTAGAACTAAACGAATACCGTAATTGATTTTTTCGAATCAGTGGCCAAATAAAAAAAAAATAGGTTTGTTTCTTACTGACATTGATGTTTTTATTTTTGTTTTTCTTGAATAAACAAAAAACTTTTTGTTCTGGTTGATTCAAAATGATGTTTCTGAAACTAAATGTAAACTCAACATGAAGTATCAAAATGATTTGTTTAAAAAATGTAAAAACAAAAATATTTTGATATTTCTAATTTTTTTTTCTTCACTTCTTTTTTGCGGAAACTATTTGTCAAATTCATTCTGAATTTTTGAATAGTTTCTGTGCCCCCAAAAATGCATATTTCAGTTAATTTACTACTGAACAATTTTTGCCCAGGTCTATTGAGCATTGACATAAGTCTGCTCCCACTCAGTTGAGTTTGGTGGGAGCAGAGTTAGACCAGTGCGGAGTGCCTACATTATGAAAATGGGAAGAGCTCCCTCTACATAGACATGGAAAGAGCTACAAAGGCAATCATACAAACCTGGACAGTTTGTGAAAAGTATGAGAAAAGACACTTGAGGGGCCATACATTTACCTTGATCTGTGACTAGAACATCTGCCTACATTGCTGATGTAAATATGGAGTTATTTGGGGGATTTGAGGTCAGCCCCAGTATATGGACCTAATGATTTAATATGTCTCTTCAATGTGAGGGAAAACCAAGGGTAGGGAATCACCTTAAGTGCTTGAATGACATGGACAGAGACATTTTGTTCTTACTATGAAACTAATTCATATATTTATGGCTCACTTGTGGTTCATCCTGTGCAGATGTGCTAGTGGGGTTATACAGTATGTTCTCTTCCCAGAGTAGCAAATAGCTACAATCTGCCTCCTACTGATGGAAAGAGAAAGGGTAGAGATACCAGTCAGTACTGCTCCATGTTCCAGGGAGAAGAGTGTCTGGGAGAATTTCACTTCTTAAATTGAAGGCAGTTAAATGACCAAGTACAGCCAGTGGCACAAGTAGAATTGCAGTACGCTGTGCATAGGCGACTCGGGAGGGACACAAAGGGGGGCACCAGCTAAAGGGGAGGCATGTGACCTCCCACGTGACTCCTCCCTGCCCCACTCCCAGCCTGGGGCCCCCACGTGCTCCCCATCCCCTTCCCATCACACGTTACCTGGGTGTGTGGGGGGGGATGTTCTATCCTCCCACTGTGTCGGAGACTTCTGAACCACATGGCTCTCCCAGAAACCACAGCGACGAAAGGAGCAGAACATGGGGCTGCCAGCTCCTCCAGCATGGCTGTACAGACCCCAGACAGGAGGCGCAGCTGCATGGAAGGGCTGGGGGTTGGACATCCCTGCCGGAGGAGGTGCTGGCATGGGGCCGCCCAGCAGCCCCACGTTCTGTTCCTCTGTCTTTCTGGTATGGCGTATTGGCAATAAATATCTTAATGGTATGGTGTACCATATCATACCACCCTACTTGTAACACTGAATACAGCACTTACTACGCTCCATCAACTATGACCATATACCATCAGAATTATATGTTTTCCCTAGCTTTTTTGATATTACTCCTAAAATCCACAGCTAATTTCTATGTCCAGGGAATAATTTACTTCACTGTATATATTTCTTATTGTGATTGTACTTGTCTTAATTTGTCAAATTGTGCTTTGTCAATTTGTTTAAGGCCATGTCTACACTTACAAGCTTACAGAGGCAGAGCTGTACTGATACAGCTATGCTGCTATAAGATCACTCGTGTCATCACATTATGCCAGTGGGAGAGAGTTCTCCCATTGACATAATAAAACCAGCTCAACCAGCTGCGATAGCTATGTTGACAGGAGATCATCTCCCGCCGACATAGTGCTGTGCACATGAGAAATTATGCCGGCAAAACTTATGTCACACAGGGGGGTGTTTTTTCACATCCTTGAGTGACAAAAGTTTTACCAACATAAGTGCTAGTGTAGACATGTCCTGAGAATAACACCCAAAATTCACAATTTGTAAATGAAAAATCCTAAAATATAACATTGGAGATTTTTTTAACTTCAATGCGCATTTCAAAACATACCAAAATGAAACACATAGCAAACATTAAACTAGATTTTCATTTCTAGATAAAGAGAACAAGGCATATAGAACAATCATAGCGACATTTGCATGTGCAGTTATAAGATCCACATTTAGACGGTTATTGTTATCCAAGGTAATATTCAATAACATTAGATTTTCAATTCCACCTTTTAAGGCCATTCAAGAAAGAACAGATCACACGGATAAATTCCTCCCATTACAGAGGCACATCAATTCTATTAGCATAATGGAATGATTGGTCTATCTATTATTGAAACAAAACATAGTTTAATTACACTTTTGGTTGGTGTTATAAAAGGGACAAACTTCTTCTCTTACTCTCATTAAAAATAAACCCACACATGCAAACACTAGGTACAGAATTCACAAATTCAAAAGGAATGCCAATAAACCTCATGGCCATGAATAGAATCAAGAAAATGTAGGAATTAATGTAATATACATCCTCAAAAACCTGAGAGTTGAGTACCAATTTACCCTTTTAATTCTCTTAATAACCAGCATCAGTTTGGAATGAAGATAAGCACTAAGGGGGTTGCTTTAGCATATAAGAAGACAGCTACAACCAGAGCACAGGATTTCACCAATATGAATCAAGAAACAATTGGCCATCTTTCCAGGTTTCACCTCTAGAATACAGGGCTTAAAGGATCAAGTGGCCTCCCTAGTCACATATTGGGCACCACTGCCCAAATCATGCAGCCCACAAAGGTAAATTCTATTATCATCCACCAACTAAACCCAAACAAACAAGTACTGCCCCATTTATGCCAAAAATTGCTTTATGATATTTTCAGATGGATATTAATATAGAAAAATGCTATTGATTTATAACCCTAGTAGATGAAGGGACAAATCTTTTTAGGAACGATTGAAGAGAGAATAATAATAATGGTAATAAGCCAAAAAATAAAGGGGTGTTAGTTCACTGGACAAACATGTTTACTTGAGTGGATTTAATGCTGAGTTCTATAATTTATTTCAAGCTAGAAGTTAAGCAAAACCTCCAAATGGTTTAAATGTTGCTTGAAAGTGTGTAGACTATGCCCTTGCAAATAAGAGAATAAGATTTCTTGCTACTTAAGATGAAGAATGGCTGATTATGCAGCATTAATACATAGCTTTCATTTATTTGGTTGGTATATCTCCAGAAAATGTAATAAAAACAAACAGATTTAAAATGGAAGGTATGCAAAAAACAAATTTACTTGAGACATTTGCAGTACTCTCTTCCTCCAAGCACCTAATTTTGTGGAGTGAGATTACTCTGACTGTTTTTAGCACAGCATGTTAATTACACTGACCACAAAGCCTGCCAATGGGATTACAGATGACCTCCAATATTGCAGTAATTAATGCTGATTCATGCATAAACTTTCCTCTGTGCAATTTAGACTGCAGCCTTTCCCCCACGCCTACAGTTTGTATTTTATAGGATACCATTCTTCAGACAACACTAATAATTTAAAGGATCTGATTAGATGGTTAGGAACAATCATTTCAGTAGTTTATTACAGTTTCTATCCATACTCAATATATATGATAGACTGCTGATGTGGGAATGTCTAAATCCACAGAACACTAAAATTGTCTCCCCTGTGCAAAGACAGAGAAAACAGGTTTTGTGCAGGAGAGTTTGGTAGTGGATTGAATCCTCCCTTCCTTGGTCTGCTGTGTACTAGTGAAACTGCTTCATTGCTATAGTAACTTCTGCAGCAACTGAACCCCTATGGGTAGGAGAGACTTGCATATTTGTCGGTCCTTTAGTTATGTCCCACACCCCCAGCCCCCCTTTAGTACCCAAGACGATTGTATATGGAACCAACAAAGAGCACATAGGGCCAGTCTTTTTAAAAAGTATTTAGGCATCTAAAGATGCAGCTATCCCCATGAGATTTAGGCACTTAGGTGCTTTTGACAATTCCATTAAGCACTTATCTGCATCTTTAGGTGCCTAAATATCTTTTAAAATCTGGCCCATAGTTTCCATGTGGTTTGTCCCCACTATGCATTAGAACAACAGCAACTCTAATATGCTGACAACTAGTGAGAACATAGCTGATCAGTGCTTTTAGAGCTTTCATTAATGCCAGTCACTAAAGCTCCCTCAGGTAAATTAAATTTGCACAGCAAGGTACATATGAAACGTAATAGAAACTCCTGCACTTCTCCCTTCCGTTATTAAGTTTTACTTGGAATAAGACTTTTATTTTTAAGACACCCCAAAACTATTCTAGTTATGGCAGAAAAATATTAACAATAATTTTCAGATTGTTGTAAACTTAAACAGAGTTGAGTTTGGTCTAATCTTTGGAAGCCTGTTCCACAGCCAAGAAAGCTGACTGAAAAACCTGGCCTCCCATACACTTTGACCTGGATTTATTAAAATGCATTGTCCCACTGGAGCACAATTCCCTTGGCAGGTCATGCAGAAGGATGTGGTCACTGATGTAGCTGACCAGTTGAAAATTCTGATGTTCTGAACCAATGCCTTGAATTAGCCACAGGGACAGAATGAAAATGGCCTTAATATTTTCTTAAAAGTACTAATGAGGTACTGTCAGCTTAAACACAGTTTATGAAAAAAATATACACACACACATACACACTATGTCCAGTGAAACTCTGCATTAATGCACTAAAATATTTATCTTTAAAGATATAGTCAGATAACTCCTCTTGTAGATAGAATTGGAAAGACAAGACATCGTTATGCTGAAAGGTCACCTACATTACCTTAGCAAATTTATGAGAGCTGCAATGGGAAATAATGGGACTATCACATCAGTACAATTAACATTCCTTCAAGATGCCCTGACAATGAGAATCTTCACGGGACTCAGTTGGATTACACGGGGCTTTTCAAGAGCTGAATCTCATTTTGCAGCACAGGTACATTCTTTGTGTAATGTACTTTAGTTTTTTAGAAGAGCAGCAAAACATATCTTCTAGAAAAATGACAACAATATTGCCAGTTACAAGACACATTCACTGAGACTGTTTAAAAACTACCAGCTGCAGTAATACGAATTCTGCATTGTAATAAAATAGATGTTCTTTGGAAAGAACTAAAAAAAATGGAAGCACTTTACAATATAGTGCTGATGTAAAATGCTAAATATGAGCTATAACCACTGTAGAGAACCTGAATTGCATGCAAATGGATATTATTTAAATTCTGCTATCCACAGGATACAGTTTTCAAAGCCTCTAAGGTGTTTCCATCTTCTACCATAAAATACACAACTTCTTGATAACTGGAAACTCAGATATTAGAATTTATGCCCTGATCCCACAAGATGTTCCATATAGGAGAACCCATGTTCATATTTGTGAAATGTCTGCAGAATCAGGGCTACAAGCACCATGCTACAAATGTAGGATTAAACTGGGGGAGGCAGTGACCTACATTAGGGTTGAAATTCAAAATCAATATTTCCACAACCGCTGTTCTCCATATGCATAAAAATATGGTATTTCATTAAATGATTGCATGTGTACAATAATACAAATTCTACATTTGCAACTGTAGGTCTTAGTATAGGAACAGAATTACAAATTCTGCTTAATAATAATATTGTATTGCACATGAGGCTCTATCTTCACCTAATTTTGCGCACTTAGCCTAGGTACCTTCTGTTATGGAACTGGACATCAACACTTAGATCACACTTTTCAGGCATGGGTGCCAGTATATGCATCTACCATGACAAACAAAATAATACAATTCCTTCCTTTATATTAAATAGCTTAGACTGCTAAGTTCATCAGATGATACTTGTGACAGATTGTACGCCTATGTTCACCACTTTTACAAGACTATGGTACATTTTGTACAAAGTATTCCTTGTGAGGTATCATTTGAATACTTATAATTTGCTGATCATTATTGTCTTGGTAAAATATATGTAGCAACATTGTATGTAAAGTTATAAGATTCTACTGTATGACATTGCTGAGACATGCTTCAAGTTTAGAAAAGCAGGCACAAACCAATACCACAGAGACAAGGGCAAACGGACGCCTCAGACAGGTGTCAACAAAATTAATTGGACTATCACTTGGTTAAGTGGTCACTCTTTGGCAGGAAGAAAGATGTGAGTGAGAAATTTACATGCTGTGTAAACAACCTGGCTGTTGCCTGAACCCCAACTGGAGATGATTCTCACAGAGAAGGAAAAGATATAAAAATGAGGAACAGAGCCCCCAAATCACCTCTTTCCCCTCATCTCTACTCACGGCATCAACAAAGTTTGAAAGACAAAGAAAGCCTCATTGAACTGGGGGAGTGGTCCTGGCTGAAGGATTCCAACCAGACTGCTGTAAGCATATGGTGAGAGAAACCTTTTTTTGCTTCAAATTCACTCAACTTGTTAAGTTAAGTATTAGTTTGCATTTTACCTTTTATTTCTTTGTAACCAAAAGAAACTCTTTCTTTCTTTTGACTCACGTCTCATTACTAAGGCTGCGAGTTTGTCACGGAGGTCACAGAAGTCATGGATTCCATGACTTTTCGGGACCTCTGGGAATTCTGCAGTGTCTGGTGCACCTGGCCTGGGGGCCATCTGAGCAGCTCAGGCATCCCCTGGGCCAGTCTCACCAGACACTGCTGGGGCAGAGTCGGGCCACTGAGCTCCTCTCCCCTAGCAGCAGCAGGAGTTTTGGTGGGAGTCTCAGGGCTGGGAGTTGGGACACAGGACAAGGTGAGGACTCTGGGCAGTGCTTACCTGGTGGGGGGGCTCCCTGGAAGCAGCGACATCCCCCTCCCATAGCTTCTATGGGAAGGTGTGGCTAGGCAGCTCTGCGCGCTGCCTCCGCCTGCAGGCACCGATCCCACAGTGCTCATTAGCCGTGGTTCCTGGCAAATGGGAGCTGTGGAGCCAGAGCTCTTGGCGGAGGCCGCGTGCAGATTTGCCTTCCCATGCCTCCACCTAGGACCTGAGAGAGGGGGATGTCACCACTTCCAGGGAGGTACGGAGCCAGGTAGGGAACCTGCCAGCCCTGCCAACCCACCCTCTCCAGAACCAGCAGGGGTCCCAGGCCATGTGCTGCTCCCCCCACCAGGAACTGTAGCGGTCCCAGGCTGCCACTCTCCCTCAACACACACATTTAGTCAGGGGTATATAGTACAAGTCATGGACAAGTCATAGGCTGTGAATTTTGTTTACTGCCCATGACCTATCCATGACTTTTATTAAGAATACCCATGACTAAAGAGTAGCCTTAATCAATACTTGTAATCACTTAAATTCTATCTTTATTTAGTTGTTAAACTTTTGTATTGTTTTATCTAAACCAGTGAGTGTTGGAATTGAAGTGTTTGACAAACTTCATTTGAGATAACAGAGCTTGTGCATATCATTTTCTATTAATGAAATGACTGACTTTCTATGAGCTTGTACTTTGCAGAAGGAAAGAGCTGGGCAGTATAAGACTCACATTTCTGGGGACAAGTCTGGGATGGAGTTTTCTGGTGTTACTCTGCAAAACAATTCAGGAGTGACTGGCTAGAAGCATTCATATAATTCAGCTGGGAGTGATTTTGCATGCTAGAGGCTGTGTGTGAACAGATCAGAAGTGGTTGTTCTCACAGAGAAGCAGTGTTAAAAGCACCCCAATTGGAGAATTGAGGGAACACAGCTGTTCAACCATCCAGATTGTGCCCAGGGGAATGTCACAATAATGCAGACTATATTGGAAGCCTCTGCACTTTTTCTGTAGCAATTTGGAGCTAAATAACATATCGCACTGATAATAGTATGCATGAGTACGCAGTGAAAGACTATAGCAATGCAGTTCTATTATAATGCAGATGCTCAAAGTAGCATTGTTAATGATTCCGTCAGAACCTAAACATAGAATTTCCTGATGCTATTACAATTAAAGTTTTAACCCGTGTTTCATTAACAGTGTTATAAAAAAATATAATGTCTTTCTTAAATGAAAATACGTTTTAAATAGTGAAAAAGAGGAAGGATAGAGAGGTTCAATCAGAGTGGCAGTAGCTGTTCAGTATGAGATACAACAGAAACAGCAATCTAGGCTGGCACACAAAAGATGTGAATTCTACAGAATCTTTGCTTCCAAAGGTGTCTTACTATATCCCAGCCTATTCACAGTTTAGGTTCTGATTCTGTAACTTCCTGTGCTCCGGCACATCCTGGGGCCTATGCATTGTTCCCCTGAAGTCAATGGGGCTGTGCTCAGGCACAGGTGTCCATCCACATTCAACACATTGCAGGATCAAGGCTTTAGTTCATGACAGATGTTGGATGCTGTGGCAACGGATTAGTGGACGTTAGTTGAGGCATACATTGAAGGCCCAGTGATAACAAGAATAGTATTGAAATATAGGTCTTCAGCATGACAGAACTAAGCATTACAACCAAACCAGGTATCGAATTAATACAAAAATCTCATTTTTTGTTTGATTTTTTTTCTCCCCATGTGCATTAGATGCCACCAAATGCACTATGGAGAAACTGAAACATTTCCTCTCTTCCCACCCTTGCTCATGGTTTCCTTTTTTTCTTCTATCCAATTGCCGCTCTCACATTCCATCCTTTTGTTTTCATTTCTCTTTTTTGGCATCTCTCAGTTCTACCCAGTACAGAGGAAGACACTGCCTCTGCTCTAAAGCACCTGCATTCTAAAATAGATGAAACAACATAGTTATCTGGTGCTTTATATTCTAACAGATCTCAATGTAGTGCAAACAATTTACAATTAAAAAATATGCAGCAACATTTTTTCCTGTACTGCCACTTTCATTGGTGGGTTAAAACAGATAGATTTCAGGCGGGGAAGTGCCTTTTAAGAAGAGATTCAAAAGAAGAGAGGGAAGTTATTGGCACACCAGGGGAGAAGGAGTTTCAGGCATGTGCAAGAACATAGATGAAGGCAGAAAGATGAATGTATGAGAAAGAAACAATAGCCACTCAGAGCATATGTGAACTGTAACTTCTAGATAAAATGGACTGCCACTGTGTAACACAGCTGAAAAAAAATCTTACTAGATTTTGATCATTGTGTAAAAAAGCAGTGACAGAAGTGCACACAAAAGGACTACCACTGGCATACTAAGGTAACAATATGATTCAAGTTAAAATAGCCAACATATCATTCCTCAAAATGTTGTTTTGCGTGGAAACACCAAAGTGACCCCTAGTTCTGTCCATGATACATTTGAAGTGCAAACTGTAAACACTTTGATCAATTTTGTTTTGCTGGAAAATGATGCAAACTCAAATCAACATGAAGCAGCAAAGAATCCTGTGGCACCTTATAGACTAACAGACGTTTTGCAGCATGAGCTTTCGTGGGTGAATACCCACTTCTTCGGATGCAAGTCTTGCATCCGAAGAAGTGGGTATTCACCCACGAAAGCTCATGCTGCAAAACGTCTGTTAGTCTATAAGGTGCCACAGGATTCTTTGCTGCTTCTACAGAACCAGACTAACACGGCTACCCCTCTGATACTTCAAATCAACATAGATCCTCAGATAGTAAAAACTGTCATAGCTCCATTAACTTTGGAGCAACACTGATTAACACCAGCCGAGGAGCTGGCCTACAGTACTTAACTTTAGCCAGTAACATAAGGACTAGCACAGTATGAAATATTCCTAGAAAATAATTTGTTAACTGATTTAGCCCTTTCTCTGTTTGGGAGGCATTCACAGGCCAGGCACAATTTGCACCAATCTGTTTGTTGTTCACATTTATCTGGCAAACATTGAATGTGAACATATTTCAGCCCCAATTGTTCAAAAACTGTTAGATGTGAGTATTTGATATATAAAATTCTGTATTTAAGCTACATGATTGTGTTACCTAATCAAATGGCTTTCCACTCCTTGAATGGATAACCAGTATCTTTAGTAAACTGAAGGAGGCCTTGACTACATCACTGGTGCTTTGCCTTAGGGAGAAGATGGGAGTGTTTTTAGGGACAGGAGCAGAAGAAAACCAGACAAGGACTTATAGTTTTGCCTTTTTTTTTTATCTTTTACTTTCCACAGGAACCTTATACTCTGGCTAAGTAGAATCATAGAACTGGAAGGGATCTTGAGAGGTCATCTAGTCCAGTCTCCTGCACTCAAGGCAGGACTAAGTATTATCTAGACCAAGGGTTCCCAAACTTGGTTCGCAGCTTGGTCAGGGTAAGCCCCTGGTGGGCTACAAGATGCTTTGTTTACCTGAGCATCCTCAGGTATGGCCACTCACAGCTCCCAGTGGCCATGGTTCGCTGTTCATGAACAATGGTAGCTGCGGGAAGCAGCACAGGCTGGGCCACCACTTCCCGCCACTCCCATTGGCCGGGAACGGCAAACCGCGGCCACTTGGAGCTCCGAGTGGCCATATCTGCGGACGCTCAGGTAAACAAAGCATCTTGCGGCCCGCCAGGGGCTTACCCTGAACAAGCCACAAACCAAGTTTGGGAACCCCTGATCTAGACCATACTTGATAGGTGTTTCTCCAACCTGCTCTTAAAAATCCCCAATGATGGATGATAGATAGACCCTACCTCTAAATATACTTCAGTTTCTTGAGTGTGGGAGAGGGTAATTCATAAACCATTGGAAGCAAGATGTACTGGATGTTGACATTTAATTTTCTCAGATAACATTTGCACAAAATCAAATGTGTTAGGATGTACGTGTGGCATCATGTTGGTGAATGGCAGTGCCACATATCCTCTCTGCCTCATCCTCTCTGCCTCTGCCTCAAGCTTCATGCCTGGCCTCTGGCCAGGGGTTTTAAGAAAATTACCCCACTGCAGTATTAATGGGGATAGTGTTCCAATAGTGTTATGTACAGCATAGGACTCTTACTATGAACACAGCATCCATATATATATCAAGTGCATTTACTGGTTGTGATGTTCCCCTCTGGTGTTATCTGGACCAGTGATCTGCTAGGTCACTCCAATCCTCGATTCTGGGAGCCAGCCTTACCCTGCTCCACTGTGAGAACCCCCACTCCTGGGCTGTTCACACACAGCCTTTAGCATGTAAGCTGCTCTCAGCATGAGTGAGCACTTTTGGCCAGCCGCTGCTTGGATTGTGCAACCAAATGACACTAGCCAATATCTCCGGTCCCAGACACAACCCTGGGAACCTCCATCTTGTAGTGTCCAGTTATGCCTGCTGGACATTGCAAGCTTATATGAGTTCATCAATTTAACAAAGAAATTGATATGTACCAGGCTTGTTATCCCAAGGGGAGTCTCTGACACTCTTCAAACAAAACACATGGCTTCAGGTAGAATAAACAAACACATTTATTAAGTACAAAAGGTAGATTTTAAGTGATTATAAGTCAAAGCACAACAAGTCAGATTTGGTCACATGAAATAAAAGCAACACACAATCTAAGCTGACCTTAACGCCTTCAGTGCCTTTACAAACTTAGATGTTTCTCACCACAGCTGTCTGGTTGCCCTTCAGCCAGGCTCTCCCCTTTGATTAGCACTTCAGTCACTTGGTGGTGGTGTCTGTAGATGGAGGTGGAAGAGACAGCATGGCAAATGTCTCTCTCTTTTATCATGTCCTTTCTTCCCCCTTGGTTTTGCCACCCCCCTCTTCAGAGCCAGGTGAGCATTACCTCATCGTAGTCCCAAACTGACCAAGGGAAGGGGGGTGACTCACTTGAGAGTCCAACAGATTCTTTGTTCCTGCCTAGACTAGTGTCCTTTGTTCCTGTGGGCCTGGGCTGGGTTTTTCCCATACACGCCCTGGTGAGGTGTGAACTGTCCCTCTGCTCCTGGAGAGTTTTTGCCTTGGCTTGTTTTAAGCCATGGGGCCACATTTTCAGCCTCATAACCATATACATGAAATTACAACCTATAACATTACTATAACAACAATGCTCAGTGCATCAAGAGCCTTCCAAGGACACCCAACATGCCAAACTTTGCATTGGATACCACACAATCATATTATAAGGATGAAAATGGCTGTGCAGGGTGTTCCCTGTCAGGTACAGAGTGTCACACTGGTCTCTAATTTTCTGTCTTGCACCCTCTCATTTCCTCTTTGTTTTCCTCACTCATGATTATATATGTGATGTGATTTGATATATTTTTTGCAAACAGCTCTTGCTTTCTCTTTTCATTGTCCGCTATTCTTTTGTCCCCTCACTCCCAAACTGAGCACAAGGACGGATTTACACCTTACTCTCCCCGAGGAACAGTGCCCTCCTCCCCCACCTACCTACAACTGACCTTGGTGTTTTGCATAAAAAAAATGAAACTTTTCACCTACTTTTAACTTTTAGGTGCCCCTAGAACGCTAGAGTCCCTAGGCACATGCCTACTGTGCCTAATTAGAAATCTGGCCCTGACTGAGCCTAGGCTTTGTGGGTGTTCTCTACGGGGGGGGAGGGATTTCACCCAGAGGGAGTTTTAAAGGATGCGTTTCCCCTCTCAACATTGAAAAATTCTAAAATGGACATAAAATCAATGTTTCCACAAAAGGCCCATCTTCACTGCAGTGTTAGTATGAGGAATAACTTGAGTGTTGCCCCTAACCTGACTCCCAGTCACATACAAAAATCTCTAGCTCAAGTTAAGTTGTGCTTTAAACCTGAACTAGCTGCCCATCAGAAGGTATAGGGTGATGTTCAAGTGCTTCTGACACTCAAGCCAGGATTGTCTACCCTAGGAATTTACATCAGCATAACTACATTTCAAAGGAATGTGAAAAAATCTAAACCCTAGAGACACATCTATGCTGACCTATCCCCTGGCATAGACACTGCTAGGCTGACTGAAGAATTTTTCCATTGACCTAGCTACCACCTCTCAGGGATGTGGATTAACTACAGCACCAGTGGAACCCCTCCTGTCGTTGTCATGTCTACACTGATGTGCTACAGTGATGCAGCTGCAGCCATACATTTAAGTGTCACCATACTCCTTGTAATGCAGTGAGGATGCAGCTAAAGGCTACAAGCTCAAATTAGCACAACTCCTCAGCTGCTAATTCAATCACTCTCTACTGCTAATCAACTTAGTTGGAGTGTTTCTGTTTCACAGCATGGCTGTCCTCCCTTGAGCTAGGATAACTCAAGTGGGGGAACCCAAGCTAACTGTTAGAGTGTACATACACTCTAAGTCTGAGGTTTGTAGATCCATACTATCTTGAAGTCGGATTATCTGAAACAAAAGAAAGTAAGTTTCCCTCAAAAAATTTGCTTTACAATATAAAGAAAAAACTCTCCAATTCTATCAACTTTTTTACTATTTTTAATTTTTCAGTTAAATACATTGTTAGCCACCACATTGCCTGGCAATGAACTAGAAAATATGATTAGGTTTGTTGCACAAAATATTATATGTGGAAGGCAATATCTCTAACAATTTGCATCAGTGCCAACTAATGAGGATACATACACTTCCAGATAAGCAAACTTTTCAAATATTGTTGGGTCAAACCTCAAATCTCCAGCTGTTGACTTGAAAATAAAATGATTAACTATGCTCCATGCAACTGAAGATTGCAATTCATCCCATTACTGTCTGAAAAACTACTTATTTGCCAATATGTTCAAACAGATTAAATGTCTTTTGTGCTGATGTAGCATATCAGCAACTAGCAGCACATTATTTTATTACTGTATTGGTCAACACTCTTCATGTGCGTAAGTAATGTCTATCAGAACTAATCAGATATAAAGAAATTGGATGATGCAGTCTGCTTCTCAATAATGCCATTACTGCTAAAAGTCTATCAATGTTTCCATTATAAAATCCTATCATCATAGGTTTATAACAAGGTTGTAAAATGCAGTGTTGGCTATTATTTGGCCTACAAGGTTTTAGCTGAGGAGAAAGTGTAAAAGTGAGATTAGGCCATTCTTAAATTGTATGAGCATTAAAAAAAAATGGAAATTGGAGGTTCTTAGTAGTTTGCAGGGCTCCTAATGCCTAGAGATGACTGTTTTCCTTTGTTTTATTTTGCTTTAGTTGACTTAACATTTATAAAAGTTGCCACGGGGCTGATGCACCTGGATTCTAAGGTGTTTTCTATCCATGAAGCAAGTATAGGATAGGTATCATCAGTACATTCCCCACTGAGCCACCAATGCATTATAATCCTGTCCTGGAAGAACACATTTCTAGGGTTAACTACAAGTTTAGTCTCTATAGCTCACAATGTCTAGAGAAATCATGTGGTAATCTGGGCTGACTGTAAATAATCATGGAAGAACAGACATTGCCTGTGTAAGAAAATGAGAACAAAATTTACCATTGTCCCCCTATTAAAAAGGAAAAGAAGGGAGTGAAAGCTAATGATGGGTTGGACACAATATGTAGCAGAGAGGACACAGCATGTAGGCAGTCAGTGTGATAACATATTTGAGCTCCAGATCAGGCAAACTCCATAAGAAGCAATGAAAACGCTAAAGGGACTCCAGGAAAAAAGGCAAACTATAAACACTCAAGCCTATCACGTTTTTAAGGTCCTGAGTGTTTCTCGGATTTCCTCAAACTGTTAAAACGCTGCTAATTCAGTGCAAAGCCAGAGAACATGATTAAACATGCCGAGTAAAGAGGCTGTGTAAGGCTAAAGGAGCAGCAAAGGCCTGTAAGATGTAACTTAGGTTTTAAGATGATAGGATCCAACAACTGAAAGGATCAGATAAGAGAAACCAAGCTAATACTGGGAATGCTAGACACCATCCCCGGGATTCTTCTTTAACAGTATTTCTGACAATGACCACTTGGAGATCAGTGAGAGAAAGAGGATCATAGTAACAGGTCTAGGAGATCAGCTGAAATAGGGTAGGCTTTATTTTTGTTTTGTACACCTAACCTGACACACACATCGCAGAATTTGCTTGCCAACTACCTAGTAGTTAGGGCACTAGCCTAGGACTTGGGACATATTACTTCACCAGAGACTTCCTATGTTTCCTTGGACAAGTCACTTAGCCTCTCTGTACCTCGATTCCCCATCTGTAAAATAGGTAATAGTACTTCCCTATCTTATAGACATGTTGAAGATAAATACATTAAAGATTGTGAGGAACTTAGGTACTGTGGTGATGGGGCCATGTACATTCCGTAACTGTATAGATAGAGGACATTCAAATTGCAGTTAAAACTACTCCAGTTTAGGATTTTTGCAAAGCAATATAACTGTTTAACTTGTAAATCAACAGTCTGTACAGTTTTAAGATTTTAAATCTTATCCTTTGCAATACATTGCTGTGAAAAGGAGTAGGAAACCCCTTCTCCCCCAGCCCATGCAGAACAGAATTCTGCCTGTGGGTGGTTGAGGAAACAAAGTAAGAGTATGCTGTATTGGAAGGACACTCATGGAAGGGTTGATTTGGAAATAACAGACAGATTTTCATGTTCTTAGCTTGAAAAAAATATTAATGTGAATATTATCATCTTGCATTTGTACAGCACCGAGCACAATGGCAGCCTGGTTCATGGCCAGTGTCATACAACAAGGATGTAGATGGTTGTGCCTAGTGGTTGAAACAGGAGTCAGGCCAAGTGGTTAGAACAGGATTTGGTAGACAGGAATCAGAGCCAGGGTCAGAGATGGATTCAGAGGCCAGGTGGCAGAGCCAAGGATCACAGCCGGACCCAAGAACTGGAGCTGAGGATCAGAACTGGGTTACCTGGAGTGAGGCAAGTCTGGGCCAAGGCAGGAGCAGGGCTGAGAACAAGCAGGCACAGGAGGTACCAGCTGTGGGTGAATGGTTTGAGTAGTCTCTGAACAACTTCTTGTGTTTATGGTGAAGCAGACTCTCTTGCTGCGTCTATTATTGAAACAAGGAGGATGAGGTAATATCTGTTATTGGACCAAATTCTGTTGCTGAGTTTGTTCAATAAAAGATATCTCACTACCTTGTCTCTCTAATATCTTTGGATTGACACAGCAATATTGCTGAGTCTACCATCACCAAGCACTGGACATCACAGATAACACTGGTCTACAATTTTTGAGAAGTCGTCTGTTTCAGAGATAAAATGTGCTATTTATTATGTATTTTGATGTGCTGAATTCAAATATGACAATTAAAACAACCGATTGGCTACTGTTTCTAAGGTATTTAAGTTTTTACATTTTATGTCTATGTATATTGTGTAGATAGTAGAGTTTTAATCATAAATTGTAAACCTAGGTCTTTTCATGTGTTTATGGTTGCTTTACATGATAATATTTCACCTGTCCTGTTTATGTAACACTTTAAAAATCAGCAAAAGGGTTATATAACTAAAATTTATTATGAAACAAAAGGCAAAAATCTATTATGTACATAGTTAGTCCTATTCAGGGTCTACTCGGCGCTTCTTGGCTTGTCTCTTGTATTCATTAAATGGAGCATCTCTTGTCACTGTCCAGCAATAGTCTGCAAGCATTGATGGGCTCCATTTGCCCTGATTGCGTTTCTCCATTGTTGCAATGTCCTGGTGAAATCGCTCGCCGTGCTCGTCGCTCACTGCTCCGCAGTTTGGTGGAAAAAAATCTAGATGAGAGTGCAAAAAATGTATCTTTAGTGACATGTTGCAACCAAGGCTTTTGTATGCCTTGAGGAGGTTTTCCACCAACAACCTGTAGTTGTCTGCCTTGTTGTTTCCGAGAAAATTTATTGCCACTAACTGGAAGGCTTTCCATGCCGTCTTTTCCTTGCCACGCAGTGCATGGTCAAATGCATCATCTCGAAGAAGTTCACGAATCTGAGGACCAACAAAGACACCTTCCTTTATCTTAGCTTCACTTAACCTTGGAAATTTTCCACGGAGGTACTTGAAAGCTGCTTGTGTTTTGTCAATGGCCTTGACAAAGTTCTTCATCAGACCCAGCTTGATGTGTAAGGGTGGTAACAAAATCTTCCTTGATTCAACAAGTGGTGGATGCTGAACACTTTTCCTCCCAGGCTCCAATGACTGTCGGAGTGGCCAATCTTTCTTGATGTAGTGGGAATCTCTTGCACGACTATCCCATTCACAGAGAAAACAGCAGTACTTTGTGTATCCAGTCTGCAGACCAAGCAAGAGAGCAACAACCTTCAAATCGCCACAAAGCTGCCACTGATGTTGGTCATAGTTTATGCACTTCAAACGTTGTTTCATGTTGTCATAGGTTTCCTTCATATGGACTGCATGACCAACTGGAATTGATGGCAAAACATTGCCATTATGCAGTAAAACAGCTTTAAGACTCGTCTTCGATGAATCAATGAACAGTCTCCACTCATCTGGATCGTGAACGATGTTGAGGGCTGCCATCACACCCTTGATGTTGTTGCAGGCTACAAGATCACCTCCCATGAAGAAGAATGGGACAAGATCCTTTTGACGGTCACGGAACTTGGAAACCCTAA
Source organism: Mauremys mutica (assembly GCF_020497125.1). Classification (NCBI taxonomy): domain Eukaryota; kingdom Metazoa; phylum Chordata; order Testudines; family Geoemydidae; genus Mauremys; species Mauremys mutica. Next base: position 50,782,936 of record NC_059077.1, read on the forward strand.
CATCACCTGCCAGGAGATTCCACTGCTATAGTCTGGAGCCCAACAGCTCTGCCTTACTCTTAGGTAGTTCCAAATCCCTGACAAGGTCATTCAGTTCACCTTGTGTTATGAGGTATGGTTCAGAGGAGGAGGATGGGAGAAAATGTGGGTCCTGTGACATTGATGGTTCAGGACCAGAAGTTTCATCCTCTTCCTCATCTGACTCAAGTGAGAATGATTCTGGTGCATCAGGAACCGGCAGTCCTTCTCTGTGGGGTACTGGGCGTATAGCTGATGGAATGTTTGGATAATGCACAGTCCACTTTTTCTTCTTTGACACACCTTTCCCAACTGGAGGCACCATGCAGAAGTAACAATTGCTGGTATGATCTGTTGGATCTCTCCAAATCTTTGGCACTGCAAAAGGCATAGATTTCCTTTTCCTGTTCAACCACTGGCAAAGATTTGTTGCACAAGTGTTGCAGCATATGTGTGGGGCCCATCTCTTGTCCTGATCTCCAATTTTGCAGCCAAAATAAAGGTGATAGGCTTTCTTAACCATAGTGGTTATACTGCGCTTTTGTGATGCAAAAGTCACTTCACCACAAACACAGCAGAAGTTATCTGCACTGTTCACACAAGTACGAGGCATCTCTGCTCACTTTGGCTAAACAGAAATGTGTCCCTTTGCAAAATCAAACACTGACAAATAAGAGAGCACGACACTGTATGATTTCTAGAGCTGATATAGGGCAATTTGTTCAGCAGAGTGATGTAAGCTTCGTTATGATTGCATCATCCATGACTTCTAGGAATAACATGATGCAATTCATATCATGTATGACGCAATACCAGTTTCAGATTGCATCATTCATTGTTTTGCCTAAAAAAGCAAGTACTGTCCAAACCCAGTCATAGATTTATTCATAGATCCAGTCAAAGATGTATTTTAGTCATTTCTGGTTTAAATTGAGATCCCTTCCCTTTATAACTCACTTATCCTCTGCTATTCCCAAGTCAAGGGTCGTATATACTGACCCAATAGCATATCTTGAAAACTAGCGCAATCAACAATTTTAAGCATCATTTTCGTTCTCAGTGACCCAGAATTAGTAAAGTTTGACTACATTCATTTCAGAAGCATTTTGGCTGTAGAGCAGTGTAATTCTTTGTCTCTCAGGGCCTTGTAGTAAATCAACATTTTCGACTCAGGCATATTTCATGGAATCTTTTCCCCTTTGTTTCTTTTTCCCATAGTTCCGGCCATTCCTTTCAACTGATCTTTAGATTTTTAAACTTCAGTTTACTTAAAGGGATCTCTACATGAATGTGCTAGTTTTTAATAGCATTTCTTGCCACTTTGTCTGGCAGTTTATTGCCCACTACCACTGCATGTGCTGCAATCCATGCTATTACTATGATTACATTCAACTTTGTCAACTCTGTTGTTAACAGTAATATTCCATTAAGTATATCATTTCTGCTATCTGAAGTGACATTTCTGATTGCCAGCAGTCCTGACAAGGAATCAGACAGGGTGACTATGTTCACATCTCACACACTTTAATGCCAGCATTATCGGCTTAAGTGCTGGTCTGCTCACTGTTTCAGCCAATCAGGTGGCACAGACAATCAGACAGCCTACTACAGGCTAGCTGTGGTCATTAGGTTGCCTGGAGACTAACTCTGCTACTGGGCCTGATTCCTGACAACCAGGGCTCCTATATGCTATGGTAATTCAAATAATGCATATGTGACAAGGTTGGGACTCACCACCCAGCGCCTCCTGCTGGTTACCTCCGGGAATTAGCTCAGTCCAATGGAGCACCCTCTCCTGGTGGTGTCCCACCCATTGTCTCGCCTTTGGTTGGCATCTGAGCCTGCGTCACTCTCTAGCTCGCAGCATCCTTTTCCGGACGACTACCCTCCAGCAGTGCCTCTCAGTCCATCCACACCCCCTTCCGGGAGGGTCGGGGGGATTGATCAGCAGTCTCTCTGCGCCCCAGCCACCATGTCCAACCATGCCCCCAAAGTCTAATCTCTCCTGTCAGGGATCTGGCATGGTCTATGATGGCCGCTCCCCACAGCCGATGGCTGGGTGTACTGCAAGAGGGGAAACAGGGGACCCCGGCTGCCCTCTACTCTGGGTCCCAGTCCAGGGACCCTCTGGCGGCAGTCTCGCTGTCCTCCTTCTCCCCCCTCGTCTGTCCACTTCCCTGGACTGCTTCCCCTATGGCCCCTTGCACCCACTAGACCCTTCCACGGTGCTAGTCTCCTAGCTCTGGAGACTGACCTTCCCCTGTCAAAGGCCTGGGACAGACTAACTGATCCCTTCCTGGGCAGCCTTTATATAGGGCCAAGCTGAGCCCTGATTGGCTGTCTCCAATCTTGGCTCTGATTGGCTCCCAATAAGCCCTTCTCTAATTGGCTGTCGGTGTAGTTTCTTTTATTGTTTTCATATGTTTTCTCTGAAGTGCTTTTACCTTCAGAATAAAATAATCATGCATAAAAAAATGTGTGGTAGCTATAATGGTGGGCAATCACACTGTTAACCATCTCTGAAAAGAAAGTAAGCGGGCAGCCTGTCTCTGCTGAGGATATTACAATATATTCAGTGCACTTTGCAGTCTGGAAATACCCCTGTTAGAAAGGAGTGAGATGTGGGTCTCTACCCAAGAAAGGCTATGGCTAGGGAGCCTGAAGCCTTGCTGAACCACTAAGGGGAAATACAGGTGTAGTTGCTCTGAACTGTGACAACATTCTCTACTTCAAACAGAAATTAATTGAGGGAAGTCCTGTGGCTTGTGTTATGCAGGTCAGACTAGAGGATCTGTTTTTATAATCTATGAATAACAGCAATCACCTATGTTGAAATAATCGGAGTAGATTAAATAAAATCCAATGGCAGGAAGACAATTTACTGATTGTAAATTGTTGAAGTCCAGGACTTCTTTCAGATTAGAACTGTCCAAACTAATCATGTGAATAAATTGTTCAATAAATTTAGCCTTTATTCTTCGTTGTGCATCATTTGCAAACTGTGGATAGTGTGCAGTTCATTGATATAATTAAACTTAATCGACTCAATAGAAGTAATTATGATCCTTCATGTTAATAACCCATATATAAATGGCTCTCTAAGCAAGCATACCCAATACATAATGAGTAAGTATATTACTTCAATTAGTTACCAGAACAATAAGAAAATATTTTTTTAAATGCTTTTATTTCAGAAGGGCTCTCCCTTAATTAAAGTGTGAGAGCTGCTTATTGAGTGCTTTGTTGAAAGTTTAGTTACTGACTGGTTTTACATACATCTCTATGGGTAAGTCTTTGTTGTTAGTGGATTATCAGGAATAGTGGTATTCGTTATTTGGACTACAGACTCATTTCACTCAGCTATCAGAAAGACATGATGGCTGAGAGACCTTGATTATATGACCTAAAAATGAATGCCTCCGTATCACATCACCAAATTTAAGCCACCTAGTGTCCATTAACATTTGCTTTTTTTCCCCAAAAACCAGAGACCAAATCCTGCTCACAGAATACTCGCACTAATATCTGGAAAAAATATATCCAATGATTTTAACTTCGAACAATGCCTAATGGACTAGGATAAAAATGTATAATAGTTTGTAGTGTATGAAGCCAATATACATGCAAGTAAACTACAGTGGCAGAGGAGCTGTTATGGTTTTTCGTTGTCAATAGAGATGAGAGATGAGCAAATAGTGGGGAGAAAAAGTCCCCAAATTTTTATTTGAATTTGAAAGCAAATTTGACTATTCTGATCTAGAATGTATCCAAATCTTACTGTTTTTTCCTCCACAATGTTTCTAAGATCTGTCCTTTTCCATCTAGCAAACAACAAGAGGTTCTTATCAGCTCTCACTTGGATTATGCAGCCTCCTACGCTTATACCTCCCTCATACCCGCATCGACACCCAATCTCTCCAATCCATAAAAAATACAGCCCTTACAAGTATCTCCTTTGATCCATCAATCTGACGGCATCACCAGCCCTAGAATCCTTTTCTTCAGGCACAATTTTGGATGTTTTAAGTGAAAATGCATCCACTTCCATGACCATTACCAAGTCCACGTAGAAAAATAATATAGAAATCCATTACAGATTAAACAACCCACAATGAATCTTTACTTTTTTTTTAATCTTGACAATTTTTGAGTTTGAGTGAGAACTTTGTCACATTCTAACTTGATTCCCCATCCATCCAAAGAAGCTGTAAAACCAAATGAATTAAATCCAATTAAAATAGCAGACATCACTAGAGTTATTCTTCATGTAAAAAATTCACCAAAGGAACTAACCCAAATTCTACACTGACTAGACTGACTAGACTTTATTGAATAACGAAGTAATAAAGAATTGTTCCTCCTCCTCCCCTCTTATTTTTAAATATTGTCGTCTTTGGCATCTGAAAAACTTTGAAGAGCTATTTTATGAAACCTATATAAATAAAAAAAATTAAAAAAAACCAGAGGCCTGAACTATTTTGGTTACAATTTAACAAATCAGAGAAAACATTGAGCTTATTTTCATGCTAATCTATTGACACTGGAAATTGTTTCCTTCATGATAAGTGTCAGTGGAAATTGCTCTAAAATAGAATTTGATTCCTCTTCTCAGAATGCATGATATAATCCATACAAAGCCTTCTCATGTTCCACTGAAGTCAATGTCAAAACTCCCATTTACTCCATTGCGAGCAGCATGGGGCACATTATAAAGTGTCCTTGAGAAAAGTGGATTAGTTTTAGTCAGACAGATAGAATTGTTGGAAGTTAAATATTATTTTATATTCAAAAGCAGAACAATTAGACCATTCACAATCAACAGTTACAGTTCTCAATGTCAAAAACTCATTTATTTGGATATTGATGTAATTTTGAAGTCCTATTTTCCCTGCTGGTTACTAATGCTTAGTGAGAGGAATCATGATTCATAGCACTGTAGTGCTTAATTCTTTTTTGTGCCATTGTGTTAAAGTTTCTTTGGGAGTCATTTATATGTAGTTTAGTAACATACAGGGTCATAATTAGTGCTGTGACGCAATGAGGCTTATTGAATCAAGATTCTTGAGGCCACAGAAATGTTTCTTTGCTATAATTATTGATGTGGCTCCCTTGTGTGTAGGGTTACTTGTGAACTTCTTAATAGGTGGACTAACAACACAATGGGCTGTAGTTACTCCTTCTGAGTCATCACAGTCTAACATGTCAAGGCCTACTTTTAAATACATCACTATTTGCTCATCTCTCATTGTGATGTAACTAAGCACATCTGTGTTTAAAATATGCACACGTAAAAGAGAATAACTAGAAAACATGGGCACACAAATATTAGGGCAAATAGGAATACAGAACTTATTTATGTTAACAGACATAACATTAGAAATTTCACCTGTGAACTGATCTCAGCGAAGCCATACTTGGTTGGCAATATATTAGCTACTGCAGTAGGAAGAGGGCCTGAAACATAAGCCCTTGTATCAAAGGCCTGGGCTGAGGCCTGAGCTAAACTAGTGGTAAACATTTGCTGATATAAAGAACAATCAGGTTGTGAGCTAGAGGTAGGTCCTGCTCACAGAATCTGGCAAGAACAGGGCTGATATTGCAAAAACACACATTACTAAGAGGTGCTAGGCACAGAGCCATCACACAAACACATTCCAGAAAGATGGTACCAGAACATGTTGATACTGACACATTCCCTAAAGATAACAGGAACATGCTGACCGATCCTAAAGATAAGGTCAGGATGACAGCGTGATGGATAGAGATGTACAAGGTGATGGGTGGTAACCAGCTACATCAGAGGATGTCAACTAACTACATCAGAGGGGCAGTACGTAACTTGTTTGTATTGATGTATAAAATGGAAACTAAAAGGGAGTGTTTCTGTCTAGTCTACGGAGGAATGGAAAGTCCCGCTGTTCACTGAGCTGGTCCATTGTTACGGGAATACATGTATTAGTGATCCGGTAGAGTCTTCAGGATACCAGTACTTTGCCTTGTTGACAATAAACCTGGCTGTGTGCCTTTGTACCTTAACAGATCTTGATCATTGAGCAGTTCATTCAAGGTCTGCTGTGCCAGGAACCTGCACAGAGCTGAGACGGCATACAGAGTGAACACATGCAGCCAAACATCTCACCACAGCTACTACTAAAGTTTTGCTTAATTTCATACCACAAAAATATCCATTTTATGAGCCACTGTATAGATAAGGCATTTTGAAGTTAAAAAAAAGCTTTTACTATTATTTTAGTTCTATTCCTCTTGTGACCCGGGGTTTCTGGGCACTGAAAATGCCAAGGTCAGGGCAGGCTGCAAAAAGGAGAGCAGATTCTCCCAAGGACTGGTGGTTAACACTGAAGTTAGACTCACCAACCAGTCACTAACTATGTTCCTGTTCCCCCCACACTGATTATCAAGAATCTGAAAAAAGAAATCAGACAGCCTCCTTTAGTGCATTCCAGTTCTCTGGCTCCCAATAAGCATATAGGTCCAATAAAGTGATAAGTTACTTAAAAACTCTGCTCATGTACACAGGCACCAACTTTCCTTGGCGCCGGTGGGTGCTCAGCCCGCCCCTTCCCTGCCCCTATTGGACTCCTCCCCAAATCCCTGCCCTGGCCCCGCCTCTTACCCGTGTGGCTTGTACTTCCTTTGTCCCAAACACAAGCTTCACAGCACATGGCATAAAAAAGCCTTGGAGTTCTGTCCATCAGCATGACCCTATATGTCTTGCTGACTCAGATGTGTAGTCCCTGCCTTCTCTCAATGGGTTCATTATACAGTTGATGGGCCAGCAAGCAAGCTTAGTGCTGATGCCATTCTGTCTCGGGTGTCACCCAGAAACACAGCACATGTTTTGAAATACAGATATGCCATATATATCTATAACTCATAATACAAAGGTGATACAAACATATAAACAAGATTATCATACTTGCAAATCATAACTCTGTCACTGACACCTCACACGGCATATTTGGCATGATTCATTGTAATGTTATAACATTGATATTAATATTATACATTTTCCATATTCCATACAGCATCACAACTCTAATAAAAAATGTGAAAGTGAAACTCAGATAACATGATTTCTCTATCAGACAAATATTGACATTTGCTGTGGCTTTACTTTAATGGCTGTTAAGCAGCCTAGCAGTTTCAGACAGTAAAGGTTTTTTTAAAGTCAACTTTTACTAAAATTGCAAATATACTCTACCAGAGGTGTTGGATGTGCTGGGGGGAAAAACTCAACCAAGATGGGTTCTAAAACTTTTGTCACTAGCAATGGAAAACAACATCAGTAGTAGATATATGTCAAGCGGACAGCTGTCTACCATGATAGATAAAGACTGGAACTGAGGATCAATCTCATCAGTCACCTCTAGAAAATGAAATAATAAAATGTTATGACAGACTTGTCTTTTAAAAACTAGAATACCACTTTCCTGTCAAAACATGCCTGTACAATTCTGAGTCTTAGTTAAAATGTAAGGCATGAGAGAAAGACTAAAGTCTCTATTTGTCATTAAAGATTACTGTTGTATTTTTTTTTCAAGTAGAGATTCGATGAAAGTGGCTGCCCTAATTAAAACCACACACACTGATCTTCCAAGCTGCAGAGGGCCACCCAGGCAGGGCAGCTTGCATGTTCAGGATAACAGTTTATCTGGCAGTTTGCCACCACAAAGCTATGCCATCGCATTTCAGATCTGATTGGCAATGACTGTGCTATTTCAGTACTAAACCTAGCATAATCAAAAAGCAGATAACCCTGTGGTAAATTATGTGATTTTTTTTCTTATAGATACAAATAACTACTAGATAATGGACAAATTCCCAAAATTTTCTTGTGACTTCTCAGCTGCTGTACTGAATAGTAATAATTGTCTTTTCTGGTAAAATGTTACTATACATGTGAACTTTCAGCCAGAGACTAAAGTAGAATTAACAGTTAGCATATTTCTCACTCCTCCTCTGTGTCTTACATATCACTGCCCCCAAGCTTGGAACAGGAGCTTTGTGGGAACCTCTTTCTGGTCAAGCAAGTAGGAGTTGTGAAGCTTGCCTCAGCAGGCTCTTGTATTTCCTTCATCTTCTGAGAGCTGCAGGCAGGAGCTGTGCAAAGCTCAGGGCTGGTTTACACTATGGGGCTAGATCAACCTAAGTTGTGCAACTCCAGCTACGTGCCTAACGTAGGTGGAGTTAACGTACCTTAGGTCAACTTAGGTACCTTAGATCAATGTACTTTAGGTCGCGCATAGATCCCTCAGTAAATGGAGACAAGCCCTCAGTGATTTCCAATTCAGAGATGGTGCATGTGAACCATTTTTCCCCTTTTCAGTTATATCCTCTGCAGTTTGGTTTGAATTCTGAGTCCAAATGAAGCTCCAAAATACAAAGCAAATGTCAAAATGGTGTTGAGTTTTGCATAGTTTGGGACACAATCTCCAAATTTTGCACAGTTTATACTAGATTAGCCTGGATTTACCAAAAAGTTTATTAACTTTGGTAAATCTCAGTGGAGTTTATGAAAGTTTTACAAAGCTCTAGAACTATCTTACTCACATTACTAATTTGTGTGTCTGCTGATTGGTAGCTAAAAACTAGAGCAGACTGAATAAGTTAGCAGAGGACCCTATTTCATGGCTATACTCTTTGAGTAAGTGATCTGCATATTACTACAGCAAAGACCTGAACCAAGTCTTGCAGTCTGTCAGCAACAGGTCAAATAGCTGAAACATGAGGGAGCTTCCTTCTGACTAAAACAATTTTGCTGAGTACATTTCAACTGTAAGTTGCTCTTCTTTTGTCTTTCTATTCATTAATATTTTCACTGAAGTTACTTTTCCATCTTTTCTAGTTTTTTGATGTTGTAATAATCAATGTACATCCATACTTTGAACACTGTATGAGTCACCCTATCTCAAAAGAGATGTATTGGGACTGGAAAAGGTGCAGAAAAGGGTAACAAAAATGATTAAGGGTATGGAATTACTTCCACATGAGGAGAGATTAAAAGACTGAGACTGTTCAGCTTAGAAAAGAGATGACTAAAGGGAGGAAATGATAGGGGTCTATAAAATCGTGAATGATGTGGAGAAAGAAAAGAGGAAAGTGTTACTTACCCCTTCACATACACAAGAACCAGGGGTTACCCAATAAAATGATTAGGCAGCAGGTTTAAAACAAACTTAAGAAAATACTTCTTCACATAATGCACAGTCAGCCATTGGTGGATGTATACCTATCTCATAGAGCTGGAAGGGAGCCTGAAAGGTCATCAAGTCCAGCCCCCTGCCTTCACTAGCAGGACCAAGTACTGATTTTGCCCCTGATCCTTAAGTGGCCCCCTTAAGGATTGAACTCTCAACCCTGGGTTTGGCAGGCAGGCCGATGCTCAAACCACTGAACTATCCCCTTCCCCCTTCCATGAATTTAACTAATTCTTTTTTGAACCCAGTTATACTTTTGGCCTTCACAACATCCCAGAGCAATGAGTTTCACAAGTTATTAGCCAAGATGGTCAGGTGGTGATGGTGGTCCCTATACCTCGAACTGTCAGATGCTGGGTCTGGATGACAAGGGATGGATCACTTGAAATTGCCCTGTTCTGTTAATTCTTTCTGAAGTATTTGGCACAGGCCACAGTCAGAAGATAGGATACTGGGCTAGATGGACCACTGGTCTGACCCAGTGTGGCTATTCTTACAGTTGTGTAACCTATAGCTGTATTCTGGCTTATTGCTTTTTATATTACCAAGTCTTTACTTGCAATTTATATTTTGTTTCTGTAAGAACATAAAGAATGAGACTAGACAAAGCTGTTAAAGTGCATATTGAGGCAATTTTAAAAATAACTCTGGATACTGTAATGGCTCTTTTGGGTTTAGAAAATACCTTAAACTTACATTGGCATAGAACAAACCACATAGTAAACATCCACATGAAAGTTCTTACTACATAGACAGAGGATGGCATATATAATCTAATGTCAGTAAGGGTATAGAAAAGTGACTTAGCAAATTCAGGGCCATGTTGTTCCTCCAGTTCAGTAAGTAGACTAGGATATACCAGAATTCAGGTTGAGAGGCAATTGCTACCCAAATACGTGTTTCCTCCAACAGTGTAAAAGTGAATTAAAGGGGCTCCACAAAGCACGAGATCAGTGGGTATGGAGGATCAGGCCAGGAGTTGGGTTGGAAAATATAGTTAGAGAGAATCTCCTCTCCTTCTGAGAAACTTCAATCTGAAATGAAATTTGATAACCAAGTTATAGATGCTTGAAAATGGAATTTACTTCATAATAGGAGTACCGTATTTTCCGGCGTATAAGACGACTGGGCGTATAAGACGACCCCCTAATTTTCCACTTAAAACATAGGTTTTGGCCTATACTCGCCGTATAAGACTACCCCCCCTTCCGAGGCTGAAGGACCCACCACCGAAGACCCGGTAGGGAACCGTCCAGTGAGTACACCCCCCACCCACGTCCTGCCCCCCCCTCAGAAACCACAACCCATAACCCCCCCTGCCCTGCTCCTTGTCCCCTGACCACTCCTTCCCAAGACCTCCAACCCTAACTCCCCCCCAGGACCCCACCCCCTGCCAAACTTGCCCCGCTCCCTGTCCCCTGACTGCCCCGACTCCATCCACCACCATCCCAACAGACCCCAGGAATTCCCACGCGGCGCCTACCCAACCCCCCCTTCCCCATCCCCATCCCCTGTCTGCCCCCCCAGAACCTCTGCCCGATCCAACCCCTCCTCCCCCGCCCCAGTCCCAGCCCTGGCCCTGGCCTCTTACCCCTGCCGGGGGCCAGGGTCGGAGCCGCAGCCGCGGGGCCCGACTCCCCGGGCCCGGCCGACACCGGAGCCGGCGCCGCAGCCGCGGGGCCCGGCTCCCCGGGCTGACACCGGGACCGGCGCCGCAGCCGCGGGGCCGGCTCCCCGGGCCGACACCGGGACCGGCGCCGCAGCCGCGGGCCCGGCTCCCCGGGTCGACACCGGGACCGGCGCCGCAGCCGCGGGGCTGGCTCCCCGGGCCGACACCGGGACCGGCGCCGCAGCCGCGGGGCCCGACTCCCCGGGACCGGCCGACACCGGAGCCGGAGCTGCAGCCGCAGCCGCGGGGCCCGGCTCCCCGGGCCGACACCGGGACCGGCGCCGCAGGTAAGCCGTCCCGCCCCCTCCCCCACACGCCCGGCTTACCTGCCCACTCCTTTTTTCAGGCTTCCCGTGAACATTTGATTCGCGGGAAGCCGGGGAAGGGGAGGAGAAGGAGGGCGGAGCGTTCAGGGGAGCGGTGTCATCTATTAAGCCTGCTCGGATTGACTGAGTCAGAGAGGCAGGCTATTACAACCTTTGCCAATCCGAGCAGGCTTTGTATGCATTAATGGCATACACCAGAGAGACGCCTCCCAGGATTGGCTCAGCCGAAGCCTGTTTATACCCGGCGTATAAGACGACCCCCGATTTTTGGGGGTTGTTTTTTAGTTTCAAAAGTCGTCTTATACGCCGGAAAATACGGGTATTTACACAACTTGAAAGCTACTACCCTGTTAGGTTGTGCCTCAGTGATATTATTAAATGAGTGGCTCTCATGTAGCAAAGAGCTAATTAAATGTGTAAAATGTGTGATCAGGTCCTGGGGCCTGTCTGAATAATTTACAATGAGTCTCTATCAGGTGTCTCAGTAAAATTCTATCCTTTACTGCCTAATCACTTTAAGGTACCGAGGAATGAATTTTCAAAAGTGAGATATTTCTGTAGTGTTCAAAAGCAGCATGGTAAAAATGTACCCAGAGGCATCTGACTGAGGACTGTGTTTCAATATCAGATTCTGAGAGTTTAATCTTGTTTTGTTTTTGAGTCCAAGGCAAAACTAAAATTCCCATTTAAACATTGGACCTCTCTCCACAAACACAAGAAGCATGGGAAACAAGCAACACGAATCAGAACTGACACTAAATAATGGATGTTAAGATCTGCTAAGTTGGGTGGGATGATTCTCCTAAATGGAATGTCAATATACATGAATGTAATCTATCAACAGACAGAAAAATATGAGAAAGTGAAAGAGTGGTAGCATATGTAGAAAATATTTGCAATGATGGGGGCTTGTCCTTCTCCCACTGAAGGCTGTGGGAGATTTGCAATAGTTTTAGTCAGTAAGTGTAACAGTACACTGGTGAAATTCATTAGGTGAGAACACAAAGAATGAAGAGCAAAAAGAAAAAAGTATCAGAAGCACGTGCTACAGACTATCACAACTGAAGGAGAAAAAGGGCAAACTGTGTGGTCCAACTTCCAAGCTGCAAACTAAGTGCTCATTGGAGGTTTTAGCTATACGGATGTGTGTTAGGTAACAAAAACAGCCAAACATGAATTAAAAGAGATTCTCAATTGCCTATAAGACAACTTTGTGATCCAGAAAGCAAGAGATTCCAACCTAAGGAACTGGAGCTGCTCCTTACTTATGGAGAATTTGGGGGAGGGATAGCTCAGTGGTTTGAGCATTGGCCTGCTAAACCCAGAGTTATGAGTTCAATCCTTGAGGGGGCCACTTAGGGATCTGGGGCAAAAACTGGTCCTGCCTAGAGAAGGCAGGGGCTGGACTAGATGACCTTTCAAGGTCCCTTCCAGTTCTAGGAGATTGGTATATCTCCAATTATTACCTAATTTGAACTAACAGAAAAGCTTTAATGAAGCTAGTGACCATTAATTACTAAAATGCAGCATAGAAGCAAGAAATGGGTTCAAAGAATGAAGCACTGTGAGGGCACTAGATGTCAGGAAACCAAACACTGAGGAATTAAGAAATCTAGTGAGTAAGATGCAATCAAAATGGTAGAGGTTTAAAGTTCATAGAACAGAAAGGGGCTCAGCCTTTGAATCCTGTGGAGATGGAGCATTTGCAGGCAAATTCTTTAAATTCTAGGGACTACCTGTGTGGAGCTGGCTCTCTTTCCATGATGCTTCTCAACCTTTTCATTTGCACGGGCAGCATGGTTCTCCACATACAATAGTACAGAACTTCTTTCTTGAAAGGCACAGAAATAATGTTAATAATAATCTGAGCAGCATTAACTATTGAATAGATTTCCATAGAATATCAGTGGAGTCTTTAGAGAATATGCTGTACACCAGGGGTAGGCAACCTATAGCACGCATGCCAAAGGTGGCACGTGAGCTGATTTTCAGTGGCACTCACACTGCCTGAGTCCTGGCCACTGCTCTGGGGGCTCTGCATTTTAATTTAATTTTAAATGAAGCTTCTTAAACATTTTAAAAACCTTATCTACTTTACATACAACAATAGGTTAGTTATATATTATAGATTTATAGAAAGAGACCTTCTACAAACATTAAAATGTATTACTGGCACGTGAAACCTTAAATTAGAGTGAATAAATGAAGACTCGGCATACTACTTCTGAAAGGTTGCTGACCCCTGCTGTAGACAGTGATTGCTCTCTAACTACAACCCTAAAATCATCTACAGCTCCAACTCCAGGGAGATCACATAGATAGGCTCACACAGAGGGTTCCTGGGGGGGAGAGGAACGGGAAATAAGCATACTACAGAGTTATCATACATCTTTGTGAAGCTTTCAGAGCCTTCCCACTCCATGTTACTCTGTTGCTCTCTTTCCTCCCCAACACCTTCCAGAAATGAGGACCATCTGGACTTCAAAATCGGGTAAGTTTGGATGGAAAAAATAAAGGCAGCTAATAAGACAGAAAAGCAGAATGAGTTTAAAACTATCCAGATGCACTAAGGGATAAAGTGTTTTAAAAAAGAAAACAAAATACTAAATAAGAAGTAGGTCCAGCAGAGCCTTGAAGAAGCCATGGAGCCATGAAGAAGTATGGCTGCAGCCTAGCCTGATCTCTTTTCCTGACTCCATACTAAGTATTCACAGACCACATCAAATAAAACTCCTCAACATCAACCACAGCGTCTGCACCAAAACAGCACAAGCATGGTCTGTTCTTCCCAACCCAGCTGTAGGGTTTGAGCCCTGAAAAGTTCTCTGCTACTCCCTCCTACCAACAGTAGCAGAAGAAAGAGTCTGAGGGCAGGAATTGCCTCACTAACTCATCTCCAGCCTAGCCTGTCCCTCCCACTACAATCATATCAGTTGACATGAAAAGCTCATGAGATTTGTGAACTGGGCTCTCCATGGATACTGAGCAGTTTGCAGAACTGGGGTATAAAATAACAGTCTCTACAAATCCAAGAATTGTTAAACATGAAGGACAGAAATAAATGATTTAAGAAGCTATAACTAAGAGTGGTAAAAGAAAATTAGGAAAAAGAAAATTTAGGAATAACTTCCTAGCATCAATAATCTCCCCAGGGAAATGGCAGAAGCCCCATTATCTGGGACAACCTAGATGTAAGACTAGAAAATGCACTCTAGAGCACAGCCCAACATTGACAGGAAAATGGACTGGATGACATAATATGTATTTTTCTGTTCTGTCTTCTATGTTTCTGATAGTCTATGATCTAGGTAAAAAATCTTTAAGCTGTCTGAGGTAATTTTTAGACAGTAATCATGCATTTACATAATTAGTGTAACAGCATTTAATTACATAATTACTGTAAACATGCATAATGATGTAATTAGAATGTGTAATTACTACCTGTAATTACATAATTAGATGTAACAACATAGTAAAACTCTTTATAATAGAATTGGGTATTTGCAACTTTAACTACAGTGATGCTATTTGGAGTTGCTATAGTGCACAATAATAATGTTGGTACATTACTAAGAGTCCATGTTTTAATATGAACTGAACTAAAGCTAGTTTATGTTTATAGCTCACAAACGAATGCTAAAAGTTATTAAAACCGTGTTTAAGTGCTTAGGGAAGATATGGTGAGCTCCCAAAACAAGGATAATTCAATGATCTGTAGTCAGCACAGATGTTTAGCCACCTGTCCATCCATTTATGTTACCATAAAGTAACCTGAAGCATTATGGGTAGTTACAGACAGTAGTATGATCAAATATTCTAAATGTTTATTTTTCTTTTAAATTATACATAGTATAAATGTTGATGTTAGCAACTATATTGCTTTCCAATTTCTTTTTGCATTCTCTCTTGGTACACTTGGTTTATATTCCTCATTGGGTTTTGCCTCCTACATAAATTATTGGCAGCACTTCTCTTCCCCTTACCCCAGGAGAATAACACAATCTTGTAGTACAGGACTGTGAGCCTTTCACATACATACACACACACACAGAAACACACATTTGTAAGCATTTTTCTCATCCTAGGAATAACAATTTTTTGTTACATATCTCTGTCACTACCAATTCCAGCACATTCTTTAGAAATCACATTTAAGTCATAATGAATGTGTTTTTGGAAGTCTACATCAAGGTGACTCAGCAGGCTTTTGAAAAGTTTGTGCTCAATAAATTGATACAAATTATTATAATTCTTCCTAACCCAGCAAAATTACCCTTTTAAATTCCCCAAGATATTTCCTTGCAAGCCACATTGTTAAGCACTTACTAATGTGAGTAGACCCATTGAAACCAGCACGACCACTCAAAGAGAGAACACAAGTGAGTATCTCTTAAGTTTCAGTCCTGCTCTTCTGGTGTTAATGCAAATTTTGCCATTGACTTCTACATATTGGGACCTCAAGGACAGCCAAAAACAAATAAAAAAGCAACAGTCCCTTCAAAAATCCATTCTTTATTATCTAATTATAATGTCTACTTGTTTAGCACTTATATGGCCTGAAATCCCATAAATATTTATTTGATGGTTCTTTATTATTGTATCCTGCAAGAAATAGGAAAGTGTGACGCTCTGTACCTCAGGGGGAACACCCTGCATGCCCATGTTCATCCTTATAATATGATTGTGTGGTATCCAGTGCAAAGTTTGTTATGTCGGGTTCCTTTGGAAAGCTCATGATGCACTGAGCATTGTTGTGATAGTAATGTTGTAGGTTGTAATGTCATGTATATAGTTATGAGTCTGAAAATATGTCTTCATGGTGTAAAACAAGCCCAGGCAAAACTCTCCAGGAGCAGAGGGGCAGTTCACACCTCATCAGGGCATGTATGGGACAAACCCAGCCCAGGCTCACAGGAACAAAGGACATTGGCCTAGGCAGCAACAAAGGGTCTGTTGGACTCCTGAGTGAGTCACCCTTCTTCCCTTGGTCAGTTTGGGACGATAGTGAGGTAATGCTCACCTGACTCTGAAGGGAGGGGGGCAAAGCCAAGAGGGAAGAAAGAACATAATAAAAGGGAGATATGTTTGCCATGCTCTGTCTCTTCCACCTCCATCTACAGACTGAAGCGCTGATCAAAGGGGAGAGCCTGGCTGAAGGGCAATCAGCCAGCTGTGGTGAGAAGTATCTAAGTTTGTAAGGGCATTGAAAGTGTTAAGATCAGCTTAAAAAGCAAAATGCATTCATTTCATTTGACCAAATCTGACTTCTTGTGCTCTGACTTATAATCACTTAAAATCTATCTTTTGTAGTTAATAAATTTATTTGTTTATTCAACCTGAAGCCATGTGTTTGGTTTGAAGAGTGTCAGAGACTCATATAAGCACATAACTAGACACTGCAAGACAGAGGTTCCTAGGGTTGTGTCTGGGACTGGAGATATTGGCTAGTGTCATTCAGTTACACAATCCAAGCAGCGGCTGGCCAAAAGTGCTCACTCACATAACTGGGAACAGTTTACATGCTAGAGGCTGTGCATGAACAGCTCGGGAGTGGGGGTTCTCACAGTGGAGCAGAGTAAGGCTGGCTCTCAGAGTCGAGGATTGGAGTGACCTCACAGATCACCGGTCCAGAAAATACCAGAGGGGAACGTCACAGAAGGATAACCCCCCACAAGATAGAGATGATCCTTTGATGAATTCATAAAGAATCTGTCAGTTTCTCCATTTATCAAGTATAAGTACCCTGTAAAATGATCTATCAACATTATATAACACTTAATGATACAAGAAAATCAAAACATTCTACTCTATCAATCTAATAAGTGATGCTTGAAGTGGGATTCCATTAATGTGAGCCACCTCTCACACACAGTGCAGCCCTTAATCTTTCCTCCACAAACTCCATGGAAAAACATAAAAATTGAATCTGGAAAAAAAATAATGTATTCTATCTGCTACTAAGCATTAACTATGCTGAAGCATATTTTTAACTGTATCAGCAACTTTAACAGCTGTATCATTTTCCTTTGAAAAAGATATGACCCAAGTGTGGAGACTCTCCTATCATGACAGTCAACACTAAACAGGTAGAGACCATCTTGTGATGGTTTTTAAGTCCTCCTGGCACAATTTCAGCCTTTCTGAATCTGTACACTAGGATGCACTTCACAGCTGAGAGTCTAGGGTTGTTAAGCAACCAAGAAAACAGGAAGCAAGAGTTATTAAATCTGTTAAAGCTGTTGAGTCAATGTTAGTAACTGTTCTAGAGCAGTTTGCAAACTCTATAAGCATCATCTCAGCCTCCCAAAACATAGCCAAATAAATTTAACCTATTAATTCTCTCCAGTATCACATATCTTTTATGGGCTATGTCTACCAGCTCTTTCAAATTTCCCTGCCCTTTTGCCTATTGTAGGACAACAGCTGTAGACCCCTTTGCTTGCAAAATTGGAGACTAAGTTGAAGCCCCTTTAAAAAAGATGCTCCTTCAGTTCATATTTAAGAGGTCCACACCCCAATTGGTTGAAAGACCATGTACTGCATAATGCACCCAAGGTCTGCCAACTTCATAATCTGCCCATTTTATGTTAATATTGTATTTATCCATACATTAATGATTTAGTGGAATCCTGGGTGCTATTACATGATTGTTTCTGTAATACATTGAGTAAAGAATTTAAACAGGTAGATTTGTAAAATAAAATTGCAGTACTTACTGTATTGGCAGTTCCTTCCCATAAATTCACCTGGACACTCACAGGAATAGTTGGCAACAAGATCTGTACAAATGCCACCATTTTTACAAGGTTCAGCTTCACATTCGTTTACATCTGTGGGAAATACATAGTGTCAGCATTAGCAAAACACTTTAAGAAGTAATAAGTATTTGTTTCATGCACTGTAAATTAGACAGTCATTCTCTAAAGATCCATATGGATGATATTAGTATCAGAAACATATTTTTGGACAGTAAACATATGTTCAGCAAAGAATGCAAATTGTGCAAAATGTGTTCAAAACAGAGCAATTTTAACAATCAAATCCAATCAAGCACATATAGATTTGGCTAGTTTCAGAAACACATGCTACAATCTTGAAATGTCCCGTTAAACAACAACAGAATTAAGGGCTACACTGTGGCTTTGTCACAAGTTCTGAAAAAGGGGCAGTGCATAGTTGTTCTGGTCCAGGAGGAAATGAGGGACCATACAGTGACTCAGAGGTTCCTCCTTTTCTTCTGGGAAAAGTAATTTGCATCATCATATACCTGGCAGAGATTTCTTCCCCCTGTGTTTGAAAAGAGTAGTAGACTGAAAGATTCATCTATTCTCTGCCTCTACTCACCCATTCCATGCCCACCTGCATGGGGGAGAATAGCAGCTGCTGAAGATTGTTCCCCTCTTCCCCGGCAATGTAACCCTGCCTTGCAACAGGTAGCCTATGTAGGGAAGTAAAGCAGCAACTGTGCCCTCTCCTTGTGTGGGCACATAGTGCAGGTCAAAATTGTTCCCTAAATAAATAATCCAATTAGCTCAGAGAGTAACTCATTCATCCTACTTTTAGAACTGTAGCCGTTTTTCTTTTAGCAACAGCTGCCAGTTAAGAATGTCTCTCAGTTCATCTTAATTCATTTAAAAAAAACCCTCTAATTGACAATCTAATTGTTTTAGTGTCTAAATAATTCCCTTTCTGTGCATGACTTAGTCAGTAAATAAGAACTAACAGCTTGATCTAGTAGCTTATAAATTTTATTAAATTCAAAAGGCAGTAGTTAGCTAATTTTATTTGGGAGCTTCCAGAGTTTGGTACTGCAGGGAAGAGGTGTCTTTCAACTTTTGTTGAACTTGACAGGGAGTGCAGAAAGGAAGTTCTAGCTCAGTAATTCTCAACCTTCTCTATATTGTGACCCATTTTGCAACAGAAAACATTTCAGGATTCCCTGTCCCCTTTAGGCAGTTAGGAAATGGGGTGTAGTCAGACCCTCCCCAAGTTGAGAACCCATGTCCGAACTCAGTGGTCTGGGGCCTGCTGGGGGGCCGCAAACAGGTTTCAGGGGGTTTGCCAAGCAGGACCAGTGTTAGACTTGCTGGGACCCAGCCAAAAAGCTGAAATCCCAGTGCATGGGGCTGAAGCCTGGGGCCCTGAGCCCCACCACCTGAGGTTGAAGCAGAAGCCTGAGCAACTTGGCTTCATGGTGCTTCCTGTGGCATGGGGGCCCTGGGCAATTGCCCAGCTTGCTACCCCTCAACTCCAGCCCTGGCTTTTATATGCAGAAAACCAGTTATTGTGGCACAGGTGGGCTGTGGAGTTTTTATAGCACGTTTTTTGGGGGGAGAGGGGCTCAGAAAGAAAAAGGTTGAGAACCCCTGTTCTAATTTAAACCACAGAGCTGCAGAAAATGGTTGCATTAGATCACCAGACAAAGTTCACAATGTGACACCTCTTAATAAACCAATGTGTTTTGGGCCTTAAAGAGATTTTTTCTATAAATAGCAGTGCGCTCAAACAGGACACAAGTGACAAGCTTCAAGTTTATACAAACAAATACCCAATATGGGTGTGTTAATCAGGTATTTGTATATATTTAGCATGAGTTAGTGGATGGATATACCTTTCTGTGAAGTTCTGACCCCAAAATCTTTGTTGGGAACTTATATATCTGAGTACGACATACGTATATATTGCACTGTAAAGAACTCAAAAGTCAGTAAATGAGAAATTAAAGGTTGTACACACAATCCTATCTGTGCTCCCTGTGTGCTTTTCAATATGACAATCTTCATTGACATGAAGCTCATGCTGTTTCTCAAATAATAAAATGTATCATCATACATTTTCCCCCCTCAACCACCTTACAAACCACACAATCAATATTGGGCCCCAATGTACACTTTCATTAAATTTTCACTGCACAGCCCCATTAGCCCTCTATGCCTATGCTTCATTGTTTCCTTAGCTACCCCTTTTTCTCTAGTTTAGCAAATAACCTCTTGCAGTATCTACCATACATATGCAGAGTGCTATTTTCAATGAATATTAACTTGGTCAAATCAAAACCAGTTTTACCAGAAAGCTTAAAGATGCTTCCTTTCAATAAGGGCCATTTTCCATGCTAAATTTCAATTTTCTACCCACGTGGTTTCATTTATGAGAAGTTCAGAAAAAAAAGTTGCTGGAATTGTATTTTTAATAGAGAAAGGAATTTTAGACAGCCTCATTACAGACAGTAATATGAGTGTAGTACATTCATGTTCTGCATATGTGCAGAATGGCACAGATCCATACGATTTCCCTTGTCTTGGATCTTACCATATTTAGAGCTGAGCTAGATGAAAAATGTCTCAAATCATAAGAGTGAGTTCCTGTGAATTGTTTGTTTCAGTAAGCACATTAAATACATTGCATTCATGACATGTGACACATCTACACATGTTTTTAGCATAAGTATGCTTATAAGTGATACACATTGCTGAAACCTTTCACTTTTCAGGTGAAACCACTCATTTTGACTATTTGAACACAAGTGCTTTGGACATGTTTAACTGTTCCAACATTCTGTTGGTAGTATGAATGCATTTGAGCAGAGACTGTGCCTGTCTACTCAAAATACATAACGCAGGCTATTTCATATGTTGAGGCTATGCACATAAACAGAGAACTTTAGAATCCATCTCTGGAAACTGACCAGATGCACTCTTCTGTTGCCTCTTTTGTTAGGTAGGTAGATTTCAGAGCAAAACAGGTCAGTTCCCTGTTGAAGCAGAAATCAGTTACACTGTGTAAAGATATTTTCTTAGGGTACGTCTACACTACGGGATTATTCCGAATTTACATAAACCGGTTTAGCAAAACAGATTGTATAAAATCGAGTGCGCGCGGCCACACTAAACACATTAAATCGGTGGTGTGCGTCCACGGTCCGAGGCTAGCGTCGATTTCTGGAGCGTTGCACTGTGGGTAGCTATTCCGTAGCTATCCCATAGTTCCCACAGCCTACCCCACCCCTTGGAATTTCTGGGTTGAGATCCCAGTGCCTGATGGGGCAAAAATCATTGTCGCAGGTGGTTCTGGGTAAATGTCGTCAGTCACTCCTTCCTCTGGGAAAGCAACGGCAGACAAGCATTTCGCGCCTTTTTTCCCTGGATTGCCCTGGCAGATGCCATAGCATGGCAATCATGGAGCCTGTTTTGCCTTTTGTGACTGTCACCGTATGTGTACTAGATGCTGCTGACAGAGGCGATTCAGCAGCGCTACACAGCAGCATGCTTTTGCTTTTGCATGATAGCAGAGATGGTTACCAGCCATACTGTACCATCTACCATACTATAAATTGGTTATAAGATGATCATGGTTACCAGTCCTTTTGCACCATTTGCTGCTGTCATAAGTGCCCCTGGCTAAGATCAGCCAGGGGCGCAAAAGCCAAAATTGGGAATGACTCCCTGAGTCAATCCCTCCTTTTTGGTATCTAAAAATAGAATCAGTCCTGCCTAGAATATGGGCAAGTGTACCAGAGAACCACTGTATCAGAGAGCACAGCTGCTCTGTGTCAGATCCTGCAGAAATTATGAGCTGTATGCTATTCACAGGAGATGCTCCTGCAACAACCCCACCTGTTGATTCCGTTCTTCCCCCAGCCTTCCTGGGCTACCGTAGCATTGTCCCCCCACTTGTGTGATGAAGTAATAAAGAATGCAGGAATAAGACACAGTGACTTGTTAGTGAGAAATGAGTGGAAGGCAGCGTCCACCTGCTATGATAGTCCAGACAGGACAGTAAGGAGTGTGGAGGAGAGGAGCCCAGCATCCCTCTGCTAGTCCAGGGGCAATTGAATCTTTTTTTTTACACATGATGGGTGGGGGCTGACGGAGCTCAGCTCCCTGTTTCTATGATGACGATGGTTATCAGCCATACTGTACCATCTACCAGGAAAAATTAGGGCCAGGCGCCCTTGATCGACCTGACGGATGCTAGTCAGCATGGTTACCAGCCCTTTTGCACTGCCCCATGTGCCAATAGGCTGATGATGAGGACGGGTACCAGTCGTTTTGCACCATCAGCCACCCATGGCAGGGGGGAGCAAGGATGTTGGTGTTGAGTGCTGCAGCATCGCGTCTATCTGCAGCATTCAGTAAAGATAGGGTGACATGTAAAAGAGTCAAGAGAGGATTGTTTTCCCTTCCACTTCTGGGGGTGGGTGGGGGGGTGCGTAAATTGCCGAGCTATGCCCTGACCCACCGCGGACACTGTGTTTGACCCTAGAAGCATTTGGAGCTCAGCCAAGAATGCAAATGCTTTTCAGAGAGACTGCAGGAACTGTGGGATAGCTTGAGTCCTCCAGTCCATGAGCGTCCATTTGATTCCTTGGCTTTCCGTTACGCTTGTCACGCAGCAGTGCGCTGAGTCCCTGCTATGGCGTCTGTCTGGAGATTTTTTAAAAATGTTTTTTAATTTGTCTTCTGTAACGGAGCGCTGATAGAACAGATTTGCCTGCCCTTACAGCGCTCACGTCCGCATGGTCCATGCGGGAGCTCTTTCTTTATTTTGATTTTTAACTGCATCACCACACGTGCTGATCGGAGCTCCACGCCGGGCAAACAGGAAATATTCAAAAGTTCGCGGGGCTTTTCCTGTCTATCTGGCCACTGCATCCGAGTTCAGATTGCTGTCCAGAGCGGTCAGTGGTGCACTGTGGGATACCGCCCGGAGGCCAATACCGTCGATCTGCGGCCACACTAACCCTAATCCGATATGGTAACACCGATATTAGCGCTACTCCTCTCGTTAGGGAGAAGTACAGAAACCGGTTTAAAGAGCCCTTTATACCAATATAAAGGGCCTCTTAGTGTGGACGGGTGTGGCGTTAAATCGGTTTAATGCTCCTAAAACCGGTTTAAACGCGTAGTGTAGACCAGGCCTTAGTGTAATTTGTTTATTTCTAACAATTACATCTGTCCTGATTCTTTGACCAGAGATGGTCCCAAACTGCACACAGGCAACCCTCTTGCAAAAAACTCTCAATTAAAACACCGCTGCCTTTTCATCAGTTCTCTCGGGCCTTCAATACAATTAACTTAGGTTTGAACAGAGACTGAGAATGGCTTGGTCATTACGCTAATTGAATCTATTTCCCCATGAAGCAGCAAAGAATCCTGTGGCACCTTATAGACTAACAGACGTTTTGCAGCATGAGCTTTCGTGGGTGAATACCCACTTCTTCGGATGCAAAACTTGCATCCGAAGAAGTGGGTATTCACCCACGAAAGCTCATGCTGCAAAACGTCTGTTAGTCTATAAGGTGCCACAGGATTCTTTGCTGCTTCTACAGAACCAGACTAACATGGCTACCCCTCTGATACTATTTCCCCATGTTAAAGTATCCTCACACCTTCGTGTCAATGATCTGAAATGGGCCATCTTGATTATCACTTCAAAAGTTTTTCTCCCCTGGTCATAATAGCTTCTCTTAACTAATTAGCCTCTTACAGTTGGCATGGGTACTTCCACCTTTTCATGTTCTCTGTATGTACAAATATCTTCTACTGTGTGTTCCATTCTATGCATCCGATGAAGTGGGCTGTAGCCCATGAAAGCTTATGCTTAAATAAATTTGTTAGTCTCTAAGGTGCCAAAAGTACTATTGTTCTTTTTGTTCCATGTTCCTGCTTCAACCTGAAGGCTATACTAGGGAAACCTGCTAGACAAAGCTGCTCACACCTAGGATCACATCAAAAGAGGAGCTTGAGCGTTCAACTCTTCTGTTGTGCAGTTGCTTTGCAATACAGTTGAATCTAAGGAGATGTTTGATTGCCCAGCAAACACTGCTTTACCACACAATCTGCCTAAATGACTGTCTGGGTGTGGTGAGAGTTTCATTCAGAGTACTTATACTTCAGTGACTCATAACACGTATGACATTAGTACCTTTCACTATAAAATTTGTACAGGCATGACATGTCAGTTGGGCCAGATTGTGCTCTCAGTTACAGAGGTGCATCCCTAGTTTTTTCCCCATTGTATATTTCACATTGTAGTGTTTCTATGCACTTTACTGGTTAACGGGACAACATTTATTTTGTAGCATCACAAATCCATATATCATTCTAGAGTTTGGGGTTCTGCATATAGATCCATGACAGACCTGACAAATGTTTAAAATTACACATAGCTGGAGTGTTCACATATCAGCTACATATCTGAAGGGATCAAGGGCATGAGTTATCCTGGTATTGTTAGTGAGACAAGGTGAGTGAGGTACTCTAATATCTTTTATTGGACCAAGTTCTGTTGGTGAGAGAGACAAGCTTTTTACACAGAGCTCTTCTTCAGGTACCTAGGATTACTGCCATTAACTTGAACATAAATTTGGCTCCAGCTCTAACTGTTTCAAATCATAGAATCGTAGGACTGGGAGGGACATTGAGAGGTCATCTAGTCCAGTTCCCTGCACAAAGGGCAGGACTAAGTCACAAAAATAATTTGGAAGTGAGGGAGCTTGCTAATTCTACGTGGTGTTGGTCAACCTGCCTGACCTCTTTTGTAGTCTGTCAGAAAAATACACAAAGTTTGTAGCTCCTGCGATCTTTTCTCTTGAGGACAGGTGCATACTAATGGGCCCTCAGTTCAATATGAAGGCCACTCAGTCCCTTTAACAAGCCAAATTCCAGAGTTCTACTTAGAAATTAATGGTCACACATGACCCCTAGGGTCCTATACTTCATTCTTGTCTTATTATTTGCTGCCTATAAAGGGATCAAATATTGGAGTAATAAAGGTTCCCTAGATTATTACCTTAATTTCAGCCTACTAAGAGAGAGAAGTAACTCATTGTCCTGGAAATAAAATCTGTCACTGGCTAATGACCAAAGAATAGAAACTGCTCAGTGCTAAATTAAATTCTTTATATGTATTTATAAAATTTAACTAGGTACTTATCTGCCTTTTTAAACAAAACCGATTACTCTTATGTTTTCTTCAGGTTGTTCATCATTTTAATACAAGCTAATGCCTCTGTGAAAAAATTCAAGGTCACCGTGAACTGGAAAAAAAAGCAAACTCTTTCATTTGGTGAATTAGAAATGGTAATTTATCCTTTTAAGAGCTTTTCTGATTCAAGATTATCAAGATTTTAGATTTCTCTGGTTTGTCATTAATAGATAAATATGAAGGAAAAAATGCACGATTGTACAACATATTCCATGTGGTCTGTGAGCTTACTTAGAAAATAGTTTGAATTTTAAGTATCAGACATTTTCACACTAATCCTCATATTCTAGCTCTAGTGAGCAATTAGCTATGATCAGTGTGGAAAGATGGAGGCTTTTAATTATTCTATCTGTCAGTTAGTTAGAGCTAGCTAGTGTATATTGTAGAAGCTTCTATCATATATTTTCAGCAACTCCAGCGGCAATGGGCCCCTCAATCCAACCAAATTGACTGTGTAAAGTTACATCTGATGTGAACAAAGACTAGTTCACTTTTGAGACAAGTGCAGGCTTCTACCGAAAGGAAAATGAACTTAAATGTGCTTAAGATGAGAACATGGATTATAAAAAAGTTATTTAATTTACAGTTTATTATATTGTTTTGATGTGAACATTTAAATGTAGTTTATTTAATGAAATATAATATCTAAAAATTGGGGTCAGATTCTGGTCAAACTGCCAGCACTGCTAATTATGATATGAAGCATTTCAATATTTAAAGTCTATTTCCTCCTTCTTAAATAGAAATATCTTATATTAATCGTTGTCATCTTGTCACGATTAAGAGTTTGTGTAGATAACAATGTTTGAGCAATTTAACAAATTCTAGAATTCTTAGAGCAGGGGTGGGAAAACCTTTTGGCCTGAGGGCCACATCTGGGTATGGAATTTGTATGGCGAGCCATGAATGCTCACAAAATTGGGGGTTGGGATGTGGGAGGGGGTGAGGGCTCCGGCTGTGGGTGCGGGCTCCGGAGTGGCGCCAGAAATGAGGCATTCAGGATGAAGGAGGGGGCTCCAGGCTGGGGCAGGGGCTGGGGTGTGAACGCTCTGGCTGGGGGTGCGGGATCTGGGGTAGGGTTGGGGATGAGGGGTTGAGGGTGCAGGAGGGTGCTCTAGGCTGGGACCGAGGGGTTTGCAGGGTGGGAAAAGGATCAGGGCTTGGGCAGAGAGCAGGTTCCCGGCCAATGGGAGCTGTGGGAGCCGCGCTTGGGGTTGGAGCAGTGTGTGGAGCCCCCTGGCTGCCCCTACAAGTAGGAGCCAGAGGGGGGACATACCGCTGCTTCTAAGAGTCGTGTGGAGCCATGGCATGTGTGGAGTGGGGTCAACCCCTGACACTGCTCTCTGGCTGGAACACCAGCATGGGGCAAGCCCCTGACCCTGCTCCCCGGTGGGAGATTGAGGGCCAGATTAAAACGTCTGGAGGGCTGGATGCGGCCTCAGGCCATAGTTTGCCCACCCCGTCTTAGAGCAATTCTTCCTAAAGAAGATGCAGTTAAAACAGCCATCCAGTTTCTTGTGGTTGTTAAACAAGAATACTACATCTAATATATATAGTTACTGTCTTGTCTTCACTAGGCGAAAAGGTATGTTCTTAACTCAGGTTAACTAACACAAAGTAAAATCCTAACAAAGACAAGGCACTTTATAATTTTCACACAAGTTTGCAGGTCAAGGTAAACCCATGGCTACCCCATAGTCTTTAAGACCTTTTCTATGGGTACGTCCAGACTACCCGTCGTATCGGCGGGTAGCGATCGATTTCTCAGGGATCGATATATCGCATCTTGTCTAGACGCAATATATCGATCCCCAAACACGCTCCCCATTGACTCTGGAACTCCACCAGAGCGAGTGGTGGCAGGGGCGGCTCTAGGCATTTTGCCGCCCCAAGCATGGCAGGCAGGCTGCCTTCGGCGGCTTGCCTGCGGAGGGTCCGCTGGTCCCGCGGCTTCGGCAGACCTTCCGCAAGCATGCCTGTGGGAGGTCCTCTGAAGCCACGGGATTAGCGGACCCTCCGCAGGCAAGCCGCCGAAGGCAGCCTACCTGCCGCCCTCGCGGGGCCGGCAGAGCGCCCCCCGCGGCTTGCCGCCTCAAGCACGTGCTTGGTGTGCTGGGGCCTGGAGCCGCCCCTGAGTGGCTGTAGCAGAGTCAACGGGGGAGCCGCGGACGTCGATCCTGCGCTGTGAGGACGGGAGGTAAGTCTGAATAAGATACGTCAATTTCAGCTACGGTATTCCCGTAGCTGAAGTTGCGTATCTTACATCGACACCCCTCCCCCCCCCCAGTGTAGACCAGGCCTATCTTAGGAATGTTTTGCTGGTATAGTTATACTGATATAATTAACAGGCAAAATCTTCTAGTATGTACACAGTTATATATGTATAGACGTTTTTATAGTAGTATAGCTTATGCTGGTTCCCCTTTTTACCTTGTGAAGACACATACACTATGAAACAATGTTACTTATCAGTAACAGTATGTTACACCCATATATTCACACTAATGGGATATGTGTTTCCCCAGTACTGTGAATTCAGAATCATCTACATGAGCACTACCCACTATGGGCATCGAGAGAGAAGTTACAATAGTCCTTTAGTTTCAAGCATTCTTAGTAAAGTTGGGTTGGAAACAGTTTTCCCATCCCAGGAAAAGTTTTGCTATCTTGAAACATTTTCTCATCTCGAACTGGGACAAATGTCAACTCTCTTCTCCCACCCTACCCCCAATTCACAAACCCGAAATTAAAAAAATGGTTGAAACAATTGCAATGTTTCGTTTTGATTTCAGTCTACTTTTAAAAACTTTTTTACCAGAAATTAACACATTTCAAAAGAAAACGTTGTTTAGAAATTAAAAACAGAACTTTTTTGCTTAGAAAAATGTCAAAACGGTCTGAATCAAAATAGTGTTGCCATAAGTTCATGAAAGAAGTTCCAAATATCAACACTATAAATTTCAATAATAGATTATAGCAGGGGTCGGCAACCTTTCAGAAGTGGTGTGCCGAGTCTTCATTTATTCACTCGAACTTAAGGTTTCATGTGCCAGTCATACATTTTAACATTTTTAGAAGGTCTCTCTCTATAAGTCTATATTATATAACTAAACTATTGTTGTATGTAAAGTAAATAAGGTTTTAAAAATGATTAAGAAGCTTCTTTTAAAATTAAATTAAAATGCAGAGCCCCCCCGACTGGTGGCCAGGACCCGGGAAGTGTGAGTGCCCCTGAAAATCAGCTCGTGTGCCGCCTTTGGCATGTGTGCCATAGGTTGCCTACCCCTGGATTATAGTAATACTCGATTTGTTGTCTGGATCTCAGCGACCAAACCCAGGTTGTGGGCAACTTGTAGTGGAAATTAACCTGGAAAAGGGACATTATGGCACAAATTGCCAGCAACCTGCATTGGAGGTCGAGAACCAGGGGTTTAGACACAGCAGTCCGACCAAAAAACTGAACAGGTCTAGTATGGCAGAGGACAGGGTCAAGGTACCCAACTGATGTGCGGATGGAATCTCCAACACAAATGAAAGCCATCTTCCCCACAGTAGAATCTCCTCCCTGGTGCAGCTGCTCCTTAGGTACAGGAAGTTTCCACTCCCTTTTATAGGTAGACAAGTCATTTTTCTGACGAAAGCTGCTCATCAAGAACAAAGAACAAACATAGGGTGATATATAGATTTATAGTGACTGTTTTTCCCAATTGATTGCTTCAAACAATGGAAGTGTTGATAATTTGCCTTAGATATATATTAGGGTGACCAGATGTCTCAATTGTATAGGGACAGTCCAGATTTTGGGGGCTTTTTCTTATATAGGCACCGATTACCCCCCACCCCATCCCGATTTTTTACACTTGCTATCCGGTCACCCTAATATATATGCCCCTGATTACGTTGATGTATTGACACTTTGCCTTAGAACTATCTGCCTTTGTTTGCTTTATATTTTTTCTTATATACAATAATTCTAACGGACTAAAATGATTTACTTAAGTGTTCCATTCTCACCTGTGTTTTACTGACTGAGAGTCTTTGCCTAAACTTGCATGGAGCCTATAAATAAATAAATAATGACAGGGTGCTACTATTAGTAATTGTCACAGGGTAGCTGGTCCCTGTGAATAGAACTGAGCCCCACTCCCCTGTGTCAGAGCAGGAGAGTCCAATCCAGCCAGTTAAAGAGGGAGGTGAAGGCAGTGATTGGGACAGGCTGTGCCTGGGGAAGGGATTCCATGATATAGTGTAGTGGAGCAGAGCAGAGCGGAATTAACTCCTGTGGTGAGTCCCTGGGGCAAAGAGTGAGGTGCTCAGGGAAGCAGTCCTGGGGCTACTGCTCCAGGAAGGGAGCAGAGCTGTTTGGAACTAGGAAGCTGCCAGAAGCAGGAGCACCAGAGACTCCTGGGAGGGGAGGCCATGAAGCCTGAGAGAAAGGAGTGAGTTAAGACTGTTTTCTATTGCTTTACTTGCCCGTGTTAAGAGAATAATACTTCTTAAAGGAGACTGGGCATGACAGTGTTTGGAAGCTAGGGAGAAGCCCTGCCCTGTGACAGTAATAATGTAAGATTATCAGACTTTTTATTTCTTTAAGTTGTCCTTAAACATGTATTATAATGTAGGGGCACAATACTTTTCCTCTAAAAAATATTAAAAGACAATACAGGGGATATTAAAGAACAAACTGGGACCAACAAAACACAAGTTACAGAATCTTAAGCATGAGAGAAAACAACTCACAATAGCTCTTCAGCTCACTAAGAAGGAAAGAGAATGCTTACTCCTCATGGTCCATGACCTCAAGTCTGAGGTAGAAATTCTGCATGCAGAGATAGAAAGGCCTATGCATGCAGGGACCTTGAAATCCAGGCGATGAAGACTTTATGTTGCTTGTGCCTGGTGAGAATGGAAATGTGACCCTGATCCCATTGCAATAAGACTGAAGGCAACTGGGACTAGGGGTTTGTGCATGAGCAATTGTGCTAAGGTTCCTGGCAATAGGACAATACTCTGGGTATGTCCACATTGCAGTGTAAACCAAAGGTTGAGTCAGCAGACCGTGGGTTGGCTTGAGTTTCTACATGGATAGTCAAACCTAGGTTAAGAATTTTCTAAGCCAGGCCTGAATTCAGGGCTTCAGCATCCAGACCACAGAATGCAGACCTGAGTGCAACCAACCATATCCAAGACTTCTTAGTGCCCGCCTGAAATGTGGCTGCTCTAGCTCTTTATTCATGGTGCATTGTGGGAAAACACGACTGCCCACCAAATGTGACTGTCCAGAGGACAAAGAAAGTCAGCCAATGGGATACAGGGATACTTCTGGCAGATTCCCAGAGCACAAATCCAGTGGGGCTGTGTGTACACTACAAAGCAATAGTGTCCTGGCTTGACTCAGGTTCGGCCCCTCCATCCCCGTGGGATCCTGGGCCCCTGGATCTGAGCCCTTGGTTAATGTGATTAGTATGTAGACGGGGAGGGGAAGGGAGGCTTGAGTCTGAGTTCAAATCCTGGGCTCATGCTGCAGTGTAGACATACCCTAAGTGGCCTGGAGGACTTTTGGTGAAGTGCTGTATGGCATCTTTGTGATGTGTTAAAACGCTAAGGGGAGTGTTTTGTTTGGTCAGGAGGAATTTGGGGGTCCTAGAGTGTGAGAACAAGAGACTCCTCAGAGGGGTGACCCCAAAGCCTGAGAGGAAAAAGTGAGTTAAGATTGTTTTCTATTGCTTTACTTGCTTGTTAAAAAATAACCCTTGTTAAAGGAAACTGGGCATGGAAGCAAGCGTTTGGAAGCTGGGGGAAAGCCCCACCCTGTGACAATAATAATGTAAGATTATATTCCTTTAAGTTTAATGTAAGATTATATTCCTTTATATTCCTTTAAATATATTCCTTTAAGTTGTCCTTAAATATTTATTATAATGTAGGGACACAAAGTACTTTTCCTCTAAAATAACAGAAAATACAAATGAATATATAATTTCACGATCATTTTTATGCAGTCTTTTCCCCCATGTTGTTATTAAACAAGAGTAAAACAATTTTCCCTAAAGAGAAAATTACACCTATAGAAAAAAACAAAAACAAACCACATCAAGGGCGCAGATTCTTAGCTGGTGTAAAACATTGGCTTCTATATGGAGTTATGCTTCTGCACACCATCTGAGGATTTGGCTCAAACTGAGTAGTCTGAAGATCAAAATCTCATTGTACATTAGTAAACAAAAGACATATTTTCCCCCCTCCTTGACAAACATTATTCCAGTTCTTTCAAATCCAATGATAAAGGTGTGCTGATGACTAATCACTGGATTCATATACTTTTACAACAGATATAATATTTTTGACATAACACAGAGAAACAGATCTTGAAATACTTGGCTTTCTGTCTGAGTTTAGCCTTGGCAATTTTTATAGATGG
The DNA here is from genome assembly GCF_020497125.1 of Mauremys mutica. Taxonomy (NCBI): domain Eukaryota; kingdom Metazoa; phylum Chordata; order Testudines; family Geoemydidae; genus Mauremys; species Mauremys mutica. The sequence continues at coordinate 50,814,574 of NC_059077.1, forward strand.
AGTTGTTGATCAAATAGCTGGGGGCTTTAGAGATGATTTACCTAGATACTTTAAAGTTGTTTTTCTAGTTCTTCTGTTATGGTGTTTATTGTGTAGAAGCACTGAAAGATTTAATGAAGCAAAGAATGAGGTGTCATATGATTAAGATCATACAGAATGCCTTGTTTGTGGACTCTACCGAACACAAAAATCTACAGTGGAATGTTATTGTGTCTAAGGAGCCAAATATGGATTTAAAAAAAAATCTATAATTACTAGGAAAATGAGATTTAAAATAAGATATTCTTGTTAATATAAGGTTGTAGCAGTAAGCTATAGTACAGAACAGAGACAAAATTCTCTGCAGGTAGAAACTGGGCCAGCTCCACTGAAGTGAATTGAGCTTTACCATATTTATGCCAGCAAAGAATTTGACCCAAGATATTCAATGAAAATAGAATTCAAGCGTGTTCTCCTAAGAGTGAGCTACTTACTGAAACAATGAAATGTGAAGGACCCAAAAATCTCATGGATCAAAAGCAAGATGACAGTTGATAAAATACTTACAATAAATGTCACTTTATATTTAAATTTCCATTTCTCAGAATATGTGATTTATGAAAATAGTTCCAAGTCGCAAGGTTATAATGATTTTTCTCTCTGTATCTTTGGGACTTGCACTTAAAATTGAATGAATAAGCATCAACTAAAGGTTAGGAAAGGTCAAAAGTAGGACGTTTAAGCACTGGTTTAAAGATATGTAAGAGCTAAGTATTATCATTATTACTTCCAGTTTAAAGCTAGATCCAGATTGGCTCCTGAACAAGTCTTCTTGATATCAGATAGATAGTGTCATTATTTGAAAGTGCAAACTAGTAGTTAGATATCTAACTACAAACATGAGTGTTTCAATTTACCACAGGGACAAAAATTACAGCAGAATTATTTTGCTGGTTAAAAATGTGCCCTTAAACAGAGGCTACTTGAGAAAATATGGATAAGTATTCCTGATAAATTGCAACAGATCACATTAGAGATTAACTGAATGTAAGGGCCAGCTTCAACACCGGACAGTCTTTTCTAACTACCAGTAATTTTTTCAGAATTTTGGGGCCAGTATTTTCTGACAGCTGGTTTCTTGCCTTCAAATGGAAATAGCTTTGCTACACCATGGCCCTGATGATATATTGAAAGTATCTCACTGTTCAGAAATATCCTGATTATTTGATTTTTGAAGACACTGAAAGGCAATTACACTCATGGATGAGGAAAGTAAACACAAACCACTTACTGCCCACAAATACACAACATTATTATGCCTCTAGTCTTATGCTGCCATGAGTAGTCTTCCTGTTAAATTCTGTTGACACATGTGCGATATGAGATTTCTGATAAACACTGTCTAGAATAATCTATTGTGGAACAATCTTCCAGATTATGCATTAGGACCCTTCCTGAGTCTTTCAGCAGAAGACAAGTACTCTTCAGATAATGCTATCCCCGGTTAAGAAGAGTGTCAATATTCTGTCAAGTAAGAGACTTACTAGAGCTGTGTTTTGAAGCTAGAAAGAGGCATCTTTAAGAAACAAACAAACAAACACACACACACTTAAAGTAGCCTTATGCATTGGGCAAATGTTTGGTTGGACAGTGTGTTGAAGTAAGTGTAAATCTGTAAATCACCCTCAGAGCCAGCTATGGAAATTAAGATCCAAACATGTGAAAGGAAGGATTTTGAAAGAAGTTCCATTAGCTTTCTACTTTGTAGAAATCTATCAACATTTTCAGCTTCAGCATTTTTCCTACCATAATAGATCTGTTTCTCATTTGGAGGGCAATGCCCATTAGTATCTATTATTTATCTACAGCTATGTACCTTCACTTACAGCCACATATTAATATGACATAATTCCCATTATTAATAATGGGACAATATCTGAAACCCTTATGTATCAGGATGGCATACCCTTATATATATGCCCATAGGGCCCGTGAAGATCACAGGGAGAGAAATAATACATATTAATGGCTAGCCTTCTCTGAATGACACACATTAAATGCCACAAATACTAAATGAATATGCATAAGCAAAGATATGAAATCTCAGCAGAAAATATAAGCTAGTTTCATGCATACTTAGGGATATTGTGACAGCTAGATAAATACTTACTGTTAATGGGAATCACATGAATCAGTCTCAAACACAGATGAAAATATATACCCTTCCACCTGCTACTTTGGTACTGAACTCTCACACTAGGAAATGCAGGATTTAAAAGATCTATGTTAAGCACTTTGCTTTATATAGATTTCAAATAAAGACCAATAATAAATTTTTTCCACAACTACTGTCATGCTGCCGGGTATGGGACACAGCGGCTGAGTATGGGACACAGCTAAGAGTGCCCATCTTAGGTCAGACTGCCAAAATACAGGGCATGTACCCCAAACAGGTGGTATAGTCTATCATAAGACTTCACCAAGCCAGTAACAAAATGTGTGCTTCCAAAATACTTTATTAGTTATTATGAAGCCACAGGCAATCCCTTTCAGGCACTCTAGCCCCTCTTGCACCCTCCAGACAAACCAGACTTCTGTGATGTATTATTATTAAAACCAGAAATCACATATATTAGGTTCTTCCAATTCCAAAGAATCAGACACATTCCCCAGGTCAAAATATACTTCAGTTCTTACCTCAAAACCACGCTGGTAGCCAATCCTTTAGTAACTAAAAAGGTTTATAAATATATTTTAAAAGGAAGAGAGTTAAGACGTTAAAATGAATCATATACATTAGAGTTGATTTCAGAGTTTATAGATCAGGATAATAGCAGTGATGTTAAATCCACTAGCTTGCAATAAGTCTGTCTGGATCATCCCAAATATTGGGGGTCATCAGTTCTTTGTTGAAAGCGTCCCTTTGTTAGAAATCATAGTCCAGAGATATGGAGCAGGAATGAAGATCCAGAACGGTCAGACAGTCTGCAATTTATACCTCTTACTCCAGGTACATGGAAAGTTACTGGCACAAACATGTAGTCCTGGATCACATGTGCCTCACTGAGTCATGAGGAATTCATTGCCTACATGCTGCCTGAAGAGACCTGAGGAGGGGACCCTGGAAGAGCTGATTGCTCTTAATGGGCCATCAAGCAGGCTGGCTAGCCTTGATATAAATCTGTCTTGGGGTGTTACCCAGAAACACAACAGGTTTGACATAAAAACACATAGCAAAGTTTCATAACTAAATATACCATGATGATGTATGCATATAAACAGGATAATCATACTTAGCAGACTATAACTTTTCCGATATCTTACACTACATACTTTGTACACGATTTATCACAATTGTGCAACAGTGGTGCTACATCTCTGATGATACGTTACTGTAAACATGATCACCTTTCTTTTATACAGAGTCATATCCTCTATACATAGATCATAATTTTATTTCTTTGAAATTGTAGTGCTTTAGTATCAGCAAGTATAAGTCTGCCATTAGATAAGAGAAAAATTTGCTGTCCCTGTTGTTGACAACAGATCTTGCATTGTGCTATCATATAACTATAAATGCAAGAAAATGTAACTTCTAATTAGTAGACCTTATCTAACCTAAAGTATTATCTGTATACAAACAGATAAAGCCAAAAAGTAACTTCCAAATGTAATGTTCTTGTGATGGGATGGACTAGGCCCAGAGGCTCAGGGTCCTGCCACACCCCATCCCGGAGAGGAGCAGAAGAGAAGTCCTCCAAGTGGCCTAGAGTGGCTGTAGGGGAAGCAGTCACTCAGAGGAGCTGCAGGGAACAGTCAATCAGAGCCCAGGAGGTCCATATAGACAGGAGCTGCAGAGCCAGAGACAGTTAGTTGCTGCCTGGAGCTGGAGGAGAGGAGAAGAGAGGAGAGAGCAGCAGGACCACACACAGCTCAGTGCTGGCAGGGACCATGGGAGCAAAGATGGAGGTCTTGGCTGGCTGCTGGGCCTGAGTAAGGATTGAGCCCAGGGATGGCTGCAGGAAGATTGAGTCTCCAGGGAGGAAGCCCTGGGGGGATCTGCCCCACATCAGGGCCAGGACAAGTTAAAAGACTGTGTATCCCAGAAGGGGTTTGTTCTGTTTCACATACAGACAGCATGTATGATTTGGCCCCATTGCCCCCCCCCAAGAAACTACCAACAGGGCTCACCACAAACTGGTGGACTGTAGGCATACATACTCAACCAGGGGGTGCTCGCGAGAGGTGGGTGCCACCGTGTAACAGTTCTGAACTAAAGAAACTGAATTCCAAAACCACAAGCTATCTTTCAATAGTTAGAAACTTAGTTAAATACAACTAAAAGAAATTATTAATATTTAGTATTGCTAAACATTTCTAGAATTTTTCATCTTAACTTCAGAAATAGTTTGCATTCAGACATAGGGTTGAGTTGCCAGAACGCTTAAAGATATGAATAACTTAAAGCATGAATCCTATTGACTTCAACATGCTTAAAATTATACATGCTTAAGTGCTTTGCTGGATCACAGCCATAGGCAAAAGCTATGGGGCTGGACCAATAATCTAACAATAACACAATGGGCTGTTAATGTGGGGAACATGAGCCCAGTTTTTCATTTGATTGAAAGCCATATGGATGCAAACAGTCAGAGGATGAGGAAAAGGCTGGTATGTCAGCAACTCATCTGGCCTTTTGAGGAGTGGCATTGAAGTGCTCCAGAAGGAGTAGGTGCATTCATGCAAACAGCTCATGGCCCTCAGAGACAGAATACGGACTCTTGAGACCACAGTGGCTGAATTGGAGGAGCTAAGGGAGACAGAGAGGTAAGTAGATGAGACTTTCTAGGACAGAGAGCTGTCCCATCCCCAGTCTGACAGCCTATGTGCTGTTGAGGAGGATGAAAGTCTCAGGGAAGGAGAAACTCAAGCTGAAGTGGAGGGAAACAGTCCCATAGTTGGGACCATCCTTCCAGATGATGTCATGGTATCCTCTTGCACTAAGGATACCTCTCCAGGGGAGGAGAGCCCTATTATTAGGAAGAGACAGGTAATAGTAATGGGGGATTTGATTAATAGAAACATAGACAGTTGGGTTTGTGATGACCAGGAGAACCACATGGTGAATTGCCTGCTGGGTGCAAAGGTTGCAGATCTCTCAAGACATCTAGACAGACTTATGTGCAGTGCTGGGGAGAAGCCAGAGGACTTGGTACAAGTAGGTACCAGTGACATAGGAAAAGGTAGGAGAGAGGTCCTGGGGGCCAAATTTAGGCTGCTAAATCGTCACTGGACAATTGAGATACTAAAGGAGAATTCAAGGAAGACAAAGCCATTGCAGAGAAGATAAATGAATTCTTTGTATTGGCCTTCACTGCAGAGGATGTGAGGGAGATTCCCACATGTGGGCCATTCTTTTTAGGTGACAGATCTGAGGAAATGTCCCAGATTGAGGTGTCAGTAGAGGAGGTTTTGGAACAAACTGATAAATTAAACAGTAATAAGTCACCAGGACTAGATGGCATTCACCCATGAGTTCTGAAGGAACTCAAATATGAAATTGCAGAACTACTAACAGTGGTATGTAACCTATCACTTAAATCGGCCTTTGTGGCAGATGACTGGAGGATGGCGAATCTAACACTAATTTTTTAAAAAGGCTCCAGAGGTGACCATGACAATTTCACTACTAGGCAAACTAGTTGAAACTAAAAGAACAGAATTATCAGACACATAGATGAACATAGTATGTTGGGGAAGAGTCAACATGGCTTTGGTAGAGGGAATCATGCCTCACCAAACTATTAGAATTCTTTGAGGTGTCAACAAGCATGTGAACAAGGGTGAGCCCGTAGTTATAGTGTACTTGGACTTTCAGAATGCTTTTGACACCAAATGCTCTTAAGAAAAGTAAGCTGTCATGGGATAAGAGGCAAGGTCCTCTCATAGATCTGTAAGTGGTTAAAAAACAGGAAACAAAGGGTAGGAATAAATGGTCTGTTTCTACAAGGGAGAAAGGTAAATAGGGGGGTCCTCCAAAGATCTGTACTGGGACCACTGCTGTTCAACATATTGATAAATGATCTGGAAAAAGGGGTAAATGATGAGGTGGCAACATTTGCAGACAACACAAAATTACTCAAGATAGTTAAACACAAATTTGACTGCAAAGAGTTACAAAGGGACTTACAAAACTGGGTGACTTACAAAACACACCTTCGAAGATCCATGGATCCTACACATCTAAGGGCATGTCTATATTTGATATTTAAAGGAAAAAAAGTTCCTTTTTTTGCGCAAAAAACATGGGAGTGTCTACACTTGCCAATGACTTTTTACAGTGAAACTCAGATGCTTCACCGCAAAAAGAAAATCACCTCCATGAGAGGCGTACAGCTCTTACCAATGATGCTTTTGCGTTGCTGTGCAAGTGAAGACATATTCTTCCTATTTACAGAGCTTTTAGCCTCCGCAGGATATCCCACAGTGCCTAGACGACCACTCTGGCCAACAGCTCTGCTGCTCTGATGCCAGGTAGACAGACATCCACCTCTCCCACTGTAAAGCCCCGGGAACTTTGAAACGCCCCTTCCTGTTTTCTTGGCAAGTGCTCACTTATCATCTGGCCAGGTGTCAATGCCTGTTCCATGGAGCAAATGATCCCCTGCTTGGAGCAATGCTCAGTTACTGGAGCTGATCAGTGTTTGGGAGAGGAGGCTGTGCAGGGACCCCAGGATGCCCCATGATCACCCCCACCATCCCCACAAGACCTTTCATCAAAATGGAGAGAGCTGCACTGTGGGATAGCTGCCCTCAGTGTACTGCTCTCATCAGCGATGGTAGTGCTGCAAATGTGAACACTCTCTGACGCCTGTGGAAGTAAGTGAGTACATAAACCAGTGCTTTTCTTTCACCGGTTCACTATCACTGGTGAAACTGACAGCACAAAAACTCTGCAAGTGTAGACATAGCCTAACATAACATGGTAAATCTTCTCCAGTGCACTAAATGCCCCAATAACAACTATGTGGGTGAAACCAGACAATCACTAGGCTCTCTAATGAACTCACAAAGGAAAATGATAAAATACAGAAATGCCCTAGCAGCTGTGGGTGAACACTTTTCATGAAGCAATCACTCTGTATCTGACCTATCAGTCCTCATGTTCAAAAGAAACCCACACAACACTATCAAAAGATGAGCCTGGGAGCTTAAATTAATTACTCTGCTAGACACTAAAAATCATGGACCGAACAGATACACTGAATTTATGGCTTATTACAACAATATGTAATCCACTAACCCTCTCTTTTTGTCCTATGACTGAACAGGTGTCAACCGGCCGCTCTACCTTGAACGGTCCCTTACAATATGTGCTAACTATTTATGCTAAACAATCTGTTCCACCTTGCATTTTTCTGTGCTACTGGGAATACCTTTTCCAGACTTGACGACGAGCTCTGTATAAATCAAAAGCTTGTCTCTCTCACCAGCAGAAGTTGATAAAAGATATTACCTCACCCACTTTGTCCATCTTCTATAATGACATTTTCCCTGTTTGGTCTCTCCTTAATTTTTTTTAAGTCTGAGCCAAAGATTTTCAGCCATTTCTGAGAAGCAGGAGATAACCATTATATATAAGATGAATTCTAGCCACGTTTTTAAAGAGTGTTCTAGCTAAAAACAGCTGGGGATAGAAAGCTGACATTCATCAAGAACAAGTCCTCATTAAAAGTATTCTGGTTAAAAAACTGAGGAGGGTGGGGTGTTGTATTTTTTGTGGCTGAATCATGAGACTTTGAAAACTGCACTTTGTACATGAGCAGAATGATGATTGTAGTTTATTTTAAGAGCCACAAGGAGCAAATTTAGGCAATCTCTGTGAATCTTGTAAAGTTTGCATATCAGTCCAGTACATGGAAGAGTGCTTGGCCTTGTGTAAACTTTACGAAGTGTATAGCTTTTCAGCCCATGAGGGGCTCCCTCTGTATAGATATAGGTGAATGGGATATGAAATCCCAGTAGTGCTTTTAAAAAAATTATTTGTCTAGTATAAGCCCTGGCTGGGATGATTTAGTTGGGTTTGATCCTGCTTTGAGCAGGGGGTTGGACTAGATGACCTCCTGAGGTCCCTTCCAACCCTGAGATTCTATGATTCTATGATTTTTATAGTCACAAAAGATATTTTTTTCTCTCACTCCTTTAAAAAAACAACCCAGAAGTTACATATAAAGAAAGTTAAAGTCACAAAATTAAGTCCTCAGAAGTCAAGTGGGAACTTCTAAGGTGCACAATAAGTTCCCATTGACTCCAGTGTACTTTGGATCAGATTCTAAAGGAAGCAGTTGCCACAGAAATCTTTGCCCTAATCACCATACATCTTATATTTAAATCGCTTTCATGAACTCTTGACAATCTTTGTAGTTTTAAAATCACATTTTGCTATTTTAATGGTGTTTTTTTGTCACCTGCTGCTTTATTAAAGACCTACAAAGAACAACTGATCTTGCAGTGAGATTTGCTCAGGTAAGCCCCTGCATTTATGTGAATCCCCATTAAGTGTTTTGTACCTGTACAAGGCAGCGGCGGATTTAGAGTTAGTGGGGCCCTGTGGGCAGCTTCATTTTCGAGGCCCCCCCTCAGGACCCAGACAAGAAAAAGAACACTCTCATCTCCCCTGCCTTCCGTTTTTCATTCTTTTTTTCTTCCTCCTCCTCCTATATTATAAGTAATGGAAAGTAAATGAAAATAAAGTGAGGTACCTTGACTGGGGCAGGGGGTTAGGGTGCAGGAGGTGGTGTGGGGGGCGGGCTCTGGGAGGAAGTTTAGGTGCTGAATGTGGGTTCTGGGCTGGAGCAGAGGGTTGGGGTGTGGGAGGAGGGCTGAGGGGTGTGCGATCTGGGAGGAAGTTTGGGTGTAGGCTCTGGGGTGGGGCAGGGAGTTGGGGTGTGGAAGGAGAGGTGAAGGATGCGGGCTCTGGGAGGAAGTTTGAGTGTGAGCTGAGCTGAGGCAGGGGTGTGGGAGTGGGTGAGGGTGTGGGAGGGGGGCAAGGGGATGGCGCTTACCTCGGACGGCATGGCTCCCAAAGCGACCGGCACACACACGCCTCCAGCAGCGGCTCCTCGGCAGGACGGGTGGCAGGGGGTCTCCACACGCCACTGTCCTCAGGCGCTGCCCCCACAGCTCCCATTGGCCACAGTTCCCAGCCAATGGGAGCTGTAGAGTTGGCACTCGGTGTGGGGGCAGTGCGTAGAAACATCCCTCGCTAGGTGCCACAGGGACATGCCAGCCACTTCCAGGAGTGAAGCACCGTGGAGGGAGGGAGGCAGAGCGGGCAGGGAGCTGCCTTAGCCCTGCTGCTGATATGTCTGTCTGCGCTCCTTGTGGGGAGGGAGGCAGTGGGTCTCTGTGCGCTGCCCGAGGCGGGGGCAGCACACGGAGCTGCCTCCTCCCCCACCAGGGGAGCGCAGAGACATGCCACAGCCAGCTGCTTCCGGGTGTGGCGTGGGGCCACTGGACACAGCATGCAGGCAGCCTGCCTGCCTAAGCCCTGCTACACCACCAGCTGGGCTCGACTCAGGAGCAGATTGTCAGATATTTGTCCTGCATTCTGGGGGCCCCCCATCACTGGGGGCCCTGTGCTACCTCACGGTTTGTTTCATTGTAAATCCACTCCTAGTACAAGGCCTAATTAATAACTATAGGCATGGGTTATTACAAATTGAAAAGAAGCTACCCTCTCTCTCTATTCTATATTCCAACCCAATCTGGAATATTTAGATATTTCTTTATCTTTTATTTACCCATTTAAATGTATCATTAACAATTTCCCAGCTAAGCAATTTTTCATTTAACAGATCTTGGAACAACATTCCTTGGAACTTTTTGTTGGTTTTATAAGATTTGCTACTTTAAAAGTTTTATGCAGAGAATCCCCACCTCATTTTAATTGCTTTTAATATACACTGGGATGGAAATATTAGTTTCATTAAGTTACTTACCATGTAATTTAACACTGTAAAAGCATGCCTTCAGGGCAACAATTCCCATAGTTGCCTATGAACCTTCTTAAAATAATTGGGTATTTATATAACAAGCACTTTATAAATCATTTTGTCTGTCACTGAGAATAAAAAGTTCTTAAAGCATCAAAATTTTATCAGTCACTATTACAAGTAATGATCCACAACACTAAGAATTGTGGGTGAATTCAAATTCTCCTGTACAGGACTCTATCTTGTAATTGGCCTCAGTGCAGAAGTGGTGCAGGTGGGCTTGGGAGATGAAATACACCCCACTGACCAAGCACCCTGGCACAAGCCTATAGAGTAGCTCGCCTCAAGTAGTCTATAGACTTACATAGCTGTTACACTTTTTTAATGAGTTGGGACCACTGGATGTACTGCACTATACATGACTGACACAACACCATGTGATGGGATGTACAAACCCAACACTGGGCCCAGGTAGCCCTGGTCCTCCAGACCTGCAGAGCATGCTCCAACTGGAGAGGAAGCTTTAAAGGGAGCAACACAGCTCAGGAAGATGAGGCTGGGGAGGAAGACAGACCTACCTTGCGGGTTCTCGAACAAAGGTGCCAAAGAAGCCTCCCTGTGACAAATATGGACTGCACACAGAGCCAGATGTGGCTGAAGTTTAGTTTAGGAAATCTTCAGCATGATGACAGTTGTCTCTTTCTAATCAACAGTTCTGTTATTTTGGGCTACATGCAGCCCATTCATTCTTCATGATTAACAAGGAGCCAGATTAACAAGGAGCCAGTGCCTGACTTCCACTGACATCATCCCCCTACACTGGATCTCATGTATATGGCAACGGGGCTTCGCAGAGTCAGCCCAATTTGGCACCTGCCTCAAATGAGAGACACATCAGGATAGGCTTATGCATTTACAGCTACAAAATCCAACATACCATGGGGAAATTGAAGGCTTTTGCTCCAGTTTGTTGACATAGCTTGGACTAACATTTGGCCAAGAATTATACTAGTATTGTAGAACATCATTCACTTATTAAATATTTGTTGAAAAGTGGGATGAGGCCAGTCTTTGTTGGTGTTAAATGTATTGGATTAGTGAAGTGAGAATCAAATGAGGTGCAACAGACTTTCAAACTGGGGTTAAAATTCTTTCCATCTTCTTCTGCTTCCTATTTTATGTGCTGCTTCTACAGTAATATTACTCTGTAGCTTTGCTATAAACATAAAATATGTTAGAGAAAGGAAAGTGGAGAAGAACTTCACTGTACAGAATAGCAGACCAATTTCTCTAACGCTGAAAAATAGCTGTATTACAAAAGCATAGTGCTTTTAATTAAACTCTAAAAACTGCATAAGAGTAATGATTCTTATGCATAAACAGCCTTTGTTAAGTGCAAGAAAGGATCAAATAGAATACACTTGCAGAACCAGATGCCTTAGTGACTAGTACTAGGGATAAATTGAAATCTGACAAGATTATAAATCTATCAGTTATCCTTGGGCAAACAGCAATTTAAATCATCATTGGTGTACTAGATTCTTGCCTGTATGCCTGGGTCTCACTGTCAATCCTTTACAGAGGGGCATAGTCTCAAGGCCTTACATTTTACTCATTCCTTATCCAGTCAAGAACATGCCTAGACTTCAATGGAGTTTTTCCAGGAATTAATGCCTAACTAATAGCCAATTTTCAGAAGAGTTTAGCTCACTGGGAGCTTCTAGGTGATGAGCTCTTTCCAAAATTTAGCCCTAACGGCCTATTCCTGCAAATCTTTATTTCTGTGAATAGTACTGACTACCAGGAGTCAGCAAAGATATTGGGTTTACTCCTGGTAGTAAGTGCTAAAATCAGTTATGAGTGTTTGCAGGACTGGTTGCTATGGAAGAACATAAGGACTCAACCTTCCTGCATTACCAGGAAGTAGCCAAAACTAAGGTAATAATATCAGCCACACTCAAAGAACTGAAAAGAAGAAGAGGGGAAATTATTCTACAAATCTGGCCCCCACACATATCAGTAAAAAACAACCCAAATTCAGTACAGATATGTCTGTATTTTATTTCAATGTTTTCCTAAACCTCTGACAAGAGACTGCTGCAGAGCAATTGTGAGCTAGTAGAACATTTTGGGTATTGACATGCAAATGTGAATGCACAGAACATGATAGCACCATGAGTCATTCCTGAGGTAGTTCATGAATACAAAGGGATCATATCTGTAATGCAGATTGATACATACCATTAGACTATTATCTCAATTCTCCATATTGCGCTTTATATCCAAATGCTATGTTTTCCTCAAGTGTTGCCCAAGCTTGTTTTTATTTATTAGAATAATTAACATCTACTACACACACATGCGTGAGCACACACACACACACACACACACATGATGGGCCTGATTTTCCATCCTTTGCTCATACGAAGTAATACTTATTCATGCTATCAAACCTGTTGAGCTCAGTAGGATTACTTGCTTGAGTAAGTAGCAGTTTGCAATGCAGAAAAGGACCCAGGGTAATGAAAAGCTTTTTGGATCTCTTTTTTTTAAAAAGCACCTCCGAATTTTGCACCTCTTTTGTTCTCTGGGTCTCAAGCATAAAGAGTATCTCTTCATCTCTGCCTAAATTGCTTGGGGGCTTAAAGGGGATTGTTCAAACTCCAAACATTAACAGATAAATTACTCACATCATTTTAAGAGGGTTCAATATGCCAGTGCAAGAATCAGCATGTCATAGTAGGTAACTGCACACATAAATCTGCACGACCTGGAACATATGCATAGAAGTTTCATTCCATATCCTCTCCTGCATGCACACTTAGTCCCATTTCTGTAGATATTATGGTGTCAATAACTTAAAACCAAACAATAAACATTTGAAAGAAAAGGGGTACTCTAAATAACAATATCCACTTTATCATAATACCTATATTTCTACATATATGGATCAGTCTCACTATGCCACTCATTGCCATTTGGTAAAAATATTGAATAACTAGAGAGGCAGGATTACCCATTGGTTAGGATATTAGCCTAGGATCTAAGAGATCTAAGTTCAGTTCCCTGCTCCACTTAGACTTCCTGTGTGACCTTGGGCAAGTCACTTACTTACTCTTTCTGTGTCTCAGTTTCCTATCTATACATGGGAATAACAACACTTCCCTACTTCACAAGAGTGTTGGGAGGTTACATACATTAAAGATAATGAGGTGCTCGCACACTACAGTGATGGGTGGCCAGAAAAGAACCTTAGATGGGTAGAACTACTCTAAGAGCCAAGTTCAGGGTCTCAATCCCTGCCTGAATAGCAAGATGAGTGCTTGAATCTTCACAGTAGCTCAGAGTTCAGGGAATGAATCTTCCTTTTGAGGCTGTGGAGTGTCTTTACGAAGGCTAAATCACCCTAGTTTGAAGTAGCCATATGATTCCACAACTCAACCTCACAATGGGCAAGACGAATGGGGAAAGCATAAGAAGAACTGATGAGGCTATGTATAGCATCAGATCGTCTGGTCCTACTTCTCCCCACCCTGTATAGAACTGTCTTTTATCTTTTTCTGCAACCAAACTTTTGAAGAGCAAGGTTAACTTCTTAGACAGATTTAATAGTATGATTTCTGTATATTATCTTTTTATCTCATTTCACATTTCCTTTGCTGTATGATCTTTGCTTTGTATAAATGTTCATAAATGTTACAGTTTTCATTCTCTTTGCATCATGTGTGTGTGAACCTTTCAGAGCATCTCCTTGAGGCACTTTACTCAAGACTGAGCACTTGTATATTTATGAATGGATCTATGTAACCACATTAGCTATATATACAGGAGGGTATGAAAAATGTTGTATGTAAGACAGGGGAGGTAACTGTTCCACTCTACTCTGCACTGGCGAGACCATAGCTGGAATCTTGAATTTTGGGCACCACACTAAGAAATATGTGAACAAACTGAAGAAAGTCCAAAGGAGAGTAACAAAAAAGATAAGAGGTTTAGAAAACCTGACTTATGAGGAAAGGTTGAAAGACCTGCATATGTTTACTCTAGATAGGAGAAGGCTGGGGGAGAGGGAGGGAGAGATACAATAGCAATCTGCAAATATGTTAAAAGGTTGTTATAAAGAGGACAGCGATCAATTGTTCTCCATGTTCTCCAAGGGTTGGATGAAAAATAATTGGGATAGTTTGATGCATGAGAGATATTAGGAAAACATTTCTGAGTCTAAGGAAAATTAAGCACTGGAACAGGTTACCTAGGGAGGTTGTGGAATCCCAGTCATTGAAGGTTTTTAAGAACAGGTTAGACAAAGACCTGTTAGGGATGGTCTATGTATACTTAATCCTTCATCAGTGGTGGGGTGGGGGGAATTGGGATCACCTGAAGTCCATTCTAGTCCTGTATTTCAATTATTCTCTGGGTCCCACAAAATAGTGAAAACCTGTGTCATGCAAATACGTATGGGAATATTGCAAATATTCATGTGGCTTAATGCTTCAGGCTGCACTGAAAAGAAAGTTTATTAAGGCATTTGGAAGAGTACTTTACAACAATCAGGAGCCAACAGGACTGCTCCTAGTAATAAGCACTATGCAGGCCTATAATTGTATGGAAGAGGCAGTGCCAGGGATACAAAGAATATATTATGTGACACACTGCCAAACCTGAATCGTTTCTAAGAATTAATATCCCTATAATCACTTGGTAACAGAAACATTATTAACAGACCTGTGCTAAGAAACAACTCATTTTTTAATTCAGTCCAGAGGGTGATTTTCTTTCTAGTCTCTCAATGCCAAATTATTGTTGAGAAAGCACTGGGAGCTTTCAAGTAGCAGACAGCCTTCAAATAGAGAAGGCTAAGCCTATTACAAAAAATAAAATGTCCAATAGATACATTTTCAGAAAGCCTTCTGAACCCTGAGTCTGTTAAAATATACCAAACAGAGCACTCAGCAATAAGTATTTCCTTCCACTCTCAAAGTCCCAGAGAGGGAAGGAAATGACTGCATTGATCTATAAGAGAATGACTTTTTCACTCTTTCAAAACCAAACCAAACCACCACTTTTTGGAGGAGAATTGAAATAAACGTGTTTACTGAAAGCTTAAAGCAGAAATTGAAAAAAACCACAAAAAATAAAATCACACTGATGCCATAGCTAATAGTTTTTGCTTGTTTGAATATATAATGTTGAAGAAAATTGAAAATATGTACACAGTACATACTGTATGATAAGAACACAGTATTAAGTGATAAAGAAAGAGCATTAACATATACAGAAAATTGGGCTCCTTTTTGTAATCCTTATCCAGGGAATCTCCTACTGAAGTAAATGACAGGTTTGTGGGAGTGAGGAGTGCAGCCTCATGTCCATTATAATATAATAAAAGAATTCATCTATTTAAGCATGAAACATTAAAAAAATCCAAAATCAAAATGCTGGAAATCTGAAATCCTAAAGAAACAGGACCTCTCAAATTACTAAACCGTCTTTGTACCGTTCATTACTAAATAGCTATGATATTAGGATCTATTTGCAGTTCAGATAAAGTGATAGGCCTCTACTCCTTTTTAAAGAATATACACAATACTGAATATATTCTGAAAGGGATTAACTTTTTGATAGTTTTGTAAACATGTTTCTATGTAATAGTGGTAAGAAAAACACTTAGTATTTTTCCATAATGCATTTAGGAAAATAAATAACTACTCCTCTTATGAGAAAATCCATTGCAGAAGCACTATATTTTAATCCTTACACTACCTTATAAGACAAATATTGAGGTTAGACTGAGATTTTAACTGTTACGGAATTTAAAGAGGAGGCAATTTTTTAATTCAATATATCACTTTTTTATTATATGGACACTTGAATTCCATTCTCCAAAGTTATCAGTGGCCCACTCTGCATTCTTTGTCTAACCAGACTTGCATTACACGTCAATATAGGATTTGGCTCAGACTGAAAGTAAAGTATGAAATAAAGTATGAAGCAGACATTGTTCCATATCTATTCTATACAATTCATGTTGTATGTAGAGCTTGGAAAGTTCTCTAATTCTGCTGCTGCTAATTCTAACAACAGTCTGCATATAGAATCATAGAATATAAGGGTTGGAAGGGACCTCAGGAGGTCATCTAGTCCAACACTCTGTTCAAAGCAGGACCAATCCCCATCCCAGCCAGGGCTTTGTCAAGCCTGACCTTAAAAACCTCTAAGGAAGGAGATTCCACCACCTCCCTAGGTAACCCATTCCAGTGCTTCACCACCCTCCTAGTGAAATAGTGTTTCCTAATATCCAACCTAGACCTCCCCCACTGCAACTTGAAACCATTGCTGCTTGTTCTGTCATCTGCTACCACTGAGAACTGTCTAGATCCATCCTCTTTGGAACCCCCCTTCAGGTAGTTGAAAGCAGCTATCAAATCCCCCCTCATTCTTCTCTTCTTCAGACTAAATAATCCCAATTCCCTCAGCCTCTCCTCATAAGTCATGTGCTCCAGCCCCCTAATCGTTTTTGTTGCCCTCCACTGCATGGGATTCTTCTGCCCTAAATGCAGGACTCTGCCCTTGTCCTTGTTGAACCTCATCAGATTTCTTTTGGCCCAATCCTCTAATTTGTCTAGGTCCCTCTGTATGCTATCCCTACCCTCCAGCGTATCTACCACTCCTCCCAGTTTAGTGTCATGTGCAAACCTGCACATAAAAATATAATTTTAAATGGTAAAGGTATCTTGTTCTGCAGGAAAATAATGTCTTCCAGTTGTAGAAAGGTGTTCTCACTTACACTATAGCAACAAGAGAGTTTGTTATTTCAGTCAACCTGTGGTTTAGCCAGCTTGCACCTAGGATGAAATTCACTCATCTGTAGAGGACCCATGCAAGGCCAAAGCACCATTTAAGTCCCACTTATGCCCTATTGTGAGGTCACTATGGATAATGCAAAGTCATGCACGTTGCAGGGGGAAAAGATGAAGTACTCATACACTTTAATGGCATCTAAATTAACTGTATCACTTCAGGAAAGGGACTTGGGCTCCATGATAGACAGCTAGTGAAGACCTCAACTCAATGTGCAGCTGTGGCCAAAAGGACAAACAAGATAGTAACATGTATAAGGAATGGAAAAATATTGTCAGTCCATTACAGAAATCAATTGTGTTGCCTCTGGAATATTGTGTGCAATCTGGTCACCATCACAAAACTGATATTGCAGAACTGGAGGAGCCTTAGAGGAGGGCAATGAGAATGATTAGAGGCATGAAAAAAGTGCCATTTGAAGAGAGACTGAAAATATTGGGATTGTTTACCTCAGAAAGGAGATGAATAAGAAGGGACATTATAGACGTATACAAAATTATAAATGATATAGAGTTGGTAGCTCAGAAGCTTCTCTTCTTCCAGTCTCATAATACAAGAACATGGGACATTCAAAGAAATTGAAAGATAGCTAGTACAAAACTCATAAAAGGAAATACCTCTTCATACAACACATTATTTGACTTTGAAACTTGTTGCCAGCGCCAAAAACTTAGCAAGATTCAAAAAGGGGATGAGCATTTATATGAATAACAAGAATATTCAGTGTTACAATAGTTATACTGCTAAAAAAAATAATGTCATGTTTCAGGTCTTAAACCAATCTTTAACTATTAGGGAATAGGACAAAAATCTTCATGTAGAGGTAGACTATGCAATATCAGGTTTCAGAGTAGCAGCTGTGTTAATCTGTATCTGCAAAAAGAACAGGAGTACTTGTGGCATCTTAGAGACTAACAAATTTATTTGAGCATAAGCTTTTGTGGGCTAAAACCCACTTCATCGGATGCATATATCTTCCTACTGCATTTTCCACTGCATGCATCCGATGAAGTGGGTTTTAGCCCACAAAAGCTTATGCTCAAATAAATTTGTTAGTCTCGAAGGTGCCACAAGTACTCCTATGCAATATCAGTCTACTGTGAGGTTTCTTGCTCTGAATGGTTGGATTGATATAACCCACTGAAGTACTCATTGGTCTCTCAACACTTTTACATAAGGCATTACTGGCTCAACTTCCTAAAACTCTATGAATGGAGTCAACTTCTTCTGTGTTCCATCTTGTCAAGTTTGATGGATGTCCTTTCAGTCATCTTAAACTACTTCTGATGATCTGACTACTAGAGCTTGTGTACTGCATTTTATTTCCTCTTTGAGGCTTCTATTCTAGGAAAATACTATAATGAATGTTCTTCCTTCCAGTCAGCTCTCATAAGGTCCACCTCATCAATGTCAAACATTTCCAACCAAGTTTGCAACCAATTATTTTGGTTCAGCAAAGTTCTGAAAGTTCCTGATTGAATGAGTGCTATTTGCTCTTCTTCACTCCTTATCTAAGCAAGCAGTTATATAAGCAATTACCGGAGGGAACAGTTTTGAGGTTTTATTGAATTTTACATTTACATTATTATTTTATATTAAGACTGTTTTATTCCACAGCATGTGTATTGGAGTGATATTAATATTCCTGTTCAATCTATATACAAGGTTAAAGGCAAAATAAGATTTCTTAAAACAAGAAACCCTCTCTACGTGAAACTTGAGCTTACTAAAAATGTGATTTACTTTTCACCATATATGCTGTTTACTTTTTACATTGCAATCAGTTTGGGCAGGGAAACTAGACAATTAAGAGTCAGTGTCACTTTCTGGTATACAAGCACCTTTTCTTTGATCAGGTCATTGCAGCTGTAAGCTCTCTAGTGTAGCCATAGCCTTAGTAACTTAACAATGGGGAGGGTGTGACAATCAGGGTCCAGACACCCTGAATCAGAGGACAGGGGGTCTGAACCCAAAGAATAAGCAATTGAATCAAATGGCCTATGCATACAATGTTACTGTGTATAAATAAATCTGATAGTCATTACAATTAATGGGAAGACATTTCAAACTGAGAAGAAAACCCCAGTCTTGGAAAACTAAGGGAGGAGAATGTTTCCCCTATTCTGTGTAACCATGAATTACCACAGTCTGAGAGAGAGGGGAAAAAACTTCAAATGCTGTTAAAAGGGAAGGGGTTTGAAGTGAAGGCTCTCCAGAAATGAAGGGCCAGCATCTAAGCAAGCTGCTGTCCATAAATCACTGGGATCACCTCTATGATAAAGGGCATGCTGAGAAACTGTTAAGAGAAAATAGGGAGCTTGTATCAGGGAAAGGAATTTAGCTAATATGGAAGTGTAAAGCCTGAGGTTGTGTCTTTAAAGTTATTTTCTCTGTAACTTATGTGTTTGCTTTTTCTTACTATTTCATCTTTGAATCTGATGTTTATCTTAAATAAACATTTTGTTTATTTTTACCCCAAGCAGGTGTCTGTTGTGCAATCGGGGTGGAGCGTGCAGCCCCAAGTGGACGGATAACTGAGGGCAGGCTTCACTTCTTTGGGGGTGAAGAACCATAAGAGAAAAGTCCAAGAGTCTGGTAGTTAAGAACTCAGGGGATGGATTTAGGGAGACTCAGGATCAGAAGGGCTATTGGGGTCACCCTGCAAGCAGGAACTATGCAGGTAGAAGCCAGGGTGAGACCTTCATGTGTGCAGGCTGGCTACTGGTGTCAGAGCTCTGAGCTACAGCAGAATAGCATTAGGGCATTCAAAATTACAAGGCAGGCAGTGACAGAACACCTTATTCAGGCCCGCTGACAGCAATGCCGGGCCCCAAGCCCAGGGCCCTGGTTGTCCCTGGGGTGGCGCGGTCTGGGGTGGAAGTGACGAATGCGTCACTTCCAGAACTGCCAGTCATGCCTAGGTGCATGTGATCACTCTGGGCCCTGTGATTTGGGGGGCCCTGTGGGCCAGTGCAATTGGCCAACATGGTTGTGTGCACCCAGGAGCCCTGTGGCCCATGGGTGCTCCAGGGTTGCAGCACCCACAGAAAAAAAATGGTGGGTGCTTAGCACACAATGGCAGCCCCCTTGTCAGTGCCTCCCCATCCCTCCCAGTGCTTCCCAGCCACCATGGACCAGCTGTTCCACACTGAGCAGGAGGCACTTGGGGGGGATGGGGACAGCAAGACCAGGGCATGTCCCCGGGGTGGAGGAGGGGGGATGGACCAGGGCAGAGGCAGGAAGAGGTGAGGTCGGAGTGTGGACTTGGGGAAAGGGGTGGAGTGGGGGCAGGGCCTGAGGTGAAGCCGGGGGGAGCACCCCCCCAGCACATTAGAAAGTCAGCACCTATGGAGGTGGTAACCCAGACTTTGAACCCAGTCTGGTTTTCTAGCAGTGCAGGGCATTTTTGTATTGTTGTAAGCATTTCCCCTTAAGACCCTAAGAATATAAACTACATCCCAGCCAAAACCCAAATCTGAACATCCCCAGGTTTCAGGGGGATTCATAATTTTCACTTGACTTTTTCAGGGCGGGCCTCTCTCTTGTTTCAGTCTGTCTAGTGGCAGGCAGTAACTCATTCACTGCATTCATTTACATACAGAAAGGTAATCTTCCTAGCCAGAAGAGAGAAAAATACAGTTTTAAAATAAAGTCTTGGATTCTTCAGAGCAAATCAAAAACCAGGGAAAGACCTCAAAATTGTGAAATAGATGGATTTTCTACAGCTGTGCCTCTGAATAACTCAGTTTCTCCTTTGAATAAGATTAAGAGGTATAGACAGTGTTATAGTATATGATTACAGGGTAATGGTGTTCTACTGCAAATACTAAAGCAAAGCTGAAGCATTAGACACAATAAATATCAAGACATTTGTTTTCCAAGCAGCTGCTATTTGCCCTGTATTATTATCTCTCATTCAAATGATTAATTAATGATGTTGATAGTGTAAATGTTTTATGATGAATGTTGACTCAGTAGTGCAGATCACTATCCCTCTGTTTTAAAAGGTGCATTCAGATAGGCTGACAGAACTTTGTCATTCGGAGTCATAAAAGTGAAGTATAATAAACTCTAATTATGCTTGCTTCTGATGAATGGTAAATATTTATATTTACATAACAACTTTCAACCATAAAGATGCCAAGACAGTAGAGAAATTAACTTTGTTCTCATCTGAATTATGACATGCAGTGTAATGCCCACTACAGCTATGCTGAGTCAGAGCCTGACTCAATACTGACTCAGAGTCTAATTTTGCTGCTGTTGCTCACCAGATTGACTTCATGTGGGTAACTTCTCACCAGTGTGAGTAAGGCATCTGAAATCTAGACCTTCATATATGTAGAAAAACACTATACAATACGAGAGAGGGAGACTGCCATGTACTAATATATCAGGAATATTTAATAGTTCCTTACTCCTTGAACATTTCAGTGAAGATATCAGAACTACATCTGAGGGATCTGGGTTTTCCATCCAAATCCATCCCTGATTTTCATTATAATCCTTGACTGTCTGGCATTGATGTTATTTAGGATATCTTCGTCCCCAGTTTTGCCAGTGGAGTATGTAATATGTAATATTGCAATCAAACATGGCATATGAAATCAGTAAAATTAATACTGTTCTTTTATAATTTACATACCAATTATTTACATGAGCAAAAGGTCAGGGTGTCTCAGAAATATTGATTGGATTCTGGTTAACATGAATGACAGAATGTCAGCTTCTGGAGTGTATCTTGATTGCAAAATCAATCATCTAGTGTAATTGATTTAGCAGGATAATATTAAACATTAAAGAAATCTGAGATAAAACTAAGTGTGTGATCTTCTAGAAATTTTAATAGTTTTAGAAGCTGTTATGTATCTTGGAATGGGGTCATTTTAATTTAACTTCTTATGCTGGACTAATTTTGACAGATTTTTAATTTGAATTGTAACGAACTTGCAATTAAGTTCCTACACAGGAAAGTAGGAGATTAGAGTCCTAATTTTTCATAAGTTCATAAAACTTAGTATTGCAAAGGATTTTGGCTAAAAGAGATATCAGTGCTTGAAGTGTTTGGGAAACTCCATTTGAGATGACAAAATTTGTGCATATAATTTTCTATTAATAAGATGACAGAATTTATATGAGCTTGTGTTGTCCAGGAAAGGGCTGGACAGTATCAGATGCACATTTCTGGGGGAAAGTCTAGGACTGGGAATTTGCTGGTGTTCCGCAATGTAATTCAAGAGTGGCTGTCCATAGCACTCAGACTGTATAGCTGGGAGTAATTTACATGCAGGAGTGGTTGCTCTCACAGCAAAGTAGTGTAAAAGGTACCCTAGGTTGGAGAATTGAGGGGACACAGCTGTTCAACAGTCCAGATCAGACCCTGGGTAAAATGTCACAAATTATACATCGGTAAAACTGAGATTTCCCGCCCACCCCCACCCCCGAACAAACAGTAAATTCACCAAATAATGCGCTTTTTGGAGCATGAAAACTATTCATGAATTCTGATAGAATTTGGTGAATAGATCCATCCCTCCCCATCCCCCCGCCATGGCCATTTTGAAATTAAATGTTACAACTTTTCATTTCAAAATTGAGATTTTGTTTTCCTTTATATCAAAGCAGCTTTTAGAAAGAAACAAAGATGAAACAAAGGAAAATGTCGTTCTGTGAAAGAATAGTGGTTGCTGTTCTATTAGTGTAGACAGAACGTTATAAAACAGATTTTCCATTATTTACCATGAAAACAACTTAAGCTAACATCACTTATTAACATGTCTGTTGCTCATAAGAACATAAGAATGGCCGCACTGGGTCAGACCAAAGGTCCATCTAGCCCAGTATCTGTCTACTGACAGTGGCCAATGCCAGGTGCCACAGAGGGAGTGAACCTAACAGGCAATGATCAAGTGATCTCTCTCCTGCCATCCATCTCCATCCTCTGACGAACAGAGGCTAGGGACACCATTCTTACCCATTCTGGCTAATAGCCATTTATGGACTTAGCCACCATGAATTTATCCAGTTCCCTTTTAAAGATTGTTATAGTCCTAGCCTTCACAACCTCCTCAGGTAAGGAGTCCCACAAGTTGACTGTGCGCTGCGTGAAGAAGAACTTCCTTTTATTTGTTTTAAATCTGCTGCCTATTAATTTCATTTGGTGACCCCTAGTTCTTGTATTATGCTCGATGAAAGCATTCTATATTTAAGAGTCCACATATAATACAAGAGTTGCTATCTTAAGTACACTTTGATGTCTAATTTTATTAGACAAATATTTAGTGTGTAATCCTGAATAAATAGTCAGAGCCTAAAATGCAGTATTAAGCCAAGTAAGAATCACCCACTATTGTTTTTTAGTAGGTTTCTTTCCACAGTCCTGCTGGTGCTATTCGACTAAATCCTGAGGTCCATATTTCAGTTTGTTGGTATTTTCTCTAAGACCTCTTTCTACTTGGCTTCCTACAAATTTAGTTCAACTCCAGATTATGTTACTCAAGTATCTTTATCTGGCATATAGCATAGGTATGCTGAGTTGGTAAGACTCAAACACAGGGGGTGGATGCAGGGTACTTCACAGACCCAAAGTTACACAGAAAACCTACACATGTTGCATTACATTACATTACATGCTTTGGGATTGGTTTGGTTACTTTGTAGGAATCAATCCCTGTACAACATGCTCCATCTACATACTGTCCATGCAGAACCTACTCTTTTCCACATTTCAGGTTCCAGGCTTATTTTATCCACTGTTATTATAAATTCCCTTTTCCACTAGCGTGGTCTAGATCAGTGTGCTGTTTAACATTCCTGACCATTAATTTATTTTAAAGTTTGTGTAACAGAGTGCATATTACGGATAGTTAAGGGTTTTGGCTGCAGGGTTAAAATACTAATCCCCTCTCCTTTCTTCATGGCTTGCTTGAATGTATTAGTTAAGGAGTTAATTTTGAGGTTTAGTTTTGAATGCTGGCAGAATTTTATAAAGAGACCCCAACTCTTGTGCCACTCAGTATGGTTGCCAATGTATGTTTTGTTTGTTTCTTTGTTTTAGGGTTTTTGTGGCACAAAAGTTAGGGTCTCCCTCTAAGGGTATGTCTACACTACCAGATTAGTTCGATTTAAGTTAATTCGAATTTTTGAAATCGACCTTACAAAGTCGAATTTGTGAGTCCACACTAACGGGGCAAGCGTCGACACTGGAAGCGGTGCACTGTGGGAAGCTATCCCACAGTTCCCGCAGTCCCCGCTGCCCATTTGAATTCTGGGATTTCCCCACAATGCATGCTGGGGGGAAAAATGTGTCGAGGGTGGTCTTGGGTAACTGTCATCATTCAACGTGCTTTCGGACGTCTCAAAGGGAGATAGAGGAGCTTACTGACTCGCTCGGATCTCAGTGAAACCAATATCCCCATTGTTATTGCAGCTTGCTGTGTGCTCCACAATCTCTGTGAGAGCAAGGGGGAGACCTTTATGGCGGGATGGGAGGTTGAGGCAAATTGCCTGGCTGCTGATTATGCTCAGCCAGACATCCATGTGATTAGAAGAGCCCAGCGGGAAGCGGTGTGCATCCGGGAGGCTTTGAAAACTAGGTTCCTCAGCGAGCAGGGTAACCTGTGACTGTTCTGTTTCTTTACAGACACGCTGAACCTGCCCCTGTTTCAGTTACTGTTGACTTTTTTCTGCGGTTACATACCCCGTTCACCACGTTTCCCCCCTTCCAACACCCGTGTAAAAATAAAGTTAATGGAGCATTGTTAATTAACAACCTTTTCTTTACTAATGACTTCGCGTTAAAGGGTTGAAACAGGGATGCAGACTGTGGTGGGTAGGGTGTGCAGTGATGTAGAGACCGCTTCTAGACTCCAGGAATGATAGGCTGCTGCTCCTACAGCGGTCTCTGGGGGGAGGACGGTTACAGGTGGGTGTGCAGGAAGGGGTGAGGGGTGCAGGGTTTGGGACGGAGTTTGGGTGCAGGCTCTGGGTTGGGGGTGGGGGCGTAGGAAGGGGTGAGGGGTGTGTGGGAAGGGGGAGGAGGTGTAGGGGGATGAGGGCTCTGGCTGGGGCTGAGGGTTTGGGGCATTGTAGAGGTTCAGGGCTATGGTAGAAGGGCAGGGTAAGGGCAGCCTGCCTTGCCATGTGTGGATGGCAGGCGCTAGGACCCTGGGGCAGCAGACAGCATTTCTGCGGGTAACCGCTCTACTGTCAGGCAGGGACGCAGCGCGGTGGGGGGGGGAGGGGAGATGACACACCGGGGGAGGGGTGGCAGGTGGGGGCTGGGACCTGCTCCAGGCAGGGAATTGGCGGGGCGGGGGGAGACCCGCAGGGGCCAGGGCCCGATCCAGGCAGGGCCGGGGGAGAGACCCACCTCCAAATATACCTTGAGCAGGGCACCTCCCGCCTATGAACAGAACATTAAAAACACCTCACAGACTGACCAGGGTGCCTAGTGACTGCACTCTGTGTGTGACCTGCTGTTGATCCTGCCCCCATGTCTGTATCCTGGTAATGGTGAATCTCCTATGCAATTACAACGCCCCCCCCATTCACACAAAGTCTTCTGCAAAGAAACATGACAGAAACAGTAATTAACAGCAAACTACTTTTAATACTCAACAACACAGTTGGGGGATGAAACTGGGATTTGGGCTTGGGTGAGCCAGAAAGGGAAGGACTTTTCAAAATTTATGGACTGAGAGCTTTTGGGTAATTGAGCACTTTGCTGGGGTGCAGTGACAGTTTTCACGGCCCCTGGCGCCCCTCCTTCTTGTTATTTTGGGTGAGGGGGGTATTGGATTTTGTGGCGGGGAAGGGTGGTTGCAGATACAGTGCAGGGGTGCTCTGTCCTCCTGCCTGCGGTCCTGCAGAACATCGACAAGGCGCCTGAGCGTGTCTGTTTGCTCCCTCATTAGTCCCTAATTAGTCCAATTAGTTTGAGTCGCCTGCTGGTCCTCTTGACGCCACCTCTCCTCCCGTTCGCTGTGTGAGCGCTGGTACTGAGAGAGGTTCTCCCTCCCAGAGCATTTCCTGTGTGGCTGGTCAGAGCATCCAAGCTCGGACTGCTGTCCAGAGCGTCAACAGAGTGGTGCACTGCGGGATAGCTCCCGGAGCTACTAAGGTCGATTTCCGTCCACACATAGCCTAATTCGACATAGCAATGTCGAATTTAGCGCTACTCCCCTCATCGGGGAGGAGTACAGAATTCGAACTAAAGAGCCCTCTATGTCGAATTAAATGGCTTCCTGGTGTGGACGGGTGCACGGTTAATTTGAATTAACGCTGCTAAATTCAAATTAAAGTCCTAGCGTAGACCAGGCCTAAAACTCTGCATAGTACGCCTCCGACACCCATGCATAGCATGGTAGATTAATTCTTGCTTTTATGACCATAAGCATGGTGCTGTAGGGTTTCGCCATGAGACCAGGTAAACACTTATTGTCTGCCTTAGCAGCACACTGACATCTCTGCCCTCTTAAATGGATAGGGAGAATGACATGAATAGCTTTGCAGATTCTGTACAGATATACTACTACCCTAAAACACAAGATTGCCCCCAACATTGGAAACTATGACCACTGCATGGAAGCAAATTTACAAAACAAAATGGAAAGAAACTATTTTTTGCTTCTTTCTTTACATATTTTTATGTGCCTTGAGCTAACTTCCATTAACCCAGCTTTGTCTTTATTTCCTGAGTCTAGCAAGTATACAAAGAGGCCAAGTCTGTCCAATACCAAGTATGGACCGTACCACCTCACCTTCAGGAAAATGCGGTAAGGAGCCTGACCTTCAATCATGATTTCAATTCCACTTGATGCTCAATCAGGTCTTCTTTGGAATTGAACCATGCCTTGGTCTTCTGTACTTCCACCTTATTTTTCCCATCACACTTTTTTGCACTTGCAAAATTTGCCTTTGCAATTTCTGTACTCAGGCCTCTGATAGGGCTACAGTAGCCAGATGGGCTGCAACTGGGTTAACTATATTCTTCCACAATCTCATTGGTCTTTTTATTAAGGCCTTGCAAGGGGAAAAGCCTTGGATCTGTATTCCCTAGCTCTTAATAGCTGCCTGTTACATTCATCCCTTTTCTTAATTTGGATTTGATGGTCCTATTAGTTTGCTCAACTTGTCATGCTGCCACTGGATGATAGGGAATGTGAAACTTCTGATCAGTGTCTAGCAGGATGTCATTTCTTTAATGACTGACACCACAAATCTACTACCACTGTCTGAGTCAATTACATTAGGAACTCCACATCTGCAGACAGATTATACATCAATTGTTCTGCTGTAGTTAGGGCAGTCATATTTTTCATAGTGAAAGCTTCCACCCAATGTGAAAAAGCATCCACAATTACCAGCATGTATTTGTTACCTCTTGGTGCTAATGGCAACTCCCCAGTACAGTGAATTTGAATTCATTCCCGTGGACTCCTGGGTACCTGTCTCATAAAAACCCTTCCATGTTGTTAGATGGATTATGTCTAGACACAAACCATACAAGCATTAAGATGTTCCGTCAGGTCCTTTTCCCATTAGGGCCACCACCACATTTTTGCCAACCTGTCTTTGGCTTCTGCCTGTTTGGGGTGACCACCCACACTGGGCCCATGCACCTACAGCAGCAGATGTTTTCTCATATTCCATGGTACAATCCATACCAAACCATCTTCTGTTTTTGCACATAAGAGTCCTTGCTCTATTACTAGATCCTCACCTTTTCCTTTCACTTCCTGGCTGCAGACTGGCTACCAAAGCAGTCCTAATTCCAAATCCTGATTTTGAATGCTTTGCAACTGCCTTGCTTTAGCTCGTTGCAATTGCCTCGAGTGAGAACTACTACCATGTGGCTTTCAAAGAGGTCTCCCACAGCCAGGGCGGTCCAGTTACTGCTGCATCTTGGCTGCTAAGTCGGTTGCCTGATAACCTTTTACCACGGACCCTCTTTTCCTGTGCAGCTGAATTTTAACCATGTCCACTCTGTCAAACTATTTGACAATATTGTTCAACATTTGCACATGGTACTGAATTTAATCTCTCCTCTGTCAGTAGCCTGATACTTGTTCTGAGCCCACCAGGCTAGCATTAACACAGCTCTGTCAAGCCAGGCCCACAGAGTTAACCTTCTCACCGTTTAGCCATTGCCTTGCAATTGCATCAAGACATGGAATCTTCAGAAGAACCACACTGTGCCTTAATCCACAAAGCAAAACACAAAGTTTGGAGTATAGCTTCTTCTTACACAAACACTAATTCCACTAATGCCGAATGAGTTAAATGAATCCCCGAACTTCTATTTAACTTTTCTACTGTTCTAGATCATGGAGTCTCATTTATTGGATGAGAACATGACAGCAGAGTTCATGGTCTAGTTACTCTTTTGATGATAAATATTCATGACTCCTATTGATCAGCCTTTTGCTGATGAACTACTACTGACATATTAATTGGAGACCTTTGAGGCATACATTTGCTGCATAATTAAAGTAAAAGCTGTTCTTTTGCTAAAATCTGCATATTGGCTAAGTGTAATAGGGTGGGACTCCTTTCATACAGTTTTTAATAAATTCCAGAGACATTACCGACAGTTTAGGAACTATCCCTTTCTACAGTGTGAGGTTTACTATTAATGATTCATGTAGGACTTGGTTATCAATACAAGTCTTCTAGCCTGTAACTATACATGCTTAAAAGGTAACCAATATCAATATGATGATCATAACATCATGTGAAATTTAAGTTAGAAGTGTGCGGACTGTTTTCCAGTAAATTATATGAAATGGAAAGTGGACCAAATATTGGACTTAAAAACATCAAATTTAGAAGTCCATCCCTTTTTAAATCTGAAGCTTCCAACCCTCAGGAAAATCTTTCTGTTGAATTAAACAGCATGATTTAGAATACTTCTTTTTGGCTCCTATCAAAGTGGGATGAAGAAGATCTAGAAAATTAACTAAAATACACATCTCCTTTTAACTAGCCTTTATATTTTCAGCTGTCAAATTAATCAGCATCAGCATCAAGACAAAACCCAAAGCCTTTTCTCCATTGAGATCAAGATGTCTCTGTACTACTAGAGACATCAGGCCAATGTCTGCTCTCCGTTACACCCACAGTAAAGGAGAGCAGAATTTGGTTAGTCTTTCTTTAGGACTAGATTTTTAGCATATACTCAACCAATTTAATTTTTGTTTCATTTCTTATCAATGGCTCAGCACCAACAATCATGAGAAAAAGTAATTTTAAATTGGTAGTGTTCTCAATATTCAACAGCACTAACCTGGTCATAGCGTAAATACCTACTAATTAGATGTCCCAGGAAATGAGAACAGGTGTCAGTATTAATACTGCAAACATAGAAAGATATTTTAAAGGCTCTTGTCCATAAATATAATAAAAGTTACAGTACTGAAACTTACTGTGCTGGCAGTGAATTCCATTAAATCCTTTTGGACATTTACAGATGTATCCTATGAATGTATCCCCTCGATACGCTTCACTAATTTCACAGGTTCCACCATTATGACAGGGATTAGGAAGGCAAGGTCCTGAAAGATAAAAATAATGTAGTAATTTAAGTGTTTTCATTTAAACCCCCACATTATATATTCCACTAATCCACTAAAATCTACTCTTCACTTCATTCAGATTACTTACCATCGTAGATTTTATTAACATGAAGAATTATGAAGCATGTCACTCTTCATTAATCACAGCTTTATTTTTTTAGTACAAGATAAGAACATGGGATTAATGCCTGATCTTGCTCCCATTGAAAACAATGGGAGTTTTACCACTTATGTAAATGAGGTAATGTATATTCATCAAGTGACTCTTATGACAGTTACTCATTTGCATACAAATCCTAGACCTACTAGGCTTACCAGGTATGCAAGGACTTTCACCTCAAGTATGCCTGCACAGCCCCTACATGGGCCTTTAGTGGCACAAAGGATGTCATGTATTGGGTGAGTTTCACTCTGAGAACATGTGACGGTATACACCAGTCATTAGGTTATCTGAATCAATTTCCCCTTCCATGATAAGCAACTTCTTAACTTATCTGTTTCAAATCACTTCTAAGAGTTCCTTTCATAAATGAAATAACTTCTTTCTACTACACACATGCTGTGATAGCTAAAATAAAATTTCTGCATACAATTGTGAGATCTAATTGTTTGTCTGTCTCTCATTCACAGTGGGTGTTTTGGTAGAGTTTCTAAGTACAGTAAATGTTATTTTTATATAGACTGTGGATGCCTTGAAATAACTAGACTATGTTAAATCTAGGTCAGTTGTTTATTCTTTTCTTTTTAACTGTTTTGTGTTGAAAGCATTTACTATTCAATATGTTTTTAATATCTCAGCTATACTGACCAATACAATTCCTATAAGAATAAATGTTTGCATTTGATAAAGATTATTTCCAGTCTTACCTCACAAAGAATTGGTAGTCAGTGATCTGAACGTTTAAAAATCAGTAGCATGCCTTAAAAAAATCTCAAGTGAGCACTACAAAACTATTTTATTTACACTCTTTACCATCCCCAACTCCTCTCCGCATACACACAAAAGCTAATCTCAATTGTTGAAATGCAGTGG
This sequence comes from Mauremys mutica, assembly GCF_020497125.1. NCBI lineage: Eukaryota > Metazoa > Chordata > Testudines > Geoemydidae > Mauremys > Mauremys mutica. Next base: position 50,845,017 of record NC_059077.1, read on the forward strand.
TATAAGCCTTGTAATTATTCAGCCACTTAAAATCTTATTTTGTGGTAAAAAGAGAAAATATTTTCCATTTTACAATGTAGGCCTGGTCTTCACTACACAGTTGGGTCGACATAAGCTGCCTTACATCGACCTAATACTGAAAGTATCTACACTACTAGGTCCTTTCCACCAACATAACTCATCTGACACATCAATTTAAGTCCACAAGAGTCAAAATGGATGCTGATGGGGAGCTGGCTGGTTAAACCCAGAACCAGAGGACCTTCTCCTCTGGGATTCATGGTCCTTCCAGGAGTTGTCCTGCTGCCTTATAGGAAGGGAGGACTGTCCAAAAAAACACTGTAGCCAGTATTGCTACTGTTTCTTCTGAGCGCTGTAGTGGTGTCTCTTCATGGCCAGAATATATATTCCCAAAGAATTCTGAAGCCAAGTGGCTCTCCTCATAGTCACAGTAAACGCCATAATTTCAGCTGAGGCACCTGCCAAGTCCAAAGCTGACTGCAACATGGCCTTGACCACCACAAGACCTTCCACAATGAATGCCATAAACTCTTGGGTTCTGGCAACTTGTTCATAAACTTAGACATGTCCGCCCAATTGACAAAGTCATATTTAGAGCTCAATGCCTGCTGCTTCATGATGCACATTTGCAGGGAAGAGGAGGTATGAATCTTCCTCCCCATTAAGGTTTTTAAGGTCAGGCTTGACAAAGCCCTGGCTGGGATGATTTAGTTGGGAATTGGTCCTACTTTGAGCAGGGGGTTGGACTAGATGACCTCCTGAGGTCCCTTCCAACCCTGATAGTCTATGATTTCTATGATTCTATGATTAAATCTATCCTTTTGGATTCTTTGTCCTTAGGAGTAGAATTATACCTTCCTTGCCATGCTCTGCCATTTCTGCAGTTACTACTAGAGAGATATGGGCCAGGTGGGAGTAAAAACCCTCAAAACCCTGCACAGAAATGATGTCTCACCTCTCTGAATGCTTTGCCATGGCAGACAATTGAGCTGGAGAAGACCAGAGGGATTTTGCAGGTTCCAAAAAAGCCTCATTTATTAGATGGTCTACTGTCCCTGAAGCTGATGATTGGAGAATATCCAGCAGTTTATGCATATTCTTCTGTTGGAATTCTTTCTGGATAGCTAAGGTACAAGCCATATGCCTCAGGGCATCCTGATATGCCATAAAGTCCTCAGGCACTGAGGGAGAGGAAGTCTGCTGTGCCAACAATGGGTCCTGTTTTTGAACCACATGATCTAGCTGGAGTAACCCTGGAGATCCAAAGGGAATCGACTCACCAGTCACTTGCCACTGAGATGGGTTGGGAGTAAGGGCCCCATCGGTATTGGTGATCTTTGGAGCAGATCGAGGAATGGAACTTCAGGGACTGAGGAGTGTCACAAAGATTCCAAAGAGGCAGCTATATGTATGGATGAGTCATTGGTGGCCAGCAGGCACCGGGTCAAGAGCCCCTGTCCCAACTGCAATGTTGATCTCAGTATCAATAGGTGATCTGAGGATGATCTCTGGAGCCTATCCGATGAGGAGTGGGAGGACAATTCTGACCTGGATCTTGAGGTGTAGCAGAGGTTCTCAGATGATAACAGGGGAGCCAGCCCCGATGGGGCAAACAAATGATCAGACTTGTCTGAAGCCCAATGTGGGGGAAGCATTGGTGCCAAGGAGGAATGGGGGATTGGCCATCCCATGTGCCAGAGTACGGCGCTGATCAGCACTCCTTTTAGAAATAGAAGAGAAATTCCCCCCAAGTCTTGGAATGATCCCAATTTATTTTATGGGCCCTCTTCCTCTTGGGGGAAATGCCAGACCCCCAACCAGCATTACTTGAAGCATTATTACTTGCCGATCAGATGACGGCCTCAGTGCTGAAGTTGCTGCTTCAGCCAGAAGTCTTTTGCCACCTGAGTTCCTCTTTGTGAATGATTTGCCAATGGAACACAACGTACAACAAGCACCTGTGTGGGGATCAATGTTGGTGACGCACCCCCGTCCCCCTGATGGACAATGCAGTACCCTAGTGAGGGCATCACACAGGGCAGCCAACTACTCTAACTCGTACTACGCTAACACTAACATTAACCTAATTAATATAGACACAAGAAAAAAATTCTCAGAAACTGACACTGAAAGCTCCAACTCTAGCCATGGATGGTGAGGAGGAACTGTGGGTATGGGGGCACTGCCATCCTCATATGGAAAGGGGAGGGGCTATGGCCACAGGCCATGAGCACCACCCCTGCGGGGACTTAGGCAAAGTTCTCCAGCTCCAGTGTGCTGGAATACACAGCTGCATTTACTTGAAGAAGAATATAAAATTCAGATCTGAATTTTGAGACTTGGGCCCACCCCTCAGTGGCTTAAATGTTCATTTATTCAGCAACATAATAAACATATTGTCAGTCTCTCTAGCATTGAAGTATTATTACTTGCCGATCGGATGACGGCCTCAGTGCTGAAGTTGCTGCTTCAGCCAGAAGTCTTTTGCCACCTGAGTCCTCTTTGTGAATGACTTGCAAATGGAACACAACGTACAACAAGCACCTGTGTGGGGATCAATGTTGGTGACGCACCCCCGTCCTCCTGATGGACAATGCAGTACCCTAGTGAGGGCATCACACAGGGCAGCCAACTACTCTAACTCGTAGTTTCAGTCTCTCATAGCATTCTTCCGGAAAAATAGATTATTAATATGATAACTATTCTGATTGTTTTTGTAGTTGTGGATTGGGCATACTAGTATTTTTATTCTAACTACATATGTAGCAGACTGACAACATCCTCCCATGCCCTGCACAAACCCTATGGAATGAAGATAATGTTTAACTTAATTCAGTAAAGTTTATCGAATTAGGTTTAATATCTTTGAGGATCATTGTACTAAAATGCAATTGTGTATGTGTTACTCTGGAAATGCAATTGTGTATGTGTTACTCTGGAATTGCTGTAACTCCTCTAGAAAGAGAGGGATGCTAATGTAATTCTTCTGGTTATCAGCCCTTTGAAGCCAGCACCTCCCCCTGAGAGGTTTGCTTATTCTTGTTCAAACCTGACCAACAGACAAAGAAAGGAGTTTTTGATAAACAGTCTGGTTTTAAACAGGGTCAAGACATTCTTCCTGTTCCAGCAAATGGACAGGACCCTTAGTCCACAGAAGGTCCCAGTCCTTAGGGAATGTTTGGATGGACTGGGCCTATTGAGAACCCATAAGACTGGGTGCTTGTTCTGAATTGAAGCTGTGATCAACTTGAAACTACAAGGAAACCTCTTGAGTGGGGTATTGATGGACTGCTCCTCCCAGAGCCCATGTTAGGGTTGGGGTGATTTCTGGTAAGCGTATTAGCAGGTGTGTAGATTCTTTAGTCATTTTTAAAAGTTTTCTCTAGAATGCTTTTTACTTTAAGAATAAAATAGGATTGCTTAGAAAGTACTGTGAGGTAACCTACAACTGTGGGCAGTCACACTGTTAACTAGATTTCTGCTGCGGGACTGGAATCCCATGAGTCCCGCGGGAGCGGGATAAAATTCAACAAACAATGTGGGAGCAGGTGGGAGTGGGTACTGTGGGGTGGGATGGGATTTAAAAACTAGTCCCGCACAGTGCTCTTCTGTTAACCATCTCGGAAGAGAAAGCAAGTAGGCCTGTTTAGACAGTTGGGACAGCTTGTCCAGTTAGAATGGAGTGAGGTGCAGGCAATGGTTGGGGAATGGGATGCCTGAGAATGGGTGCTCTTGCTAGGCCACTGAGGGTAAATACAGGTGCAGTTGCCCTACACTCTGACAACATTGTTTCGGTATGGCTTCACTAGCAAGGTTAAAGTGCTTTAAGATGGCCATGTAGTCACAGCACCAGCACTGGGAAAGAGTTCTCCCAGTGCTGTAAAAAAACCACCCCCCGAGGGGAGTAGCTCCCAGTGCCGGTGCACTGCCTACACTGCCACTTTACAGTGCTGAAACTTGCACCACTCAGGTGGGTGTTTTTTCACACCCTTGAGCGACAAAGTTTCAGCGCTGTAAAGTGGCAGTGTAGACAAGGCCTTAGTAACTAGTAATATGTTTTGTTTGTTTCTGTTTCTTTTAAAGAAATTTGTATTTCAGAAATGTATTTGCAAGCAATGCCAATATTTTAATTAAAGGAGTTTCACTGAAAACCAGAGAACACCAATCAGCTAATTTGCACTTGTTAAACATTTTGTTTACTAAAAGAAATGAACTACAAATGCTAGTTAGCCTGATTTACATTCTAAAAGAAGGAATGACTGAGATTAAATTAGGCACTAACTTTACAGTTCTATGTCTTTTCAGTATCTCTAAAGGAATACCCCCTTGAGTCCCTGATGCAGCAAGGTAATTATGTGCGTAACTTAAGCATGGGAGTAGTCTCATGGACTTCAGTAAGACTACTCACACGATTGAAGTATCTTTCTGCATCAAGGTCCTATTCTTTGCAACTCATCTTCATTTTCTCCCCACTCCTGCAAAGACATATGTGCCTGGGGGTTTGACTGTGCACCTCTCTTTGGAGGATCAGGGGATTACATCTCTTTAGATACATGCATCCCACAGCTGACATCATATTGTCAGCGGAATGAAAAACCCAACTTTCACTCAGATGGATATTCTGTGTTATTTTCATCTTCTATACAGACAACAAAGTTTGTAACCACCCTTCTTTACAACTAAATCTTGTAAAATTACTTTTAAAACACAATGGGCTTCAGGGATTTGTTTTTTAATCAATAGTGCTGTAATACTTTTGTAGGTAATCTTTAAGTAGCTTCTTACACAAAGAGAACAACATTTGATCAATATTAATGAGTAGTTGAATTCAACAGTATGCTTTCCAGGCATTTTTATCCATGTTCATATAAAGTAATGTCAACTAGATTAATTGCACACTAAAAGTAATAAATCTATTCAGTTTGCTGCTCTTTTGAGTCTTCCTCTGTACAATTCCATTGGCAATAGCCAACAGTAATAAGTGGAATTAATCTTCAAAAGTTAAGAACATTGATATTCAATTGGAATCCCATGCTACATGAGAAAGATACTAAAAGTTAACTTAAAAGATGGCAGCTGTTGAATTTTTTAGAAGCTGTGACTGAAATATCTGAGGTTTTTATACAATGGAATTTAAAAACATGTTCTCAGTGGAATAGCAAAGGGACTTAAGGCAGAAACATGTTACTTCTTTGCCTCTTTGACAAGAACAGTCAATTCAATCTTCATAAAAATGTACACACTTGGGATAACCAACCTTGTGCTGGTGACTGAACATTTGAAATATGAGACAAGTTGTTTGTATTTAAAATACCAAAGCACTGAAATGGGAAAATGATTTCCTGCCATTCCAAGTAAAATGTAGTTTGACAATGATAATAAATACTAAAAATGGATGAATCAGTTTGGAATGATCTGAAAGTTTAGTTTTGATTTGAGGGATGTGCAAAGGAATGTTTGAAATAAGAAAGAAATGGATTTCTTTTTACTTCCTGTTTCTCCCAAGATTTCCAGCCCTACTTTTCTGTCTTTTGTGCAGCCTGCCATTTCTGGGAAGAAGATTGTCGAATCAATGTTTGTAAAGCACACTGGAAGATGAAAAACACTATATAAACCAGGGAGTGGTGATGAGATGGGTTATGAAAAAATCCACCACCACCACTCCAGTGTATTCAAATATGGGGCAGACAAAATTAGGCAGCAGGCTTTGGACGCAAAAGGTGGGAGGTGCGGGGGCCTGCAAGGGGCCAAGAAGTGGAAGTGTCTAGATATTTTGTGGGGAACAGTGGCAAGACCTCAGCTCCATATATACCAGTAGAGCTGAGCTGGTGGGAAATGCTGACTACGCGTATGAAGCAAAGCATCCCAGCACCCTCCTCCCAGTGCCCAGGAAGCACTGATTATACCTAAGAAAGTAAAACTCCAAGACATTGTTGCTCAGGCAGTGAACCCTCTTCCCAGTCCTCAGCCCAGCTCAGTTTTATGTGAGGTATAACTGAGCTCATTCTGAGCAAAGAGGAAGTATTATTAAAATGTATATCAAAGGCAATCATTGAGTTAAAGTGGCAAGCAGCAGAGCTGTTTACAAACAGCACACCAGGAGGCAAGGTAAGAAACAGAGTGAGAAAACAGCTGACAGCAGCCATTTTGTAGCTGCTTAAAGGGCTAGAAAGCACGGTGGGGGGGGGACACAAAACCAAAAAAACAGACCCCTCTACACTCCCTTAAGGAGGATCTTTTGGAGATGGAGCTCTCTCTTATAGTCCTCACAACTGTAAATACTGTGAGTTTAGGATTCTCTCTCTCTCTCTCTGTAAGGTGTCGGGGACAAATGATGCTCACTATTCACTACCAGTATACAAGTGCTGTCTGGAAGAACAATACATAGCTGCAAGCTAAACCTCTCCATGTTCACTAAAACATATTTCAATGTGAGTCAGTCAAAGTTTAAAAAAAGGTTACCACTCACCCTTCTCTAGGCAGAAGATGCTGCCAGCAATGTGGGAGGATCTCTTTTAGGGTCAAGGGTTTTTTAATCATCTCACTAGACACCATTTAGAACTTTTAAAAAATTCTTCAGCATTGTACTTGACCCAAACCAGTAAACAAAGAGTCAAACCAAGCATCCCACAAAAAGATAGTCATCTAAAAATGTGGTATGAGATACATTTACAAATATCACCATTTGTTTACAGATACTACAGTTAAACCAGCATCTCATCCATCAGTCACATCATCCTCAAAGTCTGATTCCTCACACTCAAAAAAGTGAAGTGTCAGCTCTCTGTTGTGCTAAAAAAGTAGGAAATCAAAAATAAAATACCTATCATCTTTCACTGAGCAAGAGGGGTGAACAAATATAAAAACAGGAATCTAGGCTCCAATAGAGTAACAGACAGAGAAAACAGGGCCTGTTAAAGAAACAGCAGCACACCTGGTATTAGTTTTCTCACTAATACACCTGCTAGAAGAACAGAACCTTCTACAAGCTTCCAGAAATCATACAATATTAGTGAAAGTATTCAACTAGAAATTCATGGTGATATGGATAAAGGCCAGCAATGATACGAACTATCTGGACTGTGAGGAACATCACTGAAGCAGGAATAGTGATATCGTTACACTGATGATATGGTAAAACTCCAAAAGCCATTGAAGCACACACACACACACACACACACACACACACACCTAGTAAAAGACAAAAGTTCTTTATGCTTCCTTTCAAAAAAACTAAAATTCCCTCTGTTTCTTTTAGAACACCAGTCCCTCTTTTAATCCCTCTTATCTCCATAGGAACACCACCAGCATCTTTAATTTCCTCTGGTATATTTCAATCCTCATCAGTGACCTCTCACCGCATTTAAATAAATTGTTGGAGGTCAGTTTTTTCAAAGTCCTGATGATCCACATCTTGCTGTCTGTGTTCATTGCCAAATACAAAGTCTTCAAAGTAAATCACATAGAGGGAACTCTTAAATCTTTAAATTGATATGTGCACAAGTAGCCAATTGCATATGAGACCAACATCTTTAATCCTCAAGGGATTATCCTTGCTTCTAGACTTGGTACCAATGCTCCGCTATTAAGACCACAGGAATTGCCAGATTGGATCAGACTTGAGGTCCATCTAGTCCAGTATCCTGTGTCCAAAAGTGACCAGCACCAGACTCTTGAGAGGAAAGTGTAAGAACTCCATAGTAGGCAGATGTGGGATAATCTGCCCCCCACAGTAGCTCTCACCCTAATCTCTAATAGTTCGAGATTGCCGTAAAACCTAAAGCATGAGGTTTAATATACCTTCCAAAATGTTGTTTTCATTCCTTATTACAATTAAGCCTGACACTAGCACCCATAAATACTAACAGTCACTATTTAGAAGAGACAGTATTTTTTTTTAGAAATATTTCTACCCTATCCGTTCAAAAAGCTCTCCTAGCCCTCCTTCATATGAGAACTTATAAATGTCAACATTTTGCAGGCATGCACTCAAAGTATAGAAAAGCAGCACATCTCCCTCAAAGGCACACAGCTGAGAGCATTTTAAACTAGCAGGAATGTCTGTATGTACCTCATTACATGGTCTGACAGATAGCTGCTTTATTACATAAAAGGGTAGCAATATAACAAATGCATTAAAGAACTCTGATCTTACTCACATTTCTTATATTGCCCATTCATTTACTATGATCATGCAAGGCTTCCCTGACAAGGAAGCATGTCAGGTATGCCAGGGATTTGAATGCTCCCAGTGGTGTGTCTTTCATGGAAATTGTGCTGCTTTGAGCCCATACCATTTCAGCAATTTTGACAGAAAAGATCATGGAACTGGTGATTGTGGGAGCTTGTTAATTCAGCTTAAAATACAGAAGAAGAAACTATGTAGCTAACCAATGTGGACAGCTGGGCCTCAATTCTTGAAACATTTATAGACATGCTTAATTTTAAACATGTGAATAATCTCATTTAAACTAATGTGACTACTAATATGCTGAATATTAAGTGTTTGCTGAAGTTCTTGCAGATTAGAGCCTTATTTAAAAGAAACTGTCATTACTCCTGCCATAATCATCTCTAAAGAACACGATGTTTATTTGTTACTTGAGACTATGGCCCCTACCTATCTTGGCTTCCCACCTTCTGGTGTCTGGTCTTAGGGTCTTCCATGTCAGGGCTGGCCCACAACATTTTGGCACCTGAGGTGGGGAGCTCACATGATGCCTCCATGCCCCCTTGCTTGGACCAAAACAGGGGTCGGCAACCTCTGGCATGCGGCTTGCCAGGGTAAGTACCCTGGCGGGCCGGGCCAGTTTGTTTACCTGCCGCGTCCACAGGTTCAGCCGATTGCGGCTCCCACTGGCCACGGTTCGCCGCACCAGGCCAATGGGGGCGACGGGAAGCAGCGCGGGCTGAGGGATGTGCTGGCCGCAGCTTCCTGCAGCCCCCATTGGCCTGGAGCGGCAAACCGTGGCCAGTGAGAGCCATGATTGGCAGAACCTGTGGACGCAGCAGGTAAACAAACTGGCCCAGCCCGCCAGGGTGCTTACCCTGGCAAGCCGCATGCCAGAGGTTGCCGACCCCTGGACCAAGACTTTGAAAGGTCTCAATTCTGCCTTCTTCCTGTTCTACTCCTCTCATGGTACTGCTCTGCTGCCTACCCCAATAAAGGAGAACTAACAACTTAAAATGTCTTGTTCAAAAATTTTAAGTAACACAACTTTCAAACGCCTGAACAGCAAATATAACTTTTCTCGTCTGCATAGTAAACACTGGCATTTTTATCTATTTGAATAATCAAAATGATGCTTTCCATGTCTTCTTGGCTGCAAAGATTTGAACTGCTTCCTGAAGTTTCTACAGTCTGGATCAGCTCATGCTCTGTTGAGATGGTTGCAAGGCTGACCAGCCTCTCCTGTGTCATTGTGGAGCATAGATGTGTTTTTATTAACTTCAGCTCAGAGAAGCTTCGTTCTCCACTGGCAACTGTTACAGGAAGTATTAGAAGTATGTGCAGCGCAACAAAAGCATTTGGAAAGAGGGTGGTCATCTTATTTATGCACATATATTCCAGAACAGCCTTTGGAGTTGATCCTGATGAAATGTATCTTGAAAGGGCTTTCAGTTCATCACCTAAATCACTCGCATCAATATCGCACATGTCATCATGTGTCAACACTGTCTCTAGTACCCTGCATTGCTGGTGTAGGTCTTCTTCAGGTATAGTGAGGAGTTTGGGAATATCATATATATTAATGTGTTCCTTGAGCTGCATGAAACGTTCTTCAGCTGACTGTATTGCACAACCTAGCACCTGGTTAAAGAATTCAACTTTGAATTGTTGTTTGGGGTCTCTTATGGGATTATCCCATGCCTCATAATCAAAATGTCTTCTTCTTCGGTGACTCTTGTATTCTTGAATGGGTGGGAAAATAGCTTCACTGTGAAGTTCCTCTGCCAACTTTTGTGCACTCTTCAGAACGTTTTGAAATCCTTCATCTGACCGGTAAGACTGTAGGTATGACTTTGCTTTGTCCAGTTGTTCCATTGCTCCAGATATATCAAGGTCAACACCTTGGAGTCTCTTGCTTACAACATTTATTTCAAACTGTATATCATGCCACAACACTAAGCCACACAGAAATTTGAAGTTATATATGTTTCTGGTGATTCCATTTCCCTCTGCCACTGTTCTCCCATGAACAGTTCTGTCATAGCATTATCCTCCATAATGGCAACTATGGCATCATCTATTTTTCCAATTTGGTGTCTGATAGGCTTTATTGCCTCCACTCGACTTTCCCATCATGTGGCACTCAGTGGTTTCAGTGTCAGAGAGAATGTTTCCAGATGTTGCTTCAAAATTGGCCATCGATGAGTTGATACATAGATACTTTGAATTATATAAAAAAATTCATCAGCCTCACTAGAAGCTGATGCTGCATCACTGACCACCAAGTTCAATGAATGAGAACTGCATGGGTCAAAAAAAGCTTGAGGGTTTAACTCTCGGATCCGTGTCTGCACTCCTCTGTTCTTTTCTCTCATCTTGGCCCCATTATCGTAGCCCTGACCTCTCATGTCAGCTATCGCAATTCCCATATCTTCCAGCTTTTTAAGAAGCATATTTGTCATACCAGCTCCTGTAGTATCATCAATGTCAATAAATTCTAGAAAATGCTCTCTGACAGTTACCATTGCAGGGACATTTTCACTAGGTTCTGTTGTTGTTACAAAATGCACCATTAAAGTTATTTGTTCCGTATGGCTGATGTCAGGTATGCAGTCCAGAATAACAGAGTAATCTCTTGCTGACTTCAGATTTGCCACAATCTTCTGTTTGACTTTTGTTGCCAGTAACTGTATGATCTCATTTTGAATTGTTTTTCCAAGGTAGTGGTGTGTGTACATTTCTTGGGTGGTGACTCTTCTTAGATGCTCCTGGAGTACAGCATCAGACTCAGCCATCAGCTCCACAATTTTAAGGAAGTTTCCATTGTTTGGTACATACAGCTGATCTGAAGTGCCACACAGTGCTAGGTTTTGGGCAGCAAGCATTCTCACAATGGTAATGAGCCTTTTCAGAACATTTTGCCAGTAAAGAGACTCTGATGCAATCTTCTCTTGATGCTGATCACCTATGGTGGCCTTTAACCTAGTCTCATCTCAAGCTCTTTCCACCTATGGAATGCTCTCTGGTGATTTGCTGCCTTCTCGTGGCATGCCAGATTTCTAGCCGGATTTTTCCAGTCCTTAGTTCCTGTAGAACCCAATGTGGCTGGAATATTAGACTGGAAGTTTGCAACTAAAACAGTATGCAGCATTCTGGGTTTTTGAATACATAAGCGATGGCCTCTCCACTTTGTCACCATTGGGGATTTGCTGCCTGGGGATCTGAGGAGGGTACCGAGGGTGGAGCAGTGCTGGAGAAGGGCAGAGGGAGCTGGGGAGCTCCAGCCTAACTAAGCCTCCACTCAATTGGCTCTTGTCCTCCCTTTTCTCCTTGTTCCCTTTTTTTCTTGAGTAGCCATTGTTTACTGATTCTCCCTCTCCCTCCTTTTTGCCTGACTGTGATATCTGTGTCCAACCCCATTTCCACCTCCAAGTCATTTCACTTTCCAAAATAATCCCAGATTGATTCTGTTACCTTTGGCTAACTATTTTACTCAGCCACCAGCTCTGCACTAATTCCTCCAGTCACAGTCTTGGGCACCTTCTTCTTGTTTTTAACAGACATTGATCCATGTCAGAAATCTTTTCCTTCCCTGGCTCATTATTCTGCTCTCCAAAGTCATGTCATTCATTCCCTTTATGAGCCTCAATCCACTAGCCTCTCTGATTTCTTTAACACTAGAAAGAGTCGAACTGGACAGGAGTTTTGTTTTGTAAAATCTCTAAGAAGCACTCTTACCAAAGCACTTTTTCTGAAATCATTTCACTGAAAGACTTAGTATCATCTAAGAAAGACTTCAGTGTGGCGGAACTTTCACAGAGATGATATAGAGAATCAAGTTACTTGTATTATTTTTATGACCATCATAAGCACTTCAATTTACTTGTTAGATATTATCCTGCCTTGCCACACAGAATTAAGTCAAAGGAGGTTTGTTAGGTGAAAACAAACAGGAACCTTAATCAATGACAAAGACAAGCTAACACCAGAGAAAATACTAAGGGTTCTTAAGCAAACAATGCAGCAGGTATTAATTGGGAAATGCCCACTTGCCTGGCTCCAACCATGTTAGCAGGTCAGTTTTTCCTAGACCAAAGCCAAGTATCAAAGGGGCACTAAACCACTGAAGACCCTGGCCTAGAGAGTAATGATTATGCTGTCTGTATATGTGTATCATTTCTGTATTTGAAGTTATGAACACTGGCTATGTACTTGTATCTCAGTGTGTTTGATTCTAAGTAATATCAGTGAAGCATTTGGTCAGCTTCTTGAGAAAGGACTATTTGGAGTAAGTGCCCAATCAAGAAACACTTATCTGACAATGGACTTTCGGAGACGCCAATCCACATCTGAGCTTTCCTGGGAACGTTCAAACTAACATGTAAATAATGGCGTTGGCCTGCAAAAGCTGAATCATTTGTGTAAATGTGACTTGATCAGGTGACTACAAACTCCATCTTGTTGCTGTGATTTTGCACAAAAAACAAAGGGGTTTCAGCCCACAAGAGAGAGAATATAAAAGGCCCTGGAAACCCTTCCATTTTGTCTTCAGCTTCTTCAAGAGATGGTCTCTCCATCCCAAAGAGATGCCTGAAAGAAACTGGAACAAAGGATAGTAACTACGGGGGTGTGAGTGATTGCTGGACTCAGGCCATAACCTACAACATTGGTCTGAAAACGATTGGGCCCAGACTAGGAAGGAGTCTAGTCTAGTCTGAGGGTGAGATTTCATCTGTAATCAGTTTCTTGATGTATTAGGCTTGCGTGTTTTGTTTTAGTTTGCTTGGAAACTTACTTTGTTTTGTCTGTTATTACTTGAAACCACTTAAATCCTACTTTTTATAATTAATAAAATCACTTATTAATTAACCCAGAGTAAGTAATTAATACCTGGCGGAGCAGACAGATGTGCATACCTCTCTGTCAGCGTTATAGAGGGCAGACAATTTATGAGTTTACCCTGTATAAGCTTTATACAGATTAAAAAGGATTTATTTGGGGTTTGGATCCCATTGGGAGCTGGGTGTCTGGGAGCACTTGCTAAGCTGTTTTCAGTTAAGTCTGCAGCTTTGGGGGCGTTGGTCAGACCCGGGGTCTGTGTTGCAGCAGATTTGCATGTCTGGCTCAACAAGGCAAGGTTCTGAAGGCCAAAACTGGCAGAGAAAATGGGCTCAGAGGCAGTTTAAGCACATCAGGCGACAGTCCTAAGGGGGTCTCTGTGACCAAACCCATCATAAGAACATAAGAATGGCTATACTGGGTCAGACCAAAGGTGCATCTAGCCCAGGGGTAGGCAACCTATGGCACGGGTGCCGAAAGCGGCACACAAGCTGATTTTCAGTGGTCCTGGCCACCAGTCCGGGGGGGCTCCACATTTTAATTTAATTTTAAATGAAGCTTCTTAAATATTTTTAAAGCCTTATTTACTTTACATACAACAATAGTTTAATTATATATTATAGACTTATAGAAAGAGACCTTCTAAAAACATTAAAATTTTTACTGGCACGTGAAACCTTAAATTCGAGTGAATAAATGAAGACTTGGCACACCACTTCTGAAATGTTGCCGACCCCTAATCTAGCCAATGCCAGGTGCCCCAGAGGGAGTGAATCTAACAGGTAATGATCAAGTGATCTCTCTCCTGCCATCCATCTCCACCCTCTGACAAACAGAAGCTAGGGACACCATTCCTTACCCATCCTGGCTAATAGTCATTAATGGACCTCCATTAATTTATCCAGTTCTCTTTTAAACACTGTTATAGTCCTAGCCTTCACAACCTCCTTAGGCAAGGAGTTCCACAAGTTGACTGTGCACTGTGTGAAGAAGAACTTCCTTTTATTTGTTTTAAACCTGCTGCCCATTAATTTTATTTGGTGGCTCCTAGTTCTTGTATTATGGGAATAAGTAAATAACTTTTCCTTATCTACTTTCTCCATATCACTCATGATTTTATATACCTCTATCATATCCCCCCTCAGTTTCCTCTTTTCCAAGCTGAAGAGTCCTAGCCTCTTTAATCTCTCCTCATATGGGACCCATTCCAAACCCCTAATCATTTAGTTGCCCTTTTCTGAACCTTTTCTAGTGCCAGTATATCTTTTTTGAGATGAGACCACCACATCTGTATGCAGTATTCAAGATGTGGGCATACCATCAATTTATACAAGGGCAATAATACATTCTCTGTGTTAGTCTCTATCACCTCTTTCATGATTCCTAACATCCTGTTTGCTTTTTTGACCGCCTCTGCACACTGCGTGGACGTCTTCAGAGAACTATCCACAATAACTCCAAGATCTTTTTCCTGATTCATTGTAGCAAAATTAATCCCCATCATATTGTATGTATAGTTGGGGTTATTTTTTCCAATGTGCATTACTTTACATTTATCCACATTAAATTTCATTTGTCATTTTGTTGTACAATCACTTCATTTTGTGAGATCTTTTTGAAGTTCTTCACAGTCTGCTTTGGTCTTAACTATCTTGAGTAGTTTAGTATCATCTGCAAACTTTGCCAACTCACTTTTTACCCCTTTCTCCAGATCATTTATGAATAGGTTGAATAGGATTGGTCCTAGGACTGACCCTTGGGGAACACCACTAGTTATCCCTCTCCATTCTGAGAATTTACCATTTATTCCTACCCTTTGTTCCCTGTCTTTTAACCAGTTCTCAATCCATGAAAGGACCTTCCCTTTTTCCCATGTGTAGTGGGGTGGATTGCCCCACTCCCTGTGAGAATGGGCTGTGGCAGGCCAGGGCGCCTGCGCAGACAAGGCTTATTGTGAGCCAATCAGAGAGGGGCTTATTGTGAGCCAATCAGGGCCCAGTTTAGAGCCAGCCAATCAGGGCCAGGCTCAGAGGTATATAAAGGCTGCCCAGAGCAGGAGCAGTCAGTCTGTCCCAGGCCTTCGACAGGGGAAGGTCAGTCTCCAAGGGAGGAGACTAGCACCGTGGACAGCGCAGTGTTGGCCAGGCTCGGGGAGGCTAGGGGGCTTGAACCCATAGCCTGCCAGGCTGCAGGCCCTGAAGGGAAGGGCCTAGCGGGTGCAAGGGGCCGTAGGGGAAGCGGCCCAGGGAAACAGACAGCAGAAGGGGAGAGAAGGACAGCGAGGCTGACGCCAGAGGGTCCCTGGGCCGGGACCCAGAGTAGAGGGCGGGCCTGGGTCCCCCCCTTCACCCTTTGCAGTGCACCCAGCCATTGGCGGTAGGGAGCGGCCATCTTGCTACACCAGATCCCTGACAGGAGGGATTAGACTCAGAGGGCGATTGCACATAATGACTGGGGTGTGAGACTGCTGAGCACTGACCCCCCGGAAGGGGGCGCAGAAGGACTAAGGGGCACTGCCGGAGGGCAGTGGCCTCGAAGAGGACGCCGCCGAGCACGCAGCAATGCGGGTCCAGAGATAACGGAGGACAGAACGACGGACGGGACACCACCAGGAGGAGGCGCTCTACTGGAATGAGCTAATTCCCAGAGTCACCAGGAGGAGGCGCCGCTGGGGTGAGTCCCAACCCGTTACACCATGACAACTTAATTTATGTAAGCACCTTTGGTGAGGGACCTTGTCAAAGGCTTTCTGGAAATCTAAGTACACTATGTCCACTGAATCCCCCTTGTCCACATGTTTGTTGAACCCTTCAAAGATCTCTAATAGTTTAGTAAGACATGATTTCCCTTTACAGAAACCATGTTGACTTTTGCCCAACAATTTATGTTCTTCTATGTGTCTGACAATTTTATTCTTTACTATTCTTTCAACTAATTTGCCCGGTACTGACATTAGACTTACCGGTCTGTAATTGCCAGGATCACCTCTAGAGCCCTTTTTAAATATTGGCGTTACATTAGCTATCTTCCAGTCATTGGATATAGAAGCCAATTTAAAGGATTTTTAAGGTTACAAACCATAGTTAATAGTTCCACAACTTCAAATTTGAGTTCTTTCAGAGCTCTTGGGTGAATGCCATCTGGTCCCGGTGACTTGTTAATGTTAAGATTATCAATTAATTCCAAAACCTCCTCTAGTGACACTTCAATCTGTGACAGTTCCTCAGATTTGCCACCTACAAAAGCCGGCTCAGGAATCTCCCTAACATCCTCAGCCGTGAAGACTGAAGCAAAGAATCCATTTAGTTTCTCCACAATGACTATCATCTTTAAGCGCTCCTTTTGTATCTAGATCATCCAGGAGCCCCATTGATTATTTAGCAGGCATCCTGCTTCTGATGTACTTAAAAACATTTTGTTATTACCTTTGGAGTTTTTGGCTAGCCGTTCTTCAAACTCCTCTTTGGCTTTTCTTATTACATTTTTACACTTAATTTGGCAGTGTTTATGCTCCTTTCTATTTACCTCACTAGGATTTGACTTCCACTTTTTAAAAGATGCCTTTTTATCTCTCACTGCTTCTTTTACATGGTTTTTAAGCCATGGTGGCTCTTTTTTAGTTCTTTTACTGTGTTTCTTAATTTGGGGTATACATTGAAGTTGGGCCTCTATTATTGTGTCTTTAAAAAAGCATCCATGCAGCTTGCAGAGATTTCACTTTAGTCATTGTACCTTTTAGTTTCTGTTTAACTAACCCCCTCATTTTTGCATAGTTCCCCTTTTTGAAATTAAATGCCACAGTGTTGGGCTTTTGAGATGTTCTTCCCACCACAGGGATGTTAAATATTATGGTCACTATTTCCAAGCGGTCCCATTATAGTTACCTCTTGGACCAGCTCCAGTGCTCCACTCAGGACTAAACTGAGAGTTGCCTCTCCCCTTGTGGGTTACTGTACCAGCTGCTCCAAGAAGCAGTCATTTAAAGTATCGAGAAATTTTGTCTCAGCATTTCGTCCTGAGGTGACATGTTCCCAGTCAATATGGGGATAATTGAAATCCCCCAATATTATTGAGTTCTTAATTTTGATAGCCTCTCTAATTTCCCTTAGCATTTCATCATCACTGTCCTGGTAAGGTGGTCGATAATAGATCCCTGATGTTATATTCTTATTAGAACATGAAATTAGAATCTCTATGGATAGTATGTAACATGTGGATTCACTTAATATTTTTACTTCATTTGATTCTACATTTTCTTTCACATATAGTGCCACTCCCCCCTCACACACAACCTGTTCTGTCCTTCTGATATATTTTGTACCCCAGAATGATTGTGTCCCATTGATTGTTCTCAGTCCACCAGGTTTCTGTGATGCCTATTATATCAATTTCCTCCTTTATCACGAGGCACTCTAGTTCACCCATCTGATTATTTAGATTTCTAGCATTTGTGTACAAGCACTTTAAAAACTTGTCACTGTTTATTTGCCTGCCCTTTTCTGATGTGTCCGATGCTTTATGTGAATGTTCCTCGTCTGATCTGGCTCTTACATTATCCTCTTCCAACCTTTGCTCCTGACTATAACCTAGAGAATCTTTATCAATAGACTCTCCTCTAAGAGAAGTCGCTGTCCGATCCACGTGCTCCTCTGCAGCAGTCAGCTTTCCCCCATCTCCTAGTTTAAAAACTGCTCTACAACCTTTTTAATGTTAAGTGCCAGCAGTCTGGTTCCACTTTTGTTTAGATGGAGCCCATCTCTCCTGTATAGGCTCCTGCCATCCCAAAAGTTTCCCCAGTTCCTAATGAATCTAAACCCCTCCTCTCTACACTATCGTCTCAGCCATGCATTGAGACGCTGACGCTCTGCCTGCCTACCTGGCCCTACATGTGGAACTGGAAGCATTTCTGAGAATGCCACCATAGAGGTCCTGGATTTCAGTCTCTTCCCTAGCAGCCTAAATTTGGCCTCCAGGACGTCTCTCCTGCCCTTCCCTATGTCATTGGTACCTACATGTACCACAACCACCGGCTCCTCCCCAGCACTACACATAAGTCTATCCAAATGTCTCGAGAGATCCACAACCTTTGCACCAGGCAGGCAAATCACCATACAGTTCTCCCGGTCATCACAAACCCAGATATCTATGTTTCTAATGATCGAATCTCCCATTACTAACACCTGCCTTTTACTAGTGACTGGAGTTCCTTCCCCTGGAGAGGTAACCTCAGTGCGAGAGGATACCCTAACACCATCTGGAAGGAGGGTCCCAACTATGGGAAGTTTTCCCTCTGCTCTCGTTGACTGCTTTGCTTTCATGGGCCTTTCAACCTCCTCAACAGTGTAGTGGCTGTCTGACCGGAGGTGGGACAATTCTACAGTGTCCTGGAAAACCTCGTCAACATACCTCTCTGCCTCCCTTAGCTCCTCCAGTTCCGCCACCCTGGCCACCAAAGCCCGTACGCGGTCTCTGAGGGCCAGGAGCTCCTTGCACCGAATGCACATACACACCACCCACCCACAGGGCCGGTAATCAAACATGCTGCACTCAGCACAATAAACTGGATAGCCCCAACTCTGCTGCTGGGCTTCTGCCTGCATTGTCTCCTGCAACTACCTAGTTAATGAAAGCGTTTTGTTTAAATACTTTTTAAATTTTAAATGTAGTTTCGTTTACAGGTTTTAAAGAACAGCAAGTGAACCTTGCCCCCTTCCCATTCCCCTTCCAAACTACCTTGCGAAACTCCCTGTTAGCAGCCCCTGTTCGCAAACTACCCATCACAACTATATGGGCTGTTTTTCTCTCCCAAGCCAGGAGTAGGAGATCTTGGCTGAGAGGAACTTATCCAAAACTTGCTGTCATAACTATAAAGGGAAGGGTAACAACCCTCCTGTATACAATTCTGTAAAATCCCTCCTGGTCAGAGACACCAACATTCTTAACCCTTTACAGGTAGGAGGTGGCAGAAAACAAAAAAAAATTAGTTGCAGTTGTAGTAAATATCAGAAGGGGCAACCCAAACAAAACCCTATCACCGGGGGCAACCCAAGGCCCCACCTACATCCCAAGGAAAGCCCCAGACACCTTATCATCCCACTGCTGCTACCATGTCAGGGTTCCTTCCCCACTCTGAACTTTAGGGTACAGATGTGGGGACCCGCATGAAAGACCCCCAAGCTTATTTACCAGCTTAGGTTAACAGTAAGCTCCCACCACCAAGCATGTTCCAAATCTTAGGAGAGAACCACTTGGAACTCTACCTTCCCCCAAATATTTCCCAAGTCCCTAACTCCCCCGTTTCTGGGCAGATTTGAGACTAATTCCTCCCCCCTCCAAGTTCTTACACCCCTTTTCCTGGGTAGGTTGAGAGTATATCCTCACCAGGTTCTTAAAAGAAGGATTTATTAAAAGAAAAGGTAAAGTTTATCTCTGTAAAATCAGGATAGAAATGACTTTTCAGGGTAATCAGATTCAAAGAGCCCAGAGGAACCCCCTCTAGCCTTAGGGCACGTCTTCACTACCCGCCGTATCGGCGGGTAGCAATCGATTTCTCGGGGATCGATATATCGCGTCTCATCTAGACGCGATATATCGATCCCCAAACGCGCTCCTGTCGACTCCGGAACTCCACCAACCCGAACGGCGGTAGCGGAGTCGACATGGGGAGCCGCGGACATCGATCCCGCGCCATGAGGACGGTAGGTAATTCGATATAAGGTACTTCAACTTCAGCTACGTTATTCACGTAGCTGAAGTTGCGTATCTTATATCGATTTTCCCCCGTAGTGTAGACCAGCCCTTAGTTTCAAAGTTACAGCAAAACAGGGATAAACCTCCCTCTAGCAAAGGAACATTTACAAGTTGAGAAAACAAAGATAAAACTAACACGCTTTGCCTGGCTGTTACTTACAAGTTTGAAATATGAGAGACTTGTGCAGAAAGATTTGGAGAACATGGATTGATGTCCAGTCCCTCTTAATTCCAAGAGCGAACACCATCAAAACAAAGAGCATCAACAAAAGCCTCCCCCCCCCAAGATTTGAAAATATCTTGTCCCCTTATTGGTTCTTTGGGTCAGGTGTTAGCCAGGTTACCTGAGCTTCTTAACCCTTTACAGGTAAAAGGATTTTGGTGCTTCTGGCCAGGAGGGATTTTATAGAATTGTA
This sequence comes from Mauremys mutica, assembly GCF_020497125.1. NCBI lineage: Eukaryota > Metazoa > Chordata > Testudines > Geoemydidae > Mauremys > Mauremys mutica. The sequence goes on from NC_059077.1 coordinate 50,865,213, forward strand.
TAAAGGAGGGTTGTTACCCTTCCCTTTATAGTTATGACACGTCCCCCAAATCACAGAGAGTGTTGGACAGCCGGTTCCACACTGTCTGTGATTTCTTCCTAGAGCTTTAGGAGAAAACAGTTAATAAGACACATGCACCTTTAGGCATACTACTGATTAAATAAAAACTAACAATGTGTTTTACACTTTAAGAACAATTTTTAACCAGTTGATTTTGGGAAACTTTTACGGGAGAGTGCATTAGCCACTTTGTTAGTTATAACATTTGCAAAGAAGGAATGGGATGGATACACCTTTTGTTGTTTCATCTCTTTTCTCTGCTTGCTTTGTATATCATTGGGTGAATAAATAATGTTTTGTTTTGAAGGAGCATCTATTTTAGTCACTTTAATTAGCCACTAGTCACAGGGTCTCAGGGGAAGAAGGTTTATAGGTTGCAGACTCAGCTGGACTTGTTATGTTATCACATTTGCTAAACAGGTGGGCTGCAGCCTGAGACCCAGTCTAAGGAAGGTAGGCAGGAGTGGAGGGAGCAAAACCTGCCACTAGCTTGGTACACATGAAAGGAGTCATAGGGGTCTAAAGTGGAGCTCGCCCTGTAACCATGACAGATGAATTCACCACTAGAGCTAGGTAAAAAAAAAATGGACTAATGGTTTATTTGCCAACAATGCAACTTTGATTGACATGAAACTATTCACAAATTTCACAGTCCCAATTATTTTATGGCTAGAGCATTCAGCTAGGCTGTGGTAAACTTGCATTCAATTCGCTGCTCTGCCCAACATAGAGAACTTTGGTCTCTCCTTTTGCAGGAGAGTGCCCTATCCACTGGGCTATTCTGTCACTGGTCTCGCTCATATGAATGGCAATGAATAGTTATGTGGGGGAGGAAGGGTGGGGAGAGAGAATGAATGACTCTAGTCTGCTGGTTAGGGTACTCACTTAGGGCGTGGGAGACAAGTTCACGTCATTACTCTCCTGATGATTTAATTATTCATACACAATTGAAAAGCTTCAACAGGAGAGATCGAGAGAGGGATCTATGCCAGAGTACCCCATAGTCCAGTGGCAAGGCCACTCTGCTGTAATGCAGAAGACCCAAGCTCAAGTCTCTCCTCCACATCAGGCAGAGGAGGGAACTGAACCCAGTTCTCCCACTGCACATGAGGGGTGTGCCTTTTTTTTGTTTCCTAGCTGCTGGGATAAAAATTATGAGGAAGGCTACCATTTCCATCTCATCAAATCTGGTTCGGGATGATTAATTCAACCCACAATGGATTTTTTCAGTTCACTGAATTTTCTTTGTAACCTTTGGGTTTGGTTCAAGTCTAACTGAATTTTTTGTTCAGTTTTTCAAAATTGCCAGGAAACCAAAAAATCATTTATTCATCAAGCTCTATCACCACCAGCAGATCTTTCCATTGTTAATGGGTGCATTGCCTGGCCTGTCACAGGATTTAGACAAGAACACGTCACAGAATTAAAAAAAAAAATGATAGACCCTCTAATTATGATCGGTATAATATGAAGGTGTCTGGGCCCAATGCCTCTACCAGAAACTATTTCTATTGTTAACGGTATTTGTAAATTGCCTGAATAAGCAATATCCGATGATGAGGAAAATATGCTTTAGTTCCGATGCCAGGCATCTCACAGCGAGATGGGACATCTTCGTAATGGTGCTTCTTTGGGAGTCATCTCTCTCTTCTTTTCACCAATGATAATCTCTTTTGCTGCTGCCTCTGCTACTAGCCCTTTACATTGTATGTGGACTCACTTTGAAGTATCAGAGGAACAGGCAAGAGCTTTGATCCTGCTCAAGGTTCTGTGTTCCATTTATACAACTGCAAACTAAATGTGAACCCTAATTATAACAGCAAATAATTTAAAATCCTGTCAGTTCCCCAGCTGCATACTTAAGAGGGAATTAATCAAAGCAATGGCCTAAACTCGTTATTCATATTTCTATGAGGTAGGCCTTAATTACTAGTCCTGTATTAATGGCACAGGAACAACAGAAGACAATCTCAGAGACCGAACACTAGGATAATGTGATGAAAGATAGTTATTAATTGTGACATAAATATTGTCCAAAACAGGAGGCTACAAGCTGGTCCTCAGTGGAAATCAGGAGGAACAGACAAAGCTTACACTCCAGTCAGTCATTTCCCTCAGGACACGGGAGGGAGGGCACACACCCTTTTCTCTTTTCATTATTTCATTTGTTCTCAAAACTTCTCCCTAAGGCCCCAAATCCTTCTCATAATCAACCTCTAACTCCGCCCCAACAACCGTTTCTTATGTCTTCCTTCCCTCTTACCTAAATGATCAACCCCTTCCCTTCTCCTCACCCCCTAGGATTGTCCCCATTTTGACCTCACACCAGCCCAGCAATCCAGCATATTCCATAGACACCCAATTTAGCTTCACATTTAGTGTTTGCAGCTCTTGAAGTGCATTCAACTTCAAGCTATATCTCAGAATCACTGAATTCTGCTGCCTCCTGCACCTGCTGTACTAACTCACAGGCACTTATATATATATATAATGAATTGCTCTTGATTAATGTGATTCAAACACAGTTGGGCATGGATGAGAGCCCTGACCTACTTCAGTGAATAATGGTAATAATTTCTCTATAGAAATACTTGGAGTTAGTCTTTTATGATAAACAAATACTTTAATGCCAGACTCTTTCATTATATTGTTACTAACACTACAGCAACTACAGTTGTGGTGGGTGTTTTTGATACTGAGACAAGATTACATGACTCCTACCAAGCTAAATCTTGCCTTTGACATATCCCTGAGCAAGGGCTGGTGCATAAACTGCACTATCTCAGGAGTAGTCTCAGGCACCACTGCACCACAGACACACTCCTAGCTACAATTCATCCCATGCAGCCCACTTGCACTGGCTGGGGGTCAAAGCAGAAGAGCAGCAATGCAGCATGCTCCCTCCTTATACTCAGCGAGCTGGCTTTTGATGGGGGATCATCAAGCATAAAGCCCTCCTCTGTGTCCAGAGTCACAATCTAAACCGGTTTTACATGCCTGTGCAAAGGAGTGTGGATGGCCTTATTCCTCTGGTCACATAAAATAAGGGTGAAGCCAGTCCATAATGAGCATCAGCTTAACTCAAGATAGATCAGTGGTTTTCAAACTGTGGGTCACGACCTAGTACTGGGTCGCGGAATGTAAGGCACTGGGTCGCGGCGGCTCTGGTCAGCACACCGACCAGGCTGTTAAAAGTCTTGTCGGCAGTGCTGCCTGGCTAAGGCAGGCTAGTCCCTATCTGTTCCAATACTGCGCTGCACCCTGGAAGCAGCCAGCAGCAGGTCTGGCTCCTAGGCAGGGGGACCGTGGGGCTCTGTGCACTGTCCTCACCCCAAGCACCAACTCCGCACTCCCACTGGCTGAGTACCGGCCAGTGGGAGCTGGGTGGGACGGTGCCTGAGGGCAAGAGCTGTAGGGAACCGTTTGTGCGCCTCCACCTAGGAGCTGGACCTGCTGCTGGCTGCTTCCAGGAAGCCTGCCCTAGCACCCCACTGTGCTGCTGACCAGGAGCTCCACACCCCAAGCCCTTGCCCCAGCCCAGAGCCTCCTCCCACACCCTGAACCCCTCATTCCCAGCCCCACCCTGCAGCCCTCACCCCAAACCTCTGCCTCAGCCCTGAGCCACTCCCACACCCCAAACATCATCAACAATTTTCTTCAAGTGGGTCGCCAGAAAAAAAGTTTGAAAACCACTGAGATAGAGGACCTAAATGGATGGTGTTATTCCTTTTCAGAAATGGATCCAGTCTGTAGCTGGGTATGGTCCCAGCAAGAGTACCTGAAATGACATTCTTCTACTGATTGTATGAAGTCAGGCAATCTGTTAAAATGGGCGAGAGAAGAGTCTGCCTTCAAAAACTGTGCAAGCTGGAAGCCCAGTGTTAATGTCAATGTGAAATTCCAGTATAGTGAAATCAAATCCACATCCGTTAGTGCTATGCTGAATAAATTGTTTAAAATCTGTATTTTTGTGAGACACTATTCCCAGCTAATGAAATTCCAGCAAATTCCCTTTCCAGGAGTTCTCAGAAGTTGTTATATTCTCCTCGTCTCCTGCTACCAAAATTCAGTGCGGAACACGACTAGCTGACAAATACATTACACTTTTTGCCTCCCTCTCATTTGACTAGGAAGTTTTCAAAGGGAATTGCCAGCTTGACAGAACTATTATTTAATAGCCTATTTCAAATCTCGGAACAGAGCAATGTGACACAGCATTGCTATCTTACAGAGGAAATTATCAGAACTATTTGCTCTTCCGAAATTCCCTATTAAAACTCTGAGGAATTCCTGTCCTGAGGTCAATATGAGAGGATTTTGATTCAGCTATTGAAATTCTGTAGCATTGTTAATGTTTATTAATGAATAATTACTGATCTCAGGTTCAGAGAGATGAAGGTCAGTGTTTCAAATGGATGAAATATTATGAAAAGGGATTTGATATGATAGAATTGACAAACCCAATTCATGAACAACAAAGACTTTGTTACATCAGTGTAGAGTTTAATTCATGCTTTGCAACGAAGTGTTAAAATATGTTACTGTAGGCAAACTGAATGTGGATTTATATTGTGTCAGATCTCTGAATTCTTGAACTATGAATTTCTTCATTTCAGCTTGTCACTTAATAAAACTACATGAAATTCAAGATCCTGTGTCAGCATATTTAACACAATTCAAATAACTTGTGAATTTTATGAAGGTACAGTCCACTTGCTTTAGTATCTCAGCAATATCTAAATGGACTTTTGTGATGCATTTACAATATTTTTATTTAACTCTGTTGTTTGTTGCCATCCTCCCAAGCTCAGAACTTAAATTCTCAAGTCCTGAGAATGCTCATGGAAGCCAATGGAAGTTTTGCTGAAGTAAGGAATGAATAAGGACTTTAGGAATTTGATTATTTTGTTCATCTCTAGTAATATTGTAACTTTACATTAGCAGTTTCCAGCTCTAGAAAATCTGTGTGGCTTATATAAAACCTCTAGGTCCAATTCAGACTGGAAATAAGGTGCAAATTTTCAACAGTGAAAGAAATTAAGCACTGGAATAATTTATCAGGGGTTGTAGTGGATTCTCCATCACTGGCAATTTTTAAATCTAGATTGTATGCTTTTCTAAAAGAGATACTCTAGTTCAAACAGAAATTAACCCAGGGAAATCCTTTGGCTTGTATTATAAAGGAGGTTAGACTAAGTGATTGCAGTGGTCCCTTCTGGCTTGATAATCTATTATTTCTAAACTCATGCCACTGTAAAATCAAGAATGACTCCATTGAAGTCAATGGTGCGAAAGAGAATCACAAACTATAAATAAAAAAGTATAGCTTTAAATGGTAGGAAGGTGCAGGTAAGATTATATATTATAGGGGTAGATAATGGAATACTACTTGCAGAGGAGAGGACAGGAAGCAGGAGGGGAGGATGAAATGAGTTCTAATGGCAGTAATAGAAACATTCAAAAGGTTAAAATAAGAATTTAAGTAGGAATCTATTCACTTTATGAAATAAAGCAAAAACAAGAGGACATGGGCAATTAGGCTCTAACAAAGGTTATTAGCATGTGGAAGAGTGGGTCAACCAGATCAGCAGGACTAATTAGTAGATGTAGATTAAATAATTTATTTAATACTGTAAGTAGAACATTAGTGGATATACATGCAGAGATGTGTGCATCCCTGACTCAAAGTGAAGTTAATTGAGTGTATGCCTATGTTTGGTTCCTTATATCCATAAATCACTATTTCTATTTGTCTTTCATTAGCAAATATAAATTTGGATTTCATCTGCAGTGTTGCTTCAGTGCTATATGTCAAAGACCACTGCTAATTTTAAAGATTCCTGGCCTTGGAGCTTTTTTTGTTGAACATCCTCATCAATGTTATTGACAACCTGTTACTATTTCTAAACACACACCCCAAATTTCCCCTCAGCCTTCTCCCCACCCAAAGGCAGGTTAGGCATAAAGTCCTTGTGAACACCTCAGAAAAACATGTCTTTGAAGAAACTGGGTGACCTCCATTGAACTCCTGACTCCTGACCTAATCATCTCATTTAGTGAACATGTGGCTGCTTTCTTTATCCTCCAGCTACATTTTGGAAATAACTCTTTTGAGATACCAGCCAGAATCAGCTGCTCAGACAATCCAATTACCTAATCCCTTACAGGGACAGGCAAATCCTTCTGACTGTAGCCAGAGAGCAGATTGTTTGGGATATCAGACATTTTAACAATATTCTTTTTTAGATAGAGGATTAGTAGCGGGCAGGGAAACAGTGAACATAATATAGAAAGAGACTCACTTGGATGGGAATTGGACATCAAATCAGTATCAGAGGGGACAGAGCTTTATAACAAGAAGCACCAGGAAAAAATCCATTTGGCTCTATTTTAACACTTTCTCATGCCCTCAGAGTCACTTAATTCCATTTACTACCTATCTGTCCATTTTAACATTTGCTGTGCCCTGCTTCACTGCAAGCCTGGGGCAATACCTTTAAATATATATCCAGGATCATCACTGATATAATGCAACATACACCTATATACATATAGCTAAATCTGTATGTTGCAAAAGCATTTAGGTCAATGGGAGGCTTTTACATGAACATTGGCTCATGCCATCATTACTTAAGGCCTGATCTTGAGAACATGTGCTGTGTGAAAGTTTGTAGGACTGGGCCCTTAATCTGTTGAATGTTCAGATCACTAAATTTAAGAAATTAATTACTAGGGGAAACAATATATAAGGAAGACTCTTGGGAGGAAATTTGGTAAAAGAATTTGAAGGGTAAAGCACACCAAACTATAAGAATTTTGAGGAATTTTATGCAGAAATTTGTGTAATTTCTGATGTCCTTAAAAAAAAAGATCACATACATATATATATATATATAAAATTCAGCAATAAAAATGTAAGTTCTATTAATGTGCCCTTCTGGTGGAAATTAAGTTTTACCATACTGCTGACCAACTTCCTGGTATAACACAAGAATACTGAGCAAGGAGATGATACTCACATAGTTTCACAGGCAGAACTGCCAGTAAGCACACCTCTACCCCAATATAATGCTGTCCTCGGGAGCCAAAAAATCTTACTGCATTATAATGCAGTATAAACCGCGTTATATTGAACTTGCTTTGATCCACCAGAGTGTGCAGCCCCGCCCCCCCAGAGGGCTGCTTTACCGCGTTATATCCGAATTCATGTTATATCAGGGTAGAAGTGTACAATGAAAATTCTGAAGGACTGGCCCCTTAGATAAATTACATCTCAAACATGATGTTCAATGAGCATTTTTAAGGTTACAAAGTCTCACACTCAAAAGTAGGAAATGCCAGAATTAAGGTTGTATGTGCAACCTTTATTTGGTTCTCTTGTGCATGTATCTTGTAATATAGTCTTTAATTACATAGTATTTTTTCCTACAGGACCCCAGTCTCATTCTGTGAATGGGTAGTAATTTAGTATTGACTTTTATCTTCCTAATTCAGTATGCAGCCTCAGGTCTTACTAACTGTACACCATCCAAGTCATGCACTGAATACAAAATCATTAACTTTCTTGTAGGCGTTTCTATGGTGCCCTTACAATTGTATCTGAGTGTTTCACAAATATTACTATATGAATCTTTACAATACCACTGTAAGATGAGGGCATATTATGCCTGTTTTATAGATGGAAAATCTGAGGCACAAAGATTAAAGCCAAAACTGCCTAAAATGTCAACTAATTTTGGCTACAGACACACAATACACATACTTGCGCTTCCCATTCCAGTCCAGATCTCCTTCCCCAGCCAGTCCCAACCTCTTCTTTTCAGCAGGGTCCACATCTGATCTCTGTCCCAGCCTCCCGCCTAGTCCCAGTCTTTCCTCATCCCCCTCACAGCTGATTCCATGACCCAGTCTCCCGCCACTGCTCCCAGGCCCAGTTTCAATGCCCTGCCAGCTACCGGTCTTAGTCTCCTTCTTCCACCTCCATGTTCTTTATCCCCATTTACTCCTTTTATCTCCCTCCAAGGTCTGGTTCTTATCCTCAGTGTGTTAAGTCAAGCAGCTTCCACCTCTAGGCTGCCTGGGCCCAGCAAGGAGAGCATTGAGAGCACAGGAAAGACAGATTTCCTCCTACTCTCAGTTCTGGTACTTGGCACCACAGTGGCTCAAAACGGGCCAGGAAACCAATGGCAGGGAAGTCCTGTCAGCCCTTGCAGCCTGGGCTGAAGTATTCACAGTTCACATGGGCTCTTTGAAGCATGTAGCTGCCTAACTCTAACAAGTGTCTACTGAGCATGTGCAAACAGATTTCCCCCCTCAAAGCCTTATAAACATGGTCCAATTTAAGTGGTTTTTCAAGGGCAGAGAAAAAGGCACACCCCTGACATACGGTGACCTTCCTGCCCAATTTCAAGTTCCTACTCCAAAGTATGAAGGTGCTAAAGGTTCTCAATGAAATGGTTGTGTGAATTTTAACATGAAAACAATGTATTTTTCCCTAACCCCAGCTGAAACATTTTACAGCTAAAACGTCAAAAAAAAAATTCACCCTGAGGCAGACACCCAGCATGAAAAATTTCAGCCCTAATGGTTACAATTCAGCAAAGGTATAAGCAATTGAAAACTATTTCTTATAATGGAAAGCACTGGGCAGTCTCAACTATAGGCAGCCTTACCTGGGCCACCTATAATTTTTTAATATAAACTTCAGAGTGACTCTTGAGCTTATAAAACTGAGCAACTAGTCACACTCTCTGCAGCTATACCCAGTGTGGAGCAGTGCTGTTATATAATCTTTCTCAGATAGCTACTGGCAATGCAGCGCAATCCAAATATCCAGCACCCTTTCTATCCTAATCCTGAGAAGAAATGGCCAATTTCGCTGAACTGCAAGGTATTCACTAAGGAATAGTCTGGAAATACCAATTAATTTCCACTCCTGACCTAAGCAAGATATGAAGCTTTTAAAGGTAATAGGCTACTACGCAAATCTACTATACCGCCTGGCATTTTTATTTTTTATTGCACAAGCCCCTATTTCATCAAAATGGCTGTGTTCAATGTTATCTTTATAGAGCATTTTTATTTTACTTCTCTGTTCTGCTTAGAATATATGGGGAAATAATTAGCAAGAGAGCTCTAGGCACTGAAGAAGAAAATGTGCAGTTCTATTTTTAAAAAAGGAAAATTTGTTATAAATGTGTAAGGCAAGGTGAATGAAAGAGTAAGCTCCATTACAGACCCGGGGGGAGTGGAAAAGTGTGATCAGAATACACAAGTAGCTCCTATCCATTAGAAGATACTATTCAAAATGTATGAGATATAGAATAATTTTGCATATTGCACAGAATTTATTTTGCCCCCCCCAAATGACATGAGGCAATGCATTCACAACAGATACAGTAACAGAATATTGCATAGGGAATTAGAATCAGAGGGCACGTCTGAAGTCTTTCACATACAAAATCATGACGTGGTACCCAATTACACGGTATTGTTATGTCTTCTGTGCAGGGGCTCAGGAAATTTCTTATCACTGTCTTAAGAACTCATTACCACTGCAATACTATGGATAGCCTCCAACCTCGTCCCTAAAGTTCATCTGGATTTATGCTGGTGACTGAGAGAAGTCTAATGTGCATAAAAGGTTCAAACCCCTCTCTTGAATACAAGTGCTTTCTGGGAAAATTTGCTGAAATCACTACTGAAATATAAGGTGCATGGCTCTTTTGTTATTCCTCTGTGATAAACATTACAGCAGTCATAATTTGAACTTCTTAGAACTAATAAAAGCGATCACAGGGGCAATGCTATTCAACATGCTGAGCCGCCCTGACTGTGAAATTGAATTTCACAGCCACACTACATTTAATATTAATAAGGCAAATATATACTACACTACGGCATAGAAATGATTGAACTCTGATGGAAATAATAACCATAATAAGGTCTCAAATGTTTTCACTTTTGGCTCAGAATGTAGTTTTCAGTGAATCAATGAAGGGCTGCGGATACCTTAACAAAGAGCTTGCACAAAAGCCTCTCTTTTAGACTGTGATGGACCCTGTGTGGCAGCTAAGGATGCATGTGTTTATAGGTTGAAGAGAAGAGCAATTGAGGAATCTGTTCATTTGTTTTCCATTTAAGCAAAAGTGCTTTCTCATACTTCTCACACAACTATAACCCAGGGGGGAGGTGTTCATTGTTTACTCCTGAAAAATATAACAAGAGTAGGGCTCTATTGTCCCTCAGCCTATGTACATCTATACAGGTGCCTAAGTGGAAACTCATCCCCTTAAATGGCCTATCCAGACCTTGAGTTTGTATGCAGGAGTAAGGGGGTTATGTACACCTGACCTTATTCCCCTCCTCACTCAAACACACACTCACACACAAGCACCTGAGCAGGAATCTGTACATAAGTGGAACCAAGGTTTCAGCACCTGAACATGCTGGACAATGGAGAGTATAAGAATAGTTCTCCGAGTGATTGTTCACATCGATTCCCATCAGGTGTGCGTGCGCCACATGCACAGTTGTCAGAAATTTTCCCTTAGCCGCTCTCGACGGGTCGGCTGTGGAGCCCCCTGGAGTAGCACCTTCATGGCGCTGAACATATAACCCTGCCGACCTGACTCCCTTTCTATTCCTGCTTACCATCTGTGACAGCCATTGGAACTGCATTCTCTTACCTTGTAAGTGCTTTCTTTAGTTTTCTTCTTTAGTCTGTAGTTTTCTAGTCTAGATTTCAGTTAGTTTAGTTCAGTGTATAAAGTAGTTTGGGTTAGGATGTGGGCTCATCCCCTCCCTTTACTTGCATACTTTCACATAGCCATTCGGCCTGTGCACAAACGGTTCCTATCTTTTCTGGTCAACCACAAACATTATTAGTTCACGGTCCTCCCATTCGGTCTATCAATGGCTCCCCGAGTGTTCACCAAGTGCATGTCAGTCGGAGCAGCCTTCCTCTGCAGGAGGCAGGTGCAGATGTACCCCTACCTCAATGACTAGTTAATAGGGGGGCAGGTAGAGTCTCAAGGCCAATTAGTCAGATTCACTTTTGAGAGACTGGGACTCCTCCTCAGTGTGAACAAGTCAACCTTATCACCAATCCAAAGACTAGAATTCTTCAGATCAGGGCTGGATTCAGTACAGGCAAGGTCATTCCTGCCAGAGACTCGGTTCCAAGCCATAACAAACATGGTACCCAACCACTACAGCAAGGGGGGTTCCTGAATCTTCTCAGCCACTTGGCAGTCTGCACTTACGTGGTCCAACATGCCAGACTGAGGCTCAGACCCCTACAAGCATGGTTCGTGTTGGTCTACCGCCCAGGTCGCAAGAGAATGGACTCAGTGGTCACTGTGCCAGAGCAAGTACTTGAGTCTCTCCGATGGTGGCTCGACCCTCTGTCAGTGTGCAAGGGAGTCCCCTTCAACAGCCCACAGCCCTCTCTGTCCCTAGTAATGGATGTGCAAGCTCTGTGTTGGGGCACTCACCTGGGAGATCTCCCAACGCAAGGAGTATGGTCCATAACAATATCAAGGAGCTCAGAGTGGCACAATGGGCCTGCCAGACCTTCCTGTCCCAACTACAAGGCCAGTGCATGGCAGTGATGACCAACAACACCATTTCCATCATTTACATTAACAAACAGGGCGGATCCTGTTCCTCCCCCCTATGTCGGGAAGCCCTCCAGCTACAGGAGTTGTGCATGGCCCACTCCATTCACCTGGAGGCATCATATCTCCCAGGAATGCAGAACTAGCAAATCACCTCAGCAGATCGTTCCGCCACCCCAACTGGTCCATCCATCCAGATATCATACATTCCGTCTTCCAAAGGTGGGGGGGGGGGGTTCCCCAGGTAGATCTGTTTGCCACATGGAGCAACAGAAAGTGCCCAGTGTTCTGCTCCTTCTGGGACACAGCCCAGGCTTGATCTCGGATGTCTTCATGCTACCCTGGGGGGACAGTCTTATGCATACCTTTCCACCGGTCCCACTCTAACACAAGGTACTGCTCAAGAGCCACAGAGACAAGGCAGAAATAATTCTGTTGGCCACAGCATGGCCACGCCAACATTGGTACACCACACTTCTGGAGTTGTATGTGGACACCCTGATCCTGCTACCACTTTACCCAGATCTCATCACCCAGGACCACAGTCGCCTTCACCACCCAGACCTCCAGTCCCTCCATCTCACAGCATGGAAACTTCATAGTTAAACCCCATGGAGCTCCTGTTTTTGGAACCGGTAAGGCAGGTTCTCCTCAGCAGCAGGAAACCATCCACCTAGCTAAGTGGAAGAGGTTCACTTGCTGGTGTGCCCAGTATCGCACACTTCCAATCCAGGCACCTATACCACTCATCCTGGATTACCTCCTGCATCTGAAACAACAGGGCCTAGCAGGGTCATCCATCAGGGTACAACTTACTGCTATTTTGGCCTTCCACCTGTCAGAGTTTGGGAGTTCCATGTTTGCCAACCCCGGGGTAGAGCGTTTCCTCAAATGCCTGGAAAGATTATATCCACAGACTCGTTGACTGGTGCCTGCATGGGACCTCAATCTGGTCCTATCCAGGCTAATGGGATCCTCTTTCGAACCACTGGCAGCTTGCTTCCTTCTGTATTTGTTGTGGAAGGTGGCATTCCTGGTCGCCATCACACCCGCTAATCTCCAACCCACTCTACATGGTCTTCCACAAAGACAAGGTGAAACTCAGGCCTCACCCAGCCTTCCTTCCCAATGTGGTGTCCCAACTGAATATTAGCCAAGACATTTTTCTACCAGTCTTCTATCCTAAGCCTCATAACAGTGCACAAGAGCAGAAGCTTCACTCATTGAATGTCTGGCGTGCATTAGTATTCTACATCGAGTGCACTAACCCTTTCAGGAAATCGAACCAGCTGTTCTTAATGGTGGCAGACCGGATGAAAGGGCTCCTGGTCTCTTCCCAACTCATTCCTTCCTGGATCATGGACTGCATCCGCACATGCCACAAGCTGGCTAAGCTCCCAGCCCCGGCTATTATGGCACACTCCACCAGAGCACAAGCCTCATCAGCCACTTTCCTGGCCCAGATCACCATTCAGGAGATCTGCATAGCAGCAACCTGGTCATCAGTGTATACGTTCATCACTCACTATGCTATCACCGAGTATTCCAGAGATGATGCGGTATTTGGCAGAGTGGTGCTTCAGTCAGCGATTCCTTAATTCCGATCCCACCTCTGGGGTAGAGCTTGGGAGTCACCTGATTGGAATTGATGTGAACAATCAATTGAAGAAGAAAAAACAGTTACTCACCTTCTCGTAACTGTTGTTCTTTGGGATGTGTTGTTCATGTTCATTCCAATAGCCACCCTCCTTCCCCTCTGTTGGAGTAGCTGGCAAGAAGAAACTGAAGGGGGTTGGGTCGGCAGGTTATATATTGAGCGCCATGAAGGCACCACTCCAGGGGGTTCCCTAGCCAACCCGATGGGAGCTGCTAAGGGAAAACTTTCTGACAACCGTGCATGTGGCGCACACATATCTGATTGGAATGGACATGAACAACAGTTATGAGAAGGTGAGTAACTATTTTTTATTTAGTATAAGTTTAGGCTGCTGTGACATTCCAGGGGCATCCCAGGGAAGGAATTGTGGCTCAGGAACCCACAAATCCCTTCCCTCCTGTCCCCTTACTTCAAGAAGGTGATAATTTGCATTGCTGAGCCACCCCAGGAGGACCCCTATGGAAGGTACTTTGGCTCAGGGAAGAAACAATGTTCCTTACTAAGGGATGGGCTCTTGTGGCCCAATCTAGCCCATAGTGTTCATCTGATATAACTGAAATGTCAGTCACTGTGTCTGTCTGAAAGAAAGAAAGCCTGACAATGTAATCTAGTGCATTCAAAAATAAGAAGACAGATAAATATTTTTTTTAAAGTTGCTTATCAGAAATATTATGAAACTCACAGACATGCCATTTTGTTGGAAGGAATAATTAAGCAGTAATTAAGCAATAATTAAGCTCAGGGTTGACCTATCAGTAACAGTAACTTATCAGTATCTCACCCCACTTTGGTTGTTGAATTCTAATAAAATGCATCTGGGAGAAGTCTAGAGTCCCATCCAGCACAATGCTGTGGTGAATTCTGAAGAAGCAGGGTTTAAAAATTTCTCTGTTAACTTTATTTTCATATCTCCTGTTAAACTTTTTTCTATCTTGAGGCTGATTCTGCCACCCTTACTCACATTGAATACTGCAAATATTTCCAGAGTGCAATGTGACTTCTCACCATCAGGTACTGTTGTGTGAGGTAGAGCCTTTTAGCGTCTCCTATGTTCTTTGCTATTTTTTGTTTCCCCACTATAAATCCTGTCTCTGTTAATGCCTTTGTATTTTGTTCTGAACCATCTGCTGGTTTTTTTTTCTGTTCTAACCCTTTTACTCCTTTTTTCTGAATTCAGCTCTGTGCTGGGTCAGTTATCCTTTCTTATTTCAGACCCCATAGACATTTCGCATGCTTGCTGGATTTCTCTACAATGACCTTCTATACATTTTAGATTGCTCTTGTCAACTGATGTTAAAGTTTACAAAAGTTAAAATTAGAAATAAGGAAGGAAAAAGAATCAATACCACAAAATGTTGTCAAAAAATGAAGACTTTCCCCACAGATTCCATTTAACAGCTACAAATAATTCTGTTATGTATCCATCTGTACATAAATACCTACATTACAGAGCTGTTGTGAAGACTAAGTAATATTAAGTAGAAAGAATAGTAAATATGGCAGGCGACCAGCTTGGCTTAGCAGTGAAATCCTTGCTGATCTTAAACACAAAAAAGAAGCTTACAAGAAGTGGAAGCTTGAATAAATGACCAGGGAGGAGTATAAAAATATTGCTCAGGCATGCAGGAGTGAAATCAGGAAGGCCAAATCACACTTGGAGTTGCAGCTAGCAAGGGATGTTAAGAGTAACAAGAAGGGTTTCTACAGGTATGTTAGCAACAAGAAGACCGTCAAGGAAAGTGTGGGCCCCTTACTGAATAGATGTGGAAAAAGCTAACATACTCAATGGTTTTTTTTGCCTCCGTCTTCACGAACAAGGTCAGCTCCCAAACTACTGCACTGGGCACCACATTATGAGGAGGAGGTAACCAGCCCTCTGTGGAGAAAGAAGTGGTTCAGGACTATTTAGAAAATCTGGATGAGCACAAGTCCATGGGGCCAGATGCACTGCATCCGAGGATGCTAAAGGAGTTGGCGGATGTGATTGCAGAGCCATTGGCCATTATCTTTGAAAACTCCTGGTGACTGGGGGAGGTCCCGGATGACTGGAAAAAGGCTAATGTAGTGCCCACCTTTAAAAAAGGGAAGAAGGAGAATCTGGGGAACTACAGGCCAGTCAGCCTCAACTCAGTCCCTGGAAAAATCATGGAGCAAGTCCTCAAGGAATCCATTTTGAAGCACTTAGAGGAGAGGAAAGTGATCAGGAGAAGTCAGCATGGATTCACCAAAGGCAAGTCATGCCTGACTAACCTAATTGCCTTCTATGATGTAACAACAGACTTTAGCAAAGCTTTTGATACGGTCTCCCACAGTATTTTTGCCAGCAAGTTAAAAAACTATGGGTTTGATTAATGGACTATAAGGTGGATAGAAAGCTGGCTAGATCATCAGGATCAACAGGTAGTGAACAATGGCTCCATGTCTAATTTGCAGCCAGTATCAAGCGGAGTGCCCCAAGGGTCGGTCCTGGGGCCAGTTTTGTTCAATATCTTCATTAATGATCTGGAGGATGGCGTGGATTGCACCTTCAGCAAGTATGCAGATGACACTCAACTGGGTGGAGTGGTAGATATGCTGAAGGGTAAGGATATGATACAGAGGAACCTAGACAGATTAGAGGATTGGGCCAAAAGAAATCTGCCCTTGTCCTTGTTGAACCTCATCAGAGTCCTGCATATAGGACGGAAGAATCCCATGCACTGCTACAGACTAGGGACCAAGTGGCTAGGCAGCAATTCTGCAGAAAAGGACATAGGGGTTACAGTGGACGAGATGCTGGATATGAATCAACGGTGTGCCCTTGTTGCCAAGAAGGCTAAAAGCATTTTGGGCTATATAAGTAGGAGCATTGCCAGCAGATCGAGAGACGTGATCATTCCCCTATATTTGGCATTGGTGAGGCCTCATTTGGAGTACTGTGTCCAGTTTTGGGCCCCACACTACAAGAAGGATGTGGAAAAATTGGAAAGAGTCCAGTGGAGGACAACAAAAATGATTAGGGGGCTGAAGCACATGACTTATGAGGAGAGGCTGAGGGAACTGTGATTATTTAGTCTGCAGAAGAGAAGAATGAGGGGGATTTGATAGCTTCTTTCAACTACCTGAAAGGGGGTTCCAAAGAGGATGGATCTAGGCTGTTCTCAGTGGTAGCAGATGACAGAACAAGGAGTAATGGTCTCAAGTTGCAGTGGGGGAGGTTTAGGTTGGATATTAGAAAAACTTTTTCACTAGGAGGGTGTTGAAGCACTGGAATGGGTTACCTAGGGAGGTGGTAGAATCTCCTTCCTTGGAGGTTTTTGAGGTCAGGCTTGACAAAGCCCTGGCTGGGATGATTTAGTTGGGGATTGGTCCTGCTTTGAGCAGGGCGTTGGACTAGATGACCTGCTGAGGTCCCTTCCAACCCTGATATTCTATGTTTCTATGATTAGTTTATTAATCATTTTGAAGATTAAATGCATTATATCCAGTGCAAAGTATTATTATTTTCTATCCTGCATCTCTACTCTGTTAAAAATATCAAGTCTAAACCTTAAAGCTTCTTTCATTGTTATGAGGTGCCAAATGTATTTGCATATTCCATGTATATGAACATTAAGTGCCAATTGCCTACTGCCCTCAGCTTTAAAAAAAAAAGAGTAGATTGTTCAATGACAATGACTGTTCTTGGTTCAGAGTAATGATTTTGAAGAGAAAAAGGGAATGCATTTATTTCTTCATTCTAAGTAAAGAAGTAAAAGCAGGTGAACAAAGTGAAGCATGTTTATCTGTGCCATCTCTCATCTTGCTTTGAAGAAATTACTCTTTGATATTGTCAGAAACAGTTCCATAGTCAGGGAAATAAGATGTTAAGCCTTAGGGGGAGGAGAGGAAACACATTAATCTAGGATGAACATTTTGAGATACAAAGCTTCATATAGCAGGTCATCCAGCAGCAGCTGATATAGACAAACTGTTCTCGGATATAAATTGTCACAGTGCAGAGACCTCCAAGTTAAAGAGACCACTAGGAGAGACTCACACTCATGGCTGTACACTAGGAGGGGTGATATCTGTTAGAAAGCTCCTCAGAGAAGATTTTTCTAGCCGTCTTTCCGTAATCCAGTCAGAAATGCAGAAGAAATTAGTAACCGTGTTTGCATTCACTGAAGTGGTTCAAAAGAAAGTATTCACAGATATCTGAGATAAAACTAAGCACCAAGGTACTAAGCCAGAATGTGATAGAAGCTGTTCCAGAACTTTAAAGCACTTCTACAGAGAAAGGGCACAAAAATGCTGTCAAAACCAAAAAGGATTTAGCTTGAAAGTTATCCTTACAAACCAATCATATATTTTCAAAAAAAATGTTGAGACCAGAAGCTGTGTCTTGCAGAAAAGTGTAAGCTCCTTCTCATCTGAAAAGAGCCAATTTAGTTCATTGCCTACATAACCAAAACAATTCTGAAATGTCATTTCTCTAGATACAGACTAATTTAAGAACAGACAAGACACCTATTATTTGAGGATTATAAAGATACTAATCCTTCCACATAGGCTGTAATAATGGCCACTGGCCAGGGTAAAATTCACTGAATTTACACTTCTAATGGGGCTACATAGAAAAGGCCAATGTGCCTTGCATGCTGAGAGCCAAACTCCATCATGAAATGTAGAATCCAGGAAATATCATTTTATACTGCTGATAACAGGAAATAAATAAATAAATAAATAAAATCCCTAATTGTGATGTTACACCCCATATTCTTTATGGAAATATGCTTATGATATGGATATGGCATACCAGATTCTTGTAAGGTATCATCAGAGAGGTTATAATTTACTGAATGTGATTATCCAATTTGTATGCACATATCATTTCTGTATCTGAAGACAGGAATATTGACTATGTAACAATTACAACTGTGTGTGTACTTGAGAGACACCCACTAGACAAAAGGCCATCAGCTTTAATGGACCATTAGGAAAAAGATAATGAGTCTTCGAAGATGTGGATCCCCCATCTTCTGGGAGTTCCTTCCTTTGGACATTGCAAATAATTCTGGTTTCATGGTTGCTTTGACACTGCAAGGTCAGGTGATAATGTCACCTGGTAAAAAGTGCCACCTTGGACACTGCTGGTACTTTTCCACGGGAAACAAAGGCGTCCTGCCTTATGTAAATTCTATTTAAGACTGGAGAGTAAGGAAAACAGGACTCTTCTCCATTGCCTTCCTGCCCAAGAAGAAAGACTGCTGAAAGTACCTGAAGAGACAAAGGAAATTAGCTGTGGGATGGCAAGGGCTGTGTCCAGACCGAGACAGAGGAGTCTAGTCTGTAAAGAGAAATACCTGAAACTCTAAGCTACAGAAACTCTGCAACTTGCCTAAAACAACATTTAGGCCTGGTCTACACTAGGACTTTAAATCGAATTTAGCAGCGTTAATTCGAATTAACCGCTCAACCGTCCACACCAGGAAGCCATTTAATTCGACCTAGAGGGCTCTTTAGTTCGAATTCGGAACTCCACCCCGACGAGGGGAGTAGCGCTAAATTCGACATGGCTATCTCGAATTAGGCTATGTGTGGATGCAAATCGAACTTAGTAGCTCCGGGAGCTATCCCACACTGCACCACTCTGTTGACGCTCTGGACAGCAGTCCAAGCTTGGATTCTCTGACCAGCCACACAGGAAACGACCCGGGAAAATTTGAATTCCTTTTCCTGTCTGGGCACTTTGAATCTGATGTCCTGGTTGGACATCGGGGCGAGCTCAGCAGCACCTGCAACGATGCAGAGCTCTCCAGCAGAGGAGTCCATGCAATCCCAGAATAGAAAGAGGTCCCCAGCATGGACAGACCGGGAAGTCCTGGATCTGATCGCTGTGTGGGGCGATGAGTCTGTGCTTTCGGAGCTGCGCTCCAACAAATGGAATGTAAAGACCTACGAGAAGGTCTCCAAAGCCATGGCACTCAGAGGATACAGCCGGGATACAACGCAGTGCCGTGTGAAAATCAAGGACCTGAGACAAGGCTACCAAAAAGTCAGAGCGGCAAACGGACGCTCCGGAGCCCAGCCCCAGACATGCCGCTTCTACGAGGCACTGCATGCCATTCTAGGTGGGTCTGCCACCACTGCCCCACCAGTGACCGTGGACTCTGAGGATGGCATAGTGTTGACGGGCAGTTCCTCGGCGATGTTCGCCGATGGGGAAGATGAGGAAGGGTTTGTGGAGGACGACGCAGGCGACAGCGCTTACAATACCGCTTTCCCCGACAGCCAGGATCTCTTCATCACCCTCACAGAGATCCCCTACCAACACTCCCCGGCCGTTAACCCGGACTCAGAATCAGGGGAAGGATCAGTCGGTAAGTGCTATAAACATGGAAACATTTATTTTTTAAAAAACAGGAATAAAAAATGTATAAAAACTATATAAAAACTTTTCCCTATAAAACTATATAAAAAGAAGGTCCACACATATAGGGATGGAACAGAAATTCTCCTGGGACACTTCCACGAAGCTCTCGTAGAGCAGCTTGAAAAGTCTCCGCAGGAGGTTCCTGGGGAGAGGTGCCTTATTTGGTGCTCCGTGGAAGCACACTCTTCCGCGCCAGGCCATCCTAATGTACAGCGGAATCATTGCCTCCACCAGCATGGCAGCATACGGTCCTGGTCTGTGCAGGGATTCTCGCAGCATCCTCTCTCTCTCTCCGAGTGACCCGCCTCAGGGTAATCTCGTTCGGCGACTGCTGCATCTAATTAGGGCAATTAGTGTACTGTTACTATTGTGAATGCTTGACTTTTACTTTGCATAGCAATGACCTTCGTTTAACAGCCACGTGTTGGAGGCCGCAGAGGAAAAGCATACAGTGATCTTTCCCAGGCACAGCCGCGAGGGGCTGGAACAGGGTCAGACTTTATGCTTTCCAGATTGCCTTCAGCGGGAGGGCACAGCTATCCATTAACTGTTAAGCAGCCTATAGTGTAGTGCTTACCAGGCCTGGCTGCTACACGGATTCAGCTGTACCGCCCCGCTTGTCCGATCTCCTGTGCACGACCGCAGCCAATGAGAGCGTATTCCGAAATCTCGAACTTGTCCTGAGAGCTCGTGAGATTAGGTGCCCTGTATGGTCTTGTTCACAGAAACTGACTAGACTGTGTTCAGTGTTCGCAAACATGTATCTTTTCAAGGAAATCACTTCCTTTTTCCCATCACACAGCTGCGGCTCTTTCACGAACTGCCCCGGCTTCCCCCTCACAGAGGCTGGCGCAGATTAGGCGGCGAAAGAAAAAGACTAGGGACGACATGTTCTCGGAACTGATGGCCTGCTCCAGAGCCGAGGTGGCCGAGCAGAGACAGTGGAGGGAGACCTTATGTCAGCACCAGCGCTCACACAGCGAATGGGAGGACAGGTGGCGGCAGGAAGACCAGCAGGCGACTCAAACGCTGCTTGGGCTAATGAAGGAGCAAACGGACATGCTCCGGCGCCTTGTAGATGTTCTGCAGGACCGCAGGCAGGAGGAGAGAGCCCCCCTGAACTGTATCTGCAACCGCCCTCCCCCGCCACAAAGTCCTGTCCCCCCCTCACCCAAAATCACAAGAAGGAGGGGCACTAGGGGCCGTGAAAACTGTCACTCCACCCCAGCAGAGCGCTCATGTACCAAACAGCTCTCATGCCATAAATTTTGAGAAGTGCTTCCCTTCCTGGATCACCCAGTCCCAAATCCAAGTTTCATCCCCCCACTGTGTAGTTGAGTATTAAGAGTAGTTTGTTGTTATTCACTGTTTCCGTCACGTTTTCCTTGTCAGAAGACTTTGTGTGAAGGGGGGGGAGGGGTTTTTTAATTGCATAGGACAGCCTCCATTACCAGGGTACAGACTTGGGGGCAGGATCAACAGCAGGACACACACAGACTGCAGTCACTAGGCACCAGGGTCAGTCTGTGAGGTGTATGCTGCCCCGGGTCAGTCTGTGAGGTGTATGCTGCCCCAGGGTCCTAGCGCCTGCCATTCCACAAATGGCAAGGCAGGCTGCCCTTACCAAGCCCTTCCACCCTAGCCACGAGCCTCTCCGATGCCCTGAGCCCCAGCAAGAGCCCTCATCCACGGACACATACTCACCCTTCCCACACACCCCTCACCCCTTCCTACGCCCCAACCCCCAGCCCAGAGCCTGCATCCAAACTCCGTCCCAAAGACGGCACCCCTCACCCTTTCCTGCAAACCCACCCCTTCCTGCACACCCACCTGCAACCGTCCTCCCCCCAGAGACCGCTGTAGGAGCAGGAGCCTGTCATTCCTCTAGTGTAGAAGCGGTCTGTACATCAGTGCACACCGTACCCACCACAGTCTGCGTCCATGTTTCAACCCTTGAACAGGAATTCATAATTAAAGAAAACTTTGTTAATAATCAGTGTTCCATTAAATTTATTTTAAAACGTGTGTTGGAAGGGGGAAACCTGGAGAACGGGGTATGTAACCGCAGATCGAAGTCAACAGTCACTGAAACAGGCTCAGGTTCAGCTTCTCTGTAAATCAACTGGAGAGTCATAGGTTACCCTGCTCTCCGAGGAACCTAGCTTTCAAAGCCTCCCGGATGCACAGCGCTTCCCGCTGGGATCTTCTATCGGCACGGCTGTCTGGCTGAGTGTAATCAGCAGCCAGGCGATTTGCCTCAACCTCCCATCCCGCCATAAAGGTCTCCCCCTTGCTCTCACAGAGATTGTGGAGCACACAGCAAGCAGCAATAACAACGGGGGTATTTTTTTCGCTGAGGTCCGAGCGAGTCAGTAAGCTCCGCCATCTCCCCTTGAGACGTCCGAAAGCACACTCCACCACCATTCTGCACTTGCTCAGCCGGTAGTTGAAGAGTTCCTTCTCACTGTCCAAGGCGCCTGTATAGGGCTTCATGAGCCAGGGCATTAGCGGGTAGGCTGGGTCCCCGAGGATCACTGTAGGCATCTGCACATCCCCAACCGTTATTTTGTGGTCCGGGAAGAAAATACCTGCCTGGAGGCGTCTAAACAGACCAGAGTTCCTGAACACACGCGCGTCATGAACCTTGCCCGACCACCCGACGTAGATATTGGTAAAACGTCCCCTATGGTCCACCAGTGCTTGCAGCACCATAGAAAAGTAGCCCTTTCGGTTAATGTAATGGCTGGCCTGGTGGGCTGGTCCCAGGATAGGGATGTGAGTCCCATCTATAGCCCCACCGCAGTTTGGGAATCCCATCGTGGCGAAGCCATCTCTGACGACCTGGACGTTTCCTAGAGTGACTACCTTTGAGAGCAGTTGCTCAATGATTGCATGGGCTACTTGAATCACAGCAAGCCCTACGGTAGATTTGCCCACGCCAAAGTGGTTCGCTACTGACCGGTAGCTGTCTGGCGTTGCAAGTTTCCAGAGGGCTATGGCCACTCGCTTCTGCACAGTCAGGGCTGCTCGCATCCGGGTGTCCTGGCGCTTCAGGGCAGGGGACAGCAAGTCACAGAGTTCAAGGAAAGTGCCCTTACGCATCCTGAAGTTTCGCAGCCACTGTGATTCATCCCAGACCTGCAGCACTATGCGGTCCCACCAGTCCGTGCTTGTTTCCCGGGCCCAGAATCGCCATTCCACACCATGAACTTGACCCATTGCCACCATGATCTCCACTGCGTGGCGTACCCTGCTTTCTGAGAGGTCTGCGCCACTCTGTGACTTCCTGTCCTCACCGCGCTGCTGGAGCCTCCTCGCCCAATTTCTCAGCAGCTGACTGTGGAAGAGGTGGATGATAAGGTGCGAGGAGTTGACAACGGCCATAAGTGCAGCGATGATCGCAGCGGGCTCCATGCTCGCAGTGCTGTGGCGTCCGAGCTGTAACCGACCAGAGAAGGGCGCGAACAGATTTCCCGCCGGCGCTTTCAAGGAGAGAGGGCGGGAGTGACGGTTGAATGATGACAGTTACCCAAAACCACCCTCGACACATTTTTTCCCCCAGGTGGCATTGGGGGCTCTACCCAGCATTCCAATGGGCAGCGGGGACTGCGGGAACTGTGGGATAGCTTCCCACAGTGCACCGCTTCCAAAGTCGACGCTGGCCCCGTTACTGTGGACTCAGACAGTCGAATTAGTGTATTTAGTGTGGATACACAAATTCGACTTCATAAGGTCGATTCCACAAATTCGAATTAAGTAGATTCGAAATAGTCTTGTAGTGTAGACGTACCCTTAGGGTGAGAAATTACTTCCTGGAACGAGTCTCTTTAAGATCTTAAGCTTAGTATGCGTGTTTTGTTTTATTTGCTTCGTAATCAGCATTGTTCTGTTTGCTATCCCTTATAATCACTTAAAATGTGTCTTTTATAGTTAATAAACTTGTTTTGGTTATTATTAAACCAAGTTTGTGCAATTTCCAATGGGGGGTGGAGTTGTACATATCTTCCTCCACATTGAGGGAGGGGGAGAATTTATGAGCTTACTTTGTATAGGTTTCAGAGTGGTAGCCGTGTTAGTCTGTATCAGCAAAAAGACAAGTACTCCTTGTTCTTTTTACTTTGTATAGATTTCTCTACAGTGCAAGACAATGTTATTTTGGGTGTAGTTTCCAGAGGGGAGCTGTACTTGAGTGCTGGGCGATTTCCTTGCTGAGCCTCCTCATAGAGAGCTGTTGGCAGACTCTGTGTGATTCTACAGCTGGTGAGTTCTTACCTGTGTGTGTGCTGCCAGAGGCCAGACAGCCTAATTCAGCAAAACAGGGAGAGGGAGCCCAGGCTAGTGGAGCAGGCAGGCTCAGTGAAATCCCAGTACATCAGGTAGCAGCCCAGAAGGGAGGTCCAACCTGTCACACTAATGACCATCACTATGGCATTAGAAATATCTAATCATGATATTACTGCTTCAAGAACGGTATCATTTGGGGAAAAGTATGGATGGTTATTTGTATTAGAATTGTTATTTATCAGTTGTCCTTTTTTCCCCCAACTATACAATGTATCTTTTCACCTTTTGTGATTGATAGCATAGTCCTTGTTCTACAAAAGTCCAATGTCATACCTGAAGAAAAGTATTCAGAGTACAATCATAAATATCTTATGATTGTGAATGATAAATGATTACCCCTGAGCCTTGCAAATTATGAAAATGTCCTTACGTTCCTCCAAAATCACTTCCATGTTAACTCTACTCCCCTGGCATGATAAGGTTAATTATACTCCTTCCAAACAAGTACCACAAACTAGATGAAAGATGTAAAGTACAAGCATTCTTTGAAGAGAAAGAAAACACTTGCGCTTCAGAAAAAACTTCCAGTAGCTGAAAGAAATTTAAGGTTCTCTCTTTACAAGGCTTCCTTCTTTTAGGGTCTGATCCAATTCCTATTGAAGTCAATGGAAAGACTCCCATTGACTGCAGTAGGCTTAGGATCAGGCCCCTAATATAAATCTATAAACATGCATCTTTCATCAACAAGAAAAATGTTTGAGTCAGTATTATAGGGAAGGATTATTTGATTTATGCAAAACATAGAGTTCTAAATGCCAATAAAAGCTGGGAAAATAATTGTATTAAAAACACTTCCATAAGAATGTTGCAATCTATTACTTTCAGAACAATACCATCTGGTCATACCTTAAAGCAAAATGAACAGAAACTATAAATTAAAAAGCTTCCAAAGATCTCAAATTGTTTATCTAAATGTTAATTTATACCCTGAAATGGATTAAAGAATAGTTGCATTCTGTGCATAATAGGAGAAACCCCGGAGTAATTTCTTTGACCAAGCAACACATATATGAGAGGCTTTTTTTCTTTTAATTTTAAGTTTATTTCCATATAATAGCACTACATCAATAAGATTAGAAGACTGGGCCTAATCTTGTGCCCATTGAGGTCTATGACAGTTTTGATTTTGACTTCCTTAGGAACAAGATGGAGTATTTTTTGGTCACAACTTACACTGAGCTTCTGGACCACAGATTCACTGCTTTCTGTTTAAGGCCCCGATTAAGCCCATGCTTATAGAGTCAGTGGGACCAATTACAATCTTAAAGTTTAGTGTTGCCTTGTGTGACCTTGAGGCTTTCCCCCTTCCTTTGCAGCATAAACTGTGGCACATAATAGTTTTGTCTCATCTGGACTGTAATACTTTGGTCTAATTTTGGTCGTTGGGTTTAGTTGTCACAGGGCTGGCTGGTGTTGGTAGCCTGTGATATACAGGAGGTCAGACTGGACGTTCTGGTGGTCCCTTTTGAGTCAGAGAGATTGATAGGTGTGAAATCAGGAAGGCCAAATCACACTTGGAGTTGCAGCTAGCCGGAGATGTTAGGAGTAACAAGAAGGGTTTCTTCAGGTATGTTAGCAACAGGAAGAAAGTCAAGGAAAGTGTGGGCCCCTTGCTGAATGAGGGAGGGAACCTAGTGACAGAGGATGTGGAGAAAGCTAGTGTACTCAATGCTTTTTTTGCCTCTGTCTTCACAGACAAGGTCAGCTCCCAGACAGCTGCACTCTGCAGCACGGTATGGGGAGGAGGTGACCAGCTCTCTGTGGAGAAAGAAGTAGTTCGGGGCTATTTAGGAAAGCTGGATGAGCACAAGTCCATGGGGCCGGATGCGCTGCATCCGAGGGTGCTAAAGGAGTTGGCCGATGAGATTGCAGAGCCATTGGCCATTATCTTTGAAAAATCATGGCGATCGGGGGAGGTCCCGGATGACTGGAAAAAAGCTAATGTAGTGCCCATCTTTAAAAAAGGGAAGAAGGAAGATCCAGGGAACTACAGGCCAGTCAGTCTCACCTCAGTCCCTGGAAAAATCATGGAACAGGTCCTCAAGGAATCAATCCTGAACCACTTAAAGGAGGAGAAAGTGATCAGGAACAGTCAGCATGGATTCACCAAGGGCAAGTCATGCCTGACTAACCTAATTGCCTTCTATGACGAGATAACCGGCTCTGTGGATGAGGGGAAAGCAGTGGATGTACTATTTCTGGACTTTAGCAAAGCTTTTGATACAGTCTCCCACAGTATTCTTGCCAGCAAGTTAAAGAAGTATGGGCTGGATGAATGGACGGTAAGGTGGATAGAAAACTGGCTAGATGGTTGGGCTCAACGGGTAGTGATCAATGGTTCCATGTCTAGTTGGCAGCCGGTATCAAGTGGAGTGCCCCAAGGGTCGGCGCTGGGGCTGGTTTTGTTCAATATCTTCATTAACGATCTGGAGGATGGTGTGGACTGCACCCTTAGCAAGTTTGCAGATGACACTAAACTGGGAGGAGTGGTTGATACGCTGGAGGGTAGGGCTAGGATACAGAGGGACCTAGACAAATTAGAGGATTGGGCCAAAAGAAATATGATGAGGTTCAACAAGGACAAGTGCAGAGTCCTGCACTTAGGACGGAAGAATCCCATGCACTGCTACAGACTAGGGACCGAATGGCTGGGCAGCAGTTCTGCAGAAAAGGACCTAGGAGTTACGGTGGACGAAAAGCTGAATATGAGTCAACCGTGTGCCCTTGTTGCCAAGAAGGCTAATGGCATTTTGGGTTGTATAAGTAGGGGCATTTCCAGCAGATCAAGGGATGTGATCATTCCCCTCTACTCAGCACTGGTGAGGCCTCATTTGGAGTACTGTGTCCAGTTTTGGGCCCCACACTACAAGAAGGATGTGGATAAATTGGAGAGAGTCCAGCGGAGGGCAACAAAAATGATTAGGGGGCTGGAGCACATGACTTATGAGGAGAGGCTGAGGGAACTGGGATTGTTCAGTCTGCAGAAGAGAAGAATGAGGGGGGATTTGATAGCTGCTTTCAACTACCTGAAAGGGGGTTCCAAAGAGGATGGATCTAGACTGTTCTCAGTGGTAGAAGATGACAGAACAAGGAGTAATGGTCTCAAGTTGCAGAGGGGGAGGTTTAGGTTGGATATTAGGAAAAACTTTTTCACTAGTAGGGTGGTGAAGAACTGGAATGGGTTACCTAGGGAGGTGGTGGAATCTCCTTCCTTAGAGGTTTTTAAGGTCAGGCTTGACAAAGCCATGGCTGGGATGACTTAGTTGGGTTTGGTCCTGCTTTGAGCAGGAGGTTGGACTAGATGACCTCCTGAGGTCCCTTCCAACCCTGAGATTCTATGTTTCTATGATTCTATGATAGCATAGAGAGAGTCATAGAGAGCTTTGCTGGATCAGGACCTGAAGCATGACATGATATATCTAGCAATATAAACCAGAGTGGGTAATGCAAACTGCTTCCATTATATTAATTCAAATTTTAAAATGCATTTGCTTGGGTCAGATTTGTTCTCCTTGTGTATATACTTTTTGTGAACACTTAGAGTAGCTGAGTTTTACTGGCACAAATGTTTTCAATAAGTGAATTTCAACCCATATTGTGAATTCACCTGTTGGAAGGATTCGTACCAGAAACATTTGTGCACTTATCCAGACCATGGAACAGAAACAATATAACATTTTGTGTCTATGCAGCATCTAGCACAAGGAGTCCTGGTCCATAGCTTTGTCTACTTGGGGAAATTTACTGGCATTACTATACCAGTATAATTATATCACAATTGTACCAAAACAACACCTCACATGGCTACACTTACTTGGAATAATGTTTTTTTTTTCAGATTAGCTTATGTCCCACAAAGAGGCCACTTTTATTTGGCGTATCTATATGGAGATTTATACCGTTGTGACTGTAACAATATAATTATACCAGTAAATAATGCTGGTAAATTTCCCCATGCCCTGAGATTCCTAGGCACTCCCAAAATACACAAAACACTGGGCTGCTTATTTGATCACAACTAAGCAACAGTTTCAATTTGAAATATTTCAAATATTTGTGACCATTTAATCAAATACATGATTAAGAGTTTGGATAAGAGAATTTAGAGAGAGATTAGAAAGAAGACAAGGAGTCAAGAGGAAAAGAAGAGTTTGGATAAGAGAATTTAAATTGGTTTAACATGGAACCTTGCAAAAATATTCATCAATAATGAATTACTGTAATTCAAGGAACTTGTGAATTGCTTAGGGATATTCCACCAGCAGAAAAGCATCTACATTTCTCTCTCTCTCTCTCTCTCTCACACACACACACACACACACACACACACACACACACTTCATTGCAAATTATGAGCTCAGCTCCATCGAACACATGTTTTATTTGGAAGAAATATTCCAAAATACCGATGAAGGGCACAGTGTTACACTGGAGTGCAAAACAAAAAACAAAAAGCTTTCTGAAATTACACTCTTCTGTGATGCTATTTAAAAAGAAAGGTGCTCCTGGGGAAATCAAGTACACAATTTCTCAGGGTGCTCTGAAACCCGTGAAATCCCATTTAGCAGGTCTAGCAGCACTCCAAGATGCTCACTATCAGGCCTTCTTATGAGTTGAAAGCATTGTGGTTTTTCCCCCCCTTTTGATTCATATGCCTGGTAGGATTTTTTGCAATGGGACTACTTGTGCGAGTGTCTGCATGCTCTATATTGTGCACAAGCTGGCACAAGCTAGCTCTATATTGTGTAAATATATGTATGTTTATGCCCACAAACTCACAGCATACTAGTGAAAAAAAAGCATGGTTAATACAGTTGCAGAAGGTTAAATATGACTGTTTCCATTTTTAATGCAAAAATTGGAACAACTGTAACTCTGACAGATCCCAGTCATTGGCAGGTGGGATCAAACCCAGGACCTCTGGAGCTTAGTGCATGAGCCTCTACAGCATGGGCTAAAAGCCAACCGGCTGTTAGCTAAGGCTGTAGAGCAGACTCATTTAACTCTCTAAGGGGTCTCGATGCCACTAGATGAGACAGAACACCACACCCAGGTGTGTGGCTTACACAACCATGGTTTTAATAGCTTTTGACTTTAATAGCTATGTCTGCTTTTGACATTTATTTTATTTGAAAATGTGTAATAGCTGCTTATTAAGATATATTAAACAAAATTGTAATGCTGGAAGGTCCTGCTACAATGGATTCTCAGAAGGCTGGAACTTTTAAAAATGATTTAAAAATATCTTTAAACATGCTAAAGCAATTTAAATTCTCTTATCCAAACTCTTCTTTTCCTCTTGACTCCTTGTCTTCTTTCTAATCTCCATCATACTTTTGCTCTTGCACAGTTTAATCTGACACTATCTCCTTTTATTAAGCAACTTCATCTGCCTCCTTTCCTTCTTCCCACTTGTAGTCTCTTTCTTGCTTATTCTACGTCTCTGCCTACCTTTTACCCTTCTTACTTTTATTCCCCTTCTTAATTATTTATATTTCCCTCAATATCATACTATTTGAGCACCTCACACTCTTTAGTGTATTTTCCTCACACTCTTTAATATATTTTCCTGTGAGGTTGGGTATTTCCCCCATCTTACAGATGGTGAACGGCATCTCGGAGGGACTAAGTGACTTGTCCAAGGTCAGACAGGATGTCAGTGGCAGAGCAAGGACTTAAACCAGGTATCCCAAATCCTGGGCCATATTTGTACTTACAGAACCTCACCTGACATAGCTATGTCAACAAAGACCCCCAGTGGAGATATAGCATATGCGCAGAGAAGGTGGTGTTCTGCTGGCATAGCTGCCATCTGTCCAAACGACATTAGCTATGCCTACCAAGGCACTTTTCTGTCATTATATTTACATCTACACTAGAAAGTTTTGCCAGCATAGCTACTTCAGCTGGGGGTGTGACTTTTTGACACTCCTAGCTGATGTAGCTTTGTTTGTAATATAGACAAGGCCCTATACTACTGCTCTAAACCCTGTACATATCCTCCCTCTCTACCTCTCATTCATCCCTACAATTTATTTTCTGCTACCCTAGGCTCCTTGTTTCTTCTGAACATGCTACTAATGTTCCTTCACATATGCTAGAACTATTACTAAGCTTGTGTGTATTAAAGTTTTTTAATATCAAATTAGTGGATTCCTGATTAATTTGAGGTCATTAAGCTTAATCATAAGGGTAAGCCACAAATTTGTATCCTAGAACAACGTTCAGGGAGTTTCCAAACTAGACTCTGCAAGTGTGTTGTCAAATATCTTAATTATTTGTCAATCAGTTCTTCTGAAATAAGTCTAGGCATACTCAATGTTTCTAATATAAACCAAAGAACTGTCAAAAGGAGGGACCAAATAGGAGGGAAAGGCACTGATACTGAAGTTAACTAGCCCTAAATTCAAAGGCACGTACCATAGTGTCATACTTTGGAGAGCACCTTGGTTAAAATTAAACCTAGAACCATCTATAATGGCTAATATGATTAAATCATAAGATTATCTTACCTGCTGAAGTTGGCTCCTCTTCATCAGATTCTGGGCCCAAAAAAAGAAGAAAGAAAGAAAGAAGTTATAAATAGTTGAACAAACTCAAACAGCACTAATTAATAGCCATTTGATTATATTTAAATATATGTACTAAAATCCGAAACTGGAAATACAATGGCATGACATGTGTGAGTTTTTAAATAGAAAGTCTGAATCGACTACATTATCAGAATTCAGTTTTATTAGAAAACCAAGCTAAGTCAACTGAGAACTTAACATGACTTTGTGGTTTTAGAGTCTTGCATCTATATCCCCCTCCCTCTGTCCCCCATCCTCCATATATATCTCCTGTGTAAAGACTATAGGGTAAAACTCATTATTTGCTGGAAGATATCAGTCACACATTTCTGAGACCATATTAATTAATGGGAATAGTTACAGCACTGTTAAAAGAAACGTGTTGCCATGATGACCTACAGAGAGAAAAAAGACAGAATTTTTCAAAGGAATGTTCTGGAGTGGCCTCATTTGCTCCAACTCAAGATAACAGGAAGTCCATCTATATTTCATAAACATACACACAATAAAAATGGTTTTCCCTGCATCCCTCAAAAGTATTTAATCAAAGGGAAGGAAACCAACAAGTGATTAACTCACATACCCTTCTTATCCTAAGAAGTCAGTGGAGATTCAGCATACAGGTGCCACAGGGAACTCTAAGACGATAGAGAGCTCTAGAGCATGATGGGGTTTTTTGATCAGTATTCCTCAGCATTTTAAAGATAAAGTTACCTTTTTGTTTCACTGAAAAAACACAGTTTCTCCACTTTCCCTACCATAGACATCCGCTTTTTAGCTTGCTTGGAAAGCACATCTCTTTAAATGCTGGGCTGGACAGGATAAAAACACACAAAGCCTCTGGTAGCACCAATGAAGGTGGCCTGAGAACTGTGTAACATGCTTCCTCCCTCAGGCAATTGCTTCTACAACTTGACTACAGTTGACTGACAAAAAGAGAGAGACATTTCAAAATTTTTTGCAAACTTTGATCTCCTGCATGATTTATTTTTCCCTCTTCGCCTACATTAACATATATAACTTGAGGACTCCTTATTTTTAGTGAAATTTTATAGCAGACACCTTTGGGAACCTCTTTCATCACATATGAATTGCTCTGTATATAACTCTTTAATATTGTGTTCTGTATGTATTGTATATGACAATTATCCTGGACACAGCGGTTACTTCTAATTGCACTGGAGTGAAGTAGTCTTTCCGAGGGGCATCAGAATCAATCAATAGCAGCTAATGAAATATTGTGTGAGGCACCAGCCAGCTGCTTTCCTTTGATTAAACTCTTTTGAGGGGGGGCAGGTTTATTAATGGAATTCAGTATTCAGAAAGAACTGAAAAGGATAGGGAACAAGAAGCTAAACACAACACAGTAACAAATGCCTATAAAACCCCTTATACAAATAATCAGTCACCGGTGTAATGACTACTTTTGCAAATAAGCATACACAGGATTGAACTTAAATTGTATGACAGGAAGAAAATGTTTTATTATAGATGTACTGAAATTAAGGAAAAGATGGCCATGTCAATTCAGGATTTAAAGACAATAGGAGAGAAGGAGGAGGAGGAGGAAAGATGCTTTGCTCTGCTGAGACATGGCACACTGGAAGATGCTGGAATTCACTGACAGCCTCAGGTCTTGCTGCAATGCCCATTTAAGTTAATTGCAAAGCTCCTGTTGACTTTAATGGTGTAAGATCAGGCTCTAAACAAGCTTTTTGAGAAGAGAAAAAACAAACAAACTCCATATTGCTGAAAAGTTAAGTGCTGGCCCTCTTGAAATCAAGGGGAGTTTTGCCATTATCTTCAAAGGAGCCAGAATTTCACCAACTGTCATTAATATGCTCTGCTTTGCTGGGCAGCCTTTGAACCTAACAAATAGTGCTTTTGTTTGTGGTTAGACAAATCCACTGTATTTACAGATTTTCATTTTATGACTTTTTCCTCAATTTTCTATCCAGTACCAAAGAAACATTGCTTATTTTAAAAATGGAATAGATTGTATAGACTGTTAGCTCAGTGACTATGTTGTAGGAGCTCCGGAGGAAGGAAACTGACTTTTGAGCTGAAGAGTGGTGGAAACAGAAATGAGCTGATGACTTGTGCACTCAGTCAAAAGCAAACAAGTTGCAATTTCCCCAGCTACCAAGGAGTTGGAGGGAGGGCAGAAGGACTGGTGAAACATCAGCATGAACCCAGAGAGATCCAGGGCCGCCCAGAGGGGGGGGGGCAAGCGGGGCAACTTGCCCCAGGCCCCACAGGGGCCCCCACGAGAATGGCTGAGGCTCCGGCCCCAGTCCGACCCTGCCTCCGCCACGAGCCCCGGAGCCTCAGCACATCCAGCAGCGTCCCTGAACAGCACTGCAGCGTGGCTCCGGCAGGGCCCTTGAGCCCGCCCCGCTCAGAGCCACGTGGTAAGGGGGCGGGGCTGCAAGCTCCAGCTGGGCCTGAGTTCCCTCCGCTCAGCCTGGAGCTCACAGCCCCGCCCCCTGACCACGCGGCTCTGAGCGAGGAGGAGCTCAGTCCCCGCTGGAGCCACGCTGCCGCTGGCGAGGGAAGCTGCTGGATGCGCTGAGGCTCTGGGTGAGGGGGGAGCCGGGGGTAAGGGCCGGGGGGGTTGGCTAAGGGGCAGGAAGACCCAGGGACAGTCAGGGCACAGGGAGGGGGCAGAGGTTGGGGGGGCGGTCAGGGGACAGCGAACGGGGGGGGGGTTGGATTGTGGATGTTCTGAGATCTGTCAGGATTCAGTGGGGGGGTGGATAGGGGTTGGGGCAGTCAGGGGACAGGGAGGGGGCAGAGGTTGGGGGAGCGGTCAGGGGACAGGGAATGGGGAGGTTGTATTGTGGGCATTCCGGGGGGGTCTGTCAGTATTCAGTGGGTGGGGGAGTGCATAGGGGTCAGGGCAGTCAGGGGACAGGGAGCAGGGGTGGGGTCTCTGGGGGATGGTGAGGGGACAAGGAGCAGGATGGGTTGGGGATTCTGAGGGAGGTGGGCAGTTGGGGGGCAGGAAGTGGGTGGGTCGGATGGGGGCAGGGCCAGGCTGTTTGGGAGGCACAGCCTTCCCTACCCTAAAGCTCATTCAGCAGTTTGAGGCTTGCAGAAGAGCCAGGCTGTTAGCTTTTCCATTAGGGCTACCATCCCTTTTACTTCTCAAATGCCAAATTCTAGTCTATATTTAATTTCAGTGCCATAGGGAGATTGATGTCAGGGGAGGGTAGCTTCATTTAAAATTAGCCACTGGGGGAGGGATCACATGAGAAGAACAATATCTTTCCCAATCCTACGAAGGGAGACCCCCCCCCCGCATTCCCTGAGGCTCCAGAGGGGTTAATTCAGTGGTTCTCAAACTTTTATACTGGTGACCCCTTTCACATAGCAAACCTCTGAGTGTGACCCTCCTCTTATAAATTAAAAACACTTTTTAATGTATTTAACACTATTATAAATGCTGGAGGCAAAGCGGGGTTTGAGGTGGAGGCTGATGGCTCGTGGCCCCCAGTAATAACCTCGTGACCCCCTGAGGGGTCCTCAAATCCAGATTGAGAACCCCTGGGTTAATTTAATTTTAGCACCCTGTGTCCATTCACATGCATGTGCTATTTTGAGCATTTCAATTTTCACAACATAGACTCATCCCAGATTCTGGAACAAGCTCAAATGCTCAGTTTGTGGAGTATGTACATAAGCTATACTAAAGACAAACCCACAGTAACCGTCTCCAGTTTGTGAGAGACCCCATGGAGCCAGTCTCTAGGAAACAGATAAATGCATGGAGGTTAAGTCCATTAATGGCTGTTAGCCAGGACGGGTAAGGAATGGTGTCCCTAGCCTCTGTTTGTCAGAGGGTGGAGATGGATGGCAGGAGAGAGATCACTTGATCATTACCTGTTAGGTTTAATCCCTCTGGGGCACTTGGCATTGGCCATTGTCAGTAGACAGGATACTGGGCTGGATGGACCTTTGGTTTGACCCAGTATCGCTGTTATTATGTTCTAACCTAAATTAACCCAAAGTTATGGAGACAGATATGAGTCAAGGAAGCCAGCAGAGTATCAGAAACCTGAAAAAATCTCTGACTGGATGGGCTCAGGCGTTTGGTCACAAGCTGAGGTGGTTCAAAAGTTTTGGATTTTTTTAAGCAGATTTTTTTTATTGTTTCTTTAAACAATCAAACACAGCAAGCAGCAAATATTTGGCCACACACTTCTGAAATCCCAAACCATATTCAGGTGTTGGCAGACTAATTTCAGCTTTTCAGTTAAAGAAACCACAACAAATTTTGAAGGAAAGCAGACATTGTAAGTGATTTTTTTCTGCTTTTTAAAAACCCCTAGTTTTCGATCCAGAAAAAGTTTTGACGGAAAATATTTGTCCAACCCTTTTAATGAGCTTTAGTGCCTTTTAGCACTAGCTGATGCTGAGAACCAGTGATACCTTGTAAAAAGTTCTCTCAAAACTGGGCTTGTGTCGAGATGCAGAAGGTTTATTTTTCCCAGGGCTGCCCGGGGGGAGGGGGGGGCAGCAAATGGGGCAATTTGCGCCAGGCCCCACAGGGGCCCCCACAAGAATATAGTATTGTATAGTATTGCCTTTTTTTTATGGAAGGGGCCCCTGAAATTGCTTTGCCCCAGGCCCCCTGAATCCTCTGGGCGGCCCTGGAGAGATCAACAGTTAGAGCAGTAGAAACGGCAAGTGTGTCTGCAAATCCAGTAGTCTGTGCACAGGAAGGAACAGCGCCAGCATGAGAGAGAAGAGGAGCAGGAATATCAATATCAGCTCAAGATGAAGAAACTGCATCAGCAGGACCAGCTTCAACAATATCTGCTTGAGCTGGAGAAACCGCACCAGCCAAATGATAGAATGGTAGGTGGAGCCAGTGCTGGGGCGGTGGTGGCCAGATTCTAAATTACTTCCTCACATTAGGGAGAGAGATGACATGGACATGTTTTAAATGCTTTTGAAATGGGATGTGAATTGAATAAGGTGGAGAAAGAGGACGTGGTACGGAATGTGGATCTACAGGTGCTCCGGGGCTGGAGCACACACAGGGAAAAAATGGTGGGTGTGGAGTACCCACCACCAGCCCCCTATCAGTGCCCCCCTCAGCACCTCCTGCCTGCCAGCTGTTTCACAGCATGCAGGAGGCTTGGGTGGGGGGAGGAGTGAGTATGCGGTGTGCTCAGGGGAGGGGGAAGAACTGGGCAGGAAGAGGCAGGGCAGGGATGGAGCAGGGGCGAGAAGAGGTAGGGCGGGGCCTTGGGAAAACAGGTGGAGTGAGTGAGGGGTCTGGGGCAGAGCCAGGAGTCAAGCACCCCCTGACACTTTGGAAAGTCAGCACCTGTGTCTGGCTCCACTACTGTCAGGGACAAAAGGCTTGGACATTTTTCACCCTTATCAACAGTGGTGGACAGATGATGAGCTGTGTAAACCAGCTTTGTTGTAAAAGTTTAAACTGACCCCTAAAACATATAGCAAAAGGTTTTGGCCATGTTCTGTAAGTTGCCGGGGGGCCATTTTGCCTGGGATTGCCCACTTTATCCTCTGAAGCCCAGTGCAGTGATGGAAAGGCCAGCTGCTCCCAACCTCACAGAGTTACCTGGGTGACTTATTCTCCAGAGGGAGAGAGTCACACCGCTAGTCCTCCGATAGCATATAAATGATCATGGTGAGCCATTCACATTTCTAAACCACTGCCCACATGGCATGCTGCACCCTCCTGAGTGCAAATACATTGGATCGCCAGTGGGAGCAGAAGGTGATAGTCAATGGGGAGACATTCACTGGATGAAACTATTGGGACTGCTAAAACCTCTAGTTAAACCCCATGTCATGAAGTCCCATCCAATGCTACCAAGATGTGAAAATGGATTGAAGTTCCTGGTGTCAAAGCCTTCACTCTACCTACAGCCCAGATTTCTACCCAGGAGTGGTACTGATTTTAGGTCAATTGTCACATATTTCCGAAAAACAAAGAATATGGACTGATATTATGGCTTTGATGCAGAAGAAGTGAATCAGACCCACTCAGTTAACTCCAGAGTGGGAAGAGACTCTGTTAGCCAAAATTCAAATAGGGAAGCTGAGAGGGAGAAAGGGGGTGGATCCTTCTCACTAGTTTCCAAGGGGAATCGAGACACCTTCCCTGGGTATGCAAATGCCTGAGAAGGGAGGAGTGAGGAGAACTACAGCCAGGAATGAAAGGAAACTTCTTCCCACAGTCTCTGACTGCCTGATGGTCTGTGAAAAAGAATCCCGAGCCAGTGGGAAAGGGAATTCTGCTCACCTTGCCTCAGTGTGTGGGAAACAATACTCCTCCTCCTCCCCAGAGAGAAGCTGAGGTTAGGCTAGGTCCTGAGCACTGAGAAGGTGGGCAGAAAAAGGAATGTGGCTATGGGAGAAGTTTGAAGACTCTCCCTTGCCATCCAGAGAGGCACCACCTCCTGGAGAGGCTCATTTATCCTAGTTCAACCTGGATTCTCCAGAGGCCAAAAGACAAAGAAAGGACCTTGGACAAACAGCCTGAGTTTAAACTGACTCACGGCCTGCTTTTTGATCCACAAACAGACAGGGCCTTCTGTCCAAAGGAGAGCCAATCCTTAGGGAACAGTTGGAAGAACTGACACCAATCAGAACCCTTGTGGCGACTGAGGGAGGGAGGTGATCTATGGTAAGCTTATTAGCATGCATGTAGGTTCTTTATTGTTTTAATATGTTTTCTGTGTAATGCTTGTACCTTACAAATAAACACGCTTCTTTAGAAAGAGCGGTATGGTAACTTAACTGTGAGCAATTGTGCTGTTTAGAGCCTCTGAAGAGAAGGCAAAGCAGGCCTGCGTAGGCAGTCTGACTTGCTGGGGAATTCAATGTAGGCCAGGATCTGTTCAGCCTAGAAAAACCCTGGCCAGGAGAGAGAAAGACACGTCTTTGTCCAGGAGAGGTGAGGGCTAGGGAGTCAGAAGCTTAATACGGAGGGGGAATACAGATGCAGTTGCCCCTAACTGTGACAGAGATAACTAAAACTATACTTGTCTGTTCTAAAGGATGATTACCATAACTCTTGAAAAGCTAGAACAACTCACTGAATATAATTAGAAGGCAAGATCTTGGCCAACATGATATTAACCAGTAGAGAAGTCACTGCTCAAATTTAACTGATTTTCCCCTTTGCAGTCCAAACAGAACTCCCTAATATTCCAGGGCAGAAATATGCACATTTAGAATTGCTTTCATGAAAAAGGCAAAGACCTAATTTTAGCAGTCATTACTGTATTTCTAAAATCCTGAACTGGAAATATGTATTAAAAATTAAATATGAATAAATTCAATATGAAATTCCACAGCCTTATGCACACAGTGATTTCTTTATCAAGTGAGACACACAGCTTAAATTATCCTGCTGTCCATGACAGGATTTCTATTATCACTGATAGCTTGAAAGGCCACATCTGAAAAACAAACTGCTTTTAATAAGCCATCGGACTCTTTCCTTTAAAAAAAAAAAGTTTGAAGCAAGACTCTGTATAACACATGACTGGAAACTTCCCCTCCTGTGTAATTGTGGTATAATAAAATATGGACTGTCCTTGTAATGGACAAGCTTTCACACCATGTATGTACGTAAGAGATGCACCAAAAGGAGGATAGGTATTTCAAAATTTGGACACCCTTTTTAGTGTACTCAGAGCTGGAGGGCTCCCCAGACAGCAGGCCAGAATCTTTAGCCAGGTTCTGTGACTATTAACCTGATCCTGAATAAGTAATGTACAATATAGTATGTAAATGTTGTATTGCAATTTTGCCTTAATAAAAAGTGTTTAAAAAAAAGAATACGCTGTACATTGTTCATCCCAACTCAAACACGTCAGCTCTCCACTTGCCATTAAATTATTGATAATAAATAAACCATCACCACCACAACACTATTCCTGTGATTAGCAGCAATTTCAATCCTAAAGTTATTTAAAAAACAAAAAACAAAAAAAACTATACGAGTTTCATCCATGATAATTAGCAGTAAATTTCCCAATTATCTTATTTCAGAGATGAGGAAGGAGGAAAAACAAAAAAATAAACGAACCACATTACTTCGCACAAAATCTGCTGTTCATTATGCCTGGCAGTAGTTTGGCATGATCAGTCAAATCGTTCTCCCACTGATTTCAAAAGGGGTGGGAGGGATCAGGAATGGGCCTACATGGGGTAGCTTGTAAGACATGGATATCTCCACCAGTATGTCAAAGAAGTCTGTATAAAGTGGTGGCATGATAATGATCTTGAAGTATTTGGAGACGTAAAACACCAAAACTGAAACAGTTTGCAACTTTTAAAATGTTTTACAATTTTTTTCCCCTTTCTACAGTGGAGCATTAACAAAATATATGATATCATATGGCAGCACAAAGATTTTATTGCTGTACACTTAGAACAAATTTGATGCACATTTGTGATTACTTGTATAACTCACTCATGTTTTGGTCATAAGTGAGTAATACTATCATCCTCAATATATGCTAATAAAACACAGACGCAATCACAGAAGAAATAGATTTGAACAGAGGGTCCAGTAATGCGAATTGTTTAGGGTATATCATATTACTGGTATGAGAGCGGCTATGAAAATGCAATGATGCTATGTTAGCATGGGAGTGACTATAATAATACCTGTGTTAAGCCTCAGCGTTCGACCATTATACAGGTAGATGTTTTCAGAAGTGCAAGCAAATCCAGTCTGAGCTTTGAGGTGTAGTAAATTTGAAGTCTATTAAGGGGGCAGTTCACTGGTGGCTTAAATTAGCTTTGTTTCGAAGAAAGTGGTCATCAAGGATTAGGGTGACCAGATGTCCCGATTTTATAGGGACAGTCACAATTTTTGGGTCTTTTTTCTTACATAGGCTCCTATTACCCCCCATCCCATCCAGATTTTTCACACTTGCTGTCTGGTCACCCTATCAAGGATTAATGCTAGATCTAGTTGCCTTCAACACTTTTTATTAATATTTGTAAGAAAATGTAATGGGTGCATGATTTGGAAGAACTGATAACAATAAAAACAGTGAACTATCTACAGGGTATTATTTCATACTTAAAAGCCTAAATATTTAGAGTTTTGTAAAATGCATCAAACCAAGACTAATCAACATCAACACCCCATAGTATGCAACAGTTTCTGGATTTAACTTCAATTTCAAATGAAAGAAAATGTGAAAGTTTCCTTTTCTTTTTTGCACTAAAATTTAACACTGACAAGTAGTTCTGAAAAACTGCAGCCATACAATTATTAAAATCATATCTGGGAAATGACGAAAAACATAATGCAATTATTTCAAGAAGGTTAACGTTCAAAGTGCTGTTTAGATATGTTCATGGCATTGCTTGAAGTAAAAATCAATAGGATAATTGACTTTTGGCATATTACAGTTGTTAATGGACACAAGAAGATTGCCTATCTTGATGTTACTAGATCTGTCAACAGCACTCAATATACCATTGACCATCAAGTTTTGTTCCCTTGCATAGTGTGTTTGCCGGTGTGGTCATATATTTTTTCCCTCTTACTTAAGAACTCTGATATGAAGGGGAGGAGGGTGGAGAGAAGTATCACAAAGATCCATTTTTTCACGCCTCCTGTTCAATGTGCATACATTATATTGAGTTATATTGTTGGAATGAGCAATGAAGGCCATCACTATGGTGTTACTACTCTGCTGTGCATCTCTTTTTTGTCAAAAACAGACTCTTCTCTGCAGCGAAGCGGCTGAAACACAGCCTAGATAAGACAGAAATGATGCCAGTTGCTCAAGGATGCTTTCATCTTCTATTGGAAATGTAGACTCACTCTATTCCAATATAGTATGTAATGTTAGGGTAACAGTGGGTCCTTCAATGCTCATGATTTTTCAAGTAGTGGCATTGCCCCTTTCCAGCTACAGCTAGCCAAGTTGTTGCTGTCAGCTGTCCATAGCTTTCTAGAACTGGTGGCAAGATGTTCCACAGACTGGTGCATTCAAGAGAGAACAAGTTCTCTCTCTTTTCCTTCCTCTTTGCCATTATATTTCAAGACACAAATGACTGACAAAAGGCTAGCCTCAACTTCCAGGAAATTAATTAGCAAAATCTTCATTAAAATATATAGGAAATTTCCACACTAAAAATTCCTTTTTGTTTCTTCTTATGAATGTCTTGGGCATCAGTGTTATGATGATTATTAGGATGTCTACTGTTTGCTTTTAAAAACAAAATCTAATGTAAGAAATACCAAGGGGAGTGGCAAATTATCATCTCTTTGAATCTTTAAGTGGAGGCTGGATGTTTGAGAGAGATACTCTAGTTCAACCACACGTTACTGGCCTTTACAGGGTTCACATATGTAGTAGGAGAGAATAACTCTGCCCACTGCATGACTTACTAAGTGAAATTCTATATCCTATATTTTACAGATCAGATTAGATGATCGTACTCATGTTTCCTGCCCTTAAAAATCAATGAATCTGTTGGAATAGTATCAATATTATACATTTTCATAAGCATTCCATTAATTTAGCATTCCCCATGTTTTTATATTATTGTGTTTAATATCCTTGTTTTATTTCTATGTCTGTTACTGTAACATCTTCAAGGGTTGTTTTTTGTTGTTGTTGTTCTTGTTGACTGGGAATTAAGATGAACAACAACAAAATACAGCTAACTGAATGAGTCAACCCAGTGCCTACTGAAGAAATCATACACCTGACTAATATCAGAGGGGTAGCCATGTTAGTCTGGATCTGTAAAAGCAGCAAAGAGTCTTGTGGCACCTTATAGACTAACAGACGTTTTGGAGCATGAGCTTTCGTGGGTGAATACCCACTTCGTCGGATGCATGTTATGTCATGCATCCGATGAAGTGGGTATTCACCCACGAAAGCTCATGCTCCAAAACGTCTGTTAGTCTATAAGGTGCCACAAGACTCTTTGCTGCTTATACACCTGACTGTTTGCAAGATAAAAACTGTAGTGATTTGTTTTTAAAATAAATCATCTGGTACGCATAGCCATTCAATGAAATTCTGCCAACATCACAACAGGCTGACTTTAGAGCACAAATTTTGAAACTAGTGGCTGTCTGTCATGGCTGAAACATCACATAACTATATAAACATACTCCCATGTGTAGTGTGTGAAGATACAATCAAGGATTAAAAATATAAAGAAAAAAATAACAAAATATACTAATATAAAACCTAATGTACTTCAAATGATCATTAATATTAATTACTACGAGCACAGGTCTATAAATTATAGAGCAAAGTCTTCACGCCTCTCATATTTTATAAAACTTGCTCTAACATACCAATAAAGAACCTTTTAAGTTAAATACTTATATTTTATAGCCTTTTTTAACTGAGTAGGCACCTGCTAACATCTGTTATAGTTAACAATGCAAAACTCAGTCCATTATAGCCCCATCTTTACACAAAGATACATGTCTACAACATGGTGCAGCTTATCAGTGGTAAATGGCAGACACCAACAAACACTCATCAGGGACAAACAAGGTCACCTACTAACAACAGAAAAAGAACAAGGAATGTGCTGGACAGAGCCTTTCAAAGAATTGCTGAACAGGGAGCCACCTAAAGAGGAAGCAAATATCCAGGAGGCAGAAGAAGATCTTGATATCAACACAGACACCCCATTTAAGGAAGAGATCATTCAAGCCATCAAATCCTTAAAAAATGGGAAAGCTCCTGGCAAGGATAACTTGAATGCAGAATTGTTAAAGGTAAATCCTGAGTTAGCAGCATCTATCCTGGCCCCTCTATTTATATCAGTCTATCAAAGGGGAAAAGTGCCAGATGAGTGCACCAATGGGGTTATAGTGAAGATACCAAAGAAAGGAACTCTCAGTGATTGTAATAACTGGCATGGTATCACACTTTTTCTGTGCCAAGCAAAGTATTGTGCAAGATCATAGTCCAGCATATATCAGAGGCAGTTGATAGCGTTCTCAGAAAAGAGCAAGCCAGTTTTCGGAAAGGGCGTGGATGTACAGACCAGGTCTTCACGCTACGAAACATAATAGAAGCAAACTTAGAATGGCATCAAACTCTACATAAATTTCATAGACTTTGAGAAAGCTTTTGATAGCATTGACAGGTCCAGCCAGCCTATGGTGCATTCTGCAGGCATATGGAATCCTTCTCTGTATAATCAACATAATCTAAAGCTTTTATTTCTTCTTTACATGCAGTGCTGATCACAGTGAGCTTAGTTTTGAAGTCAAAACTGGAGTTTGTCAGGGATGTGTCATGTCTGCAATCATCTTCAACATTGCCGTTGACTGGATAATGCAGCATACAACAGAAGACATGCCAAGAGGCATTAAATGGATACCCTTCTGATCCTTTGAAGACCTGGACTTTGCAAATGATTTCAGTCTCCTATCACATATCCAACACCATATACAAG
Source organism: Mauremys mutica (assembly GCF_020497125.1). NCBI lineage: Eukaryota > Metazoa > Chordata > Testudines > Geoemydidae > Mauremys > Mauremys mutica. The sequence continues at coordinate 50,908,302 of NC_059077.1, forward strand.
AAAAAACAACTTGACTCATCAAATTCAGCCAGCAAATTGGACTGAAATTCAACCACAATAAGACAGATATCATAACCTTTAATATTGCCTCACCATCACCAGTATGGATGGAGATTATGGTCTCACCAATGTAGAAACATTCACATACTTGGGCAGCACCATCAGCCAGGATGGTGGAACAAGCCAGGACATCTGTAACAAAATCAGTATAGCCAGGAACACCTTCAGGAGCTTAAATACAGTCTGGAAATCATCAAAATACAACACCAAAACCAAACTCAAGATTTATCAGAGCTGCGTACTTTCAACATTACTTTATAGTGCAGAATGCTGGGGAATGAGAAAGTATGACATGTTCAAACTCTCTTTCCATACAACCTGCCTCAGAAAAATCCTCCATATCTTTTGGCCCAGAACAATCTCAAATGAAGATCTACTGACACAGTGAAGCCAAGAAGATATCAGCACCATCATTTCCAGTAGGCGTTGGAGATGGATCGCTCATGTGCTTCGAATGGAAACTCATTCCATCACCAGAGTAGTAATGCTGCACACCTGAAGGCAAGTGAAAATGAGGCCGCCTGAAAACAACAAGCGAAGAGCTGTGGAAGCCAAGCTGAAAAACCTTGGGCACAGCTGGAGAAACTACTGAAAGACTTGTCATAAACAAACAGGAGTGAAGGAGCTTCATCACTGCCCTAAATGCCAGAGGCATAATGGGAACATGATGAGGATGATTTACACACAAAGGCCCTCTCACCTTCAAGGCTGAAATTTTCCATGTATGATTTTTTGTTTGCTTGTTTATTTGTATGGTTTGAGGAAAATTTGATCAAAATACTTTCAGACATTTGTATGTGCCTGGAAAATAAAAAAAAGCACAATACTCCCCATTGTAAAAACATCCTGCTTTTATTCTACAGTCATTTCCACCAACCCCACCAGTAAGACAACAAAATCAGCTGAATGTGTAATGTGAAAGTTGGAATCGGTGGCTATACAATTAGTTTTCATTGAGTCTAGTGCCTTTGGTTTGGGGCAAAACATTACTTATAGTTGGATGGGATGTGAGAAAAAAATCATTGTGGGCTGAATACAGTATGCTTACACAGCAATAGCCCACCTGCACTAGCTTGAATCCAGCTAGTGCAGGAAATGACAGCAACAAACATAGATCAGCACAGTATTCAGATTGGGCTAACAAACAAACAGAGTATGTACCCAGGGTCCATGCTAGGCTTGCACTGCATGCGCCGAATACATTAGTAGTTTTCAGTGGTTCAGAGTCAAGCTGGATGGGCGTATCAAGTGGGGTCCCACAGGGATCAGTTCTGGGTCCAGTTCTGTTCAATATCTTCATCAATGATTTAGATAGGAGAGTATACTTATAAAATGTGCAGACTTGGTGGGAAGAGTTGCAAGTGCTTTGGAGGATAGAATTAAAATTCAAAGTTATCTGGACAAACTGGAGAAATGGTCTGAATTAAATACAATGAAATTCAATACGGGCAAATGCAAAGTATTCCACTTAGGAAGGAACAGTGAGTTGCACACATACAAAATGGGAAATGACTGCCTACGGAAGGAGTACTTCAGAAAGGGATCTGGGGGTCACAGTGGATCACAAGCTAAATATGAGTTAACAGTGTAACACTGTTGCAAAAAAACAAAACAAAAAACAAACAAAAAAAAGAAAATATAATTCTTGGCTGCATTATCAAGAGTATTGTGAACAAGACACAGGAAATAATTTTCCTGCTCTACTCCATCCTGACTTAGCCTCAACTGGATTATTGTGTCCAGGTTTGGGTGCCACATTTCAGGAAAGACATGACCAAAACTGGAGAAAGTCCAGAGAAGAGCAACAAAAATGTACTGAAACATAACTACGAATGTTGAAGGCAACAGACACAAAATGGACACTTTCCAGTAATGCTGACATTAACACAAACTTAATGATTATAAAAGAAGATGATACATAATTAGAAGTCTGAGTCTTCAGGGTACTGAATGCATCTTGAGCTGAGACTTCCTTGTGCCTCCCAGAACTGCCAAACATTTCACCAAGATTGATCCTTAAAATACTACCAAAAATTTTAAGATTCTCTCAGTATCAACACAATTATATAAAGTTATTAAATCTTGAGGTCTCAGGCATTACTTATGAGAAAATAAAGTGAATATAAAAAAAAATGTAAATTATCTGAATGAAGTCACTAGAAGTCTAAAGTTTATCAGCTTCTCTGACTTAACCTTTGTAAAGAGCACTTTGAACATAAGTACCAGTCAGCATTCCAGTACTTCTCTGTACTTCCAGTACTCCCAGTGCTTCTCAATTTTGATCTGTGAAGAAGCCAGATTTATTGATTATAAAATATGTTTTGTTAGGGGTTGTTGTTTTTCGTATCAAAGTATTTGGATTTCAAGACTATACTGGTCTTTAGTTTTCTAGACCAAGTTTATTCACATTTCATATATCATATTTTAGTAATTTAGGGCTAGATTTTCAAAAGGGCTCAACCCTCAACAGCTCCCAATGAGGTCAACAGGAATGGTTAGGTGCTGAGCACTTCTGAAAATCTGGTCCTTAATTCTTTCTGGCCTTCCCCCTCCCACACCAAAACACTGACAGCTAAGCCTTCCTTTAACTTACTCCATTTGAAGTAATGACTGACAAGCTCTAAAGCACTTATACACCTAAATCTCCATTCTGCAACACTGATTTTCTAATGTGCTGGGGGGGGAGGGGCTCGACCCCTGTCTGTGCCCCAGGATCTACCCCCCCACACACACACCTTCCCCACAAGACCCCAACCGCCTCTTCCTGTATTCACTTCATCCCCATCCTGCCTCTTCCCACCCGGTTCTGCCCCCCTCCCCTGAGTGCATCCCACCCTCGCGCCTCTCCTCCCCCCAGTGCCTTCTGCACACCATGGAACAGCTGATCACAGCAGGTGAGAGGTGCTGAGGGTAGGGGGGGGAGTTGATTGGGGGCTGCTGGTGGGTGCTCAGCACTCATTTTTTCCCAGTGGGTGCTCCAGCCCCGGAGCACCCATGGAGTTGGCTCCTATGCACCATTGAGATTTTCTAGGCTGACCTCATATATAACACAGGCCATAGAATCTCCTTGAATTAATTTCTGTTTGATTTGAGAATATCTTTTAGAAAAAAAGAACACACAATACCCTTGATCCTCATTCATAGCTCCCATTCTATGGCTCCATATCTATGGACATTCCATTATCAACAGAGAACAACAGATGGTGATTAGATAGCTCTTATGGTAATACAAAGTTTGCCCTTAGGACATCAAGTTGTTTACTGTTCTCAATTCAATGTATACTACAGATTATTGGGAATAGTCTTAACATTTGACCCGTAAGGAGACACTTTGGACTTGGTACTTCTGAAACAAACTGCCCAATTGGAGGGCCAATGGCTAGGCCCAGGGACACTTGCTTAGTGGTTTGAGCATTAGCCTGCTAAACCCAGGGTTGTGAGCCCAGTCCTTCAGGGGGCCACTTAGGGATCTGGGGCAAAATCAGTACTTGGTCCTGCTAGTGAAGGCAGGGGACTGGACTCAATGACCTTTCAAGGTCCCTTCCAGTTCTAGGAGATAGGATATCTCCATTAAATTAATTAATTGACAGCAAGAATTGACTTCTATGCTTAACCAACTCTTTCCTCTATCCATGGGTGAAGTCACAGATGATGGTATCATTGCTATCAGCTCTAAACTACAGAAGATGTGTATTTTATGGTACCTATTTTCCCACACTAACACTAATATATTAAACTACACTTAGCAACTGCTCAATGATTGCAGTGACATCAGTGCCAAAACTGCTGTTGACACAGTCTCCATCTGCAAGGCCCTAGGAAATTTTATCAAGAAGGCAGCATGTGAACTTTGCCTCCTGAAATCCAGGAAGCACAGAGCACTTTGTTCTGCCATCTCCCTTGCTTTCATTACAAGCCCAAATTAAAAAAAAAAAAAAGGTTAATTTTAGAGGATCCGATCTTTCTTGTTGCCACTCTTTATGTCAGCTCCTCAGAGATAAACTAAATACTCTGTAACCTCAACACGTTACTTTATTTTTTAAGATTTTATTTTAATGTTAAAATTTTTTTAACATTTGTGTGACAGTTATTCATCTAATTCTTACCAGTGTAAATATGGAATAACTTCATTGACTTCAGTGGAGGGAGAGAAAGAGCAATTCTTACACTGTTTTGGCAAAATACATTTAAAATTTGTTTCTTCAAAAGATTTTTCTCACTAGAAATTGTATGGTACCTTAACTGAGCAAAAAATATTTTCCATAAAGGAATTTGTTTAATTTAAAATTTAATATTCTAACAATATATTTTAAGAATCTATGTTAATTACTATGTACATACAGTATTCAGGAAAAGCATAATACAGCTAAGGCCTGGTCTACACTAAGAAGGGGGTTCGAATTAGGGTACGCAAATTCAGCTACGTGAATAGCGTAGCTGAATTCGAAGTACCCTAATTCGAACAACTCACCCGTCCAGACGCGGCGGGGTCGAACTCCGCGACTCCCCCGTCCACTCCGCCAACTCCTTCTGCCGAGGTGGAGTACCGGAGTCAACCGCGGCGCTTCCGGAGTTCGAACTATCGCGTCTAGATCAGACGCGATAGTTCGAACTCCAAAAAGTCGAACTCTCCGCGTCGAACCGGCAGGTAAGTGTAGACGTACCCTAAGACTCTTATGACTAAATAGAAGATGTATTCAAGAAACCAAAATGAAAAATTATGGTTATAAATATTCATTGGAGGGGAGATTCTTCCATCTCTTAAATATCCCATGCTTTAAACTAGTGGATTTTAGTTATACTTTTGAATTTAAAAGAACTATACGGCTAGCTTATGTACTATATGTACCATGCGTATGTGTGTGAGAATGTCGAGAGAGAGAGAGAGAGAGAGAGAGAGAGATACACAAATCACACAAGTGCATCTTTGATTTACACACACTTACAAATATATACACACAGACAAATTGAATTCATAAACACACATATATGTCCGAAAAAGATATGCATACCCATATGTATAGAGTGCTGAAGGGAAATTTCTACATGTTACATATCATATGGTAAAGCTAAAATGAAACATCCAGTATTTGATTTAGTCTTTTTCACTTGTATGCCTTTTTATTGATTCTGTGCCATGCCCTAGGGTCTTTGTATAAAAAGTACTTTATACATGCGAAAATGATTGACTGAATTGATTGTTATCTCCCAGTGACCTGCAACAAATCAATGAAATATACATTTCTATTGTGTGCTTCTTATATCTTATCTCAGTAACAAATTTTCATATGATCTCATTTAACACCAGTAGAAGGTTAGAGGCCAGTTCAGATCTGGAATAATATGGATGCAACGCTACTGAAATCAGCAGAACTGTAACTAAAAGCTGGCCAGAAAATGGAAATCTCTTCCAACAAGATATTTTGCTTGTTTGAAAAAATTTTCCCACCCCAAATTGGGACAAAACTTCAACATCATGAATTTTCCCCCAAAATGGAATTATTTCTGGAATCCCTTTTTGGGAGAACCAAAATGGATTTTTTGGCTTGCCTGCTGCCTGCCTGGGAAGGCTCTTGTCAATTTCATTTTCTTCTTGCAATCAAAAAGTGCAATTAACAAGAGCTTTCCTGGTTAGCAGACATTTATTCTCCACCAAAAATATCTTTTTTTTCTTTTTCGGGGGGGGGGGGAGGAGGGGGAGAGAATTAAAGTTTTCCAAAGGAAAATTTCTATTTTGTGTAAAGGGAACTTTGTCAGATTTTTCTGATGGAAAATTCTTGATCAGCTCTAGCTGTAACCACTTAGATCAGATCTGAATTTGGGCTAATGAATCCCAGATAATTCCTTTGTAACTGGGGTCAAGATTTCACAGCAGTAAGTGATCACGTAAAATGTATTAGCATTTAGCTGTGACAAATGTAGAGCATAAGTACAAAGAGGCTTAATGAAGCTCTAGCCTATTTTCCAAAACACATTACTTTGTGATTACCTTCAGGCTTCAACACCATGTGAGGCTTCAGAAGCCTGGGGAAGGTCACAAGTCCTAGCTTTGTAACAGTCTATTGTGTGAGAGGAAAGGTCAGCCAGGCCACAGAAGAATTTTTCTTTTATACTGACACAGCTGAAGTGATCCTCAGGGGGAGACAGATCAAATTAATAAGCTAAATCTTCCGTCTGTGGATCTTTTTACACCAGATTCATCAGGCAATTTTAAAAAAAAAGATCAGTGGGTGGCTATGGGAACTGTGTTTGCCCAGTGATGGAACATGTCCCCATGACAGCATGAATGTGGACAGAGTTTGGTTGCCAAAGTCCAAGTTACCCAGAAAAATTTACCACTAAAAAAAACAAAAACAAATAAAACTAACCCAAAAGATATTCCACATCTTTTCTCTGTATACTTCCCCTTTTGTGTGTTGGAAGACCTTTGGCCTTAATCCTTATTTTTAATCACCTGGAACCTTTTATGGATTTTTTTTCTTAGTGCTCCATTGATTACCTTACTCTATCAGTCAAGATCAACACCTCCACCACCAAAATATGTTAGTTGTCTTCCTGTACACACTAAAGACATTTACTGACATCACTCCTAACAGAAGAGAACAAGGACTTTGCACAAATGGGGAAAGGGGAATGACAGGCAGCAAAACAGGGCTGCAATTTACAGCTGCCAAGCAAGAAGAACAGTGGAGCTACTATGAATCATTTCTTGAACAAACAGAGCTCATAAGACATATAAAGAAATTTCTGTTTGTTATAGACAGGGATTTAAATGAGGCTCGAGAGGCAAATTAAATTAGAAGGGTGAAAAGATGATGCCATTTCATTTCATCCCGATTAACCAGTCATTTGAACAATCAACGACAAACACTTTTCCTAATTAAAGGACTAATCCTGCTCCAAACGCAGTGCTATTAGACTGCATGACAAACTCCCATTGACTTCAGTGGGATCAGGAGAAACCCTATAATAGCAAATGTTATCCTTCAACGTATATTCACATAAAATATGTATTAAAAAGGAATGCTGCTAATTTTGCACTTCCACAGTAATAACAAGATTCATAACATTCTAGCTTTTAAACATCATTGAAATGTTTTTTCCTCTAGTATTTTGAAGAAAATCTTTCCCCTCGACCCTTGGGTAATCAAGGATTAGACCTGGGATCAAATATATTTGGTTGTAATAGTTTAAAAATAATGGAATCCATCTAATTTGGGATTGTCAATCATCCTTAGGACTCCATTTTCTCTTTCAGAGGTTGCATGTTGACTGCATTAGTCTTTTGGAAGAACCTAACACACAGATTCTGACTAGTATATTTAAATAGTTGGCATGTACAGTTTTGGTCAGGCAGATTGTTTCTATGCAACTCAAATTAATCCCAATGACACCACTAGTAAGGACAGAGCTAATCCATTGCTTACTCTCTTGCTGCTGACCCAAGTCAATGTGTTCATCAATGAGTTAATGCCTGCTGCAGATCTTTCTTCCCTTCATGCCAGCAAACGCAGGAGCTGAAATTAGATGTCGTCTTTCTAAAACCATTAGAGCTCTCCTTTTAAATTATAGGCCACATAGCTATATTTTTTTGTAAATCAAAATGATATTGACAATGCAATTTCCCTATCTGTAAAACTAATCCAATTTTTGGCCTAATTAGGGATCTAAGGTGAGCGATAACAGGTAAGAATGTTGACTGGTCTCAGATAAAAGAAATAGAAGCAATGAGAAACATCTAATGAAAGATACCTCCCTCTCGAGAAAAGTACAGCTGCACTTTTTTTTTTAATCACTCTCTCTTCCGTGAGTGCCTTCCTACATGTGGTCTCCTCAACTGTAGTAGAAGTAAACATTTTGAGTAGTAGAAAATTATGACTGATTTTCACTTAATGGGTATTCCAATGCACTAGGTGTTGTGATTTTCTGCTGTTTGATCCATAGAGATGCTCATATTTTAGGCTCTGAACTCACTACCACCTGTGTGCAGGCTGACCTTGTGCCAGCATGAAACCACAATGACTTCACTGGGTATGACAAATCTATGCCAATGAATCACACTGCAGGACTGGGGACTTGGTTAACAGTAGCAATTCTCTTGACTTCAGGGGGAAACTGATTAGTCCATGCTGTCATTATCACAACATGAGCTTTTCATATGGAATAGCTGATCTGCCTCTGATAACAGCTTTTTGTTTTTACATAGAATGTGAGATAAGAATGGGACCAAAAGCATTTTTTAAAACCTGTGAAAATGATGAATTTTTACCAACAAGAATAATCTCTTTGCACAGCTTTAATACTAAGGAAAACATCTTCACTGAGAGGGTCCATAAGTCAGACTCAGGTAATGACTTTGTGTACTCAGGTTTCCCTAGTTTTTCTCCAATAAATGCATTTCCACACTGGAAAACAACTTTTTTGGTTTGTGCATAAGTGTCTGGAAACTGACTAATCCTCCAGTGGGTCAGCCTGCTGTGTCAGCTACGAAATAACATTGTTAATGAATGCTTATGTTTAAATTACCTCTTTGGATCATAACTGGTTGGAACACATATACAGTTTTCCTGTCTCCTCACCATTTGTGGCTGTGGATTGTATTTTACTATTATTACTGGTTATTTCTAAGACTATATCTACGCTACAGCCACTAGAGAGGCACTGCTTTGGTGCTGCAGCTACACTGCTGTAATGTAGGTGCTCCCTACACTGCTGGAAGGGGTTTTCCCATCAATGTAGGTAACCCACCTGTCTGAGAGGCAACAGTTAGGTGGACAAAAGAATCCATCTGTCAACCCAACCGCCCCTACATCAGAGGTAAGGGTGACTTAAGTACTGAACTCACAGCACAAAATTTTTCACTGTCCTGAGCAACGCTGCTAGATCTACCTAAGGCTACGTCTATACTACCCACCCGGGTCGGCGGGTAGCGTTCGACTTCTCGGAGTTCGATATATCACATCTCATCTAGACGCGATATATCAAACTCCGAACATGCTCCCGTCGACTCTGGAACTCCACCACCGTGAACGGCGGTGGCAGAGTCGACGGGGGAGCCGCGGACTTCAATCCCACGGCATCTGGATGGGTGAGTAGTTCGAACTAAGGTAGTTCGAGTTCAGCTACGCGAAATTTGCGTACCTTAGTTTGACCACCCCCTCCTAGTGTAGACCAGGCCTAAGTTTTAAGTGTTGTCAAGGCTGATTCCCCACTTTGAGTGCAGAAGGTAGGGGCCCACAAGGATTCTAAAAATTAATACTGGCCACTCCAGGCTTGTATTAAACTTAAAAGGTTACAGCTTTTCTCTGACTTTGGATAGGTAGATGCAGCCACCACCCAAGTGCAAAAAAAACCCTCTGAGAACCCAGGAAGGCACTTGGGAATTCCTTCCTGTGGGGTACCCTCAAGCCCTTTCACCCCCTCAGAAGCTGAGAAAGAAAACAAAGGAAATCCGCTGTTGCCACTAGCTAATTAAACATGTGCACAAGCCTCTTAGGACACAAAATCCAACCTTGTTCTTAAAAAAGGTAAATTTTATTAAAACCAAAAAGAAAATACATTTGAAAACTCAAGCTATTGCTAGATTTAAAAAACCCACTTACAAGAATTAAGCATCAAGAATAACCTTCTTGAGGTCCAGCTTAAAGGTCACAAGCAATACAAAAGCATTTGAGGTTAGCAGAGAGGAGTCCACAAGCCATAAAGAAATAAGAAGAAATCAATCTAATCACATCATCCTAGACATTTCCTGATCTACGTACATATCTGGGGGTTTCAAGTGAGTAGTTTCTAGTGTGAGTCAGATGATTTTTTCATACCTAGGCCCAAGCTTTTTATAGCATAGTTCCAGCCCTGTGTCTACTTCTCCCCAAGAACAAAAACAGACAGATGAAGGGGAAGTTTTTTTCTCCCAATTTTAAAAATTCTAGCCTTCCCATTGGCTCTTTTGGTCAGGTGCCCACTCTCTTCCTTTTACCTATGCAGGGAGACTTTTCAACCCTTTACAGGTAAAGCAAGTAGAGAACAACTACTAAGAGGGATTTTACAGCTAACTGTCTGGCTGGGTGTCCATAAAAGAGATCTCCTCATTCCTCCCCTTCATTTATCACAAGTGTAAACCAGGTCTAAGTTAATATTCTGCTATGCTTACTTTTACCACCTTCCTATATATCTCAGGACACTTGTTCTCTTCTTGAAACTTTATGTCCTTAATCACACACACATATCCTCACTATTCCACACACTTCCAAAGTACTTTAATTTTCACTGTTTCAAGTGTCCCCATCCAGACCCTGTCCCCTCAGACTCATTCCTAGAGCATAAACTCCCTGTCTGAAACCCATTCTCTCTCTCTCTCGCTCTCTCACACGCACAGTATGTCCCCCCACACGCACACTTTCCCAGAGCTCCACCCTAATAGGCATTCCATTTTATAGTTTAATCCTTTGGGGACACATAATGGTTACATCAAGGAACCTACAGGATTTGCAAAATAACTTCGTAAGCACATGCACACACGCATTTACACTTTATTAATAGAGAAAGCATGTAGACTTTCAGATCCATGTAAAAACAACAAAGCCCTGCTTACTAAAAACATTCCTCCAGTTAAGGTGACAAGAGCACAAGTGCGAAAAATCGGGATGGGGTGGGGGGTAATAGGCACCCATAGAAGACAAAGTCTCAAATATCTGGACTGTCCTTATAAAATTGGGACATCTGGTCACCCTACCTCCAGTGTCCTCACATCTGATGACCCACTGGGCTTTGGTCAGCCCTTTCAGGGTCCCAAGACCTTCCTCAGCCTTCAGCTTCTCTTCCTCCCCTTTCAGCAAGATCTCCTTTACTTATTCAGGTCCAATGGCACTGTAACTCGGGGAGCATGCCCCTTTTTAACAGCAGCTGTGGACACCTTTTTCTTTGTTCCCCTGTTCTGTTAGGGAATTTCCACAACCTCCCTCCCTACAGTCAAGCCTGGGAGAAATTTAGCATAGCTCTTTAGCATGTTCATTGTTCTACCATGGCAGAGTCATTCAATGTTAACAATTCTTTTGATTATCCTGTAGCTGCTTCCACAACAGGTTTACAAGATACCTAACCAGTTCCTCTCAGCAAATACACACAATACACACAAAGGTCTAATGTTACACACTGAGTTTATGAATTCTGATTAGAATTCATAGGTTGTACATAGATAGATTCCCAAAGCCATCATACTCTATCATTTCATTTGTTCATTTTTTATGTGCATCTCCTAATAGTGCCTTTCAACACAGACCTTTTTTTTCATACCAATTTCTCTTTTGATAGAGTCACAAAAACTTAACAACTCTCCCAACAGTTTTTTCAAAATCTGTACTGAACACTTGTGCAGAATTCCCCCAAGAGTATACTGAATACAACTGCACTTATGATTATGCATTTATGGGGTCCACTCTTCCTTCTGTGTATGGGGATGCCCATACATGCTTGACACATGACAGTTGTTGCTGGCTGTTATGACCTCCACTTATTAGCCTAAGCATAATAATTTCATTAATACCTTGTACTCTTTCTCTCTTCTTAGAGACTTAGATTGTAAGCTATTTGGAAAGATACTGTCTTTTTGTTTTGTGAGTGTGCATCATCTAGCAAAATGGATGTGTCCTCTCCATCAAGACTCAGTCATGAAGTCACCTCTGTCCCTTTTGTATCTGTCATATAGGGTATGCTCCATGAAGCTGGGGGCATCACCAGGAGAAAAGATGACTTTAAAGCAGCAGTTATTACCCTCTCCATAGCTCTTTCTATACTGTCAATGTGATATGGGCAGCCAGCTAGGCTAACTTAGCCAATGGCAACATGGCATAGGCGGAAACCATGTTGCAATTACTGTAAGAACCCTGGGAAGTGCACACAGTTTGAGATCCAGGGAAAGGATTCTGGTATTCCCATGGATCTTGGGCGTTCTGTGTGACATGGAGAACACGAACTCAGATTTTCCATGTTCTAACACCACCTTCCTGAGGTTATGATTTGGTGGCAAAGCAGCAACCAAAGCCAGGAAAGACAGATTATAGATATAGATCTCCCCTTTATATGCCATTTAATGGACAAAGAGAAGGATGATCTTATTTATTGTACAGGGCCTTACATATTATGATATAGTGTGATGGGGTGTACCAACCCTGCACTGGGCCAATGGGGCCAGACCAGTCATTGTGGGCCCAGAAAGCCATGCCCCCTCACCTTTGCTGTGCATGCTCCAGGTAGAATGGACAGATAAAAGGACACAGCCCATCTCAGTCTGGGCTCGCTGAGGAGGAGGAGGGATGTGTCCTGTAGGCTCCTGCAGAGATGTCTATGACTCTCCAAGCAGTGGGAACCATGGACCCGGACTATGCTGCGGATGACCAGTCGATTGCAAACACTGACTAGGATGCTGCCAGCTGACCAGATGCCCAAGATGAGCCTTGCAGTAGGAAGTGACCCAGAGAACATAGTAGAAGCTGATGCTTTAACTCTTAACTGGGAATATCCCGACTTCACAGGCCCCTGGGTCGGAATCCGGTGGAGTAAGGTAGGTCCAGGTTCCTCCCCCGTCCCCACCCAGGCGTGGTTACTGGGGACTACAACCATAGATTGATTGATTGCTCTGCAGAGCCCTGCAAATGCTATTGCCTTCCCCAGCCAGGATGCTCAGGGGCTATAAGACTGTTTGCTTTGCCCTGCTCAGGAGGTGTAGACTACTTGTCGGCTTTACCCTGCCTGAAGGTCAAAGCCCCAACCGTGGTTTTTTGCCCCAGCCAGGAGGCTTGGGAAGCATAGATTGAGTGGTTGCTGGGCCCTGCTGGGGCGCTGAGTCCCCGTAATCAAAATTGCCTCATCCAACAGAGTCCCAATGGTTGTGTGATAGGGTATACCAATCTAGGCCAAGGGAGGAGGCCCCACTTGACACACAGACCCTTCCTCCCCCGGAAAAGGTAGGATTAGACAGATACATTCTCGTTTCACTTGCTGGCCTCCATAGATCTGCATACAAATTTGTGCATGCACATACACTTGTCAACACTACAGGTAAAAAAATCACGTGCACACTTGAACAATTCTAACTCTTGAATCCATGCATCCATTCTTTAGAATTTGCATTTGCACTAACTATTTGTTTTAAGGTCCACATGCAGATGTGTATATCTGAAAAGTATCAATCTCCACATATGTTTTCACAAAAATGCATGAACAGAAGTGTAGACCAGATAGAAACCCAGATGAAAATTTGTCACAGATTATTAACAGAGTGACGCTCATGTGTTTTAAAAAGGGAAACGATTAATGTCAGCAGGGTGTACCATGGGTAATGTTAGTATGACCCAGTTAACTGTTGGTCCAATGCCAGTTCTCAAACATGTGGTCAGCCTATGTAATCAGTTAGAAATATATATGTATGTCACCATGATTTAGTGCAGAATCTACTGCCCTAGTGCATTTGGATTGCCAAGGATACTAAATTGAGCATGACTTAAATAATTATTTATCATTCATATAAAACAAGAAAAGCTGTATTTTTGTGTTACAGAATAGTAGAAACTTTAGGCATCAGTAAGTTCTATATAATACATCTTAAATAAAATGGTTTCAAGCAAAAATAAAAAAGGCTTTCCCTGCTATATTATGTTGCCAAGGACATTTTCACAGAAGAAACTATTTACTGGATTGATTGTCTTAGAATTACAGAAATTAGAGATGGATGAGACTTATTAGGTGAGCTAGACCTGACACCCACTAGTACAGGATTATTCTCTACAGCATACTCTCAACTGATCTGTTATGGCTGATAGGAAACTGATATCCTGTGATTATTTGGTACCAGGATATGAATAAAGTTACATGTGGCTCTAAACAAACAAGAAGTTATTACTGGAGGTTCTATAAGAACATATACTTCAAAACATATTCAAAATTTAAGAGCTTGTTCGGTCATTTCCTCTGCTGAGGTCAAATGGAAATCTGCTGCCATAGTCCATTAGTTTACTGAAAAATGGGGCCAAATTTTCAGCTGGTGTATATCACCATAGCTCCACTGACTTCAACAGAGCTACTATATGTCAATTTACACCAACTGAAACCTCAAGTTTTTCTTCAATGTATAAAAACTAATACTTGCTTCCACAAATCCATCTGCACATTCAAGTTTGAAAACTGCAAAAGCCCACAAGGTTTTAAAATTTCATTTAGTATTCTGTAAAGATACAAAAGAGATAGCAGGTACACAGTTAAAATTGTTTTTTGTTCTGGAATTTTATGCTGGACAACAAAGGCCTAATCAGGCCATTGGGGGGGTGGGGGGAGGGTCACAGTATTGCCACTCTTACTTCAAGAATTCAGACCAATACTCTTATCTCTGTAGATTATTCAAATAGAAAGTAAAGGTAAATTTGTTGGTGACTCCAAATTTTACTTCATATTAAATTTTACTCTTTAATATATATTAGATCATTATAGATAAAAATTAGAATCATGTTGCAAAATTTCTGAAAAAAACTTTCCGAAGAAAATGGAACCTAGATCCTTCTCTCATAAAGTTGCAGTAATTAGCAATTCTATTGTTGCTTCTTTTTTCTATGTAAATGCACTGCATTTAGAACTTTCATTGACATGAATAACACCAGGTCTTGCAACCAATCACTTCTGTCCAAGATGTTTTCAAACCTTTTAATCTGCATCCTTCAGGATTCCAGAATTATCTTAATGACCAATTTGCCTTTTCAGCTAAAGAATCTGTTTCCTTCTGGTGTTTTTATTTTAGTGAGTTGTTTCCAAGCTGTTGAGTCAGATCCCACTGCATAAAAAATCCAGGAGCATACGGGAACATGAGAGAGAGAGTCTTTAAAGCACACCATTTCTAAAAGCTGCATTATAGGGATAATTATCCTGTGTGGATTCTTCTAAACTCATCAGGGATATCTGCACTTTATTAGGAAATAAGAACAGTAGAATACAAGAAAAAACTGAAGTCCACTAATTACCACCGAGCAAGCCACAGAAAACTGATTGATCATCAGATCCTAACTGATTATCTCTATTAAGGGGAAGTTTTAAAAGTTAATAGATATTATTGTAAAGGAATCTTGGTGTTGATATTACCTATATTAAAACAAAAACAACCTCTGATTTCAGTTTTGGCCAACCCACGTCATAAGTGCAAAAAAAGAGAAGCATCTCTCCTGATGGTGGATTGTGGGGGGAGGGATAGCTCAGTGGTTTGAGCATTGGCCTACTAAACCCAGGGTTGTAAATTTAATCCTTGAGGGGGCCATTTGGGGATTTAGTTGGGGATTGGTCGTGCTTTGAGCAGGGGGTTGGACTAGATGATCTCCTGAGGTCTCTTCCAACCCTAATGATCTATAATGTCAAACACTGATAACTTCCTGAGGAAAAAACAAATACTCTTAGGTGTTTTACCTAAACAGGTTTTTTTTCTTTTCTTTTTGGAATCTTCGTGAATACCTATGTGTATGGCTGCTTTTACCTGTTTCCAACAGATCTTTATGCAATGATCCATTTAAGCTGTACCATGCAACAGGACCCCCTTCTAACCTGTTGTTCTCCAAAATGTATAGCTCTTCAGCCTTAATTAGCCAAGAAAATAGGTTTCATTAATTACATAGCTTTCCTCTGGTCTCTCTCCAGAATCTTAACACAACTAAGGAGGTAAGATGCCCTAAACTAGATGCAATGCTCCAGCTAGGGCCTCCTAATATCTTTGTACAATGATACAGACTCATATTTTAACCTGGTTTGTAGGTATGCACCTAAATATAAGCATGTGAGCAGTCCCATTCAAATCAATGGGACTACTTACTTGCTTAAAGTTGCTGGAGTCATATTTATTTACAAAGACTCCTTTGGATGAAGCTTTTGCTGCAATCCAGTACTTTATTTAAAGCACCAGTTCCTTTATGAATATTATCTTCAGTCTAACGGGCATTGCTTTACATTTACTCACCTGATAATCCAACACTCATTTTGTAGATCACTCACATAACAGATTAAAACCTTTCTGAAGATGATCTTTGTCAATAAAGGTAATGATAATATTGCAGATGTTGGTGTCCTCTGGAAATTTTGCCATTATATAGGTACAGCCCTGCCCTAGGATACTAATAAACAAACTGAAGAGCAATTGTTTCAGCACTGGCTTCATAGAATTATCACTTACAACTTTTCTCCACTGCATCTAGGCACCATCTACCATGACCTTTTACTTACATCCATTTCCATTTAACCTGGGGTGGGCAATAAGTTTTGCAGGGGGGGGGGGCACTTCACGAATGTTGTAAGTTGTGGCAGGCCACACATTTCTATTATATTAATGGAGGGGATGCGGGTCTGGGAAGGAGTTTGGTGCAGGAGGTGATTCCAGGCTGATGCAGAGTGTTGGAGTGCAGGAGATGGTGAGGCCTCTGGGAAGGGTTCGGTGCAGGACGGGGTTCTGACCTGAGGCAGGTTGTTGCGGGATGGGATGGGATGCGAGGTGCAGGCTCTGGCCGGGAGGCGCTTACCACAGGCGGCTCCTGGCTGGCGGTGCAGCAAGGCTCAGGCAGGCTGCCTTCATGCCATGGCCCTATGCCACTCCTGGAAGCAGCTGCTGCTGGCACATCTCTGTGCACCCCTTGGGGGGAGGGGGCAGTGGGTCTCTGTGTGCTGCCTGCGCCTGCAAGAACTGCCCCTGCAGCTCCCATTGGCTGGTTTCTGGCTAATGAGAGCTGTGATGATGGCGCTGGAGATGAGGGCAGCACTTGGAGCCACCTCCGCCCCCCCCCACACACACACCAGGGGCACGCAGAGACATGCCAGCAGCTGCCAGCCACTTCCAGGAATGGCCTGGGCCCACGACAGGCAGGCAGCCTGCCTGAGTATCCCGGCTGTGCCGCGGGACTTTTAGCAGCCTGGAGATCGCAAGGGGGCAGCCAAAGAACCTGGCAGGCCAGGCAGAAATGTTAGATGATCTGGATCCAGCCCAGGGGCTGTATTTTGCGCACCCCTGATTTAACCTCTTCAGTTTTGATGCCTTCATGCCATACACAGGTTGGCTAGTTGCTTTAACAACATCTAGAGCTTTACTCAAGTCTAAATAGATTCCATACAATAGCAGTTGAGCCATGGCAGCACCAGGTAGCCACTTGAATACATAAGCAGGGTCCCAGCCAAGCCTGTACAACCAGTTTTGCTGCAGCTTCACTGCTAATGTTGTTTGAGCTAGTTGGATCAAAGGTAACTCAGGTATGTCTACACAGCAAAAGTCAAACTCCCTTCCCCCCTCATCAGAAGTACCAGGGCGGGACAGGAAGTAGAAAAGGAGAGCTCCAGAGCTCAGTTGCTGCTGAGCCACAGGAGAGAGCGGACATCTCTTCTAGGGAGCAAACACCTCTTCAAGAGCCCATCCCAGCCCTGGAGTGGACCGATGCCTTGCCATAAGGGGAGGCAGACAAAGATGCTGAGGAGCTGGCTGTACCCTGAGGAGACAGAGGATTTTTTGGACCACGGCACCCTACACCCAGACTGTGGTAAGAAGTAGACCAGGGGGACCAGACCAGTTTTGCAACCTGAGGGTGAGTCAGCATGTTGTGGCTGGATTCCCCACTGACCCAGTGGTGGAAAGCTCCACCACTGTTAAGACCCTGGGCTGGGACACAGTGGAGTTGGGTGGGCCTGGGTCCCCCTACCCCTGAGACCCCAACCCTGGGGTGGCAGACTCCCCACTCGAGGCCAAGAGGCCTGTGGTTGTTGGCCATCCACCAGAGCCAAGTGTAGTAAGAAGAGGGACTGAAACATAAGGCCTTGTATTAGAGGCCTGGTATGAGGCCTGTGCTAAAGTCATAGTCAAAACTTGCTAGTATAAAGCAAAGTTAAGTTGTGAGCAAGAGACAGACCCTGCTCACAGAATCTGGCAAGAACAAAGCTGATATTGCAGAAACACACATTCCTAAGTAGTGATAGGCATAAGAATATATACGCAAACACATTCCAGAACACCCTGATAAACACATTTCCCAAAGATAAACAGGAACACATTGACCTATCTTTAAGGATAAGATCAGGAAGACAGCATGATAAATAGGGATGTTTTGATCGAACATACAGCTACAAGGCAATGGGTGGCACCCTAATATGTCAGAGTGTGTCACCCTGATGCGTACGGTGATGTGTAACTTGTTTGCATTGGTGTATAAATATGTATCTCAGAGGGAGTATCTTTGTCTGGCCTAGGGGACAGTAGAAAGTCCCACCAGTAACTAAGCTAGTCCATTGCAATGAGTGTACATGTATTAGTGTACCTGTAACCATTGAGCCAGGGCATTGGGACCGTGCTTCGTTGACAATAAACCTGACCAAGTTACTTCGCTATGAACCGAGTCTGTGGATTTATTAGTCTGTACACCAGGATGCCCAACCATTGAATGATCTTCCCTGCTGAGGGCTTGCGCCCCCAGAATCTTTATTTCTCTGCCCTGACTGCAGACCAGAACCCCAAACTCTTTGGTGTCCTGCCCTGCCTGAGGGCCAGGGCTCCTCAATAGACTATTTATGGCTATTTGCCCAGCCAGGTGGCTGCAGGTTAAAGACTGTTTGTGGCTCAGCCCTGCCCAAATGGCCAGAGTTCCCTTATAGACTTCTAATTATAGACTGTTAATTACTGTCTGCCCCAGCCAGGAGGCTGTGGGCCAAAGACTGTTGTGCTTTGCCCTGCCCATGGGGCCAGAGCTTTCCCCTATAAGACTGTTACTTGAGGCCTGCCAGTAGTGAGGTGGAGTGGCCTCTTCCCCCACTCGAGTGTCAGGGACCAGTACACAGACATACCCTAAGTCTACTAATAGCCCCACCACCACACACACACACACACACAGAATAGCAGTGATATAGTATAACCACATGGCACTACTCCACATGAAATAGCCTCCCAGGGGGATGGTCCCTATTGAGGAATCTCTCACAATGAAAAACAGACACACTCAAGAGCAACTTCGTTCATAGAGGTAACATAGAATATCAGGGTTGGAAGGGACCTCAGGAGGTCATCTAGTCTAACCCCCTGCTCAAAGCAGGACCAATCCCCAGACAGATTTTTGCCCCAGATCCCTAAATGGCCCCCTCAAGGATTGAATTTACAACCCTGGGTTTAGTAGGCCAATGCTCAAACCACTGAACTATCCCTCCCCGCCACCTCATGCAGTGGTATTGAAGGCACCTGATACATCCCGTGGATAGACACGTACATCTTCACCAGGTGACACACTGCTGGAGCACTTTTGCAGCAACCTTCTCAATGATTTTACCCAAAAATGGTAACTGGAGATCTGAGCATGATTGGAGGGTTTGTCAGCATCAAGAGATGGTTTCTTGAGCAAAGATGACATCTTTCTGTACCATCCAGGAAGGAAGTGGATCTAACTCTCAAGCCACAGCCCACAAATCTGCCAGACCTCAACAAGGTCTCACAAGCTGAAACTCAAGCAGAGAAGATTTGTTTGTCCTTTCAAGAACTGGTTCTGTTATCATGAAGGCAGGTAATTCTATCTGCATCTAGATGATTATGGGCCCAATACGCCACTGTGTTCCTCCAGATTTACACCAGGGAAACTCCATTGAAACTATTTTCATGCAAGGTGTAACAGCCACCTCGTCCCTTTCCCCTCCAGTACTACCCCCTCAAAAATCAAGAACCACAGTGTGGTCAGCTACATCAGAAGGACTAATAACCACCTAACAGAGGATATGTCTACACTTTGACCTGGGGCTGTGATTCCCAGCTCACATTAGCCCTCATTGAGTTGGCATGCTAAAAATAGATAGTAGCCATGGCAGCACAAGTGATGGGAGGGACTAGCTGCTCTGAGTATGTACCTAATATCACTAGTAAGCAAGCACTTGTGGCACATAGCCATTCCTGCTGCTTACGCTTCCGTGGCTACTTTCAAGCATGCTAGCTTGACGAGAGGGGAGTGTGTCCCCTCAAGCTGGGAATTACACCTGCATCTCAAGAAGTAGACATACCCACAATGTCTGGCTGTGGGACCATATGGTAGCCCAAAGGAATTTTTCATGTGAACACTGAAGTCCCACAGAACAATTTGTCTCAGTGATTTTATTGCCACTGTGAAAGGGAAACCCGATTAGCTCAATGGCATAGAGTAGTGGGGGCTGTTTAAAATTTGGTTCTACTCTGAAACGATGTAAAAGTGTAAAAACAAAATCTTGTGGATCTTCAAATGTATTCTTGTTTTTATTCAGTCATTTCTGTTTATTTCATTGACAAATTTCTAATAGTATTGGTCAGAAAACAAAACAAAAAATGTGAATTTTTTCTTTGTCAAAATTTTATTTTGACAGACATTTTCTGACTCATGTCACTGTTCTTTACTCCTGTGAGTGCAGTCATCAATGCAACTGCTAAAGAAAGTGAGAGCATGAAAGCGAGCACTGGATTCTATGTGCAAAGCCACCAAAGGCAACAGGACTGCACTGGTGTCACTGAGGGTTTAATTTAGCTTGCTGGTGATTCATGACAAGGAAAGAACCCAGACTGACTCATAGGTCCTAGGTTCTGTTTGCAGAGCTGACAGTTGGCAAAAATATGGGATGGGTTTCTTTGTGTGGAAATGGAGTAAATTGACATGGAAATCTCTGAAATATGGTAAGCTAACATTAATCATCTGCTCAGTTAGAGTGGTGTTCCTTTTTCCCCATTTATTCCTAGAATAACACACAACTTTCTCACTCCTCAAAATGTCTATGACAACTGAGATGCGTAAAACTTGTTAAAAAGAAAAAGGAAGGCGGATGGGGGGATATCTACATTATTATCTGTAGATTGCCACGGACTCGCAGGGGCGAAAGAAAATGCAGGCCTGTTATTTACCAGGCTGCACGTGGCAACAGACTATATTGGTAAGGGATGCAAGGAGAGTATGGGTCACGATGCAAACTGCAGACACACACACACACTAAAATTAATCAATTTAAAGTTTTATTGGGGATAATTACAAGGGATAAGGGAGGAGCGTATGATTAGCTAATAGAGTTAATGAAACTTAAAACACACAAATGACTAAAATATCTACTAACAATATTTATAAACAAAGATGCAGCATTTAGTAATAACTGATACTTACAAATACAAACCAACGCATAACAACCGGCAAACGTAGAAGCTCTGTTTGAAACACGTGAGCTGAGAGAGAGGCTTTGAGGTGATCAGGCTCGGTTACGGGTGCACAGGATACACAGGATTCGTTTTTCTTTCTCCTCTCCCTGCCTGCACATGGCAGGCAGGCCTAAAGTACCAACTATGACATCATAGAAGTGTCATAGGGGACGGGGCCCAAAACCTGTTTGTGTTCGTTTCTGATTGGCACAAGCAAAGTTTACACCAAGTAGGGGAGCAGGTGCCTTAAAGTCTGGCTTCGCCCCCAAAAGGTGAGGAAATGCATATTGTCTTAGAATGCGTTCAACACTGAATGACAAAAGAAGAGGCCAGGGCAATACCGGTATGGGCAAGTTTTACAGGATGCAAACAGGAACTCATCTCAACATTATCATCATTATTTTCAAAATTTGAAGCACTCAGAATGTGGTCATTTTGCTCCAGTGGAGTCCAAGTCTGCATCCCTTATTCATGTTGAATAGAACATACATGAGTTGTCCTACTGAATGATTCACATTAGTAAGTTCATAGATTCCAAGGCCAGAGGGGACCATTGTGATCATCTCATTTGACCTCCCATATAACTAGGGCCCTACCAAATTCATGGTCCATTTTGGTCAATTTCATAGTCATAGGATTTTAAAAATCATATATTTCATGATTTCAGCTATTTAAATCTCAAATTTCAGAGTATTGTAATTGTAGGGGTCCTGACCCAAAAAAAAGAGTTGTGGGGGACGGGGGGACTGCAAGGTTATTGGAGGCGGGGTGTTGCAGTACTGCTACCCTTACTTCTGCGCTGCTGCAGGCGGTGGTGCTGTCTTCAGAGCTGGGCAGCTGGAGAGCGGAGGCTTCTGGCTGGGAGCCCAGCTCTGAGGGTAGAGCTGCCGCCAGCAGCAGTGGAAAAGTAAAGATAGCATGGTATGGTATTGCCACCTTTACTCCTACACTGCTGCCTGCAGAGTTAGACCTTCAGTCAGAGCCGCCACTCTCTGGCCACCCATCTCTGGAGGCAGCAGCGCAAAAGTAAGAGTGGCATGGTATGGTATTGCTGCCGTTACTTCTGTGCTGCTTTTGGCAGGTTGCTGCCTTCAGAGCTGGGCACCCACCCAACAACCACCACTTTCCAGTCACCCAGCTCTGAAGGTAGCACAGAAGTAAGGGTGGCAATACCATGACACCCCTAAAATAACCTTACAACCCCTGTGAAATTCCCTTTTGGGTCAGGACCACCAATTTGAGAAACATTGTTTTCCCCTGTGAAATCTGTATAGTATAGGGTAAAAGCACAGAAAATACCAGATGTCATGGTCCATGATGAGTTTTTCATGACCGTGAATTTGGTAGGGCCCTATGTATAATGCAGGCCATAGAAGTTCTTCAAAATAATTCCTAGAGAAGATCTTTTAGAAAAACATCCCATTTTGATTTAGAAATGGTCAGTGATAAATAATCCACCATGACTCACAGTAAATTGTTTCAGTGGGTAATTACCCTCACTGTCAAAAATGTATGGCTTATTTACACCTTATTCCATCATTGCAAATGAGGGTTGCAGGTTCAAATACTTCATAAATAGGTTTCTTCTGCTCACCATACCAAAGCCCCAATTCTAAATAAATTAATATCTTTCTTCAATTGGTCCCTCAGCTATATATTGAAGCAGATGATGCTCTCCCATGAAGACTTTAGAATATTTGGCTTCTGAGAAAATTACCCATGAGTTACTGAAATGACTACAAAAGTTTATTCAGATAGTTTATTCAGAAACTCCAGCCTAACTTGTAGGGCTGACTTACCTGACATAGGCATGCCCAAGTTAAGACAAGACAACCCTGAACAAATAATTGCTGAAACAACTAACTACGGTGAATATGTTTCTAGAAAATAAGGGAGGCAGAAACTAACTAAACTAACAATTGTCAGTATGTTTATAATAATATAATATATGTCTATCTCATAGAACTGGAAGGGTCCCTGAAAGGTCATTGAGTCCAGCCCCCTGCCTTCACTAGCAGGACCAAGTACTGATTTTTGCCCCAGATCCCTAAGCAACCCCCTCAAGGATCGAACTTACCACACTGGGTTTAGCAGGCCAATGCTCAAACCACTGAACTATACCTATTCCATATAACAAGGTAGACAGAAACAACCTGAACTGATAAGTTTGCCTTATGCACTCTTCAAAGCAATTGGTCTTTACATGCAAGAAGTATAAATGTTAGTAACTAGGAAAGATGTATATAAACTGTGTAGGGTGACCAGATGTCCTGATTTTATAAGGACAGTCCCAATATTTGGGGCTGTGTCTTATATAGGTGCCTATTTACCCTCCATCCCCTGTCCCAATTTTTCACACTTGCTGTCTGGTCACCCTAGAACTGTGTGATGTGTGACATGAATTGGAATCGTGGTAACACTCTGTACCTAACCTCCTTGCGTCTTAGTCTGTCCAGCATGGACAAAGAGCTGTTACTTGCCTAATAAAGTAACCTGAGTGATGAGCTGGAGTTGAACTGAATTTTTTTTTTTATCCCAGAGAGCTGGACGAAGCGTTCTCCCCAAATTGGATAAGGTGTTCTGAATAAGCAGAAAATGCCTTGGAGGAAATCTCAGCATCACTGGTGCTGTGACTTGGATCTGTGTCTGGATTAGGTGACCCAGATCCACTTGTCTGGAACAGGTAATATAGGTTTTGTTATACGTAGCTTTACTGGTGATACTCACAACCTAACATTTAAGCAATGGCATTATTAGATGGGTTTAAATTGAGGAGATTTCTACTGCATTAGAGAAATGGGTTAAATCCAAGGAAGGCCCTTTGGATTCCCCAGGGAGGTCTTGGGGGGGAAACTGGTCCAAATAGAAAAGAAACTCCAATAGGTTTGGATAAAAAGTGAAGAACCAAAGAAACAAAAACAAACAGAAACAAACGTGTTGTTACAGGGATTAATTTTGGGACTAGGAACCCCGTGTAAGGAAACTAGAGAGCAAGGCTTTAAGTAAGTAAGGTGGAGAAGGAGAAATGTGAACTGAAAGAGAAAAAGAAAGAATTATATTAGGTGCGTGCTGAGCAATCCAATGAATCTTTAGAAATCTATAGAGCCAATACATAAGGCAGTAGACGTGTTGATGGAATGAGGAGTGACAAACCTAATATCCTTGGTGTGTAATTTTCCTGCATAGCCAGTGAAAAAGCCAGCAGGTGGGTCAAAATTAACAATAGAAGTGTAAACAACAAAAATCTATGGCTCCTATAGTATCAGGTTATTCTGAAATGATTGCAAACTCTCTCCTAAAATGAAGTGGTTTTCAATATTGGCGATTAGTAATGGCTTCTGGATGTTGCCCCTGTTCCCGGAATGTCAGTATAGAACAGTGTTCATGTGGGGAAAAGTGCAGTATGTGTGGACCATGTTACCCCCGGGGTACAAAGACTCTCCAGTATTTTTCACGGACAGATGATACCGAGACCTAAGGACCTTTCTGAGCCTGCAAGGCTCATTCGGAATGATGTATTGGTGCAGTCCCCCACTGAGAAGGAACACAGACAGGATCTCTCTGAGCCATTCCAGGGCTTGCAGCAGGCAAGGTTAAAGATTAACAGTGGAAAAGCACATTTGGTTCACAGAAAGGTTACATTCTTGAGGGCAACAACAGGTGAGGAAGGATGTAGTAGTGATCATCATAGAGATGAATTAATTTCCAAATTGCTAATCCCTCCTGATAAGCGAGCATTAGTAGCATTACAGCTACTTTTGGGGATCACCAGATTTGGTAGGGGATTCTCCCCATTTCATGTGGAAGCTGCTAGTCCTTTGTGTTAGTTCGTGAGGGCCCCCCACCATGATCGGCAGGAAGAACACACTGAAGTAATGGTAAAGCTGAAACAGCTTTTGGGGAGTGCTCCAGTGTTGGAAGATCCAAATGAAAGTAAACCGTTCTTTATGTACTCTGCAGTAACTCCAGTTGGCACAGGGGTGGTGGTTCATGCAGAAATATGGAAATCAGGATCAATTAGTATACTATATTGCAAAGTGTGGAACCTCAATACATTTGATGGGAGAAAATTGTGTTGACTGTGTACTGGGCAATCATTAAAAACAAATCTCGGTTGGAGAACAGAAGCTGTTCATTGCTAGTTACCTCCCTCAAGATACTGCTGGGGGGAAAAGTATCAGCTGGACAGAGTTAGCATTGGATTCTGGCATTGCAGGAAGAAAATGTGGAGGCAGTACGGCTAAAAGAACCAAAGGAATGTGTGGCAGGGATCCGCACCGAAAGAATGCCCCATGAACGAGAAGTTAGCTCAGCTAGCACTTGACAGCTAATCTTTAAAGAACTAAATGGTAACAAGGTTAGAGAGGAGGAGACTTGGTATACAGATGGCAGTAGCCATTATGTAAAGGGACAAAGGAAAGGAGGCTAGATAGCAGCGAAGCTGAGAGATGAAGTGACTGTAAATACTTTGCTGTATAACTGTGGGAATAAGTCGGCTCAGTATGCAGAACTAGCAGCTATTGTTAGAGTACTGATGGAAGAAAAAAGGGTCCTGCTCTAAGCTTACTGTTGTCTTGGTGTTGGCTTGGGTGTTCAGGGGAGCTGTGTTGATGCTGGCCTGGTGGGCTCAGAACACGTATTGTGCTATGGATGAAGGAGAAATCAAGTTAATCACTACATGGATGATGGGATGGATTGCACCTTCAGCAAGTTCACAGATGACAATAAGCTGGGAGGAGAGGTAGAAATGCTGGAGGGTAGGGATAGGGTCCAGAGTGACCAAGACAAA
This sequence comes from Mauremys mutica, assembly GCF_020497125.1. Classification (NCBI taxonomy): domain Eukaryota; kingdom Metazoa; phylum Chordata; order Testudines; family Geoemydidae; genus Mauremys; species Mauremys mutica. Next base: position 50,934,335 of record NC_059077.1, read on the forward strand.
TTGAAGGATTGGGCCAAAGAAATCTGATGAGGTTCAACAAGTACAAGTGCAGAGTCCTGCACTTAGGAAGGAAGAATTCCATGCACTGCTACAGCCTGGGGACCAGCTGGCTAAGCAGCAGTTCTGCAGGAAAGGACCTGGGGATTACAGCGAAAGAGAAGCTGGATATGAGTCAGCGGTGTGCCCTTGTTGCCAAGAAGGCCAATGGCATATTGGGCTGAATTAGTTGGAGCATTGCCAGCAGATCGAGAGAAGTGATTATTCCCCTGTATTCGGCTCTGGTGAGGCCACACCTGGAGTACTGCATTCAGTTTTGGTCCCCCCCCACTATAGAAGGAATGTGTACAAATTGGAGAGAGTCCAGTGGAATGCAACAAAAACGATTAGGGGGCTGGGGAACATGACTTACGAGGAGAGGCTGAGGGAACTGGGGTTATTTAGTCTGCAGAAGAGAAGAATGAGGGGAGATTTGATAGCAGCCGTCAACTACCTGAACGGGGGTTACAAAGAGGATGGAGCTAGGCTGTTTTCAGTAGTGGCAGATGACAGAACAAGAAGTAACGGTCTCAAGTTGCAGTGGGGAAGGTATAAGTTGGATATTAGGAAACACTATTTCACTCGGAGGGTGGTGAAGCACTGGAATGGGTTACCTAGGGAGGTGCTGGAATCTCCATCCTTGGAGGTTTTTAAGGCCCGGCTTGACAAAGCCCTGGCTGGGATGATTTAGTTGGTGATGGTCCTGCTTTGAGCAGCAGATAGGACTAGATGACCTCCTGAGGTCTCTTCCAATCCTAATATTCTATGACAAATGCTGGATAATATGACTAAACATTTTGAAAAAGAACAGATATGGTAAAAATCTGAGCACACAGAAGGAAAGAGCTGTTCATAAAAGGAAATGAGGAAGCAGATTTAGCAGCCAAAGACACAGTGGTAACCAGATCACCCTGTCTGTTGAACACTGGTTTAGAAGTCATTCCACTGGCAGCTGTCACCTGTGGCCAGCCGCAATCATTACAAGCTAAGCCAGAGCAACTGCAGAGCATCCTCAGAGTTAGGTCCACTATAAAAGCAAGTTCAAAGCCTGGGAATAAAGGTGGATGGCCAGGAGTTAGTACTAAAGAAGGGACTCGTGTGTGTAAAGTCAGAAGATGGTTTAGCATGGGTAGTACAAAGGGATATAAGGAAGGATCTCTTAGCATGAGTACATGGATCAACTATGGGTGGTCACCCTAAATATGAAGCTACCCAGGAAAGACTGGCAAAAACAGGATGGTAGCCCAGGAATAGGATTTGAATTTTAATTCCTATCTTCTTTGTGCTAGATATGATCCAGCAAATAGAAAATGCAGAGGGGCACTTATGGAACAGGCTCCGAGGGGACCCTGGAAACTAAAGGATCCAAACTGATTACATTGGGGAACTACCTCTAACCCACCAAGGGGACAAATATGTACTAGTTGTAGTGACTCATTCTCACATTGGGTGGAAACATTTCCAACTAAAAATATGTCTCCATTGACAACAGCTAAACACTTGGTGTATAATTTGTTTAGTTGGTGAGGGGTTCCCAAGGCAATTGATTCAGATAATGGTAGAGGGTTTATTGGATCAGTGGTTAACAAAGTATGAACATAAGAACGGCCATACTGGATCAGACCAGAGGTCCACTTAGCCCAGTATCTCATCCAATGCCAGGTGCCCCAGAGGGAATGAACAGAATAGGTAATCATCAAGTGATCCATCCCATCACCCATTCTCAGCTTCTGGCAAACAGAGGCTAGGGACACCAGCACAGTGGTAGGCATTGATCAGAAATTCCACATGGCTTATCATCCCAAAGTAGCAGTACAAGTGGAAAGAATGAATTGAACCATTAAAATTGAACTCATGAAAAGAGTAAATATAACAGGTAGTAATTGGGATTAGGCTGCATCAGAGCTAGAGAATGAAGATCCGTGGGGTTTTCCCCTTATGAGGTTTAATGGAGAGACCAATGATACTGTGGGAGAATATGATTAACTTTATACAAGGCCATATGGCTACAGTAGTTTTGTCAGAGTCCTGGGTATAGGACTTGCAGAAGCAGATTTTGCCATTGCAAAAAAGAGTGCAGAAGACCCAGGTGTGGTTTTATGCCAAAGGGGACCTGACCAGACATCACGTAGGCTCCAAGGTATGATGCAGGATCAGGCCACATACCACCCATTCCTGAAGGCAAAGTAGCACAACTCGTACTTTCTGCTGGATCAACTTGGTACCTTGGTGTGCTTATTGGAGTTGGGAAATAGAGGACAGAATTGAGTGAATAAGAGTCAGTTTTCAGCCTACTAAAGTAGGTAAAGAAAGAAGCAAGAAATGGTTACTTGCAGCATATTTGGTACTAAATTTGTAATGCACTTAATTTAGGGAATAGAAGAGATAAAGCAGGGGAAAAGATTTAAAATTTTAAACAGAACACTGATTTAGAAAAAGGAATTTATAATATTGGGGAAATTGCAATTTGCAAGACTAGAAGGTCCTGGCACTACATGAAATTAATAATAGGACTGTGTCAATCAGGACTGTTATTCCCAGATGAACAGGGAGTCCTAGAGAATTAGTGTATGTTAACAGTATGGGTACTATTGAGACTGGAACACATATACAACACTATCAGAGTGTTAAGTTGGCAACAAGGGATGGGGTAGAGAAAAACCATCAGTGTTGTCAAAGAACCTGGCATAGATGGTTCTGTGAATGCTCAATACAAGGGAAGACATCTACCTTGGAGGGAGGTTGGGCTCAACTAGTCACCAAAGAGGAAATGAATGAGGTGATACAGCTCAGTGCAACTGTGTGTGCAGTGGGATAGCCCCACTTACTGTTAGGATGTCGTCAAGTCAGGGGAACCTGGATGAGTTTTGCCTAAACCTCACCTCTCGGATTCAAACTGGGACCCAGGCCCTATGGCTCAATATAGGGATTGAGGATAATAAGGCAGTGGCAGTTTTGGACAACACTGAATGGGAATCATTAGTGACAAATATTTTTGTGCCCATACCTCCCTTGTCCATTAACATAAAGCAGTAATGAGAAGCAGAGCAACTGATGCCCATTGACTAACTGATAGCCAAGCAACAACAAATTGGAGACAGTACTGTACAGACTATGGAAACATCCAGATGGACCGTACCAGTAGAGGAGATCTTGCATGCCATGCTGCGTACTTTAAGTTTAGTCTTAATGAGAGTTCAAATAAAAACAACTATTTTGGTCATAGGAATATGTTGCTGGATAATACAATTGAAAAAGCAAGCACAAAGAGAAATACGATGCAACTGAAACAAATGCTAACGTAAGAGACAACAAAAAGGAGTGGAACGTGGGCTGACTGAGCTGACAAAACAGACCCAAGTTAAAACAAAAAGAACCCAAAAAAGTAACTGCTGAAACAACTAACTATAGTGGGTATGTTTATAGTACACAAAGTCGGCAGAAACAACCTGAACTGATAAGTTTACCATATGTAGTCTGCAAAGCAATTGGTTTTTTCATGCAAAAAGTATAGATGTATATAAACTGTGTAGTGTGTGACATGAATTAGAATTGTGGTATTACCCTGTACCTAAACCCCCTGCGTCTGGGCCTGGCTAGCGAGGACACACAGCTGTTACATGCCTAATAAAGTAACCAAAGTGATGAGCTGGAGCTTGAGGGGTTTTTGAATCCAAGAGAACTGGATGAAGTGTTCTCCCAGAACTGGACAAGGTGTTCTGAATAAGCAGAGTGGAAAAGGGGGGAAATCCCAACACAACTCAGCCAACATCATTATAACATATGAACAACAAAATAACAATTTGCCTTACTGCCTTCATGCACGCAGTGTAATTGTACAGGACAAAAAAAGTATTAAATGTCAACTGCACTAATGTATTGTAGTCTAGCTAGTGTATAAATGTTAATAACTACTTGAATTAAAAAAGGTTTTCTACCAATCACTATCTCTGGATTTCAAATTAAAAATTTAAGATTATTTCTGCATATGCAACATGATTATTCCATCTTCCCAAATGCTTTACTTGTTTGCACTTTATTTTACCTACTAAATGTGGACCTTATAGAACTGTTTAAAGTTCTCAGTAAAAAATAATAATTGTAAGTTATGCTTCACATTATTACAATATGCTTTCATCTCAGATTCACTCACAACTGGCTTCTTCCCAGTTCTGTACAACATAATTTTCTACACAATAAGTCCATAAATTTACTGCTAAAAACCTATGCAAAGGCTATTCTAGGGTTGCATAAGCTATTGCTAAATGAGCTAAATTCTGCCCAGGCCAGCACAGATGTATTAGTGAGGAAAGGGGAGGGTAAGTGCTCAGGGAGCCTCTTTCTACCCCTCGTTCACCTGTGCACCGAGCCAGAAAAAGGCTGTTACTTGTACTCCTCAAGTGCTACGGGACAGCCAACTATCATATCTGATGACATTTCATAGCCACAGGAAAGCACATAACACAGGAAAGCATGGCCAGGGGCCCACTCTGGATGCAGCAGTATTAGTACCTGGCAGGAGATGCTGTGTGGAGAGAGGACTGCTATATCTTTTCAAGGCAGTAGTAAATGTCACTGCATCAACAAGCAAAATGGAACAAAATAGGTTACAGGTGTTTTCTTTAGTGCCATAAAATCTGCAATCTCAATATGTTGATGAACAACCCTAAAATTGGATGATATTAGAACATTAATATTCAGCAATAGAATAATTAGTCTCATAAGCTTGTTAAGGAAATATAGGTATAGAACTTTACTCCTAGAGAATAACTAGAAACTAAATAACATTAAACTGACTTCAACAGTTACCTAATGCATCTAATAAATACACGACATTCAGGCTCAAACCAGGCAGCAGCAAAATTTCTTGGCAAGTTCCACCAAGAAGTGGTATCTTAAACATAGATCCACTGACCTGCAGCCCAAGTCCTGTTTGCCAAGGGGCCCAGGGCCAAATAGAATGTAAAGCCACAGAACCATGTGCAGGTCCTCACTACTAATGAAGAGTGGGTCCAAGAGAAATAGGTTGGGATTCGGGTGGCAGTGAGGTGCGGGCCCAGCCGCTGTGTTTGAATGTAGCATGTTACAGTGTTATGTGATACACATGTGATGTGTAACACCCTCATAATCCTACACTATAAGCAAACACAAATCAGTCATCAGTAGGAAGGCAAATCATGTGAAAGACCAAACATCAAGAGAACTGGGACCACCATAGAGTCACAGCCTAATAAAACAGCAGCAGGACTTCTGGTCCTCTAATATGAGGGGAGAAAAAACCATCCTCATCTCCACTATAAGTCAACATTGCTGATAATCACCTCTTCTATCCTTCCCTGGAATCTCCTACCTCTCTAATCCAACATTGATGACACATATACATACATTTGTGTACTGAGCTCTCTATTTCATAGATATCATTTCCACTCCTCCTGTTCTTTAATTCCCTTTCATTCATCTATTTGCATGTCCTATAGCACTGTTAAAGGGAGAAGAAAGGTACCCTAACTAACTGGTTGCATCTGATGATTCTATAGGATAGTCAGTTCCTTTCTATTTGTGATTCAGAGTAATTTATAAACTCTACCTCCACCAGCCCAGGTCCAAAACTTTTCCAATTCAGTCTGAGATAATGGAATTTGTAGCTATGTTCTCTACCCAACTCTACCATCTTCCTGTGTCCCCCTTCACCCCCACACAATCTTCTGATGGGACACTGAAGACTGATTCATTAGACTCACCATTGTATTTTCAGTCACTCAGATGCATCCATGCATTCAAATCATCACACCACTATACACTTCTAATTTGTTCTTGTATCATGGTTATTATTATACCCAAACCAACTGGTCTGTTACTGTGAAATGCAAACAAATGCTAAATAGGCCTTATTCTGATTTCTCAGATGCTGATTTTATATCCACATTACTCAGTTGTAGTCACTCTTGATTTACAAAAGCGTGAGTTCAGAATCAGGCCACATTGGCTTATCAAGCAATTGAGCTTTGGAGCCCTCATTAAAATAAATAAAATCACTGAAATTAGCAGCAGGGTATTTGAACGAATTGGATTGCAGTGACCTTTACAAGCTAGGTAAAATTTCTGGCAAACTGACACTCTCTCCAAAATAAAACACTGAACTTTGCTGAGTCGTTTTTCTTTTTGGATATAATTTAGAGATAATTAGGGAACAAAGAAACAATCAAAGAAAATATGAATTCAGATACCACAAACATTAGACACAAGGATAAGGCACCAATAATGAACAAGGCAATGACACAAAATGCAAAGGACACACCACTATTTGGATAATCATAGACTAATAGAATACTTAGACAGTTATTGCCATATTTTATGTTTGCACTTACCAACCTCCACAACACTAGAACAGTTGGGGTCTGTGAAGCCACTGGGACATTCACATGAAAAGAAGTCATCAGCCAACCCGGACAAACAGATGCCACCGTTTTCACAGGGGTTGGAATCACACACATCTCCTGTGAATTAAAGAAAAAGATTCTCAGTCTTTCATACAGGCCCCCCCAAACCCCTTACGTGATAATTTTAGTACAGCTAGATTATTGACAACCAAGAATAGACCAGCACAATGGCTCCAGATTCCTTTGAAAACCAAATACCTTCAGATCTACAATTCTACCATGGGCTCAATTTTACATTTATTTAAAGAGACTCACATTTGTCCCAAGATTTTCATTTTGTACATAAAAGCTTTTACCAATAATAAAGACAAATAGGTTTCCATTTTTTAAAAAAAGCATTTCATAAGAAACTGCCTTGATACAGTCAGACATTACCTTGCAGATGCAACACAAACCTTGAATCACTGAAAACAAAAATCTGATGATAATCAACGGAAGTGAAAGTAATTTGTGTGATTGAAAAGACTCTGCCCATTCCCACTTTCCCTTTGAAGCTACTGAGTGTACATCATCATTGCAGAATTAACTCAAGCTCTTCCTTTGGTGTTGATTTTACCTGGCTCCACTCCTTACACACAACTATCCCATGAAGTTTAGTGGTGCTTTCAATCCTGGCTAGCTGGTTTATCTGGGGATATAGGCTAAAACCAGGTCAAGGCTTTTCCACGAGCTGGCAACCTGCCCACTTTGTAGTGAGAATGTAGGCTAAACTACTCAAGTTCTGATAGTCCTCCATTGCCTTCCCACAATTCCCCCTTTATTCCCCAAAGGACAAACAAGTTGTCCCAAAATTCACTGGGAAAGAGTTGCAGTGTGGTTCATTTGACCACATTACAAAGAACCATGGGATATGCCTAGTGACAACAGTGTCACTAGGAATGGGTTTCCACTCCGGTCAGAGAGGGGTTAAAGTGCTCATCTGAGCACAATGAGCCCGAATCCAGTGCACCTGTGAGGCCTGTTAAACCTTGAGAGGAGTGACTCCTTAAAAGGAAGGATCTAAACCCAGTGCACAGTGGCAATCAGAGGGAAGCAGAGCTAGAGCTTCTTAGCCCCACAGAGCCAGGGCATGCTCACCAGGAAAGCTGAGGAAGGGCCTATACTGCCTGGACCCTTTTTTATTTTGTCTGTTTTTTTCTGGTGCCCAGCATGCTCAGCCTGTTCCTCTTGGACACATGGAGGATTAGGAACTTGTCTCTCCGTCACAGAGACTATTTAGTTTTTGCCTTCCAGAGAATTGTGGGGTAAGCTTGGACTGTTTTGTGAGCTGCAGGATTATTTTGTTGCCTTTTTTGTTTTGGACTGTTGTTATGGCCAGAGAGGAGATCCACTGCCCTAAGACTTGCAGATGGAAGGCCACACCCAACACTTCAAAACAGTGCTCCAGTGACATCTACATATAGAGAGGGATGTCTGAAATGAGAGAGGTGCCCCCCCATCATCCCAAGGAGGCACCCTAAAGAGACAACCTTTGGCAGACACACATGGATGGGCACAGCACTGGTGAGGCTATCGTAATTCGGGTATGAATTTATGCCCAGGCTAGGCAAACCCAAATACGAATTACTTGCGTTAACTTTGCAGTGAAGACATACCCTCAACTGGGTCTCCTGGCTGAAGAGTCTGTGCCTCTCTCTTCTGACCTCTCTTTGCATCAGATTGCTTTGTTTGTAGCATCTGAGGGAGTTAGTTCCATGTAGTGCAGATGAGACTAGAGAAGTGTCCAGAGCTGTGTGGACTGGACTATAAAAGTGTGTTCAATTTTAATAATCTAAAGCTATGTTAGTATCATAGGCAAGTAAAAGTATGTGTGCCATGGATTTATAACTTGGCAGAGTCACTGTGAAATGTTCTATCACTTTAAGACACTTCAGATTTATAATGTAAACTTGGAGCCTGCTACAAAGCCCATGGAAGTCAATGGGAGTCTTACCATTGATATTAGTGGACTTTGGATTGTGCACTTGATCTCCATTATATATAACCCCATGTCACCAAGGACAGGTGTATCTAGATTCCAGGAAAAAATGGTATCAGCTACTGGCATGTTTCAGGGCCCATTGTTACAGAAATACTCCCTCTGACCTCTCGCGTCTGACCCAAAGTCCCATGATGTCAATTTGTTGCTCAGATAGTAAACTGCATATTGAGTTGCTGATTTCTTATGCTCTTCCCCACTGTGCAAAACAGGTCCATGAGAATAAAAATGTATTTTGATTTTATGTTAATGTCTGGCCTTATAAACCACAGAAGCACAGTTCACTTAGTTTAGTAGCAGAACTCCAGAACTGAATTTCCTTGTATTTTATGTTTGAATGGGTCATGTTGTAATATTGCTAATTTGCACTTCAAACATTTTTTAGTTTCTATTCTTTCTATTCTATCCATGCTATGGAATTCTCTGTGTCAATCAAAACTTGTTACTCATGCATGTGAATTCACAAATCTGAAAGGAATGCTCAGTTGTTATACAAGCAACATTACACACACACACAATTACACCATTGTTCTCAGACAGGTGATCAATGAAGAATTTTACCATTCATATTTTAGTGTGATTAATAATATACTTCAAAACTATCAACAAGTACTTGTATAATAGTTTTGCTAATCTCAACTAAAGTAAAACAAATCTCTATGGGGATTCTTTTCTTTGTTTTTAAAGATTAAATAGAGTGACATTCTACAATTTAGAATGAGTTTTTTGTTTGTTTTGTTTTTTGGGTCGGTTGGATGCTTGCTTTTTTAATTAAAGAGATGTTTTTGCATCTAATTTTTGTTCAAAGAGTACCAAGGGAAACTTACTTGTCTGTATCAGTGGAGTGAAAGATTAGGCACAGTCATATGCACTGAAATAGATCTTGAAGCCCAGGAAGATCTTCCCAGAGGGGCCATTACAGACGAGTCAATGTCTGAACTGCCTACACATGCAAACTGGCAGATGAAAGACTAACATTCTCAAATGGGGCTACTCTAATAACACAAATATATGCAAGTGCAGTGTAGACCATGGAGCACCTGTTTGTTTGCTGACTCATTGGGGAGGCCTGTATGAAGGAGAACCTTGTTGCAGCAACAGAAAGAGCCATCACTTGTGCATGGTTCTGGGAAAACATCTAGTTTGTGATAAGGACACAAGAAGTAGTAGCGAGTACTAACCAATGTGGATTCTGTTATATATTATTAATCACATATGCATGGTTGCGGTGTTGATGGGGGAAATTCAAATACTTATCATTTTTTGACATATAAATTAGCCTTAAGATCAGTATCTAGTGGGAGAATTCCAAATTAAAAGAATAATCACATGTAAAAAATTCACTTTATAGTAGTTTAAAAGCTTTCCTTTATTGAATTCTGTATTTCTAATGCAAAAAACTCAAGTTGACTTTTGAGTATGCCAAGTTTTAAATTGGTCTCATGGAATAGGCCATTTTAGATTTGACATGTGTATGTCTGCTCCCTGGTAACTCTATATCCTGCCAATTGTACATCGATGAGAGGGGTAATTGGCTCAAAGAGAAAGCCGATGATATGCCCTTCCATTTTTTAAAGCATCTGTTTTAAATTCCTCCTGAGGTTGTCTGTTTATTTGGGGAGCAAAGAATGCTAGATCTTGACCGCATGGGGCTCATTTAGGCATTTCTGCAGTGAAGATAGGGTGGTATGGGCCCAATTAATACCACCATGGGAAGAGGATGCTCTGAGAAGTGTATTCCCTCCAATGCTATTAATTAATTTGGAGGAGAAACACTGATTGAACAGTGTGGAAGTTCTCAGTAACATTAAAAGGGACCTTTTGGATTTAAATAAGATATTTCCTGTTTTTTGTGCTGTTCTGATCTTTAACAACACAAGCCAATGAACCAGAAAGTCTTCATGGGATTAAAGGGAGCAAGCACTTAGGGCCGAATTCTGCTCCCATTAAGTTAAAGGGAGTTTTGACTTAATGTCTTCAATGGGAGCAGGATGCATGCCTAGATTTTCCATTTTTAGCCATTACTTGACATCTTACACTATGAACAGACTGTGTATAATTATCCAAAGGATTGCATGTGATGTCTACTGTATGATTATCATAATCATTTCAAAATGTACCTACATATAATATTTAAAGAGTTATGTAGCTATACATGAAATTATGTTCTCAAAGCCTGGGAGTTAAGGTAGGTAAACAGATGACCTGTTTAAGACCTGTTCCTTCCAGGAAGAGGGTAATAGACATTTATCTCATTAGATGGGTGTTGTGTATTGTCTGCATTACAATATATGTGTCTATTTGCACACTGAACCAACATGCTAATCAGAAGATTGTGGAAATATAGAGAGTAGAGAGTAAATTTACAGGAAGAAATAAGACAGCAGGAGGGGATTCTCTGAGTAAAAAGTACGGATTGTTGGAATACATCTGGGGGACAGAGCTACCCCTCCCTGCATCTTTCCACTGAGGAGGCAAGAGGACAGCGTGACTTGTCTCATGTACAGAAGACAACAGCCAAGCCTGGCTGTAATACGCAGGAAGGATTTTGGCTGAGCTTTTGCTCTAAAAGACATGATAGTGACTAGTTAAGTAAGTCTAGGTTCTAGAACATGTGTTGTGTTTTTATATTATATGTAACCATTTTGTTTCCAATCCTTCTACTTTCTTTCTCTAAAAGCTCTACTCTTTGTAAGAAACTTTTGCTAGTTTTCACTATAAATATAACTAAGTTCTGTGGGTTAAGTAGAGCTGTGAGCTCAAGAGAAACTGGTAAGCTGGGTGGACTGTTCCTTTGGGTACAGTGAATCTGTGAACTGCAAATGTCCAGTAGAACAGGGGCAGTACACTCAGAGGGGAGTGTGCTGAACACTCTTAATGGTTGCTTGCTAGGATCATCTGGATATATCTCACCAAATCAGTTCCTTGTCATTGCAGTGGCCTTGGGCATTGATACCCAAATCCCCCCATTTTCTGCCTGAGAGCTGTAATTTTTTAGTTTAATTTGACTAGGTTATTTGATTCAGTGCTGGGGTAACTGGTGGGATTTAGTGGCCTATGATGTGCAGGAGGTCAGATCACAAGATCTGGTGGTCCCTTCTGGCCTTAAACTCCATGACTATGACTCTTCAAGAGCAGGAGAGCTGGAATGCCAATGAGCACTGCCTGGGAGTTCTCAAAGAATTTTGGAGAATCAGCCAACATTCCTCCTTTGGGTCCTGGTTGCTAGACATCTGGTTCTAATATATCTTTATGGGTAAAACTTAGCCCTTAGTTATTTGTTCCCTGGTGAAATTACACAGTCACATACCTTTGGCTCTGTTATTCATTATTGTTTTAGTGACACGTTAGCCTGCTGGAGCCTAAACAATTTGGATAAATCTGTCATGTTTTATTGTTGCTGTAAATTTGTAAGTGGTGGGCTATAAACCCAGTCTCAGTTATTAGTAAGAATCTGTGGGGCAGCTGCAGCAATGCAAACTCTAATAACACAACCCAAAACAGAGTCCCATCAGAAGCCTTGCTATACTGACTAACTCGTACAAAACAGCAGAGGACTAAAGAGGGAGAATGTATTATAGCAACTTTGAACTGCAATGATTAAAACTGGAACTTGGCATGACATCCTACGCAATGTAGTGGGAAATGAGAAAACTCAGACACAAGTGATCAATAACTCTACTTAAGACTAGAAATAAAGTTCATGCAAATTTGCATACTCAAATTAGTGAATCTTGCTTAAAATGTTAGCCCCCATATAATTTACTGCCTGTGAAATTGTGCAGAATAAAATAAATGTCACTTTTGAATCAACAATATGCCTCAATTTACATTTGTGGCACTTCAGAGGTCATTTATGTTGAAATAGTGAAATCTAATTTGTTATACATTTTGATACATAGACTTTGATTTAAAAGGCTCTGTTCTCTCAATAAGAGAGGCTTACTTGGTTTACAGCTTGTTCTGACATATATGGTAACAAATCCCATCATCAGTTAAGTACTGTCTGGTTTGCATATTATATAACTTTTAATACAGCCCTACAGTTTTAGGATATAATTCTGCAGTCAGGATGAGAAGGAGAGAGAAAGAACTGTAATCATAAGGCAAATTCTCCCAGTATTAGGCAATATCGCATCTTCAGCTAAATGCACATCTATTTGTGCAACCACAATGACTTCTAATACATTTTTAATAAACAGCATAAAAATTGGTTTGCTGTTAACAAAATACAAATGAAACAATATTTTATGCTTGTTGTAACTTGCAACCAGAAATGCCTCTTAAAAATAAAAAAGGTGTGCTATGCTCATTTCCAAAGAAATGATCTCAGGTGCCTTTTAACCCCTTCATGCCCTTTGACATATTCTGATTCAACCATCATCTTTCAGTGAAATGTATGTTAAATACAGAAGTGCCACAATAGGGGTAATGTACGTGCTATAGCAGTGCTATTATAATAATCACAAGAGGTCAACTCCGGATGCTCTTACTCTGTTCTAACTCAAGACATAATTACAAAGACTTTAGGAACTTATCATATCAAGATTTTAGGATTCCATGCAAAGATGTGAGAAAAAAGTTAATGGCAGAACATTTGCTTGAAAGAAGAAACACACAGGTACAAAGTTGCCAGAGTTCATTAAACAACCTTGCTTTTTGCTTCTTTTTTGAGTCTGAGCTTTCTGGAAGGGAAAGGTCTGCTTGCAAATTTTCTATCATTTCTTTACAAGAGCATGAAATGGTGCAAGGTATGTAATCATTCTAAATATATTTGTCCTGTAGCCAGCTTCACTTGGTGAGCCCTTTTATATTTTCCTCACTTGGTTCCAGCCAGACTGGCAGCAAAGATTTTTAAACAAACAGAACTCAAAACATCACCTTCATAACAAAATTTTTTTTCCATAGATATGTCTGATGAGGTGCAGTCTTCCAATTTCCCTCCACCACTGGAGGCTGTTCTGTTCACAGCTTATACGCAGAGAAGTTAGATAAAAACAAATACCCATGTTGGAAGATTTTAATGTAACACTACTTTATTTATTAGAAGTAACCAGAGAGAGAGAAAACAGCCTGCTCCCTAATGCAGCAAGGCATAACTCACCCCACCTTGTTTCCAGGCTGACTGTTGCTTCCAGATGTTTCACTATGGAGCTTCTTTGCCTGTAAGCAGGACCAGAAACCCCCCACCCACTCTTAAAGTGATAAAATTCAATTCCGGCACAGTCCTCAAAACACCACAGAAGACAGGACAACCCATTTCAATCCATTCCCCTGATTCTAGGAGAGGTCAGCAGGCAAACAGTCCTTTTCCTGCTAGTGCCGCCCCCCATTACAAGAGAAGAGACAGAGAGATGATGATCTCTTTCCCAGAACTTGTTCTGGTTGGCTGGGAGAGGTTCAATCTTGTCCACTGTCTAGTCTCCTGGTCCCAGGCCCTTAAAGAAACAATAGGCTAGGTATTCCCCAAATATTAATTATTATGATAGGACCACTTCCCCTCTCTCTCTCTCTCTCTCTCTCTCTCAATATCTTCATCTGCCATTCCTTAAGGTCCTTGTCTGCTCCAGAACTCCTGGAATGGCGTAGACTGGCCTCCCAGACTTACCCCTCTGGTTTTAAAAGGCATGCTCTTCTACATGTCCATTATGCACACATGAAGGGGAGGGCTGAAGATAGAAATCTATTGCAGAGAACTATTGCCTTGGTACTAGGGAGGAAATTATGACCCTGAGTGTCTCTGAATCAATGGGGCAAAACTGGGCACTTCTACAGTATCACCAACCCTAAGTGTTCAAAAATCAGTCATACACGCAAAATCATGAGATTGGCTTAAATATTGTTATTTTAAAAAATAAATATTTGGGTTTTTTAATTTGTTTGTATGGTTTTGAACATTTAGGGTGCACTTGAGTAACATTTTTCATTCTTTTCTCTGCAACAACTAAAGATAGAAACTTAATTTTTCATTTAAAAAAAAAAAAAAATGAAATGTTCACTTCATATGATTCCAGGAGCTGGTACTTTAATAAAAACATCAAATATCGCAAGACATGATAAAATTGCAAAAGTTGGGGACATTGCCTCTACCATTCAAATAATGAAAACTGTATAAGACAAGAGGCCTCCAGGGACACAGGAAAAAGCATGTTGGGAAGAGGGCCTAGGTACATCTTTAAGAAGTTGTGGCCTGTGACCCACCTCAGTGATTCTCTACCAACATCAAGGAGGAAGGGATAGGCATGACATCTATGCCATGTTCACTGAACACATCGAGTTATATAACATGCGTTTCTTATATAGGTGCATTGGGACAGTAAAGGGTCGGCTTGCATATTCTCTTTCCTTGGGACACCTGCAAAGAGACAGCTATAAACTGATCCTTTGTATTTAACTTGATGAAATGCTTTCTAGTTGAGAGTATCACTCCTGCTTCTTTTTCCACCCTGGAAACATTCGATTCTGAACAAATCTACAGTGCAAGACTTTGGGAAACTTTACATTTTATACAACGTGCCTTTGATCCCACAGATCATTGTAGAATCCTTCTTTACAGAATAGTGCAGTTCCTTGGTTGACAACAAAGGACAACCTGAAAGACGGAATTCAATTGCTGTATATAAATAATGCAACACATCATGATGGTAACAGTTAGTCCATCAATTCCTGTCAAGAATACAAACTTACCGTGACTTTATGAAAACAATCTTGTGATATGAAGGCTAGCTATACTGGATACACTGTGCAAACGAAAAATAACCATCCAGTAGTTTTCCTTATGTATTGTATTATTTTGTAAACCAATCCATAATTACTAAGTTGCAAAATTACAAATATCAGACAGCTACAGCCATAACTTATGACTTTGGGGTTGTACTTGACTGAGCTTATTAATTTTACTGAAAGAGTTCAACACAGTTTATCCTGCATCAGCAGGACCCTCAGACACACAACACCTGATCTATTAGCAGGCATTCCTATTCTGGATCTGGGAATGGAGAGATTATGTTTTTACTATTTATTTAAGCGTGATAATTTTATAAACACGGTATTTTGTCTGATTGTGTTACAATGCCAAGAATCATCATAGCCAGTGCTACTGGCAGAAGTGCAGCTAGGAGTACCATTTCCTAGAGATAACTAGGTGGTGATAGACCACAAAGAGAGACAAGAAAAATCAAGACTCTCAAGCCTCCAAAAATAGGTGAAAAGAAGTGATAAAAGGAGATGAATAACAGACTTCCTATGGGTGCTCTTACACACACACACACACACACACACTTTTATGTTATGAGAACAGGAGGACACCAAATGAAATTTAAAAGGTAGCAAAGTTAAATTGAAAGCACCAGATATTTTAATAGCTAGAAGTTGTACACAAGCTCTGCTATCTAGGATCAACTATATTGGATAATTTATCTTTGGATAACTAAACTAATTCTCTCATAGGAAAGGCAGTCACCACATTTGGCCACCTTACCAACAGCATGTAGGAGAACAAGAAACTGACATTGAGTACCAAGATACGGTTCTCCCAGATGGGCTTTTTGAACACACTGCTGTTTGGTGACAAGACCAGGATTACCTATAGGCATGAGAGAAGTCTAGACACCTTCCACAAGTGCAGTTTTCACCATATTCTAAATATCAAGTAGGAATACAACATTCCTGACACTGAAATATTCGAGAAAGCAAAATTACTGAATCTAATCACTATTATCAAAACACCGATACTCCATTGGCTTGGTCATCAGCACCAGGTGGATGATGGACACATTCCAAAGGGTTTCCTGTACAGAGAACTTGCAAATGCTCCAAGGCCACTGGACTGACCTAGGCTCAGATTCAAGAATGCTTATAAGAGGGACATGAAAACTTTCAACACTAACACCACAAGCGGGGAAGATGCAGTTAGCCAGGGGTGGCTCCAGGCACCAGCATGCCAAGCACGTGCTTGGGGCGGCAAGCCACGGGGGGCACTCTGCCGGTTGCTGTGAGGGCGGCAGGCAGGTTGCCTTCGGCGGCATGCCTGCGGAGGGTCCGCTGGTCCCACGGCTTCAGCAGACCTCCCGCAGGCGTGCCGATGAATCCGCGGGACCGGGAACATCCTGCAGGCAAGCCGCCGAAGGCAGCCTGCCTGCTGTGCTTGGGGCGGCAAAATACCTATAGCCACCCCTGCGGCTAGAAACAGGCTACATTGGAGGGATGCACTGCACTAGTGCATCAAAAAGGTTGAAGAGAGGGGGTTGAGAGAGAGAAAAGGGAAGCGCGCTGAAAGGAAAGCACAGCAAGCCTCTCTGGGCCTGCGCTTTATGCCTGCACTATCTGTTTCAAGGACTGTCACTTGAGAATTTGATTTTTTAGTCACTCACCATGCTGCAGCATGACACAGTAAATGAACCATTTTGGCACTTACATCATTGTCTTTCAAGATGGACAGTTGCCATTCAAAAAGGGGAAAAAAATGTTTTTTTAAAACAGTGTATTTCATTGTCCAGTGGAATTAATTGTCACAAGATGTTACTGAAGAAAATGCTTAGTAGTATCCCAATTCAAGTGACACCATCATAGGACCTAATCACATCAGCCACGCCATCAGGGGCTCGTTGACCTGCCATCTACCAATGTGATATATGCCATCATGTGCCAGCACCAGGCCCTTTGCCATATACATTGGCCAAACTGGACAGTCTCTACGCAAAAGAATAAATGGACACAAATCTGACATCAGGAATCATAACATTAAAAAACCAATGGGAGAACACTTCAACCTCTCTAACCACTCAGTGACAGACTCGAAGGTGGCAATTTTACAACAAAAAAACAGACTCCAAAGAGAGACTGCTGAACTTGAATTAATATGCAAATTAGATACAATTAACTTAGATTTGAACAGAGACTGGGAATGGTTGGGCCATTACACTAATTGAATCTATTTCCCCATGTTAAGTATCCTCACATCTTCTATGGGTCATCTCGATTATCACTTAACTTTACTCCTGCTGATGATAGCTCATCTCAATTGATTGGCCTCTTACAGTTGGTATGGCTACTTCCACCTTTTCATGTTCTCTGTATGTATAAATATCTTCTTGCTGTA
Organism: Mauremys mutica; assembly: GCF_020497125.1. Taxonomy (NCBI): domain Eukaryota; kingdom Metazoa; phylum Chordata; order Testudines; family Geoemydidae; genus Mauremys; species Mauremys mutica. Next base: position 50,951,889 of record NC_059077.1, read on the forward strand.
TGTTCCAGTCTATGCATCCGATGAAGTGGGCTGTAGCCCACGAAAGCTTATGCTCAAATAAATGTGTTAGTCTCTAAGGTGCCACAAGTACTACTGTTCTTTTTGCGTATACAGACTAACACGGCTGCTGCTCTGAAAAAGGATTAGATATTTATGCGAACAACAAGAACATAATTGACAGTCACATTTACTTGCATAATCATTTTTAAGGCTATCAGTGCTAATGCTATAGGATGTGTGCTAAGTACTAACTGGCTGTTTAGGAAGAAATATCCCCTATTGACAACGTTCTTTGGATGGCCACTATATAACAAAGAACCTGATCCCTCAGTCATTTCTCAGAAAAAATCCATTGAAGTCAATGGGAACTTTGCGTAAAATATGCAGGGTGGGGCCTATTTCTGAAATATAGAGCTACAAAAGATTTCAAAAGAAGACTGAGAAAGTACACTAGCAGTTTGACATTAAAATCAACTGTTTTCAATGTACTTTAATAGTTTTCTGAAGACACAGAATCATTTGTTAACTGTCAACGTTCAAATCTATTTATCCACAGTTGAATCAGAACTATAAATCATGTTGAAGACGCACCTCTGTAGACATGCAAACTGATAAACACCAGAACAAATGAGCTCTGTAATTCTTTTAGCAAACATGGAAACAGTTGTCCAGACTTAATGGCTAGATGGCTCTGATTTGTTTTCCTAATGTAAAAGCATTCCTGAAGAGAGAGATGAACAATTAACACAGATCTTGCAGTATTTGAAGGAGAAGGTAACTTAAACTACTGATGCCTAGAAATTTTACCCACCTCTTTCACCTGTTACACCTAATTGCTGATTGTCATAAGCAATGAAGCTAGAGGGCTAATAAAACAAGTCCAAATGATTAAAATATATATTTTAGTGGCCCTATTATCTGCATGTTTCACATATTAAAAGGATGAGAGTCCATATAAGAATCTAGATAGCAGGTTTGACAATTCTCATGATTTTATCCAAAGTGTCAGGACATCAGACATTTTTCTGAAAGCCTCAGGTGATGGAATCAAGAGCTTGCATGCAAATCTCAGCTTTTGTATAAAAACAAAATAGTTTCTAGACCTCGTGGTTGTGGGGAAAAGCTATAAAATGTACAATGAGTGAGCTATAAAAGCTCAGAAATCAGAAGGCTAATCAAATGAACATAAACTTTATTATCTTTAAAAAATATATTATTATTTTGGGGGTCTGACATGATTTTTCAATATCTGAGTTTGGCAATATTAAGATTATACTAGAGGACCTAGGTTATACTGTAAATATTAGGGCTCAATTCAGCAGATTGGGTCTGAGTGCTGTGACAAAGTTCCTCCTCTACCTTGGTGGGTCCTGCGCTTATTGGCAGATCTGCACACCTTAGTGATCTTCTCCTCTGGTGGAACCCACAGTCAGGGTCAATTCCTCCTGTGTCTGATCAGGAGTTGGGAGGTTTGGGGGGAACCCGGGCCTGCCTTCTACTCTGGGTTCCAGCCCAGGGCCCTGTGGATTGCAGCTGTCTATAGTGCCTCCTGTAACAGCTGCATGACAGCTACAACTCCCTGGGCTACTTCCCCATGGCCTCCTGCAAACACCTTCTTTATCCTCACCACAGAACCTTCCTCCTGGTGTTTGATAACGCTTGTACTCCTTAGTCCTCCAGCACCACACCCTCTCACTCTCAGCAACTTGCACCTCTTGCTCCCAACTCCTCACACGCCCCCCCACAAACTGAAGTGAGCTCCTTTTTAAACCCAGGTGCCCTGATTAGCCTGCCTTGATTGGCTGCAGGTGATCTAATCAGCCTGTCTGCCTTAATTGGTTCTAGCAGGTTCCTGATTACTCTAGTGCAGCCCCTGCTCTGGTCACTCAGGGAACAGAAAACTACTCATCCAGTGACCAGTATATTTTCCCTTTACCAGACTCCTGTACCCCACTGGCCTGGGTATGTCACAATACATTGGTATATAGTCATCTCATCCATGAGAACCTAGGGAGATTGTGGTTGCAGCTGTGGGAAAGTTAGGCTTCCAAGGGAAAGAAATCATGAAAAATGTTCATTCTGTGACAGCAAGTTGTGAAGCTGCAAGACAGAGGATAGGAGAACTCAAGGCAGTGAACTTCTTATGCTCTCAAGTCTCAGGCTTTCCATTCTCATTACCCATTTGTCTCAAAGCCCACACAAGCAGGAATAAGGATAACTCTAGGACTGGAATAACAAACCCAAGGGAAGAGGTAGCTCTAGATTGTTAGATGTTGTCATAGTCCAAAGCCCAATGTAATGCAGTAGTAGTATGGCTACCCTATCAAGGTTAGGACAAGAGCTTTACAGTATTGCCTCTGGTGTATTAATTTATAACATGCTAAATCCCTTCCTACCTTTTAATCTTTTTTTCCTCTTTTTCTATAGGATCAGCTACTTTATTCATTTGAATGGAAAATAGCAGTAGGTCACCATACTTCAGCCTGCTGCACTGGACACTTTTCAAAATATCTCATATGTGACAACACAATAAGAAATAAAACCAGCTAAGAAGTAAACTCTTCTCCATGTCATGGGTTATAAGGAGTTCATGTCTATGCTAACTAGGTCTACAGAGGAAGAGATGACCTATTTCTGACACTTTAAATCTTTATTAGGGAAAAAAAGGTTCACATTTGGTCAAGAGAGAAAAGTGTTTTAAATTAGAGCTGGCTGAAATTTGGAATTTCCAGTTCACAGGAAATTTTAACATTTCAAAATCTGGTTCGAAACCAAAATTGTCACAATTTCCCCAAACTTCAAATTCTGGACATTTTTGTTTTGGAAACACTTAAAATTTGTCAAACCTGAAGCGCTTTTGTGAAATGTTTGGGGTTCCACAAATCAGCATTTTCCAACAAAACTCCGGAAGATTCCCAACCAGCTCTCTTTTAAGTGATTCCAGACTTGTATATTTTTACAAGTGCAGAAATAGATTTTTTTTAAATGCATACAAGAGTTTGTTTGCTCAACAAGGTGATACAGTCCAGGAACTGTTTAATCAGAAAAGAAAGGATGCAGCTCCCCAATGTGACTGATAGATATTACTGAAGGAGTGATTTTTGCTACTCCATATCCCTAATGCAGTTATGTTATACTCCTGCCAATAAAATCTTCTACCCCATAACACATTTTGCATGTGTGTGTGCATGCTTACATTAGAGCTGGCAAAAATCTGCTAAACAGTATTCACAAATATATTCATTTTGACTATATTTGTACTTCCTTTTGATTCAATATTCATAAACATTCATGTTAATCAAGCTTTGTTCCCACAAATGTTTAGATTCACAGAAATCAGGAACGGTTTGCGATTAAGAAATAATTCATAGGTTCATAGAGTTTAAGCCCAGAAAAGACCACTGACCTGTATATCACAAGCCATTAAATTTCACCCGTGTAACTGTGTATGGGCACAATAATTTTAGTAAAGCTTAGCATAACTTAAAGAAAGGCAACTAGCTGTGATATGAAGACTTCAGGAGATGGTGAATCCATCACTTCCCTTGATAGTTTGTTCCAGTGGTTATTTACCCTCAATGTTCAAAATTTCTAATTTAAATTTGTCAGGCTTCTGCTTTCAGTCATTGTTTCTTTTTATTTTTTTATATGCTATATTAAACAACCCTTTGCTACCTGGTATATTCTTCATGTAAGCTATTAATAAGTCACCAGTCAATCTTCTTTTTTGATAATCTAAACAGAATGAGTTCTTTATGTATCCCAGTGCAAGGCTGCCTGTTTTTTGAATCTGTCCTTGAATCACTTTTGTGGTTCTTTTTTGCATTTCCCCGACCCCCCTAATATTTCAATATCCTTTAAAAAATGTTGACACCAGAACTAGATTCAGTATTCTGCTATTGGTTTCACCAATGCAGTATACACAGGTAAAAATCACTTCTCTATTCCTATTCATTAGTTCTCTGTTTCTACATTCCATACATCTATTAACTCTTTTTGCCATAGCATGGCACTGGAAGCTCATAGTAAATTGTTTGTTCACTGGGATCCCTAAATCCTGTTCAGTCATTACTTTCTAGGATACCTCATTCTGTAAGTATGGCCTGCATTCTTAGCAATGAATAAGTATATAAAAGAGACAAAGAACAAGTGGAACATTTTGTGTACCATGAAGAACCAGTATGAAAGAATGGGATTATTGAAGATGACTTTAAAAAAAAAATCATAGTAGCTGCTACTACATTCAGAAAACTCTGCAAAGTTTGGAAGTCTAAAGACATTTTGATAAAAGCAAAAATCAGCATATAGGAGATAACTGTCATGCCAGTACTGCTGTATAGTTCAGAGCATTGGAGTATGAAGAAAGTTGACTAACAAAATATATTGACTGCAGAAAACAACTGGCAGAGGGGAATACTGAGAGTTTCGAGATGGCAGAAAATAAAAAAAATTATACAAAAATGGCTAAGGCACAAAATAAAAAAATCCAAGAATAGTGATTGTGATCATTTGGACATATGTCAAGAATGGACCTGTAGTGGGGTGGTCACCCGCTCCTGCCTGGAAGGGCTTAAGACAGCCTTGGAGAGGGTTGGGGCAGGGGGAAAAGCTGGGCTGGTTGGAGAAACAGCCTCAGCTGTGGCCACGCTCCAAACAGACCCAGCTGGCCCTATAAAGGCCAGGGAAGCCAGGACCAGAGACAGTCTCTCTCTGCCTTCAGAGAGAGAGGGGGGCCTGGCTGCTGGGAAGCTCAGGGTGCCTAGAGTGAGGCAGGGCTAAGAGCTTCAGGCTGGCAACTCTCCAGGCTGCAGGGCCTTCCTTGTCCAAAGCCCCATAGAGGCAGTGGGTTGGAGAGAGAGAGGCAGCAGGTCCAGACCCAACCTTGCCTATGATGAGTGGCTGACACTGAAGTCTGCCCCAGGGCGTGGGGGCTGGTGACTGGCAGTAGCCTATGACTGAGGCGAGATGGGGATAGGGGATGGGGGTTTCCCGGGGAGGGGAGACCCTGAGACAGCGGGGTATACTGCCAGGGGGCAGCACCCCAGATAAACAGGCACCAGAGTCCAGGAAGAGACACGGGGGCCAAGTGGCAGAGCGACACCGGCCTGCAGAGGGCAGTCTCTCCTGCAGAGGGCACTCTGGAGGCTGGATAGCTAATTCCGGAGACAACCAGCAGGAGGCGCCGCAGGGGTGAGTCCCTCACCGTTACAGGACCCAAAAAGGATACCATACAAGGCAATACATACTACAATGCAAGGAACTAGAAACAGAGGAAGACCAAGGATGCATTGGATAGAAACAGTAAAGAACAACATGAAACAAAAAAAGATTTAAAGATGAATGAAGCTGGCTGTGAAACAGTGGCCCACTAGTGGCTCGCTATCTGTGTCAGCAACTCTTGACAGGCCTGACACACTCACCACATCTAACACACTGTTGTCATGATATATGCCCAACGAGGCATGTAAGATATCACTGGAAAACTAACTCACAGTATGTACAGGCTGTGTACAAAATTATGAATGTGCTAGAATTATGTTCTTAAAATATATTTGGCAAGCCATGCATAGTCCAATCTGTCCTAGACAAAGGAACATGTATTTGCTTGGCTGACAAGCCTAATTGTCAGCCAGAGACAGTGAAAGAACATTTATATGAAAGGTAAACAAGATCATCAACCTAGCAAATAGGGGAGACAGCTTCTTAGCTATAAAGGCAGCAGATCTGAACCTCAGATGATAAGTAATTAAATCAATTAATTGTAAATAATATTACTACATTATAGAAGTGTATCAAGTGATGTCTTTTCTGAAAGCTAATGGTACCCAGGTGATTAATATCTTTGTGAACTGTATGTATTAACACTACATGAGAACATATGGATATTTAATGATATTATGCCTTAAAGTCTGTGACCAAACACAGGAGAAACAGGTTTTCTCCCAGACCAGAGAGAAGGCAGCTATCTACCTGTCTCAATGAAATTAAGCAAGGTGTGACCAAAACCAAGGGAAGCCGTTTACATATGAATCAACAGGGGAATGGGAAGTTCATAGCATGAAGTTATCCTGAGTCTGGGGACAAAACAGTGAGTCTGGGGAAATAATATAAGGAAAACAAAGAAGGCATCTTGGACAGACATGAGGGGCCAGAGCTCTTGCAAGCTGAGAAAGATGGGTCCGTCAGCCAAGGGGGTTGAAATCTCTGGGAAAGAAAAAGATTGGTAAGAAATCAAGCTTAAACCAAGGCTTTAGCTTGTTAAGTCTTAGCCACTAGAAAGTGTATTTTTACTTTTGTTTCCTTGTAACCCTTTTAAACTTTATTCCTTCTACTTGGTCACTTAAATAAATTAGCAGAAAGGACAAAGGTTATTTATTTTTACAATAAACCAGCTCAGTGCCGTGCTTGAAGGCAAAAGTGTATTTATCCCAGTTAAGTTAATAAGCTGCATTGTGCTTTTATCTCTTTAAAAGGAACAAATTAACCTTGTTATTTCTCTGACTGTTCCAGGAGAGGGGTGGGCACTTCAGGACAGATGGTTTGGGGGAAATTCAGGACTGGGAATGTGTTTGGGGTAACCCCTGCATAAGGTAAGTGGGTGACAGTGACTAGAGCTCGGTTGTTTTATTGTAGGCAGGCCGCTAGGGTCAGAGAGCTGACCCAGGGGTGTAAAGCACACAGACTCTAAGGATACTGCTTGCTTTTCTGCTGTCTTTTGGTGTCCAGGCTGTGAGCCACTGCAGTGGAGCACTCAAGAGACCCAGGGTTACAGGGCAGGCAGTGACACAAACCCTTATTGGTCTAGATTGCACCTCTGAAAATGACGGTGCTACAAGTAGAGTGACCAGATAGCAAGTGTGAAAAATTGGGACAGAGGATAGAGGGTAATAGGAGCCCATATAAAAAAAGCCCCAAATATCAGGACTGTCCCTATAAAAATCAAGACATATGGTCACCCTAGCTACAAGCCAAAAAAAGGTGGGAAAACTTCAGTTGTCCCCATCGTTGCTGCTGAGCCGATGGAAAGAAGAAGAAACGAAGATGTATGATTTTTCATTTAGCCATATTAAAATTATTTTTGTTTGAATGGGCTCAGTTTTTTCTGTATGATTGTCCTGTTTTCATCATTACAACCTAGTCCACCAATCTTGTGCAAGTTTTATCAGCAGTGATTTTATATTTACTTCCAAATCATTGATAAAAATATTGAATAGCTTCAGGCCTAGTAATGATTCCTGTGGAATACCACTAGAAACATCTCAAAATTGATAATGATTCCCTAGTGTAGCTACTATTTGAAAGCTACCAGTTTTTTAGATCCATTTAACATGTGCTCTCTTTGAAAAGTTGTCACTATACAATATAATCAGACTATCATGTGGTACAAAAGTCTGAGCAATGGATCCACAAAGAGGCTTTGCATTTCAGGCACCTAGAAAATCACTGGAACAACACTGTGCTGAGTTAGGCATCTGGACCCCCTATATGATTAGTGGGGACAAACATGTGCCTTAGAATATGATCCACAAAAGCCAGCATGCTAGGGAAGTAGCAAACTAAATTAGCCAATGGGAGATACCAACAAGAGATATGTCCCTAAGCCTTGCTTCTTCTCGCATAGATAGGCACCTAAATTCAGGCTGCAAGGAGACAGTGTAATTTGAGAACTTAACCAAACTAAACCGCAACTATTTTGGGTGTATTTAACTGTTATTAATTAAAAGCAGAACCATATAGCTAGGAATAACTGTTAGGGTTTTTATAGGTAAGGCCAAATTGCTGCAGTTGCATCTTTGCTAATTAGAATGGAAGAAGGAGAAAAAAGCTAAACCATAAAAATAAAAACAAGTAAGTAAATAGCGACCTTGGTTCTACGTGCCCCTGACATATACGTTTTATTGTTGTTATAACTAGAAATATTAAAAATGCTTTGCTAATAAAAAAGAGAAATTCGTTAAAACTAGAAGAATCTGTGACCCAATAAGAGTTCTCTGAGTTATGTGAAAGTTATCTATAAAAAATTAAATAGAAGTACATAACTCAAAGCAGTCCAAAAAGGCTTTTCTTTGGGCAAAAGGCTGACACCTCTACTCTCTATCAGCTGGACAAAAGGAGAGCCCCTGGAAACCCAGCTGGTGATCACTTGAAACCACCTCAGACTTTGGATAACTATGTTTGGGGTGCTCTGAACCTATAGCGTGCATGTGCGCATGTGTGTTTAAGACCTAATAAAAAGTAGGTTTAGGTAAAAACACTCTGATTTGTATCAATCATTTATCAGATGGAGGAGCTGTGTCTGACTGCAATCCACAAAGTGGAAGAAGATAGGCATACCTCTGCCTAACTCATCTGGGGTACCAGATCCAGTAGGCATGTTCAAGAGGTCACCTAGCTCTACAGAAAACAGCTGGGAGGGCAAGAAGAAGAATAGGAAGACTAGATTTTTACCCACTGGTTGGGGTACTCACCCAGGTTGAGGGAGTCCACTGGTTCAAGTCCCTGAAGAGTAAAAGGGATTTGAACAGGTGCCAAATAAATTTAGAAATCTACAGGGTTAGGTGGCAGCAGAGAGAGGATTTTGTGGATCACACTGGCATCTAAAACCTGGCTTAGGTACCTAAATCTGGGAGCGAGGCTCCTAAGTATCTTTGTGGTTCTAGGCCTGAATATACTACTTCTATGTGGCTACATTTTAAACTAAACTTGGAATTTTAAATAATTAAATCAGGTTTGTTTGATAAGATCTATTTTTCATAAAAACATGACTGGCTTTAATTATATTCCTATCCTTTAATTCTTTGTTCATTGGATTCTATATAATCTTTTCTATTTTATCTGGAATTGATATCAAGCTAATTTGCCTATAGTTACCTGGATCATCCCGTTTCCTCTTTTTGAATATTGTCATATCATTAGCACTCTTCCTGTCTTCTGGAATTTCCCTGGTATTCCAAGTTTTATTAAAATTTAACATTATATGGCCAGATTCCTTTAGGACTCCTGTGTGCAAGTTATCCAGACATGCAGATGTAAAAATGTTTATCCCTGTTATCTAACATCAGTTACTAATCCACGTGTGATAAAATTACATCATCCTGCTTCTTTCCAAATACAGAACAGAAATATTTATTGAATACTTTTGCTTTTTCTGGTTCATAAGCAATTTTACCATTTCCTTCTAGTAATGGGCATATAACATTGCTAGCATTTCTTTTGTTCCTAATATATTTAAACTCTCATTGTCCTTCGCTCTGCCAGCCATGGATTTTTCCCTGATGCCTTTAGGTATTCAAAACTGCAAAATGGATCAATATATGGGGCCATTTGACAGAAAGTCAGTCAGGAAGCATTTCATATGTAGTGCTCTAAGGGTTGCACTTCCCAAATGAATTCAAGTCTACATTTTAAAAGTTTGTGTGTACATTATATTTTATATATATATAGGAGACTCTGGTTTTATTAAAATTGCTGCAGTTGCTGCTATGCCCTCCCCCGCGTGTTACTGCTGCAAGCACTGATGTTTTGATGCCACCTCATTGGCTCTACCCATTTCACTTTGTCACAACTGTTTAAAATCTTCCACCTCTAACAGTCAGTCATCATCCACACAAGGTATTTCAGTTACCTCTGTGAACTCAGTGGTACTGCTTTTCCCATAATCTAATTCCCAATTTTTATCCAACTTTGTGGGAAGTAGATGTTACCAATCATTAGGGCATGCCAAAAACAAGAATTCCATTTTGCGGTGAGGGTGAAGTTTTGAAATTTGTTTTCATTCCGATCAGCATGAAAAGTTATACCATTGACATTCTTCATGAAAAAACCAGGAGTCAGAGAGACAGAGCAACCCCAGAATAACCAATAACCAAATGGTTAGGGCACTCACCTGGGATGTGGAAAACTCAATGTTCTTCCTCTGTCTCAATGAATATTTATTTATACAAAGAGGAACAGCTACAACAAGAGAAATTGAGAGAGAGGCTGAGTCTATAGCCAGGTGCTTAGCACTTTCACTTGAGATCTAGATTCAAGCTCCTGCTCCCAATCAAGCACAATGCCCTAGCCATTAGGTTATTGGCTGTTCTGGGAAGGATTCATCTTTGCTCCCCAAAATTCTATCTGGTCCTTAGAAAGTTCTGTCAAAACAGATACGATTCTGCCAAAAGTTTGTTTCCATGAATTGGCATTTTCCAATGAAAAAAATGTTTTGCCAAAAAATTCTCAACCAGCTTTATGAACCACATTCAAAATAATTTTTAGCTTATGAAGATGTGTGTCCTCTTATGAAAGGTGTGGAATAAGAATAGCCCTATAGCTGTCAGCTCAGATAAAGTGACCAGGTTAGGGTCACTCAGATGATGAAAATGTTGACATTTAGAGCTCTGGTCATGAATGCTTTATGCCCCTTCAATTTTTTCAGTGAAGCCCTTGGAAACATGTACAGATACAAGTTTAAGTTTGTTCATGTCTGACTCTGTTTTTTCTCTTAATGCTAAACTAACAAACTTTTGTACATGTACAGCTATTTTTAAAAATATATAAAATGTATTGTTTTCCCAAAAACCCTATAAAAGTAGCTAACCTAACAGAGTTTAATGGACAGATCTCAGAAATGAGAGCTAAGAACATTAGAATTTTAATCCCAGGTCTTCCACAATTCACTCAGTGGCTTTTGGCAACTCACAATCTCCCTGCACTTCAGTTTTCCCATTTCTATAATAGGGAAAAAGATACTGTCTGGCTAACCTCACAGAGGTGTCCTGAGGTTTGGTTAGTTCACACCTGTAAACCACTTTTAAAATGTAGACCCTTGTATTTTTGCTGAGCACTACAGCAACTGTACAGAAACAACTATGTGTATACAGTCGGTACTCAAAGAATTGACTCAATGTTTGCTCAATGAGTGGAAACTAAGAATATAAAAATTAAAAAGTATAATTTAGATTAGTATTTAAATAAAGTCAGACCAGAAACCATCTTATTGGACGGCATGTGCAACTTATTGCTTATGAAAGCAGTTCTGAATAAGAAAAGGGAAAGGAAGCAGAAGGAAAAAAAGAGCAAGACAGACTGGGAATAGGAGAGAAGAAAGAGATCAATTGGAAATCAGTGGTCTGCGGGTATCAGATGTTCAATGTGATGTGTTCTAATAGTAAACTTTATTTTAATTTAATTAACATCAATGTATCTTCTGCTCATCCAGCTAATTATTAAAGTGTCTAGTCTGTTTCAGTTAGAAGTTTATATCACACAATACAGGATAATTTCTCTGGAAGCTCAAAACAACCAAAAAAAACCAGTCTAGACAAATTAAATGTACTTTGATTACTTATTGTCTGATGGACAAGTTGCTGACCTGCACTTAAATATTGAGGATACATTGGCTGACCGGTGTGTCTTAAGTAAATCTGAAAATGAAACTGGTCTCCCATTTGAAAGAAGAAATGGATGGTTTGCCCACTTGATCTGCTATATTTCTCCATTTTTTTCTGGCTTTACGCTGTGAATTGCATCCTATGTTGCATTTCAGGTAGCATAAACATGGCTAGTTACTGATACGATATACCCAAAGTACTGTCTGAGATGCAATTGCTGTTCAGTGGCATTTAAAAGAGGACTATGGCAGTTCAAATATATACTCAGCAATATGTATAAATCCAAATAAAGCTAGGTAGAGAAGTGGTCGGGGATAGTATAGTCAGGAGAAGGAAACTGATTAAATAAATAGTTTTCAGTGAGCATATGAACACTTTTCACAGAGTGGTCGGGGCAAATTTGAAAGGGAGCACAGAGGCTATAGTTTAATAGGCTTATCATTTTAAAAGTTTCCTATGTAACTGTGCAATACTTTTACCATTACTCTATGATTTCCTCCCTCTCTTTCACTTCTGCTTTCATCTCCTGTTGTCTGATCCTGTCTTTAATTCGAGGAAGTTCTTCAGAGTAAGAGCTGTATCTTTAGGTGCATTTGTGTAGCACAATGCTCCCAACTCCCATGTGACTGAGGCATTTGATCACTACTGTAGTAAGAATAATTATTAAAAATAAAAGGGTAGTTTTCATTTTTCAATTTCATGTCAGATATGCTGGTCAGTCAATTTATCTGTGATTTCTAATTGCCAATAGAATCAATAGTTTGTCCGTAAGGCATGAACATGTAACACCAATGAGCTTAAGATTTTTTTTTTACTATTATTTTTTGAGGGATTCTCAGATACTATCATATTTTCTTACCAGACAAGATTGAGCCCTTAATTTTCTCTCCTTCCCTTTTTGTCACTATTTTCTCAAAGATCTAGACTGTCCTTGGACTTAAAAAAACAAAAAACAAAAAAAACACACATTCCTGGGCTGACATCACCCTTAGTAGCATATACAGGGTCAGATATGGCAAACACTCATGAATGCAAGTGACTTTCCTCACAGAAACTTCAGTGTGGCTGCTCATGTTAGTACGGTAACTCACATTAGCATTTGTAGGTTTGAGACATCTGTATATTAAAAAAAATTACTATGTTGCAAAATGGCCTTGTTCTGTAATCTGTACAAAACTCTTGAACCACACAAGCTTCACAGGATATAGAAGTGATTCCAACTTTTTGGCGGATAGCCACCACTCATGGGGTGGAACAAAGTCAACATCATTAAAATAGTATATGACTTTAGTATTTGTGATAGGGGCTGGGTGAAACTCAGAATTTCCAAAAATAAATAAATTAATTAACAGAAATTAGTTTAGAATCATAAAAGTCAAATTTTCCAGCAAAACAAAATTCTGAGTCTCTAATTTTGACGTTAAAACAATTAAAATTAGAGTTTAATAATTATTTCTAAATTAGTATAAAAGGTAATAGGTAATTGGTATTTTAATTGATATTCTAAATGGTAATTCATTTGATAACTGGTTTGGTAAACGGCACGTAGTTTGCTTATTTGTAACTGGCATTCTAACAGGTCATTTATAATTGGTATAATATAAAAGTATGAAAATTAAATAAAAAATATCAAATGAATTTCTAAATGAAATATAATTTCAAAAGAAAAATCAAAATGTCCATATTCTAGTCTGATAAGATCAAGACTGAATGTTCCAACCTTATTGAAATGCTTCATTTCCATTTTTTCTAAAATAAATTTGGTCAAAATAGACATTCCAATGAAATATTTCAATTCTGACAAATTGATAAATGCTCCTGGAAGGTGGTTGCAGAACCAGACTCAAAGTCCCTGAGTTTTTGGTTCTGTTCTTATAGGATTTTGTCCTTATACAAGTCTATGGGAATCGCTTCATCATGCTGATGTTTGTTTGACGTGATTATCAATCAGCAGGTGGCACATTCCTGACAGCTGAGTGTTATCTTGTTCTTTGGACTCTTCAGCCCTCCATGTGTGGGGGGCAGGCACTTGGGTGGATTCCGGCTTGCCCTGCAGGGTCATCCGGTTATCTCTGTGCTACGCATTCTTCGGCCATGGGAGATCACAGTTATAACTCTTAGGCTGGCACCTTTGATTTGCTAATTATTTATTTGCATCACACACATTCATCACATTCATCCTTTAAGTCACATCTTACACTTTTGTTTTACTACCTCCTCTTCCTTGATATCCTTATTTTACAATTCTATTTTCCACATGTGACAGACTTTCATCAATCTATTTAACCTTTTTAATACAATAGCAGAAAACAAGCAGGATAATAAACGAAGGGGGTAAGGGATTTCTGCAAGACCAATTTCAGAGGACAGTTGTTTTTACAACAACTCTTATCACCTTCTTGAACAGGTGAACCACCAATAAGTCTTCATTACTAACTAATGCCAAAAAAAAAAAAAATTATGTTGTTTTTTGTGATGTGGATACCAGCCCATTGGGAAGCAGAGTTAGACCACAAAACAGCCATCAGAGAACATTTGGTCATTACGGAATTGGGCAGGATGTGAATTTGTGCTCCTTACCCCAACCTCTATTATATCCAAACCCTACAGGCTTATATCAATTCAACTATCAAATTCATTCATGCACTCAACCCCAATCTGCTCCTTCCCTCCCTAAAGATAAAATTGTGACAGTTTCTGGCCTGCTCCCTGTATCCAAGTTACAGGTTTTAGACTTTTATTGTTTACTGATGGTATCCAGCAAGTCGTTCTGAGGGAATAGAGTACAGTACTTATAGTGCAAACAGTGATTAGAGAAGCCTTATTATTCCCAGCCAGTGAATATAAACGAGTTATTGCACCTAGATAAATAGATTGGCTTTGTCCCTAAAGGCTAATAGTGTGTGATCTTGACGAATAAAGTGACTAAAATAAAAATCTGATAAGTAGAAGAGAAAGGTAGATCCAAGGATTCAACATATTTCTTCCAAAATTGAGCTATTAATAACAACCTAGAGGCTAATTATGGAACTCCTCAACTATTTTTCCATGTATTTATTGGTCTCATTATGGGAATCATCTATTTTTTCAAAAATGTATTGAACTTACGCATTTACCATTGGAAGTTTTGGTACCTCTGTTTTTCTCTGAGCAGTTTTTGGTTTTTTAATTACTTGATTTTTTCCTATTTCTCTGTACACACAGGCTATCACTATTATTTATTTATGTTGTAGTGCCTAGGAGCACAAGTCATGGACCAGGATGCCATTGTGTTGGGTGCTATAGAAACACATATTTTTAAGGTTTTGATACAGTGAGCTGGTCACCACAGAGAGCCTCAGACTCTCCCTTTACCAGCCTGGCACAATTCCCCTGCCAGGCCCAAGGTGGGCTTTCAACCTCTTGTTCATTTCAGGCCAACACCTCCTTTCCATTTTATACTCTCTTCCTCCCAAAACCCAAGGAAGAGCTGCTGTTTTGCACAAACCCTGTAACCAAAGTGACAGATGGTATTCTCTGATTACACGTTATCATTACCAGCAAAAAAGAAGAGTGAAAATAGGGAGTAATGCAGAACATCCTGAATGGTGAAAATGTTATTTGCATGACACTTGCAGCTCCCACAGATTTAGGGCCTAATCCTGCTGCTAAATGAATTGAAAGGCAAAACTCCCAGTGACTTCCATGGAGCAAGATCAGACCCTTAATGCCCAAAAGGTTGTGATTGAACTTAACCCTATATCTCCCAAGTCTCAGCTATTGGCAAGGCCATCAGTCTAGATTCAAGTACCAAATTCTGCCTTCAGTTACATTAGTGTAAATCCAGTCACTCCATAAAGTCAGTAGTTATTCCCAATTGACATTGTTGTCACTGAGTGTAGAATTTGGCTAATTCCTTCTATTATTCAATACATTTTTTTTATGATATATCTCAGGATTTTTAAACTCTCTCTTTTTAGGTTTTATTTTCTGATGTTGGTATTTATTTGAATTTTCTCTAT
Organism: Mauremys mutica; assembly: GCF_020497125.1. Classification (NCBI taxonomy): domain Eukaryota; kingdom Metazoa; phylum Chordata; order Testudines; family Geoemydidae; genus Mauremys; species Mauremys mutica. Next base: position 50,967,265 of record NC_059077.1, read on the forward strand.
TTTCTTCTTGTAATTTGAGCCAGGTTGTAATTGTTTTTAAATTTATTTGCCATAAATTTTATTATTTCTTAGTGTCTCAGCCCCAATTTATATTTGTCTGAACCAATTTTAAGTTGACAGTGAATAAAAGCCTGTCTTCCACTTTGAGTAAAATTTTTTGTGATCGCCCTCTCTTTTCATTTATCCATCACTTTATTTTCTTGGTAAGTAGTTTTGCATAGTTATTTGACAATCATATTAGGGTAGCTGAAGAAGCATTTCTAAAAACCCTTGACTATTAAAGGGTGTAGAATGATAGCATATAATCCATGTGTCACTACCTATCATGATTGCTGGATTACTAAATCATACATTGCCACTGTGGTATCCACCAACCGTGCCACTGTGGTATCCACTAACCCTGTCTAATCAAATACCCCAAATATATGTACGGTTATCTGGAGAGTCTAGGCAAAATAAAATAAAATAAATAAGCAAGCAAGCAGCTTTTTCTTAACCCCTTACTTGCTTTCAGAATATTCTCAGTTTTCTTCCTAGGGAAAATTCATTCCAATAATGGACAAGAATATATGGTGAACGTCACTCCTACATTATTCAGGAGTGATTAATTTAAAAGGGTAACTTTAATTTCAAAGGAGCAGGAGATTATGAGGTTGCAGGAAACGTCACATTAAACAAAACAACGGTTGGAGTTTAACATTCTTTCTTTTCAAGGCTGCACTGATGGAAGATCCAGACTGATGAAAACAATACAAGACGAATATTTACCTTCACATTTTTTTGTGGCAAGCTCCAGGCAAGCTGGAACATTAACTTTTGCTATTTTTTGTACTTTTAATAAGTGTCCAAACTGTTTAATTATTAAAAGCCATCAACAAGGCAGCACAATAGGAAGTGTCTTAAGTATTCAAAGGAAGATCAAAGACACTACAGTACTGGCAGTACGTACTAAACTCTTTTCTTTGAGCAAGCTATAAATAAGTGTTGGTGAGCTAAATTTCAGTGCCTCCTTTGTAGATAATGAAACGAAGACAACATGTATTGCATTTCCCATATAAAAGACATTGTCATGTCAACTGAAAAATATTATGTAGGTGGAAGAAAAGCAAGAGAGAAAAAAAATACAGTATTTAGCTTGCCTTCTGGGCAATAGCGGAGACCTTTTTGGTGACCTTAAAAATCACTGGTTTCAAATCATAGCTTTAAATTTCTAAAGCAAAAACTGATCACCTAATAGTTGTGTGAATCTGGGATACAATATAAACACAAGCTTATTTAAATAAAGATCTTTAAAAAATGATAAACAATAACTAAACTCAAGCAAGAGACCTAGGGTTCAGGGTTGCAGACTCTTCATTCAAAGTCCCACTGATGTCAATGGGAGTTCTGCAGGGGTGCTGGAACAATTTTTAGAGTGGGAGTGCTGAGAGCCATTGAACCAAACTATAAACCCTGTGTATAATGGAAACCACTTTAAGCCAGAGGGCACTGCAGCACCCCCAGCACTGCAGTTTCAGCACCTAAGGAGTTCTGGGTCTCTCTACAGGATCTAGTCCAACATGTATTGATTGCAAATAAATGGCCAGACTCTACTCACTTACCTCAATGGGGCTAACTTGCTTGAGTAATGCAAGCAGTTACTCAGATATATGGTGTATAGACCAATGATGAGACTATTTATGCACTTATAGATGGCCCCTTCTTGTCCCCTCATCTGAGTGGGGTGAGGGTGCTTCATCAGACCAGCAGAGGAAATATAGGCCCTGATGTCCACAAAGGAGAGAGTAAGAGAGGGACAGGTCTGACTTTTCTGGGGCATTCCTCTCTTCCCTGCTGCCCAGAATGCATGTAGAGAACCTACCTGGGCAAGGAGCCAGGCAAGGGAAGGAGAAGTTTTTTCACCTCTTCCTGTTCTTGTTTGCTAGCCTGTGTGGCAAGGATGGTGGGAAGAAAGAATTGATTGTCACTCTTAATTCTGCATCCCTCCCCTATATGAAGCCTTCAGGGCATGCAGACACCATTCTCCTGCAGTAGTTGCCTCACTTTTCTGGGCCTATAATGGAAATATATATTTTGAACTGCATTTCCAAGATGGGATTAGGAAGGAATTTCCCCCTCCCGAGGCAACATATCTGCTATTTTTTGTTTGTTTCCCCCCCTACCCTGGACAATTCTGGAGGCCATTTTTTAGGGGAATATGGAGTGAGGACAGGATTTAAAAGCTGAAAGTTTACACATAATTTCATCACAGTTTATAGCCTATGTCCAGTGCAGGTGAGTGTCTCAAAGGGTCCAATTCTCAGAGAAAAACACGAATAAAAGACCCAGGAAATGGCTGGTGGGCCATATTAGTCTGGAGAAGAAGGGGAGGCCTTAAATCTTCTTAGAGTGATGTACCCTTCATGTATACCCTCATTCCCCCTTGTGTGTGAAGCAAGGATTCAGAGGTATGCTGAATTGTAAGAGTTAGACCAAACCTGAATGTTGGTTATTTTGCATGAGCCTATCTAACAGCATACTGGAGCTAAATAGATGCATATTTGGTTTTGGTTTTGTGAAGTTGGCAGGCCAGATGCCACCTCTTGCTCAGACTGCAGGAATTAGCTAAGAACTAAAAAACTCATAGGTGGGGTCCAGAACAGAACACCTGTATTTTAGTTTTGCTCAAAATAGGTATTAGTCTTATAAGAATGTATTTAGTGTTTAGACTCTCTTAATCTCACTTAATGTTGGCATTCCCTGCTATAAGAAAATACACCTTTACCCCGCTATAACGTGACCCGATATAAGGCAGGTTCGCATACAAGGCAGTAAGCTCTGACACGCTGCTCTGAGCAGCGTGTTAAGGGTGCTGGGCCAGGCCGGGGCCGCGGGGTTCAATAAGGGGCAGAGGGTCTCGGGGGCGGTCAGGGGCTCCCCCCGCCAGAGTCCGGGGGGCAGGAACTGTGGGAGGGCACTTTTGGGGGCCCCGCAGTCCTAGAGGATTAGCAGGGGGCCGGGAGCAGCCCGCTCTGCTTCTCTCACCCCGGCGTGTTGCTCGTGGGAGGGAGATTGGGGGAGCGCTGCTGGTGAGTGCGGAGGGCGTCCTTTCCCTAACCCCCTTCCCCTGCACTCACCAGCAGCAGCGGAAGCAGAGCAGCTCAGCCCCAGCCCGCTCCACTCCGCCAGCTCCCAACTGCAGCGCTCCGTTTCCCGCTGCAGGTGAGTATGGCAGGGGCGTCCTTTCCCCAACCTCTCCGCACTCACCTGCGGTGGGAAACGGAGCAACATGGCCCCAGCCCGCTCTGCTTTCCTTGCCCCGGCCCCAGCCGTGTCGCTAGGGGGGCAGCTGAGGAAAGGTCCTGCACTCACCGGCGGTGGCGGGAAGCGGAGTGCCGCGGCTGGGAGGTGGCAGAGTGGAGCGGGCAAAGTTATAAAGCAGAGTTTTGCTATATAACTTTGAAAATACTTGTTCTGAACTTGTGAACCCAGGTATGGGAATCATCCCCCTTACCCTCAGCCCATCCAGAAGGACTATCAAAATCAGATGGGCCATCAAGGATCACAGCAACTCAAGGGATTGACCAAAGGGCCTATTGCACCTTGGAAATGCTATGTGCAAGGAAGATCATCTTGTGGACTTGGAAGATGAATGAAGGAAATACAATAAAGTCACAGGAAAATTTTTGATCTCTCACTTTGCTGTTTGAACTCTGATAGGACTAGAAGCAGAGATTCCCAGAGGTTATCCCTGGATCCACTATGAAAGACACTACAACTCTGTCACTCTTAGAATTTAGATGATAGCCCGTTTGTGTGCATATGTTTGCCTGCTTTAACCTGTAAATAACTCACATTTCTTTTTTCCTAAATCTTTAGTTTATTACAGGATAGCCCACAGTCATTGTCTTTGGTGTAAGATCTAGGGTACCAATCTGAATATGGTGTGATAGTGGTCCACTTACCACTAAGTCCAGTTTGTCTGAGTGGCAAGATAGACTGGAGAGTCTAAGGAGACTGTGTGACTTCAGGATAAGACTGTATAGTTCACATATGTTACTGTGTTGGTAAAATCTAATTATTGAACACACCACCAGTTTGAGGTGTCTGCCTTGTTTTTGACAGTCTGCCCGGAAGTAGGCATTTATGATTAAGAGCCACTTCAGACAGCATGAGAGGTTGTTTTGGAGGGGAGTGGGCGGTTGTTTTGGAGGGTGGGGGAGGGAGTTGCCTCCTTCTCCTTCCACTGGTTAGAGTTAAAAGTTAATAAAGTTGTGTTCTTCTCTTTTAATCTATCCCAGCCTCTGCATTTCTTGGTGTCCATGTGCTTTAACTATGGGCCCAGTTGCCTCTGCTGTGATCCAAGTGGCAAGTGTCTTGGCAAGAGAAAGTTCTTGAAACTCAACTAAGGTAGCCTGGCATTAGTCTCATTCTTCTCCTACACCTGTCCTAGCAGCCTGACATTCCCTCTCATGAGATCGTTGATTTGCTGGCTACAGCATGATGAAAAAATCTCCAAGACTAACTGCTGATTCTGTCTTAGGCTCCAAACAATCTGAACTGACCAGACTGCACATAACTTTCATTATCATTCTGGATGATTATTTGTATAAATATTTCCTAGATATTCTACCGGAATGGATGTGGGACCTTCAGTCTTTTGATTAAGACTATCACAAGAGGCTCTAGAAGTCTCAGTACTCATCACTATGAGATTATGGTCCCACGCAGGAAAAAAAATGTTCCGATCATCTGAAAATTGTAACCAAATATACAACAGGGAAAATAATACTGGTATAACAAATTGGTGAATAATAGAAAGAAACAGAGTCATTCTATGTATTTGTCTATTCTGCCATATTTAAATGTTCAGACAGCAGTTTGCTTGCTTGCTTGCTCTCTCTCCTCCCCATTGTAAAACTGTGAGATAATTCAGCCCAGATCTTCAGAATACAACATACAAATTAAATGACCAATGTATCAAGTTTATCTTTAGAACAGAAGATTCAGCCAATTCGGTCCTTTTCTATACATTTTAGCATTATATTTCATGTATACGCACAAGTGAGAAAAGGCACAGCCAGGAGGAAAACTATGAGACACAAATGCTTTGTTACAAACCTGCTTTCCCTAAAACCCATTAGGTTTACACTCCAAGCCCTTGGCAGTTCCTGAATACCAGCATACAAGGATGGGGTTTAGCATCCTGAGCGTGTGGTCTTACTATTATTATAGTTTTTATTTGTACTATGACAGCACCTAGAGGCTGCATGAGATTTAACTGGCTGTATTGCACTGTGACATTCATTATTATTATTATATGTATTGCTGTCCCCATTGACTAAGGCATTATACTAAGACACAATGCCTGTCCCCAAATAGATTACAATACAAGTAGACAAATGATAGGAGTATTGTTATGCAAATAAGGAACTGAGGCACAGAAAAATTGATCACACAGGAAGTCTATGACAGGAGTTATGAATCTTATCCAGAGTGCCTACGTTTTTGTCCATTGCCTTAAATACGAGAATCTCTCATACCTCTGTAGTATATACCTCCTATCATGTCAGCCAAACTTCTGCACACTTTTCCCAAGTCTGACTATTTGTGCTTCTGTTTAGAGTCATTTGTGTGGATGGCTGTGTAAAACTCCCTGAGTGATCAGAATATGGGTGCAAAATGCCTGTTCTAATGCCTAGAAAAGTAGCCCGGAATTTATTCCTAAATTTAAATCCCCCTGCATAATTTAAGGTAGTAATGACTTTAAGAACATAAGCCAATAAAAACATCCTCCTGTTTATACTGATTATGCAAATGTATGGTTGCGAAATAGCATGATGTTTCAGTATCTACAGATCTACTACCTGTGAATTTGTAATTTTGCATTATAATATGGTGAGTGCATAATAGTTCGAGCATATGCGGTATGCAAATGTAGACTAGATGGTACACAAAAAGTTATCTTTGTGGGAAATGCCAGTAAAGCACACTATTTTTAGCTTCCAGTTTTTATGTCTATTGCTGTCTGGCCCTAAGCGGAAACACAAAGTAAAGAATCCAGCGCACAGTTCTTATTCAGCATACTATCAAGTCAGTAACAATGATAGGAACATGTTATAGTGGAAGAGATGCTGTCACTTTTCATTGTCAAGGCAAGAGAAGAGAGAGGCAGGTAGCAAATGGGTAGCAGCAGAGTGTTATTTCATATATATTTCAGAGCTTTCCTGGAATTTTTAATTGGCACCTTATAAGAATTCCTAATATTAATTGTTACTTCAAAGTATTATATGTATTAAAAATGGAGGGTTTGATTATTAGATGAAGTGCAGTTACTTTACACCATGAGTAATATAATTTGACTACAGACCTATCAGTTTACTATTTTGCAAGAATCCTGGAAAAAGCTTTTGGTACAATTCCACACCTAGGAATTTATACTTAGTTATATTTGGTCATAGTTATCATAGAATTCAAGATCAGAAGGGACCATTATGATCATCTAGTCTGACCTCCTGCAAGATGCAGGCCACATAAGCCGATCCACACACTCCTGAACTAATTCTCTCCCTTGACTCTGCTGTTGAATGCGCCAAACCATGATTTAAAGACTTCAAGTAGCAGATAATCCACCAGCAAGCGACCCCTGCCTCATGCTTCGGAGGAAGGCGAAAAACCTCCAGGGCCACTGCCAATCTACCCTGGAGGAAAATTCCTTCCCGACCCCAAATATGGCGATCAGCTGAACCCCGAGCATGCGGGCAAGACTCTCCAGACAGACCCTCTGGAAAAGGCTAACAATATCCCAACATTGACCCTTTGTACTAATTACCAGTGTGGCACGTTATTGACCTATTGACTAAACCCGTTATCCTAGCATACCATCCCCTCCATAAACTTATCCAGCTTAATCTTAAAGTCATGGAGGTCCTTCGCTCCTCGGTAGGCTGTTCCAGAATTGCACTCCCCTGATGGTTAGAAACCTTCATCTAATTTCAAGCCTAAATTTCCTGACTGACAATTTATATCTGTTTGTCCTCGTGTCCACATTAGCACTGAGCTGAAATAATTCCTCTCCTTCCCTGGTATTTATCCCTCTGATATATTTAAAGAGTGCAATCATATCTCCTCTTATCCTTCTTTTGGTTAAGGAAAACAAATCGAGCTCCTCAAGTCTCCTTTCATACGACAGGCTTTCCATTCCTCGGATCATTCTAGTGGCCCTTCTTTGTACCCGTTCCAGTTTGAATTCATCCTTCTTAAACATGGGAGACCAAAACTGCACACAATACTCCAAATGAGGTCTCACCAACGCCTTATATAACGGGACTAGCACCTCCTTATCTCTACTAGAAATACCTCGCCTAATGCATCCCAAGACCGCATTAGCTTTTTTAACGGCCACATCACATTGCCTACTCATAGTCATCCTACGATCAACCAGGACTCCTAGGTCCTTCTCCTCCTCCGTTACTTCCAACTGGTGCGTCCGCAGCTTATAACTAAAATTCTTGTTAATCATCCCTAAATGCATAACCTTACACTTCTCATTATTGAATTTCATCCTGTTACTAATACTCCAGTTTACAAGGTCATCCAAATCTCCCTGGAGGATATCCCGATCCTTTTCCGAATTGGCAATACCTCCCAACTTGGTGTCATCCGCAAACTTTATCAGCCCACTCCTACTTTTGGTTCCAAGGTCAGCGATAAATAGATTAAATAAAATCGGACCCAAAACTGATCCTTGAGGAACTCCACTGGTAACCCCCCTCCAACCCGACAGATCGCCCTTCAATACGACTCTCTGCAGTCTCCCCTTTAACCAGCTCCTTATCCACCTCTGGATTTTCATTTCGATCCCCATCTTTTCCAATTTAACCAGTAATTCCTCATGCGGTACCGTATCAAACGCCTTACTGAAATCAAGATATATTAGATCCACCGCATTTCCCTTGTCTAAAAAATCTGTTACTTTCTCAAAGAAGGAGATCAGGTTGGTTTGGCACGATCTACCTTTCGTAAAACCATGCTGTAATTTGTCCCAGTTGCCATCGGCCTCAAGGTCCGTTACCACTCTCTCCTTTAAATTTTTTTCCATGACTTTGCATACTACAGATGTTAAACTAACAGGCCTGTAGTTACCTGGGTCACTTTTTTTCCCCTTCTTGAATATAGGAACTATATTAGCTAATCTCCAGGCAAATGGTACAACCCCCGAGTTTAGAGATTTATTAAAAATCATCGCTAACGGGCTTGCAATTTCAGTTGCCAATTCCCTTAATATTCTAGGATGAAGATTATCTGGGCCCCCCGATTTACTTCCGTTAAGCTGTTCAAGTTTGGCTTCTACCTCAGATACCGTAATGTCTACCCCCATATCTTCATTCCCATCAGTCCCTCTACCACTATTCCTTAGCCCTTCATTAGCCTCATTAAAGACCGAGGCAATATATTCGTTTAGATATTGTGCCATGCCAAGATTATCCCTAATCTCCACTCCGTTTAAAGTTTTAAGTGGTCCCACTTCTTCCTTCTTGGTTTTCTTCCTATTTATATGGCTAAAACACCTTTTGCTATTGGTTTTAATCCCCTTCACTAGGTCCATCTCCACCCGGCTCTTTGCCTTTCTCACTGCTTCCCTACACCCTCTGACCTCAATAAGGTAGGTTTCTTTGCTGATCCCTCCCATTTTCCAGTCCTTGTACGCTTTCTGTTTTTTCTTAATCACCCCTCTGAGACGCTTGCTCATCCAGCTCAGTCTAAAACTGCTACCTACAAACTGTTTTCCCTTTCTCGGGATACAGGCCTCTGACAGCTCCTGCAACTTCAACTTGAAGTAACCCCAGGTGTCTTCCGCCTTTAGATCCCTAAATATGTTAGTCCAATCCACTTCCCTAACTAGTCGCCTTAATTTAGTAAAGTTAGCCCTTTTGAAATCGTAAACCTTAGTCTCAGATGCAATTTTGTTTATCCTTCCATTTATTTTGAAACGAATTAGCTCATGATCACTTGAGCCAAGGTTGTCCCCTACAACTATTTCCTCAACAAGGTCCTCGTTACTCACCAAAATCAGATCTAAAATGGCATCCCCCCTCGTCAGTTCAGCAACTACTTGATGAAGGAATTCATCAGCTATCACGTCTAGGAAAAGCTGAGCCCTATTATTATTACTAGCATTTGTTCCCCAATCTATATCCGGGAAGTTAAAGTCTCCCATGATCATACAGTTCCTATTAGTATTTACCTCCTTAAAAACATTAAAGAGCTCTCTATCCATATTCAGGCTAGATCCCGGTGGTCTATAGCACACCCCAATCACTATCCCAGGGGACGCTCTAGTAGTTTTCTTCCCCAATGTGACCATTGCCCAAACAGTTGAAGCTGACAACTGGACAACTCTTGTGAGTTGTCTAGTACAAAAGATAAACAAAAGTTGTTACATACTGATGTCTAAGGAACAATATACTTGCTCTGATAGCTGTATATCATGCTAGGGCATATTTCATCATGGGTGGCTAAGATGATTAGCTGGAAAACAGGTATTAAGGAAGATGACCTCATTCTATATATTAACTGCTTTAGAACAGTAAGTCTACACCCTTTGAACAAGCACAAGCAATAAGGTATGTTCGTCTGATATTGATGTAATCTGCCTACCAGTTTCACAGTTTTCAACCAATGAAATTGATAGTTTCCATTTTAACAAACGTAAAAATTCTAACCAAAGAGGCTGAAAATGTGAACAAGAAATTAATTATCAAGATAAAAACATCCCATTCTTGATCACAGGCCAATTTTTCATTAAAATAATAAAACTATATAATATACCACATGTAAAGCTGGGAGGTTACTGAATGAAAGGAAGTATGTAGCACGTGTTGACCCTGATAGCTGTATCCCCTCAAAAGGACAGCCGACTATGAACTAGCTTATTAAACGTGTTTTATAAACAGATGTTATTGGAAGACTCCACCCTTTTGAGGTGTGCAGTTTGTAGCTGCAATCAGTCATCTAAATCCTAGGTCTTGTTCCTTTAATCAACTATAGGTGTAAATTTTGGCAGGTGCCAATTTCACTTGCAAAAAGGGAACTTCGTTTTTAGGGGTGCAATTTGTTCCTCAAAAAATTGTCTTCTCAAGATCTGAATATATCTATTTTATACATACACACAGCTTGATTCTACTCTCACTTACAGCAGTATAAATCAGAAGCAACTCCATTAAAGTACCTGCAATTCTACTAGTGTAAATTTGGTGTAAGTGAGAGGAGACTGAGGTCCATTATATACATCTCTATCTAGACAGAGCAAGACCCTAACTAGAACACTCTCTCAACCATATTGTGTCATTCCAGCTCCTGATCAACTACAGAAATCCAGAGCAAACCCAATAGTTATGACTTCCAGTTTTTTTATGACAGGTGAGTGGCTTGCCCCTCTTATATGGTTGCCATATTCTATCATCTAAAAAAAGATTATTTTGATTAGAACTTTAGGACAGTTTTTCTCATGCTTTCCTGCAAGAAAAAAAAATCTATGCAAGGATAAAAATACTCAGAAACTGGTGCCTTACAGATTTTCAGTATGCCGTGTTGTAGTAATGTTGGTTTCAGGATATTAGAGAGAGATGAAAGGGTTATGTTATTAGTGGACCAGCTTCTGTTGGTGAGAGAGACAAGCTTTTGAGCTACACAGAGCACTTCTTCATGTCTGGGAAAGGTACTCAGAGTGCCACAGCTAAATACAAGATTGAACAGATTGCTAACTACTTATGCTAAACTCATATTCTAAGGTACCATTCAGCCGACATCTAGTCACTGGGGATGTCAGTTTAAGCTGAGGGTGTAATTCCTAGCTCAAGGATATGAACCCACTTTAGCTGTGATTGAGCTAGTGTGCTAAAAATAGTGTGCGTCCGCCACCACAAGCAGCAGGAGGAGCTAACCATCTGAGTACGTACGTTGCATCTCTGATGGAATTGTACTCAGGGAAGCTGGAAATTACACCCTCAAAGTGCAAATATACCCAGAGGCTGGAATTTGCCTCCCTGTTAACAGTGTGCATGTGCTACCCATCCTGCATATGTCTTAACTGCCAAAGGGTAATCACAGGGACCTCATGGCGTCCATCTCATGGCTTCTCATGAAGGGGTTTTTACATGGAGGGCCAGCCTCTGCATGTTAATCACTGATCCCTCTATCCAGACTGAACCATGCTACCACTGCTACATCCTTTTACCTAGCCCATTCCACCAGCCCCTTAGGACATCTGCCTGCCAGAGTGGGAACTCGTAGGCATACGTATGCAATTTCCTTAAAAACAAAAAAGAAGCAGCAGCAGCTAGTAAGAATTAACAAAAACATACCAGAAGCACAGGCTTTTATTATACAACTGTTGGTGTAGGGAAGGGTAAGTCATCATTAGGGAATAATGACATGTTTTGAGGTCCTGAACTGGTTATTATCTCACCAACAAGGTAGTTAAAGTACCATGTATAACTGTTTATACATTTTTTACAGCTTGTTAAAATCTCGTTTCTTTTGTTAAATGTGGTTCCAAGATATTGTGATGCACAGTCAGCATAAATGCCTACACGGAGCATGGAAATATCTTGGGAAACAACTTTTCTGCATTAAATGTGTGATTAAATTGTCATTCCTGCCATTACGGGAGACTCTCACCCTAAGCAGGGATTGATATTCTGAGTCATTCGGGGCTGCTTTAACAAGAGCAAAGAGAAGATGGCTAGTGATTACACTGAGGGAAGTGATGATCTTGCTATGGGACCCATTAAATGAAAGGCAGACCATGTATAAATACTGTTACAGTGTACAACTGAATAACAACTTGTGTAATGTTAGTGCATTATGTAACTGAAATAAATTGCTTCAGATGTCAAGGCCTTACTTTGAAACAATATAACTGATTTATCATTTATATAAATAAAACCGACTCAGGTTTGCCAGAATGAATAGATTACTGAAAGGCATAATTATATTCTCTACCTACTAGTATCTAAATATTTATATAGCTCTGATATGAGGAGGACTGATGGTCTTGCCATTAAGGCACTGAATTGGTGCTCAGAAGACTGAAGTTGAACTCCTCAGCTTTTACCAGGCAACCTTAACTCTGGATTAATGATTAAAATTAAGATTTTTGCCATTTAATAATGTACAATGTTTAGACTCCACTAGGGCCAATTAAAGTGACTAAATGGAAGCATCAACGGCAATGACTCATTCACTACTAAAACACATACTGAAGAAGAAGGGAGCTTATGTTTAAAGCTCTTCCACTTCGGAAAGTATTAAGTATTGCATACCAGCAAAAATAAAATAAAAAAGTGTTAAGGGAGCTTTCAAAATGTACCCACTAATTTCCACAGTGTCTGTTTTAGGAAGAAGGGAACTGGGATGCTTTTGCACATCAACATCACAGACTGATCAAACAACATGACTGGTCTTACACTGACAGAGGGCCCATTTCTGCCACTCTTACTCACGTTGAGTAGTACCTTACTACATGAGTAGTCCCACTGATTTCAGTAAGGTGCTATTCATAGTGAATAAGGGTGGCAACAAGCCAACAGCAAGAGCTTTCACTAGACAGACTCTTTCATGGGATGTCTGCTCTTTAATAGTTACTTTTCAAAAAGCCAACCATTAAATTATGACAATTTTGATTTTCAAAATTTAAAGGTCATATGAACTGTACACTGAAAATATGTTACTGATGCTGTTGTGTATAGTAAAAAGCAGAGTAATTTATGTCATCAGTATCTTTCTCTCTTCAGAACAACCAATCTGAAAAATAAACATTGAAGTCAATGACCAAGAAACACAGGGCTGGCAGAAAAACACAAGATTAAGAATTACTGAGCTATGGAGAAAATCTCCAATCCACTAGGCTATAGTTTTCCATAGTGTCCACAACTCTGCTCTGAATGGGCTAGGACTGTAAACCCCTTACTCACATTGATGGGCAATTCCTCACCCAAGCAGTCACACTTATGGGGTTATTTGAGTAAGTAATTGCCCACCAATGTGACTAAGAGGTTCACCATTTGGCCCTATAGAAATTCAATGGAAAAACCTATACAAACAAAATGTTAAGATCATCATTTCTGGACATGAGTACTAAAATTTGCAAAGTTAAGGTTCAGACAAGTTCCCTGTTTCTTTTGCTCTCTGACCACAACAGTCCCAGAGCCAAAGGGGTTCCAAGTTAATTCCTATAATTCTGGGACCCAGTCAGTCCTGAACAAAATAAACTCAGCTGTCTTCTTCATCTTGGAAGCACTCGGTTCCAAAAAAGGCAGTGTTGTGATCTATTCTTGAAGTTAAAACACATCCCCATGGTCCATCACTCCCAACATAACCAGATCTCACTCACTCTTAGATCTGTGTTGTGCCTGCATTAAATGCTGGTCAGTATAATGCACCATTACCACAATAGATTCCTGTCCAATTATAAATTGAAACAAAAGCAACAAAACACATCTGACTGCTGGTCTGCCTTATATTATAAACACACAACCATGACATTTGTTGGACCAATGGGCCCAGCTAAGACTACAAGATGCTGCAAGGAAGGCATAATAGCCACACCATTTGCCTATTGTTCAGCAAGGAAAAATCCCTTTTTTCTCTCAAAATGGTGGCAGGCCAATGCCCAGAGCAAACATAGCAATAGTAAACCTTACACAGAACTAAAATTTACTTCCCAGTTTGCAGTACCATTTGTACAACCACAACCAGTTAGCAGGAGGGAGGGTGGGAAATAACCAAAAAGAATGTCTCCCTGCCACATATCCAGAACTTTTTACATCCATCTCTTCTGCTCTGAAGAGACATTTATAAACAACAACAGAGTCCAGGAACAATAAGGGTCTCAAAGCTACTAACCTCTAGGGGACCAAAAAAGGCCACCAAATCCTAACCACAAGGGTCATGCACCTAATGGAAAGTGGGTGAGGGGAAATCCAGATCCCCTCACAAACTAACCAGTCAAAAATAGTTTCTCCGCAACATAGGAAAGCACTATTTTCATTGTCACAATGACCCAGTATTGATATAGGCCTCAGTCCTGCAATTCGTCTGTACAGGTTGACTCCAGTGCCCACTCAGAGTCCCAGTGAAGTTAGTATTGTTCAACATAGGTGTTAGGTCCACCTACCTGGATCTGATCCCAGGATTGGGACTGAGACTTCTATGATTGCTTCTATTATAAGAATTTTAAAATTTTGTCAGAATGCAGGGGCAATACATGTTCTTTTCAGCCAGCAGCCCAGCCTTCCGAAAGTGAATTCCAGAGGATGAAGTACTGAATTAGCCAACCTATCTGGAAATGATGAGTATGTCTACACTGCAATAAAAACCAGTAGAACAGCTGTGGCTGGCCAAGGTCAACTGATTCAGACTCATGGGGCTTGAACTCTGGTTCCATAAAATTGCAGGATAGATGTTTGGCCTCGGGCTGGAGCACAGGCTATGAGACCCCCCCACAAATGAGGAAGGCCTTAGAGCCTGGCCTCTGGTCCTGACCTGAATATTTACACTGCAATTTTATATCCCCATATCCTGAGTCCCACAAGCCTGAGCCAGCTGACCTAGATTTTGAGACTCGCTGTCCAGGGTTGTTTTTTTTTAAATCACAGTATAGACATACTCGGAGATGTCCTATATTTTATATCATCATATCTAAATAAATTTTATCTGTAGTATACTGTATAAATTCCATTCACTTTTCCATACACAAGACTTACATGGTCTCTATCTGGACTACGTAGGTACAAGGTAAAATAAAATGACGGAGAAAATGTTGCATATTATATTGTTTAAGAAATATTATGCAAACTTTCAGTTTAAAACTATGTTCAGTACAATTCACCACCACGAGGCAAATAGAAGCAATTTGTAAAAGGTAGAAATACTAGGGCATGGTCACAATGAAAGCTCAGAACCTTGTCTGAAAAGAGGGAGCATTCTGGTCACACACACGGTAGGACCATGGCCCATTGCTTGCAAGATGTGACATTTTTCCCCATCCTAAAACATATTTTGCCAAAACAGCAGCAGTTCTTTGCATGTTATAACAACATTAACTTCCATCAGTTTATTCCCTTTGATTTTTATGGATTTACATTCACTAATCTGGGTATCATAGGCAACCTTATTTCTGGCATTTCCTAACTTTCAAGTTCTTGACTTTGCAACCTTGATTTTTAAAAAAAATAGTTTCCTATTTGTTATTGTTTTTTCAAAAAACCCAACAAACTGGAAAAAACAATTCCACAATGTGGCATATTGATTTCCATATGAGTCACCTACTTCCACTTTAGATCCACTGCATGGATCTTTGCCAGTTAAGCTAAAGGAGTAACTGATAGCACTAGTAGATTGTCATCCGCTCTGTAGACCAGAAAGGGATGAGACACACACTTTAAAACTCTCTAACAGGGGGATGGTGAGACTCAGGAATCCTGATTTCTACTCCAGGTTCTGGAGGAGAGTATGCTCTAGTGGACACAGACTTTTCTGCCCATTTTCCCCAAGCTTGACCTTTCTGCCCTGTTCTGATTCCAGGCCTGTCTTCTCCCTATTCTTGCCTTCTTGTCCCAGACCTGCTCCCAGCTCCTCATCTAATCTATTTTTTCATCCCTTTGATCTGTTTCCCCAATTCATGGCTCCTTGTCCAGCCATTCCAGCTATGCCTCTCCCCATAGCTCGTCGTCTGATCTAAGTGTCCTCCCAGACAACTGGCTCCCAGTCATTCTCTCCTCCCCCATTTTCCTCACCAGCTCCAATTCTCCTGGCCTCACTGGTTCCTGTCCCCCCTCTAACTCTCAGACAGTTTCTCTCCAATCCCTTCCAGTCCCAGTCCTAGTTGATGCCTTGTTCCAGTTTACTCCTTTCCCTCCCCTCAGCTGGCTTTTGTCCCTTCTGCAGGCTCTCAGGGGATCACAGAGTAGAGGTAAGCAAATAAGTGATTTTTCATTTTGGGGGATGGGAGACTGAACAAAAAAAATCAGTTCAGGTTGAACCAAAATTGAAATTTTTCAGGTTCGCTCACCAAAATGGAAAATCTGAAAAGAAATTGTTTTGGACTGGCTGGCCAGGAGTTGGAAGTCCTAGTGTCCCTAACCACAGGGCAGTCCACATGTTGGGGTTGCCTCAAAGCTGCAGACCTGTGAGCCAAGGACCTCCAGGCTCCACAGCCTGGAATCCAGCTTGAGTCAGGGTTCTCAGGGCTCCCAGGCTCCCTGCTGCAGTGCTGAGAGCCTGGAAGTCCTGAGATCTGAGACTTCATCTGGGTCTCCCAGAGCTTCCAAAACTTCCAGGTTCCTGGTTTCAGTACAGAGACCCTGAGACCCCCCATGTCTCCTTTTCGTGGAGCTATGGACCCTGGAATGCCAGCAGGTTTACAACAGAAACCTGCCTGTATTATGACATTCATTGAATCTGCAACAGATTTGGTGAAACATTCCTAATTTCACCTAACCTTGCAATCTGTAAATGGCAAAGTTATTGTTGTTAAATTCTTGTATTACACTGATCTTCAAGTGCTAGGTTCTGCACAAATACATGGGAAAACACAGTCCATATCTAGAGGAAATTTATTATATAGCAGACTAGTATATTAAGTCAGGACATTCTACAAATTTGCCATTATTAAAAGATAGGGACTTATCAATGGATTTTAAATTTGGGTGTGGAAACTATTGCTGTTACCTGAAATATGTAACAATGTCCAAATTTTGGAGATCTGCAGTACAGATCTTGTATCTGAGGCCTTGGAACTTCAAAGAATAACAACCTTCTACAACTTCCAGTGCTGTTCCTTGGAATACAGTAACCTAGACTTTCTGTATAATTCAAAGATGAGACTTCATTATCATCATCCAAATGAAAAAGGCTACTTTAGAAGACCTCCCCATCTACAAATGTGACTTGCCACTTTTTAAATATATACTATAGCCTCTCTTCTTGTTTTCTTTTCAGCCTCCAGTAATTTATTTTGTTCCCAGTACCGACAGGCAACTTTCAGTCAGACTTCAAATATGAATCATGCCAGGAAATGTAGCACACTTTGTTTTTGGCTTTGTTGATATTAGTGGCTTTCAGGTGTTACAGACATTCACTTATCTGTATTTAATGGTTCTACAATGCTTAGATTGCAGGAAAGGTATGAGGGGAAAAATTAAACAAATTTCTTATATTAAATATGCATGTTTTTCCTTTGGGTATGGAAAGAAACCTAGAGGTTTTCTGTGGACAATTAGGCAACAATCTCTCTTCTTATACTTTGCACTTGCTTTCTCTTTGTGCCCTTTGTTGGCACCAATTTCTAGTTCTACTTCCTGAGTCATTTGTTAGACTAATTTTAGCTGTTACCACTTTTTTTACTCAATCAGGGCCAAAAGGATGATTGCTATTTTTTTTTCCTGTTCTGGGAGCCTATCTAGATGTATGATGTAAGTTACTAGCTAAATGAGAAAAGATTTCTTTGTGGCTCTCTAAGGTTTGATTTGGTACTACGTGTGAGCAGTAAACTATCAGCTTTCTTAGCTGTGAATTCTTGTTACGTATTGATTAAATATTGACTAAGTTATATAATGAAATAAAGTAAAAACAAATGTATGCAAGTTTCCGGAGAAGCTTGGCATGATTTTGATATAGAACCACAGTCTATGGACTGTAACTGTTTGTCAATTTCTGTTGCTCCTCTGTGGAAATTATAAGATGGAGTCTAAATATCATTCAGAGGCACACTATTAAATCTTCCCTGATTTCATGGAATGTCTGGGTCAAAATTTGGGTCTTTAGCTCTATTCTCTAGCTTACACTCACAGCACACACAATGTTGCATCTGCAACATTTGTTTCCCAAGTAAATCTACCAAATGGAAAAATGATTAAGTAACATGACTAAGCACATTTACTGTTCTTCAAACAACCTGCACGTGGATGGTTGTGAAGTTTTCATGGCACTTGTTCAGTATTTTTCATTACATATCAATATCAAAAGCTGTCGAGTTTCCAAAAGAATGTAGAAACATGATTTTTCCCCAGTAAACAGAACCGATTGTCAAACCAAAAGGGGGATTTTTTTTTACCTGAAATGTGTGAAACATTGAGTAATGGAACGTCTGTTTTTAAACAAAGATAGATTTGAAATGCAAAACATCAAAGTTTGTGTTTTTACTGTTCTAATTAACTCTTCAAAGATTTTTCTGCCTGGTTATCTAAGTGTCGATATTTGTTCAATGTGAAAAAACAAAACAAACAACCCACCCCATCCTCCCAAACACACCTCTGCAAATCATGAAACTTTACAGAAAAGTGTAAAATTTTGTGGAAATCACTTAAACACAACTGCAAAAAATTCATAAGAAATTTTCACTGAAGCTTTTCTACAACTTTACACTTGTATATTTCACCTAGAAGATAAAAAGTTGCGAAGAAATTGGGTGGTTGTCTAGTGACTTAGTAGCTTCATTTTCCTCACATATACATGAAATTGTGACTTCTGTCTTTTATGAGCCACATGGGAGATTTTTGTAAAATCAACACACAACAAAATGACAATAAAATACCCCTGAAAATGTCTACATTGAAAATTCCTTCTAATGCACTACATCTATCATTTTTTATAGAAATAAAACTAAGTTTCCTTGGATGTTGGGTGGTTATGTCAGGTGAATCTAATTGTTCCAAAGTCATGACATCTATAATCTATTTCATGCACAATTTTTTTTTGCCCAGAGGTGAGCAAAATTATTCATGAAATTCCCCGACAGATGCTAGGCAAGCATCAAACATGTAAGATGCATGTAATGTTTCATTTTATGGTTTAATTGCTACTTCAGGTTAGCTTTCTCTTCCTCTCTACAGTTATGAATGTTATTTTCAAAATACCTTTTCTTTAAAAAAAGGGTACTCCTCCCCTGTGTCACTAGATCTGAATGGGGAATAATGCTATAAAACCTACAAACCCTGGAGGCACTAAACCTTATCATTATGAGACCCAAATGTAACTAAGCTGACACCAATGTTTTCTGACACCAATGACTTTCACATTTAACTACTACTGAGCAATAATTATTCAGCACTGAATCATAGAATCATAAAATATCAGGGTTGGAAGGGGCCTCAGGAGGTCATCTAGTCCAACCCCCTGCTCAAAGCAGGACCAATTCCCAACTAAATCATCCCAGCCAGGGCTTTGTCAAGCCTGACCTTAAAAACCTCTAAGGAAGGAGATTCCACCACCTCCCTAGGTAACCCATTCCAGTGCTTCACTACCCTCCTAGTGAAAAAGTTTTTCCTAATATCCAACCTAAACCTCCCCCACTGCAACTTGAGACCATTACTCCTTGTTCTGTCATCAGGTACCAAAGAGAACAGTCTAGATCCATCCTCTTTGGAACCCCCTTTCAGGTAGTTGAAAGCAGCTATCAAATCCCCCCTCATTCTTCTCTTCTGCAGACTAAACAATTCCAGTTCCCTCAGCCTCTCCTCATAAGTCATGTGCTCCAGCCCCCTAATCATTTTTGTTGCCCTCTGCTGGACTCTTTCTAATTTTTCCACATCCTTCTTGTAGTGTGGGGCCCAAAACTGGACACAGTACTCCAGATGAGGCCTCACCAATGTCGAATAGAGGGGAATGATCACGTCCCTTGCATATGAGCATGTAACATACGATTTCTGATTTCCAAGAAAAGAGAAGGCTGTGAAAGGTTAAGCAACTGAATACAAAACTTGGAATTCATATTGGACATAAAATGATCGCCCCACCTCAGATGTTATAGCTATTTCTTTTTACATTACAGAATGCTCTCTAATCCCATTAGAGTAGAGAAACTAAAAGGTTGTATGTCTTTCTGGGGTGATAAATTTAGCTACCAGACAACCTATCTTTCTAATAGGAAACAAAGCATTTTCTCTTATATTATGGATACTTATATAGAATAAGACCAGTGGTCCAGGAAAAAGTATTTTCTCCCATTTTGATAAGTGATTAGATTCCTCAGGACAGAGAGAAAGAACAGAACAGACGAGCTTTCTTAATATGGTAACCAGAGCTTGGATGACACAAAAACATAAGTGATTACAAAATGAACCTTAAAATAAGGAAACACTTCATCTAAATCAATTACTCAGATTTTTGCAGGCACCTAAATCTGCAGTCAACTTTTTCTTTTCTTTTTTTTAAACTTGATCAACAATGTATTTTAATATGTCTTTAAAATTTGCCTTTTTTTATTGTCAAGAAGCCCCAAATCTCCAAACTGGAGTTCTTTGTATGCATGAACCTACTCTAGTCCACTTCTTAAAAAGGATTACTAGCTGTCTCAAGCCAACCTGATCATTTCACAATTAAACTCTTCCTACAGTTCATTCACATGGATCAAGCTAGTTTTATGAGACAGCTGAGGTTAGTGATAATTTCTATTGGGTATTTAATTTATTATAACACAATGACCCATGGGAAAGTAGATCTATATCTGTCTCTGAGATATGTAGCCTTTTTGCTTTTCACATTCTTAAGCACTTTGGATTTAGCAAAGAATTTATCAGTGTTATATAAGGACTCAAGACTTTGTGTAGCTACAAATGAATTTATATTTTCTATATACACTCTTTTTAGAAGCACTAGACAGGTCTCCTTGGTCAAACTCAACACTTGTACTATACACCAAAGACCAATTTCATCACTCCCTAGTTTTCTATTCTCACACTGGTCCAGTTGCTCAGGTCATTGGATAAGTTATCCCAGTTGCAGTGAAAATTTATCACTGAAGGCTTCAAGAAAGACTTTTGTTTCTCTGGTATAATGATCATGCCTCAACTATCTAAATTACAAACAAAGTACAGTCCCTCTTGTAAGCAGTCAACTTGAGTTAAATTAGAATGTGTTTGTTCCACACTAAAATTAAGATAGACAAATGTTTGAAATTAAAAGCACCTAATGAACTGCAAAGACAAACCAAGAATAACAAAATTCAATGAAATGTCTTTAGATCAATTATATCTTTCAAATTCAGAAGTGTATTACTGCTGAACAATTTAAATTCTCTATTTTATAACTGAAAATTCACAGTATTGAATAGGCCTTTTTCTCATGTGCTTAAAATTTTTTCATAGAGGACCACTTTCAAATATTATCGTGTCAAAAGCACGTAATTTGTTAGTGACAGTCATTTCTCTCTCTTTCAAGAAAGATGTTTTATGCTTGAGATTGTTAGGTACCTCAGTGTGTCCCTAAATCAAGATGACATCAGAATTAAAAAGAACTATCCCATTACAAAGATATAGCATGATGTGTTTTATTTTGTGTATATACATATATGCTGCAAGAAATTCTTATCCATATACCAATATCACAACTTTCTAGATCAAAAATCATTCTAGATTTTCTTCTAGCAGATTATGACACTTAGAAATTGTCCATAGTAAAATATTCCATTACCTTACAATCAATACACAGTAATAACCACATGCCCTGATAAAATTCAGGGGTTATTTTGAATGAATGTTTGTCTACCACTTAACCTTATTAAAAGAATGAAAAGGGATTCAGATTAAGCTGTTTCTGGTGTTACAATAATTTCTGATATGATATCTAAGAGCTTTGCAGATTTGCACAAATGCCACTAGGATTAATGGACCCATAATTGGACTCTAATTTGTGTGAACTAGAATTTCTAGCCTCAAAATCAGATAGTTATATCATACAGCATACACGACTGTTTCACCGAGTTTGATAAAATGAGATTCTTTCAGTGATACGTGCATGTGATTCCCATTACAGGTAAGGGACTTTTTGTGTCTATTGATAACAGTCTAGAACCCAGATTTCCTACTCTTACAATTTAGCATCCTTTTATAAAACTCTTGACTTTAGAATAACTACTACATGGAGTGTTCTCAGTATCTTAAGTAAAGCGAATATTTATTATATAATTTCTTGGAAAGTAAGGATAAAGTTTGCTGAACTATGTATTGTTAAAAGGCTAATTTAAGCCTGTAAACTCATCATGCAGCAATGAATGGAGGGTAACTTCTCTACTCCAGGAATGGCCACTGGAAGGAAGTAAGACTCAGAGTCACAATTCCTCCCATGCTCCAGTTAGGAAAATAGGTTACCAAAACCCAGACCCAAATGGGTGCAATTTATTTTTCATCTGTGCTTAGCCAGATGCTCTGGTCAAGGTCTGTGAAGGACTGTCAGCCAAGGCACCGACCACTCCCAGCCCTACTGCAGCAGACGAGTACTATCTTCCTATCATCTTACTGATGAGCAGACTGGTTTTAAGATGGTTCCTGTTCCTAATAAAGTGAGGTTAAAAAAATAAACTTCCTACTACTCTGTGTAACTGCAGCCTGGGACTGCCTTGTTCAGGGCTTTTTGGATTCTTGTGACACACTTTCTGTTGGGGGCAGAAACAAAGGATTGCCTCTAAAGTATACAGAAAGTCTGGTACTTCTGCACTTCCTGGAAGACTTATTCTATAGCACTTTCCCCCTCCCACCCCTTTTTGTAGTTCTTTTTAAAATGTTTTCAGACTGAACTAACTTATTGAACAATTATCAGGGGATAGATGTGTTTGTTTGTATCCACAAAAACAACAAGGAGTCCGGTGGCACCTAAAAGACTAACATTTATTTGGGCATACGCTTTTGTGGGTAAAAAACCCACCTCTTCAGGTGCAGTGGGGTTTTTACTCATGAAAGTTTATGCTCAAATAAACTCTTCAGTCAAATCTTCTTGGAATTCCATGATGCCCAATACAGATTTAACATGCCTGACAACTGTTGCTGCTTTGATATCTACAAATATGATGACTTCTGGGAAATTGGTAAAGTAGTCTATTATAACCAGGTGATCATGTCTTCCCAAGTTGAATATGCCAATACTAATTTAGTCCTATGGAATTTCAACTGTTTAAGTGGTAACATTGGTTCTTTCTGCTGGGAATCTTTATACTGCTGACATGTACCACACTTGCTTATCATTTCTTCAATGCCACTATTCATCTGTGGCCAGAATATTCCTTCTCTAGCTCTCTCTTTTGATTTTGTCATTGCCTGCTTCCCTTTATGTATTTATTCTAATAGTTTCCTTCTCATCACTGTGGGAACCATGATCTGTCTTCCCTTCAAGATCATTTCTGAGATCACTTGAAAGCTCATTTTTACAGTGTGAACACGCATTTGGGAAGTGTTGATTTTTCTCCTTCTTTACTTATCACTTGTGTCACTGCTTGCAGCATTACATCATTAACTGTTTCTGTCTCCAATTCATCCTAGATGCCTAGAGATAAGCATGTGGCACTTTTACCATGTTCACATGTATGCTTACCACTTGTTCCAGATCATTAGACTGCGTACTAACAGATGGAGCATATGCTCTTGAGAATGTATCTGCCATTGCTAAGTGATGTCCATGTTGGAACTCCAGGGTCCCATTATATTTCTGTATTTCTCAAAAGTAGTGTCTGTATACTTGGTGTTGCTTTTCCAGTTCCCTTTGTTTGTATAGCAATTAGTGGTTTCTGATCAGTTTCTGCTTTGAAGCTATGACCGTGGAGAAAGTAATGAAATCTTATACATCCATGTGCCAAACCATGTGTCTTTTTCAATTTATGCGTACATCGTCTCTGCATTTGTCACAGCCCTAAACCAGTGGTTCTCAAACTGGGGTTCGTGAACCCTTGGGGGATTGTGAACTGTATCGGGGGTTCTCAGAAAAAATTCTGTAATGGCAGACCCCGGGTGCAGGGGCCAGCAGCCCAAGCCCCATGACCATGACTTCCTGGCAGAACAAGTTTAAGCTTTGTTGTAGGCGTGCGTTGTTTGCCTGGACTGCTCAAGACCCAAATGCTTGTGGGAGGAACTCTTTATTTGAGTTGGCTTCTTAAATACCTTCATGCTGTTTCACAACTGGTACTTCTTGATGAAACATGTAGGAGGCTTAATCTAAGTGATAGGAGCTACAGAAGTGAAATCTTTGAAGAGAGTGATGCCGTTTTCATAATTTTATTACATTATGAATGTAATGATAAATAATAATGTAATAATAAATAGTGTGTAATAAGTGTGACATAAAAATATTTCCAAGATCACTGCTTCTATAATTTATACTCAGGTAAGGGAGAAAATCCCTGGAAATATTCATTTTTAGGAGGGGGTTCATGAGATTTGATATTTTCGTGAAAGGGGTTTGCGGGTTGTTAAAGTTTGGGAACCACTGCCCTAAACACATGTGAGACTGGCAACCAATCAGTTCCATGACACTGTAATAGTACTGCTCCCAGCCCTCCTTTCAAGGTATCTGTGGAGAGTTTGCTTTCTTTCAATGGGTCAAAAATAAAATAAATAAATAAATAATGCAGCTCTCAAGCTGATTTCACAATGTGCTTTAAATCATTTAACTCTCTTTCATGCTCTGACATCTATTCGGTGACCTTGGGGAGATGTCGTAGGTGAGTGGTACGAACTGTGTAGTTATGTATGACTTTGTTGACATAATTCAACATGCCTAGCAGTATTTGAATTCCTTCTCATCTTCCAGTCTCAGCCTGTTCAGTATTGCCTGAATCTGACTCATCAGGCAAGATTCTCTTTGTCCTCTCTCACTCTCTCCTAAGTATGTTATTTCCATTGTTTGAAGCTGATGTTTGCCCTTATTTGGTTTAAGATTATTAGCTCTCACAATTTCCAGTAGTATCCTCAGTTTGCTGCCCCAAAATGTCATCAACGTGCACATTCATGTACCTTCGAACATCTGGCTCATTGTACAGTGAAATACATCTAGGAGGTGAAACGTATTCTGAAAGGCAGTCTTAGAAAACAGTATCTGCCAAAAAGCATGTTGAAAATGGGTATCTTGTAGCTCCCGTTGTCCAATGGGATCTGCTAAAATCCAGATGATGCATCTAATTTGCTGAAGAATTTGTCTCCTGTTGTCTCACACAATAGTTCAGTTCTTGTGGGCAAGTGGAAGTGTTCTCTTTTTATGTTCATGTTCAGCTCTTTACGGTTCACACCCAGCTGTAGTCTCCCTCCTTTTTTTTTGCTACAGTTACTAAAAGTGCATCTAATCTGTTGGCCCTTCTATTTTCTGCTCTGTATATCATTGCTGGCAGAACAGTGGAGCTAAACAGTTCTTTCCTTTTCTTCATGGGAAGTTCATCATTCATTAGAGATGTCTTTATTTTGTTGAAACTTGCCCATCCTGCTTTTTGCCTCTTGCTGCATTCCCCTTTGAATGAGTTGTTTCTTCTCAGATGCTGACCAAAGTAAAAATATTTGTTCACCTCCTCAATTTCTTTCCCATTTACAGTGATGTTTCCTTCTACACAATGCTCATTCCACATCTGCTTAGTCTTTGACGTGTTTACTTCCAACACGATATCATGCAAAAGTGTTTGCAGTTGCTGTAATTTGTTCTCCAGTTCTGCTGTGTCCTTTACCAGTATTATATAGTTTTGGCGAAGAGAAAATGGGTTAACTGTTCTCTGTCAATTCTGATTCCTTCTTCCCAGTTCAGTTTCTTGAACAGCGACTCCAGTACTGCTGCACACAGTTTTGGTGAGTTTGTGTCACTCCTCTATGAACAGTAATAAAGCAGAGGACATTGAATAATGTTATCTCTGTCGAGCAATTGCAGTTAATTTCTTCCAGCAGGTTGATGTACCTTGCGTCAATTCAGATTTCATTGAGAGCGTTGAGTACAGCATTAATCTTCACTGAGTCAAATGCCTTTTTGTAGTCAACAAATGCAATACACAATGGTACTTTGTATTCCTGGCATTTTTCGATGTGTTGTCGAACTGAGTGGATGTGATCAGTTGTCAAATACCCTGAGCAGAAACCAGCTTGTTCTCTGCTGTTGATCGGATTAAGAAGAATCTTGAAATGCACGAGTATGACAGGGGTGAAGACTTTATACACTTGAGAGAGGAGTGTGATCAGATGGTAGTTGCTCAGTTCTTCTGGACCACCTTTCTTCATCAATAGTATTGTTTTTGACTTCTTCCAGGCATCTGGGACACGCTTGCTATTGATGTAGATGGTGAACCGTTGTGCCAACACTTTGAAGAGAGTATCTTCCACTGCTTTGAGGTATTCTGGCCAAACATCATCCACTCCCGGACTCTTCCCCCTTTTTATGTTACGAACTGCGTATTCAATTTCTTCCCACATAACGTCCGGAACTTATTCTATAACCTGCTGCCTTATCAGTGTATGCTGGACATTGACATGGGAGGTGTAGAGGTCATTGTAGAATTTTGTACATATTTCTTTCATCTTGCTCCTTTCCAATGTCCATTCATCTTTCAGCCCTGCTGGGATAATCTGTTTCAGCCTAACATCTCTATCTACCTTCTTCAGACTCTCATTCTTTTTGACTGCCTCTCTCAATTTCTTCTTTCTAAAGTCTTCATAGTCTTCTTTGATCTTCACACAAATTTCTTTGCACAGTGTTCTGTATTCTTTGCCCATTTTTTCTTCTAACTTCATGTGCACCCTCCTTGCCATCAGGTTCACAGTTTCGCCACTGATCCTCTGCTTGCACCCCAGAATTTTCAATGCCTTTGTCTTCTTAGCTGCTGAGATTATCTGTGAGATAAACTCTTCATCGTCCTCATTGATGTCCTTGGTGACCTTATACTCAAGGTCCGTTTCACTCACTTCCTATGCAAATGCCTCTTCATTGAAGTGCCATATTTGCTACAGTTTCTGGCTTCTCGTTTGCGTTTGCGAACCACAAATTCTTGTTTTATCATTTTCCTTTCGTATTTAAATCTCAGTGGCCCTTCCTAACACTGGAATTGTTCCTCCATTATTGTCTTTTACAGATACTTTTGACTCTATTTGTATGTTCTTCTTACCTCTCTTTCAGTTTGTGATTACATTTACATGTGCTCCAGTGTCTACCTTGAATGTCATACAAGTACAATTTGAGCACATTTTAATTAGTCAATCTTGACTTTTCAAGATTGACCATTATTGTGCTTAAAACAGCTATTCCTCTTCACTTAAGGAATCCCTCTCTGGTCTTAACACATGTTCTTTCCTGCTTTCTCTGCACATTTTAGCATAATGATTGGGTTTATTATGGTTTCTACACATTTGCCTGAATGTTGGGCATTTCCTATACTCATGCTGGTTACTACATTGCTGGCATTGTTCCCTTCTTTCCATGTTTCTGTCACTGGCCAATTTAATTGCTGTGAACTTTCCCCATGCAGATTTAGATATGGTACCCAAAGTCATGAGCTCTGTGCCTTTCTCTAAGCTTTTTAATATGCATTTCTGTTTGTTCTGTGGCTTGGCATATAAATATTGCTCTTTCCAGTGTCAGATAGATCGTCCTTAGCAACAGTTCATGGATTCCTATTGTTACACCTCAGGATGATCTGGTGTTTAAGGAGAGAGTCTTGGTATTCCATATTCACAGGACTATTTTTTTAGTTTTAAGACTCTGACAAACTCCTCTATTGTTTCACCTTCATTTTGTGTTCTCATCCTGAACATCTCTCTCATAAGTAACATTTTTTCCCCCTCAGGACATAATGATCCTCAAACATTTTCATTATTTCTGCAAAGTTTCCTTCTCCTTCCCACCACTATCTGTATAGAATGCATTGTAGACATCCAGGGCTTCTTTCTCAGCCATTGTTGAGAGCAGAGCAATCTTTTCCTTGTCCTCCAGTTTATTTGTGCATACGGCTTTCACACACAGTTCAACTTGCTGTTTGAACCATTTCCAGGCATATTTAGCATTTCTTCTGTTTGTCGGAGCTGATGGAGGAGTTATGTGCAATAGTACTGGCTCTGTAGCAGCCATGTCAGTGTTACCATTGTCACTGGGTCTTCCAGCATGCTGTGCCTTCCACCCCTGGTACCATGTAGTTACCATGTACCGTTCCTGACAAGCAGATCATTGGCAAGATAAATCCTTTATTATGAACAGAACTATGTACACAAATTAGGTAACAAAACTTTCTACTACTCTTTGTAGCTGCAGCCTGTGACTGCCCTGTCCCAGGCTTCTTTATTTGTCTCCAGCAGGAAGTGTGTGACCAGAAACTAAAGACTGTATCTTTAATGTACAGGCAGTGTGGCAATTCTACTTCCTTGAGCATTTATTATATAGCACAGTGAGTATGTGGACAGTAAGGGTTGCACGCCACTAACAACCCAGACACCTGAGTAGGCCAAGCCAGGAGGTGGGGGGGGGGTTCCTTGCCAACAGCCACTTGGTCAGCTGCCTAAAACATGGTTTTACAATCTCATGTTAGCTGATGTACAATTGTTGAGGAAATGTACCTTTTTAGCTAATGTCAGTCTTTCCTCCTGAAATACATTTAGGATAGGTTACATCCCTTTCAAGTCTCATGTTTGTTTGTCTATGTTAAGATTTTTTGCTTTTTTATAAATTTTAAGCACAAAGGGATCTAGGTTTTTCTCACTCTATTTCACTTGACATAAGTACCTAATTAACTCAATGGGTATTTAAAATAAAGCCTCAAGCTAACAAATCATTAAATAGAGCAGAGTCACTAAACAGTAATGTTTGTGTGCATGGAACAAGTGATACTAAAATTATACTGAATAATCCCACTCTTTTATACTATGCGTCTTTACTAAATAGTAACTGATAACCTCCTGTATTCATTATATTGGGCATTTTTGCTTGAATCTGTTTTTATTTGTATGTTCTATGTAATACATTTTTATTTACATTTTAAAAACTAAACTGATAATTAATGAAAACAATGCTGCTGGGATATTATTCTCAAAATGTGATTCTGATGCAAGCACCACAATGCATCCTTCACTTAGGATGTAAATGGATGGTGAGTATGTTTCATGAAAAAGGGATCTCAACCAGCCTTGGGTGAAAATGCTGGAAAGAACTTTGGGTGAGATAAGCGTCTTTAGACAGGAGAAGTTGTTAGCGTAAGTTTAGTCTCTCAAAAGCATACTGTGATTTTGTTTTATGTGTAACCATTCCCATCTCTCACTGATTTTTATTTGAATCTGTATTCATTCTCATATATTTTGTTTGTTTTATAACTGAACTCAAATGCTGTGCATAATACAGGAGGTGGGGTCTAAGATGAAATGGGTAAACTGGGTACACTGTTTCTTTGGGAACAGAGTATCCGGGATTTCTGTGGCTATTCAGCAATCAGGAGGACATTTTGAAGGGACTCAGGTCTCAGGAGCATCTGTTGTCAACCTGCAAGGCAAAAGACTGGGCTGGTGTAGCCCGGAGAAGATTGCTTGAGTGACTGAAAGGCTGGTTGTCTTAGGCCTGGTCTACACTTGGTGGGGGCGGAGGAGAATTGACCTAAGATACACAAGTTCAGCTACGAGAATAACGTAGCTGAAGTCGACGTATCTTAGGCCCACTTACCTCATGTCCTCACGGCGTCGGGTCAACTGCCACTGCTCCCCCGTCAACTCCGCTTCCGCCTCTTGCCACAGTGGAATACAGGAGTTGACGGCAGAGTGGTTGTGGATCGATTTATTGTATCTACATTAGACGCGATAGATCGATCGCTACCCGCCAATTTGGCGGATAGTGTAGACGTAGCCTTAGGGAACTAACACCCATCCAGCCAGCCTAGGCAAGACCCCCTTATGCTGGAGACAGGCAATGACAAGGTGATTCTCAGTCCTGGGTGCCCCAAAAAAATCACAATGACCTACCTTGAAACATTATAATATGATCAGATAAATCCTCCAGATTCAAAATAATGAATCAAGGACAAAATTCTGCCTCTAGATTCACATGTACCTTGGAGAAGGAGAAGGAGAAGTCCATGCTTTGGAGGCTCTGAGTGGAAAACACAATCTGATGAAATTTTGACCTCTCTTGCTTGCCCAAAAAGTGCATAATGTCAGAGCTGCATTACTCTATCCTTTATCAGAGGGGTAGCCATGTTAGTCTGGATCTGTAAAAGCAGCAAAGAATCCTGTGGCACCTTATAGACTAACAGACATTTTGCAGCATGAGCTTTCGTGGGTGAATACCCACTTCGTCGGATGCAAGAGTATTCGTATTCACCCACAAAAGCTCATGCTGCAAAACGTCTGTTAGTCTATAAGGTGCCACAGGATTCTTTGCTGCTATTACTCTATCCTTGCAATAGCAGAGCCCCGAAAAGGGGAAGTGGTTTAACTCACAGGGGTTGTTGTATGCTAGTAACAGACCTTCAGGAGCTACCATCTAAACAAACAAAACAAAATGCCTCTATTTTGGGATGATTATGCAAGTATAAATTATTCCAGCCTTGCAGTAATAACTGCCGAATTCAAGGGAGCATGGGCGAGATCCAAATCCCAAATAATGCATTCAGACAGAGCATGGAGATTTGCAATACTTGCTGGAAGAATTATGGACCTATAAAACCAATAAATGAGTTACAAATAACTGTAAATATGGATGAGTGTATCAATATGGATGAGAGACATCAATACAGAATATTCTTCTAATTTTTAAAAAAATATTCTTTGTATAATGATTTATATTAAATTATATTTTGATCAGTTACCAGAAGCTTGAAATAATGCTATTATTGTTTGCTGTTTCAGCGCACCATTTGCGAGACACATAGTAAAAAAGGAAAATATGTCTAACCATTAATTTGCTTTCTTGACAAAATATGATCCACCAGCCTCACTTAAGGTTTATGTGTATACTCATGTAATACCAGAGACAAGTTACATGGCTCTCAATCACTATGTCACTACAAAGAGGAACACCCAAGAAGAAATTAATCCAAAACTGTGCATATTAATAACTATCGCTATTAAAGAATAAGAAAATCATCAATTCAAACTTCCATATTCCCTCAGTACAATGTAGATCTACACTGAAAGATAACCAAGCAATATATACAAGGGGGAAAACTGTCATCAAAGTGTAAAAACAGATGAAAAAAATTATAAAGCCAAATATATTTTCATGGAAATAGGATTCATTTATACACTCTGGGCCACATTATAATCCCAGTTACTTTGGTGCAAGCAGGGGAGTTTCTCTGGATTTACATTGACATCAGAACTACCCTCCCCTCACTGACTTTTCCTATTGACTTTATCCCACAAGCTTGAACACACATGTCCCAAAAGCTGCTTCTTAGGATGAGAACAAGGCAGTTTTACAGTACTTGGTAAAAATACACTAGATGATGTGGCTGCACATATCTTCTACCGTAACTGTTCTTTATGCATAAAATGAAGCTATGGGCCTACTAGAATGAACTTGAACAATGTTTTGGGGAGAAACCCAGTAGTGCATAGGACTTAAGTAGGTGAGGCGCGGGTGGGGGGAACTGATGTGGGGGCCGAGGAGACAAAGAATTAATTAGACTTTAGGGGATTGGGGAGTAGCTGGAAGCCTCACACCATCAGGCAGCCACTGAGTGCTAAAATCATTTATTCAATAAATTTGGGACAGTTAGCAACTCTCTCCTTCTACCTCCCCTACACCCCCCCCGCCACACACACACACTGTGCACAAGGAGGCGTTGACAAATAAAACAGATCAAAAGCTGCAATATAATCCCTGTTACAAGTCTCATGATTTGGGGGCCAATTTAATGATTTTGGACTCCTGCTTTTTAAACTTTGGGGATCAGGTTTGCCATACTGAACTTTAACCTGCCGTGTAATTTAACAGCACCTGAGGCGTGCACAGGAATAAAAAAATGATCACTTCTGGAGGGGCCAGAGGAGCTGTCAACTCCCCCCACCATGGCCCTCAGTCTGGAGGAGTTCTGTGCCCCCCCCCCCGATTATTGGGAAGGGGGCCATGCCCCTGCTTCCCCCCCCCTTGTACATGCCCGCAACAGCACCTATTAAATCAGCAGACAAAACATTTGCTAAGATTGAGGAACTTCTGCAAAATTACCTATCCCTACAGGCCTTGGTGACTGCAGAGCCTTTTCGCTTTTATAAACAGAGTCAAAAAGCAAATTAAACAGTTTCTGACTATGAAGCTGAATTAAGGAAACTAACAGAGCATTGCCAGTCTAGAGAGAGTTGAAAAGATGCATTAAAAGGAACAGTTAGTGTGTGGTGTGCAAAATGAAGCAATCCAAAAACTGTTGTTGACTGAGTTTTATTTGACCCTAAAATATGCACTGGAAATTGCTGTAGCAATGAAAACAGCTGCCCAAGATGCCAGGGAGCTGGAACCACATTGTGTAATGTGTACAATAAATAAACTAGGTATCGAGCAAAAAGTACATTATGGACAACGTTCAAAGACCGTCTGCTTTCATTGTGGGAAACAATCTCACCATGCAAAGGATTGTTAGTTCTAAGACAAACCACACAGAAATGGCAACAAACCGGGTCACCCACAGAAAGTGTAAAAGTAAGTGCAAAAAGCACAATCATCACCTCACATGAGCAATGCCAGACTAGTGCAGGTTGATCAGTTTGCAGGTGACAACATGGAGTCTGTGACAGAGACCTTTTGGCAAAGGGTCCCCTGTTCTTCGCAAACAACTCTCATCTCAGGCCTGGCAAACTCACTACACCAAACATGTCTTACAGGATCTTCATCCATAAAGAGTAACATGTAAGATCTTTACAGAAAGCTCTTAACTTGTTAGGATTCATAATATTTGTGAGATGTATGTATAATATTTAAGGAATAACATTATATTGCAAGTATGCTTTATGGACTTAGAATAGAAATTAGCCACCGGGGCAATGTGTCTCGGTAATGACCCATTGAAGCAAGAGGGAGCTGTGACCCCTCCCTAGTCAGCCAGTGAGGTAATGTAGTGTTCTATTGTCTATCCTTGCCGCATCCTCAATGGAAAACCATCAAGACAACTGAAACTGATCAAAACCACTTGGAGGTGAAAGGGAACATTATAGCAGGCAGGAGACCACTGGCTGTGAATAAAGACATTGTTGGGAAAGGCACTCTGCATCCACTCACTGCAACCATATCTACACTAGCACTTATGTTAGCAAAACTTATGTTGCTCAAGAGTATGAATAACCCTCCCCCCCCCGCCCCGAGAGACATAAGTTATGCCGGCATAAGCTCTAGTGTGCACAGTGCTATGCCAGCGGGAGAGCTTCCCCAGCCAACATAGCTTCTGCTGCTCGGAGGGGTGGTCAGCATAGAACGTCTTCACCACATGCACTGCAGCTGTACTGGTGCAGCTGTGCCGGTGCCCACTGTAAGTGTAATCAGGCCCTGAGTGAACCCCTTAAGGAGCAGGGGATTTTCATGAACATTTGGATTCTGGTTCTTGTAAAAACAGTCAGTTCTGCAATGGATTGAACTTTGAGGAAAAAGAGGACTGTTGAAATCTACTTTATTTAGGAAAAGTAACTACTGATAAGTGTAGACCCAAGTTTACATTTTACCATATTGTTGTAACCAGTTGTTTCCATCACTTTCTCTCACTTCTCATTAAGTCTGTTCTTATTTCAATAAACCCACTTTTTGATTTATTACAAGTGTTCACAAGTGCTGTGTGGTTTACAGGAACAGTGGCTAAAGGTAAAACTGGGGTAAACTGCACCTTTGGGGCAGAGGATTGGGAATTTATGTGAGCAGACAGTGGCGGGAGGGAGCAGGCGGTGCTGGATATCACAAGGGAACAAGTCAAAAGGGACTCAGGGATTGGGATGCACCCACTGTTAACCTGCAAGGTGGAGTTAGAGACTGGCATAGCCCAGAGGAGAGTGCTTGAGTGGCTGAAAAGCCGGTGATGTCAGAGAGCTGACACCAAGCTACCACAAGAAAGATTTCCCCTTCCTGGAAACAAGGTGACTCTCAGTCCTGGGTGCCCAGAGAACCATGACAGAGTCCATGAAGAATTTGGTATCTTTATAACTACTTAATTTAGAAGATACTGAGGGCCACTAGGGGGCTCAAAAACAAATTAAAAGGATACTGCCTAGTTGTTGTACTCCACACCTGCCTTTATGTCTGATTTTTCTTTACAGCAACATTATCTAGCCCACTCCCATAGTATTTAGGTGCAAATCCATCTGACAGGGGATGATTTAAATGCCTTTTGATGTCCATAGCTCCTATGTGGTATTCTGATAATTTATGCAGACACCAGAGTGTTATGGATTAATTCCCATTCACATTTCCCTGGACAAAGAAATGGCAATATTTACTTCTGATCTCTAAAGAAACTGGAATGCACTTCAGACTAAAAATCTGATGATAATCTCAGTACCACTTTGTCACTTTGACAGATACTGTGTTGTTCTGTTACAGCGAGTGATCCTGTCTCTACAACTATAATTGCCATTTAACAAGAAAAGCCTAGGGTGGGATTTTCCGTTAGTCTAAATCAGTTCACATCAAAGTGAATGGGAGTCATCCATTTTGCAGAGTGAGACCAATGCTATGCACGTTTGAAGCCAGTGTACAGACTGGAAGTAAAGAGGTAACCAATTACGGCTCAGAGGACTCTGAGTTGGTTACCTGTTCTCTTTAAGCGATCTTTATATCTTTGGAATTCTAGTATGTATTCTGACACATTGTCTTCAGACATATAAAATGCCTGTGATCCTAACTGAATATCCTGTGTCACTTTAGCCTCTCTTTCAACAATCATATAGTTAAGAGGGTTCATGTGTGTTGTGACTAACTGTTCATTTCCAGAAAGTTGATAAGACTTCTCTCTCTTGTGGCCATCAGAACTGTGAGCTAAGACACAAAAAGTAATTCTTCAGCTCTACTCCGCACTGATTAGGCCTTAGCTGGAGTATTGTGTCCAGTTCTGGATGCCACATTTCAGGAAGGATGTGGAGAAATTGGAGAGAGTCCAGAGAAGAGTAACAAAAATGATTAAAGGTCTAGAAAACATGACCTATGAGGGAAGATTGAAAAATTGGGTCTGTAGAGAGTCTGGAGAAGAGAAGATAGAGGCAACATGGTAACAGTTTTCAAGAATGTAAAAGGTTGTTACAAGGAGGAGGAAGAAAAATTGTTTTTCTTAACCTCTGAGGATAGGACAAGAAGCAATGGACTTAAGTTGCAGCAAGGAAGGTTTAGGTTAGACATTAGGAAAAACTTCCTAACTGGCAGGGTGGTTAAGCACTGGAATAAATTGCCTAGGGAGGTTGTGGAATCTCCATCATTGGAGATTGTTAAGAGCAGGTCAGACAAACACCTGTCAAGAATGGTGTAGATAATACTTAATCCTGCCATGAGTGCAGGGGACTGGACTAGATGACCTCTCAAGGTCCCTTCCAGTTCTATGATTCTAAGAATTGTCTTTATGAGCTCTCCATCTGTAGAGAATCCTGTTTGTCACAAGATCTATCCCAGAGAGGATCCTACATGGACACACATCTTTGTTTTCTTTGCTCATCATGAATGAAGTTAACTGGGATCCTGATCTATCTTTCTAGGTGTGAGTATCACTTTGATAGAACTTATCTCTGCAAGGAACTCATGAACTGCTTGGGCACCTGTGGTCAGTTCTGTGCATGATACCATTAGCAGCTTCTCTAGCAACTTATCAGATCCACGTCTGAGCACTGGAACTATGTCATCTATTGCTTAGCAAGTGAAATAGAAGTATGTCACTATAAATATTGTAGCCCCTTCTAATATTGGGTTCCCTTGTCTTACTCCTCCAGCAGGCCACACTCTTACTTCTGTATTGCTCCCCTTACTTTAGTCCAGACAGAGAACTGAAACCCCCACCTCAGGGAGAATGTCTGAATGGACTAATTGTCACATGTGTTCTTGCAGCTGTCCTCAATCTGGATCACACTCTTGCTGCCACCTGTTCTGCTGTACCTGCTCCTGCACGACTGGCCTTGAAAAGATAGATTTGCTAACATGCTCATGTGCAGAGAGCACAGAAAGAAAAAAAAATCATATTGTGGGTTTCTGCAGGATAAACAGGGAATTTATGTGGCAACTCAACAAAAGTTGTGCTGACACAGTCATATTACCCATGAGGCTTTGGCCCTAGCAGATGCCCATGAAGAGCTTTGAAAGAAAATCTCAGCAATATCAAACAAAGGAAGTTGCAAAGGGGATCAACTACAGAGAAGGTTTTCTTCACTTCCCTGACTGAATCCTTAAAAATCATCTAGTCTGTAGAAAGAGAGACCAGTCACTTGTGAAACGGTGAGAGAAACTTCATAGCGTTCTCCTCAGACTACCTGCTATCCACTTGTCCATTGGGTCTTTCAGAAAAAAAAAGTACCTTTGTGAAAGAACATGTGTGTCCTTTGCTAGAAAGGCTACAACAATATCCACCTTAGGAATCTGAATGGAAAAAATCAACCTTCTTTTGAAGTTCATACAGCTTCTATCTGCTTATCTTCTTTATTGACAAAGGGCACCTGCCTTTAAGCAGACTGCTCCCAGTCTTTCCCCTTTCCCGCCCCTCCCCCAGCATATCTTTACCCAGCTCTTTCTTGCAGTGTTTCTTTAAGTTTTTTGCTTCTTCTGTTCCTTCTGGAGCTCAGAAACCCTTTCAGTCATGGTTTTGGAGTAGTCTGGGAGGAGGAACCCACCCTGAGCACTGTCTATAGATTCCTTGTAGGTCTGATTCTGATATAGTGTTCCCTCCTCAATGGATGACCGGCTTGGAGTTTTACATTGCTTTTATTTTTGAAGCTGTTGCTCCTGGCAGGAATGAGATAGATAAAGATACAGCAGTGATGTGTGTCTCTGATTTTTCTGTGCACTTCCTCCCTATATCTGAAAGCCTAAATGCTATGCCAACCCTCTGGATGTCATCAAGGCTCAAGACACCAGGAAATAAAATCAGATCCTGGCTGCTGTTGCTTACCCAGGAAGTATACCAGGAATAGCCCTATAGCCCTGTGATGGTCTTGGCTAAGTGCCAGCTTCCTGGACCCAACTTCTATATCTCCAGGAGGAATCCTCTTTAATTTTTTACTGTGGTCACCACAATCATAAGCTTGTACTTATCTGATCTGCTGGTGACTCAGAATGATGGGACACTTAGCTTCCTCTCTGTGCTCAGGCACTCAGAGCTTATAATTGCTCGAATGGGAGAAATTAGAATCAGAAGATGTAGCTATCTCAGTATAAATGGAATCTTTATCCACATTCAGGCTCGAAAAACAGAAGACGATGTGGTGAGAGGGGCTCTTGTATACAATACAGAGAAAGTATTTTACCAGCTGATTCTTGGTCTTGTCTGTAATCTTGCACCAAGACAGAGATGACAACATGCATTTTAAAATACACAGGATGTACAATGAGGCTGCCCAGAAGAGGGTGGGTCTAGAGACCAGCTGTTCTCTGCAGCACACTACACGGGCAACTTGCCTTTAATTTATGCAGGTAATTGCTGCATATGTTAATGAAGCATGTTGCAGCATTAACTCCTGCTAGGCAGCTTATCCTCTTCAAAGGGTGAATTAATGCACAGAACCAAATGCAGATGGCACATGAGCTGGCTGCCAGTTTTAATGATGGAGGAAATTTGGAAGGCTATCAAAACACCGGCCGCTATTGACTCCTTTTCACTGACTTAAAAACAAACACAGCCCTCAAGTTAATTGCTTGCCAATTAACTCAGGTACTTAACATGTTTGTAAAGGCTAGTGTGGACACACCCCACATTTTTTTTAAATCAAGGCTTAAATCCATAATTTAAGGCAAGAACCAGTGAAGACAAGCCCTCTCTGTAGAAGGTCTGAAACCTAAAGATTTGATGCTGGCAGTTCCCACCCTCCATCCATTTGGTCAACCTCCTGCTCCTTCCATTATTCCCATCCACTCGGAGAACATGACTCTTTTCCCACAATCTAAAGCAAGGTCTCTCTCCCACCCCCCTTTCTGGTGTTTTGAACAGAAGGGAAGAATATATAGCTGCATGGAAGAATGTTGTGAGAACCAAGTGCTTAGTTCTTAATCTACACATGAAGATGCTTATTATTAGTTGAACCATTTTCATCAGACATGTGAATTTCTAAAATCCTCCTCTAAAGCTCCAAGACAGTCAGATCTGCATAAGAATTCAGACTTCTTCAAAGGGTAGAATATTATACAAGCTTCTCCACCCCAGCGGCTCTCCTTTTTTCCCCATCTGTTAATTCACCTAAAAAGTAATCCACTCACACTTTCCTAATATTATTGTTATGCTGGATGGAGTTGGAAGCTAAAAGCAACCATGTCTTGATTTACAGGCAATCACAAGCCTCATTTAAGCTGATGGGCAGGCTAGTCACACTACATTCTGGCTAAATGAAAGATGAAATTAAGCTCCTTTTTGTGGAGCAAGATAGCTGAAACAACAGAAGTCACCACCCAAAGCATTGGCCATATGCAAGGACTGATTGCAAATAAAGAGGCTGGGGCATTCATTGGTTGGAGTGCCTGTGTGTCAGAAGCAGAAAACAGTGAAAAAATAAGAAAAGCACTGGTAGTGAAGCCAAGAGAGAGCACATCTTTTGGGCAGAGTCCTCTGTGGAAAAGCAGGCTTGGCATTGTGATCAGGGACACTGCCTCCTGCTGTTTGTAGGAACAGGACTTTATGTGTGTTCTTTGTGAATAAATAGGATTGCACCAGAGAAATATGTGACTATAATAAATTTCTTCTCCTAATGGAAACAACCCACAAGAGGTCCCAAATATTGGCTGACTGCTTGGACCAAAAGGGACAACATTATTTTTCCATGTAGGCAATTGATGTAGTTACTCCAATATGTTATTCAATCACCAATGGTCAGGGAGATTTCCACAACACAAGTTATTAATATATGGTCCACATTATGAATCAGCTTAAGAAACCCCCTCTTTATCCCGTTTGTATTTAGAGAGATGTCAACAGTCCTCTATTTTTTCCCCTCGAAAATGTCAGAAACTGACCGCTTATATTTAGATTCCATCATTAAAAACCAACAGCCACTCTCTTCAAGAGACTCACAAAAATACAGTATTTATGATCCTCCTGACAGCTTTGCTGCAGCATTTAAACACTGTTCTCAGAAGTGCCCCAACATCATCCCTGATGCTAGTGAACAAACAATGTCTCTGCTTCGTAGACACTACATAAAACACTGTCTTGATTGTTCAGAAAATCAAGTGTTACACAGAATTGGGGATTCTTGAAAGTGGAGCCTCATGGGGACACAGGACAACTTAGCAAAGAGTGAAGGATGAGCAGCAACACCGTCAGTCAAAAACACTTGATTCAAAAGCAGTGAAATGCTTACATTTGCTTACTGACATCACTTAAACCATTAGAATAAATTAGAAAAGAGAGAGTTACTAGAGTATTCCATGTATACTTTAAACACTGCTCAGATAGTATGTCCAGATTTTAAGTAGGACAGTTTGCAACTATGCATGATTGCAAAGGTCATTAATATGATGATAAAACAGACATGGGACACCCTTGGTTAATAACCTTGGGGTTTTAAATGTAATACCTGGAACACTAGAGAATTATTGTTTATGAATTTTGAAATGCAATCTGCTCCCCTACCCCGCCCCCCAAAAAAGAAATCCACCCGTAAAACAAAAAAAAAGGAATAGTTTTTGAATTGCATAACAGGTAAGTCAGTCAGTTATACTCAGAATTAAAACTCATTTTTTAAAGACAAGTTGCATATAGAAAACTTGTTTTTTCCATGTCTGCATTGTTAATAACAATATTTTCAATGAGATGTTATATATTTTAGTTAGAGAGAGACACCCATACTAATGGTATATTCCTCATTTTCTGGGTGTCTCACTTGAGATGCTGAGGTCTGATTTGCAGAAGTGCTGGTCACTCAGAGCTGCAGCTGATGTCAATGGGAGCTGTGCTTTGAACGTATGAAGTGCTGTATAATGGTAAGTACTCTGAAAAATCAGGGCCCAGGCAACTCAAATAGGGCACCCAAAATCAGTTGATACTTTTGATCTTTATTGGTGTCTCAGTTCCCCATCTGTAAAAATGGGGATAATTTCACCCTCTCACTTCACAGGACTGTTATAAAAATAAATTAATTAATGTTGATGTAGCACTCCGATACTACAGTGAAGACCATTGAAACCCCATGAGGAAATTAATAGTTGTGTCTTCAATGCAGGGTTCGAACAGTATATAGTAAATGAAGCATAGGGCTGTTATAGTTATCAGGCTAACTGCACCTCTAATCCTTCCTAGTCCCTTGCAATGCATGCCCATCTGGTCACAGGCTTTGAACAGTAACCTCTCTTGGGGTGAAATCACATGATTTTCCCACTCTCAGACAAGGCCTTTGGATGCAATCCACAGGTTCTAACCATGATTACCTCAGCAGGCCTGACCTAGGTTCAGTACCTGCAGTTTGGTTCCCTCCAGGAGCTAAGACAACATTACCAAGTAACCAAACAGCCTTCTAAAAGCAAAGTATTATTTATTTAGACAAAGCATTTAAGTGAAAACAGGTCTTAAAATAATAAAGAGATTATACAACATGCCTTCCTTACCAGATATTTACCCATTTTTCACATGAGATCCTGATAAATTTAAGCTTCATGTAGACCCCCGCTTACTCCACAAGACCTCTAGGATCCAGGTGACATAATCTCTTCCCTTAACTCCCAAACCATTTCTCCCTCGCTCTGCTTTGGGGAGCAAGTCTTTAAAACATGCTTAGTCTTTTGATCACCTCACCTTCATTCTCAGAGAATGAGTCACATTTTAACTGTCTATAGCCCTTTGATTTGTTAGCTCCCCACACTGGCAAAACAATGCTTGCAACTTCCTTGGAGATGGGCTATAGGATTCTCAAAGCTAATAGCTATCACCTTTCAGGTGTGTGCCAGGATGTTCTTTTCTGAAAAACACTGTGTTGCCTTCCTGTTTGTTTTTTATAAGAGCCATATATTAAGCTAGATCATAGAATCTCAGGGTTGGAAGGGACCTCAGGAGGTCATCTAGTCCAACCCCCTGCTCAAAGCAGGATCAAACCCAACTAAATCATCCCAGCCAGGGCTTTGTCAAGCCTGACCTTAAAAACCTCTAAGGAAGGAGATTCCACCACCTCCAGTGCTTCACCACCCTACTAGTGAAAAAGTTTTTCCTAATATCCAACCTAAACCTCCCCCTCTGCAACTTGAGAACATTACTCCTTGTTCTGTCATCTTCTACCACTGAGAACAGTCTAGATCCATCCTCTTTGGAACCCCCTTTCAGGTAGTTGAAAGCAGCTATCAAATCCCCCCTCATTCTTCTCTTCTGCAGGCTAAACAATCTCAGTTCCCTCAGCCTCTCCTCATAAGTCATGTGCTCCAGCCCCCTAATCACTTTTGTTGCCCATTTTTGTTGCTGGACTCTCTCCAATTTATCCACATCCTTCTTGTAGTGTGGGGCCCAAAACTGGACATAGTACTCCAAATGAGGCCTCACCAGTGCTGAATAGAGGGGAATGATCACATCCCTCGATCTGCTGGAAATGCCCCTACTTATACAACCCAAAATGCCATTAGCCTTCTTGGCAACAAGGTCACACTGTTGACTCAACAAGGGCACACATTCGATACATTCATACAGGAAAGTCTAACACCACAGTTTACAGTCACATCACTTCACTGACCTTGTCACATAGAATATTCATACAATTATTACATATAAAGGAGAAAACAAAATATTGAACAGCTGCTCATTCAGTGAGCACCATCTATCTGGAGAACTGATGGAGGGGGGGTGCTGTGGAAAAATGTGTTCATGTAATTAAAGACCATCATAATGCATACACACCAGAGGGCCAAGTTAAGGTAGCATGGGCAGCCTTGATTCTGGCATTTCCTAATGACTGAGCACTTGACTTTGCAACCTTAACAAGGTTCTTTTATTCTAGTTTGTGTATGAAATGTCTAAAAACAATGTTAGTGTGGATGAATGGGAAGAGAGAGATAAATATTGGCACAGACACAATAGAACACATTGCTTGGCTATAAAAATTGAAAATGCATGTACAGTAAATTGAAAAGAAAAGAACGCGAAGTCTTCTTGCGAGGATAGAACAAATGAAAAGTTGATCAGTTCCCAACCTCTTTTCAGTAAGAATTAGACAAATATTATTTAAAAATCATTAAAATACAGTAACTCCTCACTTAAAGATATCCCGGTTAACGTTGTTATGTTGCTGATCAACTAGGGAACATGATCATTTAAAATTGTGCAATGCTCCCTTATAACGTTGTTTGGCAGCCACCAGCTTTGCCCACTGCTTGCAGGAACAGCAGCCCATTGCAGCTAGCTGGTGGGGGCTTGGAACCAGGGTGGACCAGCAGCCCCCCGATCAGCTGCCTGTTCCCCTAAGTTCCCTGGAGCTGCTCCCCGGAGCCTGCTGCTTGCTGTGCAGTGGTGGGGAGGAAAAAGGAGGCTAATGTCAGGGTGTCCCCCTCCCCCTGCACACCCCATCTTCCATAGAGCAGGGGGGACACACAACAGGGCTCAGGACAGAGGGAGCTTCCTGGCAGCAGCTGCTGTCTCAGCTTGCTGATTAACTTAAAAAGGCAATGTACTTAGAGTGCGATCAGAGTACTTAAAGGAGAAATGCGCGTCTCTTTCTCACACACAGGGTGTGTGTCTCGGTCTCTGTCTGCCATGCTGTCTCCCCTCCCTCCATTCGTGCTGCCTTGTAGAGTATGAGGCTACATTAACAACGAGTTAACCCTTGAGGGCTCAGCCAATTGCTAGTTCATCATTTAGCAGTAGAGCATCCCCTTGGAAATATCCCACCCTCTTCCACTCACTGATTTCACCACCTCAACCAAGCTTCACAATCAT
Organism: Mauremys mutica; assembly: GCF_020497125.1. Taxonomy (NCBI): domain Eukaryota; kingdom Metazoa; phylum Chordata; order Testudines; family Geoemydidae; genus Mauremys; species Mauremys mutica. The sequence goes on from NC_059077.1 coordinate 51,010,022, forward strand.
CATCACTGTGTACCAGTATTAAATTATTTGTTTAAAACATATACTCTGTGTGTGTGTGTGTGTGTGTGTGTCTGTCTGTCTGTCTGTCTGGAGAATTCCCTGGAATCTAATGCCCCCCATTTACATTAATTTTATTGGATTCGCTTAACATCATTTCACTTAAAGTCACATTTTTCAGGAACATTCCTTGCTTAACATTGTAGTTGTTACTGTAATCAATAAAACCATGATTGTTATGTGGCTCACTGAAAATGTGAAGCACTTTTCACACACTTACTGAGGAAAGAATATTAAGGTAGATAGTGCAGCAAAAAGTGCCCAATGCTTAGAGAATTCAAAAATTCTTCAAAGTGGCATCATCTAACTAATTAAACTGATTACACTTGTGGATTCTGAAGGCCTGAAGATAAATTCCTAATCTCGAGTAGTTTTAAAAATTCCTTGAGTATTATCCTGCTAATTGGATGAATATATTTGCTATCACCTTTAGTGATTTAGAAAAACAAAAACATAAAAAACCATCAGTCAAAGCAATTTTCAATTATAGTTCGAATTTCTGAAATCTGATTCCAGTTATAACCAGAGGCAGAAAGATAGCTGCATTCTGAATAGAAAGGACACCCTTACAATGAGACAGTTAAGCATGAGCTCATACTCCTAGGTATTACAGGTATTCTTCCTTCCTATACCTACAGGAGCTTTACCTATCATTAGAAACTCAGGGCTTGTCGGAAGGCTCTGTTTAACATACTTATATGACTCCCATTATCATAGTATCTGAGAACCTCACAATCTAACATATTTATACTGCCTGGGAGCTACAAAGTACTATGACCCCATATTACGGAGGGGAACTGAAGCATAGAGAGGCGCCCAAGGTCACACAGGAAGCATGTTGTGGAACAGGGAGCTGAACTTGGATCTCCCAAGTCTTAGGCTATAGTGTCCCAACCACTGAACATCTTTCCTTTCAACACATTCTGAAAGTCGGCAAGGGTAGAGCTTGAATTCACAATAGCTCAACTTCAAGGGACATAAGTCACCTTGAGACATCCACTAGCAGAGCAGGAAATCTTCATAATGATCCTCTCACCTGCATCATTCAAGCAGAAGGAAGGAGGAAGTTTGTTTTCTCCACACATCCCCCTGCCCCCCATCCTTCCCACTACCACACAGAATAAACCACAGGGGCTTCTAAGAAAACTTTCAGATCCCAGGATATCTACAGGAGATTAGAACTTGCTGGACACAGGGTTTGTGCCTCTACTGCAACTCTGGCCCTTTTCAACATGCTCCCCTGGCAGTGGAGCTCCAATGATGCTATACTACCAACAACTTCTTTAGCTATGGTTGCCTCCAGGGACTCTCCCTTTAAGAGATATCCAACGTGTAGAAGGAGAGCTCTGGCAAATGGGGGAATCTGTATGTGGAACTTATGAATTCTAGTTGATATTAGGGACTCTATATATGTATCTTTACCAATCTGCAAACTCCATTTTAAATGCCCAGCCTCTTGCCTTTTCTACTGTCCATCTGTGTCCACATTAGGCTGAAATTAAAATGCGTGGCAACTGAAATATAGTTGCTCTAGACAGAAAGATAACTCCTAGCTGGAAGAACTGGTTTGTTGGGGAACAGGACACCTTGGTAAGAAAGTCACCTGGTGAAGCTGGCAAGGGAATCACCTGACACAGAATAGGTGGTTATAAAAAGGAAGGATCTGATCTATTTGGAGAGGGAGGTTGGCCATTTTCAGCTGATCAATCGGATGGGAACTGATGCAGCCTTATGAGGCAGGGGAAACCCCTGCCTGCTTGCCTTCCTGAACCCTGATGGTCCCCCAAAGACTCTCAAGGAAAGTGTGAGCTACTAACAGGCATTGTGTTTAGGATGTTCATTGTTTTCTAATGATGTGTATGCTCTTATGTTTTATATGATTAAGTAAAGGAGCAATAATGTGTTAAGAGTTCTATGCAAAGCGCTTCTGTGTCATATGCTTCAGTTACTGTGTCTCCTGAGAAAGTTAAGGTGTAAACCAGATGCTCACACCCTGGGGTGCAATTCTGGGAAAGGGTGTAATTAAATGACAGAGGGTTCCTGCTCAGAGGATGGGGTGGTAAACAAAGGTCTGCACACTGAAATTGTGCTGAGGGACCCCAAGATTAGGGCAGTGGCTGGATTCTACTCAGACTCTGGAGGCAAACCACCATGCATCCAGAGGCTTGGATTCCCCTCACAGCAATCTGGTGGGTGGGTGGAAGAGGGCACCTGACCAATTCTGTTACAGAAAAATGTAATACAGCATCAGGCTACAGTAACTTTTTCAGGTAAGCTCTGTGACACTAGCGGAGCAACAGGATAATTTGTATTTATGCCCCTATCCCACCTGCGCCCCATCCTCACTTAGACCCCAGACCTGTAGAGGCTCTTGGTAGAGACCCTAAAGGAAGCTCACCCCTACTGCATGAGAAGATGGAACTATCAGACTTTTTCAGACACTAAAAGTGCTCCTTCTCTTGTTTCACATGTGATGAACAGAAGGTTTCATTGTTCGAAGAGTTCTTTTAGAGGATATCACTGAGTTCAAGGTTTAAAAAGCTAGATAATTCAGGTATGAACTGAAAAGTAACATATAGAATAAATTAAAAGTAGCTTGATACAGATTAATGTTATGCTGAACTCAAAAGTAATGAGAGACAACCAAACCGGTTACAAATTGATATGTAAAGAGCAGATATTGGGGACTGGCACAGATTTTCCATCTGGGTGGGCTATTCACGTATTCCAGAAAAGAAAGACATTCTGCCAGCCAAAGAGGGGGTGGGGGAAGAGTCTTAATATTTCAGTGCTCTAGTCTCACTGAACCATCCCAATTTGAGAAAGAAGATTTCCAAACTCTGCTAGCCTTTTCAGAAATAGGAAAAATTGCTTAACAGTGAGATACATCAGGTTTTGTATAGCCTCTCAAGGTGAATGGTGGAGGCCAAATTGTTTAGGACTTTAAAACCAGATTAGCTCATTAAGGACTAATGAACATTCAGCAGGAAAACAATCCTGAAAGATGGACTTGATGACCAAACAGAATTCTAGAGATAGAGAGCAAGCCTGTTAATTCACCCTGAATTGAACAGTTGAAGTTTGGGGTGGAGGGGGAAGGGAGCATGCCTCCAGTTGCACTTCTGAGCAAAATGTATACATTGAGGGCCAGATTGTGTCAATAAGGCACAACTGTCAGTAGGTGGCAAAGCTAAATCAGACCACCTGTAAAACAGCACCAGGAAACATTGTGTTTCAGGAAGGCAAAATGCCTCTCAAAGATCCCACAGGGAAAATGCTGCAGCCTTACTTTGCCATCACTTGGGTGAGTGTATGAAGAAGCTATAATCTCTTGCCTACCTTCTCCTACCCTAGCAGGGTGCAGTCTCTGCGCTCAGGAGAGCCCCTTTAAAAACAACAGATTCTAAAATGTGAATGACCAAAACCAGATCTATAACACTGTTCAAATTAACATCACATTTTGCATCACACTTTTATTATATAAATCCATGATATGCCCACCTCTTGAATACTGTGTACAGTTCTGGTTACCCTATGTCAAAAAAGATATATTGGAAGTGGAAAAGGTACAGAGAAGGGCAACAAAAATTATTAGGAGTATGGAACAGATTCCATATGAGGAGAGATTAAAAAGATTGGGACTTTTCAGCTTGGAAAAGAGACAACTAAGAGGGGGATATGATAGAGGCCCATAAAATCTTGACTGGTGTGGAGAAAATGAATAAGGAAGTGTTATTTACCCCTTCACTTGACACAAGAACCAGGGGTCACCCAATGAAATTAATAGGCGGCAAGTTTAAAACAAACAAACAGGAAGTATTTCTTCACACAACACACAGTCACGTGTGGAACTTTTTTCCAGGGATGTTGTGAAGGCCAAAATTATAACAGGGTTCAAAAAAGAACTAGGTAAGTTCATGGAGGATAGGTCCATCAATGGCTGTTAGCCAGGGTGGGCAGGGATGCAACACCATGCTCTGAATGTCTCGAACCTCTATTTGCCAGAAGCTGGGAATGGATGACAGGGGATGGATCACTTGATGATTCCCTGCTCTATTCATTCCCTCTGAAGCACCTGGCACTGGCCACTGTCAGAAGGAGGACACTGGGCTAGATGGACCATTGGTCTGACCCAATATGGCCATTCTTACATTAAAATTAGTTATAATTTAATACAGTAACTCCCCGAGATAATGACCTCTCGAGATAGCAATGATGTGAGATAACCACCTTGGCAAATAATGCATTTTAAAAATCTTGGTCTACTACGAAACATATATTTATATAAAAGTTTCCCAGTCACAAATCTAACATTCTGGAATGAAGTCACTAAAACCAACAAATGCTCTGCCCGTTGTTGTTCGTCGTGTCACCGTCCACTCCACCACTCTGTCCCCAATGGCCTTGCTTCATCGCCCTTTACTACCACCTGCCACTGTGACCTCTGCGAGTTGGTCCCTAGAGGTTCCACCCAGCTCTCAGTGATTTCAGCTCTCAGTGGAGGAACCTCGCTGCTAGTGCAGGCTGAGCTTTCTCTTCCACAGAAACACTGCTCCACAGCAGGTCTAAGCATTTAAACCTGATCATCAGTGATTTCAGCTCTAGTGGTCACTTAAACCAAAAGACTATCTATAGAGTCTAATCAGCTCTATTTCTGGAGAGAAGGGCAGGTCAAATAGTGCCTGTGATTCTTAGGCAGAGCCCACACCACCAAGCAAAACACCTGTGCCTCAACCACTCTCTCTCTCTCTTTCCACTAGGATCTGGCATCCAAACCTCCTGCTTCGGGAGTGCAGTTCAATTGAGAGTGACCGGTGCTGGGGCTCAAGCAAGTTTGTTACTTTCATAATGGATGTGACAAGCCCAGAGGTCCCAGGGCTATGAACTGCCGAGCCTAAAGGTGCCGGGGCTCATCCCTGGCAAGCCCTAGCACAAATTAAGCACTGAGGGAGACCCCATCATTCAGGCAGGCTAAGTACAGTTCTGCTGCCCTTTACTCATACAATAAGGATAACAACATTTCATGACCCCAACATTTAACACTACTCTGATTCGTAACCCAACACCAGCCAAAATTGATCACTTGGGCAGCTCAACTCTGTCTGCTGAATACCTAGGCAGAGTAGGTGTGTTCTTGTAAATACAGTCTGGTCCTGAAACCTTTCCACCCACCCCTGGCTCATCACTATCTGTCAGAGGAGAGTTTATTCAGACTTTGCTTACAAATCATAATTTGAAATTATTTGGTAGGCCAATATAGCCAAATGTGCCAACATGGTCATAAACAACCTGTATGAGGAAGCTAGTTTTTGTTCATACTTTACAAACCCATTATATTTTCTCAGGTACAAGTATTTTCTCATATACTGTATATGCTTTCAAAGGGTGTATTAACGTTTCAATTTCAATTCAAATTTCCAACCAACTAAACTGGCAACACTGCATATAACCGGGGGGCGGGGTGTTGGGGAAATTTGTGTGTGTGTGTCTGTGTCTGGACATCCTTGGTTAAGGCACTCACCTGGGATGTGGCAGACTGAAGTTAAAGTCCTTGGTCTGAATCAGGCAGAGCAGGATATGAAACTGGGTCTCCCATATCTCAAGTAAGTACCCTGATCTGCAGACAACTGGCTATTCTGGGCTGGGTCTCTCCCACCTACAATCCACCCACCACCTGAAATTATATCCTAGGCCTAAGTAACCTCTCTCTGAAACTAGCATGATCCTGTTTAAAGTGTCAGCTTTGATGAAGAACAACAGTGAAAAATAAGTCTGGGGATGTTTTTAAATGTACATGTGTTTGCATAAGAGAAGACAGCTCAAAGAAGTGCACCTTGAATTTGAATGGATGGAAGATGGTGGTATTTGTTATGCTCCTTAATTCCTGTGAGTGTTTGTTCCATAGCCTTGGACTGGCCCTTCACCCCCCCAGTTCAGGGCTCCTCCCTAGCAGAGAGACAGACCAGAACTGGCTTTTGACAACACTTTGCCTCTAATAACTGTGCCAGTTTTAAAACTGTGCTTTTTAATTAAAACAACAAGAAAGGGGACATTTAATTCTCTTGAGCTGGGAAGAGAAGTGTCTTCAAAACGTCAAAAGCAACATGGCAAGTGGTGAAATATAATGAAATGTCATACAGATACTGATAGAAATATACACTTTTCAGGGCTGGAAAGTAAAACTGATACAGCTGTCACTTTTGTAGCACTTCACCCTTTGCTTTTAATTCCCACTTAACAAAAATAAACCTATAAAACATCTCCTGATTCAGATATTATTTAAATGACACTGTATTGCTATGATTCATATTGCACCATTAGTGCACATGACACTTTAGACCAGGGGTAGGCAACCTATGGCACGGGTGCCAAAGGCGGCACGTGAGTTGATTTTCAGTGGCACTCTCACTGCCCGGGTCCTGGCCACCGGTCCGGGGGGCTCTGCATTTTAATTTAATTTTAAATGAAGCTTCTTAAACATTTTAAAAAGCTTATTTACTTTACATACAATAGTTTCGTTATATATTATAGACTTATAGAAAGAGACCTTCTAATAAACATTAAAATGTATTACTGGCACACAAAACCTTAAACTGGAGTGAGTAAATGAAGACTTGGCACACCACTTCTGAAAGGTTGCCAGCCCCTGCTTTAGACACATGCAAGAGGATCATTCCCCAAAGATCTTATAATCCAAGCACCTGACACAACAAATGCTTTTTCATGTCAAGCTCTTATTCATGTTGGCCTATTGAAGTCAATGAGAGTACCTGTATTAGTAAGGGTTCTGATACACGAGTAGGCATTTTCAGGATTGGGCCCTAAAAAAAGAGATGCAACATACAAGGAAAGGGATTGAACAATTATGTTTGGCATACGTCCTTCTTTCCTCAGTTTAAATTTTAATCTGATCTGAATTAAAGGGTTACAAGGAGAGGAAAGAGAATAACAATGGAGAGGGATTTGTGGAATGCCATATAGAAAGTGAATTTTTATGGGGCATTTGGTATGGCGCACAAGACTGCCTGGTGGAGACAGTTCCAGGAATACGGAACAGCACAGAGAGGAAAAAGTAAGTGGGAGAAGGAAGTGCACATTAGTTATCAGTACATAGCGCACAAGGGGGACTTAGCAGGAGATGAGAGCTATGCTGTAGGCAACATGCAGAGCCTTTTATCTAGAAACAGCAGAGTTGTAGATGCAGTGCTATGTAGCCCAAAAGTTCTACTAATGCCTGAGAAGTATCTCAGGATGAAGACTCTGAGGAGGGGTTGGTGGGCATTAGACAGCTGCTTTCTCTCCCTCTCTTTTAAAAATAATATATTTTTTTTAAAAGTCTTTTCAAACAAAAGTCATTTCTTTTGTTGTGTCTGCTGCCTTCTTCCATTTCTCTTTCTTCATTCTTTCAGTTGGGAGAAGAATGCCATTTCTCTCTCTCTCTCTCCCCCCACCCCCATGTCTTTGCCCTTCCAGTAGCAAAGAAACAGTTCCAGCAAAAAATAAAGGGAAGCCTAAAATTAGAAAGAAATGCTTTTGTAAAAACTCTTTTGAATCTGAATATTTTAGATTTTGCTTTAAAGCATTTGCTTTTGTGAAATTAAAATTGTTTGATCCTCACTGAACTTTTCTGAAACAGGGAAGGCAATATATATGTTCTGTCTAAATTTCAAGATGTATACTGTGGCACCTTATAGACTAACAGACGTTTTGCAGCATGAGCTTTCGTGGGTGAATACCCACTTCTTCGGATGCAAGAAGTGGGTATTCACCCACGAAAGCTCATGCTGCAAAACGTCTGTTAGTCTATAAGGTGCCACAGGATTCTTTGCTGCTTCTACAGAACCAGACTAACACGGCTACTCCTCTGATATAAGATGTATACTATAATTGCACAGGGCTCCCATGGACTTATGTAATAGATGTTGGCTCTTTTTGGACTGATCAGAGATGCTTCATTTTGCCTTGTACTCCCTATATACCAGAGGTGTGCCGATATCCATGACAACAGACAGCTCGTCCATGTCTTCTAGCTTAATTACAAAATGCCATTTTTTGGACTTGAAACGTATGCAGTGAAACTGTAATGACTAATGCAAATGACAGAATATTCTCCATAACTCTCCTCCCCCGCTACCTTTCATTATCATATCAGTTCAGCACATTTATCCGTCCCAATATGACTTCAATGCATAAACGGCAGCAGCTGCAATCATGCTGTAGAAGTCACTTTCGCAGGGTTTTCATTAGATTTGAAGGTCCTTGTGACATGATAAATGGTGATACCCTGTCTGCAAAATCATTAATGATGTCATTCACAGTGTTGTAAAGCAGCATGAAAAGCAGTGACTTATTCAGCTAAATATATTGGCTATTTACCCTAATAAACAAACATTCAAAGGATTAAGTGCCTGCAATTTTTGTGTCCTTAAAGCTGTTATTTTTATCCATAACTGTCAGGTACATTCCTAGTACTTTATATAACGTTTTTCTTCCCCATGGCTGAAGTTTACTCCCTGTAAAAAGCCAGAATAATCAGTATATTGTGGGGGAACACAGGGGATCTCAATTGGGTTACAGGAGGAATGTAATTCATACCCCAACCCTTTGCCAGTCTACAGATTTTTACAACACAGCACTCCACCCAATCTGCACCTGGATGCAAGCTTTATGGCACCTGATCATAGATACTCTGGCCCCACACAATGCCAGGCCCAAACCTGTCCTATGTGCCAGCCAATTCAGGTCAAACATGCACACACACACACACACACACACACACACACAGCCTGAATCGTGAAAAGAGTGGAGCGTGTTCATAGTTGTAGGAGGCTACATATGCATTCAGTGTTTAGGAATAGCTACCATGCAGCCACAGTGGGTATGTCTGGAAGAATCTTCCCCTCACTGCTTCTTTTCTGTCTTTTCAAAAAGAACAAGAGTACAGGTACCACTGAGTTTTCCCCTTGAGAGGAAAACACAGAACAAAGAGATGGGAAGGAAGAAGGCAGGCAGGCAAAGTGGCAGGTGGAGAGATTCACAAATACATCATTTAGTGGATTTATGGTAAATCGGTGGAAATGCAGCAACTCGGCAAAAGGAAAATGGAGATACTAGTTGCATGGCTGCATAATTAGGCTCTTGTTCATGCAGTATATATTAATTTATTTTAAGTATTTTTTTCAAGAAACAATATATATTTTTTATTTACCTAACCATTTCTAAAAAATTTTGCTTAAAAAAAAACACAGTTGAAATGTATGAACAGGGTCCTAATAATGCAGCTATGCAAATAGTGTCCTTGTTTCCTTTTTTGCTAAGCATATAGTCAGTCTCTGAAAAAGTTTACTTAAAAATCAATTAAAATCAATACGTCATATGTATGCACAATGCTTATATAAAGCGCACACACAAAATGCTAAATTTCTAAACATAAATGAATAGAATAGATACAGCAATATTTACTACCAAAACCCATTCACAGAAGTATGCCCGCTGTCAAATGGGGCTATTCATAACAGCAAGGCAAGCAGGATTTAGGCCATTTTTAGGATCAATCCTCATCTTAGAGCCCAATACTAGAAATATTTTGCTCTTGGGCGTAATATTTAGCAAGATGAGTAGTCTCATTGATTCATTTCCAGGGACTATTCCTACCCCAAACACTCCCTCTCATTCTGCACCACCAACTTTTTCACTTCTTCCACATCCCATTCCACTACTCAAGGAAGAAAATTCACCAGCAAAATAAAATACTGATTTCTAAAAAGCTTGGACAAAAGCTTGCCATCACTTGGATGAAATACACCCATCACATGAGTTTAAAGCCAATGCACTAATTAAGCACCATATGAAGACTTTATACCATTGCTAACTCAAGATATTTAAATACAAGTCTCAATATAGTTGGCATTTTTCTTAAAGTTCCCAGTCCTGGAGTCAGGGGATTACATGAGAATCCCAGCTTTTATTTAAAAACACGTTTCTAGCCTACATGGTTGTGGAGAATGATCCAATGGTAAAAGAGTGTGTGGAAGACTTTACACAGACTATTCAGGTATAGCAACCATTTCTCAAAAGATCAAGCAAACTGAAACCAAATATAATTATACCTAAGATTTTTAAAATGGAATCATTTAAATAAGATATAACAGCAAAAGTTATAATATAAATGGTGTATCCATAGACAGACACAATACATCTAAAGTGATATCTAGATGTATTTCCTACCCACAAATGAAATTATTTTGTAAAGTATATACTAATAATTAGTATTTTCCAAAATAATGTTTACACTTCTAACATGACTAATCAGCTCAGCTTCTAAAACCCATCCACTGATCTATCACAAAATAAATAAAATGGAAATCTCAAATGCTCATATACTGAAAATTGTAGAGTGTTTATTTTATTCATTTCACAGATTCCCATGAGTGACCAGAGTACTGCATAAGAAACACTGTCTCATTCTTTGATATCTCACTCCTTAAGTGACCAAGACTATCAGTTTACTAGAAAGGGCAACAACTGCTGAGTCATATATTTATTGAGACACAACTCTTTTCTCCACTAGAAAAAGATATATAATTTAAGCACAGCTATTAAATTTAGTCAGTTTATTTTCAGGAAGGAGCTAGCACTGTAAAAATGGACATACATTCAAAATGGTACACACAATTAAGATTTAACATTACCTAAGTGTGACGATTTCTGTAGACAGGACCAATAATGACTAATCACCAGTTTTACAATGACAGCAAAGTAGTAAGTAAATAGATGATTTCACATCAAATGAGACTGTCAGATTACCTTAGATATTTTACACTCTGATTGGGTTTATGGAGTGCAGAATACCTAGCAAGATGGGATGGGGAGTTCTGAAAACTGCTTTGCTGTTCAATAACATGACAAGCTTCTCTGATTTTACGCAGCTGAAACAGCCTCGTGATCTTTTTATGACAGTCCCTCCCTCCTGCTGATTCACTACGGCTAAGCACTTGGTGAAGGACAGCTTTAAAATTTTCCTCCCAGGATTCTATTCTAGTTTCTTCCGTTCCAGTTACACCCTTCTCATTTCATTCTTAAACTAAGGGGATGAGGGAAGAGGAACACAGTAAAAATAAGGAACAGGAACAAAAATTAGCAAGCAGAGCATATAAAGTTACAGAGCTAGATTGTGCCTTTAGGCACAGCCCTAGGATTAGCTCTGGGAGGCACAATTTACACTCCATAGGATAGTAATTCACTGCTGGCACATACTAGCAGTGAGTTACGCCACCACCCTGTTCTGTCTGTGCTACACTGGCTGGAGAGCTGGAAGGGAGGGACAAATGCAAGGTTCCACCCCTACCAGCCCATCTGCTCTGCAGTAGCACAGTAGTCTGTGCTGGAGAACGAGGGGATTTCGTACTCCCCAGTGCTAGTTCAAGTTTCAATCTAACCCACTGTAATTTTTTCTGTGTGGGTACTTGAGCATTTAAGCCACATTTGAGGATGATTATCACACTCTGAAAGGCAGCAGAAAAGACTTACATGTCTATTTTCACTGCTCCCTTTTATCAGTGTGCCACAACAGTTCATCTCTCTTCCTGTTCTGAATTACTAATTATGCAGCACAGAATATTTACAGGTCTGACTGATTCCACAACAATACTGCCACCTTACCATCTGATCAGTTAATGGACAAGCAAAGCAGAATTGTCAGAGAATGCTAAATAGGGGTATCCAAATATTTTTCTGACAATTATTATAAAGCCATTATAATAGTTATAAAGCCAAGCCAAAAGTGGTGAGGCAGAAAATGTCCCGTGCACTTGTATAGTCTATTTCCTTTGCTTACATCAGGTAAATTTTTATATATTCAATTGTGATTGTGAATTCCACTCTGAAGCTTGAAAATAGCACCTCTTTTCTTTGTAATCTTGTCCTTCCCCATTTGGCAACACTGATTTTTCTCATCTTTTCATTGTATTCATACTGTATAATTATTTGTGGGAGGGACGTGAATTTTACAGATCATGAAAGCGAAGAACTAAATTGAGAAACTAGTATAAGTCAAGTATAGTCAGGGCAAACATGCAAGTTTCCATGGAGAACTCTGCCAGATATGTCAGACTTGACCTGCAATGTATCTGCTATTGGATAACTGTTCTCTTTTGAACAGATGGTACTACGCATGTCAAGCTGAGTGATAGTTTTAAGATCATATGATCTAGAATGAAATCACCAAAGACATTTACACTACTTCTCTAAACCAGAAATTGAACCCAGTTTCCAGAGATGAAAGGCTACCTATTGCACTATGGATCAAATTTACCTCACCTATAACAAAACATAAAAACAAAAACAGGGCAGTCCCCCTTTGGCCACAAAGGTCTGGGCACAGGAATTGCGATCATAGTCCTTTAATGAAGACTGTTTGTGAGGGTCTTAGAGAAAGAGAGTGGATATGTAATTATGGGGTCTTATGGCCCTTTCCCTCATTTGGTTACATCGTCCATTCTGGAGAGAATGCAAACACCTCTGCTGCATGCAGAGATGTGGAGGAACCTATTCCGCTTAGCCCAAGTTGTGTGAAGGACCTTGAACAGGTGCTCCACATAAGCCACCAAATAACATTTGGTGACTTTGTCAATGGTTCTGCATTGTCAGGCCCCGTTGCTTTCCCAAGAAAGTCACTCAGCTGGGTGTTACATTCACAGCATAAACATAGGGAAATTAGATTTAAAAAAATGTTCTTGCTGGAAGGTTGCACTGTAACACTCCTTTATTTCTTAGAATTCATCAGGATAATACACAAGGACCAAAAATACTCAGAGAGAAAACATGCTGCTCCCTAATGAAATGAAGCACAATTCATCCCACCCCACCTTACTTTAAACTGGCTCTTTCCAGAATGACTCCACTCCCAGATGGTTTGCTCCAAAGCCCCTTCCCTCACAAACAGGACTAGGAAACACCCTCTCTCTTAAAGTGATAGCTTCCAATTCCAACAGTCCTCAATACACCACACTGGGGTAACTTTGGCTTTTCACTGCAGTAGCACTCAGGGTGCCTACATGGGGAAAGTAGAGGAGGTAAGAATAGCAGATGGAACAGATAAATCAACTCATTTCATTGATTATGCCACCATCTAAAATTTGAAACATTTCAGCCTTAATTAACCTTACAGTTGACTTTTATGCATTAAAGGCCTGAACTAGACAGAGCCCATTGCTAAGAGTTCATGTAAAGAGCTGCAAAAAGGAAGCCATTTGCAATGAATAACAAAGGCTTTATTGCTCTTACAAAAGCCAGGAGCAACACTGCATATTCTTGAGCATTTTATCTGGTTAATCAACTATGTACATATATACCGATGTCTCTCTTTTATACAGCACCCCTGTAACACAAAGGCTTTGGATCAAGGTCAATCCTTCACATACACATTTAAATGTGGTTAATTCTTTTGCTTTTGATATCAACTTTTAATTTTACTGCCAAATTTAACAGTTCATGCAACCAACAGCTAATCTTTTTCTGAATAAAGAAAAAAAACTTGAGTTTGGATCTTCTAACAACTAATTACAGCTGCATCTGACCTGGATTAGACTTTTTTTTTTAAACCAAATATACTATTAGCATCTATTTTGTTAGTTTATCTTTTCCTATTGACTCATTTTCCTAATCTATCACTCCAGTAATTCTGCTGTCCTAAGACTTTTGGATTGTAATAGTCCCCAGCTGAAATAGTGCCAGAGCACTTAAAAATCTTCTTGTGGTTTCACTGGAGAAAAAAATCATACCATCATCATTCCATTTTAAAAAGACCACATCACTACCAAGTACAAAAAAAAACACACCAAAAAAACCCAAAACCCCAACAGATTCTCAAGCTGAAAAAGACCCTTCTGAAGAACAGCCAAAAATTTGTTTCCATCTAAATAACAGAGCCAGGGGAATACTGCAAATAGTATCGATGAATATTTGTTTAAGTTTTTAAACATATTCAAAATCTTGGAAGACTTTTCTCCCCTCTTACTGGATCAAAGACACTCAGCTTTGGGTATTTTTGGCAAGTGGTCAGTACTACTAGTTCAAAATCACCAATCACAATCCAATACTTTATTACTTGAAGTACAATAAACCTTCGGATACTAGCCCACTAAAGTTCCGCATTTTCTATCATGGAATAAAGGCAATAGCCTTGGCTATTTATGAAGAAATATTAATTTTCGTTTGTGCACAGTTATTTGAGAGTGCCAACTTAGATTTGCATTTAATAGCTGTACTATTATATCATTCAATGGTATTAATTGCAATTTTTAAGCTTATTCACCATATACACTTTAATTTTAAAATGAAAAATGGATCCAGAAAATTAATATTTTTTTTGTAGAACAGAAGCCTGTAATAAGTTTGATTTAGTTCCTTAACTTTTAACTATTGAAGTCTAAAAATCAGAAAGGTAGCTTTAGAAAAGCATTTGTGGCACAACTGAAATCTATGGAGTGCCATTTAAAAAACCCTCTTCCTACAAGCTGCAGAGTCTGAAATCTGTGGGCTCCACAAAACAGAAAGCAGCCTCTGCAACTACTGATCCACAAAACCCCATGGATCTGACTAGCTATGTTGCTCCCTGTTCTGGGAGTGGGGAAAGAATTCCCACTCAGTGGGGACTGAGCTGTGCTGTTTAACCTGTCTCTTCTCACAGAGAGTCACACAGCCAAGGGTTGCACTGTGCAGGACTTCGGCCTTTCCTATTCAGAAGGTTCTTTCTCTGTTGGTTAACAGTCATAGAATTGCTCATGACAAAGACAAAGACTGAGCAGAACCCTAGGACCAGTAGTGTTCATAATGCAGAGCGCTCCAGGAGCTCTACCAGTGCTAACGCAAAAACTGAAGGAAAAGCTCACCCAACTCTTCTATCTTCCCAGAGGCAGTCATGCACTTCTCCCAGCCAAGATTCCTTATGGAGGCATTAGGTGCTGGAGACACTTATCAAAGAATGCACCATGCATGCATCCCAGGAGGGACGCAGGCTCCCCACCAGGAACACAATCCTGTGAGCTGATGAGAGCTTCCTGAGAAATACAGTGATCTCAAATGCTCCTGAAGTCAATGGGAGTTCAGGACAATGCAACACCTTGTGGGATCAGGCCCCATCTGCCTGCCAACCAGGTATAAACTGAATAGGGTCACTAGGTTCAAAAAGCACCAAGAGCTGATATCCCTTGGAGAGCTGTTTTGGAGCTGTCAGGGAAGTGAGGCTGCGTAGACCATCACCACTGACAGACAACTGGAGGCAGAGAAATAGAGTCATTCCACTGCATCTCCATCAACTTTTTGGCAGAACTACTCACTGCATTCATGGCAAATTTTTGCTTAAAAACTGATGATATGATATAACCCCACTTTATTATGTTAAAATAAAATAACCCTAGTCCTGACTCTCCTCCACCCAGACCTGTTGGAGAGGTTTTACAGCCTTAGAGATAGAGCAACTCCCCCCTCCTCCTTGCAGCAGTTAAGGGGGGTAGGGGATACTTTTAGGTCTGCTTGAGGGAAGTGGTAGGGAGCTTGCTTGCATGAGTTGTGCACATTCCATGTACTTCTGTGTTACAGTGACAAAGGCCCTCCTGCCACTCAAACATTGGGCTCTCTATCATAATAGGCCATCCTAATTTACATGACCTGCTGAGATTTATGCCAAGGTCTGGATTGGGCCCAGAATCAGGTTACTTTCTTTCTGGCAGTGTCCCATTTATTGTGGTGCATCATGTAGTAATTTATTTACTACATTACAGTCAGCTCAAATACGCAAATGAGTTCAGAGGTCAACACAGGAATACAGTCTTTCCATGACAACATAAAGCAGGCTTCTAATTAATCTGAAACGAAAAACAAAAACCAGTGTTCTAGCTCAAGAAAAGGGAAAGCTGATAAGGTACAATTTTGCTCATGTCTATTGTTAACCAGATATTCTCTTATGCCAACTTTTATATACACCTCTATCTCGATATAACACTGTCCTTGGGACCCAAATTTTTTTTACCGCGTTATAGGTGAAACCGCGTTATGTTGAACTTGCTTCGATCCACCGGAGTTCGCAGGCCCACCCCCCAGAGCACTGCTTTACCGCATTATATCCGAATTCATGTTATATCGGGTTGCGTTATATCGAGGTAGAGGTGTATATCTTTTTTAAAATGATATATAAATATATATCCTAGGACCTGATTTACTGCAAACCTCAATGCAACTTACTTATGAAAAAAAGTGAACATGTAGGGTGACATTAAAGAATACAGGCTCCATTGCTCAAGCCAGGAGAACGCCAAGGTGCATTGATATTGCAAAGTATCTCCACACCTCAATGTTTCAAATAGCATAGGCACAATAAGATTTCACAGCCTCATCACACTCCAGAGTGCCTTGATGTTATTAGAAAAGTGCTTGATATTTTAATAGCTAGTCAACATATCTCCTCTTTCTTTTCTCAAGATTGCAAGTTGTGATGAGATATATCACTATTTTGGATTGTAATTTTCAGTGCCCAATGAAATATACACACTATGAAGTGTATTTTATAATTAGATATTGAAAGTGTGAAACACAATCATGTCAACAGCACTAATTATTATTATATATGTAATAACCAGAAACCCACGTTTCTTTGTGACAAGGTATTGGTCCTTGATCCATTATAATCCATACACTGTACTGACAAAAGGAAAGAAAGGAAGGGAAGCCCCACACAATTTATTTTATTAGCAGCAGTTTTGCCATAAAGCTTAAGTTTTCAGGATTTAGATTATCATAAGAGTTCCAACTCCAGAATTTCAGCTAGTCTATACCATTGCAGCTCCAAGGATGCCTGTTTACACAAGCTGAGAATCTAGCCTTTGGCATCTAACTAAAGAGAAAAGTGGCTATCCCAAAAGCACCAGCTGCTGGCAGAAGAACGGGTAGATAAATACATCAAACAGCCTAAAGCTAAAGATTTTCTGAAGAGTTTTTCCACCTCTTTGATCCGCTCCTTCTGATTCTCAGACATCACTCCTCCAATTCCAGTTCTTCTGTAGGCTAGTAATTTCATTCAATTCTATGTAAGATCTCTTCCAAAGGACTCTGCTTTGTATGGATTTATATTACTGAAAAGATTCCCTTACTGCTGTTGGAACATTATTTAAAAACCTTCTGGATCTGTTATGCCAAGGTTTACTCTGCACAATGGCCAGTATCAAATGGATACCAGTAACTCAGGACCAGGTTATGCATTGACCTTATGCACATGTACAATGGTGAGTAAGGAGGTTTATGAAGCCTCTCATCCTTGTGCACACAGTGAGGAGTGGAGACATTAGCTCTGCCCCTCACACACCAGCTGTCACATGAATGATCATAAGCTGCATCACACACAAAAAGGAAAGCAATATAGGTCCATGGGAGTTCCTAGCAAGTATTGTAGAATGCCTTATAGATGATCCAGCTCTGCTGACTCTAACTTTATATATAGTTTGATCCAATTGTCTTTAATGGAATGGATAGTTAGAAAAATATCTCTGCTCTACAAAGTAGCACTAATGGGTCTTGAAAATGATCTAGCCTCAAGATATTCTTACTCAACATATGTGGTCCATCTTACAAAGTCTTTGCACAGCTCTAGACCATTCATTACTATTTCAGTTGATTTTCTTCCAGAACGACATGAAGAGAAACATGTTGCAGAAACAATCCTGAGGGCAAGATTGGCACACACGGTTATGGTTCTATTCATTTTAAAGTTAAAGTTAAAGATTTTAAAGTTAAAGTTAAAGATACTGGATAGTTAAAGATGCTATCCATTTAATTCAGATGTAAACAGCTCATGATTAGTTGTCAGTAATCAAGCACATTTATTTTAATTACTGATACATATATTTAATTGCTATTGTTTTTATCCTGATGTTATATACTCATATTAGTTCTATTTACACATTGATTAATAAGGAATGCAGTACATGTTGCTTTTTATGGGGTAATTTATTTGATACTAATTTTTTTAGGTGGCATCTATTATATTACAGCAGCTATACCTTTATTGAAAAGTATAACAGGGCTTCACATTAGTTTAAGATCTGTTGCTTTACTGTAGAAATAACCAAGTTATTACTTTAACAAAAAAAGTAGTTTTAAATTAGGTAATTAATTATTGGAAAATGTCTGGCCTTTCCCCAGAGTGCAACCAAATGATTCATCAATTCATTTTACTTTAATTTCCTCCCTTAACACTCCTATCAGGAGAGCTATTAAACTCTTTACTTGATCACAGAATCCCAGATCTGGGGCTTCTCAGCAAAAGACATCCATCTCAGATTACTTGTGCCAAACCAGCTGGTTTTTAACCCCTAGTTTGAGTACTTAGGGCTTCAACCCCATATAGTTAAGAACTGTGGTTTTCTGTGGCAGTCTTGGACATTAAAATTCAAATAGTTTTCTACTATTAAAATTGTGAAGTGAAATATACAGAAGAGTGAAAGCTGTACAGTTATCAAACATCTCATTCTAGATTTAATAGAAAAATATATAACTGTAGAAGTTAATTACTAAGTAAATCTTTTTTTCATGGGTTGCCACTGTCAGCTTATATAGCCCAATAAACACTGCATAAACAAACCTGACAATTAATTCCTGGAAATTTCAGCATATTTATTTTACACTGCTTAATCCATTCAGTTCATAATAATAAGCACCAATTAAAGGTAAATCAGCAAACATAGAAACTAAGAAAAACAGCAGGTTTACACTGCAGCTGATCTTAAACACTTAACTGTTTTTTGATATGTGGCTGTGGTTGTAGATTTGCATTCTATTAGCATTTGCACGAGTGAAGCTTCATTGCTAACATTCACAAAGAATGAAATTCAGCCTTATGCAGAAATGGCTAACAGTACAAAGCTATATATATATATATATATACATACATATACAGTTTTAAGTAGTCACAGCAGGGTTTACACAGGACATGAACCTTTGGGCTGACCTTCCATATGGGGTCAATTTCACCTAGAAAGGAGGAGGGGGGAAGCATAAAGGCTACCAGATCAAGTTTATTCATATTATAAAAAATGAAATAATACACTTGCAAAAGTTTTGCAGTATTCATCTGGCTCTAATAATGATCCAAAGTGAAATCCGAACAAAAGAATGCACAGAATGAAAAAGTAAAACAGAGCACCATGGTGGCTCTGAACAGGTAATATTTAATCTCTCACACTTGTAATGCGTCTTTTTCTTTTTTTAAAAGAGAGGTGGATAGCAAAACACTTCTGTTAGTTACTGCATTGTTTTACTTAGGAGGGGGGAAAAAACCCCCTCTCTTTACTCTGAATGTCTTCCTTTGGCAAAGTTCATCGTTTTGCCACAATTTTTGTTTATTTTCCAAAGAGGCCATATTGTCCATAGTTCCCATTGCCTTTTTGGAAATCATATGTAAACATCTAAATAAAATTCACCTTATTTTCTCAGGAGCTGATCACTCTCAGTTCCAAAACCCAGATCTCTTACTTAGCAAATATAGATTAGAGCTCCCCATCTTGCACCGCATAGTCCTAAACCACAACAAACTAAGGCGCCTAATTTTATACATTCAGGATTTGGTTTGTGTGACAAAAACCCAGACCAAATCTGAAAAGTTAACTTCAGAACCAAATTTTCAGAAACATCTTACCCCAGTGTCTACATTTGTGCCCCAGAATCCATGATTCTATGCAACCATAAAATCCTAAATTATATGAAAAAAGAGCAATTGCACATTCCTAATTTGCACAATATGCAGTTCACAATGCGCAGGAAGGATTTTGTTCATCAAATGATTGCTTTTGTAATATTGTAGACAGTTTTATATTGTTTTGGTTTTGTAATTTCTACAGTGTTTGCAAAGTAATGCCTCTTTGTTCACATGAAACAAAGCCATTGCACTTAAAAGAGTTACTTTAAAAATAGTCTACATTCAACATCAAGCCATCCTTTTGATCAAAATACTCTGGGATTTTGTGCTTTTTATTCCATGAATTGAAGTCTTGAAATTACAGGGGTCAAACTAGAGCTAGTGAACCATTAACGGTGGATAAAATAGCAGCCCACAGGAAAATAAGCACTGGCTTACCATACATTATAAACTGTCACTGTGAAAACACCTTCAAACCACACACCAAGCTTGACACAGCAGGGTATTTTGCATATAGTTCCTGGTCTAATTGTACTATGATTGCAGTTGATCTTAGTACTTGTCCATTAGGCTATACAATACCAATAATTTTCAAGACTATTTGAAAGCTTTCAGTTCATGAAACAGAGGATTGTACTGAGAGCTCTTCAAAGGCAAGGAATAAAAAGTTCCTAAGAAAACAAAACAAATGAAAATAGGGCCTCAGCAGTAGCATAGATCTGAAAAGACAAAAGGTCAAAACAAAGAAGAATGACAAGGTCACTATGTTTTCCCAGATCCCTATTACAACTATGAAACTATGGCGACTGTGGGCTACAAATGCTAAGTGGCCAATGAGAAGTCCCCATTTTCATATAGGTATTTCAGGGATATCTATGATAAATACAGTCACCTCCCATCCAGGCAGTGCTGGCATAGACTTTTTTGGTCTTTGAATTATGAAATAAGTAGTGCAGGTAGCCTGCTGTTTCCTCCATAACCATCCTGTCAGTCACCTTGATTTATTTTGTTAATATGTCACATGAAATCCTTGTATTCTGAATCTCCTCTCTTGTGCCTGTACTTTCAAGTTTCCCTGGAAATTAAATAGTCACCCCAAAATCCATGTGAAATACTGGATAGAAAAAAAGTCTCATTTATTTAGCTTTTCCCTCAGACTGAATGTATTTCTATTGCTATTAATAAAAGGACTAGATTGAGCCTTTAAGCTCTACCAGGAGCATGGAGCAACACATAGGGGCATTGCCCCAAAAAGAGCACTGGGAATATACCCCAGACATACACCTTCAAGGTGCAACTCCTCCTTACCTCACTTCCATGGGGTGGAGCGGATGCATCGTATGTCAGCCCTTTATAAGATGCAGTATGATCTCCACCCTGCCCTATGCATTCAGCCAGCTCCACTGCCCAGCATCCGGGAGAAGTAGAGACATGGCTTCCCTTACCCACTATCCACTCCTCTAAACATTTGTGTATGGAGGCAGAATACCCTCCTCACACCCAAAACTAAGATCTGGGTAGATCCTGTATGGCCACACTAGGGAGTAAAAGGTGCAATTACTCCCCTATTCAGTCACGTGTGACCAGGGCCCAACATTAGTATTTCATTAAAACCACTTAAAATACCTTTCATAAAGTCATTTACAGAATAGATTACAACTCGGTGCAGTATGTTTCTTAAAATCTTTTAGCAAGTCACATTCTTTCTTCCTCAAAGAACAGGTGTAATAAGTCTAATCCTCCAGCAATTTCTGTGCTATGTTCTTAGCAGCAAATGGAGAACAAAATTATATCCCTTCTGAATATAATTTTCTACAGAAAAGTTGTGCTGTCTCTCTACACCCAAGGCTTTTTAAAATTATTCCAACTGTGATAAACATATATACCTTGCTGTAAACATATTGTGACCATTTGCAATATGCATTTTAAATAAACTTACAGCTTGTCAGTTTGGAAATGGATGAGAAAAGAGAATCTAATACACACACAGTCATAAGATGAGAACGTTAGCCAACATTTTACCTGAAATAGTGATTCCAAAATGCTGATCTAGAAATTTCACAATAGATCATCTGTTTCTAAGATGTCTGGAATGGATTACATTTGGGAGTAAGTATAATTATGAGATCACAATGATGATAGTTTTCATGCTGTTTGAGGAGATGCCTCACACTAACAGGGAGCAGGTCTTGACCCTTCCACAGTGGTAAATGTGATACTAACAATGAGGTCTGGCATCATAACGCCTAACATAACAGATACAACCATCGGATTTTCCTTAGCAGTTCTTTTTACATCAGGCATATATCTATTGAATTAACCTCTTGATCTTCATATATCATTGTTTCTAGATTTTGAGAGAAACTGCATATCCTCTTTGGAAGATACACCCATTTAAATAACAAAATATTGATAGACCTCAGCATGCAGCTGAAACCCTCACCCCATGTGGCACAGTAGTGCTTTGAAGGGGCCAGACCTGACACTCGAATCCAAGCAGGCAGAGGTGAAGAGCTATCCTCTACAACCTCCAGAGCCCTGATTGATTAGACAGGTGGCAGAAAATCTCACCACAAAACTTCCTGGTACTAGCCTTCTCCCACTGGAGGAGGGGATGTCACTCCTGCATAGGAGCTCAGCCCTGCCCAAGTAGGGGCAGGTAACGGGTTACAGGTAGATCTGGCTGGAAGTGTTCAATTGGATTTTTGGTTGGTTGGTTTTTGGGGGGGAGGGGGAGGGAGAAAGAGAACAGAAAATGGGTTTTTCCTAAAGGAAAGTTTTCCATAGGAACTTTTTAATCCTCTCCCCTCCACTGTTATTTGTTGGAAAACCAAAAGCATAATTTTTTGCCACTGAAAAAGGGGAGGAAGGAAAATGTGGGGGGAGGGTGGGGGAGAGGAGGCAGGGATTCCCCTCTTATGAACCTCAGAAATGTAGAAGTTTTCTTAAACGTCTTACCAAAGACATTTTTGTTTTCATTTTTCAAGCATCAGGCTAGCTGGTTGACATCACACCTAGCAGCTATTTCACAAACCCTGAAGGATTGATCTGTGAGAAGACTGCACTGTATGAGTGGATGGGCTTCAGAAACTGCAGATCCAAACAAGGCCCAAGAAGAGAACTACGGGAGACCAGGGAACAGCCTGGGTACTTTGCCATAGCCAGGCGAGGATTGCAGCTAGAATCAAGCCTACCCAACAGATGTCTTAAATCAGTGTGCCTGACTAGGAATTAGCTAAACCTGAAGTTAATACATGAGTGGATTCAGAAGGAGTGCATTTCTTCCTCCTCTGCTGGAAGTGGAAGGAGAGCTCCACTTCCTCATTGGTTGGGGTGGCAAGAGCTATTTCACTCATTCAGAGAAATTATGAGAAAGTGTCTTAATCTGGCCCAGAGCTGAAGTGGCCTATCAGGACAGGCTTTAGAGTCAGCCAGCACTTAGCTGGGCAGAAGGGCCAATGGAGCAGAGCCACTGGGGACTGGGTAACTGCAGACACAGTGCGCTAAGGACCTGATCCTTTCTTCTTGCATAGTCACTTACACATATGTAAAGAAAGTGCACAAAAGCAGGTGTAAATGCTACCAAATCAGAGCCACAGATTTTATACTCACGCTACACAGGTGTAAGTGACTACAGCAGTACAAGGCAGGGGAGAACTAGCATTTTTATTTTAGAGTTTGAAATCTCTGCCTCCATTGGTAGAGGATACCAAACTCCTCACAAGGAAGAGGTCATTTCTGAGCCACCATTCTTCTTACTAGATGCTGGTTGTTGGTCTAAGAATCCATTTTATTCAGTATTTACTCTCACCTCTGTTTCTTATCCAGCAGGTTTCTGGGGTTGCTTTAGTTGCTGCTCACCAACAGACTTCCACCACAAAACAGATTTATCCCACAACAGGCCGCCAGTGAGTTCCCTAAGTATGCTGGACTTTGCTGAAACTTCATTCTTTATGAAATTCACAATGACTGCTATGAAAATAATAAATACATAAATAATACCTTGCTGAGAAAGCTTGAAGTGAACGAGCAGCAAAAGGTAAGAGAGGAGAACCTCAGAACACATGGCAATATCTGAAAAAAGTGTAATATCTATAGACAAAATACATGGTAGAGAGATAAAGTAACACAAGTTGTGGAACTATAAAAGAATAGCCAAAGCCTGGATTAAAGAGACTGAAGGTGTGTAATGACATCAAACTGTGATAGATGCTGTCAAAGAAGATAAGCAGCTACACAGAAAAATACAACTGTTTTAAGACACCTTTTACTTTCAATTTGCACATGTAAACTTGGTTTATAAATCTCTATTCCAAAATCATCCCAATATATTGTCCATAGTGGCTGCACCATGGAGGGAAATATAAGGACTCAGGTAATCAATGGGCAGAAATCACTTATTTTCCAATTGCCCCAGTAATTCTCCCTAATTTTACAGGACTGAAGCAGCTTCTTGACAACAACAGAAAAAGTAGTTTTGTAGTGATTTTTGTCAGTCTCCTGGCACAAAAATATGGCAAATATATTTACTGATGCTGGAAACTGGCAAGAGATTAAGGTGCTGAGCGGTTTCAGAACATTTTGCTCTCTGTCAAAACAAGCAATACTTTGGGAATCACTTTTTTAAATGTGGGCACTAAAGGCTGATTTGTAGCCTTACAACCCAGCCTGACCAAGGGGCAGTTTGTAGATATGGTACCCACAGAGCAGAGCAAAAAACAAAGCCACAATCTGGTCTCTGCTTTGCCCTTGCTTTGTTGGAGAAATAAATCTGCACCAGCTCTGATGCCAGCACTTGCAGGGGTGAGGTGGATGGGCAGAGCCAAAGTTCCATCCATGCCCAGCCCACCTTCCCAGGAAGGGGAGTGGCAGCCCAGTGAGGTAACTGATTTCCTCCCCATGCAGGCTCCAACAATGCAAATAGCCGGTGCAAGGACACCAGTGGTCCAGGCTCCTCACCACACCCTTAATCTCTGGCATGGCCATGCATCAGGCCTTACAACTGGCAAGAAAATACAAATTCTTTTTAGTGAAAAATTTCAATGGTTCGGAATTTGTTTTTGTTCTGTGCCAGTACAAAACACAGGCCTATTGGAATTTTTCACAAATGGAGAAATACATCCACCCCAAGGTAGCTAATAGGCTAATGGTGGGGTCACTCACCTGGATTGTGGCAGATCCAGGTTGCGCCTGATTCAGAGCAGGGACTTGAACCTGGGCCACGCACATCCCAGTGGAGTCACTGCACTCTCTCTTGCCCAATTAATATTTAATTATTTATACAAAGTGGAACAGGAATGACTGAGATAAAAACTGACTTCATAGGCTGGTGGTTAGGGCACTCCCGTGGGATGTGCAAGATGCAGGTTCTCTGCTCCAGATGACGCAGAGCAGCCACATAGGTCTCCCGCATCACAGATGAGTGCCCTAACTCCTGGGCTATCAGCTGCTCTGGGATGGGTTTGCATCTGTCTCCCTCACTCTCATACCCAAAACCTTGCTACAGAAAGTTTCTGTTTCAACTTAAAATGAAATGAAATAAAATAAAATAAAGCTTTCATCAAAAAATTCTGAACTAGTTCTACTCACAACTGAGTCCTACATAGAGAGGCAGCTCTTAGTATGCCTACTTCTTACCTTCCATCGGATGCCATTCTCTGACGCTAGCCAAGTGCTACATTCAAAGCAGGAAAAAGTACTGCCCAAGTTGCAAGAAAGCTTTTAAAGTTTTAAAAGCTACTTTGTGACCTACTTTTTGCATTACAGCAAGGCTATAGTTAAGACTGTGCAGGCATCTCCATTAAAACCACATATTCTGAGGTACTCTTTACCTATGTGGTGAAAAAAGCACTTCTAAATGCTTCTTGGCATACAAGCCGTAGCCCGGAAGAAACATTTTAATAAGCAGTTTGGGGTGGGGTGGGAGGTTTAGAGGGCACTGTTCATTAGCTTTTGAGTTTCAAGAAAAGCTAAGAAACTTCGAAGTTTTGTTGCTTCTGATGCAGTTTTTGGCTCCTATAACTGATTGTTTTGAAATATGAAGTTTAGCACCCTATGACCTAACCCCATTTGCTATTACACCAACTGAGGATCTGACCTACAGACAATGTATATGGGTTATAGCTGCTTTAATACATTTTTATAAGGATTTTGTATGATAACGTATTCCACTCTAAATAGATTCTATAATAACCAGCTTTGAGGTAATTACATATTCTAATTGTGTCTAATAATTTGCTTATAGCCACTGAAGGTCAGTCTGATTTTTCCACTTTTTAAATCTGATTTTATAGGCAGAGAACATGATATATATCACGATTATTAACTATTTATACTACCGTAGCATTCAGAGGTCCCAATACACAGTGCAAATGCATACAAAGACATAATTTCCTTCCCCAAAGAGCCAAGATTTCAAATTTCCTCAGCTTTGCAACTGCCAGTTCTGTTGCTGCTTTACCAGTACTGAAGAACCATGCTACCATCAGGGTATCACTGGGACCCAGTGCCTTCTTTTCCTGGCCACTCCCCTACGCTAGTGATGGTATAGAAATTGCTATGACAGTTGTATACCACCTGAAGATTCCCCTATGCTGGCTCCCCCTCCCAGCTGCTAGCCAAACCAGCTTTAGGACTTCTATCACCACTGGAGCAGCATGAAGGATCCCTTTGCCCCTTTAATATCTGTTCTGGTTCAAGTCTTCTCCAGTATCTCAGACGATTTTGGACAGAAAAAAATTAGACTTCTACTTCACATTCTGCTCTCCCCAGTTCTTGGACGAAGTTTTAAAGCTGAAAGAATGTAGTACTGTTTGGATGCTCATCCCATGCTCTCAAACCTCCATGTGCAGTCTGACACTGTAACTATCCAAGCCTCAAGCATACCTCAAACATGCCAAAACTGACTCTCAGTACAACATCAAGCCCTATGATCATCTTCTAAGATTTCAGCACCACTCTTGGCTCTTGAGCTTGTAAAAGTTTGAGTTTGCTGTTCTCAAAGAGGCATGAACAGTAAGTAAATTAGAAGTGGTAAAAGAAAGCAACCCTATACCTGGTCAATTAATTTGTAAGAGTGCTCATGCATCTTTCTAAAGAAAATTATTCCGGACCATTGTAATCATTTCAATACAAATTCCTCAGGACCAGAATCCGATGCTGTTACTCATATTCAGTAGCACCTTATTCTCCGAATGCTCCCATGAAGTCAGTAAGATCATTTGTGGAGTAAGCTTCTTATTCCAAGGTAAGGAAGGGTATCAGAATCTGGCCCCTAATGGCAAGAGATTTACCTTTGAAGCAACTTTCAGAGTGCACTAAACTCTCATGAATTTTAACTGGCTGATAACTGTGCTAGTTGCTACAAGACCAGCAGAAAGGGGCACTTCAGTAAGCATTTCTGCAAATGCTGTCTTTGTTACACAGCCTCAATAAAACATCATTCAATTTTTAGTCTATAAGGTGCCACAGGACTCTTTGCTGCTTTTACAGATCCAGACTAACATGGCTACCCCTTTGATACTTTATTTAAAAGGACTCTTAAAAAAAAAAAAAGAGGAGTCCCCATTGGAACAATGCATGGCTTGACATTTGCTACTGTCCAAAACTGACAAGTCTTACATTATTGCACCCTGCTGCATCTGTTATATGCTAAGGGCTACACCAGCAGGCACTGGAAACAAATTTGAATACAAAGGTAATCTGTTAAAGAACAGTGAGAAACCACTATGCCAGGTCACACTGTCAGCTGTTTGTAGAGAAATAGATGTTGTCTACAGATGAAAAAGGTTCACTGAGACATAAAACAGGAAAATCTTAAGAAGTCTCTGTGATGTTTTCAGTCTTCCAGTGTTGTTAGATTTGAACAATCATGTTCTTCTATTTATCTCTGATGTTTCTCAGCACTGCTGCACCACGCTGCTCATTCCAGCTCTAGCAGCAGGCTTTAGAGAAGCTTCCAAGCACTGGATTAAATTATGTTTTTGCATTGTAACAGAGAAAAAGCAACATCTTTTGAAAAAGTTTCTTGGACGTTTAAAAATATCTTCTCAGGCTCCCCAGACACAGATAAAAAAGCTTGCAGACTTTTTTGGCAATGCCAACGTCATCAGTTTGCTAAGCCTCTGTGTAAAGGCTTCCCATAATCGCTGAACAGAAACTGTTTCAATGCAGGGGCATTACACAGATCAGTGTCTATTTCCCACAAAAGATCTACCACATGAGTTGAATTTACTGAGCAAGTTCTTTTTGAAAATGTGATTTAAAAAAACCCCACATCATTACAGTAATTGTTAAATATTAGTGTAAAGTTAAGATGTGTCTAATCACCCCTTTTCCATGAGGTAGTCCTGATGTCTAATTACCACATGATTTATTTCTGGGTCGTGATTTATGTCTGTCTGTCTAAATAATCTCCACTGACACTTCTAACACCTACTGGTGAGGATGCATCTGATTAACAGCCCATTCTCAACACAGATCAGTACCATGAAGTCGTCTTCATAGTTTTCTTCTGACATTCATCAACATTCTGCTTAAATATTTATTAAAGTTTTAATCGATCTTGGTTTATCTACAAGAGACAATGAAACATTGAAAACATCACATATGAAATTTTTTTCTATAATGTATCTCTTCAACATGTTACTGAAATTCACAAAAGGACACAAAATCATCACAAAAAGATCATTATGACATACCTTACAAGCTGTTTCTAAAGTTACTTAAAAAGTAAGCTTAAACAGAGCATTTCAAGTGTTCAGATCATTTACATTCATTTGTGATCTTTGACATTCAAAATATAGAGACAGAATTTTAGTCACCATTATAGGGAATAGTTTGCTTAAAAGATTTCATAAGACTACTCTTCATTCTGATTAGTTCCTAATAAGTGTGCAAATCAAACTGATATCCCTGTATTGCTTCTATGGACAAGAGACAATGTTTACTCCATCATAAATCATCCGTTTCTTCACTGTGGCTGCTGTCTGTTCAATAAATGACACAACATCAGATTTATTTTGTTCAGGTTTCGCCAAAGAACAGCATCAACAAGAAATGTAAACCCTTTATTGCGGTTTAGAAACAAATATCAAAAGAGCCAGTAACTCTCTTTCAAAACAATTAATTCACATCTTCTTGAAAGCTAAATGCTACAAGAAGCCACTCCATATATTATATATATATATATATACACACACATACATATAGCCTAGTTTCCACATATATTTGCATATAACATGTATGTGAAGATCTAACCGCTGTGCCAATGTATGATATTAAAAAATTAGCCAGACTGGACAAAATAAAATGGAAGAAAAATCAGTTTTTTTATTGTGATGACCAGACTATTCCATCATTATTGTGCATTATAAATGATTTACTAAACAACTGTGCTAGTTAAGTATAAACCTGCTGCATAGAAAACTTATCATAAACATACATTTTTAAAGACAATATGAGTTAATAGCAATTGGCATCACAATTTGATCTCTCTAGTTTTCAGCACTCATAGATAAAAACTATAAGTTGCTTTTGTATACCAGTTAAATGATTTCCAAGGAAATCTAACTGTATATTAACAAGCACATGCTGTAAGAATAGAAGAATGTAATGGTAGACCAGCAACACAACTCATTAACTACCCATATTACTTAATTTCCATCTGTAACTGGTATTGACCCAAAGGCAAAACAACACAGAGCTGACCACTGCAATAATGGCACCACTGCATAGTTTTTTTATTGTGAAAGTTGATATTTATTGAGAAAGATGAAGTTTAACAAAGCATAGAAAAAGTTTGGGACTGTTTGAAAACTTTTTGGAAGCACTGTAAGTAATTGTAACTCTTACAACCCTCATAATTTTGAGAGTGCCTATTACAGTGTTATGCCAGAGAGCAAAATTAACTTAGTGTGGTAGATCTGTTTAAGAACAATTTTATTTAGTTTTACCATGTTATGAAGACTCAATACAATTTGCTCTTATAACTGCATTATAAAATAATTGGAAAATATTTTACTTTAACAATTACAATTCAATTAATTATGTAAAAATGGGCAAACTGTCTCTACAAGGTATGTTGCTCTGTTTGTATACAGTGTAGAAAAATAATGATATTCATTTAGTCCTCCAGTTGCTTAAAAAAAAATCCTCCTGCTGTAACTAGAAGAAAAAAGCTTAGATGTATACCAGGCAGTCATGTACAATTCCAATGCAGAGTATTTAAGACATGTCTAGACTTTGTCAGATATAATACCTTTTGCTTAAAAGACTTTAGGCAGAAATTGCAGGTACAAGGACAGATTGCATAAGCTATCACATGCTTGCTGCAACTGTATGAACGTTATTGGATTTTGAGAGCAACCCATAGCGATGAATAATTTAAGAGCTAATAAAATATTCAATTTGACTGATGCATTGGTTTAATTTTAAAATAAAAATGATTAATGAAAGGGGCCAAGTCTAAATGTTAAAGAAATTAGCAAGACACATGCTCAGCTAATACTTGCTCTACGCAAGTCTGACAAAATCGCATTTCTTTTTTTAGTGCATCTCAATGCATTAACCCTTAACACGCGGCCATTTAGCCTATGATAAGAAAAATTGGTTGGATGCAACGACACTAGTAGCAAGTTCGCGCTGCGTTTATAGGCTGGGGACTATCTGAGGGGAAACTCATCTTGCACAGGTAACTATTTGCAATGATGACCCCGCAGAAAGCTTTACATTACAGTAAGAGAAGAAAGTGGGGGAAAGTACCATTTCATTGTCGGTTCCTCCACTTAAAAGACAGACAGTGCTAGATACTAGGGAGCGGGCAGCTGCCAGATCATTCTCTGTGGGGACTTGAAAAGCAATTCTAGAATCAGCCTCGACCACCGGCTGCCCTTTGCTGGGCTAGCCATAGTCCTAGCAGTTGCTGCTGAGTTTGGTGCCGTGTGCGTGTTATTGGGCTGAGGGTCTGATTCACGGAGCAGCAGGAGCATTGGCAGGGGAGGTGAGTGAGTGAGTGTGGGTGAATGACCGCAGCCCAGAGCTCCCAACAACCGGACTGGGCTGGGCGGCAGCTGCAGTTGCTGTATCCAACCCTTCCCTGCCTCCACCCAAGCGGGGGCTGCCCATCTCCACACCTATGGGACAGGCAGGCGTGTGGTTCACGCAGCCACCCACTCGCTCCTTCTCTCACTGCTTTAGAATCAAAGTGCGGAGACGATCAGTGCAGAAAACATCACTGTCCCCGGGGGAGGGGAAATCACTGCTAGGAGGAAAACCCCTCGCTGCATCTGAGAAGCTAACTACAGCGGGTTTCACTCCATCACCTTAGAGGAGGCTGCCGATTGCGAACATTATACTAGGAAAGGCACTTGAGAGCCTCCCATGCACATTGCCTGACTCCCCCGGCTCCTGTGGACTAGCCTAGCGGTGAGAGTGACGAGGAGTTTCAGATCGCAGCCCCTGCTCTGCTCAGCTCAGCTCAGAACTGCTTTGGGCGAATCCCTCCAGCTCCGTACAGGGGAAATGGCCTGGCAGACGCCTTTTCTGTTCGGGGGAAACTCTTCCTTGGGGCTGCAGCCAGATAGGGATATTTCAATCAAAGCCGGCACAGTGGGAAGCTTTTTTCACATCCTTTTAGCCCCTTTCTCTCTCTTTTGAAAACTGAACAGAAAGGATGCTTTAATTTGCCAGAGAGAGCGCCTCAAATTCTGGACCAAACCTCCCCTGTCGCTACAAACTTGAACACACCAACCAGCAGCGCTTCTATTTCCCAGTATCCTTCCTCTCCGAGGCGTTCCCATGAAGATCAGATTAAGCCTCACTGGTTTTGCATTAAAAAAACCCCAAACACCTCGTTACTTTATTATCCCCTCTCGCATCCTTAGGTCATTAAGAGCCTGACAAGATGAGCTCCTGCAACTTTTACAACGGGAGGGGTGAGGATGAATTAAAAACCCATCGGATTAAGGAGTGTGGTTTATTCCCACATTTCAGATGGAGAATGTCCTAGTTAGAGAGCCAGCCAAAAAGGAGATTGACACAGGCGTTCATTAGTAGAGCGGTATTGAAGCCCTGAATGTGTTTGCAAACTGTTCAGCATTTTGCTGGATCTTCAGCACCGAATTAACATCCTTAACAAATGAAGGGGAAGATGTGGACAGCTCTGTGGATATTAAGTCTCCCCAACCTCTCATCTGGATTACATTTAAACTCTCACCGAATCCTTCCCACTAATTAAGCACAGTTACTAAACAGAACATGTGTGCAGAGGCCAGGGCATCTAATCCGACACACAGACACATATTAAAAACACCCACGTTGTCATCTTTGTATTATTCACAGCTTCCAATAGTTCACGTCTCCCCCCCACCCCCCCCCAAGATCGCCTGCGTCAATTCTCACTCCACACGGCGCACTTCGCTTCTGACTTTGGGATCACTTGGCTTCCCCGTGGCCCCACGGACACTCCCACCCTCCCCACTACCCTCACGCCCCTCCTCACCTTGGGTGATTTGCGGCCCCCCGAGGCTCAAACAGAGCAAAAGCCAGGCGACCAGCAAGCGGCTCATGGTGATCCTTTTTCGTCCCCCAAGGGGCGAGCCCAGGCAGGGGGGTTCGTTTGGAAAGAAGGAGGAAGAGCGGGGGGATCCTTCCACCAGGCGACTCGGCGAGAAGATGTCCTCTTCCCGGAGGTTCCTTGGAATAAGGCTAATTCTCTTGGCGGGTGGCTGAGTTCTGCCTCTTCCCCTACTAATAAGATCCCGGAACCAGGCAGAGCAGCTCACAGTCTGAGCGCTGCGAGTCCATCGCGGCTTGCAGAGCAGGGGCTGGTCCGGCGATGCGCTGGGAGCTGGCTGGGTGTGTGGCGCTCCCCCCTGTCTACCAGTGGGCTGGTGACAGCCGCCTCCTCCGGCGCCTGCTGCTGCAGGGGCTTCTGCCGGGAAGGGAACAATGCAGGGAGAGAGGACAGAGCCCTGCTGACTGGAGAGCGCACTGTATACAAACAGAGGCGGCGTGCCTCGGAGCGGAGAGCCACCTAAGCTCCCTCCCCCACCGCACTCCCCTCCTCCTAGTCCCTTCACTGGAGTGGCTCCTTCTGCTGGAAGAGAGCGAGAAGACGACACACAAAGAGAGATGAGGACAGCCACGCCCTGGCACCTGCTCCACCCTCCACGAAGAGCCCCGCCGCAGCCCCAGGGGCTGGAGGACTCAATGAAAGAAAGACCGCTATGGAACAGGAGGGAGGTAGTGGTTTCTTGTAGCTGGCCAGAGTGGGTTTTATTTTCCCAGCGCGTGTTTGGTAACTTTGCAATGAAAATCCTCACCCATGTAAAAGCTTGCCAAGGCCTCCTTGTGCTGGGGGAACTGTTCCCCTCGCCCCCTTAATGGGTCACTCAGATTGTGCAAGTGCAAAGAGAAACAAATGTTTGGTTATTTCCTGCTGCTCCTTCTCCAGGTGAGTTCAGGGCACATGAAAAGGTCCCAGAGCCCTTGGGAGGCAGTCAGGGGCAATGCAGGCTTCATTGCAATAAAATTGGGTGGTGGCGGCCACAGTTCATAGGTCAATGGCCAAATGAGAGGAAGTGGTCTCCTGGCAATTTAGAACTTACAGTAGGTGAAGTCCATCAACAGAACAGCATGGACAGTGCCAGTCTGCCCCTGCCAACCACAATCCTGATGGCAACCTGTTTCCACCCACACTTTGGCAGACCATCTGAACCAGAAGGGGACTTGATTCAGCACTATTAAAGTTCAGTGTTCATGCCAAAGCAGTCTCTGGGAGCTTGAGGAGTAACTGTGCACACTCCAGAGTCCTCTTCTGCCAGGGAATTTCCCATAGGCTACCAGATAAGTTGGTAGTTACCAAAAACAAAGGTTGTGTTGGATTTTGACTGAGGTCAAAGGACAAACCACTTGAAAGGTGCACTACTTGAATAGCTGAACATGCTATGTTTTTTTGTTTGTTTGTTTTTAAATCTACTTAGATGGCCCCTTGCTAATGACTGAGTGCTTCACCATTTTAAATACATTTACCCTCACAAACCCCTATGAGATAGTATCAGAGGGGTAGCCGTGTTAGTCTGGTTCTGTAGAAGCAGCAAAGAATCCTGTGGCACCTTATAGACTAACAGATGTTTTGCAGCATGAGCTTTCGTGGGTGAATACCCACTTCTTCAGATGCAAGTTGCACTTGCATCCGAAGAAGTGGGTATTCACCCACGAAAGCTCATGCTGCAAAACGTCTGTTAGTCTATAAGGTGCCACAGGATTCTTTGCTGCTTCCCTATGAGATAGTGGGGAGTATATCCCCATTTTAACAGATAGGGAATGGAGGCACAGCGAGACTAAGTCAGAGCCCAGGGGAAGTTTGTGGCAGACCAGGAAACAGAAGCTAGGATTTCGGAGATCTATCATCTGAACCATCCTTCCTCTCTTTTCCCATTCTCTGACCCATCCTCCTTCTCTAGTTATCAACATGTGGTGTAATGGACACAATTTAATTAATTCTGTGGGAGGCTGGAAAGATCTTTAGAGGTTTTAAAACAACTGTTGATTTTATATACCTACAATTAATTTTATAGTCCACACAAGTATCTTCATAGTAATATTAGTTTGAGTATTAATATTCTGTTTTTATTTACAGATTATTGAAGACCATTGGGTTAGGGAAAATGCCAAGATATTTTAAGGATACATATGTAAGTCTGAGTCTATGACAAACCAGGTTGCTTGACAACAATCATAAAATTAGAGATGGAAAAGACCACTTTAGTCATCTAGTCCATCAGCTGCCAGTATGTGATAGTCTCCATTCTTTTATTTTGAAGTGTTTTGTCTAATTTTAAACGCCTGTAAGCAGTAGGGCTTACAACTGCATCCCTTAGAAACTATTTCCCATTTCTTAGAGAT
Source organism: Mauremys mutica (assembly GCF_020497125.1). Classification (NCBI taxonomy): domain Eukaryota; kingdom Metazoa; phylum Chordata; order Testudines; family Geoemydidae; genus Mauremys; species Mauremys mutica. Next base: position 51,044,673 of record NC_059077.1, read on the forward strand.
CCGTATCATAACACTTTTTTCTGATTAAAAAAAATTAATTTCATCCCATTAAATTGTCAAAGAGACTTAATAAGTGGACCAGACCCTATTCTTTTGTTTAATTATATATATATATATATATAAATAAAGCCACTGGAGTAATAACACATTTAGATAGTGCATTTCATCTCCAGAATCCCAAAGTACTTCAAACACTTTATATATGTGTGTGTGTACAAACACACACACAATCACTTCATCCATCACTAAAACACAAGCACCTCTCTGGGTGGGATGCAGCAACTGTTTAGCAATGCACAGCAAAACTACACAGCACTTTAGGTCAAGAAATGAAGAAAAATCTTCTCTTCTACTGTAATGAGGTTCTTAGACAGCCCTCATCACCATAGCATCTCAGCACCTTCCAGAACTGTGTTCAGCATAGAATATTGTATCAATTTGCAAAATGCAGGGAGAACTGAGGTGAGAGGAACAGAGTTATCCAAACTGGAGTTTGGCCAAGATACAGAAGGTAACAGTTGTCTCTCCTGGCCTCCATGATTCAGTACTGGATCACTAATGATACAGAGAAAACTGTTACCCGAGGACTAGTTTGGGTCTTCCACAAGAGAGGCTTAAGAGAAAAGAAACCCTTGTGTGGAGGTGTTTTCCCTACATCAGAAAGCAAGGTTTGTGCCCCTGGGGAACAGACCACATGTCTGCCCTCAGGACCTGCTGAAGGGTAGGGCCATCCATGAGGAGTTCCTTGGTAAGGAAGCAGCATAGTGACCTCTCCCCCACTGACACATAGGAAGAACAAAACCCCCACACAGGCCCTGATTCTGCATCATTAAAGACAATGGGAGTATTGGGGCACAATAAAATCCTGAATTACAAAACATCACTTCTACAACAACTTGTAATTCCTTTGGCAACCCCGATATCTCCTACAAGAACTAGCTATATCTGTAACAAGTGGATTTTGGAATTCCTTTAACATCGCTACCTCTTCTCAGTTTTGTTATAGCATTTCAGGGAAAAGCTTAGTTTTCTGATAGCCTTCCACATGTCTCTGTTTTTAATGCAGTGTCTCCCAAGACTGGTGCTGGCTTGGCTTCTTATCTCTTATTTTACAAGTAACAATTCAACCTAAAACAAGAAAAATGTAAACATAAAGCAAAATAAAGCTATATTTACACAGCAAAGGATCATAAGAAACAAAGAACAATACTGCATTTTGTAAACTTTCTTACAAAAGAGAGTCACTGTTGGATAGTCTAATAAGTACACATAAATGTGTCTTCGGTAACCTGAACACTCCAACAATCACTCAGGATTTTGAGCCTTTCCTTGACTTCAAAGGACTTTGGATAAATCTGTATTATCTTAAACACATACATTCTCCAAAGTGTTTTCTCCTCCAGAGTGTTCTGTAGGATACAAGTTCCTTTCTTTATAGCTCACTCATCAATTTACAAGCAAAATCCAACTTTCTCTTACAGTAACCAATTTAGGAAGTAGGGTGGTCCTGTGGAGAGAGCATTGGAGTGGGAGTCAGGAAATAGTGGGTTCTGTTCCTGGGCTCTACCTCTAACTTGTGCAACCTTAGACAAATCATATACTCATAAGAACGGCCCTGCTGGGTTGATCAAAGGCCCATCTATCCCAGTATCCTGTCTTCCAACAGTGGCCAATGCCAGGTGCTTCAGAGGGAATGAACAGAACAGGTAATCATCAAGTGAACCATCCCCTGTTGCTCATTCCCAGCTTCTGGCAAACAGAGGTTAGGGACACAATTCCTTCCTATCCTGGCTAGTAGCCATTGATGAACCTATCCTCCATGAATTTATATAGTTCTTTTTTTAACCCTGTTATGGTCTTGGCCTTCACAACATCCTCAGGCAAGGAGTTCCACAGATTGACTGTGCGTTGTGTGAAGAAATACTTCCTTTTGTTTGTTTTAAACATGCTACCTATTAATTTGGTGACCCCTAGTTCTTGTGTTAGGTGTTACTCAGAGACTTTAAGGTGAGAAGGGATCATCACGACCATCTAGTCTGACCTCCTGCACATTGCCAGCCACCAAACCTCACCCACCCACTCCTGTAATAACCCATAACCTCTGGCTGAGTTACTGAAATCCTCAAATCTTGATTTAAAGACTTAAAGTTACAGAGAATCCATCATGTACTTTACTTCAATTCAGCAAGTGACCCATGCCCCACACTGCAGAGGTCTCAGGACCCCATCCTGGGGTCTCTAAGGCCTTGGCTACACTGGCGCTTTACAGCGCTGCAATTTTCTCGCTCAGGGGTGTGAAAAAAACACACACCCCCCAAGCGCAGCAAGTTACAGTGCTGTAAAGCGCCAGTGTAAACAGTGCCCCAGTGGTGGGAGCGCGGCTCCCAGCGCTGTAAGCTAATCCCCTCGGGGAGGTGGAGTACCTGCAGCGCTGGGAGAGCTCTCCCCCAGCACTGGCACCATGACCACACTAGCACTTCAAAGTGCTGCTGCGGGAGCGCTCCCACGGCAGCGCTGTAGTGTAGCCACATCCTACAATCTGACGTGGGGGGAAATTCCTTCCTGATCCCAATGTGGTGATTAGTTAGACTCTGAGCCTCTGGAAAAGACCCACCAGCCAGACACCTGGATGAGAATTCTCTGTAGTATCTCAGAGTCCTCCCCCTCTAGTATCCCATCCCCAGCCTTTGGAGATATTTGATACTGGCAGTTGTGTTTGGGCCACCTGCCGTAGTGGGCTACCTCATCCAACCATCCCCTCCATAAACTTACCAAGCTCAATTTTAAAACAAGTTAGGTTTTTTTCCTCCTTTGCTCCCCTTGGAAGGCTGTTCCAGAACTTCACTCTTCTGCTGGTTAGAAACCTTTACCTAAGTTGACAAGAGAGAGCTCTCCCATCAACTTAATTACTTGAGCCTTGAAGAGTGGTGGTATCTATGTTGGCAGGAGAAACTCTCCCACTGACGTAGAGCTGTCTACACTGGTGCTTAGGTTGGTATAACTTACATTGCTCAGGGGGTGGCTTATTCACATTCCTGAGTAACATAAGTTATACCAACATAAATTCTAGTTTAAACAAGGTCTAGGTGCCACCATAATATTTTATAAATGAATAAATAGAAAACCCCACACCCACACAACTAACAGCTTATCCTTATCACCAGCTAACCCACCTCTACATTTTAGAGCTTCTTCAATAAGCAAGAACATAACCTGTAAATTACCCTGCTGACATCTTTAGAGGATCTCAGATACCAGCTATATTCTAGAAACCTCATTTATTTTAGGAGTTAGCTTTTTCAGTCTCCCATCCAACTACTGACTAGATCTGAGCCTGCTTAGTTAGTGAAATCAGAGAAGCTCAAAACCTGAGGTGTGCAGCTGCTAATTATATTACAGTTATAATTAAGGATATAAAAAAGCAGCTACTGCAGCTGGGTAGTAATTTTTTCCCATAATGTTTTCTAATAAGTATGTACTTTGTGCATGGGAGGATTTTTCATGTCATACATCATTCACAACTTGCTGCATTGATTTCTCAAAGTACTCGGTACATATTTGCCTTAGAACAAAGAAAAGAAAAATATATATAATAATTTTAGCTGTCTGCCTATTGCCACCTCTGGAACACGGCCCCAAGGGTGGTGGTGGGGAAATCATCCCTTTGTCACTTCCCATATAGGATCTAGCCCTACCTTTCTTGCACATGCAATATTTCCAGTTAAATCAGCATGAGTTTTGGATGCACAAGGCATGGAAGATCCTTCCATCCCCAAACATTCATGGTTCAAAACAAATGTCCTGTAATTCCAAGTCAATCAGAAGACAGGTAGATAAATGCCTGGGGGGGACACAGCAAAACATACCAAGTTGATGCCAAAACATAGATCTTCTCTTCCTCCCCCACCCCCAATTTGCAATCCCCCTTTCTGACAATGTATAAGGAGGAAGTGGGAGGGTCTTTATGTGACATAGGAAATATGATCATAATGATATTGACATTCTCCTCCAAAACCAACTTCTGCTGTCTAAATGGAATGGGTGCACTGCAAAGTCCATTATTTGGCTAAACATTTGAGTGGGTTAAAATTAAACAAAATAGGTCTTTCCATCTCTAAAGGACAGAATATAAGAGACCATAAAGAAGGAGAAAGCTATTCAGGCCAAAGTGTGGAAGTAACGGTCTAATTCCAGCTGAAATAATTCTCTGTCTAGTTGTGTCTGTAAGTGGGAAGGCAATTCAGATTTATGGGAAAGGTATAACAGTGGCTCTGGCACAAGGACTAAATCAATTATGAGGACAAGTACTAATGGACAAATATGTATGTCTAGTATACGTGCAGCACCTGTGGATGATTCCTCGTAAAGAATTCTGCTGCTGTCAATGTATCAAACACTAAATTAAACATTAACATGTCATTTCTGCTCCATGTGTAGAGCACATACTAGGAGTCATTTATTCAGGCTTATTGGGGATCCATTAGACAGAGTATTTTGTTTTTTCCTTCTCATATTTCTGCATCACTGATGGCAAACTGGCATCTTGTATACAGAGTCTGTGCAGCCTACAAAGCTGAAAGCAGTAAGTGTTGTTTGTGACCATGCTGTTTTCAGTTGAATGGAAGTCTATCGACTGCAGAATTGTGGGAATGGGATTCAATCAGTGTACAATGTTACATGCTGGAAAAAATTTCACATTATTGACAGAGGGATAAGTATGCAAACCCTAATACAAGCTCCAACCCCACAACCTGACTCCCTAATTGGATTACAAAATCCTTCTCCACTCTACAAAGTGACAACTGTCCCAGTCCCCATGTCATCTGTTAAATTTTCCCATACATTGTGTCGTGCATCCTCAACCAGATTGCTCCCAGCTTCCTAAATTCTCCTGTATCTGCCTCCATATAAAACATCGGTTTGGCTGATATGTTACATTCTCCTATACTTCTACCTTTCCTTGATTCCTCTTCATGGATGTAGGACCTTACAAAGATTTCTACCAAGTTTCTCTCCTTGCCTGCAGACTCAACTGTTTTGACCTTTCTAGATTACTTTTGATTCAAGTCTTCTTGGCTTCCAATTCTGTAGGCAACAGCAAATTTGATCTGAGTTGCATTTACCTCTGAGAAACACTTGAGAAAGAAAACCTTGTTAACACATTTCAATTCCTGCTTGGCAACACAAAGGGGCAGAAGAATATAAGAGGGCTCTGCTTGAACACTAAATTATATAACAGCTGAAAGTTTCTAGGATGGCAGGTCTGCCTCTTGTTTCAATTTCACATTCAACACCATGAGATGAAAGCAGAAAGCCTGCAACCACTTCATGGACCACAGTTTGAAACCCACTGGTCTAAAAATATAAGGGACTTGGCACAGATACAAATTGCTATAGGAGGTGAACCTGACAAGCAAAGGAATTGGTTTTGAAAGTCCCTTTTCAGAGGCAAATTTAAAATCCATATCCTAAAAGCTCAACAAGCAAGCTTATCTCTGGTGTAAGACCACTGGAATCTGTGAAATCTGTGCCTTGTATGTTTAAGTATACATACAGTATTAGGGTGATATCTTTATTAAATATTATTCAACTATAAACCTACAAAATAAGTCTTGAACACAAGTTCTTAGACAAAGTAGCTGGTGACCTTATTGAGTGAGTTTATCATTTCAAAAACTCCTAAAGCTGTTTTCATCTTACCAATACATATATTTTAACCACTTGAACTGTGAACCTTCAATTCTCTAGATAACTAAGAACGTGGAAGCTTTTTCTTAAGTGTTCTGTTAGGGGCTGTGTAACAAACAGTAAGAAGAGTCTTGTAGAGCATTTTATTCTGAGGTAGAAAACTCAGAATATGATTTTAAAAATCCTGTCTTATTTTCAGAACTGATATTGCACCGTTAGCTTTAACAGCTCATTCACACTATACTCCAGAACCCAAGGGAGGAACCACTAAATTACAACAGAATATTTAATGGAGCTGTGCCATCTGTGTTTCAGAGACTTAACTGCAGACTGAGCTTTAGCTTTGTGATTTCAAAATAAAGGGGAATATTACTAGAGTCAGAGGACTTTCAACCCTACATCACTCATTTTGAAATATATTTCCTATCAAGATTTCAGATGAATAGTTGGTAAGTTTTATTGAAGGGTAATGCCTGGATCATGCAGGCAAAAGCCATCCAGGTTTCTAGACAGTTAAAAATATTGCTTCACAAAGGAAAAAGATAACATAACTAATCATAAGTACTGTCTTTGTACCTTCTGAAGAATTGGCAACCTGTCATTCTATGTTGTGAAATAGAACCTGGTAGGTTGAAATAGCAATGCAAAGGGTGTAGGAGCACAGAATCTCAGTGCCTTGAGAGAGCTATCCCATCTGAGTTTGCACTGATTCTTCTTTTGGCTCATATCACGTTGAATTATTTTTTACATAACTGTTCCTGGAAGCCTCAAGAAGCTTGAGGCCTAACTGTGCTAAAGTCTGTACAGATATAAAGTAACGATAATCTCAACCCTGAAGAACTTACAGTCTAGAAGATAAGACAAGGGGGGGAAGGGGGAGGATGAGGTAAAAAAATGCACAACATTGCCTAAGAAGTGCACATGCAGCTATCAGTAGCACTAACCACAAATTATTTTTATTACTGTAGTTCCTAGGAGCCCCAGTCATGGACCAGAACCCCATTGTGCTAGGTGCTACACAAGCACAGAAGGTTTAACTCCCTCAGTGCTCACCCTGATGACAGTCAGCATCCTACATGAAGGATGCCTGCAGGTTTTGACTCAGTGTTTAAACCAAAACCTCTCTCTTGACGGCCTCTTCTGACTTTATCCCACTAACATTTTGGGTATCTTTAGAAAAAGCAGTGTTTAACAAGAAAAAAACAGAAAGGAAAAAAATAATCACAGAATAAAAAGGTAGTTAAGTGCAGACACATCCCAAAATATTCACAAGGTGGACAATTTACTTCTTTACCAGGTAACTAAAGTATTTTCTATAGCGTGACAGAAAGAACTCCTGCCCTTTGTATATATTTACATGCTATTTGAATGGGGTGTGGGTGTGTGTGTTACATAGAAGTTTGTATCTACTGGCCACGTTTGGGAGGTTTAACTGTGTGTGGAACTCCTTCAATGGCAGATTTTCTCCTCTCCAAGAAAGACACCACTCCAGAGGGCTTCATTTAAGAAACTATCTTGAACCTGAATAGACAAGACTCAAACAAAGGTAATTCTAGAAAATGTAACGCTATGTTAAAAAACTACACATGGGAAACAGGCACTAGAACTGTCAGTATTAGGAGGCAGCTTCCTTGTAAGAGGGTAGCATTTTCCTCAATTTGGACATATGTGTTGGAGAATAGTTACCATCATAGGGTCTCATCCAAAAGGAGTTTTGCCATCATCTTCAGAGGGTGTAGAGTTGGGGCCATAGCTAGGAGTGTCCCTGTGTAAGTGTTATATTTTGTCATGGTATCTTTGTTTTATACTCAATTTAGATTTTCTAAGCTGCCTAAACTCTTGCAAATTTGGGGTGTGCTTAGGTAGAGTTTGCATTTGTGTAGGCATAGGATATGGAGTAACTTGACACCTAACTATGTCTTTCTATGCTTTCCACCCCTGCATCCCAAGTGAGTTTTGCTTCTGGGAAGAACATATGTACATTTTACAAATGTATGTTGGGTGCTAACCTTTGAAAATTTGATCCCTTGAGCACTTAGCTTTTTAGACCATCCATTTTTGTAGCTTCAAATTGTGTTCACTGCCACAATTCAGAGCAACACCGGCTGTATTCCCCCTCCTTGGTTCCTTGAGGGCACCTGCTCTAGGCTCCTCAGCCATCACCTCTTTCACTCCTGACCAGGAGTTTTTCCAGGCTGTATGGTTACCTGCCTACACTCTGATATCCCCAGCAAATCAGACTGCCCAAGCAGGCCAGCATCCTTGCTTTGCTTTCTCTCCAAAGACTTATGAACAGTGTGATAGCTACCACACAGCTCTTTCTAAGCTTAAAGTGCAAGTATTACAGAGAAAACACTAAAACAATAAAAGGTCCTGTACACATGCTAAAAGCTTATCAGATATCTTACCATCAGTCTTGTGGGGGGTCAGGATGCCAGAGTCCTTCCAATCCTTCCCAGGAAGTATTGGGGCCCCTTTTGGATGGACAGTCCTGTCCATTTAGTGGACAAAAGTCCTTTCTTTGTCTGTTGATCTCTGGAGAGTCCAGTATGAACCAATACAGATGAGCCTCTCTCTGGGACTGTTACAGCCTGATAGAATTCGCCTAATCAACCCCCACTGTTCTTAATTCCTGGAGGAGCTGTGGCCACCTCCCCTTGGAATTACATCCTGTACCTGGCCCACAATGATACACACACTTATTACAGTAGTAGCTCCCAAAGGTATTGCAGGACATTTTCATATCTGTCACATTCAAATTTGAAATTTTTAATCAAGCCAATTTTCTTCATAAGTTCCCACAGCTCAGCTTCAAAATATTTGTATCTGAAAGTACTTGCATGTCTTTGACACGTGACTGCTTTGAGCCCTGTGGAAAGTCATGTTCTACTAGACAGACTATGGAGCTTGGCATCCTAAGGCTAAAAAAAAAAAAAAAAAACACCACACCCTTTCTTTGCATCTTCTGGCAACTAGAGGTCTCCCCCAACCTACAAGTCCTCTTTTAGAGTTTCTCTGATTTTGGTTTGGTTTAGCATCTTAGTCTATTCTTTTCTATGAGAGGCACAGTAATAAATATTGTGTATCCCAACATAATTAATCAAATAACCATCAGGAGATGCACTAAAAGTTCTGTATATGATGCTGCTCAATTCTCTATGGCTAGATCCTGCTCATTCAACCTGCATGTGTATTTTTACAGTTATAATTGCTAGCCTTGCGCTGGTCATGCAATCCATGTGCCTGGAAGAATGACTTCCATGTATATGGATTTCTGGTGTAAGGAAAGGGAAATGCTTTTGAGTTTCTGATGAAAGAATACTCCTATTGCAGTGAAATAACAGTTCTTGTAGTAGGAAACATGGACTGCATATGCAAACATGGTCTACTTGAGGCAATATTTTGGCAAAACTAGTGTCTAATGGCCTGGAGTAATATTCTCAAATCCATCTCCATCAGACCCCCCACTCCCCACACACACTTTTTTTGCTCTAGGTGTCTCCTTCTGATTTTCTTATTTCTCTTAATTTGGAACAAAGCCATGTAGCTTGGCTTTCCATATTTTCTAACCTTTTTTTAAGTGACTTGAAAATATGGCATTTAGTGACTTATGCTTTCTTTTATCTTACTGCATGACATAATAGGGGTGGAAGGAATCATACTAATTGTAAAACCAACCTGAATTTATTAGTTGTAAAATGAAAATAAACATTTCATTCTGCCATGCCATGATGCACAACAACACAAGGATAGGGGGAGCTATCCATTACAAACGTGAATGCTTTGATCACTTGTTAGAAGTGTACATTTAGCCAGTGTTTTTGACGATTAAAATAAACAATGCATCTAACCAGCAATATCAACTTTAATAAACTGACAGTAAATTTTATTGTACTTTGATGCAGATATTCAGTGCTTACCAGAATCAACAGCAAATAGTTTGTTCTCTGGCTGAACTCTAAGTCTGTTTCTACCCAAATGGCAGTTTGTTTTTGATATCACTGTTTCTCTGTATTTTAAAACATTGTGTGTTGAGCTAATTATTTTAAAATGATCTCTTGCCTCCATATACTTTTGTTTCAAGGTTGCTTTTCTAAAAATGTTGTTTTAAAATATCGGTCATAAGCCACTAAGACAAATTTAACATGAATGGTTGTATTAGGAATTCAAGAGCAATTTCCATAATTTATGTAAGAGCACTAATCAAATCAATTCCCAATAGCTGAAATTTCACAGATTAGAACAGTTATCTCTTGGGTATTGTTTTCAATTGATCACTGACACACTGAATTTTGTGCTGGGATTTTTGGTATAATTTATTGTGTGTGTCTTTTCTGTAATTTTTATGATGAAAACAATTAATTAGCACCATTTCTCCCACCCATTCTAAATAGTTGAAATAGGGGAAAGACTTCAGTTAGTAATACTACTTCACAGGGACATTCATGACTAATATTTTGAAGAAATGCTTTTCACACACATACTTTATCTTATCAGGTAGCCATCATTTTCTTTTTTGCTGTCTGACAAAGCAATTTTCCCTCCCCTTTGCAATTCACTTTGATGGTTTTTTCAGACTATATTGATTTTTTTTTTAATTTCCTGTTTGTTTACGGAGAGTACACTTCAGTGTCTGTTGCTTTTCTACTCAGAAATGGAATCTTTAAACATACATTCACCAGTGATTGCCAGAAACAGATATGAGATCTAGAAGGAAAACAAAAAACAAAACAAACAAACAAAAAAAACCCACACACACACTGGTAGTTGAAGAACAAAATGTAAAAGTCCTCTCTCATGATTTGAGCACAGACCATTGTCCCTCTGCCCTCAAGGATAGGGCTGCTGGCAGTGATAATAGGGAGTTGATGACCAATCTGCCCAAGGAGCATGGACTAATTCAGTAAAGTTATGGGCATGATTCCCCACTGCCTTGCGCTTTGTGCAGCCATTTACACTTGTACAAAGTGGATATAAAATACTTCCTCTCTGATCTTGTGGCACTTTATGTTCACACTATTTTTGGATTGCATAGGTTTAAATGTCTGCACAAGATGTAAACAGTGAAAAAAAATCTGTCTTCCTAAAGAGCAAAATTCTTATTTCTTGCCTGAATTTGCTGAGTATTTTCTAATGGCAAATCCCAGTTTGTACATGCAATAAGTAGCTGTCAGTAATATAGGGAGTCATATTTCAGCATCTGACATCCAAAGAGCATAACCTTATGAAATATTAAACATCCTTTGTTCCAGAAGCCCCATGCTAAATTATTTGGCATCTATTGCTGAAAGATTACCTCACTTGCCCATCATTTTGGGAACTCACCATCTTCCCCTCCCCCATGAATCCATCATCTCAGAAATGTATTTGTCCAGAACAACAGAATTAAAAGAAAAATAAAATGACCTAATTAATAACTGAACTATTTAAGGAAAAATGGGGAAAATGTAATGACAAGGATAATAAAATGATAATGTAAAAGGTATATTTTATATATAAAAAGTTAACATAAATTCTACTGTCAAGTATATTTCATTCCTGTATCTTGTGCCATTTCTCAACGGTTAAGTAACTTATACTTTCAATCACTATTTACCTTTTAATAAAAATAGTAAATAAAACATTTACACACAGAGAGCCACAGCCATGAAAGTTGTGGTTTCATAAGGAGCACCAGGACTACAGCTATGGTTAAGTATTGAGGCAACAGCACTTGGTGGCCTGATCCCAAGAACTTGGTACTCCAACGGAGCTCAATAAGAATTGCAGATTCTCAACCCCACCACAAAGCCATAGAATGCTGCCTAGAGGAGTCTTAAAATATCCTCATTCCCAGTTAAAATACTTACAATTTTATGATTCCCTACTGTTTACTCCCCTTAGCAGTACGTCTACTCCTCCCAACATGATTCTGTTCACATTAATGAGACCTTTGGAGTAATTAGGGGAAGGTAGAGGTTATAAACAATAAATAAACACTGCAGCTGGGGAACAGCTATCACACAGCTGTTCAGTCAAACTGGGATTTCCTGCTCTCCTACAAGTGCAGCAGCTTGCATATAACTAGTTTTCTAGCATTTATTTAAAATGGCTCACTTCTAATTGCATTTTGTTCTACAGCTTTTTCTATTATTTGATTTATATTTAAGTGGATTGGAGTGTGGGTCAATGTATACTTTTGGTTTCATGTTTATGGAGAGGGAATTCATAGTAGTATGTGATGATGCAATATAAAGGTTTAATTGGCCTTTGTTTGCTATGGCTACTTTACTCTTGAGTGAAAACATAAGAGTATAATGCAGATCATCACAACAAAGGGCCAATAAACCATCACACACCCTTTTTTGTATATGCCAGAAAAGCTATTTGAGAGTCTTTAGAGGTTTTAAAAGGCTTATTGCTGCTATCTTTTAGCTTTTAGCCTGTAAAGCCAGAGAGGCTGGGTTCTTTAGTATCAAAAGTCTGTGCAAAGGATGAGAACTTCCAAAGCATCTGAAAATTATCTAAAGCCCTAATCCTTCAAACATTTAGGTATGTGTTTAATAATCTGCATGGTAAGTAGTTCAACTAAGTATGATAAATACGCTCAGCTGCCTTCTGGCTGCTCTGAGGTCCAAAATACTTGGAATACCAAGGACTCCCCCATCTTGTCACAGGCATGCACCCTATGCTGGGTGCTGCCTGTGGGAATGGTAATGTAGGAATTCCTGGCTGGGCACTTAAGTTCTCCAAGAGGCATAAAGGAGCTGTAACATGGCCCTGAAGCAGGATTGTTGGAGGGGATTCTTGTGGAGTTTTCCTTCCCAGTATTACCACAGTAGGGAAATATATTAGCAAAAATGTTTCTTAACTTGAAAACATTCAGGTGTTACCAGTTAGTTAATGCATTTAGCCAGCTTGCCACTTGTCTGCTTTTAGAGAGAGGCAAGTCACATCTGTTCACACAGACTTTCCACAGAATGAAAAGTCTTGGGTACTTAGCTTCCTGGCCAAGTCTTCCTCTGTTCTGTCCATGGAAAAACATGGTTCATTTGCTCCTCTATTGAGCAATATGAATAGACCCAATTATAAGCACCATAAAGTATGCCCAGGCAGCAGTAGAATAGGCTCTCTCTAAATGCATGTAATAATTTAAATAAATAACTAATTGTTTAGTTGGTGAAATATTGCTGCTTAAACATTTTAAGAACTTTCTTTTATTGGGACAGCTTCTTAGAGCCAGATAGTGCCACACAAAGGAGGGGAAAAGGTATAGATTCAAATAGCCTTACATGTACATACACCTAATTTGTTCTGCTCCCTACACAGGGGCAAAGTATGCTCACACTCCTTGTGCTCGCCTGGATTCAGGGACTGCTCACTTCTTACATCCTCTGAAGTATGAACTACCCCAGCTGGACACACACATGTAAGTTTGCTGTATCATCCTTAGGTGCATAGCAATAGATGTCTTTCCGCTGCTCCCTGGGGAGCACAGGAAATTGTCATTCCTCAAGAAGGTACAATGGCTGGTGCAGGGTAATATGACTGTGCCTAAGTGGTGAGCCAGCGCCTAACAAGTGCACACTGGCCCCTATTGGGACACTAGACTGATGGGGGTGTCCAATAAAAAAAGGATTGTAAATTCTAAGAGGAAGGATAGTCCAGTGGCTAGGTTGCTAGTTTGAAACTTGGGAGATCAGGGTTCATTTCCCTGTGTCATGACCACAGGCCTTGAACCCAGGATCAACCTGTGACCCCTCCACTTGGCAGCCTGCTGACAATTGCTTACCCAGGACTGAGGAAGCCCAGCCCCAATCTAAGGCTCCACCCCTGAGTTCCTATTGGTGGAGACCCAGAGCTGTCAATTGGCCTGCTGGTCCTACTTAAGCCAGCAGCAGGAACAGGAAACTGTCTAAACAACTGGATTCCAGCTGTCTAAGATGCCCCAGTTTGCTATCTGCCTCTGACCCCCACTATCCTGATCTGGCCTGACTTTGGTTACCGACTAGAGCTTCTGATCTCCCAGTATCCTGACTCTTGACTCCTGTCTTGTGACTGTGGACTCTGGCTCTGACAACTAAGTCTGGCTGCCCACAACCTGGCTGTGACACTCTGCTCTATCACAAACTTCCTGTGTGATCTGTGGCAATTTAATAGGCTGAAATCAAATGAAGTTAATAAGAGTTTTGCCATTAACTTCAAAAGGGTAGGATTTTATCCTAAAGCTATGTCTATACTATGAGCTAGATATGTGATTCCCAGCTGAATAGACATACTTGTGCTAGTTCTTCTCTGAGCTAGAATGCTAAAATAATAGCGTAGTCACAGTAACACAGGCAAGCAACAGTGGCATCTGTTAGCAGCCCAAGTACGTACCAGCAAGGTTCAGGCAGGTATGTACTGGGGGTGGCTAAACTATTGTGGCTGCTGCCCATGCTACCATGGTTTCACTACTATTTTTAACACACTAACTCAGAAAAGAGCTAGCATGAGTATGTCTGCAAGCTGGGAAGCCCATAGAGTAGCCTAAGAATATCTTGTGCCTCAGTTCCGAATTGGTAATGGATAATAGCACATCTCTACCTCACAGGAGTGTGGTGAGAATAAATACATTAAAGATTGTGACAATCTCATCAGTCACAGCAAAAGGGGCCACAAAAGTACCTTAGACAGATAATAATTAATAAGGGAGGTATTTGGAGGGCAAAAATTATTTTCAAACACAATGCAAAGAAGGTCAAATATCTAACTTAGAGCATATTAATAAATTAAAAGGAATATATACACATACACACACACACAAGGGAAAAAACACTTAAATTTAATGACATGAAATAGCTTCAGATCATTGGATACTGGCTTATTCAAAATGTTCTCAACATCCTTTTGAATGTAGGCTAAAAACTCATCAATTGTACCTATTACATATACAACATTGCAAGAAGCCACAAAAGTCACATTGAAATATGAATGAAGCTGATTATTACATGATCTGTTGTACTATATGAGATGTCACATAGTTTTGTAGAGGAAGCCTCTGACAGGTCCATGCATTTAGAATCAGATGTATATAATTAACAGATTCCAGGTTAATTAATTCCAAGGTTCTCCAGTATTTATTATTAGATAGTAGGGAACTTGGCCCCCAACAATTCAGAAATGTATGAAAAAAGAAATATGTATTTCATGCATCTAGGGATGCTGATTATATGAGAGAAAGATTGTACAAAAAATCTAGACTGACAAGGTTACAACTATTATCAAATAATATGGAGCAGCGTATGAAACCTTCACATTTTTTTCTTTAAACCATTGTTTTTTAAAAAGGAGAATTCTTAGATCTAGGTAAAGGGCAAAAATTGTCTATACAGAAAAATGGCTTAGGGCATGAGTTTCTTTAATCTACAATTTTTATGGTTCTCTTCCAAGAAGAGTGAATAATATACTTGAAAATTATTGCACTGAGCTCTGGCATAGATGGCCATGCTGGCACTAAAACTGTTTCAATGCTGAGCATGGAAATTATGTACGAGAAAGGGTTGCTGGGACTTGTACATAGTTATTGACTTTTATAACAAAGAGGAAGGGAAGGGAGGCTTTTGTTAACTATTGTAGGGCACTTCTAGGGCATTCATCATGATAATATTCAGAATGGATTCTGGTGGATAGTTTGGCTAGTTCTGGACAGTTTTTATTATCTCAAGGAAAAATGGAGAACAGTAGACAAGTAAAAAGTAAAACCATACCCATTTTTCCAGCTGAGAAGCAATGAAGTATCACAGATGTGAGCACAGTGTTAAACTTTGGCTGCTGCTATGCAGTAAAAGAACAAAAGACATAAGGCTTATTGTATTGCAGGCACCTTATTAGTGTAGATGAGTCCTGTTACTGACTGTGAATTGTCTTTCAGACCTATAATAGTTATTTCCTGATAGCCTTTTATCTGAGCCAAACTTTAGGCCTCTATATCTTTCTTTTGGTCCAGTCTCCTGCTTTCCATCTGTTGAGGTAAACTGAGTGATAAGGACTATCTTCCTTTTTCCTTGGTGAAATGTTCAAAAGAATAGCACATTGTGCCATAGGCAGACCAATTTCTTCATCTTCAGAATGATGTGTATTTTCAAAAACAATGTTGACAGGTTGAAAATTAGGCATGACAAGGACACCCAAGGTATGTATAGTACGTATGCACAGAGCTTGGGTATGTAAGCAGGCAGGGATGCTGAAAAAAAATCTCAGCCACGGCCTTTGAACTGTTTTCTGATTCGTCTATTTCCTTTCTCTCTCTTCTCCTTCGAGTCCCAGTGCCACTCAGCTGATCTCAGCTATGCCAGAACACACTCTAAATAACATGATAGGGCACAGCGATAGTTCACAAAACTTTTGTAAGTTAATAGTCCATTAGTTAATAGCTGTTGTTGTTTTGAATGCAGTTGGATCTTCTAGCTTCAAATGCTCTTGTGGACTATATAAACCACTGAAACACGTGTTGCTTGTGGACCTGTAGTACAGAAATATGTTTCACACCATTTGGTTTCATTAGCTTCATCATGCCATACATATACTTCCCATCAGCTTCCGCTGGATTGTTCAACTGAATCTTCTGACTGAAAGTTAACATTTCTAGTTTTTTGTTTGTTTGTTTTTTAATTTGGCTGGACTTATGTCTGCCATATAAGCAAACAGAAAAATGGACCATTTTTATGAGAACATTTATTTAGTAAAAGGTGACCATCTGCAGAAGGTAAGCCATCCAAGAAGACTGCTCACTTAATATGATGGATTAAGCCCAAACAACAACAAAATTTAATGAAGTCAGGAGTCTAAATCCTTTTGACCAAAGGGGCAATGTTAACTCTGTGGAGGACACAAAAAGATTATGGATGCATTTAACAGTAATTAATTAATGCAACCTGGAGCCCATTGATAAGTTTGAGATGTTCTCATTTTTTTCTTATCTGCAGGAAAACTTACCTGCTCTTTGCTATTGACTTTGAATAATTCATTTTGAATCACACATATTTCCAAACACCTGCTGTGCTTCCACTCAGGTCAGGCTAGAATTTGCTGGTTTTTTAAACACTCAGTGCCCTCAGATAAGGAAATGTCATGTGCTCATTCACATTAAAATCTAATGTGGCATTATTTGTAAGGAGGCCTTTTTGACTGGTTCAGACAAAGGGCTTGGTCCTCCAACATGTAATCCATGAATAGTGCATCCTCTTTGAATCAACAGAACTACTCACATGATTAAAGGTTTCAGGACCAAACCCAAAGGATGCATGCTGTACATCAAAGGGTCATTTAATACTGGTTCATTTGACTCTAGGTTAACTAAAACAGAAGGGATATGCCAAATCTATAACTGTGCTGTGCAGCCAAACGCCAGCTAAGTTCAAGATTCTGTTGCCATCAAAGTAAATGACATATCTCCAATTGACTTGTATGATCCAGGCACCGGATGGGAATAATATTTTACCAAAAGAAAGTAAGACACAAATCCTGTTCTCGCTTCCTTTTGTGAAGAGAGCCCTCTGGTAGTGATATTCCAATGTATAAATGAAGGCAGGATTTTGAGTACTTCCTGCATGGTTGAGCAGGTTTGGAGACAAAACAGAGATTTGCTGGAGAATCAGCTGGAACACAGATTCTCTTCTCTTCCTCCCTCCAGTAGAGAGGGGCATTAGAACAACAGATGCCACTTCTGCTTCTAGACTGGAGTAATCAATATGGAGGAAGTTTATACCCATTCTACAGTTTGAGGAGGAATTCTTCTCAAAGAAAACTTCTAGCAGTCAGCTCTGTTATTTGGGCACATGAGAAGATTTATTTCTATATGGTCAGCCATGTTGTATGCTATGGCCCCTGTGACAAATGTGACAACTTCCTGTAATATCCTTCAAAAATTATTGTATTAAGTGTTACCCAGGGTTTTTTCAACTCAAAGCTCTTGTTAACATTTACTCTGTGCGAGGAGGTGTCAGGAAATAAATCAAGGGAGACACGGCCGTCCGACTGATAGATGGCTGGCACAAACAGGACAACATGAGTGCTTTCACTTAAAACTAAACTTGACTAGTCTCAAGCACTTATACACATCCGCAGCAAGATTAGTAAAACACCCCCAACCCTTGATAATTACCAAAGCTGAGTGTGGGTCTCGAGTGACGCAGCGGCAGCCTGTCTGCCACTGGGGAACAGAAGATGCATCCAGAGGGAGAGACCAGTCCCAAAATGAGTCCCCCCGTCTCAAGCTTTTTCCTCTTATTTATACATTAGTAATTAAAGAAACCTTGTTAAGTAAGTAGTTTCAAGCAAGAGGTTCCTTCTGATTATTGATTAACCAGGTGTGGGTTTTTCCTTGCAGCCTTGAAATCTCAATAGACATTCCTGGGGCATATCCTACTCTTTTAAAATACATGTATCAGCAACTTCAATCCAATTCTTATCAGGAAGGATGCAGAGACAAGCTGCCCTTTTGGTGGCATCCTAAATCCCCCTCCTCTCCTGCCTTGGTCAAGCTGAGACTTGCTTTTAACAGCTTGCTGACTAGGCTGTCTTTAACAATAAGCCATAGTGGTTTCAGGCACTTTACTGGTTTGCCAAAGTCTCCCCATACATTAAGTAGGTTGGTGTCCATTGTAGGAAAAATGCAAAATATATGTATTATTGTGGAATTTTATGTAGCTTTTGTAGGGGGAAGACATGGCCAGTGTAAACCAAGGGAAGTGTTATGAGCTTCAAAGAGCTATTTGAGACAATGTGCCATACAAGAATGAACTTATGGGACAATCAAAATTAAGTGGGTTTCTCAGGAGATCTGTAGGAGGTGGTATATGCAAATGTACCCTCTCAGTTATAAGAGAACTTAACCTTTTGAAGCTTTGACCTGAGGACAAGACCTTTGTCTGCTGATTACCTGTTCCCAGGTCCCAAGATCAAAGGCCCAAACTGTATAAAGGAGGGACTGTCAAATTCATAGGTGGGCTTCTTCTGACCAAAACCCATTATGAACTTATGACCACAGAAAAACCCATTGGTGGAGTTTGAAAGGACTGAATCCTACCAGAGCCCTTGCTGGAGGTGGGGGTGTAGCCTGATTTGGGGTATGTTATCCACTTAATTTAATCTTATTTAATTAATTTTAATTAATTAATACTTATTATTATTATGGATATTAATTAGTATGGGTTTTGGCTCGCCAATTTGTTTGATCAGAAGATAAAGTTTGTCTTGAATCAGGTTTCACAGAGTTTATAAAAGGAACTTCGGGGGGCTGACAGGAAGTTTACACTGATACAGATATATCATAAAGACCTTTTATTAAAATCAATGAAATAGTAAGCAAATGGTAAAACAGTTAGAATTACAGAGTTACAATTGTATTACTGTTATTCGAGAGATACAGATGATAATACAATATTATAAGCTGCAAACGTGGTTAATACACTCTGTTTTAATAACCTGGTGTTGGAAGATACAGGGCCACGCCTGTGGCAGTTCCGTTTTCATACCTCTTAGCAGAGGAAGCTAAATGCAGAGCTGTTAAAGCTGTTTATTCTTTAACTTAACCCAATAAATCTTAAACTAATATAGGCTTAAGGAAACCAAGCTTAGCCTAGTCCCTTAAACTTACAGTTTGAAAAGAAATAAAGTACGGCCTATTAATAGTTAATAGTCGTCGTAGATGGGTAGCATCAATACGTTGTTGAAGGTGGAGGCAATGAAGAGTAGACAGGAGTAGATAGGTGGGTAGATTGCCTGCCTAATGACGAGCTGCCTCACCTTTTTATAGGGCATTGGTTGGAAATCCTTCCTCTTATGCCCAAATGTCATCCTTCCCCCACAGAAATGTTAGGGTACACTTACCCCATAGGCTAGTATGTATGTGTGTATGGATGATAGGTAAGTATGCATTTGTGGTGTACTTGTTACATTTGTCATACCACTTTGAAAAATCCCCTTTGCCATCTTCCATTATTCATTGGTTTAGGCAAAAGGTCTCTAGACATCTGTGTGGGTGTTTTGTCTATTACTACTTTTCTGGGTAAGGGTCCCAAAATGTGCTATCTTTGCCTTAGCTTCACATACAGGGTTTTGGCCTGTAGGTCTCTTGCATTACAGCCAAACTTACTTTTAATATAAATCTATAAGCCTATTACATCAAATACTCAAATTTATAAGAAAGATATATTTATACAGACCAGCAGATTAATCCTTAGGGCTTTGTTTGGGACAGTAAAATTCCATCCCCAGGGGAAAGGGTATAGAAGACCCTGGAAACATTTCCATTTTGTCTTCATTTCCTGCATCATTTCTCTGGACTGCATTTCTAAGGCCTGGTCTACACTAGGGTGGGGGGTCGAACTAAGGTATGCGACTTCAGCTACGCAAATAGTGTAGCTGAAGTCGAACTACCTTAGTTCGAAGTACTCACCCGTCCAGACGCCGCGGGATCGAAGTCCACGGCTCCCCCGTCGACTCCCCCACCGCCGTTCGCGGTGGTGGAGTTCCGGAGTCGACGGGAGCGCGTTCGGAGTTCGAACTATCGCGTCTAGATTAGACGCGATAGTTCGAACTCCGAGAAGTCGAACGCTACGCATCGACCCGGCAGGTAAGTATAGACCTGCCCTATGAAGGAAGCTCTAACTATGGACTGATGACCTCCAAGCTGTTTGGGTAATTTCTAGAGAAACCTTTGCAAACTAGCAGTTTACTCCATCACTGCTACAAACCTGATATAAAAACTTTCCAATGATTGCATGTACATGATCTATTAACCATTTTAACTCTCAACTTCTTTTCTCTAAAAACTAAACCTTTTGATTTTAGTTATTAAAGGATTGGCAACAGTGTGAGTATTGGGTAAGATGTGAGTTATATAGTGACCTGGCTGTGGGGCTGATCTTTTGAGATCAGAAGAATTCTTTGTTTGATTAAATTGGTTTTCAATAACCATTCATCATAAAGTCTAGCACTGGGTGATTAAATGAGTGCTGCAATGCCTAAGGAGACTGTATTTTTGACTTTTTGTTAACCAGTGTGGGGAGACAAGTTTATTTTTGTTATTGGTGTGGTATATCTAATGGTAGAATAACCATCACTTTGATGTGAGTCTGCCCTATTTCTCAGCAATTTGTGAGCTGTGACCAGGGCCATCCCTAGGGGAGTGCGGGGCCTGGGACATAGGTGCTGAGTTTCTAGTCTGCTGGGGGGTGCGCCCCCTGGTTCTTCCCAGGTCCCGCCCCCACTCCACCCCTTCCCCCAATGCCCACCCCCTCCCTGCCTCTTCCCACCCAAATCAAAATGGGGGAGGGATAGCTCAGTGGTTTGAGCATTGGCCTGCTAAATCCAGGGTTGTGAGTTCAATCCTTGAGGAGGCCACTTAGGGATCTGGGGCAAAAATTGGTCCTGCTAGTGAAGGCAGGGGGCTGGACTAGATGGACTTTCAAGGTCCTTTCCAGTTCTAGGAGATTGGTATATCTCCAATTATTACCTTTGCCTCACCCCCACCCTGTCTCTTCCTGCCCCGCCTCTTCCCTGCCGAGTTCCGCTCCCTCCCCGAGTGCCCTGTGCCCTCGCTCCTTTCCCCTCCACACCTTCTGATGCCGCAGGCAAAACATCTGATCTGCCATAGGCACTGAGAGGGAAGGGGAGGCGCTGCTGGTGAGGCTAGGCACTGGGGGTAGGAGGTGGTTCTGGTAGGAGGGCTCCTCCTCGCACTCCCCCTCTCGCTGCTCGCCTCCTCACCCTGCTCGCCCACCTCACCTCCCTGCCTGCCTCCTGTGGGGCCCCCAAAAGAGAAGTGCCTGGGGTGGTCACCCCAATTTACCATACCCTAGGGATGGCTCTGGCTGTGACCCACTGAGGCACAATGACACTGGCTCCCAATGATCTCCATCTGCAAAGAACCCCCCTCCAAAACATACAAGGACTACAACATTTAAACAATGCACAGCCCCTGGTTCATATGAAAATCTGTAATCATGCAAAATATTGTGATAATTGTTTAACATATATTTCATTTTGACTTGTCAACCAAAAAAGAATGAAGCATTTTCTTATATTTTGGTTACAAACAGCTCCCTTTATAGAGCAAGATTTTGGAATTGAGCATTAGGGGAGAGATTTTTAAAGGCACTAATGGCAGCTAAATACCTGCTAGAGAGGAAGAATGGTCTTTTGGGTAGGAGTATTAGCCGGGGCCTCCAGCTACAAACTTCCTGTATGATCTCAGACAAGTCCCTTACGATGGGATCCATGAAGGAACTTAGGTGTTGCAATGCAGAGCATTAT
Organism: Mauremys mutica; assembly: GCF_020497125.1. Classification (NCBI taxonomy): domain Eukaryota; kingdom Metazoa; phylum Chordata; order Testudines; family Geoemydidae; genus Mauremys; species Mauremys mutica. Next base: position 51,066,639 of record NC_059077.1, read on the forward strand.
GGCATTTAACTTTTAGGCACCTAGAAAAAAAAATCACAGGAACACACTGTGATTCACAAAGCAAAGTTAAACACTTTGACTCCCTCTATAGTGACTGGTGAAAGATAGGTGCCTAAGAATGTGATCCACAAAACCATCACACTTGGTGAGGCATGTAAGCTAGCTAATGGGAGACACTAATCAGATGGGAGCATGCTAAGAGATAGGCACTTACCTCCCTGCAGCCTGAAAGTATGTATGGCGGTTAAGCGATCCACTAACAGGAACCCACTGTGTGCAGAAGGCAGCTTATGTGCATAAATCACTTTTGGAGGGAAATGACTTAGGCCTGTGCCTTGCTCCATGCCCAATGGATGAAGGAGGAACCCACCTTTAATGCAGTGGTTATAACACTTGCTGGGGATGAGGGAGAAAAAGGGAATTGAACCTAGAACTGTGGCAGAGGGGGAGAAAATTGATAGGAGATGCCTTTTCCTCCCCCTCTGCCAGAGAAGAAGGGAATCACTAGCCTGGAAGACATAAGGAGAGCACCTCTTCCTCTGGATAGCTTTTGAATGGGACCCAATCCCATCGGTGGCTGCTGAGCACACCTAACCAATTAGGGCCTGCATGGAACTTAGGCAGCTAAAAACCTGTCTTCCTTTGGTTCATAAATTGCTCTGGCATAAGCATTAAATAGACGCCAGGGAGCCTAGAGTGAGGTGGCAGTGCACATGCCCACACACAGGAACATAGGCATCTACAGGGTTTGGCAGGAGCTATGTGGATTGCAGTGGAACCAAAGTCAGCATTTAAGTGCCTATTCTGGGGCTTAGGCATCTAAGTACCTTCATGGATCCCATCATTAGCATCTTTGTACCTTAATTCCTCATCTATAAAATGGAGATAGTAGTACTTTCTTACTTCACAGGGGCATTGGGAGAATAAATACATTAAAAATCATGAGGCGCTCAGATATTATGGTAACTGGGGTCAAATATCTAAAGTGAAAGTTAATAGGAATTAGGCACCAAACAGCCATTTCTGCCTTTCAAAATCTCTGCCTTAAAGCTTCAAACTGAGGAAAATGCTCCAGCTTTCTACATGAGCTTTGGGTCCTCTATAGATATTAGCAGTAATTCTTTTTTTTAAACTTTGTCTTTGAACTTCAAGTCATTATGATGCCACTTAATTAACTTAATTTGTATATTATGTTTGGAACAAAATGCCTATGTTTGGGCCAAATACCATCCCTGGCGCACGTGCTCCTCCCTTCAAAATCATAATGAATTGTCCCTTGTACAGTTGAGGGACCAAACTGGCCATTAATTTTCTTCATCGTAGCTGAATATTATTTTCTCTCCACCCACTGAATTTTTTGTGCACACATATAATTAGAACACAGTCACCCAGCTTCACTTGATAAGATTTTACACTTTCTAGAAAATTATGACCAACCACATGTCAGATGTACACGTCATTCATGGCTGGTTAAGGGCAGTGGAGAAACTTTAGGCTTACTATTGATGAAGAGTTAACCTTGCTGAGGGCAAGCTGCCAGTCACTTAAGCAAGCAGTGACTACACCTTTGCACCAGCAACTCTCTTTGGACATTAACAACCTCAATTATTGCTTTGTCTCAAACCTCCCTTTCTGGGGAAGGTTATTTAGAAAAGGGTTTTGTCACTACTCCACCCAAACTTTGAATTCAAAGATTTCCTCAATTGCTATCAGTCTAGTTTCACTCCTGGCTATGGAAGAGAGACTGCCTTGATATTTATGGGGGATAACCTCTTTTTAGCGATGGTCAGAGATGAAGTGTCTGTACTGATTTTTATTGGATCTGTTTACAGCTTTTGATACCACTGAGACATTGACTTGCCCACAGGATTTAGCATAGAATGGATGTTGAATGGGTTCAATGCTTCCTCTCAGTGAGGTCCAGAAGGAACCACTAGCCAACTGCTTGTCCTCCCCTGAGCATTCTCGTGCTAGAACTTCTAGAACTTCATATCCTGTTCAATGCAAATGAAAAAAAAATCAGTAGGGAGGTTGTAAGAATGTTGAGCTGCTATGAACATAGAACACTCAGTAAATGTGCAGTGCAGAGTGCTGGTGATTATGTTTGAAGCACTGCATAGCTTAGGTCTCAGTTACCTGAGACCTAACACTCTGATGTAACAATTAAGGATACATCTACACTAGCACTTTTGCTGGTCAAATTTTTGTTGGTCAGGAGACCAATCCTGGACCAACGCAAGTTTCACTGACAAAAGCACCAGTGTGGACAGCACTACGTCAGCAGGAGATGCTCTCCCACAGACAGCTACTGCCTCTCCTTGGGGTAGTTTAATTGTGGTGATGGGAGAGCTCTCTCCCGTCAGCATAGAGCAGCTACGCGGGAGACCTTACAGCAGTGCAGCTGCAGCGGTACAGTTCCTCAGGTTGTAATTCATACTTTTTGCCCTTTCAACTGTGTATTCAACTCCAGAGCACATTAAATATATTTATTCAGTTTCACTGTAGTCTACATTTTGATTTTTTTTCATTTCTTATTTTACAGTTAGAAGAATGACAGCATTTATTATTTAATCCCCTAAGAAGCATTCTGATACAAAAGCCATAGGGGTGCTATAAATTAAAGTTCAAATTAATAGCACCAGAGATTGAAGTGCTTTGTTTAAGCACAGAACAACAATACAAGCAGCAGCAGTGCAAACTTCATCCCACCACCCTAGTACCCACCCTGTTTAGGAAGGACCACCCTAATGAGTAAGTTCAGGTGCCATGGATGTCTAATACTTGGACTTTCAGTAGAGACCTCAGAGGGTGCCAATTTGTGATATTGATTTCATTGGATATGGACAATTGTTCATAAGAAACTGAAGTGAGATCAGCTCATTTATAAAGGCCTTCAGCCAGTATTGCCCTGGCTCTGATTTGAACCAATAACTGAGGAGAATGAAATGTATTAGTGCCCCCTGAGCTATCTAATCCTCTTTGTCTATAATGTTTGAAAACTCAGATATTTCTGAGAAAAATTCTCCCCTCATCACACTAGTTCATATTTTAAACAAGTTCTGTAAACTATCTGTGGGATAAAGGTGCAAATAGTACTGAGTTTACATCCTTCTTATTTTTAATGGAGAAACACTAGAATGGAGACATCTCTCAGAAAAGGACTGATATATAAGGGAAAAAATAATTCAGTGTGATCTTAAATGGCTTTTAAAATCCCAGACACAAGCCTTTTTCTTTAATCAGAAATATATTGCCCTAGGATTGGGTCTCTAGAGCACAGTCTGGAAACTGCAATCTATGCTCCCACTCAAGCTAATGGAAGTTTTGCTGTTCAGGAAGAGGATCAGACCTTATGTAAAAAACAAAGATTCTAACATAAGTAATAAAAACAAACAAACAAACAAATAAAAAACTTTGTAGGCTCATGCTAGAAAAGAACTGATATTAAGAAAATTAAAGCCAAACAACTAATGTAAACATGTAGAATCAGGGGAAGGGAGGATTTTATTATTTTAACTAAAAACCTGTTATTCTCATTTCCTTATTCACAAAGTCTTTGCTTAATAACAGCAAAGCTGCATTTTGCCTCATGTAATTTAACTTAATAATCAGGAATAGTCTGTACTGTATATTTTCTGACATTAAATAGCCTGTCAACAAGATCAAATATGTTCTTCATTAACCTTACTTATTTAAATTAAATTCTTATAATGACTAACATTATTTAAAGCAATGTTTAACATTTTGTCTTCACTGGTATTTATACTTTTTTGGTTACTTGGCTGTTTTCTTAATATTGTGTTTGATCCAACGTCCATTGAAGTCAATGGAAAAAAATTCCCATTTACTCCAGTAGGCTTTGTATCAGATTTTCTGTACAAATTGTTTGTCTTGTAAATTTTAGGATAGTTCATGGATATTGTTAGGAAACTCACATACTTTGCAAACAAAACAAATACATTGAATCTTCAAATCTTGACTGTATCTATCAGAATATAGGAATTATAATAAAACCCTGCCAGTTGTCTGCCTGGTGCTTGATATTTGAATGGAGGATTGAAAGCCAATCTTGCAGTGACATCCAAGTAAGCAGCCCCTGTGACCACTGCAGGATCAGTGCTTCAGTGTGGTATTTGGCTTCTGTCATAACTATAAAGGGAAGGGAACAGCCCTCCTGTGTACAATACTATAAAATCCCTCATGGCCAGAGACACCAAAATCCTTTTACCTGTAAAGAGTTAAGAAGCTCAGGAAACCTGGCAGACACCTGACCCAAAGGACCAATAAGGGGACAAGATACTTTCAAATCTTGGTGGGGGGGAAGTCTGTTGTTTGTGCTCTTTGTTTTGGGGCTGGTTTGCTCTTGGGACTAAGAGGGACCAGACATCAATCCAGGCTCTCCAAATCTTTCTGAATCAGTCTCTCATATTTCAAACTTGTAAGTAACAGCCAGGCAAGGTGTGTTAGTTTTATTTTTGTTTTCTCAACTTGTAAATGTTCCTTTTTGCTGAGAGGATTTTACCTCTATTTGCTGTAACTTTGAACCTAAGGCTAGAGGGGGTTCCTCTGGGCTATATGAATCTGATTACCCTGTAAAGTATTTTCCATCCTGATTTTACAGAGATGATTTTTACCTTTCTTTCTTTCTTTCTTTAATTAAAAGCTTTCTTTTTAAGAACCTGATTGATTTTTCCTTGTTTTAAGATTCAAGGGGATTGGATCTGGACTCACCAGGAATTGGTGGGGGAAAGGAGGGGGGATGGTTAAATTCTCCTTGTGTTAAGATCCGAGGGGTTGGATTGGCATTCACCAGGAACTTGGTGAAAAAGCCTCTCAAGGCTACCCAGGGAGGGGAAGGTTTTGGGGGGAAAGAGGGTGTTCCAGACACTGAGGAATCTGAATGGTGGTAGCAAACCCAGACCTAAGCTGATAGTTAAGCGTAGAAGTGTTTATGCAGGTCCCCACATCTGTACCCTAAAGTTCAGAGTGGGGGAGGAACCTTGACAGCTTCAATACAGGAAGCTTCATAAAACCACTGTTAACAGACTGAAATGGAAGACCAATCCTATAAGAGAAAATTCCTTCCTGACCCTAGCTAGAAATCCATTTATGACCTGATCTATGAAGATTTAAAGCTCTTGTAACATTATTGTAACTTTTGCATTACTGTAGATATTCTTGAGTCTAATTTTTTAGTACTCTAAACATACCAGAATAAAGTTACTTTAAATTATTTACTAATTAATACTTAGGAGATTACTGTCCTCCAGGCATTTGTGCCACTTAAGAAATCTCTCAAGGGAATGGAATCAGTCTAAAATAATCCTAGGCAAATCTACTGGGCTCTTCATGCATGAAGAAGAAAAACAAATAATGATCACTATGCTACTTTGAAAATAGTGAAACAAAGGATTTCTCTCTCCCAGAGGCAATATTCTTCTTTATCCCTTGAACCTCAGAATATCTCATTATTTGTGAAAATAATGACACCCAGTCTTGTGAGATCCCTTTATAACTCTTCACAGTCAGCATTGGACTTAACTTGAGTAATTTTGCATCATTTGCAAATTTTGCCACCTCACTGTTTAATGCTTTTCCAGACCATTTATTAATATATTTAATTGCATTAGTACCAAATCCACCAGAGAGGTCCTTTGGGGCCATCTGCCTGTCCCAAGTCAGGGTAAAGGAGGAGGGTTGGGCGTGGGGCTAGCAACTTCACCCCGTAAAAAAATCAACTTGCTACAGAAACGCCAACAATAGAGATAACAGAGACTTTTACCCTGGAAAAAGAAGGGTCTTCAACTCGAAGACGCATGACGCTGGGTGGTGAAAGCCGCAAGGAAGCCACTAAGCCGATTACCCTTCTTGCAACCAGGAGGATTACCATCGGCACATGGAACGTGAGGACCATGTACGAGTCAGGAAAGATGGTGCAGGTTGCAGCAGAGATGAGGAGCAACAACCTGACCCTACTAGGCATTAGCGAGACAAGATGGACGGAAGCCGGACAGAGATGACTGTTGACAGGAGAGCTGTTGCTGTATTCAGGACATGAAGAGAGCGACACACCCCACACACAGGGAGTAGGCTTCATGTTGTCCAAGCAGGCACAGAGAGCACTGATTGGTTGGGAGGCACATGGTCCCAGGATCATCACTGCATCCTTCAGAACTAAAATGAAGAGGATTAAGATGAATGTTGTTCAGTGCTATGCTCCAACTAATGACAGTGAAGAGGAGGACAAAGACTACTTTTACAACAGACTTCAGAAAATATTAGAGATTCTCCCAGACAAAGACATCACCATCCTTATGGGAGACTTTAATGCCAAAATTGGACCTGACAACACAGGATACGAACAAGTCATGGGGACCCACGCTCTGAGAGAGATGAGTGAGAATGGAGAGAGATTTGTGGATCTGTGTGCACTTAACAACCTGGTCATAGGAGGTAGCATCTTTCCTCACAAGCAGATCCACAAGAGTTCCTGGGTATCGCCAGCAGGCACGACAGAAAACCAGATCGACCATGTCTGCATTAGCAAGAAGTTCAGAAGATCCTTGCAGGACGTTAGAGTTAGAAGAGGAGCAGATGCGGCGTCTGACCATCACTTCGTGGTGGCCAGATTGAAGCTGAAGCTGAAGAAGAACTGGATAGACGTGTCAGACAGAAGAGTGAAGTTCAACGTCAGCCGTCTGAAGGACCATAAGACCAAGGAAGATTTTGGACTGACGCTGAAGAATAAGTTTTCAGTACTACAGGATCGGTTTGAGGAAGAGGAAGACAGTGTACTCAACAGATGGCAGAAAGTGAGAGAGACAGGTCAGTATGCCAGGAAGTGCTTGGAATTAAGAAACACCAGCAGAAAGAGTGGATCACAGCAGAGACCTTGACTAAGATAGAAGACAGAAAGAAGAAGAAGGCAGCAGTCAACAACAGCAGGACTAGAGCAGCAAAGGCCAAAGCTCAAAAAGAGTATGCTGAAGCCCACAGAGCAGTGAAGAGGAATATTAGGAAGGATAAGAGAGATTATGTGGATGGACTGGCAGCAGAAGCGGAGCAGGCAGCATACAGCAGCAACATGAAACAGCTGTACGATACTACCAAGCGACTGTCTGGAAAGTTCAGCAAGCCAGAACGTCCCGTTAAAGACAAGCAGGGAAAGTCTATAACAGGAATAGAACAACAGATGAACAGATGGGCGGAGCACTTTGAGGAACTCCTGAACAGACCAGCACCACCAAATCCACCAGACATCGACCCAGCCAACGAGGACCTCCCAATCAATTGCGATAAACCAACCAGAGATGAAATCAGAAAAGCCACCACCATGATGAAGAACAGGAAGGCGGCTGGACCTGACGACATCCCAGCAGAGGCCCTGAAAGCAGACCTGGATGCTTCAGTGGAAATGCTGTACCCCCTCTTTGAGAAGATATGGGAAGAAGAAGTGATTCCGGCAGACTGGAAAGAGGGATACCTCATCAAAATCCCCAAGAAAGGAGACCTCAGCAACTGTGCCAACTATAGAGGAATCACACTCCTGTCAGTGCCAGGGAAGGTCTTTAACCGAGTCCTCTTAGAGAGAATGAAGGATGCCGTCGATCCACAGCTACGAGATGAACAGGCAGGTTTCCAGCAGAACAGATCATGCACGGACCAGATAGCAACGCTCTGCATCATAGTCGAGCAGTCTATGGAGTGGAACTCCTCGTTGTACATCAACTTTGTTGACTATGAGAAAGTGTTCGATAGCGTGGATCGAGAGACCCTCTGGAAGCTCCTTCGGCACTATGGCATCCCAGCAAAGGTGGTCAACCTGATCAAGAACTCATACGACGGTATACACTGTAGAGTGATCCATGGAGGGCAGCTCACAAACAGCTTCCAGGTGCGAACTGGAGTCAGACAAGGATGCTTGTTTTCACCATTTCTCTTTCTCCTCGTCATCGATTGGATTATGAAGACATCCACTTATGAGCGTAGGAACGGAATCCAGTGGACATTGTGGACCCATCTTGATGACCAGGACTTTGCCGATGACCTTGCACTCCTTTCGCACAGTAAACAGCAGATGCAAGAGAAGACCAACGTAGTGGCAGCCACGTCATCACAGGTTGGCCTCAACATCCACAAGGACAAGACCAAGATCCTTAGGATTAACTCCATCAGCAACGACCCAGTCACACTGAATGGAAGCCCCCTGGAAGAAGCGCAATTCTACAAAAATAAGTGCTGGTGCAGACTCCTATATCCATGTTGAGTCCCACAGAAGTCTCTTTGCCCAGCCTTCTCAGCCTTTCCACTGCCACCCCTGTATCCTCATTTGAACCTCCTTTGCCTGCTTCCCCCCTACTCCTCTATTCCTAGTCTCCCATACAGTCGCAGTCTCAATCCTCTCCACTAGCCAACCACCTGTCCCAGTCTCCCTCCCACTTCAGGCTCTTTAGCCCAATCTACTTCTTCTGTTGTGATCCCCCCATCAAGGTCATACTCTTGTTCCCTCAGCATTAGTCAGCCTCCATACTGTCTGGGCTCTATCAGGTAGCACTGAAAGCACAGGAGAGAGATTCTCCCTGTTCTCAGTTCTGGTGCCTGGCACCACACCAGCGAGGGGCAGCAGTGGCAGGGAAAGTCCTGTTCAGCTTCTGCATCCCTGGGCTTGAGCATGCTCAGTGCAGGTGGAATCCTCAAGACATTTAGCTGCCAAACTCCAAAAGCCTCTGAGGAGTGGGGCTCAGCACTTGGGCCTCAGCCCCTGCCCCCACAAGCAGTTTTGCAGGCTGAAGGCAGGAAAGGCATGTCAGGAAAGGGTACAATCCAGACTCCTGAATAGCTGTGTCACCCCTGCCCTCTAACCTGGGATGCCTTTAACAATACTTTGCTGCTGTAGCCTTCAGTCTAGAGTGCTCACAAACAGCCTCCAGCATGTAAGGTCCTCCCAGCTATGTCTGTATATGTGCTGCAGCCAACTAGCCAGACCTCATCTTTTGCTTGTAGGGTGACTTCAACAAACGTCCAGTCTTAGATTTCCCCCCAGAAATATACGTTCTATACTGTCCAGCCCTCTCCTGGACAATGCAAGTTTTATATAAAAGTCTGTTATTTCTTTTAACAGAAATAAAATGCACATAACTTGTCACCTCAAATGGAGTTTCCCAGACACTTCAGTTTAAACAAACTGGATTAGATAAAACAAGTTTATTAACTACAAAGAGAGAGATTTTGAGGGAAAATAATGAGGCATAAAAGTTAGACATTTTTCCAAGAAAACAAAGTTAAAATGCTACTGGTGCCTAACAGAACAATCAGATTCAAGCAAAATTTCTCACCGTATGCTTTCAGCAGTCTTACTGACCAAACTCTCTAGCTCAGGATCCCTTCCCCCAAAATCCAATGAAGGCTTCTTTTGCTACTTCAGGTATAGAGAATGACATCAGAGGGTGTGTGTTTGCCTCTCTTTTTTATAGTTTCAGTCCCCATTTTGAAAAGCATTTCCAGTTGAGTACCAGGAGACAAAAGGTCTGTGTGGAAGGATGTTCCCTGGTACTTTTTTTCCTTAGCAGTTTGAGCTTCCTTTGTTTCCTCTTTCTGCCTGAGGACTCTTGACTGTTTAAATGCAAATTAAGCAGCTCACACATTTATTTGTTTAGGACAGACCTGTTTGCCAACATCTGCTTGGGTAGGCCTGTAGTTTGGAACATGTGTTAATAACATCATACAGGGAATAACTTCACATACAATGTTGTCACACATTTTATGAGGACAATAATGAGCACCAAGGTATGAGTTTTCAAATGATACCTCACAAGGCATACTTTGTACAAAGATTATTACAGTAGTGTGTAGGGTATAGACACAGGGAGACAGTCTGTCACACTCAGTTCTTTCTTCTCTGGCTGCTTCCTCACAAGCTTGCCTTCCTCTTATTAGCAACTGCCGGAGAGATAATAGCAACTTTTTGCTGGTGACTGAGGGGTTCCTAATAAATGGAATCTACTGTAATAAGGTATTTTTTTCTCCATCATACACTTGTCTCCTCATCTTGTTGAGGAAAGCATATTCTGTCTGAATTTGTGAACTCTTACTATTCCACTGATTTTGAGGCCATGGGAACTTCCATTATTCTGATATTTTTTTCAATATTCAAGCCTGCAAGTTTTAAATCAGTCATAAAGTGTTTGACAAAGGCATTCAAATCCTCAGTACTGTGCTAAGTGAGAGAATGACTAGTATCAAGGGTACTATTTTTTTTTATAACGGTTCAATGCTTTCAACCATGAATAATTACTATATTTCAGTCACACAACTTTATGTGTCAGTTTTCAGATGTTATCCAAATAATTGGGGTCTTAATCAATATCCTTAAAAGCTTCTGAATTGTAAAGAAAAAATGGATTTAAATTTATTTGATTTGTAACTTGCTGTCATCTAGTGTTAGCTTCAGCATAATAAAACACATATGGATGTGTCTGCTTAATTGCTTGAAAGCAGGAAGGATATACTCTGACAGAACCTGGTGGCATATTTTGCAAGTAAAATAAGCTTCCACTGGAATTTAGAAAGTAAATATTTCTGAAATTTGCCTATTTTCCTCTTGTGTTCTTTAAAGATTAGTTGTAATTCTGGAAAAACACCAATATTAATTAGGTCATAGGGAGACAGTTTGGCTTACTGGTTAGATATACAATTAGAATTCAGAACTTGCATAATTATAGCCTTTCTTGTAAAGCACTTTGAACTCTACAGATAAAATGGCAATACTAGATGGTGTTATTATTTATCAGGGAAATAGTGTTTAAAGAGCAGAACATTCTTCCACAGATGACAATTTAAGTTTATTACTATGTTAAGAGTCTAAATGATTTTAGTGAAAAGTTTTATGGAATGTTAAGAATTCTTGGCAGTAGTCATAGAGGAGGGCCCCCTAGACTAGGCACTGTGCAAATACAGAACACAGAGATGGCCCTTGCCCCCAAGAACTTCCATTTTAACAAATATTGACATTGCAAAGAAGGTTGTAAATATTGGACCATATTCTTCCCCTGCATGGGGCTAGAATAGCTAGCTCCCTAAACAGGGAGATCTTTGTGTGGTGCAGGGCTATTACAGTCTCTCCTGTATGCCCTCCCATCTGCAGTCAGTATAAGGGGCATGTGGCACACAGAGGACCCTTGGCAAAGAGTTTTTTGCAATCAACTCTCATCTCAGGCCTGACAAAAATCACTACACCAAAACACATTTATTGCAGGGTATTTATCCATGAGGGGTGTGACAGGGCTTGGGTGGCCAGGCAGCCTAGTGGTTAGTTTGCCAGGCTCTCAGTCCCCTGCTCAGCTGAGTAGTCAGTCTTTAATGCCAGGAGAATGGTAAGGGGAGCTGTGGCCTCCCTTTCCCTCTGGTCCCAGGCCCTGTGTATATCAACCCCATAACAGGGGGATTGGTTCCTGCCAGCAGTCTGTTCAGTTTGGGGCATGGCCCCTCCAGTCCAACCTGATTCATGGCTTGCTGCCTGTAGAGTTCCCTCTTGGGTCTGGGACAGTGTCTTGCTGTGGTCTCAGGCCCTTTCAGGTCTGGCAACCACAAGCTGGTGAGGGCAAGCCCCACAATGTCTCTGGGATTCATTCAAGCCATTACCTCTGGTGCTGGGGGTTCGTTCGCAGTCTGTCCTTGGCTGGGGAGCCAATGCTTGCTTCCTGGTGGCTGCCCTGGCTGGCAGGCTGCTGGGCTGTCCCTTCATGCAGGGAAACAGGAAGGTCCTGCCTCTTTGCTAGTCAGAACTGAACTGAACCAGGCTCCCTTCTTTTCTCCCCACTCCAAGCCTGGCACTGGCCACAGGTATAGCAGAGTGGGACTAGCTGAACCCAAAGGTCTTCTTTAACCTCTGCTGTGCTGGCTGGTAGTTTCTCTGCTTCCTCATAAGGGGTAACGTATAAGGTATCTACAGAAATCTTGTTCCTTATCAAGGCTCGATCACAGCGAGATTTATATACAGGTAACATTTAAGGAACAATGGAAATATATTAAAAGTATGTTATATGGACTTGGAGTAAAAGTTAGTTTCCAGGGAATAATATGTCCCAGTGACGGCCCATTCAAGCATGACAGAGTTATCACCTCTCTCTGATTAACCAGTGATATAATGCCAGGTTCAATTGTATAGCCTTTCTCCATCCCAAGACTACTCATAGAAAATCATCAAAGACAACTGCAAATAATCATAATCACTGAGAGTTAAAAAAAGAATATTACAACAGACAGGGGAACTCCTGTGTATGAATAAGGACAAAAGACTGTTTCAATATAACACAGGGTGTGGAGAGGCACTCTGTATCCATATACTGAGGGAATATCTTGTGGAGTGGAGGTGTTTTATTAAAAGTTTGGATCCTGGTTCTTGTGAAGCCAGCCAGCTCTGCAAGAAACTTAACCTGGGGGTAGGGGGGTTACCTACTTCACTACTGATCTTGATGGACTTTAATAGTAATGATGCTATATAGTTAAAACAAAGCATTATTCCAATCACTTGGGCATATTGTTACTAATTTTCAAGGTAGCATGAATTGGTAGGACTTATATTGAGTTAAGGCTTTTTTCCCCCCTGGAAATATCACATAAAAATATTAACTTGATTTAAGTGTAAAAATGTACCTAGCAAAAACTGTAAGGAAGACATTCAAGGAATTCTTTGGCTTATTTTCTTCAATTATTTTCAGCAATGACAGTAATAAAATGGCAACTCCCATGTTAGGAAGCTTATGCCCTGTATAAAATATTCCAGGAAATATAACATGAGAAAAAAAAAAAAGCTTACCAATTGTATCTCATGGATCGGTAACTGGTTAAAAGATAGGAAACAAAGGGTAGGAATAAATGGTCAGTTTTCAGAATGGAGAGAGGTAAATAGTGGTGTCCTTCAGGGGTCTGTACTGGGACCAGTCCTATTCCACATACTCATAAATGATCTGCAAAGAGGGGTAAACAGTGAGGTAGAAAATTTGCAGATTATACAAAACTACTTAAGATATTTAAGTCCAAAGCAGACTGTGAAGAGTCACAAAGGGATCTCACAATACTGAGTGACTGACTGGTCAACAAAATGGCAGATGAAATTCAATGTTAATAAATGCAAAGTAATGCACATTGGAAAACATAATCCCAACTATAAATATAAAATGATGGGGTCAAAGTTAGCTGTTACCACTCAAGAAAGATCTTGGAGTCACTGTGGATAGTTCTCTGAAAATATCCACTCAATGTGCAGTAGCAGCGAAAAAAGCTAATAGAATGTTGGGAATAATTAGGAAAGGGATAGATAATAAGACAGAAAATATTATATTGCCTCTATATAAATCCATGGTATGCCCATGAATACTGCATGCACATTTGGTCACCCCATTTTAAAAAAAAAAAGATATATTGGAATTGGAAAAGGGCAACAAAATTATTAGGGCTATGGAACAGCTTTCCTATGAGGAGAGATTCATAAAACTAGAACTTTTCAGCTTGGAAAAGGGGCAATTAAAGGGGTATGCAATAGAAGTCTATAAAATCATGACTGGTATGGAAAAAGTAAATAAGTAAGTGTTATTTATTCCTTCTCATAACACAAGAATTAGGTTCACTCAATGAAATTAACAGGCAGCAGGTTTACAACAATCAAATGGAAGTACTTCTTCACACAACACACAGTCAACCTGTGGAACTCTTTGCCAGAGAATGTTGTGAAGGCCAAGACTATAACAAGATTAAAAAAAGAATTAGATAAATTCATGGAGGATAGCTCCATCAATGACTATTAACCAGGATGGGCAGGGATGGTATCCCTAGCCTCTGTTTGCGAGAAGCTGGGTATGGGTGACAGGGGATGGATCACTTGATGTTTACCTGTTCTGTTCATTCCCTCTGAAGCAGCTGGCATTGGCCACTGTCAGAAGACAGGACACTGGCTAGATGGACTATTGGTCTGACCCAGTATGGCCATTTTTATGTTCTTATAAAACCCTTGGACAAATATAAGTGTTTAATTAAAGCATATTGAGGATTGCTGTGAATGGTGCAAAAATGGGAAAGGATGGGATTGGGATCTGCTGCATAGGTAGGATCTTTGGAGCTACTTGATGGTAGTGAAGTCATGCAATGGAATTGCCCACCATTCAAGCAGTCCAATAAGGTGCTTTCCTATCATTCTCCTACTGGACTACAGTAGTTATACCTTATTCAACCTCTTTGAAGCAAAGATTGGGGTCTGGCTTGGGATCCCAGTTTATTACCTTCTGGAAGTTTGGGTTTGTGAGTAGAGCTGGGAGGTAAATAATTTTCCCGTTCTGTGAATATTTTTGGGGAGTTCAAACATTTTTTCTTGTCCTGAAACGTCAAAATATCAAAAGTTTTCATTATCCAAAAGGACAAACAAAAAATTTGAGTCAAAATGTTTTGTTTCAACAATTTCAAAACTCTTGCTTTGATTTTGACCTCTTTTTTAAACTATCCCACCCTTCCATCTAATTAGATTAAATTTTAAAACAAAAAATGGTGTTTCTAAGGAGAAAGATGGAATTTTTCATTTTGAAAATGCCTGAAGTTTAATTTTTTTCAGTTTCAAAACTTTTTCAACAACTTGTCAGTTGGTAGAGTCATGGAAATTGACCCTTTCCCCACAAATAGTTGAGACCAATCTGCATTTTTCCTATGAAAATTTTCAAAAAATTCCCAACCAGTAGTATTTGTGACATGCTGTCTTCAACCCTCCCTCTTTCCCCTCCCCCAGTTATCATATGTTTTTTTCAGTTTGATGGAGGATCACCATATTTTTTCTTGATGGATCCAAAAGTCTAAAATGGTGAACATTATTTTCAATCCATATTTTCAAAGGGGCAGCTGAAATTATGCAGGCAAGATTTGCATACACAAAACCTGTATTTGCATCAGGCATATAACAGCAATTCAAAGGATTAAGGCATGCATTTACCTGATTTTTCAGACACAAATTAGTTGATAATCAGCTGTATTTGAAACGTTGAAGACTCTTTAAAAAAAGAGTAGTGTCTAATTGAGTATTCTGTAGTCATCAGTAATATATGTTCAATGTCAGAGTGGTAATTCCGCAACCTGAAGTGATAGCTGCTCCTGTGAGCATGAGACCACGAGCCTTTGTAGATCAGCAGCTGCTTTCTACTGGACAAGACCCTAAGCTTCATAGTATGGTTGATGTTTCAATTTGTAATCCATTTTGCTAAGGAAGGGCTAATATAAACATTAAATATTATTGTGTACAGATCACATTCTCATGCTATTTGAAAAATATATGAAAAGCCTGTGGAAATATGCCTGAATTAAAGCAACTGAAATTTTCTAAACAGGACAATGAACTATTTAGGCATGAAAAAGCTCATCAATACTGAAGATTCATAGAGTATGTTATACCATGGATTAGCACACTTGGCTTTTACCTCTGGAATGAAGTTGGCAGTCTTAAGATAGCCCCACTGTACAATTCATAACTACTACATTGATCCTTCAAAATTCATTGTGATTGGAAGTCTTTACTCAGAAGAAACCCAGAGGAATTTAGGTAGATAGTATGCTAGCAGAATATAGCATACTGTCAGGAGAGAAGCAGCAAAGAGTCCTGTGGCACCTTATAGACTAACAGACATATTGGAGCTTGAGATTTCGTGGGTGAATACCCAGTTCATCAGATGCATGCATATCAGGAGAGAGAAGCTTGCAAAGTTCCTGCCCATATTGGGGAAAATTTTCATCTGGGCCCTTAGATTGCACCCAATGGTTTGCATGGACACCAATTTGTCTGCACAGTGTGTTTCTGTCCATGAACACTACTTGTAGGTCTGGAATGCAGCCAACCAGTGCTGGCCCTCTCTCACTGTCATAACACCACAGTTCATAACAAGCCATAGCACTATGTTCAATGGTAGTTCCACTATTTTAGATCAGAGCTGACTTCATCCAACAGATTCAGGGCTCAAAAAGGTTAGTCAATCTACCATTGCAGAGTCCCCTTATAAATAAAGTAACATTAAAAAAAATGATGCTAATCTGTGTTTTGGCATCACAAAGGATCTGGAATGACTCAAGAGAATAATAGCTCATAGTTAGTGTTTACAAGTATTAAGTAATTCATTATCATAAATGTAATTAAGTTTGATTGCTGAGGCTGTATTGCTGAAATAATGGAAAGATTGCATCATCTTCACTATCTAACAGGGCACTAGCTTTCTAAGAGACGACTTACCACAAGAGACATAATTTTGGAGTAGTAAATAGCCATATTGATTTTAAGACTAAAAACAAAACAAAAAATCCCAAGCAGTTCTTAAAATTAGCCCTTAAATAGTGGCCTTATTTTCAGAAGTACTAGGCACACAGTACTGCCTATTAATTTCAGACAGAGATACAACATGGTTTTCATCAGATCACTTTTTAAATTACTCAAATATAGATGAAGGGAGCAAATTTTAGGCAACAATTTTTTAGAATCCTAGTCAATTTTTCGACACAATAAATGGGAATCCTACATGAAATATTTGCAGCCACATATAACAAAGAACATTTACCCTTTCTCTCCTTTTTGACTTCCTTCATTTCACTATCCTTCTCTTTGTTTTCTCCCCCCCCCTTCTTATTTTAATAATTTCTTTAACAGAATTAGCATGTGGTATTTTTGCTGTGTCATCCTGTGTCTGATGAGTCTCTGTAAGCCATACTTACTTTATGCTTGGTTTTGATAAAGATTCCTGTTACTCTTAAAGTTTAATACATTTTAAAATAAGTAACAGTGATGGTCAGCTGTGGAGTTTCCTCAAGACACAGGAGGTTGTGATAAGAGAGGTTTGGCATAGAAAGTGATAATATTTAAACAATCAGTTTCGCAGCAGAACTCTTGAGTAGCCTAAATTACCTATTGTTTTTGGGGGGTGGAGGGGAAGGTATTTTTCTCTTTTAAGGAAAAAAGAAAAAGATACATACATTGTAAAGTGTCTTTGAAATGATTGAAATGGCCAATTATTTTTCTTGTTGATTTTACTTTCAGAAGATTTTTGGCTGAATCATAGAATCTGTAGCAAATTATCAATAATATTACTCAAACATTTTGCTGAGATAATATTATTTGCTAATATAGGTCCCAGTCTACAGTGCCTTGGGCATCAGGTGCCCAACCCAAAACCCACTGAAATCAATGGAAGTCTTTCCATTAACTTCAATTGGATCAGGACCCAGAGCTTTAAAGCTGATGAGTCTGATTCTCCACTCTATTACACTGGTGTAAAACCAATGTAATAGTGTACATAATCAGATCCAATGGATGATTTAGGTGTCCAAGGAATTGGATTTGACTCCTGCTGTGCCTGTATGTGTATTGTAAGAGTGAAAGAAAAGAATGGAGTTTCAAAATCCATTTCAGTATTGAAAAGCAGAATTTCTAGATTGTTCCAAGAAAACCGGCTAGAAGGGCTTGGGCAGTACTATTTTAATCCAAAGACTATTCTTTATTTGCTGCATCTGCAGCTAACTCTAAAGACACAATTGAAAATAAATGAACTTGGGAAAATGTTTGACACTTCCCCATGATGAAATATGTACTGTTTTTCAAATAACTCAACTGTCTCATTGAGCATCAGAAATGTTACCTGGCCCCAAGTTTCCATTTGGCTAATGACTTTCTCAGCATAGTGAATGACTAAAGCTGTCACTGCAACAACTGTAGTAATACATCAATAAACAATTTTCTTCCTAGTTTTCAGCTAGCTTTACCTCTGAGCAATGACAAGATCAGTGGACTACACAACTGATATAGGTGTAATGAAAATTCACAAGACTTCTATAAGCTAAAAATATGTTAATTTGTTGTTTACACATGACTAAGGTAAACTATGTAAACAGTATAAGCCTTGTGTCAGCTGCAGACCAAAATTGCTATTTGATTTGTGTGAACCAGTGAGTTTTACACCTGATTGTAAAAAACACATTTTAACTGGCAAAGGGAAGAAGAAATTTCGAAAACTGGGAGATATTCAGCCAGATCCTCAGTTGGTGTGACTCGGACTAGCTTTATTAACAACAATGGAGCTACACCTATTTGCACCAGCTGAGGATTTGGCCCAACATGTCTTTCAATGGAAGGAACTAGGACTATATTAATATTTCTTTTTTTACTCTTATTTGTATTACAGTAGGTGCCCACGAGCCTGTAAATGCTTCTCTAGAGCTCCCTACCAATGGTCGCTAGTCTAGCCCTATGGAGGTATCTCTTTCAGTAACTCAGCCCTGCAGCTGGGTCATTGTCTTAAATCCACCTCTTCCGGGGTCACAATTGTCTAAACTGAAAAGCTCCAAAATGTTATGAACACAAATAAAAGTCCTGCCCGTCTTTCCAGGGCTCTTCCTCAGCTTGTCTTCATCTCGGCTTGTATCCCCCTGAAAAACCTAATGGTGGGCTTGTGCATTCTCTTCGTTGGGGCCAGTCGGGGCACCCCATCCCACCCTCTGCTCTGGGGTTCCAAACTGCTCCTTTACCTGTACTGCAGTTTTCCCTGGGACACATCCTACCTTAAATTCATCTATGAGTCTTTCTGTCTCTTCCCTATTGAATCCGGGTCTCTCCCAGACCTCCGTGCCTGGAGAACTTTTCTCCACTGTGACACTTCTGCCTGGCCCTCTCTCCAGCCCTTTTCCCAGGTGGGATTTATGACCATGTAAATCTACATGTAGCCACCTCTGCTCTTCATGGGGAATTTGCCTGATTTTCCTCAGGTGGGGCACATTCTGTAATCAGGTTGGCTTAGCCCCATGCTCTCCATCCCAAAGGTCAAGTCAACCTGTTACAGAGCCCCAGTAATGGACCATGACCTCATTATGTTAGGTGCTGTACAAACACAGAACAAAAAGATGTTTTACATTTAACTGCAATGACATGTATCATCACATTTTTATGTCTTAGGTTTCAAAATCCAAGTGAGCAACATGGTCACCATGGTTTTCTATAAGTTTTTTCATACTTATTATAGAACACAAAATACCTTCTTTCTTTAAAAAGGGAAATTTGTGGGATGATCTAATATATGGAAGACCTAGATTATTTAGTAGCGATCACAGCCATCACTCAAATGCTATTCTTAATTTCCGGAAGACAAGGTGTTAGCCATTGTGAGTTCTAACATTTTCTAAATACTAAAGTTAGTCACAAATATTATCCTTGTTAATAGCAAACCAAAAATGTAAGATTTTTTTTATGAATTACAATGATTAATGAAGTAAGTTTCTTCCTACATCACACATACCCACCCACTTACACACCAATCAACATACATATATGCCAGTGTAGCCTTAACATTACTATCTCACATGTCCTTGAAAATCTAGGACTACAGTTTTTTCACTCGACAAATACCAGAAATACCTTTATAACCACAAAAGCACTACTAAATATACCTACAAACGTGTTCTGTGGCATCATATCCAATGTCAGTAATAAGTGTATTTTCAGCAGCTCAATTCTTTATAATGATTGGTCCTTCCAGTCACCCAGGATGCTCACTTAGCATCATTGTCATATTTTGTATGTCCCAACAAATCCATTCACCAGCCTTTAAAAGGGATGATGTTGGATTTAGGACAGTGAATAAAAGTAAGCAGAAATCTCTGCCTATATCCATACATCCGGAAACCTTAGCACAAAAGGCTTTACCTGATTTTACAAGAAGAAGCTGCAAGCAACTTAAAAAAATATCTAGGAAAAGAATACCTGTGATTGAATATATTATGTGTTAATGAGATAATGAGGAATCTGAAGGTGAAAAGTTAGCCGTTGTTTCAGAAGCTAAGCTAAGAAATAGAGGGAAAGGCTTTATATATATATGAGGAAGAATGAAAGGCTTTATATATATGAGGAAGAATATGGTCAGAATATAACCACGAGGATCTTTCTAATACCCTCCCTCCTTGATGTTGCACCACATACCTACATACACACATACACTTAAGGGCTGGCCACAATAACAGTACTTGCTGTCCCCTCACTTGAACACAAGGAGAGCTCCAAGCTAAAACCTAGAGGTAAATGGAGGTGTTTTTTTCTTCTCCCCAGCCAGGCTGCCCAGCATAGCTGGTGCTGTGGAATGGGAGGAAGCAGGTACCTGACCTAACCCAAGGGTGGTGCAACAAACATTATCCTCCTTGGACTACTGGAGATAACATGACAACTTAAGGAACAATGCTACCCAGCTTTCCTGCTCTACTAGTGAGTCTCCCCATCTCTCCCTTCCATGGATTTCATATGCACCAATTAGTTTTCATGTGTCTTTAATTGTGCATGAATAGAAGGTCTTGCTTTCTGTATTTTATCATTCTAAACAATGAAACAAAAATAAACCTGGCTAAATATTATTTTGCCTTTAATGACTTGCAAGTTGCTTTAAATGGATATGAATAAATTGGTGGTTTGTGACCCCATTTTTCCTCTGTGATTGCTGATTATATCATGCACAGAAAATAAAGGCAGGAATCTGAATTGGGACTGCATTCTATAAGGAAACAACGTGGTCTAGTGGATTGGTCATCAGGAGACCTAAGTATTACTAGATCTGCCTATGACCAGTGGTATAACTTTGGGCTAGTAACTTTAATCTCTTTGTGCCTCAATTTCTCCATCCATAAAGTGAGGATGATAGTAGTCACTTTCTTTGGCAAATCTGGGCCTATACAATTAAATTTCATGTCTGGGCCACTGAAGCTAAGTATGAACTTCTGTGTTCTCTGTGAGTATGTTTGTCTCTACATCTGCAGCTGTTCTTGAGGAAATGTGATGTTGGCCAAGTTAATTACCCAGTTGCCCATAATTGGGGATTTCATACCCTTCCAATGTTCATGTTTCTTTTTCCTTAGAAATTTACTTGTGCTATACTTGCCTTTGATTTCAAATGTTTGAGGTTTATTTTCTTTTTCAACTTTAAGATTTTGCCCCCTTAAATTACAGTTGTACTCTGCAAAAATTATTCTAGAAATAGCATTGTGGGGATTCCGTGCTTCCTGAGTAAGAAGGATCTCTTTATATACCTGTCATCCTGTTTCAGAGTTGAACTGTACTTAGTTCTTGATACATATTAAACTTCACTGCATTTTAAGAAAAATTCTTGTTTGGGGAATATGTTCAATCTCCTTTCAGCTAATATCATAACATTATGGATTGAGTCCTGTTCCCCCTGAAGTTAGTGTGTGGTTGGAGCAATAAAGTAAAAATCTGGACCTCATAGCAAAGCCAGTGATAATTTCTATCAGGCTTTCTCTCTGCATGGGAGATTTTCTAGAAAGTGATGTAGTTTAAAAGTCTGAGTAAATGCAAAAAATGGAGAAACTGGGACTTGTGTATAAAAGTATATTACAGTATATAGTTCCAAAAGGTCTAGTGGTACTTGTGTTGTGTTTAATCAAGTAGAACAAAGTAGATATTAGATCCTAGTATCCTATTTTGCTTAGCATTCTACAAGCTATATTTTAAATCTCAGTGGCCTGAATGCTAATTAATAGAACAAATTAATCTTTTTGACCCAAAGGAAATTTACAAGCGTGTTCTTCTTACACTTACAAGGATATTCATGTAGGCTTTCAACGGCTCCATTGCCAAGAATGAATAAGAGATGTCTGGTGGTCCCAAACCAAAATTATGAGGAATCAGGTTTAATCACTGAGTCTTTACACAATTTAATTGTTACAGTGGAGTGACGTTGCCATCCAATCTACTGTCAAAACAGTTTGACATATCAAAGGAGATTATTCTCTCAAAAAGAGCTTAATTTTTTTTCCATTGCAGCATGCAAATCAATAATGTTTTGCAAAAGAAACCAAAGGTTTTGTGGTTGTCACTTTCTTTCAAAGAAAGTAAATAAATTCCTTATATGAATTAATACACTGCAGCTGTGAAATAAGCAATCCCGTAAATTTGTAGAAACTCGCTCCAAAATTGCAGCACTTCAGTTCCGTGACTGCAAAGTGTTACAGTCAGAGCTGGCTTAATAGGGGATTTTTTTGGTTTTCTGGCAATTAAGTATTTTGTTCAACCCACTCCAAAACATCTCATTTAGATTGTGATTATAATCTTGAAAAACTCAAGAAATAAATAGATATATACAGTGTGGCTGATAGCTGTGGTATTCTTTGGAGGTAGAAGGGGGTAGCTTCATTAACTCCTACTGACCAGCTGCTCCTGGACAGTTGCGTACAGATGTGAACAAAATTATTGTGAAAAATGCAATATGCTTTTATGCTATATACACACACAGGAAATTTTGAAACAAAAAGTCATTTCACACTGAAAAAATGATGTTTTATTTCTAAAATAACAAAACAGTATTTTGACTTTTTTTTTTAAACTGAAAAAATTTGGTGAATTCAACACATTCACAGAATATTTCGAGGTCATTGAATGTGCACTTTTTGCAGAAAAATGTTTCGGAGGAAAATTTTTGCCCAGCACTATCATAGCATAAGACAGTATCTTTCAGTTCCAGATGAGTGCGCTTTTCACAATAATTTTGTTCACATCTGTACGCAACTGTCGCAGAGCAGCTGGTCAGTTAATGAAGCTACCCCCGTCCACCCCTAAAGAATATCACAGCTATCAGCCACACTGTAGGCACTAGGCCTGATTTCCAGTTACTCCATTTCTGCATGTCCTGCAGGAATAGAGGAGCAGGAGGGCAGAAGGATAATTAAGTTTACCTCAGGGGACTCCTGGCCCTTGTAGCTAAGAATAACACACATTAAGTTCCTTTAGGATAGAGGTAAACTATAAGTATTAATTCATGTTGTAACACAGGGCCTACAGGCTTCAGGCCTTTGAGATATTCAGCTTAGCCACACAAGACCTTAGGCCTGAAACAGGATAGCGTGACTAGTTGACTGAAACCTGTACCAGTAAAGTGTAAGATTATGAAGTGCAGATGTTCTGGAAACTATGCATCGGTAGACTGGAAAATATGCAATAACATCCCAGTTAATATTGCAAGGGGCCTGCTGGTAACATTTCAGGGGATTCTGTAATAACCAGCTTGCTGTGGTAACTCACTGACATAGATGTTAGTGAGAATAAGGGGAACTAAGGAGATGCCCCATTTCTCATTGGCTATCCCTAAATTAGTGGGTGTGGCAGTATGAAAAGGAAAAAGGGGGTGGAACCCATATATATATATAAAAAAATGAGCCTTAACTATAGCATAACACAGGATAAAAGTGTTGCCTCCTTGTGTGCTGGTGGGGAATGCATAGGAGACAGTAGAATGACAACCATTGTGATAAAGATGATGAGGAAGATATTGACTGACACTCTAATGTCCCCCAGAAGGAGATGTGAGAGATGCTAGTCACAGGGATCAACACTTTGCACTCTATCTATATCTTTATTTAGTGTTTGTGGGATTGTTTCACTGCTTAGTTGAATATGTTAATAAAAGGACCTTTGAAAACTTTTAAGTACATCGGTATGTTGTGGTCATTGTTCTACATGTGCTACTAAAATCTCCAAATCAAAAAGACATTCCTAATGGTGATTCTCATGCTGCTAATCCTCATACTATAGTAGTTTAGGAGGCCAAATTCTTAACCCAGGTCACTGTTATCTAATAAAACCAATCAATAAATTAATAAGGCTACATACTGACGAACATAGCTACAGGTGGCAGAGAAGGAGAACAGAGCAGGAAATGCAAGTTTGGAACAACCCCACAAAGGTTCCAGAGCACTCCCCTGCTAATTTGCTTCTGCTTCTTTAGGTCCAGTAACACACAGAGCCAAAGAATGGGAGATTTCTGAGGTGGCTGGATAGCAGCAACACTTCTGACTCTGGTAAAGTTCGGTGTCAGGCATGCAGAAGAGTTCTTTGCCTGTGGTCAGGTTTTCCAAACCTGGCAGGAAGTGGGGTGTGCACACACACTCACATAGGAGAATGTATTCTGAGCTTGGCAAATTGAATTGAAAGGAGAATTGAAAGCTGAAGGGGTGGTTCTGAGCAGTAGGAAGAAGAGAGGCTCTTTGTGGGGTGTAACAGGTCAGCACCCACCTCTTGAAAGCATCTCCTCGTCAGGGGTGTCTTCAACTGGTCTTTAGTGACTCGGCTCTCTAGCCGAGACACACATGCTGTCTGTAGGTAGAACAAACAAAACAAAACCTGTTCCAGGGTATACAGCCCATCAGGATAATCCGCTGGTGGGCATCCTGCAGCTCCCAGTGACCGCAGTTCATCGTTCCCGGCCAATGGGAGCTATGGGAAGTGATGGACAGCACATCCCTGTGGCCCATGCTGCTTCCCGCAGCTCCCATATCCTTTTTGGTAACCCTCCCTGGGCTCAAACTATAAGCAGATCAACAGGGCCCATCCCAGTACCCTCACTTGGTCTGGCCAGGCTCTCGGGTTAGTCCTTGCTCAGCCCTTCAGCCAGCCAGGAGTTCTTTTTTCACTTCCCTGGACTCAGTCCTGCCTGCACAGAGGTGTTCATGGTCCTACTGTTCTTCTAGCCAGGTACCCAGTTTTCCCTCTTCTAGGTACAGAAAGCAACTGATTGATCTGCTGCTGCTGCTTCCTTTTATATAGTCCTTCTGCCCCCAAGTGGTTGTTCCAACAGCCCCTTTGATTGGCTGCTTCCCTGCAACTACTCTAAGCCACGTAGAGGACTTTTTCTCTGCTTTTCTCTGAGGTGGGGTGAGGCAGGTCTGTGAGGCCTTCCGCACAGGGCCTCTGGATCTAGTGCACCCCATCACAGAGGGGAACAATATTATGGAGGAGGTAACTTGAACTGGTGTGGGTTGGGTTGATGGGAGCTGAGAATGCCCTTCCAGAAGTACTAGAACAACATTATGTCTCCCAAATCGGTGCCAGAATGTCATTCGAGAGTGTTCCATCCTGACTTGAGCCCTGGTTCTGAGCCAGAAGGGGGACATGTTATGTCAACAAGCTTGAGTATAAGGCAAATGTAGTCAATGCATGAATTGAAGGGGGAAAGTTTGGCACTAAGA
The DNA here is from genome assembly GCF_020497125.1 of Mauremys mutica. Classification (NCBI taxonomy): domain Eukaryota; kingdom Metazoa; phylum Chordata; order Testudines; family Geoemydidae; genus Mauremys; species Mauremys mutica. The sequence continues at coordinate 51,091,668 of NC_059077.1, forward strand.
AAGAACAGTGAAGGGATGACAGACTGATAACTACTGTTTCCTCCCATCCTGCCCTTTACTTTAAATATCCTGTAATTCATTCAGAAAGAGAGAAGAGATGGGGGAAGAAAATGTCCCTTTCCACCGCCCCCGCCCCCAATTTCTTTTATCCCTCACCAAAACTCTTCCCAATACTCCAGATACAGTGTCCATGCAGCCCCACTACTTGTTTTGGGCACCAGCTGCCACCACCTTCCAGCTTGTAAATAAAGTTCAGTTGCTTGTTACCAGAGCTTGGTTGGGAAACCTCCCTCAGTATGTTTACTTCTGTGAATGAGAGGGGCCAGTGGAAAAACTTGATTATGTGAAACTGTCAGTTTTTTCTTCCATCTCTACATATTAGGTTTATGGAAGAGTTCTATCACTTCATTTTAGAACTCTTTCTCCATTAACAGTGGACCTGTCAAGTTTGAGTTTCTGCCTCAGAGTCAGGTTCTGGCTGCACTTAGTGGTGCTGACTTATTAGTCACTTCAGCCCCATCATAGGTTTCCTTTCAAAATGACACTAGTGAATTAAATCAATAATTTTATTACCCTTTGAAACTGTAGCATATTGATAAACAACTCGGTTGTAAAAATGAATGTCAGCTTGTACTGCCATCACTTACAACTTGAATGGAAGGTTTTCCAGATATAGTAGTTGTATTAATTGATATAACATATTTTATACCTTTGTCCCAAAAGCAGTACTTACCTATTCATTTTCCTCTAGCAGCAATAGAGGTTAAATTCAAATGTCAATTCTCTCCTGTTCTTTCTTCCTAGAAAACATAGGAACTCAGTCATTTTTACAGCTGTCAATATCACATTTATGTTTTCTTCTGGTACGTGTACCTTTGAACTGCCAGTTTCACTAAAGGGATCAAGCCTCATTGTGTTCAGCAGAGGATATATGAAAAGCTTGTACAAGTGTTTGTTTTTAAATAAACATATTAACTGGTAAAGCAACTTGACCTAAAACATAGGGTAAGTCTGAATATAGTTTTAAATATTGTGCTATGGTTTCCTTAAATAATAATAAAAAAGCACAGTGCACTTGATAGCTCAAATAGCTATTCACACAAATACTCTTATTTTTTAATTTTTTTTTACTTAAATGGGACAACTCACATGCTTAAGTGCCCTGCTGAACTGGGAACTAAAATAAGTTTAAACAATGCCAGGATGAGGACATGTCTGGCCGTCCAGATTCTAGGCCTCAGCAGCCCCTGCTCTTTGCTGCTGGAGATGCACAAAAGGACAGAAAACCAGCTTAATCCTTAGGTAGAGGAATATCCACATTGATTAGAGCCGTCAGCATGAGGAATGTCTTGTGGGAGGATCTCTGGCAGATAGAACAGCCTGTCAGAGGCCACTGAATTGTAAACAATTATAGTCCCTGGAATTAATTTTAGCCCTTTACTTCTTTGTTCTGTCCTCAGTGTTTAAGGAGCACACCCTCCTTATTATAATAACCTTTTATGTTCTTGAAGACTCATGTCCCCCCTCAGTCTTCTCTTTTCCAGATTAAAGAAACCAGGTTTTTTTCAGTCATTCCAGTAGGTCATGTTTTCTAGACCATTAATCATTCTTGTTGATGTCTTTTGGACTTTCATTAATTTGTCTACATCTTTCCCTCAGTGTGGTGCCCAGAATTGGACACAGTACTCCATTAGAGGCCTTATCAGTGCTGAGTAGAGGGAATAATTACTTCTCATGACTTGCTTACAACACTCCTGCTAATATCCCAGAATGATATTTACGTTTTTTTTTTGCAACAATATTACATTGTTTACTCATTTTAAGTTGGTGATACTCTAGAGCCTCCAGCTCCTTTTCTGCAATACTCCTTCCTAGGAAGTCCTTTCCCATTTTGTATTTGTTTGATTGATTGTTCCTTTCTAAACATATTACTTTGCATTTATCCTTATTAAGTTCAGACCGTTTCTCCAGTTTGTCAAGCTCATTTTAAATTCTAATCCTGTCCTCCAAAATGCTACCAACTCATCCCAGATTGATATGGTCCATAAACATTATAAGTATACTCTGTCATTATCCAAATACACACACATGAGTCTTTTGAAGTCAATGTAGCCATCTAAATTTACAGTAGAGGAGATGGCTTTGTAGATATTATGACTTTTCATGCTATCACAAAAACTTTATTTTGGTACAGTCTGAAAAATTCTCTATGGAGTTTGTGCATTAGACTTTAAAATAAATACATGTAACCACCATCAGATGCATTCTGACCTGTTTCCCCATTGATTAATATGTGTACAGTGATTTGAAGATGTAAAGCACTATATACATGCAAAGTATCATTATTAGGAAAGATCTTTTCCCCAGTGTGTTAAAACTAAATATTGATCAACAACAAAAAGCTTTCTTTTGGGGTGATATTTGTAAAGAGTAAGAGGGGCTGGATAATGATATTTCTGAAGTCATAATACTCTTTTAAATAAATCAAACTGAAAAAATGAGTTATAACTTTTAAAACTATTGAAATGTTTGTGTGGGAAAAGAAAAGAAATCAACACAACTTTATAAATTAGTACATAGGAGATTTGGAAAACCCGTTTAGGTTTATTTAGTCCCTCTGCCTACTGCAGCCCAAATAAAATACAGAGATGTGCACAGAATCTTCATTATTTCTTCTAAGCAAAACCATAGTAATACCTTAAATTTGCATAATCCATGACCTTTGTTGGCAGATTATCCTATTGTCTTAGTGACCTTGGGTTATTTCCTACAATTCTAAAAGTTATAATATTTTGAGGAAGTGAATGTCTCAGGGGACTGGTAATAGGATGCAAAGTACTTTATTTCTAAATAGCTGGCCTTTAATAGTTTATAGTATATGAAATTAGTGGAGGTAACTGTCCAATTATCCAGGTGTCTCCATCACAAAACTACTATAAACAACCGATATGTTTGATCTCTTTGCTGAGACTGACACTGGGAGTATGTCTACACTGCAGCTGGGAGTGAGTCTCCCAATCTAAGTAGACAATCTTAAAATAGCAACATGGATGTTGCGACTCAGACTGGAGCTTGGGCTCTCAAGTCTAGGGGGTCAGGTGGGCTTCAGAGCCTGAGCTCCAGCCTGGTTTTTAACACTCACACCACTATTTTTAAGCACAGTCTGCCTATGTGGGGCAGGAGGCTCGCTCCTAGCTGCAGACATGTACACATGTCACGGCATGTCAGATACTGAATTAGAGCTGTTCAAACAATATATTTTTGTGTTCACTGACCAAACTGATAAATTATAAAATAAATAAATAAATATTTTCAGATCAACCTGTAAAGAAAATGTTTCAGTTTTCCCAGTGAAATAAAAAATAAATAATTTTTGGGTCAAACAAAAACACTTCTAGAATCTATTGCAGGATCAGGGCTCAGACTTCAAAGTTTGCTGCTCTGTAATATACATAGAGTGAAATCTTGAGGTAAATGGGGGAAATACTCAATAATATGTCGTTCTTTATTCTACTAGCAGAAGGCATAACACCACCTAACAGTTGGAAGTTGTCGCTATACATATTCAGATGGGAAATAGAGTGCATATTTTTAAGTGTGGGTAATTAATCTTAAACAGCTCATGTAGGGATGCAATGGAGTCTCTATCACTTTAAATCTTTAAATTAAGTCCTGATGGCCTTCTGAATAGGTATTCTATAGCTCAACCAAAATAATGGGCTTGATGCAGAGATTACTTGGTGAGGGTTTTTGGCCTGTGTTTTTCAGGATATCAGACTAGATTATCATAATGGTGCCTTCTGGCTTTAGAATCTGTGTAAATTAATTTAATAAAATAGTCAAACAGTAAATTAGACCAAAAACACTTACAAGTAATATTTGTTTCCCATCTGACTTTCATTACTATATAAAAAAATATTTTTTTTCTAATGTAACTGCTGGTAGCACACTACAGTTCCCTTTTTCATGGTACAGCTTCATTCACCTGCCACAATTATTTAAGACGTCTCTTAAGTAGAGTGGATCAGAAAAATTGTGACAAAACATTTGTCCAAATTTGCCAATTCATCAAAATTGAAATGTTCTCCAGGATCAAGTCAATTTGACAAAATTTCACTAGAAACTAGGCAGGGTTGGCAGGTTTCTATCAGAAGTCTGCTTGGTTTCCTCCCAGGTCACCTGTCTTTGGCAGCTTGCCTGATGAGTTGCTGGGGAACAGGGAGACTGAAAGCCCTGGCTCTGCAGTGCTCATGCTTGTAGCTCTAGCGCAGCCTGGGCTCTCTGACTCCCAGCAGGCACCACACAGACTGTCATGGGGCTAGGGTACACCATGTGACAGTCTGTCAGGGCAGCTGTTTTGTCAAGAATTCTGAGGTTTTGTTCTGAATCTGAATAAAATCTAATTTTGAAACACTGCATGAAACTGAATTACTGTTCTCCACTCAACTCGACTTTTAAATGTGTGTAATATATTCTGGCAAACAAACTTTACATGCATGGAAAGTGCCTAGAGTTTGGATAGATGCAGCTGAAACAAGTTTAAATATACATTTGTATTTATTGTCTAAAGGGTACTTCTGCCTTCTTTATAATCAAGGTAGAGTCTGTTAATGTTATCATCACTTACTATTTGTACTGCAGCGGTGCCTGAGGTCCCCATTGTGCCAGATGGTTCCTGCCCCGCTGAGCTTTGATTACACCAGTGAATCAGCAGTAATGGATTGACCCTGCTCCATTAAAATCAATAGGCGTTTTTCATTGACTTGGATCAAGTCAGAATCAAGCCCTAATTAAACTGAAACAACTACTTCTATCATTTGCCAACAGGCTGGCAACAGTAATAGACTCTGGTCTTTGTTATAGTATCACCATGGAAAAGTAAGATTTTTCTGAAGTGCTCAGTGCAGGCCTTTAAAAATCACTTAATGTTGTTCTAGTAGGTCAGACTGTAATGAAAATAGATCAAAACCTATTTTGTTTTCTGTGTTGCCTATTGTCATTAATATCACGAAGACAACTAATCATCATATGTAAAATCCTTACTTCTCTCAAGTAATTGATGGCTATCTTGCTATTTTTCCTACTACACAGAGCATTGAGATCATATTTTTGATACCACATGCAACAATCTGAATATTTACACTAATGTAGGAAAGTTAAAAGAAAAAAAGTCAACATTCAAGCAAACATTGTGGGAAGCTTTTTCCCCCTACATCATGCATTTTAATTATAAACCAAGCACATATGTAGAGTAAAGAATAAAAAATAAAATTGGCCATATACATATATGGAAACAGTATAAGAAGTTCTAAATATATATATATCTATTTAAGAATATCAAATACTATTATTTTTAATTCTTCTAACAAGTAAATATGAAGTAGCTGTTCTTAGAGAACTCAGCACAATAAATTGAATGTAAATTGATATTGCAGGAAAGCAAGGAAAAATCAGTTTACATTCATCTTATTTTAAATTGTTAAGAAGTCCAAAAGAAATCAATTGTTGGATGTACTGTACATACTTTAAATGTCAACAAATGTGAAATGCAATGAATTTGATAACATTAGAAAAATCAGCATTTATACATCAGTTATGTAAGAGCAACGCCTACTAGACTCGCTACAGTTAATAGTCTGTCAGCATTTCTACTAAAAACAGATTTTCACATCCCATACAAGATCTGCCTGGTTTCTGGATTTTAAACAGATTCTGAAAGCAGTTTTCAATTTGCAGGGCCACAGAAGAAGTTAATTGAGTTAATATGCTTTTAAATTTCTTTAGTTAGAACCAAATTGTTCTCTTTAAAAATTAACGTTAGCACTTAGCCAGTGATGTGGACTAATCACTTTTGTCATTTAAAAAAGAAAATAGACAGTTGATCTGCTGTAGTAAAGAGAAAAAAAAAAAACCCACCATGCATTTGGTATTATGGATCCATAAATCCCAGTTAATGGTATAAACACAGAATCATAGAAATGTAGGGTTAGAATAGACCTCACAAGGTCATCTAGTCCAGTCCCCTGCACTAAGGCAGGACCAAGTAAACCTAAACCATCCTGATAGGTGTTTGTCTAACCTGTTCTTAAAAACCTCCAAAGACAGGGACTCCACAATCTCACTTGGGGTACGTCTATACTTCCCGCCGGATCGGCGGGTAGTGTTTGATGTATCGGGGATCGATTTATCATGTCTCATCTAGACACGATAAATCAGTCCCTGAATCGATACCTGTACTCCACCTCGGCAGGAGGAGTAAGCGGAGTCGACGGGGAAGCCACAGTGGTCGACTCGCTGCTGTGAGGATGGCCAAGTAAGTCGAACTAAGATACTTTGACTTCAGCTACTCAAATAGTGTAGATGAAGTTGTGTATCTTGGTTCGAACTCCCTCCCGCTAGTATAGCCCAGGCCTTGGAAGCCCATTCTAGTACTTATAGTTAGAAAGTTTTTCCTAATATCAAACTTAAATCTCTCTTGCTGCTGATTAAGCCCATTACTTCTTGACCAACCTTCAGTGGGCATGGAGAACAATTGATCTCAGTTCTCTTTACCAGGGCTGGCGTTAGGCCAATTCCACCAATTCCCCCGAATCGGGCCCCGTGCCCAGTGGCAGAGCTGCTGGGGGATGGGGCAAGTGGCCGAGAATCCCTTCCCTGGCTAGAGGCTCCTTTTTAATTTTTACTCACCCGGCAGTGCTCTAGCTCTTTGGCGGCAGGTCCTTTAATGCCACCGAAGACCCGGAGCGAGTGAAGGAATCGCCGCCGAAGACTTGGACTGCTGCCCGGTGAGTACAAGCCCCACATGTTTTTTTACGTTTTTTTTTTTTTTTTAGGTCATCCCTGCCGGGGCCCCGTCAAAACTGTTCGAATCGGGCCCCGCACTTCCTAAAGCCGGCCCTGCTCTTTACCACAGCCCTTAACATATTTGAAGAATGTTATTAGGTTCCCCATCTCAATCATCTTTTCTTTTCAATCAAGTTTCTTTTAAACATGCACAGTTTTTTAACTTTCCCTCATAAGTTAGGTTTTCTAATCCTTTTATCATTTTTTTAACTCTCTTCTGGACTCTCCAGTTTGTCCACCTCTTTCCTATATTGCTATGCCCAAAACTGAGCACAGTACTCCAGCTAAGGCCTTACCAGTGCCTAGTAAAGAGGGACAATTATCTTCTGTCTTACATAAGACACTCCCATTAATACACCCATAATAATTAATAATAATAATACTAACCTCTTTTGCAACTGCTTCCCATTGACTCATTCAATTTGTGATCCACTATAATAACCCCCAGCTCTTTCTCAGCAGTACTACCCCACCTAACCAGTATTCCCCATTTTGTAGTTACATGTTTGATTTTTCCTTCCTAAATTCAGTGCTTTGCATGTCTTTACTGAGTTTCATCTGACTGATTTCAGTCCAATTCTCCAATGAGTCAAGGTCATTTTGAATTCTAATCCTTTCCTACAAACTGCTTGCAACACCTCCCAGCTTGGTGTCATCTGCAAATTTTATAAGCTTATGTCCTCATTAACATCTATAATGCATTCTTCAAGCCCTTTCAAACTATAGCTGCTAAAATCTGCTTCTTTGCCCATTTTTTCTCAACACATAATGCCCTCCTCCACCCCCATCACTCCATTGGCTCTCCCATGTACAACTCCTGGGGGAATTCTGTACCACTGTGCATTCACAGAATTCACATGGCCCATATATATATATATTTGTCAGCAGTCTGCGGGCGAGGTTCTGCATTGTAATGAAAATAGATCAAAACCTATTTTGTTTTCTGTGTTGCCTATTGTCATTAATATCATTATGCCTTTTGCCCACCAGGGTCTGCTGTGGTGCCAGAACAGAGGTAGCCAGCTCACTACTCACTGACTGGCCATAGCTGTCAGCATCTGAATAGGGAGATTGCAGAGGCTGCATTCCTCACAGCACCCTGCCTGTGGGGCCAGGTGAGGTGGCACAGGGTATGTGTGGAGGGACAGACAGAGTGGGGCACATGAGGCTGCTGGGAAGGTTCAGAAGGGCTAGTGGGGGGCGGGGGGAAGACTGGAGCAGGGGCTGAATGGAAGTGGTGATGTGGGGACACATGGGGATAGAAGGCTAGGGAGTGCAGAGCACATGAGGACAGGGGAATAAGGATGCAGGGATGGACTGTGTGGGAGTAGGGCCAAGTGGAGGTGCAGGAACACATGGGGGGGACAGAAATGGATGGGAGTAGGGGTGGCTGAGTGGGGGTTCATGGACTCATAGGGACTGGAAGAGGGGGTGTGGAGGGGGATGAAGGTGCAGGGACACTGGGGATGGGAGGAGGAGAGATGGATGAGTGGGGGTGCAGAGCCACATGGGGATGGGGGAAGAAGGGTGGCTGAATCGGGGAGCAGGAATACATGGGGACAGGGGCAGATGTGATTGGGAGAGGCTAGAGGTCAGCCAGGGTCTGCATGGGAGAGGCTCCCCAACTCACTAGCAATCCCTCCTCCCCCCAAAAAGCAATGGTTCCATACTTATTCCACAATCGACAACCCTCCAGGTTCACTCCTGACTCCTTCCCTCTCCCTCAGCTCTTCTATTACCCCTGACTCCCCCAAGCCTTAGCACTGCTTCTGAGGGGTGCAGGACATACAGTTCCGTATTGTAGTTAAAATGGATTATTACTCAACATTCTGTATTAATATGCTTAGTAAGGGATCTATTTGTCCAAAAATAAATAAATAAATAAAATAAAATAAAAATACCCTGCCTTTTTTGTTGTTACAGACATACTTGCGGACAGGTATTTTGAAATAAATGACCAAAATAATTGAAACTGGTGTGATTATGTTGTATTATTTTGACAAATAAAACATTCAGAATATATTTTGTGTGTGTGTGTGTGGGGGGGGACAGAATTCCCGCAGGAGTAATACAAGCTTTTAGTCTTTCCTTTAAGGCTCTCTAATACTCTTCCCTATTAGCTGCTTTTCTAACTTACTGAACTGCCTGTGCTGCAAAAAGGTGCCAATCTTAAATACCTATTTGTCTGGTTCAGTCACAAGCACCTTCATGCTATCTTGCATACTGCCCTTGCCCCCACCTCTTATGCATGAAACATCCCCTCTGCACTGCTCTGAAAGACCACCACCACCAGCACCACCATGTGTTCTTTTAAATCCTTGCTTGAGATCCACTTCTACTGTAATGACTACAAGAAATGATAAAGGCTAGATAAAGGGCCAATGGAGATTGCTGATAAACTGACCTTGGGCAAAATGTCAGGTTGAAATAAGAGCTTTATGCCACTGAAAATGGGAGATGCTGAAGAATTCTAAAGAACTTTACAAAAAATACAAGCTGGTACTTGCAATCACTCTTTCCTTCCCTCATAATCAAGATTCCGACTAAACCTATAAAGTGTGAGAACACTGAGCCAAGAAAGGAGGTAAATTCAAGTGCCAAGGACCCCCTCAGAGAGCACTAGTAGCAGGACCCTCTTTTGACATAATTTTGCACTATGTGAAGGCTTATTATGAGCTGAATTAAAACTGGTGCATCCATGAACCTTTCACTTAAGGCAATTGTTTTACAACTAAGGAGCCACATCTAAAACAAGCCCTAGTAGAGTCTGCCTGTAAAAAAAACACTGAGACAGAACAGCAACCGAGGCCATGTCCACACTACACAGTTTTGTCAACAAAAGTCAGCCTTTGTTGACAAAACAGTAGAGATGTACACACTGCAATACTCTTCCTGCCGATTTAACTCTTCTGCTACGCCAATATAATAAAACCACCTGGATGAGAGTCATAGAGCTCTTTGCAATGCAGTTAGAGTGACACAGTGTCAGCATAGACACTGAGTTGCTTATGTCATTCTAAGAGGCCTCTAGGAGAGATCCCACAATGTCCATCATAACTACTCTGGTCACTAGTTTGAACTCCACTGCCCTTCACCCAGTTACACAGGCATGTGCCCCCACTCCTTTGAAAGGCCTGAGAATGTTTTGAAAGTCCAGTTCCTGTTTGCTAAGCCTGGAGAGCTCACATTGCATCTTCCCAGCTGACCACCCTGGCTCCCCACAGCAAACGTGCTCCCATCAGGAGTACACTGGAATTGTGGGAAGAGGAGACTGTGCAGTCACAACTCCGCTCCAGCCGTAGGAACTTTGATACCTATGGGCAGATTGTTTATGGCATGAAGGAGAAGGGGCACAAAAGAGAGAGACAGCAGTGCTGGGCTAAGATCAAGGAGCTGAGGCCGGTATACCAGAAGGCAAGGGAAGACAATTGTCTGTCTGGTGCATCGCCAGAGACATGCCATTTCTACAAAGAGCTGCACGCCCTCTTTGATGGCTAGCCCACCTTCACCACCAAGACCCCTGTGATGGGTTCGACCACAGAGACCCCCTTGGGACTGTCACCTGATGTGCTGAGACTACCTCTGAGCCTGTTTTCTCTGCCAGTTTGGGCCTCCAAACAACCCTGCTTTGTTGAGCCAGACACACAAGCCTGATGCAACACAGATGTTATTCCAGGTACAAGCCTTTTCAGACCAACTTTATAGTTTATGGCCTGGGTCCAGCAACACTCACCCCCCCGTAGTTACAGTCCTTTGTTCCAGTTTCTTTCAGGCATCTGTTTGGGGTGGAGAGGCCATCTCTTGAGCCAGCTGAAGACAAAATGGAGAGGCTTCCAAGGCCTTTTATATTCTCTCTTGTGGGTGGAAACCCCTTTGTTCTTCTTTGAAAAATCACAGCAACAAGATAGAGTTTGTAGCTACCTGGGCAAGTCACATGTCCACGAATGATTCAGCTTTTTAGAGGCTGACACCATTGTTTGTATGTTAGTTTGACTGTTCCCAGGAAAGCTCAGATGTGGATTGGCATCTCCCAAAGTCCATTGTTAGTTAAATACTCCCAATTACTCGAATAGCCCCTTCACAATATGTTGGCCAAAGCTTCCTTATGTGTTTCCTACAGCAAATACAAGCATAGAGACAATGCTCATAACTTCAGATATAAAAATGATACGGGCATACAGCTAGGAGGAATATATTCAGTAGATCATAACCTTTGCAAAGATGTGTCACATTGCATATCTAGCCTAAAGCACATTCCTGTTGTTATATTTACACTTATAAGCATATTTCCATAAACATATAGAATACAATGTCACAACCCCCATGGTTACTTTGGAGGGGCGGGAGGAAGCAGCCAGCACAGTGAACCCCAAGGACATAGTGGTGCATGAGGAAGTGGAGTTGAAGGATGGAGGAAAAGAAGCAACAGGGACATCCACTGGCATGGTGAGCCAGGACCTCAAAACACCTCAGAACACTGCAGAATGAGCCCCAGTAATGTGCCTTTGTCAAAATGCTCCTTCAAAAGCCTCCCTGCTTCAAATAGCCCCTGTTGAGCCCCTCTATCAGCCCTGGTATCTCACTGCTCAAAAGCAGCCACCAGCCAAACCACCCCTGGGGAAACTTTGTGATGACTATGGGAATAAATTCCTCAGTGAGGTCAAATCTGCCAAAAAGGCAGCTCCAATGACTCTTTAAACTGTCAAAAGGAATATTCAAGCTTCCTCTGCACCGGCTGCTGTTACGGTTTCCAGTGTAAGGCTTCATGAGACACAGGAACAAGGAGTAGGTTGGGTCTCCCAGAATCACTAAGAGCATATGCACATCCCCATTGGAATCTTCTGGTCTGGCAGGAAAGTCCCTGTATGCAGCTTTCTATACAGGCCTGTGTTCTTGAAGATGTGTGTCATGCACCTTCCCTGACCACCCCATGTTAATGTCAGTGAAATGACCCCAGTGAGCCTCCAAGGCTTGTGATACCATAGAAAAGTAGCCCTTTCTGTTGCAAGGTGGGCTGGGGGGGAAATTGGGATATGCATGCCATCTATCACCTGGCTGGAGTCAGAGAATCCCATTGCTGCAGAGCCATCCACTATTTCCTGTGTATTTCCCCAAAGTCACGGTCCTTCATAGCAGGAGGTGATTAATGGCCCTGCACACTTGCATGACTGCAAACTCCATGGTGGACTTCCAACTCTAAATTGATTTCCGACTGATCAGTAGTCATCTGGAGTTGCTAGCTTCCACACAGTGATTGCCATTCACTTCTCCACTGTGAGGGAAGTTCTCAGTTTGATATCCCTGTGCTGAATGGCAGGGACAAGCTCCGCACACAGTTCAAGGTGGCTTTGTGCATCCAAAAGTTTTGAGGCCACTGCTTGTCATCCCATACCTGCATCACGATGTGATCCCATCACTTAATGCTTGCTTCCCCAAGGCCAGTACTGTCAGTCCACCACGAGCAGCTGTTGCATGAATGCCAAAAACAATCTTTAATTGTTTCTTTCATACACCTGGCAGACATCATGGTGTCATTATCAGATTTGCAGTTCATGAAATACCATAGGATCAGCTGCACTGTGTTCATAATGCTCATCGTAAGACTGAAGAGCAGTGCAGGATCCATGCTTTCAGGCAGAGACACCAGGCACACAGTTTACAGGGGCTGTTGAAAAGTGGCCCAAAATGTGGTTGGAAGCTCATAGAATGATGGGATGGAGAAAACTGCATCATGGGACAGTGAGTGGCACCACGTATCATGCACTGTAATAATCTAAAAGTGAAAAGGGATAGATTCATACAGTGTAAGGTTAGAAGGGACTATTAGATCACCTAGTCTGACCTCTTGTATTTCAGAGGCCAATACATTTGATCCAGTTACCCTTATAATAAGCCCAGAAACTTGTTTGACTTTATCATCACTTCCTTGAAAGAGACTGAAAATCCACAACTTCCTTCGATAGTTTGTTGTAATGGTTAATCACCATCACTATTAAAAATGCACTTTAATTTCTAATTTGAATTTGTTTGGCCTCAGCTTCCAGGCACTGGTTCTTGTTATGCCTTTGCTGGTAGATTATCACCGCTTTTGTACCAGGTGTACTTTCTCCACTTGAAAATGCTTAGACACTAGATACTTACCAAGTCACCTCTCAGTTTTCTGTATGATAAACTAAACAAATTGAGCTCTTTAAGTCTCAGCCTAAGGCATTTTCACTGACTCTTGAATCATTTGTGTGACTCTGCTGTACACTCAGTTTTTTCAATATCCTTTTAAAAATTTAGACAACAGAGCTGTATGCAGTATTCTGCTACTGGTCTCACCAATGCCCTACAGAAAGGTAAAAACACCTCCTAACTCTTACTCATTCCTCTGTTTATATATCCCAGAATCACATTAGCACTTTTTGCCACAGCATTGCATTAGCAGCTCATGTTCCATTCTGTCCTTGATGACCTCTAAATCCTTTTTAGAAATCACTGCTTCCCAGGATACAGTTCCCCCAAAGCCCTCATGACTTCAGTCAGCTAGGCATCTGATCCACACAGGCCAGCATTCCTTGTTCTTCAATATCAGCTCGAATTTGGCTGTATTAAAAATGCATTTTGTTGAATGGAATCTACTTATCAATCAATCCAGACTCAGAGATAATAGTTTGCATCTCAAACACCAGCAAACTTCTGGCCAGGTCTCTTAGTAATGCTGTCTCAGCATCTGCTGAACAAAAAACTAAGAGCAGGTGTGAATCTAGTTATTAAGAGAGAGGGTTGTGAATTTTCCATCAGAAAAATGCCCTTTTAACAAAGTTGAAATAGCCTGTAGGAAAAGATCAGTTTTGATGGGAGAGTGCGGGGAACAGTGATTGTCACAAAAGTTTTTCAGGAAGGGAGCCAACATTTTGATCTGTGTCATTTTCACTTTGGCCTGGTCTACACTAGGACTTTAATTCGAATTTAGCAGCGTTAATTCGAAATAACCGTGCACCCGTCCACACCAGGAAGCCATTTAGTTCCACCTAGAGGGCTCTTTAGTTCGAATTCGGTACTCCACCCCGACGAGGGGAGTAGCGCTAAATTCGACATGGCTATGTCGAATTAGGCTAGGTGTGGATGCAAATCGAACTTACTAGCTCCGGGAGCTATCCCACATTGCACCACTCTGTTGACGCTCTGGACAGCAGTCCGAGCTCGGATGCTCTGACCAGCCACACAGAAAAAGTCCCGGGAAAATTTGAATTCCTTTTCCTGTCTGGACAGTTAGAATCTCATTTCGTGGTTGGACATCGGGGCGAGCTCAGCAGCACCGGCAGCGATGCAGAGCTCTCCAGCAGAGGAGTTCATGTAATCTCTGAATAGAAAGAGGGACCCAGCATAGACTGACCGGGAACTCTTGGATCTGATCGGAGTGAGGGGCGAGGAGTCTCTGCTTTCGGAGCTGCGCTCCAAATAACGGAATGCAAAGACCTACGAGAAGGTCTCCAAAGCCATGAGAGACAGAGGATACAGCCGGGATGCAATGCAGCGCCGCGTGAAAATCAAGGACCCCAGACAAGGCTACCAAAAAATCAAAGCGGCAAACGGACGCTACGGAGCCTGCCACCAGTGCCCCACCAGTGACCATGGACTCTGACGATGGGACAGTGTCGACGGACAGTTCCTCGGCGATGTTCGCGGACGGGGAAGATGAAGAAGAGTTTCTGGAGGACGAGGCAGGCGACAGCGCTTACAACGCTGGTTTCCCCGACAGCCAGGATCTCTTCATTACCGTCACGGAGATCCCCTACCAACCGTCCCCGGCCATTAACCCGGATCCTGAATCAGGGGAAGGAGCAGTCGGTAAGTGCTTTAACCATGTAAACTTTTATTCTTAATATAACAGGAATCTGAAGTATGTGAAAAGGAGGTCTCTCTATATATGGGGATAGAACAGAAATCCTCCTGGGAGATCTCCACGAACCTCTCCTGGAGGTAATCGAAAAGCCTCCGCAGGAGGTTCCTGGGGAGAGCTGCCTTATTGGGTGCTCCGTGGTAGCACACTTTTCCGCGCCAGGCTTTCATGAGGTACTCAGGGAGCATTGCCTCCCCGAGCACGGCTGCGTAGGGCCCTGGTTTGTGCTGGCTTTCACGCAGCATGCGCTCTCTATCTCCTTCAGTGACCGTCCTCAGGGTGATCTCGCTCGGAGACTCCTGCATGTAATTAGGGGAATTACTGTAATGTTACGCCTGGTCCAAAGTATTTTTAAAAAATCTCCAGACAGACGGCATAGCAGAGACTCAGCACGCTGCTGTGTGACGAGCGTAACGGAAAGCCAAAGAATCAAATGGACGCTCATGTAGGGAGGGGGGACTGAGGACGCAAGGTATCCCACAGTTCCTGCTGTCTCCGAAAAGGATTTGCATTCTTGGCTGAGCTCCAAATGCTTCTAGGGTCAAAAACAGTGTCCGTGGTGGGTCAGGGCATAGCTCGGCAATTTACGCAGCCCCCCAACCACCCCCAGAAGTGAAAGGGAAAACAATCCTCTCTTGACTCTTTTACATGTCACCCTATCTTTAATGAATGCTGCAGATAGACGCGATGGTGCAGCACTCAACACCGACATCCTTGCTCCCCCCACGCTATGGATGGCTGATGGTACAAAATGACTGGTATCCGTCCTCATCATCAGCCTATTGGCACATGGGGCAGTGCAAAAGGACTGGTAACCATGCCGACTAGCATCGGTAAGGTCAATCAAGGGCGCCTGGTCCTAATTTTTCGTGGTAGATGGTACAGTATGGCTGATAACCATCGTCATCATAGCAACAGGGGGCTGAGCTTCATCAGCCCCCAAACCTTCATGTGTAAAGAAAAGATTCAATTGCCCCTGGACTAGCAGCAGGATGCTGGGCTCCTCTCCTCCACACTCCTTAATGTCCTATCTGGACTATCATAGCTGCTGGAGGCTGCCTTCCACTCATTTCTCACTAACAAGTCACTGTGTCTTATTCCTGCATTCTTTATTACTTCATCACACAAGTGGGGCGACAATGCTATGGTAGCCCAGGAAGGCTGGGGAAGAATGGAATGAACAGGTGGGGTTGTTGCAGGAGCACCCCCTGTGAATAGCATACAGCTCATAATCTATGCAGGATCTGACACAGAGCAGCTGTGCTCTCTGGTTCTCTGATACAGTGGTTCTCTAGTACACTTGCCCATATTCTAGGCAGGACTGATTCTATTTTTAGATACCAAAAAGGAGGGATTGACTCAGGGAGTCATTCCCAATTTTGGCTTTTGCGCCCCTGGCTAAGAGCAGCCAGGGGCACTTATGACAGCAGCAAATGGTGTAGTGCAAAAGGACTGCTAACCATGCCCATCTTATTACCAATTTATGGTGTGGTAGATGGTACAATATGGCTGGTAACCATCTCTGCTGTCATGCAAAAGCAAAAGCATGCTGCTGTGTAGCGCTGCTGGACCGCCTCTGTCAGCGGCATCTAGTACACATACGGTGACAGGCACAAAAGGCAAAACAGGCTCCATGGTTTACACGCTGTGGCGTCTGCCAGGGCAATCCAGGGAAAACGGGCTTGAAATGATTGTCTGCTGTAGCTTTGCCGGAGGAAGGGATGACTGATGACATTTACCCAGAACCACCCGCAAAAATGGTTTTTGCCCCATCAGGCACTGGGATCTCAACCCAGAATTCATAGAGACAGATTAGACTGTGTTCATTCTTCGCAAAAATTTATCTTGGCAAGGAATTCACTCCCTTTTTCCCATCACACAGTTTGGACTGTCTCCAGACCTGCCACAGCATCCCCCTCACAGAGGCTGGCAAAGATTAGGCGGAGAAATAAAAAGACACGGGACGAGATGTTCGCTGAACTTATGGTGTGCTCCCGAGACGACGCGGACCAGCAGAGCCAGTGAAGGGAGACCCTCTCTCTGTACCAGCGCTCACTCAGCGAACGGGAGGAGAGGTGGCGTGAGGAAGACAAGCAGGCGACTCAAACGCTGCTTGGACTAATGAGAGAGCAAACGGACATGCTCCTGCGCCTTGTGCATGTTCTGCAGGACCTCCGGCAGGAGGACAGAGCCCCCCTGCAGTGTATCTGCAACCGCCCTCCCCCGCCACAAAGTCCCATACCCCCCTCACCCAAAATAACTAGAAGGAGGGGCGCCAGAGGCCGTGTAAACTGTCACTGCACCCCAGCAGAGTGCTCAAGTACCCAAAAGCTCTCATAGCCTACATTTTGAAAAGTCCTTTCCTTCCCGCCTCACCCAAGCCCCCATCCCAGTTTCATCCCCTAACTGTCTAGTTGATAATAAAAAATACTTTTCTGTTAATTACTGTTTCCGTCATGTTCTTTTAGAGGAGACTGTGTTTGAAGGGGGGGAAGGGGGTTGGTAATTTGACAGGACAATCACCTTTACCAGGGTACAGACATGGGGGCAGGATCAGCAGCAGGTCACACAAACACTGCAGTCAGTAGGCACCCTGGTCGGTATGGGAGGTGGTTTGCAGGTTCTGTGTGGGTGGGGGGGTACGTGACTTTGTAGCGGGGGAGGGGGGTTACAGATCTCATGCAACGGTCCCTGTCCTGGACCACAGAGCCACGCAGCAGAGGAATCTGTATCCGTCCTCCCCCGCCAAAAGGCCACATAGCCCACGCACACAGAGTCCCAAAAAGGAGGGATGGCAGGCTCCATTGAAACATCCAGTCCGGCACTGCAGACCGCTCTGGGAGCAGGAGCCTGTCATTCCTCGAGTTTACAGGCGGTCTTTACATCACTGCACACCCTACCCAGCACAGTCCCTGTCCCAGTTTCAACCCTGTAACGCAAAGTCATCAATAAAGAAACCTTTGTAAAGTTACAGTGGAACATGTATTTTATTTTTAAACGTGTGTTGGAAGTTGGGGAAGCGGGGTGGACGGGGTATGTAACTGCAGATGCTAGTCAACAGTCACTTGGTAAAGAAACAGGGGCAGGTTCAGCTTCTCTGTAAAGAAACTGAACAGTCACAGGTCACGCTGCTCGCTGCTCGCTGGTACTTGAAGAGTTCCTTGTCGCTGTGCAAGGCGCCTGCACAGAGCTTCACGAGCCAGGGCATTAGCGGGTAGGCTGGGTCCCCGACGATCACTATAGGCATCTGCACATCCCCAAGACTTATTTTGTGGTCCGGGAAGAAACTACCTTCCTGCAGGCGTCTAAACAGACCAGAGTTCCTGAAAACAAGCACGTCATGAACTTTGCCTGGCCACCCGACGTTGATGTTGGTAAAACGTCCCCCATGGTCCACCAGTGCTCGCAGCACCATTGAAAAGTAGCCCTATTTCTCAGCAGCTGACTGTGGAAGAGGTGGATGATAAGGTGCGAGGAGTTGACAACGGCCATAACTGCAGCGGGATCCGTGCTCAAAGTGCTGTGGCGCCCGCGCTGTCACTGAGCAGAAAAGTGCACGAACAGATTGCCCGCAGGCGCTTTCAGGGAGGGAGGTAGGGAGGGCGTGATTGACGGTTCAATGGTGACAGTTACCCAAAACCACCCTCGACACATTTTTTCCCCCAGCAGGCATTGGGGGCTCTACCCAGGATTCCAATGGGCAGCGGGGAGTGCGGGAACTGTGGGATAGCTTCCCACAGTGCACCGCTTCCAAAGTCGACGCTGGCCCCGTTACTGTGGACTCAGACAGTCGAATTAGTGTATTTAGTGTGGATACACAAATTCGACTTCATAAGGTCGATTCCACAAATTCGAATTAAGTAGATTCAAAATAGTCTTGTAGTGTAGATGTACCCTTAGTGGCAGAAACAAAACTAACAAGAGCCTTCCAGATGGGTGGCTGATACATTGAAAAATTCCCTTTCAAGTTCTCTTAATGACATTTTTCTTGAAATCTCTTCTTGTGAATAAATTTCAATTTTAGAACTGCAGAATTTTTTGTAGGAAAGATTTTCCACTTTCTGGCTACCTCTGCTTACAAATATGAGAAGCAAATAGTAGGCACCTTCTCTCGATTAATGGAGATGTACTCAGCTAATTCCTCTGGTTGCTTCTCCCAAACCAGATACCAGCACCTTCAGTCTCATGTACTGGTAGTTAGTTTTCATTCACTCTCCACTTTTGTAGAGCAAAATGGCATCCTCTGCACAGCATGCACTGTACAGGCAGGGTCACACTGGTGAGTCATTTTTACTTAAAATCAAGGTGACACCCCTGTTTTGGGGGTACTTAAAGAGACTTTGAAGGACGGGGGTTTCAAAACACTAGGAAATGGGATTGGACTTTAATAGTAGCAGCTCTAGCCTAAGTCAACAATCTGAGGGTTTTTTTTAATAAAAGTTTAAAAATATAATGGTGACTAAGCAGTCTGAGACTTCTAATCAAAACCCCAAACCATGTTTGACTGTTTAGTATTGTACAATGACAGGGTCATGTTTGGCCCACTTATTTCACTGAAATTAATACAAATACTTGGGGGTGGCGGAATCTTCCCAAGTGTAATTAATGTGGATCGCAAACACCCTATCTCAATTTTTGTGGTATGCGTTTGAGATATAATGCACAATCTTTTTAAAAAGACAGATGACCTCATTCTCAGATAGTGTAATTCAACACAGCTCCAGTGACATCAGTCATCTATGCACCTGACCCACAGAAGCACATTAACAGAATTTTGTGATCATTCACATGAATTAATCAAGTGAACCCTGAACAACTTGGTGTTATTAGTGTCCTGAAAAAAATAAACTTTCACAATGGAAGACAGAAAAGTAACTTCAGAGAGTGAAACCATATGCCACTAAAGCAGTATAATTGAGCATGTGGAATCTCACTTACCACACAAAAGGATGAATGTTTCTATGTGCATAAGGTGAAACACATGACTTGAATATCTATACCCCCACAAAGGCCATGTTCTTGCCTGAGGCTTTGTCTACACTACCGCAGTAAGTCAACTTAACTTACTCTCCTCCAGCTGTGTGACTAATGTAACTGGAGTCAACATATCTTAGGATGACTTATTGCGGTGTCTACACCACCCTGCATAGACGAGAGACACACTCACATCGACTTACCTTACTCTTGTCGCTCCGGCGGAGCGGCGTGGATATCTGGTAAGTGTAGACATGGCCTCAGTTTCATACATACATTGGACATGCAGGAAGGCAAGAGAATTTACTAATCACAGAATCATAGAAATGTAGGATTAAGGGACCTCAAGAGGTCATCTAGTCCACCCTCACCCCCACCCATGCTATAGCAGGATTAAGTATTACCAGGTCACATAACTCATGAATTCTACATAGTCGATTCTTTGACAAGGGCAGTACATGCATCCATCAGCATATCTCATACTTGTACATTCTCCCCTGTATAATCCATTCTTAATAGGAGGTGGAATAATTTAAGTGAGTCTGTACAGAATGACCTTCCCAGGGTTATTATCAGATATACATTAGCTATTTTGGACCTTTCTTGATCATTTTCTATCTCTCACTTATAGTCAGGACTGAGTCAGAAATCTATCTACATGTACAGATGTGTGTGTTTGTGCATGCACACTAGACAGACATAATTTAGATAGATAAAGGATGGTCCAATGGTGTTAGCATGGCACTTTGGAGGTCCAGGTTCAGTTCCCTGCTCTGTCACAGTCTTCCTGTGATAACTCGGACAAACCATTTAATATCTCTAAGTTCCCCATCTGCCAAATGAGGATAATAACAATTTCCTGTCCTAAAGGGATTACAAGGATAAACACATTAAAGTTTGTGTGATATTCAGATACTTCAGTGATGGAGGCCAATGAGGTACCAACATATGAAACAGTGGGAGAAATTCTGTACTCTTATAATACACCAGAGGTGGGCAAACTATGGGCTGCAGGCCACATCCAGCCCGTGGGACCCTCCTTATCAGCCCCTGAGCTCCTGGCCTGGGAGGCTCGCCCCCAGCCCCTCCCCTGCTGTTCCCCCTCCCCTGCAGCCTCAGCTCACTGCGCCACTGGCACAATGCTCTGGGCAGCAGGGCTGCAATCTCCTGGGGCAGCACAGCTGCAGAGCCAGGCCTGACCCAGTGCTCTGTGCTGCGTGGGGTGTGGCTGGTTGCAGCTGGGTGGTGCGGCTGCCTGTCACCTGTGCTCCAGGGAGCGTGGTAAGGGGGCAGGGAGCCAGGTTAGGGGGTTGGAGAGAGGGCTGGGGAGTTTGCAGTGGTGGTCAGGGGGGTGGATAGGAGTTGAGGCAGTCAGAGGGTGGGGAGCGGAGGGAGGGTTGAATGGGGACAGGGGTCCTGGGAGGGCAGTCAGGAAGGAGAGGGGAGGTTGGATCAGGTGGGGGGGCAGTCAGGAAGGATGAGGGGTTGGATGGGGCAGTGGGGGGCAGTTAGGAGCAGGGGGTCTGGGGGCAGTAAGGGGACAGAGCAGGGGGTGGATGGGGCAGAAGTCCCAGGGGGGTCATCAGGGGGCAAGAAGTGCGGGGGAGGGAGGGGCACGGGTCAGATAGCCTCCCCAAACCGGCCCTCCACACAATTTCGGAAACCCAGTGCAGCCCTCAGGCTAAAGTTTGCCTGCCCCTGTGATACACGGTGGGAGAAGAAGGAGGAAAAAACAAACACATCACACAGAAAAGAAAGTAAAACGGATTGGATAATAGTTCTCAGCTCAGCCAGTTCCACAACTAAAATAAGGCAATAATTAAAAAAGAAAAAACATATTAATGAAAGCTTATAATTACTGAAAAAGTACTTTTCCAACTGGATAATTCCTAGTATTTGAAATCCATTGGAAGAATACACAATCTTTCCATGTAATTTAGGAGCTTCTTCAGGGAAATGAAAATTCCCTAATTCTCATGGCTGCTTAAGGTGAACACTCACATAGGGGCTGTAGACCTCCATTAACTCTCAACTAAAGACCTTGATAGGACATAAGCAAAGAAGATAAAGATCATTTACCATCTCACCTCTTGCTGGTCTTGATAAGAGAAAAGCAAACAAAGTTTATTTAATGATTATTGCGAAATAAGGGCAATATATAATTTTTGATTACTTTTCATGATTATTATAGCGTACAAGAATATTTAAATAGCCCCACCATGAAATGTGGAAGAGTTCAGATTTCCATGGTATTGAATAAAGATGACTTCACCAAAAACAGGGGCAGTTTTACCTGGCAGTAAGCCTAGTTTTGTTTGATAAAAAATAATGTACCTAAGTGAAACACTAAGAATTGGTTTGTTTTCAAGTTTGTAACAAAATGTGAAAGTTGTGACTTCAGTAATTAGTTTTGCATTTTGTGATGAGTATTTCACCCACCTCTAGTAGATACTGGCAGTAATTAGAGATGTTATATGGTCTACTCTATAAAACATATCAGTCCAAATATTGTTTGGATTTATACTACGTATACTATACGCTCATTATTTTAGTCTTTTCTAGGACTTATGTGAACGTGGCAAGTATAGAGGGCCAAATATAATGCTAGTTTAAATCAATGGGATTATTCCTAGACACTTTAATGGGACTACTCAAAGCTAGACACATTCGGAGAACTGCTCCAAGGCCCACTGAAGTCAGTGGATATTCTCACATGCTTAAGTACTTTGCTGCATCAGTAGCTCAGTCATAAAGCTTCTTAAAATGATGAACCTGGAACAACCGATTTTTACAGCATATGCTGAGAGATTGATTATTTAATGGCTTTTCCCAAACAATGGAAAACTGAAGAAAATGGTCACAGACAAAATCTTAAGGGACAAGCTGAAGATGGCCTGAAAACTGACGCTTGCTCTGATTAATCCTGATTTGCAAAACTCTGCCTCTCATTACACTGCATGTTAAGATTCATTCTATCCACACTGAAGACTGAGGCTGAACTTTGCCAGAATATGCAAATTTTTCAGATTAGTAATCATAAGAACTCCAGTTGTAATCGTAAAATGCTCCCTCTTACAGTGCTTCACCCTGTCAGAAGGTTAAACATGTCACGGTCCCTGTCGCAAAGCTTGCATTTTCAGCTTGTTAAAGACAACACTGAGCTAAGTTTTGGAACTCTGAAATTTGAGCAGAACAGCCTGGGTTACAAAGAGCACGGGGGAACCTCTCAGACTACCTTCCCACAAATGCTGTTGGCTGTCTTTATGTAAATTGTTTTGGGCTTTTCCTGTGGCTGTGCCATGCACAGGTTGTGTACTGCTGGCTTTTTGAATAAGTAGCTGTGAAGTTTCTGTTGGAAACATGAAAGTGTACCGCTACTGAACTCTGCTCTTTTGCCCTTTATTGAGGATTTATCACCACCTTAATACAATAGTTTTAATATTGAAAATATTTGTTTAGAGAATAAACACACTGCCCTAAAGTTTAAATCTCAGATGAAGCTATTTTGAGAACATTTTATTGTTGCCCTTCTCTGACCTCTGTTTGGGAGTGGAACAGTTAAAATGCCCAACTACTTTCTGCAAAAGAGTCTGTCCTTATGGCATTTTGGGCCCAAATGGAAGCAGGAAATACTACACCCACTTTCCTATTGAGACTATCAGCCCAAAGCTGCAGATTAAGGAGGTTCAAACAAACATTGGAATCTTGGGATCCTTGTTCCATTGCAGGTGGCTCATCATTAACAGACACGATTGAAAAACTTTCACTCTCTTATTATGGACCAGATTAGTGTTTTACCATAAACTTTATGCAAGGAATGAGACTTTGCTGTATTTCCCCCAAAGCAATAAAAAATTCCTTCCCTAGACTAACAGTTCCTATTCTGTTCCCCCCACCCCCCGCTGTCTCATTCCAGGTGGAAGGAGGGTTACTCCTACAGTGCATGGGGAGTAGGAGCAGAGCCAAGGCCACTCCCTGCCCATCCATCTGCTCTCTCCACCATTCACAGTGTGGGTGATGTGAGTAGTGCACACAGAAGAAAAGGGAGACCTTTTAAGTCCTTATTTGGAGCACACAGGACAATGGAAAATCTTGGCTGACAGTCATATGAATTAATCATTTTGCACTAAAAAACATCTTGGTCATTTTAAGCAAAAATCCTAAGTAAACAGTGAGGATTCACACTTACGTGAACTTTATTTGTATTAATTTTAATCTTTCATATTGGGGAGGAAAGTATTGCTCTGTGGTTTGAGCATTGGCCTGCTAAACCCAGGGTTATGAGTTCAATTCCTGAGGGGGCCATTTAGGGAACTGGGGTAAAAATTTGTCTGGGGATTGGTCCTGCTCTAAGCAGGAGGTTGAACTAGATGACCTCCAGAGGTCCCTTCCAACCCTGCTATTCTATGTTTGTGAAGTCTTGGTCTGAAAACTAGAAGAAGAAAGCAGACAGAGCTATTAATAATGTCACGAATAAAATCAGTATAAAAAAAAATATATATATATATATATATATATATATATACACACACACACTTACTAGACCTGGTCAAACAGTGGGAAAAAATATTAGTGACAAGTTGGCAGAAAGAGAAGTGGAATATGATGAATAATATTCATTTATAAAACTGGTAAAGTAAAATAATGAACATTTGATAATTACATGAAAAATAATAAAAAATTACAACAAATATTGGGCCAAATTAGTGCACAACCTTTACACTGAGTAGTCTCACTGAATGTAATGGGATTACTCATAAAGCAAGGTACTGATCAATTTAAGTAAGTGTGGCAGAATCTTGGTGCATTATTTGAGATAAAGAGGTCAGTGATAGTGCTTACACTATTACTAACTATATGATGGCTGTGGATATTCTTATTATCCATGTAGTGTATAATCCTACTATCTTCTTGTTTTCAATTATGTTTTGTAGCAGTGAGTCACACAGGTTAGTTATGATCTTATCTATTTAAAAATTTTTACCTTTCAATTTCATTGCATGTCTGCTTGTTTCTCTATTTTGAGAATGGGTACCCAACTGACCTCCATATCCTGCATTATTTTATGATTGTCATATTTCTTCTCATTTCATCTCTTCTCAAGCTAAACAAGTTAATGTCTTTTCATTCTCTCTCATATATTAGACTCACCATGATTTCCACTTCATATCTTTGGACCCCTTCCCTTTCTGCTATTTTTTCCTAGATGAAGTGACCAGTATTCAAGATGAGAAAGATGTACTATCAATGCGTGACAACATAATGTATTATTTTCTATTGCATTCTCTTTACATTGTAGCATTCCTGTTTGGTTATTTGCCCACTACTGCAGCTGAACAGCTGTTTTCAGTGAACTGTCCACAGTGATGCTTAATTTTTTTCCTGGCTGGTTAGAGTTAACTTGGAGCCTATGAATGTGCACATATAGTTCAAATCACTCCTTCCAGTATGATTACTTTGCACTTTTCTACACAGAAATTCATCTGCCATCATGCTGTCCAATCCCCAGACATATTTCAGTCCCTCTGAAATGTATCACTGTTTGCTAGTTTTGAAGAACCTAAGTCTGATGTCATCTGTGGCTTTCTTGTAATGGCCGAAGGCTCATACATTCTCTCTCCACATATTTTTTCCATGAGAACTGGGGCCTGTTCTAGTTAGGAATAGCAAAATAGCTCAGTTTGTCAGGATCAACCTGCGTTGAGTCCATTGGATCTCAGAAATCCAGGTTTTAGCATGTTACATCTGTCCTAGATTTTAGCCAGTGCCCATGATTCTCCTTGTGGCAATCAAAGTAAGTGAATGTGGGATACTGTGAACTCATTTGCCTCCACTATGAATCACTGCTCCTTTGTCCCCTTCCATGTAACTCTGCAGTCTGCTGACATGCAGTTTCCACTATAGCAGGAAAGTTTCAGGCAGTTGGGTTCTGTTGCTTGCATGTCAGGGGTGTTGTTAAAGCCTCTAAAAGAAGAAGTTTATTTAGCTTTGATTTCCATTATGTAATATTTCCTTTTGAGCCCTGAACCACAAACTGAAGTCTCTCTGCACATTAAAATAGGCTATAGGAAGAGGCTGGGGTTTCATTTTAGCTCTTAATATCCTTTTGGAAGAGTCCTATAGAATTTAGCAAAAAGCAAAAGTACAATTTTCTATACATTTTGGAACTACTATATCATTTTAGAGAATTATGTCTCCTAATTTATAGAATTATTATATTCTATAGAACACATACATCACTTTTACATTCTTTAGAATGTATACATAAGAACAGAGTGTAGAATTGGTAGGCCCTTCCCACCCCGACAACAAAATTAAGGCTAGGTTTTATTTAGCTTGTTTTGGTTTATTAAGATAAAAATACCCTACACTGGAGTCAATTGCATCATAAGGGCTCCACCCTGCAGTCTCAATCCAACAAGATGCTTAACATAGTTAGAGTCAGGCAAGTTCTTAATAGTCTCATGGGCATCATTAGTTTGAACTGGACTACTCTTGTGCATGCTTAAGGTTAAGCAGGTGATTCAGTAGCTTGCTGAATGACGCCAGAGTGTTCAGCAGCTTGCAGGATAGAGCAGCGTTCTAGCAAATGTTAGCCACACAAAGTACCCTTCTTAAAGTCAGAAGTGATTTTGTAATCTATTTGCCTAATAGGAAGATCTCTCTTAAAGAGAGATATTAGGGCAATGGATAGGAATGAGCTGTGTCTGGGTCATTGTTGCTAGGCAGATGCACAATTAGCACTCCACAGCCAGAAATTTCTGGAATTGGGTACAGTAGTCTTGGGTATGTGCAATAGGTTTACCGTAGCTGGACTCAAGCGCCATGCAGGCAAGCAGTCAGGGGAGCTGCTTTTAAATGGGCCTGTGCAGGCTGGGAGAAGCTGAGCCCAGGAACATTCAGAAAGTAGGCTGTTTTCCTTAACTCTGAAGCATTTAGCAGCAGATCAGGGATACTGTTAAACCTTCAACAGGGAAGCTTTGGCAGTGTTAATTATAGAAAGGGAAAAATTTATTTTAATTGTATATTTTAAAACATTTGGCTAAAAATCAAACATTCAGTTAAATTGTCTAAACTAGTAGGATTCACCAACTTTTCCCCATTATTACATTTAAAGAAGAGTCATTTATTTTGCTATTCTCATTTTTTTTTAAATCTATACACTTAACTGACTGGATGATTAATGAATTAGCTACCTGGCTAACAGTGATTTCAGCAGAGGAAGAGTCTGCATGTAGTCCACTTGAAGATTCTTACAAGCAAGTAAGACTTTTGACTCAGCAGACTGTATAGATTTGGCAATCAAATACTCTCACTGAAACTCAGGTTACCTCAACCTAAGCTTTTGGGAACGCAGAGTTCCTTCTCTGTGTTTCTGTGGGGACTGATCTGTTTAGAACTTTATATATAACTGAAGGTAATGTATGGGGATTATAAAATAGCCAAGCTATATTATAAAGAAACAATTTACAAGATTTGTCAAGTTGGTAATTAAGTTCATTCCTTTTGAGACTTGAATGTAGGGAGGTTGACCCTGTGCCATCCTTGCTGAAAATCCTTAGCGAGTGAATTCTAGGTCTCCAGCTGCTTTTCTATGGGAATTGGGGTAGTTTTAGGCCATGGCATGAACTCTAGTTCACCAAAAGGTGAAATTTTATTTTACTTTCACATCCTATTATTCTGCAGAGTTCCACACTGTAAATAAGTGCATTTTTTCCCCTTCTTTCATTTTCAAGGTCAGCTTGTACATCACAGAATTCCAAGTTGACCCATCTGTTTTAACCACCCCTCACTCTCCACAGTTTGGTTAGCATGACCTTGAGTGTTAGCAATTCTATTCCCTAGTTTACTAAAGTTTCTTTCCAAATAAACTAGTCACTTGGCAGGACAGAAAACTAACATCTGACTTGGGAATTTAGGCCTGCTATTTACTTGTCTGACAAAACATTTGTCTTTTTGACTTTGAACTCCAATTTCAGATAGCTACTTAACCAGTAGTTTTGTCAAATTGTAGTGGCTTCCTGAACTTGGCCTGTTTTGTGGCTACATAAGTATGCAGCTCTGATTCCAAACAACTTACATTAAAGTGTGTGAGTTAATACACAATCCCCTGCATTTACACATACAAACTCAGGTCATCACACCTCTAACTAGTCAATTTGTGAGAAATATGTACAGGTGCTCAACTCTATTACTAGAGAGTCTCTGAAAAATGGTCTTTAAACAGTAATTGATTATACTTTTCTCCTTATGTCTCCATGGGCTTTACAATGGAAGCAAGTACCATTATATCCAATTTACAGATGGAGGAAAACACATATTAAGAGGTGAAAGGATTGTCCAAAGTCTTCGTGGAGGTCAGTGGCCAGAGGCAATAACAGGACCCAGATCTCCTGGTAGCAGTCCAGTGTCTTCTCTGTTCTGCCCCTCCCCTTTTTCTTTTGGTTATTAAAGTGGTGGTGTAGCAATGTTGGTCCCAGAATATGAGAAGATATTACCTTACCTACATTCCCCTTATTATATTGTCTCATTTTTAGCTGTTCTGTTACAGTCACTTGTATTTTTGCTACATCTGAACACTGGTGGGTGGATCAGGTGTTTTCCATTTAGTAGAGCTACATGACATTCATGGTTTTGTGGAAGTGTGCATGAAAACTGAGCTTGATTTTCCTCCCTTATTATAATTAAGGTAACACCCTACTAAGGATTTCATCCTCTTTGTGCTGGGCCATATAAAAATATATAGAGAGAGACAGTGTCTGCTAAAAGACTTACAGTCAAAGTGAAGGTATTACAACAAGCACCTGGAACAAACAGTATCAGAGGGGTAGCCGTGTTAGTCTGGATCTGTAATCTGCTTTTATGGAACAAACAGATTGAAGAAGAAGGTTGACAATAGCTAAATAGAGGGGAATTTGACATACAGAGGAATGTTCAATTAAATTTTAGTTATGCTTTAATTATATAAAAATGACAATTACAAGTATTAAAGATGAACTACATGACTTTATCCTGTTATTTTAATACAGTCATTTCAAGAATCCAGGTCATGAACTACATGGTATGAACATAATTACGCTGAAGTTATACTTCATCTTTTGGGACAGATACATGCATCAGAAAATGCAATGTAACAAGTGTATTATAATAAAGAGAATCCAGTTACAAAGTTAGTCTTCTAGTTGTAAGACTAGATGAACCTTTCAGTGGGATAATGCACCAAAAAAGAGGGAGGAGAGGGCCTCAGATCTTGGCTTCAGTTCTGGCAGCACATCTTAGCCAGAACCACAAGTTGTGGTCTCAGGAAATCCAGAAACCCAAAGCTGGCCTCAACTGGGCTTCATTAGGCTTCTGATAAGAGCGGGCTACCACAAGTCTATGATCCTTGCAGTCAAAAGGCCTGAGAAATATTAGCATCAAACAGTAGTATCACCACCTACCTGGTTTGGCTTCAGGCTAGCCTCTGCCTCAGTACAAGAGCTGATTGCCTATCTGCATTCTCCATCGCATGTGACCTGCTGGCCTGTTTTCACAACCCAGAAAAGACTCTCTGCCACTCTTTCACAGCAGAGAGTTATTCTTAGCTTAGGCAAAGCAACCAAACAAAAAAGTAGTTTCTCTGCTCACCATGGGCTACAGCTCTGAAATTTTCTCCCAGTACTGACTGGACAGAGCTTTCAATCCTCCTACTACAGGAGAGGGGAGGAGGCAGCGCAGCCTGGCAATGCCAGACCCTCCCCCAGTAATTCTGATCACAAAACAGTCTTGCTGTCTTATAATTCTTTGCTCCCTTTCCAGCTGGGTCTGAAAATTGATCAGGTCTGCTGGCCTAAGAACCCTGACCCTAAAAGGGGCAGGCCATTCTGTTACAAGAGCCAATCCACTTCACATACAGTGAAGATAATTTGAAGGAACTACTAATGAGGCCAATAGGTCTGAGATGACAGATTTTTGCATAGCTTGAAACAGATCAAAATGGACTACAGGGTGTGTGTGGCAGAGGGTCAAGTGAACTCTTGGTCATGGTCATCATAACATTTTTTAAATTATATGGATGAAATCTTTCTTCAGAAGGAAAGCAAACCCTGGAGACTTCCCAGCTACTTCTCTAATCTATGCCCAACTGGCTCATCTCCTGTAATTTACTATTCAGCCATTGAGGAAAAAAAAAAAAAAAGCTCTGTGAGCCTCTCCCATTTTTGAGAACTAATTCATCAGATGACTGGAATAGGAAGTCCGCTGTTACCCAGGAAACTGCAAAATAAAACAAAACAACAAAACAGTAGGATCCATTAGGTTCTTTGAGTTAAGAAAGAGGCTAGTTCTCATACCAATTCACAATTTTTATATAGATGTAAGCCTCTCCTGATGAACACTTATTTGTAATTTTCCTTGCATCAAACAGTTAACTCACATGCTGAAATTCAAAGACTGATATAGTGTTTTCAGAAAGTTGCTAAATCAATTACCTTCAGTCTTTCAGGACTGAATTAAAGATTTTCTTTGACTGAATTTCTTACTGTGGAAAGCATTTTTCAGAAACATTTACATTGCTGAATGATTAAAAGTGAATGGTACATTTCTGACATGTAATTATAATATTCCTGGTACTGTTGTCATACATACTGTTTCTTTCTACCATTATCATAAATTATGCTGCTATAAAACAGGGATTAAAATGTACACAATCTCTACTTAAAATGCAACATTACAATTAATCTCAGGGTTCTAAATAACTGTCATAACTATAAATTTACATATACATTGCCCTGTGGGGAAAAACAAAGCTGAAATTTATATTGACATGAAAAAATAGATGAATTTTGAGTTAACTACGTTGGTTTAAATTCTTTAGGCCCCAGTCCCACAAAAGGAACTACAAAAAAACATTTAAATTGATGGGATCTGCATGGGTGCAGGGGTCTGCTAATGCAGTTTTGTTTACAGAACTGAGGTTTTGAAGACAAGCTGGACTTGAACTCTGATAGGAGATCTATACAGTCTGGCCCAAATGCATGGCTGGATCCTTAGCCTTCATTCAGATGCATATTTGGTCATTGAGGATTACTGATATTTATTTCATATATTAGCTTTAAATTCCTCAGAATCAAGTTATACCTTATCACCATGTTTTTCCTTCTCCATTCCCTCCTTTTACCCCAGTCTTGGATCCAGAGATCCCTACAGATGGATCCACTGACTTGGATGAGATTGCATGTAGGTATAAGGATGCACACTTTTGGATCAGATTTCAGGAATGCCCTTTATGTTACACCCACTTGTTGCCTGTTCTTAAGCTAGAACAGGGGTCCACAACCTCTGGCACACAGCTTGTCAGGGTAAGTACCCTGGCGGGATGGAACAGTTTGTTTACCTGCCGCGTCCGCAGGTTCAGCCGATCGCGGCTCCCACAGGCCATGGTTCGCCACTCCAGGCCAATGGGGGCTGCAGGAAGCGGCCTGGGCTGAGGGATGTGCTGGCCGCAGCTTCCCGCAGCCCCCATTGGCCTGGAGTGGTGAACCATGGCCAGTGTGAGCTGCAATTGGCCGAACCTGCGGATGCGACAGGTAAACAAACTGTCCCATCCTGCCAGTGTGCTTACCCTGGCGAGCCGTATGCCAGAGGTTGCCAACCCCTGAGATAGAACATAAGCTCTCCAGGATTCCACACCTTTCTATATGTCTGCACCACAGCTAGAAGCACACCTCCCAGCCTGGTAGGTAGACCCTCACTAGCTCCACTTGAGCTAGTTACTAAAAATAGTGTGGGATATTGTTGCATAGGTGGTGGTATGGGCTAGCTGCTCAAGTCCAAGCCCACCTGACTCCTTAGGTTAGAGCTGGTGACTAGCCTGAGTGGCAGCACCCATACTGCTTTTTTTTTTTTTTAAAAAGGTTACTACCTCAAGCGGAGGTAGTGTGAGTCTGTCTACCTGTTCTGGGAGGTATGCTCCCAGCTGTGGTGCAGACTTAGCCGTAATGTTTTTACAACATTGCATCACTGTTTACTTTTATCTTACAGCAGTGTGATCTAACATACATGTGTGTGTGTGTGTGTGATTATATATATATATATATATCACACACACACACACACACACACACACACACACCCAGCCTGGGAATCAGGAGACCTGAGTTCACTTCCTGGCTATGCCACTGATTAGCTGAGTGTCTTTGGGCAAGTCACTTCTCATCTGTTTCTCCTCCACAGCTTTTATCTATTTAGGCTGTGAGCTCCTGGGACAGGACTACCTCTCATTAAGTGTTTGAAGCCTTACTGTGCATTCTAAAAATCTCCACTTGGACCTCCAGGCACTACAGCAATAATTAATAATAATGAATACAATACTGCCAGCTAAATTCCAAACATAACTACTTAATTAAGCAATAGGGGGAAGCAATGGAAAATTTATATATGCACATCCAAGTTAAATGTACCATTGAGCAATATATATATATATATAAAAATATAAAAAAAATAGTGTAAGTGACAATGCTCAGACCTTGTCTCAGTGGGTCCTGCACTTCCAGACAGATTTATGCTAGCCTCAGAGGCTCACTGAGACCCTCTACATAGCCCTTCTCTTTCTAAAGGCAAGTGTCACAGCCTACTGAGCCATTTTCATCATAAGACAGCAAGTGGGGTGGGAAGAAGCAACCCTCCCTCACAGTGTCTGTTGTCTCATGGTCTCTGATTTATCATGGAGAGTGGGGGAGGCAGGGGGAACCCAGACCCACCCTTGACTCTAGGCTCCAGCCCAGGGACCCTAGTAGTAGCAGCTGTTGGTAGCTGATCTTTTGAGACAGAACAAGTACAATTCCCTGCACCACTTCCCTACAGCAGCCCCCACTTCCTCAATATCTACTTCACCCTTACCTCAGGGCCTCCTTCCTTGTACCTGATAGGGTTTGTACTACCCAGTTTCTCCAGCAGTACAGCTTCCTCCTACAACTCCTGGCACACATGCACACCTCTCTGACTAACTGGGAGGCTTTTAACTAGTTCCAGCCAGCCAGCCTCAGGTGTCCCAATCAACCTAGCTGTCTCCACTGCTTTTTAGAAGGATCTTAATTGGCTCCAGGTATCTTGATTAACCTGGAACAACTGCCATTTGGTTACCATGGTACCAGGGATTTGTTTAGCCTGGGGTTAACATACCCGTTCCTCACTACTTTCCTACAGCCATCTGGCCTTACCCAGTCAGAATATATATATAAAATAAGCTTCTCTGTGGCCATCATCACCATAGTTTCTAAGCACCTCATCCATATTAATAAATGTACCCTTAGAATACCACTAGTATGTAGGAAACTATCATCATATACAAAGGAAGTCTGAAATAAGCAGTAGGATTCTGAAGAGATGGCAAGGGTAATTTTTGACAGCGTAGGCAGACATTATGAAGTTTTAAGACAATTACTTAGTGATTTATATCTAAGAATCAGGGGCGGCTCTATGTATTTTGCTGCCCCAAGCACGGCAGACAGGCGGCTTTTGGCAGCGTGCCTGCGGGAGGTCCACCGGTCTCACGCCTTCGGCGTACCCACCGCCGAATTGCCACCTAAGCCATGGGACCGGTGGACCTCCCACAGGCATGCTGCTGAAGGCAGCTTGACTGCCACCCTCCTGGCAACTGGCAGGCCGCTCCCCGCATCTTTCCACCCCAGGCATGTGCTTGGTGCCCTGGTGCCTGGAGCCGTCCCTGCTAAGAATTTGTCCATTAGCTTTTCTTGCTACATTTTCTTACACAGTCTAATTTTTATGAACCTTTCAGATTTTATTTTTAACTGCTAAATATTGACACAAAGATATTGTTTCTTTTGCAGCAGATACACTAGTCCAGGTGGGATGCCATCAGGGTAACAAATGGGTGACTGGTGGTAACAATAATTCAGCTATTGATGGCACTAAAAGTGTCACCAGATAGAACACTGATTCCTCTAAATGTGCCACATACTATTTTGCGCTCTAAGCATGCTCTTTTATTTCTTATTTCTAAATTATGACTAGAACTGATCAAAACTGATCAATGCCTTTAATGAAAACTGGCTTTTCAAGCACAATGGAAAAATTGTGGAAAATTTTCATTTTACTCTTTTTTCCTCTTGTTTTTTTTTCAATCAAAACCTATTTTGCAAGAAATTTAGAAAAAAATTATACAAAATCTTCAAAAATTCCCACAGAAAAATAAGTGGCAGTTTTCAGCCAGTTCTAACTGTGACATTCTTAGAGATCACATGGATATATGTATTCCTTGTCAGTCTGTCAACTTCCCTTCCGTATGAAGTGGGCAGCTTCTACCACCCACTACCCGCTACCCCAGACTCACCATATCATTCAGGGCTTCTATTTTTGTGTTCACAGATCCACTTGCAAGAACTCTTTCCTTTTCAATGCTTCTTGGCAGCCTATGAGAATACTTCAATTTCCAGTTGCCATCTAATGTGCTACATAATGCCATGTAGTGATTGTGGGGAACCACTTAGCTGGATCTTCCCTTCAAACACCTTCGTATTATTTAACCCCCCAGGGCTCCAGAAAGACAGCACCCCCACTTTTTTTTTGAAAAGTACATTTTTCCTTTTCTCATTTTCATCTGTAGATTTGACTTCTCAGGCTGGTAGGGATGCCTATGTCTTTAAGGAGGTCTCTCCGTTCAGTACCAGGCATCTGTACAGAGCTGGTGAAATGGAGAAGGCAAAGTATTGCTATTTTGCAGCTGGTGTTGCTTCATTTAGTAAAATCTGCAACTGGAAGGCTTCAATGGTGAGCCCACTTTAAAATTTGAGCAGTGTGGTCAGAACACAGAACTGGGAATCAAGAGACCTGGGTTCTATTTTAGCCTCTGCCACTGACCTCAGGCAACTTGCTAAAGCCTATATTTTCATAAGCATTAATTTTGGGTGCCTCAATTTTCAGGTGCCCAGGTTAAGCTGGACACCCTAGTAGTAGTGGGCACCTCTGATAACAGTTTAACCTCTGTGTTTCTAGTTTTCCCAGCTGTATAATGGATGCATTTACCCTCTTTTGTAACACTTTCAGATTTTGGCTTTAGAAAAGCTATCTATATAAGTGCCAAAGGTGGGATTTTCCTCAGCTAGGATTCTGGGCTTCCAACCCCCCTAGGCAGCATTGAAAAATACCATTGTGTGTATTATTTTCATAAACATTCTCCAATTTTATTTATGCAGTTAGCATTTTTTTTAATGTAGCAAAAGGAGTGAGTGACTCATGAGACAGGCACTTTCACATATCAGGATAAAGTAATAAGGGGGTTGAAAGGATCTTCTGCTGATCAAATGTGAAAGCCTGCTGGCACCTGAGTTAATGCAGGAGTAGTACTGGTGAATATATATATAAATGAATATTGTGGCAAATTGCCAGCACTATTATGATGGGTCTCGTGCTCTCTCTTCTTTGGGGGGGGGGGTTCAGGGCGCCATTTCTTGCCGCTGAATTGGAATATTAACTACCCCACTAGTGTTCTACAGGAGGGGAGTGGAGAGGAGGGACCTGGGCCCACCCTCTACTCCAGGTCCCAGCCCAGGGGCCCTGAGGATAGTGGTAAACCACTTGAACCGACGGTTCCTTCCCCTGGGCTACTTCTCTCTCCTGTCCTTCAGCTTGTGGGGGGCTTCCTGCCCTCCCTCTGCACAAGCCAGGTGCCCCTTTACCTAGGGTCTTGGACTTCTTAGCCCACCGCAGCACTTCTCCAAACTTTCCTATGCTTCCCTTCAAACTGTTCTCTGCTCCAACACTAATCCTTTCTGCTCCAACTCCTCCAAACTGTTCTCTGCTCCAACACCAATCCTTTCTGCTCCAACTCCTCCAAACTGTTCTCTGCTCCAACACCAATCCTTTCTGCTCCAACTCCTCCCCTGTCTGATTGAAGCAGGGGTTTTTATCAGATGACTGACTGCAGGTGCTCTAATTGGCTTCAGGTGCTCTAATTAATCTATAGCAACTTTCTCCCCTCTACAGGGAATAAGGCTCCCTTCTAACCCTCTCCTGCTGCCCTCTGGCCATGCTGTATCACAATATGTATACAAATTTAAGCTGCTGTCCAAGATAATTTAAAAGAGAACAAAATAGTAAGCTCCTAATTCTGATAGAAAAACAGTCTTTACCTCTCATTGCAATAGCGTGATTTGATTTCACCGAGTATGCTCCTGCATGCTTTGTCCAATGTTTGAGGTTTGCACTTTCTGTGCTAGATTCTGATACCCTTCCTCACATGGAATAGGACCTTACCCCACAAGTGGAGCCATTGCCATCAATGGGATGACTAATGGAGTGAGGATGTACTGTTCAGTGTGAACAAGAGTATCCAAATCTGGCAATCAGTGCAAGTAATTAGAACATTTAAGCATTTTGTAAGGAAGTTCTTTCAAACTGCCAAAACAGAATAAAATGTAACATATTGTTGCAACTACTAATCACTGAGATTTCCAGTAGAGTAAGATGCTTGAAATATTCCTTTCTGATTTTTCCTCTGTAACCTGACATGACTGTAAATTAATTTATAACACACCTTATATTGACCATGAAAAATTCTCTATCAGACAGACTTTCCCATGCTAGACAAATTCTATGTGGCCTGAATTCCTGATAGAATGCTGTTTGCATTGCTGTTAGTATGAATAGAATGAAAAGTGCATTTTCTGAGAAATGAGGAATAGAGAGAACAAAGATGTGGCAGATACTACAGAAAAGATATTGTACATGCTGATCCACAGGAATAAAGTGAGTATTGTTTTTCCTGCCTTACTACTTATCCACAGTGATGATGACTCCTCTGCCTCTCTCACCCAGCATCAGTTCCAGGACTAATGCTCACTGGATACAAACAATTGCATTTCCTTCCATAGAAATTTTAATTTATTAGCACCATAATGTCAGTTCCTGAAATCCAATATGCAGTACTTCCAAGAATTAAATTACACAATGTGGAAAGTAATAGGGGGAAGTGAGAGGGTATAGATAAATGTCTAGGTAATATCTTTTATTTTTACCTACAAAAGCCTATGTGAAAATTGCAAATATTGGGACACATTCATCTAGATGTGTGAAAATGTATGTGCACAACTCTCATTAGGAACATTTACTGTAGCAAATTCTTATACATTTTGATAAGAATTTAGCTTGCTCTATGGATCCTTAGCACTTCCATTTGAGAAGTTTCTGTACATTTTTGAGAAACATACACTGATTCTTATAGCTGGACAGATTTTTTTGAACTGGCTCAGAGGATTGGGATAGACAATCAGAATCTGTCTTTCACTTCTAGGTCACACACATAAATGTGCCCAGTTTAGAAGAGAAAGGAAGTGACTGCCAGCAAAGGTGTCAGTTGTGATGGTGGTTAACCTTAGGATCTTGACTGAGACCAACAACTCATTTCATGTAAGCCACTGAGGAGCTGCCAGATGGCAATCTCAGCAGGAAGATCAAGGACTGAATGGCTGTTGAAACCTAAATGCCCCCATGCTTCTCCAGTTAGAAAGTAAGGTTCTGATGTCCATGCTATAACCTTGTCTGGGGATAAAGAGAGGATTTCAAACTCCAGGACTGTCAATCCAGGAACTATAAAGATCACTACATTCACTACATTCAAAGCACACTCTTTTTGGAATAGTTGTTTGTATAGACAAAATGCTGCATGACTATATCTAAGAGTTCCTCAGACTTGCTCTTTTAATGGACCAATTTCATCCTTGCAACAAAGTCAATGGAATTCTGCTAGGAATGAATATGGAACATAGAGTTAATTAAATAAGGGTATTATTTTATACTAAATTCTAAGACATTTTAGCTATAACAAGCCAATTTCATATACCGGTATTTTTGGCATGAATCATGTAACTTAAGCTGTTCTGGGCAGAGGCCCTCTGTAACAGGTTGGACTCACCCCTGCGGCGCCTCCTGCTGGTGACTCTGGGGAATTAGCTCTTTCCAGCCCAGGAGCGCCCTCTGCAGGCCGGTGATCCCCCTGTCATCTCCTGGCCCCCGTGTCCCTCAAAGGACCCCGGTGCCCCTTTAACTGGGTTTCCCCTTCCCAGGGGAACCCCCACCCTACTATCCCCACTTTGCCTCAGTAGTGGCTACTGCCCAGTCTCTATCTAGCCCCCGTTCGCTGGGGCAGACTGCAGTATCCAGCACTCATCATCGGCAAAGGGGGTTTGGAACTGCTGCCTTGGCCTACCCCTAGGTTGCCCCCTGCAACCCCCAGTACCTTTTGCCCTATGCTAGGCCACAGCCTGGGGTTTTCTAGGCTGGAGCTTCCCCAGCTCCTCAGCCTTTCCCCAGCCCTGCTTCACCCTAGGTACCTTGTCTCAGTTCCCTGCAGCCAGGCCCATCTCCCTCTAGAAACAGAGAGAGGGACTGTCTGTGCTTCTGGCTTCCCTGGCCTTTTATAGGGGCCAGCTGTGGCCTGATTGGGGTGTGGCCCAGCTGCAGCCACTTCCCCCAATCAGCCCAGCTTGAGAGCAGCAGCTCTCAAACCCTGCCAGGCCGCTTTTAAACCCCTGAAAACCCGGAGCAGGGATCCACCCTGCTACACCCTCTTTTGGTTATATGTGTGTACAATGCCTAGTGCAACGAGGCCCTAATCCTGACAGTGGGAGTGACCACAGCACAAATAATAACGAAAGGCATGTAAATTATTCAATCAGAGCTACGAAAGAGTTCCAGTTTTTATACCTACTTAGCAGACTTAAGAAAAGAAATTCTGTTGACTACTGGCACCCTTCTGCTCACTGTAATTGCAGTCAACGGAAACTTGTGGTGAATGCATGCAAGTTCTGAGAACGTGCACCACTAACTATATTGTCTGTTCAATTTCACAGAGTTAGCCAAAATCCCACATGCCTACTGTAGCTCACTTTGAAGAAGGGCAGAATGACTGCTGAAGAACTCTTGGCGACAATATAGATGTTCTGGGTAATACACTGATAGCTGCTTTCGCATTCAATGTGCGTTGAGGTTTTCCTAGCGTATTTTAAGCATTCACTGTCATAGAACCTCTCTGTCATAGAATCATAGAATCTCAGGGTTGGAAGGGACCTCAGGAGGTCATCTAGTCCAACCCCCTGCTCAAAGCAGGACCAAATCCAACTAAATCACCCCAGCCAGGGCTTTGTCAAGCCTGACCTTAAAAACCTCTAAGGAAGGAGATTCCACCACCTCCCTAGGTAACCCATTCCAGTGCTTCACCACCCTACTAGTGAAAAAGTTTTTCCTAATGTCCAACCTAAACCTCCCCCTCTGCAACTTGAGACCATTACTCCTTGTTCTGTCATCTTCTACCACTGAGAACAGTCTAGATCCATCCTCTTTGGTCTAGATCCATCCTGTCCTTATATTCCTGAGGGATGGTCTGATGTCCTATTTGCTAATGCAGACTAAACAAGTGGTGGAAGTAACCAATTGACTTGAATAGGCTTTCGATCAATCCTCTTATGATATTCTGGGTATAGTTAACCATTTATACGTACCGTTGTGCTTATGCACAATATCTTGTTTTTCATAGTGACCAAGTAAACTTAATTTAATACCTTAACACGTTAGAGAGCGGCCCAGTATATTTTACCTTTTTCTTGTTATTCTCAGAGAGCTTGTATATTACCTAGATAGTTGTATAGAGCAAAGAGAAAAAACTGTCAGCTGATCAAAGGCTACTAATGACTTCTGAAAATATGTTTTCCCTACCTGCCAGGAGAGGCCTTTGAAATTTTTCCAAAAGTGTTAGTATGCCAGGAGCAGGATTTGCAATATTCCCTTAATTACTATATTGCTTCCTTTACATTTTGATATTTTTTTCTAAATCGAATGTCATCCATGTCAAACTGACGAGGCACTTAAATAATAGAATCTTCTTTGCTGCACACTTAACTGTACAAATGACTCCAGTCACCCCCCTCCACAGTTCTAGCATATAGCCTTGCAGACTTGAGGCAAAAATCTACAAGTTGTACAACAGACATTTACCGCATGTGCATGTACCTATACCACTCTCTTCTGTCCCTCCTCCCTCCCCCGCCCCACACTGCTAGGACAATGATGCTGAATTAATTCCAGCTCACTATTATTGTCCTGGGAATATTTTCCATTGCCTCATACATATTCTAACAAATCAGTGATCACACAAGCCTTCACAGTTGCTGATTTGCTTCATAGATTTTTCACTGTAATCAAGGGAATAAAATTCAGGTCCTTCAGCTCCAAAAAAATCACATCCTACTGCTTGGACATTTGAATCAGAGGAGAATTTCCATTTGTTCAGGACCTGGCCTGCTTCTGAATGATTCTTACTCTGTCCAGTAAAGGGGCTGTGATGCACATAAATACTAGCCAGGTCATACCTTACAGTACTACTGTGGGATTGCTTAGAAAATCTTCATGGGTTATTTTAAAAAGATGTTGCCTTGAGTCAGCAAATCTCTTTAAACTATGCTCCAGAAAAAATGCAAGAAGAGGCTATACCTAGGCAATAGTATGGTTAAAAGTGGCATGCTAATAAATTGGCCCCAGATACCAAAAAGAAAGCATCTCTCTTCAAAAAGATAATCTCCATAGACAGCTACATTCCTCAGGAGCTATGCAATTGTCAACCTCAAGGGTGAAGCTTGTGCAAAAGCAGAAAGAACTTTGTCAGCAGTTAGGCCAACACTATGGAATTCCTCTTCCAACAGAGGCAGAATATCCAGAGATCTCATTTCTTTCAGAGCAAAGAGTAAGACTGAATTCTTCTACTTAGCTTTCTGATACTTACAACAGAAAAACAGTGAACCTGAGATTTGATGTCACGAGAGCTCACCCGATCCCCAAACGAAAGAGGGGGCGGGATGCCATCTAAAGAGTTAAGCAATCTAGAATTCTGTATCCCCTACTCATTCAGCTGGTTATAGCCTCATGCAATATCTATATTGAAGTTCTACAGAGATCATGCCAAGATCCTACTGAAAAAAAAATTAGTATTTTAATTTAAAGAAGCAGCAACAAAAAGGAACGTGTGTGTGTGGGTAGATGGATGAAAGTCAGCTTTGACCTATTCTTCACATGTTACAAAGAAGCAGTGAAGAGTACCAAGGTTTTTGGTTTTGCTTTGTGGTTTACTTTTTATATATGTTTTTAATAATTCATTAGTATGCATGTTCTGATGTCTTTATAAATACAGAATATTAGAGGTTTGTGAAAAGCACAATTATTTTTGGTAACAACTAAAGATGCTGTCTCTCTAGTATGCAATTAGTGTAGATTTAATAAAATAATTATTGTATATTAATTAAAAACCAATTGCTTATTGAAAACATTTTTATTGAGGATTAACAATTTTGTAAGTCTACTTTACAAGGCTAAACCCAATCTCTCTCTTATATAGCAGTCTATCTTCAATAATGTTGCCAGTAATCAACAGATATCTACTTTACCTTTAATTATTTCCATATTAAATGCTTATTAGAGATTCTGAATCAAAGAAATAGTTGCCAAATAGTGTATATTTGAAGATCAAGTATATAACCTCACAGTCATGCTGACTCCTGAGATTTATTCACAAGACTTCCTATGGTATAAGCAACAAAAGAAATAAAATCTCAGTTTCCCCATACTCTTCTGCAATTGTTCCAAATGATTCAGATGCTTTGTGGTTTGTGCATGGTCAATCAGACATATCCTGTGAACAAACTAGCATGAATGCTAAGGCTGTTAGTGAATCTGCAGCAAAACCCATTGCATCTGTGAACTGTACGCTGAGATGTATTTGGATAGAACACACCTGATAGGATTTAACATTCCACATTAAATTCTCATTTTTGACCTTTGCAAATTATACTGTCCTATAACCAACTTTACAGAAAACAAAATAATTTCTAGGCTTCTAGATTCTATTTTTTTTAATAAAACAAAATATATATATACACTGAGGTCTGTACTTTAGCTAAGGAACAAAGATAAAGAGAATTGTGAGAAACATGACATAGGTAAATGGTTAATTTAAAACAATTTAATCCACATCCTTTTCTCTTATTGTTGTCACAATCTGCTGCTACAGTCACTATCCTGTTCAATGCATGAGTGTTTTAGGCTCATGGGCCCAGATCCTCAAATCTACTTAAGCATTCAGCTCCCATTGAGCTCAGAATTAGAGGCTTCTTTTGAAAAAATTGGTCTTAAATGACTTAACTAAGAGTCACACAGCAGGTAAGCAGCAGAGCTAGGTTCTGAACTCCTCACATCCAGCCCCCATGTTCTAAGCATTAGACAATATTCTCTCTGCTTTGGGAACTCATTATGACAGATATGATGTGTCATGGTTACAACTGTATTATTCCAGAAAGACAGTGATGGTTACAGAGCTGCTCAACCTTCTGAATAGCAAGAGTTCAAAGGGCTTTAACACTTGACAAAATATTATATGAAATATTGTGTTGTCTGAAAACATGTATCTTTCTTAAGCTTTCTTCATTATTGTCCGTCACTTCTCTTAATTCATATTGAAACTTTTGTTATGACTGGGGCCTGGGTAGTCTGACCTAGTAGTCAGAGCAGGTGCCAGGCCAGGTCAAATAGCAGGCGGTCAGAGTGCAAGGCAAGCCAGAGAGCAAAACTGAGAGTCAGGTGTCAGAGAGAGTCCCAGACAGGCCCGAGGAAAAAACAGGAGTCAGCTATCAGGCAGGGTCAGGTGACCAGGAGGTCAGAGTTCAAGACAGGCCAGACAGCAAACCAAGAGTCAGGCTCAAGTTATCAGGAGATCAGTAGCAAATAGCCAGAGCAGTCCTAAGCATGGAGATCACAGTTACATGGACAACTTCCTGTTCCTGTGCTAGCTTTATATAGGCACTATGAAGCAATCATGACCCCCAGCATTCTGCCAATCAGATTCCAGGAGTGGTATCCTCTACTGGCATTCAGCTTCTACTCTGGCAACTGTTAGTGGGTGACAGGTTGGAACTTACTAGCTCCTAGTGGACCAGGGTTCAAAAGCTGCAGTCCTTGACAAGCTTATGCTTAAAAATAAGGTTCCCAATCTTTTTAAAGCTTCCATAGAAATCCAAAATGATGTGTTTGTAACACATTATTTCCATGGTAACATACTGCAATGTCATGAATACCTGATTATGACTTCACTGCAAGATAAAGTAGAAAAACAAAAATCCTTGTGATGAAGAAAGCTTTTATTCAAACACAAAGATTTTCAATTAGGTATAACAGCAAAGGAAACTCAAAAATTACCAACCAATTAACGAAAATCACTTTTTCTATAGATCTTCTCTTTTTCCATCACTGTCCCTCTGTGCAAGGACC
The DNA here is from genome assembly GCF_020497125.1 of Mauremys mutica. NCBI lineage: Eukaryota > Metazoa > Chordata > Testudines > Geoemydidae > Mauremys > Mauremys mutica. The sequence continues at coordinate 51,134,680 of NC_059077.1, forward strand.
CTTTTAAAAACGAGTCACTGATTGTACTAGTTAAAATACAATGGGCTATTGGGAACTAGTCAATACAATGAAACTAAATTACAAATTGCTGGGTTGCTGAGTGCAGTTTGCAAGTCCTATCACATTCCTCCTTGCTGTATGTGGCTCAGAGTATAATGGATCATAATGGACCGCACTATAAATAAAACTTTACTCTAAATTATGTCAAGTTATCTTTTAAATACTAGGGGCAAAATCATGCCTTTACAGTAACTCCTCACTTAACGTTGTAGTTACGTTCCTGAAAAATGTGACTTTAATGATGTTAAGCGGATTGAATTTTCCCATAAGAATTAATGTAAATGAGGGGGTTAGGTTCCAGGGAAATCTTTTTCACCAGACAAAAGACTATATATATATATATACACACACACCCAGACCCACACACAGTATACGTTTTAAACAAACAATTTAATACTGGTACACAGTGATGATGATTGTGAAGCTTGGTTGAGGTGGAGGAGTCAGAGGGTGGGATTTCCTTTATTGCTAAATGATGAACTAGCAATTGGCTGAGCCCTCAAGGGTTAACTCTATCACTCTACAGGGCAGCAGGAATGGAGGGAGATATGCGCATTTCCCCTTTAAGTACACTGCCTTGTTAATTAGATCAGCTTGCTGAGACCACAGCTGCTGCAAGCTCCCTCCGTCCTGAGCCCTGGTGTGTCCCCCTGCTCTATGGAAGATGGGGTAAGCAGGGTGCAGGAGCAGGGGGGAGGGGGAAACCCTGACATTAGCCCCCCTCTTCGTTCCCTCCTCCCACCCCTCCGCACAGCAAGCAGGAGTCTCGGGAGCAGCTTCAAGGCAGAGGGCAGGAGCAGCACATGGAAGTGGGGGGAGGGACAGCTAAACTGCTGCACAGGGAACTTAGGGGAGCGGGGAGCTGATAGGGGGGCTGCCGGTCCACCCTGGTTCCAAGCCCCTACCAGCTAGCTGCAATGGGCCGCTCTTCCTGCGAGCAGTAGACAAAGCAGGCGGCTTCCAAACGATACTAGAAGGGATCATTACACAACTTTAAACAAACATGTTCCTTAATTGATCAGCAACGTAACAATGAAACAACGTTAACTGGGACAACTTTAAGTGAGGAGTTACTGTACTTTTCTAATCTGCTTAAATGACTGATAGGAACATAGGGTGCCAGTCTTACAGAGCTGTAGTGGTGGCACAGGACACGCTATCTCATTGAAGTCTGAGGTTAGTGATAGGAAGAGGCTCAGGAGGGATGCCTTACTACTGACTCAAAAAAAGCAGTGAACACTCCTACCAACAACGTGAATAAGCATTGGGCTCCCAGAGCCCACCCATGCCACCATTCTGATGGACAATATGCCTTTGGGACTATGGCGCACTACCAAGGATGTCATCTATGGCAGAATGAATTCTGGCCTGATGCTACTTAGTCCCTAAGGGGTAGGGTCTATTTTCACCCTTTCCCCCAAGCTCATCCGTACAGAAGGAAGCATTTGGTCCTTGTTAAGGAAGACAAAAATATGACCTGTACATTATGTCATTAAGTGGCCTGAGAATAGTAATTCCTCTAATGTTACTATACATTAAAAATCATTTGCAAACTCTTTATTGCTATTCTGAAGAATTCACCAAATAACTTTGTGACACTGCACCCCATATTCTTCATAGTGATATTATTATGATATGATTATAGCATAATTATGATGCATTTTATACAAGAAAAGTCATGGGAGGTGTCATTGGAAAAGTTATGGTTTGCTGAATATGATTATCCTATTTGTGTCTATGCATCATTTTTGTATCTGGAGTTACAAATATTGATTGCGAATCTGTATTACAAATATAGTTATACTGGGTAATGACCACTAGATAAACTTTCAGTCTAGATAGTGGGTGAGGAAGGGTCTATTCAGGGCAATGAGCCATTATGAAAAAAAGAATAGCCTGTAGGAGAAGCTTATCTCCCACCTGGTGATGAGCCTTCCTGAGAACACTGCAAACAGTCTGTGAGTAATGGCTGCTATGACTTTACAAGGACATGTGATCAGACCACACGATGCTGGAATCATTCTTGGGATGTCAGTATTTTTTCACAGACTGGTCTGGGAACCAAGCTTTGAAACCAAGTGTTCTCGCCATAAGTAAAAGCTATATAAGGCAGGGAGTGACAGCATCTGGTGTTCTTCACTCCCCACACAAGAAGACTCCCATAAATACCTGAAGAACTTTACAGACTAACCTGGGGGAAGTGCTGGACCCAGGCTAAAGGGATTTCTAGCCTATGAATGAAACACCTGGGGATTCCAAGCTGTAAAGCAAGTACAGCTTGCACTTAAGAATCTGCAGCCTTCTTCTATAATCTCTTAAAGGGAGAATCTGCTAATTCATATCCAATCTATTTAGTATATTAAGCTTAATTTGCATTCTTTGTTTATTTGCTAGGTAATCTGCTTTGATCTGTTTGCTGTCATTTATACTAATTTAAAATCTATCATTTTTAATTAATAAACTTGTTTTTGCTTTATCTAAACCAGTGAGTTGGAATGAAGTGTATGGGAACATAGCTCAGGGGCAAAGGCTGTTGTATATTCCTCTCCACACTGAGGGATGGGACAAACTTTATGAGCTTACGCTGTACAATTCCCTGTGCAGTGCAAGATGGTATACTTTTAGGTTTATACTCCAGAGGAGGTGCATGCCTGGGGAGCTGAGAGTTGCCTTAGCTGTAGCTTTCCTATGCAGGGGCTGGACAGAGAGCCTGCATGTAACTGAAGCTGGGATTGTCTCTACCTATATGATTGCTGGTGAAAGTGCAGACTGGAGGACTTTGCAGCTTGTCACAGCAGTACAGTGTGAAAGGGAGCCCAGGCTGGTGGGTCAAGAGGCTCCATGGTACCCCAGTTCCAGGTGGCACCCCAGGAGGAACCCATCACAAACTTGAACAAGTCATTTTCAGTTTATTGGGGGTTCTTGAACTGATTGTTTCAACAATTTGCTATTTGTCATTTAGTGTGATTAGCTGCATCAGTCACATATTGTTTCTCTTCTAGGATGGGATGATTGAAACTTTTTAAACAGAAGAACAAACAGAATAATAAATAGTACACTTCTGATGTAAATTTTTGGATGAGTAGTTTGTGCTATAATTCATAAAGCTTGCAGGATTTGTGAACATTTTAATGAATAACCTGGAACAATCTGAGTATTTGTAAACAAATAATATGACAAAGTGAATCAAATTTTTTAAAGCTATTCATCCAGCTCTGTCAGTGCTGTAAAGTCCATTAGTGCTATATGTGACCTAGAGTGCCTGGGGCAGCCCTCACCGAAAACGCCAAGGTCAGGGCAGGCTGCAAAAGGGAGAGCAGATACTCCCAGAACTGGTGGTTAACACTGAAGTTAAACTTGCCAACCAGGCACAAACTGTGTTTCTGATCCCTCACACTGGTTATCAAGAAGCTGAAAAAAGAAATCACCCCCACCCCCTGCGACACACAAACCCCGTTTATTGCATTCCAGTTCTCTGGCTCCCAATCAGCTCATAGGTCCAATAGAGTGAGAAGTTATTTAAAAATTCTGCTCATTATACAGAATGTTCTTCTGACCCCAAAGGGCCAGCCGCATTGCCAGGTCAATATTAGTTTGGATCTTACCCAAAATACCACGCTGCCAGCCAATCCTTTGGTGTCTAAAACTAAATGCTTATTATAAAGAAAAAGGAAAGAACAAGAAGAGAGTTGTTAAATGGTAAAGCAATCAGATAGATACATACAGGGACTTCCAAGTCCATATAGCGAGGTCTTAGCAGTATTGGTGAGTTTGCTGGCTTGAAAGTCTCTCTGGAGCACATCCACAGCTTGGATGGGTCATTCAGTCCTTTGTTCAGAGCTTCATTTGTAGAAGTTATTCCAGAGGTAGGCAGCAGAAATTAAGACCAAATGGAGATGATGCAGCTACTCTTTATATTCCTTTTGCCATGTGGCTTGTACTTCCTGTTTCCCAAACAGAAGCTTCACAGCACATGGCATGGGAAAACTTGTAGTCCCCTGTCCATAAGCATGTCCTTACAAGTCCTGCTGATTCATACAGTGTAGCTCCTGTCTCATTTCAATGGGTCCATTGTACAGATGATGACCACCTAGGCCATTGAACAGGCTCATGATGATGCCAATCTGTCTGGGGGTGTCAGCCAGAAACACAGCACGAGTTTGGAAATAGAGATATACAATACACACCTATAACTCACAATACAAAGGTGATACAAACATATAAATAAGATCATCATAATTGGCAAATCATAACGTTTTCACAGATACCTTATATGGCATAGCTGGTTGGATTCCTTGCAATTTTATAACAGTGGTATCAGCAATATCATACATTTTCTCCCATATTCCATACAGCATGTGGAATATGTATATTGTTCCAGGACTAGATCTTCTGTGAATGATGTTGGAGCATAGCAGTTTGCAAAGCACACACAGCGCTAAATTGTACCATTTAGGGGTACCTGCGTTGGGGGATCCTGGGATGGTGAAACTCCACATAACAATTCTAGGTGGGGGAATCTTGTAAGATGGAGCTTCCTACTTCTCAAGGTGTCTGTCCTGCAATGACACCTGCATAGGGCCCCGTTATCTTCATTGAGCCACAGTGTGGGTGAAGGGGTCCAAATACGACTGACCTGCACAGTGAGTTAGTGCAGAGGTTGTGCCGTGTTATACCTCCACATGTTCTTTACCCCTCTGGGCGTGATGTATCCCTCGATGGATTGAGTTAGCAGCCCTTGGTTTTGTCTTTGGCCTTTGCATAATGTGTGCAAGTAGGGGGAGAAAGCTATTTATGTCCTTCCCATATATCCACAAAAAAAGCAAGAGACAATGGCCCAGAAGCTCCAAAAGGTATTTAGGCACCTAAGCCCATTGATTTTATAGGGAGTGAGGATCTGAGCCTATACATATCATATTAAGAAGTATCCACATATGCACATTGATAGCTGATGTTGCTTTAATCCATATATCACTAAAACAATTTTGGATCATTTTTATGCAGCATTGAAAGCAGAAATAACCTAAAAAGATGACAGTTTTCCTTAGCAGTGTTTTGCTATTACACACACTCATTATCATCCTATCTATTAGCTTGGAAACACTAATATGATTTGAAGGTTACTAATACTCTGATTTTCATTTTCTATTTGTGAGTGTACATAATGTTAGCATATTTCATTCTCACTACCACATAAAAGTTCATCTTATTAGCAACTCTCTAAAATATTGAGTTCCTAGAAACAAAATTTGCTGATAAACTAGTGGGTGACATGAAATTTTCACATAATGAGAATGTTGTTAATATTATGCCATAGAAAGTCGCTAATTGTATATGACAGGAAATTGCTACTTGCTGAAAGTTATGAGGAAGATTTTCATAGCAGCAAATGTAATTTTAGCTAATGTGAGGTGAAAATCACCACTAATATGATGGTAGTTAGTCAACACAAGGGCTCAGTAGATAGTGTACCATTCTCATGGGTGTTTGGGGCATATTTTGGGCTCACACATTTCAAGCTGACTCACGGAGAGATAGCAGTAACACAAGTCATGAACAAGAGAGGGAGGTGAAGTATAAGCCGCTATATCAGCTCTATGACAGAATGTCCCTCTACACTGAACATCCTTCTCCAGCAGCAGACTACACTGGCTTTAAAGACACTTTGGTCCAATAAGGAGATAAATAAGCTGTATCACAGTAAAGAGGGATCGATCTTCATTGGATTCAGTAAAGTGACACCAATTTGTACCAGCTGAAGATCTGGTTTAATAATTAGGGGCAAGACATTTCTTCTTGGGGACAGCTGGGAATTAATCTCTACTTTCATCCAGATTTATTAGTCTCCACCTAGTGTGGCATGATCCTTCCAGCTATTGTGATATAATCTGTAAAGGGTCAGTTATATGCTAGCAGAAGATGAAGCTAGGAGGATTATTTAGTCATCTGCTACAACCTCCAGAAGACAGTCATTCTAGAGGTTGGCAAAATAACATGAATGGATATTTGGGGAATAGTAGATCCAGGTTCCGTTGGGCCATCTTGTGGCTCAGTACCCTTTTTGGAGGCTACTCCAGAACCTAAGCTTTCACATAAACTATGATGATCTGGCTCTTAAACTGTTGCAAATCAACATAGCTCCCTCGACCTCAATCTAGCTATTCCAATTTACACTAGCTGAATAATAGAAATATAGGTGTAGAAAGGATTGTAAGAAGTCATCAAGTCCAGCCCCCTGTGTTTAGGCAGAACTAAGTGAATCTAGAGCATCCCTGGCAGATGTTTGTCTAGTCTGCAATGATGGTGACTTCACAATCTCCCTTGAAAGCCAGTTCCAGAATTTAATTATCCTTATAGTTTTTCCTCATATCGAACCTAAATCAACCTTGTTGCAGATTAAGCCCATTATTTCTTGCCATACCTTCACTGGACATGGAGAACAACTGATCACTGTCCTCTTTATAATAGCCCTTAAAATGTTTGAAAATGTATCTGGTTCCCCACTCAATCTTTTTTTCTCAAGACTAAACATGTAAGGCTTAAAAAGGTAGGGGGGCATCATAGGTCAGATTTTCTAACCCTTTTTGATCATTTTTGTTGCTCTCCTCTAGACTTTCTCCAGTTTGTCCACATCTTTCCTAAAGTGTGGTGCCCAGAACTGGACACAGTACTACAGCTGAGGGCCCACCAGTGTCAAATAGGGCAGGACTATTATCTCCCATGTGTTTCATAAGACATTCCTGTTAATACGTCCCAGAACATTAGCCTTTTTTGCAACTGCACCACATAGTTGACCCATATTCATTTTGTGATCCATTATAACCCTCAGAGCCTTTTCAGCAGAACTAGAACCTAGCCAGTTATTTCCCATTTTATAGTTGGACATTTGATTTTTTTCCCTTGCTTTGTGTCATGCTTTGCACTTGTCTTTACTGAATTTCATTTTGTTGATTTCAGACCAAATCTCCAATTTGTCATGGTCTTTTTGAATTCTTATCCTGCCCTCTACAGTGTTTGCAACCCGTCCCAGCTTGGTGTTATCTGCAAATTTTATAAGCACACTCTCCACTCCATTATCAAAATTATTAATGAAAATATTGACTAGTACCAGATCCAGGTCTGACCCTTACAGGACTCCACTAACTACACCGTCCCAGTGAACCATTAGTAACCACTCTTTGAATCCAATCTTTCAATCAGTTGTGCATCCACCTGTCCGTAATTTCCTCTAAACCACATTTCCCTAGTTTGCTTATGAGAGTAAAATGGGGAACTATATCAAAAGCCTTACTAAAAATCAAGATATATCAAGTCTACTACTTTATCTCATTCACTAGGCCAATAACCCTGTCAGAGAAGTTAATTAGGCTGGCTTGACATGTTTTGTTCTTGATAAATCCATGCTGGCTATTCCTTAACGCTATTATCCTCTAGGTGATTACAAACAGATTGTTTAAAAATCTGTTCCAGTATCTTTCCAGATATTGAAGTTAGACTGACTGGTCTGTAATTCCCTGCATTTTCTTAGTACCTATCTTTAAAAAGGGGAACAATGTTTGCACCTATACCTCTATCCTTTGTGTTTGTGAAGATAACCTTCAAATTATGAATTAAGAAACAGATTAATTTATATCTGTCTGACTATGCAGAGAGCCTGAAATAATAACAGAGATGTTAACTGCCCCATTTATCTCAATAGAGTATTAACTCTGAATACTAATTAGGTCAATTTAAATATAGCTGTTAACTTTAAATATTTCATTTCTAACTAAATATGCAAAAGAGAGAGACAGCTATAGCTGATATCCTGGCATGCAGACAACACAGGAGAGGGACAACGTATTATGAAGATCTGCACAATTAATTGTATTAGTACTTTGTCATTTTGTCCTCAAGTTGAGTGACACATTGTTTGTAGAGTGAGCTTGGTTTGCAAGCAGAGATAGAGAGAGATGGTATATTTGGACAATAATAATACCAATAAAGAGATGTGGGGATTAAATATCTGTCCAGTAAGCTCCAGGTGTTGTGTTTATGCTATTATGACTGCTGAAACTTTCCAGTTTAGGGAAATCAGAAAGAAGTTCTCAAGCTGGAGCCAGGTAGTAAATGGAGATTTTGCACCTATGCAAACTGATCAATCATTATTGACTGGCATATTTTGCATTTTCCAACTGAGCAATATTAATTGCTTTCTATTTCTCTTATTTAATACAGATGAAACTGAACGGATTGTGCAGATCGCACTCATTTTTCAGTCACGAGCATTGGGAATTTTAATATAATTAATGATCCAGGCAAGAAGGTTTATTTATTTATTTTTCCACTGGATGAAGCTGTCTGGCAACACGTGGAAACATTGCTAGGTTCTTTGAGCTATCAATCATTTAATTTGCTAGGCAGATTTCATCCCTGGGAAGTCTTGATTGCATACTGGATTGATGTTTCTTTGAACCATGCTTGACTAAACAGAAGGAGTAGCACCTCACAGTGGTGTGATTCCTGTTATAGACATAATAGTAATAATGATTGGAACTGGCTTTTGTAAATAAGACATAAACTGGGATATTTGATTTCTTTCACTATTATTAACACGGAGACTGAGAAAAACAAAATCGCACACTTCTTATTCAACCAGCCACCCTCTCAGAGCTTTGTGCCTGCAGCATGAATGTATTATAACTTGTTTCTCCTTCAATCCACAAAAATCAATGTCATGAGGCTAAAGAGGCCTGGACTGGGGGAGAAGTTGGTTGTTTGCTGTTGGGAAATTAATTTCTCTGACTGCTACTCTGTACAGATCTCTTGGCTTTCTGTACTAAAGCTCAGGCATATAGAAAATGTAATTGTTTTATGAAATGGCATTATGTAGACTGGGCCCAGATCCACAAAGGGACTTAGGGGTTGTGAGGCTCAGCATCACAACACATAACTTTTAAGCACCTAGAAAAGTCACTGGACTCTAAAAAGGCTGAGTTAGGTGCCTAGTTTCCCTGAACAATGAATGGTGAGAGATAGGCACCTAACAATGATCCGTAAAAGCCAGCACCCTAGGTGTGGAGCCACCTAAGTGAGCAATGGAAGTTGCTTACAAAAAGGATGTGTCTTAAGCCCCCACCCTCTCGGGGAGTTAGACACCTGAGTCTGGGCTACTGTGAGGTGCCTTTCTCTGGCCAGCTCCACACAAAACAACCAGGGAGGAGGCAGCTGTGACGCAGGGAGCTTCCTGAAGCAGGCGAAGTACCCAGAGGTGGGTCTGATCTCCTCCAAGAGCAGCTATTAGGGGAAGAGGAAGTCCTGTCCTGCCTCAGCCTGGCCAGGACTAGCAACTAGGAGCCCCCAGGCAGGGCACACCCAGGAGCATGGGGGAGATCAGACTCATGTCCACAAGCTGCAGGAAGCTCCATGGCTGCTGCTTTCAGACCCCGGCTCTGAAGTCAGCACCGCTGCGGAACTTCCTGCAGCTGGTGGAGGTAGTCAGAGGTGAGTTTGATCTTTCCCCACTACCACCGAGAGCAGCCACGCAGGGGAAGAGGAAGTCCCAGCCCTTCTCGGACTAGCAGCTGGAGCCCAGTTCATAGTAGAAGACTCCAGCTGGGGGAACCCCCAGCCCTGACCCTCCCACCTAGATTTCACAGGGAAGGTCTGATTTCATAGTCCATGACACTTATTCATGACTGTGAATTCGGTAGGGTCATATACATTAGGCCAATCCTTTGTTCTTCACCTGTAATCAGGGGATCACAGTCCACTTTCCTTCCCCTACCCACTGCCACCTTCCTCTGTTTGTCTCTCCCTCTGAAGTCCCCACAATTTCTTCATTAGCATTTGACTCAGGATGCAAATATACTTTCTTTGTAAGGCACAGAATACAGTGGTTGGCTAGGGAGATTAGTGTCTCCTGCCAGGTGGAACCTGTCCTGAGATGTCACCTTTGGGTGATCTGCCTTTAATGTCAAAGCTTTAACAACATCATTTCCAACATATTCATATCTCTTTACATACGAGTGGCACATATATTTGACAAAGATTATGATGATCAGCATGACACAAGTTTTCAGTAAAAACCTTACAGGATATTCTTTGGTGAACTAGAATGTAAATATCAGAGCCATGGGATCCCTGTATCTCTTATGCACTTCCAAGCTCTCTGACAGTGGCATCAAGAGGCCTCTCATATAACCTTTGGCCCAGTGGCTAGGGATGTAGGAGATACAAGTTCAACTCTCCCTCCCTCCCCCAGTAAGGACAAGAGGTTTGAATAGGAATAAGTGCCCTCACCACTGGACTAGAGAGTCATTTCTCTGGTTCACGTAATATTTAATACAAAGTGGAACAGCTTCCACAAGAGAAATAGAGACAGCTCCCTACATCAGAATATCCCATAGCTCGACAGCAAAAGCACTCTTTTGAGGGATGGGAGCCCCCTATTCAAATCCCTTCGCCTTATCAAGCAGATGAGGGATTTGCATATAGTCTCTCCCATCCTGAGTGAGCGCCCTATTAACCAGACTAAAGATTATAAAGAGAGAGTCCTCCTCCTTGCCGTGTCCCATGGACTTAGACAAGCACAACACATGCTTACCAGATCAGGCCCCATAGATGAAATAGGCATTCCCCCACCTGGTTGAGGCTCATGCTAAGGCTTAGGCAGGAGACAGGCAGAAATGTAGGCACCTAGGGACTCTTACAATTAAAATTTAGGTGCCAAGCAAGTTTAGGCATCTACAGGGTTGGGTAGAAGCTGATTAGGGTGTGTGTGGATCACAATAGTACCTAGATTTTAGATTTAGGTTTCTAAATCTGAGATTTAAACACCTAAATCTCTTCGTGGCTCTGTGCCTTGTTGCTTTTCATTCAACTTTCACTTAGGCCCCAATCCATCAAAGCATGATGCACTTGCTTATGTTTAAGCACATGAGTAGTCCCATTTACTTCAATAGGACCATTCACATGCTTGAAGTGCTTTGTTGGATTGGGGCCTTAAACAATGGTGGAATTCTGCACCCCAAAAGATCAAATTCTCCCAATTATTTTACAACCAGCCTCTAATTTTACCTCCACAATCCACTGTAAATACAGGAAGTTGTTGGGATATTATTTAGACCGTTAGCTATCTGACCACACCTACAAGTCTGCAGTTAGATATTTAAAAGTCTATGAGGTTTTTTTAGTGCATGTGAATGTGGGTGCAAAATTAGGAGGTCATTTTTGTAAATGTAACCCTTTTTCAGTCAAGTGTTAATATGAGGGATGGACAAACAAATTAAAGTAAATAACAATCTCCTCAAATCTTTGCCTGAAGCACAAACAATGAAACTTAGCTCTTACGTAGTACTTTTCATCAGTAGATTGCAAAGCACTCTATAAAGGAGGTAAGCAAATACCAATGATGGTCTGAGGTTTAAAAAAAACAAAAACTTCAGTTAACTTTTTGCAATAGTCTTCATTCTTCAGCATGTCTACTTTTAGATGAGGTCAGAAGTACAACTTCTATGAGTAAAGCTATTATATTTGTGTAGTATTTCTGACTCATCAAAAACCAGAAAGCCATTGAAATCTCATGAGAAAGTCTGTTCTCAAAACATTTCAAGAGTATTTTTTAAACCAGTGGTTTGCATAAATATGCACTGATCTGGATACTTACCAGAACTGAACTGGACACACAACTCAGGAGGTTCATCTGCCGCTGTCATACAGATCCTTGCAAAATTTGAGCATAAAAGCCAATTTTTTGCACATAAAATGGTCTCAGTTATGTCCCACATGAGGATATGTAAGGGAGTAAGGCCCCCAACCCAATCCCCCTGCATGGTGAAAGAGGACCTACCAGATCCTGGGTTGGGCATCAGGAGGGAGACAGCAAGAGCAGTATGTGCAATACTCCCACCCAGAGAATGAATAGAGCAAGGAGTCTTTCTGCAATGGACTCAGCAGCAGAGCAGGGGAGTATGCTTGATCTGGCCATGGGTTGATGCAGCTTACTGCCCCATGCAGAAAAAAAAAAAAGCTCTCTGTATAATAATGGACTCAAACTGCTCAGTCTATTGATACTAACAAAGAGAAGGTTAAAGAATTGACTTGAGTATAGTCTATAAGTATCTACATGGGGAACAAATATTTAATAATGGGCACTTCAATCCAGCAGAGAAAGGTGAACATGAGCCAATGGCTGGAAGTTGAAGGTAAATCAATGCAGACTGTAAATAAGTGAGACGTTTTTAATGGTGAGAGTAATTAACCATTGGAACAATTTAACAATGGCCGTGGTGGATTCTCCACCAATGACAATTTTTAATTAAAGATTAGATTTTTTTTTAAATATATGCTTTAGGAATTATTTTGTATAAGTTCTAGGTTTATATAGGAACTCAGACTTGATGACCACAGATGTCCCTTCTGACCTTGGAATCTAGGAAATATGCCTCAAATGAGGTCTCACTGAAACATACAGTAGTTCCTTTCCAGACTTGTTCCTGGGGCAGCTCCTTATTCAAGGCCTCAAGTAGTTACACACAGAAAAGGCAATTTGTGCTGGCAATTTGGTAATTATGTATGCAGTTCCTATTCTGGTGAGCACCTAAAGGGTTTTGGAGCATGCATTCACACATAAACTTGGGGGGACACACATCATAGGCCAGTTGAAATTTGTCCAGTAGTACTCAAAATGTCCTTCATCAAACTTCCAACAGAAACTTAAGACTCCCTGTAACTGGAGACTTCCACTGTGGGGTCCCAAGAGTCTGCATCCTTAGCCAAAGTGCAATTGCAGTGGCTCAGTTGGGTCAGTGTAATGTCTCTAATTTGTCATCAGATACGGAAGAAACTAACACACAGACATAACCCAAGAGAGTCAAACAAATATCTAATATTAATCTCTGAGAGGCTACCCTCCATCTTCAGCAGAACCAGATCCACTCAATTAACTTCCTGTGTGTGCCATTACCCAGTCTCAAAGCCACTGACATTGGGAATTTATGATTGCAGAGGAAGTAGTGGGATTACAGCTCTTAGTTGCCTAAATACAGTTTTGAGGATCTAGGCCTTACTCCTACTGAAGTCAATAGAAGTTACTCACCTAAATGCCTTTGAGAATCTGAGCCTTAAGCCTGGTCTACACTAGAAAATTAGGTTGATTTAACTACATTGCTCAGGGATGTGAAAAATCCACACTCCAGAGCCGTGTTGTTAAATTGGCCCAAGTCCTCATGTAGACAGCACTAGGTTGATTGGTGGTAGCTAAGTTGATGGAAGTATTCTTCACTCAGGGAGGTGTATTACCTATGTTGACAAGATAATGCCTCCCAGCAGCATAGGTAGTGTCTATACTGAAGTGCTATAGTGGTGCAGCTGTACCACGTAGCATTTTAAGTGTAGGCAAGCCTTTAGTGCATATGGAAGTGTAACACCGCTAAGATCACCAGTTTTCTTGGCACAGATTTTTCCAAAAGGCTGCATTTATTTACAAATGCTTGGAATTCAACTTCATCAGTCTGCAGACATAAACTGACTCCTCATGCTGTGTATTTAGTTGTTCAAGACACTGTCCATTGCTTTTGTAATATTGGGGGGGTTGTTTTTAAACATTTCCATTGTTAGCAATCCTCCTTAAATGCTTGAATATAAAAGGACTTCTTTCTTTGAGAAAGTCAAGCCACTGCTATTAAACCCTTGAGTCAGATCTGCTGTAGTGAAACTCTTTCCCCATACAGCTCTGCCAATGAACTTTAATCCTGAACTGCAACAGTCTGTTAATTCTGAGTTTCTCTTGAGCAGAAACTGCCTGTTGTGCCAAATTGTATGATGTTTTTTTGATGTAGAAAAATGTCTGCAGGAGAACAGTATGAGACCAGATTTATCCGTCCAAATCAGGGTTTGAACCTAGGACTCCAAGTGTACCATATATCCTGTCCTTCCAAAATGGCAATTTATAAAATTTCTTCTACATAATTTAGCCTCCTAGCTCCAAACTCATTTTAAATTTAACCACAACACTCCTTTGTGATCACATTTTAAATATTATACAATGTAAAATCTGATATATCCAGAACTTGGTCATGATGGTTACAATAGTAGAATACTAGCCTGGGGAATAGGGGAAAGAAGCAATGTCACCTTCCCAAGCTCTGCCTAACAACCCATCTCTTTGCACCTGAGCTATCACAAGACAATAAAATAGGATACTATTCAAACTACTCATTATCGCTCATTAACTACACTCCCTCTGCCTTTCTGTGTGCTTTAATTTGCAGATAAATGGTTATCACTGATATTTTAATCATCACAATGAGGCTCTGGAGTCAACACCACAGTGAAAAGAGCAGGAGCAGTTCACACAGCCTGGAACAATAGCTCTGAGATAGCTATAGACTCAGGCAGGCATAACTGTACCAGCATACACTTGGTTAACAATTGTAAAGGTCTCTTTGCAACCATAAGCACTAGAGACTTTTTTTTTTTAAAGTGAAAACTTTCTCATTTTTGTTTCCAGATAAGAGTGCCTGCTGTTGTGAGCTGGTCTGATGTGACTGGTGGCTAAAGCAAACATTACTTTAAGAAAATGAACGCTTGTGCCATGTAGTGATCATGTGTCTCCTAACCCTACTTCATGCACCTTTTGAAAGATAGAGTGCTACAGTGAAGCAATAGTTTTTAATAGGGGGTGCTGACTAAGAGCATGCAACTCACCAGTCAGCACATGGCAGGTTCTCCTCCTTCAGCACTCCCTACTGACAGCCATTGCAGCACTATTGTGGTCTGCTGCTTCTTGCAACTCAGCCTTCAGGCCAGATCACAAAGTCTCACCTCTTCTGGGATACCAAAAGCTCAACTAATAATAGTTTGTCAACTTCACACTGGACCTTTGGTCTGAGTCCTGTATCAAGGTGAAGTTTCAGTAGTCCTTACCCTGTTTTGTGGGGAATGGTGTGGGGTCTGCTCCATCTTTTTCTGTGGGCTGGTAGGTAAACTCAAGGTAACCCTCTCCACTGCAGGGCTGCCCCAGAGGATTCAGGGGGCCTGGGGCAAAGCAATTTCGGGGGACCCTTCCATAAAAAAAGTTGCAATATTATAGAATTCTATATTCTTGTGGGGGCCCCTGCGGGGCCTGGGGCAAATTGCCCCATTTGCCCCCCTCCCCCCTCTGGGTGGCCCTGCTCCACGGGGTCCCAGTTCAGGGATCCTTGAATTAGGCAGTCAAGGCCTGACTACACAATCACCTGGCTGATTCCCTGGACCACTTCCTACCTCACCCTGTCTGGAGTTTTTGCCTCAGCCTCTTCCCATACTCCTAGAAATCTGTTCTGCTCTCTATCTAAGCCTATTCCACTGGCTCACTGCAGAGCTTCTTTGCACTTTCTGCTAGGCAGCTGGTTCTGCTGGAGGGAAGTTTTTGCCATTGTCCTCACAGAACAGTTAGTAACCCAGCAGAAATCTTTCTGCTCTCTACAGGCCCTCTACCACTGTGAAAAGTCCTCAGCAGACACTTCCTGACACTGTGTTCAGCTCCCAATTGCAGATATACCTTTCTTTAGGGAGGTTCTGCTTGCCAGCACAATAGCTCAGCTCCCTGACACCCATCAGGTGTCTGCCATTGCATGAGAACCAAAATCTACTCTTCTTCCTGATCAGGCCCTAACTGACCCAGATTCAACGATTTTATGTCCACCCTCCAGGCTTGACACCCACTGCAGGTGTGGGTGCAATCAGCCTGAGCCTGCTAAAGGTTCTCATTAAACTCTTCAGGCTCACTGTGGGATTGGTACATCCCATCTCACTGACCAAAGTCACACATGATATTTGATAAAGAAATGATTCCTAACTGTAATTTAAAATATGATCTATCCCTCTCTCTCCCTAGAATCTGTATTTAAAATCAGAAGGGACCAATTATCTCAATCTCATGTGGTACATAAAATCTCATGAAGAGGTTGCAAGAGTTCATTGCTATCAGAATCCAATTCCAGCCCTCTTTTAATCTCAAACCTGAAATCAAGAATATCAGGGTTGGAAGAGACCTCAGGAGGCCATCTAGTCTAACCCCCTGCTCAAAGCAGGACTACCTCCAACTGAATACAATCTGGATTCAACACCTATCACTAGTAGTTTTTTGATGCAATGTCTGAGTTCAGAATAGAACCTCATGTTGTCTCTCTGCCTGAATGCTATTTCCCACTCCCCTGCCCCCCGGTTTTACACCACCTTTAGTTTTTTTTCCTCCATTTATGTCAAGGGGACAGCTGGAGAATGTGAAGAGAGACTTAGAAGCAACCAACCCATTTACAACATTAAGAAACAGTCAATGGCTCATAGAACATAAAAAGAAGAAATAATGAAGCAATAAAATTATTTCACTTCAGTGCAGAAGTGTGGCTGGAATTATTTCTTTGTATTTCACTCCAGCTCATCTATTATTCCATACATTTTATTTAGTAGGTCAAATTTTATTACCGGTATATAATAAAATTAATTGGCTCCTATCTGCTGTTAGGAATATTATTGCGCAATGTTTTGGCTATGTAGTCTTCTCTGTGAACAACTAAAATATACTATAATATTAGTGAGCATAAAATGGCATGTGTGGTTACAATGAAACACACACTTCAAGTTTGTTATGAAGCAAAGACCAGTACCTTCAGCAACTGAAAATAGTAGTCATCTAAGCATAGTCACTTCATTGTCATTTTGCCTTTCTCCCCACTCAGTCTCTTAGCTCTTCCACCTCTTGTTCTTGTCTTATTCCTAGAGTGTACATTATTTGGTGCATAGAGTATCTTTATTATGTGTATACAGTGCCTAGTACAATAGGCCCTGATCTCTGGCTAGGTCTTCTAGGTGCTTCTGCAATCCAAATAACAATTACATACAACAAATATGTTAAAAGAACATGATTATGGTTTCAAAGTCAATCACTCAAAAGCTAGGCAATCCCAAAACTAAGATTGCCCGTGTAACAGCCTCTTTGCCTGTATGCATTAGGTTAGTCTTTAATTACATGCCAACATACTATTTTTCCACTGGACCTTAGGCTTATTCAGTGCACAAGATGGATGGTCTCACCCCAGCCCACATTTTCCATTTTGCAGCTACACTTGTGCTCCCTGCCCCATTTTGTCTCTGCCCTCTAGCTATTCCTTACCTTTCCATATACCAGTCAAAAAGCTTCCTTCGTCTCCTGGCTCCTAGCAGCAAGCATTGACAGCACAGAAGAGAGAGAGTCTCCTTGTTCTCATTTCCTGTGCCTGGTGGTGGGAGGAGCAATTTCAGAAAAAGTCCCATTCAGCCAGGAGCTGGAGCATGCTCAGTACAGAGAGAGAATTTACCTGCCAAACAAGCCTGTGATGAGTATTTTCAAACTGTAATTATTGGATGGATTTTCATGAGGAATGTGCCTTCGCTGTCCCAACATTAAGGTAACCCAACATTAAGGTAACCCAAATTTCAAGTTCATGCTCCAAAACATGGAGGAACTAGAGTATCTCAATAAGACGGTTAAAAAGATTATTTTTAACATAGGTGAGACAACTTATTTCTCCATTACCTTATTTTCAGAAATGGTTTAACCTTTTTTTGCTGCGACTTCCTTCTCCTCCCACTGATAATTTGCATAGTCAATTGCTTGGCCATCCTTTAGTTCATTCTGAAATATACTCAAGAAACCAAATAACCAATGTCAGTCTGGTTTATAATATGGTACAGGAAAAAAGTTCTATACTATACAAGAGTCTGAAAAGCAGTCCAGTGCAGCCATGCTACATTCACTTTATGCAGGAGGGGTGTTACACATTTCAGCTGGTATTATTTATTATCATGATTTTACAAGCTTAACCTCTTTTTATATGTTACTAAAATCCAACCCATCAGTTTGTTCCAGTTCTCTAACTTGTTATTCTGTTCCTTTCTTATCTTTGGTTTGGATACTAGCATTCCAGGTATTGGTCTGTGAAAGTACTTCTGTAGCTTGTACTAAGACATAGGAAACTTGTCAAAATCAAGAAACATTCATTCTAGCTGCTTGTGCCAAATGCTTACTTCAGTAAATGCAAGGCATTATGGATACTTAGCATAAAGTGAACAGGATAATGATATAGGCCAGTTTAGGCTATACTGTTTCACTGTTACAATATTTGTGCTTAATGCATAGATTTTATAGTGTGGATAATGCATATTAATACAATATATGTTTATATGCTAGTCAGTATATATTAGTCAACTCCCAAAAAATGTGTGTGTATACATGTGTATAGTAAGCTATAGACATGATACCTAGACACCTTACAGCAACTGAGAAAACATTAACTAAATAAAAAGTCTCAGGAACATAACATCACTCCTTGCTATTAGATGATATAGAAATCACACCAAGATTATGTGGATAGGTCTTTTGTTGCACCTCACAGTTTGCTAAGCACTAGTTCTGTCAGATCACCTAAAGAAACAGGTTCCCGAGGCCCCTATGAGGAATATCTGGCGCCAGTCTCAGAGAACTTCATCCCAAGAAGAGTCAACAACAGTGGTCCAGTGGAAGCAATCTCTCAGATAACTGGATCCTACCACTCAGGGATTTGTAGATGGTAGCCAGCACTTTGAACCATAGAGCCAGCGAAGAGCATAGAATACTTATGTCCTGAGCTTTATCCATCAAGAGATATGATCTGTAGTGCTCTAAGTAACCATTAAAATATTAGTATTGTGTGTGTTTCAATTGTCTGCTTAAATGAACTGTTAGTAAGTATTATAGGCCTGGCTGCTCTCTTAGAGCCCTTTTACATCACTGTAATTTCACTAACTTCAATGAGTTACTCCTGATTTGTAAGAAGAGAATCAAATGGTGCGTCATTCTGTGACTTGAAAACACCAATCAGTAAACAAAAGACATCCTTATTCTACTGAAGTGTTAAATAACGGCTCACTCTTTCTAAGAAATCATGTGAACTCTCTGCTGCTTTTCCTAGTATGTTAAAGCACAGTTTTATACTCCAAATCTGAGTGCCTTTTGGTAAACTAGCCTTGAAATGACAAAAGCATGAAACGCTGCAGTGGAGACCACAGCTAAGAAGAACTGTTGCAGCTGACAGATCTGCTGCAAGTGGGGAAAAGACCCCCCTCCAAAAACAGTCAGATTATGCCAAAGCTATCTGGCAACAGGAAAACATGGGATCCAGTCTGAACACAAGACTGCAAACCATGAGAAATCCTCAGCTGTTAGATATCAGCAGATTGCCAGTGATTCTAGATATGGTCACTGCACAGTAGCAGAGTTCAAACAAGACACTTTCAGAGTAGAGGTGAGCAAATACTTGAATTTTTGTTTCGGTCGCCAAACTGAATGAAAAAGAAATCTGTTTGTTTCTAACTGAAATTGATTTTATTCCAGTTTTTCCTCAACAAAAACAAAACAAAAATAGTTTGGATCCTACTAAACATTTCAGACACTCTACCACTGATTTTGCAGTGAATGTACTATTTGACTGAAAAAATTCAGAGGCTTAATCCAGTCCTGTAGATGCTCTGCTCTGCCTATCAGCAATATTTATATCTCATCTGGAACACCCAGTCGAAAAGGAACCTTGGCAGCTCCAGCCAGCACAGCTGAACGGGCTGCTAAAAGCCTGGTCAGCAGTGCAGCTGGGCTAAGGCAGGCTCCATGCCTGCCCTGGCTCCACATGGCTCCCGGAAGTGGCTGGCATGTCCGGCCCCTCGGTACAGGGGCAGGGTGTGCACAGGGGCTCTGCACACTGCCCCTGCCCCAAGGTTGGGCTCCACAGCTCCGATTGGCTGGGAACAGTAGCCAGTGGGAGTTGCAGAGGCGGTGCATGCAGGCATAGGCAGCACGCAGAGCCCCTGGCCCCTCCACTTAGGAGACAAACATACCAGCTACTTCCAGAGGCCGCATCCCACACCTCCTTCTGAACCCCAGCCACCTGCTCTAGCCCTGAGCCCCCACCCGCACCAAAACTCCTTCCAGATCCCACACCCCCCATCCCTTCCTACACCCCAACACCCTGCCCCATCCCTAAGCTCTCTCCTGCATCCCAAACCCCTCATTCCTGGCCCCACCCCAGAGTACGCATCCCCAGCTGGAGCCCTGACCCCCCTCTTGCACTCCAACCCCCTGCCCCATCCCTGAGTCCCCTCCTGCAGTCCGAACCTCTCAGCCCCAGCTCAGAGCCCCCTCTTCTATCCCAAACCTCCTATGCCCAGCCCCACACCATAGCCTGCACCCCCAGCCACAGCACTCACTCCATCCTGCACCCCAGCCTCCTGCCCCAGCCTGGTGAAAATGAGTGAGGGTGGGAGAGAGCTAGTGATGGAAGGAGGGGGGATGCAGTGAGCAGGAGGCAGAGCCTCAGAGAAAGGACAGGGCAAGGGTGTTTGGTTTAGTGCAATTAGAAAGTTGGCAACCCTAAATGCACTTCATGAATGGAAAAAGCATGGGAGAAGTTACATTGGCAATCTTCTCAGAAGTCTTGAATCAACACATCTGCTGGTTATCCTGCCCACTCTCCTCCCCAACCAACATAACCATTTATGGGTTTGTGCTGGCGTCAGCGTAGGAGAGGTTAAAATTGCCTTCTATTATTGCAGTCACACCGCTGTGGATTTTCTGCCACTGGGCATCTGAAACCCAAGGTTATGCCTGCAGAACAGAATGTTATCCTGCTCACAGTGAGAAGAAAACTGTGGAGTTTGTCATCCCTCAAATACGTGTGTTTTTTAACTTAATTCACCTTATCTAATGGGATGTTTTTAATTTTCTCTACTAAAAGAAATAGTTGTGTTACAGGTTCCCAAAGACTCCCATGTGCATGTTGAATGAGGAAGCAACACATTCAGAATCCCAGGGGGTCGGTTTTAAGGTCCTAGTACCTGAAGGTTTGAATACAGTTCTCGATGGCAGGTTAAGCCAAATTTTTTATTGGTTTTGAAAGGAACCTTTAGATAGATGTAACCTAGGCATCATAGTTTATTGAACCTGGCCCTTTTACTGCTGTTAACTCTTGGCAGAAGGGATACATTTATGAATTGTCAGGGGGAGATTGCATTGGTATTCAGCCCCATGCTAAACCCACATCTAAAACCAAGTTGCTTTAAAATTAAAAATGGCTATGCTGAAAATATATTCTATAG
The DNA here is from genome assembly GCF_020497125.1 of Mauremys mutica. Classification (NCBI taxonomy): domain Eukaryota; kingdom Metazoa; phylum Chordata; order Testudines; family Geoemydidae; genus Mauremys; species Mauremys mutica. The sequence goes on from NC_059077.1 coordinate 51,155,869, forward strand.
ACAATTAAAAATAAAAACCATCTTAAGTGATATTTTACAATACATTTTATACAAGCAACACCACACAATGTTTTGATGTCTTACAGAAATGAACTATGACATATTAGCATGAAATGCATTATTATTCTTTGTCTCGTTGCCCATTTTAGGAATGTTTACCCAATTATTTTTCTCCTCCCTCAGTTAAACTCTAAAGCAGCAGCATCCTTTTTATTTCAAGTAGTGATTTACGAAGAAATGAAAACTTTCCACTGTAGCCATTTAACAATAAGAAAACCACAAATCTCAACCATAACAATACTCCACTCTTCAAACTCTCAGCTAGGCTGACAGTGGTAATGGAAATAAAACATGATTTCTGAAATCTGTCAGTCTGATTTTTAAATAGTAATTTATATGCTGTGGTTCTGACTTCTATTTTCATTTACATATTTAATAAAGACATTAATCATAAAAAGACTAAAGCATGCTTATGGGTTGCTTTTTGCAATTAAAGAAAGTTAAACATGTGAAGTGGAGATAAATGTGATAATGCGATTCAACAACTTTAAATTGACTGCATTTAGCTTAATTTCACTGTTAAGCATTGCATATAAAATTGGGGTGGATAATGGTGTCACCATTATCAGTGATAACAGCTGGGCAAATACTAGAACAAAGCTATCCTTGAATATTTTCTCAGATTCTTAAACTAATTTGATCCTCTCTCTTTTGTGTTTGCTGTCTGTGAATTTTCTAGCAAAAAGGTTTACTGGTAGAAATGGCAATTGAAAGAGCACATTTTAAAATGAATATTGGAGAAAATTCACAGAAGGGGAATTCTGAATTTGTGAATTCAATTATTAGAACCAGAAAGCTGTTCATGAGTTCCAGTCTTCCAATCATGGCACAGAAACATACCATATGGTATATGTATCCAATCAGAACTATCTAACACAGTTCAAATTCCAATTTTTTTAAACAAAATTTTATTTGCAAATAATCTATAGGCTCAGAGTTACTCACAGAGATTACTCTGCAGGAATTTTGTAACAATTAATACATTTGAGGAAAACCATACACAGGCAGACAATTCACAAACAGGAAAGAGGAATTAAATTAAACAAGTTATTGCAACAGCAATGCGAGTAGTGCATATAAGATCACCATTTTATCTGGGGGCTTATCTACACTACATAATTATGCCGACTTAAGTGGACATACAGGCACCACAGTAATGAAAGCGGGGGTTCACATCCACACTATCCTCCTTCTGTTGGTGGCGTGCGACCTCAAGTGAGGCACTGTGGGACACTGAGAGCTGGAGCCCCCCTGCCCTGGGGCTGATAGCCCGAGCTGTCAGCCAGGCCTGAAGCTCACAGATGTGGCCTCCCCAGTCTTTGCACTGACAGCCTGAGCTGTCAGCTGGATGTGGGGATCACAGCTGACAGTCAATGGGCGATGCAAACTACGCAGTGTCTACATGGACACTATGTCACCCTAATTACATCAACCTAAGTGCTACACCTCTCACGGTCTTAGGTCGATGTAGTGGGTGACTTACATCAGCAGGTAACCATTGTAGTGTAGACACTTACATAGTTAGGTTAACATAAGCTGCTTTAAGTCAACCTAACTCTATAGTATAAACCAGGCCTAAGTGCATGAGTTGGTTCCCCTTGTAGATTTGGAAAGTTGAGAAAGAGCAACAGAGATGTTGCACAGCATTAACTGACTGAAGAGGTGTTAATGTGCCACTTCATCTTGAATGGTGTCTTAGAATGTGTGTTAACTACTTATGCTGAACAATCTGTTCCATCTTTTATTTAGCTGTGACACTCTGAGGCCTGGTCTACACTCAAAAGTTAGGTCAACCCAGCTATATTGCTCAGGGGTGTGAAATATCCACACCCTTGAGTGACATAATTAAGCCAACCTAACCCTCAGTGCAGACAGCTCTGGTTAATGGAACAATTCTTCCACCAATCTAGCTGATGGAAGAATTCTTCCATCAACCTAGCTATTACCTCCTGGGAGGTGGATTACCTATGGCAACGGGAGGGGTTCTTCCATTGGTGTATATCTATACTGAAGCACTACAGTGGTGCTTCTGTTGCTTTTCAAGTAGACAAGCCCTGAGTATGTTTCCCAGACCTGAAGAAGAGCTCTGTGTAGCTCAAAAGCTTGTCTCTTTCACCAACAAAAGTTGGTCCAATAAAAGATATTACCATACCCACCCCTCACATTTAGAATAGGAAATAAGTAAAGGTGGGCTAATAGTATTATTTTAAATGGTAACCACTGGTGTGTGTTTTTTGTTTGTTTGTTTGTTTTGTTTTTGTTTTTTGGAGAGGCTGGGGGAAAGCTGGGGTTAAAAATTGTGAAATCACTTAAGAAACTTGAAGGATTGGCAGCTGCAATGTTTTCATGAGTGGATAAGATTATTTAACCAGAGCAGTTTAATGGAGAAGCACCACATGTATGTTTGGAGTGATGAGCTGCAAATCAATTCTTTCTACAGCATTATGTGCTCATCCCATTTTTTATCGCTGCACATTTTAAGTCTGTCTCTTTTCAGAGTAGACTGTAGCTTTACTCTGGGGCCAACTATGAAGCTGACCACTTTGCTCTATTTATAGTCATTGTGTTAGTTTCCTTTGCATTGTATGACCCTTCAAGTAATAAGGAATTTTTTTGTGGTACTTTAAAAGTGACAATCATATGATTCAGGTTACTTAGCCTTTTTATTTGCCTTAAAGGTCACAAAGTTTATAGCTACATTACTGGTACCTAGGTTTTAAAAGTTACTTGAAACTCCGAAGATCCATAGCAGGCACCCTAAACTCGCTCCAGTTTCTCTTTTTCTGTAAGGGTGAACATCTTAGGGTACATCTGCACTGCAATAAAAAACCCCTGGCACTGAGTTTCAGAGTCCAGGTCAATTGGCTTGGGCTACAAGACTAAAAATAGAAGTATAGACATTCTGGCTCAGACTGAAGCCTGAACTCTGAGACCCATCCCCATTACAGGGTTTCGGATCCCAGGCTCCAGCCCAAGTCTGAACATCTACGCTGCTATTTTTAGCCCTTCAGCCCAAGACCTGTGAGCCCAAGTCAGGTAACCTGGGCCACCTATGGGTCTTTTATTGCAGTGTAGATGTACCCTAAATGGTCTGTGTTTCTGTTATAGATGCTTGCTCTATAGATGTGTGTGGTATTTACCATAAAGCCTTTCAAAACTTTTGTAAGTTTTGGTGGCTGTGTTACTGATTTCTCTGCTTCATCCTAGTAGCTCATTAAGGGCCTGATCCAAAGCCAAGTGAAGTCAGTGGAAATGTTCCCAAGCACTTGGGTAGTCTTTGGATCAGATCCAAAATATATTTTGCATTCTTAAATTACCAGGCTTCCTGTTTTATTCCCCTGTTCAAATACTCATGCTTAAGTAAATTTTAGGTTTTCCCACTACTTATTCAAAGACTAGATATATATATTCTTGGCCAGCATAAACATAATGATCATTCTAATCCTTTTAGTATATGAGCACATATATTATTTCTAACTATCAAATACAGTTTAATAAAAACTTAGTAGTTTTGTTTCTTTATACAAATATCCTATTATCATCGTTTAGGACCAATTTAAGAGCTTCCTAATAAATTAGGGATGGCTACTGCTCTCATTTAACTTGTGTGAAAAAAATCTGTCCCCCCGCCCCCCAGAATAATTACATACATTCATATAGCTATATTCACGTATAGTATGAATATACTGACCTCTTTCCTTGCAACTTTTATACTCTATAAACAGGAACTCACCTTACTAATTTCATGCTGAAGTTGACAAGCCATGCTTGCCACAATGAGTTTGCAGAAACCAATCAACATCTCCCAGTGCAGTCCGAAAACCTGTTAGAGTGGATCGATAGAAGAACCTAACCAAACTTGTGCATTCTCTTTGCTAATTCTCCTAAAACCACCTTCTTCCCATTATTATTATTATTACTACAGTATTATCTATATGGTGACCATATTTCCCTATGCTAATAAAATTACTCATATTCAAGCAAGTTCAATGGCACTCAGTCAGAATTATGCAGTACAAACATTCAAATTAACATCAAGTTGAATGAGCTCCTGTTAAAAAGAAATATGGCATAGTTGAAGTCTTTTTATTTAACTTCTTATCTTTTCAAGGCTTTAGGCTTCACATAGGTAGAAGTGACACACACATGGAGAGGTGACACACACCTCTCTCACACAGGGGGTGACCGACCGACCCTCCCCTCCCTGCTTGGCGCTCTCCACCCTCCATGCCTGGCTGAGGCCCTGGGATGGACCTGCCTCTATTGGTACCTGGCCAGAGAGGTGGCTCAACAGGGGACGGTGCCTAGGGGATGGAGCAGCCCCACACTCCCTTGGGCAGGACAGAGGGTGGGGTGTGGGTGGGGGTGGTGAAGAGGGTGCTAAGCCCCTGCCCAGGAGCCTGCTGTGGAGCATGCAGGGTCGGGGAGCGAACAGGTTGGAAATGGCTTCCCTCCCACCACTCCAGAGCTTAGCTGAAGGGTGGAGAGGCTTCCCCATACCAGTGCTGTGCGGGGCTTTGGCACACAAAGGGCTTCACTCCTTCTGGCCAGTGTCCTGGGCTGGAGGGTCTTGAGCTTTCCTGGGGTGCCAGCCCAACCAAAGGCAGTGGGGGAAGGAAGGAGCCTCCCGGCCAGGCTGTTGGTGAGCTGAGCATTCACACCAGGGGATGGTTCTTTGCACAGCACTGGGAGTGGGATGCACTCTTCCGTGGGGGATATGGAGGAGAAGTGGAGCTGGATGTAGGGGTGAAGGGGCAAAGCAGGGAGAGTACAGTGAAAGGGGGAGCACATAAAGGGCCGATGGGTGGGCAGCAGAGAAGACATATAACCAGCTGCTGACTTGTGCCTAACTGCAATCACCAATCACAGCAGCGTTAAGCCAGTGCTGTCTGGAAATGGGATGTGGGGGCAGAGCCCTACTGGCTGAGAGCTGACACACAGTGGGGGCTGCACTGATGGACCAACAGGCCGGCTCCACGCACTGCAGCTTTGCCCTGCCACCAGCTGTGCACGCTCACCCCCATCATTGGCCACTGGACCCCAGAACTCACCACTGGCAGGCAGCTGGTGAGCAGGGATCCGGCCAGCAGCAGGACCTACCAGTACTGATGGAGGGGGGCAGAAAATACAGGACCATTTTCCCGTTTTTAAGAAAAAGTCGGGACACCTGCAGGAGGACTTAAATACAGGACTGTCCCTTTAAAAACAGGATGTCTGGTCACCCTAATTATCTAGAATCCCCAACCCAAAAATCAAACTTCCATTATGCTAGGCACTGTACAAACACAGTAAATAACAATCCGAGCCCTGAACAGCTTACAATCAGAATAAAGGTAGTATTTTTATTACCATTTAACAAACAAGGAACTGAGGCACAAAGCAGTAAGGGCCAAATTCATAAAAGGACTTAGGTACTGCAAGGGTCAACCCTGCAATGCCTAGGTGCTTGGAAAATTGCTGCAATTCATATAGGCTAGGTTCCCTATATGAAGTATGGGGAATGCTGTGAGAGACCCTGGGACAATTCCCCTCTATTATAGGATGTTCTGATGTTGGTTTTTCTCAATCTCTCCTATTGAAGCTGTTCCACTATGGGTAAATAATTGAAGTCATAGGAGCAGAGGGACTGGATCCTGGGTCTCTCACCTTCTAGGGGAAGTATGTTATCCACCAGACTATAGATTCATTTTTATGCTACCATCTCCCAAGGACTAGTTAAACATTTATGCAAAGTGGAACAGCTTCACCAGGAGAGACTGAGAAAGCCTCACATTAGAATATCCCACAGAGCACTTGTCTTGAGAGGTAGGATACCCATGTCCAAATCCCTTCTCCCTATCAAGTGGGAACGGTGGGGTGGGGAAATTGAACCAGCCTCTCCCACATTCCAGGCAAGTGCATTAACTATATGGCCACAAGATGGGGAGCAGCAGCATCTCTTCCTCCTCCACTGCTTCTTTAAAAAAAATCCCCAGCTCAGGTGCCTGATTCCAGGAGAGGGTTCATAGTTGTGCATCACAAGCAAAGATAGATGCCACATTGCAAGCCTAGACACAGGTGCCTAACTTCATGAGAGATGTGGGACTTAGAACACGTCCCTTTCATCACCATCTTCAGTTGGGTAGTTTAAGTGACTTCCCGCCTAGCATGCTGGCTTTTGGGAACCCTATTCTGTAGGAAATGGTGGTAACTGAAAGAGATGTGCTTCCAGTGTTGACATTTAAAATTAATCTATTCAGTTAAAAGAAAATAGAATAGTTCAAGATAGATATGTAAGGTATCTTTGTCATTAGCAACGATTATTTTGTGACAGGGTTCTGTAGATTTTATGTGCATATTTACTATTTTATTCAATAGCAATGCATGTTTACCCTAGGAAATCCCACGGTACTATACCAACCTTAAGAAAAAGACATTGAATATCAACAAACTGTTGAACTACTTTTTTTCAGTGTTTCCTGAGTATAAACCTCACTCAACTGAAAATCCACATTCATACAAATATGTTTGTTTTTAGAAACTTATGTATAGACCATCTATTCTGTCCTTGGAAAGTCGTTGGTCAATAATTAGGTTTATGATGTACTACATTAAGCCTCCTGGAAGGTATGCTTTAGTCAAATACAAATTATGCTTTAGTCAGACAATTTATGGAGCTTAATATACAGGTGAATGGGTGAAAGGTTATGGACTGTGATATACGGGTTAAAGTAAATGATCTAATGACTTCTTCAGGCCTTAAACTCTGAATTTTCCTTCTTTCTTCATCTTTCCCATAAGTGATAGCCTATGGTATAGGACTATAGGTGTATCAAGTTCAATGAAGTTTTCAGAAGTAAATGGAAGTTGAAATGTTGTGTATCACCTCCTAGAACAACAGAATATTCCTGCCTCCAACCCCTTGTGCTACTCTAGGCAGTGAGTAAGCAGGAATTGAGCTAGTACTTTACCATTTACCCCAGCATCTGTCCACTTTCCACCTACTTGCTTTGGGGAGCAAGTATGCAAGCACCCCAAATGCACATGGATCCAAGGTCTGGGTAACCTGATAGGTATTATAATGGGGTTCCTTACACCCTCTCACTCATCTATGTGGTATTGGTCTTTCATCTCTCTGAAGGATATATACCTAGCGTGATGTTGTTCCATTCTTCTTCTTGTACTGTAATCTCCATATTCATGGATGCCTCGAGGTGTTACTTGGAGTCTGTTGTTCATTTAGTCACCCATCATTGTGTTGCAGGAAACTTCAGATGACTTCTTCTCCTTGTCACAAACTAGATGTTTTTCCAGAACTGTGTACAAGCAATGGGTCTTTCCATCACTGCATTGAGGTCCTCCCTCACAAAGAGTCAGCAAACAAGCAGATGCTCAGACTAATGTACTGAGTTTCATGTATAAAAATTAGATTTGGAGAAGCAAACTCACAGTCAGACTGGTCACATGGTCATAGACATGAGAGAGACAGGATAGGGGTGGTAATATCTTTTATTGGACCAACTTTTGTTGGTAGAAGCTATAAGCTTTTGAGCTACACAGACCTCTTCTTTGGTTCTGGGGAACAAAGATCAGTGTCATGATGTTCAGTTAAAAAAAAAAACAACAGCAGGTACATTTTCCTATGTTAACACTGTAGTCTAAAATAATGGTAATGAAAAAAACAGGCATACTCTATCTGTCTCTTTCAACTTCCATTCACTTCTCCTCCAAACTGCCTTTTACATTTCACCATATGTTTTTTCCTTACGAGAATGGCCAATTTAAGAAAAAGAGAGGAAATAAACCTTTCCTAATACATCAAACAAAATTCTTAAATGGAATAGAATATTGGAAAATAGGGGTAGGAGGGGAGAAAGAAAGGGAAAGGAGAGGAGAAAGAGAGAGTTCCTGATATTTTCTTCCTTGAGACAAAGTTAAACTGAACATGCATTTAATTTTATATTAGTGTCTTTCTGTTAGAATGGGCTCCTTATCTCAGAGACAGCATATATGCATCATGTTGCTTAAGATGACATAGTAACTATAATGTTGTCATTGAGTTGACAAGTAAATTGTCTGAAGAAACACACAAAAATGGTGGGGGTGTCATTTAAGGTTATCTGCAGTAGTCTGAACTCTCAAATGCTTCTTGTCATTTTTTTTTCATCCAGGATGTTTTTAGTGAAAATGCTTAGGTTAGAATAGATCACATAAAATTGCTTTTGTCAGTATGAAAATATGCAAGATATATTTTTGAGCAAAGCAGAAAAGGATACTAATGAATTAAACAGCTTTCTTCAAAATAATAACAACAATCTTGCTATACTAATGCCAGCCTGTACATTAAGGAAACCATGTATATATCAAGCAGAGTGCCCCAAGGATCGGTCTTGGGGCCAGTTTTTTTCCATATCTTCATTAATGATCTGGAAGATGGTGGGGATTGCACCCTCAGCAAGTTTGCAGATGACACTAAACTGGGAGAAATTGTAGATATGCTGGATGGTAGGGATAGGATACAGAGGGACCTAGACAAATCAGAAGATTGGGCCAAAATAAATCTGATGAGGTTCTACAAGGAGAAGTGCAGAGTCCTGCACTTAGGACAGAAGAATCCCATGCACTGATACAGACTAGGGACCGAGTGGCTTGGCAGCAGTTCTGCAGAAAAGGACCTAAGGGTTACAGTGGACAAGAAGCTGTATATGAGTCAACAGTGTGCCCTTGCTGCCAAGAAGGCTAATGGCATTTTGGGCTGTATAAGTAGCAGCGTTACCAGCAGATCGAGGGATGTGATCATTCCCCTCTATTTGGCATTGGTGAGGCCTCATCTGGAGTACTGTGCCCAGTTTTGGGCCCCACACTACAAGAAGGATGTGGAAAAATTGGAAAGAGTCCAGTGGAGGGCAACAAAAATGTTTAGGGGGCTGAAGCACATGACTTATGAGGAGAGGCTGAGGGAACTGGGCTTGTTTAATCTGCAGAAGAGATGAGTGAGGGGGGATTTCATAGCTGCTTTCAACTACCTGAAAGGGGGTTCCAAAGAGGATGGATCTAGACTGTTCTCAGTGGTACCAGATGACAGAACAAGGAGTAATGGTCTCAAGTTGCAGTGGGGGAGGTTTAGGTTGGATATTAGGAAAAAGCATTTTCACTAGGAGGGTGGTGAAGCCCTGGAATGGGTTACCTAGGGAGGTGGTGGAATCTCCTTCCTTAGCGGTTTTTAAGGCCCAGCTTGACAAAGCCCTGGCTGGGTTGATTTAGTTGGTATTGGTCCTGCTTTGAGCAGGGGGTTGGACTAGATGACCTCCTGAGGTCCCTTCCAACCCTGATATTCTATGATTCTATAGTACTTATTCTTTTTATATCAAATAAACATGAAGTAGTTCATCCTGTGTGTACACTTTCAGTGGTGTCTAGAGTAAAGGTGTAGCTACCTGCCCTAGCTACCACAGTGAGAAACGGGCTACGTCCACTCTTGTCACTGTGGTGTGTAGCTACAGTACACATGGCAGTGAAATAGTCTAGCAGCATGGAAAGGCTTTGGTACTGGGGAGCTGCTGAAGCCTTTCCCTGCTGCCTCCCACCTGCCAGAACTTTTCCCCACCACTTCCCCCCGCCAGACTTTTTCCCTGCTGTCTGTGCCTTTCCTTACAGCAGGAAAGGCTCCAGCAGCTGGAAGGCAGTGGGACACTACACAGCTAAAAATAGCACTGCTTGCGTGTATAGAGAGAGCTGTGTAGGGCATGTATCTTGGGGGTTCAGGTTTTGCCTCACCCTCTGCACTATATATACCTGTGCTAGCTGGGAACGCAGAGTCTGTACTCTACAGGCTGCTTTACATTTACCCAAACCTGTATAGTCAGAGGTAGCTTATCTAGTTGCTAAAGTATAGGTGAATGTATTGAAAGACCTAGGTTCTTAGACCATTAAAGAACTGGGGATTTCTGTAGCCTTAGGACAAGTCACTTAGGTCAGATATTCAAAAGTGTGAGCCTACAATTTGGTGCCTAAATCCATATTTAGGCTCATAAATAAATTATCTAATTTTAAGAGACAGTGAGTGCCGACTGCTGCCACTGATACTGTCGTTCAGGTGAACATTGGCATAGCTTCACTGAAATCAGCTTACAGCAGTTGAGAAACTTGCAGTAAATTTTCCATCTTTCCTCTACCCTTTATGAAAAAATGACTGTTTTGATCTCCTCAATAGAGATGTCAGCATCCCTCTTTCATATTATACTATACATAGTTGTAGGATGAAGTCTGTAGGGATTAGTTTCTACCCAGCTTGTTGCTTTTGCTTTTTTGAAGCGATTTTTTTATTACCTACACCAATTTTGTTATTGCAATGTTTGAATACAATGAAATCTCATCACATATATAAGAAACCCATTATTTCATCTTTCATATTTGCAGTCAGTGTATGAAGTCTGCAAAATCTTACAAGTCTTTTACCATGATTTGTAGCTCTGGAAGTATCTTGCATTTTCTTTCTTCCTTCTCTTTGCATTTCTCTCTGGTTTTTCTTACTCCACTGGTCTGCTCTGTCTCACATCCTTCTCCACTCTGTTCTCACCCTGAATTTCAACATAATCCCCACTGTGTTCCTTTATGTTCTTTAATGTCCTTTCTCCTTTGCCCCATTTCTGATTGTCCCTTTCAGCCTCTTTGCTAATGAATGAGACATCTGAGTTAAGGATGCTATGGGTTGAGCATTTTAAATGGTAGAAAATTGCAACTTTCTTATAAAGGAGAAAATAAAATAAAACAAAACAACCTCCCCCTCCACCACCACCAAAAAGAAAAACAGAAACAAAACAGTTTAGCAAACAGTTCCTGTGGTTTTTCTTATAGCCTAACCCAGTAAACACAGCCAAATCTTCTTGGACCACAAACCCAGTCAGGAAGCCCTAGAAAAGTTGACCATAAACAACTCCCAACAATGGGAGTTAGGCACCTAAATACCTTTGAGGATCTGGGTCATTGCATGAACTGGCAACCTTAGCCAAAGTGTCAGTTAGCTCATTCCCTCTGCATCTACTTTGATAGGGTGGTACTCTTCCTGGGAAAGGTGGAGAGAATTTGATCATCTCTCTATCATATTGTGGACTAGAAGAGCCCATGTTTAAGTGTCCAGATAGTGTGCTGCTTTAGAAATAAAGGAAGTAGCAGAGGGATATGAAGCTCCAATTGTGAGAATGATGCCACATGCCTCTGTCTGCACAATGAATATATTTTCTTGCTTCTCTGGGACGAGCTGTACTCTGATAAATCATTTTCACCCCTATAATTCTGGAATTACTAAATGCCTGGTGGGTATGATGATGGCCTTTCCAGCATCCTGAGACCTTTCTGGTGCAACTATAGCAAAGGATATTCAGTATCAGTGTGGAATTTATCATTCATGTCTGTCTTTGATGCCATTAGCCAAAACCTGCATCCTGGTAATGAGAGTCCCAAATACCACATTGAGTAGCAGTTTTGAGGGAGTCCTTGTATAACTAGTCTCCCTCACCCAGGAAGGGCTAGATCCTCAGCTGGTGACTGCAATGGATCTAAACTGATTTACACCAGCTGAGGATCTGACCAAGAATCTTGGTGCTGGCTCCTGAAATCCTGGCCCACCCCTTGTGCAGCACAAACACACTGGTTCCATAGCAAGAGGGCCTTCCAAAACTAAAAAGAGGTAGTATCATGTTCCCCATGAAGAACTGAAGATTCTACTTTATGCTAGGGCAGCACATTTCAGACAACAGTGAAGTGGGATCGTCAAGGCACTGAGATCTCTGATATTCTGTTTGGATGTTACCATAGAGAAGTATCAGCAATGGCCTCTTACATTACCACATCAACGTCCTTGATTACAATAGAATCCATGCACAAAATATTCCAAGCAGTATTCATTATGATTAATGTTGTTCTAATGAATGCTAGGAACTAATAATGATTTGCCATTTATTATCAAGTGTTTCTGTTTTAACTTTGTGGCATCGATCAATAGACCTTCCAGACATGGCCACATTTTCATTGTTATTTCCAGGGGCAAATAACCAAGTTTAACCAAGAAAGATTAACAGAAGTTGCTTCTCAAGTTAAAATGAATGTTTATGGAAAGGACATAATTGTAACCAAATCTGGATCTGGATCTCATGAAAGTACATTGATTTAAATGATTTCTGTCCTTTAAATGTTGACATTCTGGTTATATCAACATCTTAGTCACTCAATCACCAGTCACAATCTCTATTGTCTCCTACTGCTATGGTGTTAAAATCAGGATGGTTAGATAGATAGATTAGCTAGATAAAAATTGTTCATTCTTGCTAAATAGATTTAAACATTGCAATAAAAACATAGTGAATGAATCCTCTATTATATGGCAATTTCAAAAATCCTATTTTAGCAGAAAAATCTACTGATAGTGGAAGCCTTCAGATCTATAGGAGGTGTACACTGTTTACAATGATCTGAAAAAAAAGGTGTGGGTGGGTGGGTTCTCTCATAATCTTAGAGCTAAAAGAGTCCTTAGTGTGTGCCCCTCAGCCACAGAGCTTGATTTTTATTTTATTTGTTCTGCATCTATGACCTCTTGAAAATCCTCTCCCCCAACAGAAACACACACACAGTTTAAGCACTGGATGTGTACAACAGATTAATAAAACAGGAACATAAGAACTGCCCTACCAGGTCTACCAATGAGGGGGAAGGGAGAGCTCAGTGGTTTGAGCATTGGCCTCCTAAACCCAGGGTTGTAAATTCAATCCTTAAGGGGGCCACTTAGGGATCTTGAGCAAAAATCAGTACTTGGTCCTGCTAGTGAAGGCAGGGGGCTGGAATCAATGACCTTTTGAGGTCCTTTCCAGTTCTAGGAGATAGGTATATCTCCAATTATTATTGTTTTAATGATCAATTTCTGTCTGGTAGCCTATGGTCTCTGGTCAATTCACAGTGCTTTGGGGAAAGCATAATCCACAACACCCACCCCACACACAGGCCATAATTTCAAATCTGAGTACCCAAAGTAAGATATTTAGGCATCTAAATAAAAGTGGCCTCAGCATCCATCACTTTTAAAGAAGTCAATTGGAAATGCAGATGCTAGGCACTTTTGAAAATCAGACCACTTTTATTCAGGTACCTGAATATGGATTTAAGAGACTAAGCGTAGAGACACCCAACTTTGAAAATCAAGTATCAGGGAGTAGCCATGTTAGTCTGTATCCACAAAAACAAGGAGTCCGGTGGCACCTTAAAGACTAACAGATTTATTTGGGCAAAGGTTTCACGGCTAAAAATCTTCACTTCTTCAGATGCATGGAGTGAAAGTTACAGATGCAGGCATTCAAATAAATCTGTTAGTCTTTCAGTTGCCACCGGACTCCTTGTTAACTTTGAAAATGTTTGACCATAATGTATCTAATTTTAATAGGGCAACACTTCTAATGACCTGACCTAATGACTGCCTAAAACAGGGGTCGGCAACCTTTGAGAAGTGGTGTGCCATGCTGTCATTAATTTAAGGTTTTGCGTGCCAGTAAAAGGTTTAGCATGCCAGACATTGCAGCGCAGGCAGCAGACGGAACCCCAGACCAGCAGTGGGCTGAGCCGCCCAGCCCACTGCCGGCCGGGTTCTGTCCATCCAGGCCAGCAGAGGGCTGAGCGGGACTAGCAGCCGGGACCCCGGTTGGCAAGGTGTCAGGAGCCAGGACCCCAGACTGGCAGCGGGCTGAGCGGCACATCCCTCTGCCTGTCTGGGGTCCCGGCCGTCGGCCCTGCTCAGCCCGCTGCGAGCCCGGGTTCTGTCCATACAGGCCGGCAGTGGGCGAAGCGGGACCGCAGCTGGCAAGGGGATGGTGGCTGGAACCCCAGACCACCAGCAGACTGAGTGGCTCATCCCACTGCTAGTCTGGGGTTCCGTAATCCAGGCCGGCTGCGGGCTGAGCAGGGCCGGCGGCCGGGACCCTGGCTAGCAGCAGTGTGCCACTAAAAATCAGCTCGTGTGCCACCTTTGGCACGCGTGCCGCAGGTTGCCAACCCCTGATCTAAAAAATAAGGTGCACTATGAAATTATTTTAATACATATCTATAAATATATCTTATGACTAGCTACTTTGGTGAAGAACATATATGAACAAATCTTTCCTGTATTCCATGCTCTTTTTATTTTCATGTTACAGCAAATGTCAGCTCTGCAATTGATGTGAGCTGACTGGTAATGCAGTGAAAAGCTTATTTTTAAATAAAGAAGTATTAATTTAATAAATCATCTTCCAGGAACTTACAAAAGTCAATTGCAAACAAACTAACATACTAGCAGGATAAAGACTGTCATGTACATAAGCAAAGGATAACTGACATTAACATAAAAGATAAGGTGATTACGTATCTGTATTATTACATCTGAGTGGGATTTTCAAAAAGAAGCCATGTCACTTAGGAGCACAAGTCCCACTGAAGGTCAGTTTAGTGCTTTTGAAATGCCTGCCCTCTGTTCATTACTCATGTTTGGTGAGTTACTAAAAAAGATTTTTGAAGTTTAAGTAAGAACAATAGAAGTAGGTAGAAAGGAGAGAGAAAAAATAGAGAGGAGAAAACAGAAAGATATAGGATAGCAGCAGATACAAACTGGTATGTAAGTCTTAGGAGAGCTGATGAAGTTATGGCTTACTAAGTGATAATTGTTGCCACAGTGATATATTTTTGAGTCTTCCAGTAGGAATAGAATTTATCTAAAGCACCATTTTAAGTTGTACCAACTTGTAATGACCCATTAGGAACTATTGCACTGCTGGGAATAGCTGGAGTAAAGGTTAGGGTATGGTCAGGACTCTCTATTACCTGGATATTCACTATTAAACATAGGCTGGTTCTGAGGGGGAGTGCATACTGTCAGGGTCAGTGCAAGGATATTTCGCGCCCTAGGCAAAACTTCCACCTTGCGCCCTCTCCCCCCCGCACCCCTGCCCTGAGGCGCCCCCCCGTGGCAGTTCCCCCCCCTCCGCCCTGAGGCGCCCCTTCCCCCACGCAGCTCCCCAACTCTGCCCTGAGGTGCCCCCCTTGTGGCAGCCTAAGCTGATTGGCGCCGCAAGCCTGGGAGGCGGGAGAAGTGAAGCGGCCACGGCGTGCTCGGGGAGGAGGCGGGGCAGGGGTGAGCTGGGGCGGGGAGTTCCCTGCGTGCCGCCCCCCCCCTTACTTGCTGCAGGCGGCCCTCCCCACGCTCCCCTGCCCCAGCTCCCTCCACCTAAATGTCAGCGGCGACCGGGGCAGCCGAAGATCTGGCCGCCGCGTCGCTGCCGAAGAAAATGGCGCCCCCCAAATCCTAGCGCCCTAGGCCACCGCCTAGGTCGCCTAAATGGTTGCACTGGCCCTGCATACTGTCCTTATTTAAAGCCTTGGTGGTTACCACAATTGACCATACTCACTTCATGTCTGTGGTGGCATTCTTACTGACCCTGCCTTCTGCAAGCTGAATGCCTCTGATTACAATTACTCTGCGGCCGCCCCACTCAAAGCTCTGGCTGTCAAAGTCAGGATTTACTGTAGCTTCTGCTATCATTTCTCTTTTAACACTTCTGAAGATGTTCAATTACAACAAATTGTTTCTCACTGCGCTCTTATGAAGATTAAGGGCTGGGGGCACTGGGCAGGCTTTGTGTATTAGAAAAAAACCCACTTAAATAGAGATTTCTGCTGCCAGCATAGCTGTCTGCAAATCCAACAGGAAAGGAAACCCTCTTAATATGAATTCTTGTACCCATAAAATATAGTATCATATTAAGGGAAAGCAACTCTCCCTTGATTTTGAAACATGAGCAAAAAATATAACAGATGCATCTCGTACTGTGTAAACAACACACATGGATTTAAATCTCTTATATTTTATTTTTATGGTGTAATTCTGAATTGCATTATTTTTGCATTTGTAATTAGAAGACAGAACAGATGGTGAAGTCTTCGTTTAAAGTGATGTGTCTATTAAAATTATGCTGCCAAGTAATTGTTCCCTATCACACGGATGTCCATTCGCTATAACATTATAGTTGCTTCATTTACGTACACCAGAAGGAACTGGTAATTTGGGAGCAGGGGCGGCTCTAGGAATCCCGCCGCCCCAAGCAGGGCGGCGCGCCGTGGGGCGCGCTCTGGCAGTGCCGGTCCCGCAGCTCCGGGGGACCTCTGGCAGATGTGCCTGCGGAGGTTCCGCTGGTCCCGCGGCTCCGGTGGAGCTTCTGCAGGCACGCCTGCAGGAGGTCCACCCAAGCCGCGGGACCAACGAACCCTCCGCAGTCATGCCTGTGGGGCTGCCGCCCTGCCGGCAAAATGCCGCCCCAAGCGCGCGCTTGGCGCGCTGGGGTCTGGAGCTGGCCCTGTTTGGGAGATGTTTACTTTTTGGGGGGTGGGATTCACAATAACAGGAGGCAATGTTATAAGTGACCACTTTATTAGTAAGATGGAAACTTAGTAATTACCTATTGTTAATAAAAGGAATACATAATACACAAATCAAGGGCCAGCCATGTATTCGTTGCAACTTCTGCTCCCTACCTCTATAAGTACAATATGCCTTGAACAGTTGTACCCATCATTACCTTAAATGGAAATACAGAATATGTGGGACACATTTATGAATAGGTAACATGGTAAGCAAATTCTGAAAATGCCCAGGTAACAGGCCTTCATGCAAATATGTCCTTCTTTGATGACTCTCTGGGAGTGGTATTGAGGATCCAATGGATTATAAGTGGTGTGCCGAGTCTTCATTTATTCACTCTAATTTAAGGTTTTGCGTGCCAGTAATACATTAACGTTTTTAGAAGGTCTCTTTCTATAAGTCTATAATATATAACTAGACTATAGTGGTATGTAAAGTAAATAAGGTTTTTAAAATGTTTAAGAAGCTTCATTTAAAATTAAATTAAAATGCAGAGCTCCCTGGAT
The DNA here is from genome assembly GCF_020497125.1 of Mauremys mutica. Lineage (NCBI taxonomy): Eukaryota > Metazoa > Chordata > Testudines > Geoemydidae > Mauremys > Mauremys mutica. Next base: position 51,172,849 of record NC_059077.1, read on the forward strand.
CGGTGGCCAGGACCCAGGCAGTGTGAGTGCCAGTGAAAATCAGCTCGCGTGCTGCCTTTGGCATGCGTGCCATAGGTTGCCTACCCCTGGATTATAAATTTAGCTAGTTTATATAGAAATACAGCAGTGCTAAGGGGACACAATCTGGCCCTATCTCACCTGCTGGAAAATGTCTCAGGGTACGTCTACACTACAAGACTATTTCGAATCAACTTAATTCGAATTTGTGGAATCGACCTTATGAAGTCGAAGTTGTGTATCCACACTAAATACACTAGTTCGACTGTGTGAGTCCACAGTAACGGGGCCAGTGTCGACTTTGGAAGCGGTGCACTGTGGGAAGCTATCCCACAGTTACCGCACTCCCCGCTGCCCATTGGAATCCTGGGATTTCCCCCCCAATGCATGCTGGGGGGAAAAATGTGTCGAGGGTGGTTTTGGTTAACTGTCATCATTGAACCGTCAATCACGCCCTCCCTACCTCCCTCCCTCCCTGAAAGCGCCTGCAGGCAATCTGTTCGTGCACTTTTCTGCTCAGTGACAGCGCGGGCGCCACAGCACTTTGAGCACGGATCCCGCTGCAGTTATGGCCGTTGTCAACTCCTCGCACATTATCGTCCACCTCTTCCACAGTCAGCTGCTGAGAAATAGGGCTACTTTTCAATGGTGCTGCGAGCACTGGTGGACCATGGGGGACGTTTTACCAACATCAACGTCGGGTGGCCAGGCAAAGTTCATGACGTGCGTGTTTTCAGGAACTCTGGTCTGTTTAGATGCCTGCAGGAAGGTAGTTTCTTCCCGGACCACAAAATAAGTCTTGGGGATGTGCAGATGCCTATAGTGATCGTCAGGGACCCAGCCTACCCGCTAATGCCCTGGCTCGTGAAGCTCTGTGCAGGCGCCTTGCACAGCGACAAGGAACTCTTCAAGTACCAGCGAGCAGCGAGCAGCGTGACCTGTGATTGTTCAGTTTCTTTACAGAGAAGCTGAACCTGCCCCTGTTTCTTTACCAAGTGACTGTTGACTAGCATCTGCAGTTACATACCCCGCCCACCCCGCTTCCCCAACTTCCAACACACGTTTAAAAATAAAATACATGTTCCACTGTAACTTTACAAAGGTTTCTTTATTGATGACTTTGCGTTACAGGGTTGAAACTGGGACAGGGACTGTGCTGGGTAGGGTGTGCAGTGATGTAAAGACCGCCTGTAAACTCGAGGAATGACAGGCTCCTGCTCCCAGAGCGGTCTGCAGTGCCGGACTGGATGTTTCAACTGAGCCTGCCATCCCTCCTTTTTGGGACTCTGTGTGTGGGGGCTATGTGGCCTTTTGGCGGGGGAGGACGGATACAGATTCCTCTGCTGCGTGGCTCTGTGGTCCAGGACAGGGACCGTTGCATGAGATCTGTAACCCCCCTCCCCCGCTACAAAGTCATGTACCCCCCCCACCCACACAGAACCTGCAAACCACCTCCCATACCGACCAGGGTGCGTACTGACTGCAGTGTGTGTGTGACCTGCTGATGATCCTGCCCCCATGTCTGTACCCTGGTAAAGGTGATTGTCCTGTCAAATTACCAACCCCCTTCCCCCCCTTCAAACACAGTCTCCTCTAAAAGAACATGACGGAAACAGTAATTAACAGAAAAGTATTTTTTATTATCAACTAGACAGTTAGGGGATGAAACTGGGATGGGGGCTTGGGTGAGGCGGGAAGGAAAGGACTTTTCAAAATGTAGGGTATGAGAGCTTTTGGGTACTTGAGCACTCTGCTGGGGTGCAGTGACAGTTTACATGGCCTCTGGCGCCCCTCCTGGTTATTTTGGGTGAGGGGGGTATGGGACTTTGTAGCGGGGGAGGGCGGTTGCAGATACACTGCAGGGGGGCTCTGTCCTCCTACCGGAGGTCCTGCAGAACATGCACAAGGCGCAGGAGCATGTCCGTTTGCTCTCTCATTAGTCCAAGCAGCGTTTGAGTCGCCTGCTTGTCTTCCTCATGCCACCTCTCCTCCCGTTCGCTGAGTGAGCGCTGGTACAGAGAGAGGGTCTCCCTCCACTGGCTCTGCTGGTCCGCGTCATCTCGGGAGCACCCCATAAGTTCAGCGAACATCTCGTCCCGTGTCTTTTTATTTCGCCACCTAATCTTTGCCAGCCTCTGTGAGGGGGATGCTGTGGCGAGTCTGGAGACAGTCCAAGCTGTGTGATGGGAAAAAGGGAGTGAATTCCTTGCCAAGATAAATTTTTGCGAAGAATGAACACAGTCTAATCTGTCTCTGTGAATTCTGGGTTGAGATCCCAGTGCCTGATGGGGCAAAAACCATTTTCGCGGGTGGTTCTGGGTAAATGTCGTCAGTCACTCCTTCCTCTGGGAAAGCTACAGCAGACAATCGTTTCAAGCCCGTTTTCCCTGGATTGCCCTGGCAGACGCCACAGCATGGAAACCATGGAGCCTGTTTTGCCTTTTGTGCCTGTCACCGTATGTGTACTAGATGCCGCTGACAGAGGCGGTTCAGCAGCGCTACACAGCAGCATGCTTTTGCTTTTGCATGACAGCAGAGATGGTTACCAGCCATATTGTACCATCTACCACACCATAAATTGGTAATAAGATGGGCATGGTTAGCAGTCCTTTTGCACTGCACCATTTGCTGCTGTCATAAGTGCCCCTGGCTGCTCTTAGCCAGGGGCGCAAAAGCCAAAATTGGGAATGACTCCCTGAGTCAATCCCTCCTTTTTGGTATCTAAAAATAGAATCAGTCCTGCCTAGAATATGGGCAAGTGTACTAGAGAACCACTGTATCAGAGAACCAGAGAGCACAGCTGCTCTGTGTCAGATCCTGCATAGATTATGAGCTGTATGCTATTCACAGGGGGTGCTCCTGCAACAACCCCACCTGTTCATTCCATTCTTCCCCAGCCTTCCTGGGCTACCATAGCATTGTCCCCCCACTTGTGTGATGAAGTAATAAAGAATGCAGGAATAAGACACAGTGACTTGTTAGTGAGAAATGAGTGGAAGGAAGCCTCCAGTTGCTATGATAGTCCAGATAGGACATTAAGGAGTGTGGAGGAGAGGAGCCCAGCATCCTGCTGCTAGTCCAGGGGCAATTGAATCTTTTCTTTACACATGAAGGGTTGGGGGCTGATGAAGCTCAGCCCCCTGTTGCGATGATGACGATGGTTATCAGCCATATTGTACCATCTACCAGGAAAAATTAGGGCCAGGCGCCCTTGATCGACCTAACGGATGGTAGTCTGCATGGTTACCAGTCCTTTTGCACTGCCCCATGTGCCAATAGGCTGATGATGACGACGACGGATACCAGTCGTATTGTCCCATCAGCCATCCATAGCGTGGGGGGAGCAAGGATGTTGGTGTTGAGTGCTGCACCATCGCGTCTATCTGCAGCATTCAGTAAAGATAGGGTGACATGTAAAAGAGTCAAGAGAGGATTGTTTTCCCTTTCACTTCTGGGGGTGGTTGGGGGGCTGCGTAAATTGCCGAGCTATGCCCTGACCCACCGCGGACACTGTTTTTGACCCTAGAAGCATTTGGAGCTCAGCCAAGTATGCAAATCCTTTTCGGAGACAGCAGGAACTGTGGGATACCTTGCGTCCTCAGTCCCCCCTCCCTCCATGAGCGTCCATTTGATTCTTTGGCTTTCCGTTACGCTCGTCACGCAGCAGCGTGCTGAGTCTCTGCTATGCCGTCTGTCCGGAGATTTTTTAAAAATACTTTGGACCAGGCGTAACATTACAGTAATTCCCCTAATTACATGCAGGAGTCTCCGAGCGAGATCACCCTGAGGACGGTCACTGAAGGAGATAGAGAGCGCATGCTGCGTGAAAGCCAGCACAAACCAGGGCCCTACGCAGCTGTGCTCGGGGAGGCAATGCTCCCTGAGTACCTCATGAAAGCCTGGCGCAGAAAAGTGTGCTACCACGGAGCACCCAATAAGGCAGCTCTCCCCAGGAACCTCCTGCGGAGGCTTTTCGATTACCTCCAGGAGAGCTTCGTGGAGATCTCCCAGGAGGATTTCTGTTCTATCCCCATATATAGAGAGACTTCCTTTTCACATACTTCAGATTCCTGTTATATTAAGAATAAATGTTTACATGGTTAAAGCACTTACCGACTGCTCCTTCCCCTGATTCAGGATCCGGGTTAATGGCCAGGGAGGGTTGGTAGGGGATCTCCGTGACGGTAATGAAGAGATCCTGGCTGTCAGGGAAACCAGCGTTGTAAGCGCTGTCGCCTGCCTCGTCCTCCAGAAACTCTTCTTCATCTTCCCCGTCTGCGAACATCGCCGAGGAACTGTCCGTCGACACTTTCCCATTGTCAGAGTCCATGGTCACTGGTGGGGCAGTGGTGGCAGGCTCCGTAGCGTCCGTTTGCTGCTTTGTTTTTTTGGTAGTCTTGTTTGGGGTCCTTGATTTTCACGCGGCGCTGCGTTGCATCCCGGCTGTATCCTCTGTCTCTCATGGCTTTGGAGACCTTCTCGTAGGTCTTTGCATTCCGTTATTTGGAGCGCAGCTCCGAAAGCAGAGACTCCTCGTCCCTCATTCCGATCAGCTCCAAGAGTTCCCAGTCAGTCTATGCTGGGTCCCTCTTTCTATTCAGAGATTACATGAACTCCTCTGCTGGAGAGCTCTGCATCGCTGCCGGTGCTGCTGAGCTCGCCCCGATGTCCAACCACGAAATGAGATTCTAACTGTCCAGACAGGAAAAGGAATTCAAATTTTCCCGGGACTTTTCCTGTGTGGCTGGTCAGAGCATCTGAGCTCGGACTGCTGTCCAGTGCGTCAACAGAGTGGTGCAGTGTGGGATAGCTCCCGGAGCTAGTAAGTTCGATTTGCATCCACACCTAGCCTAATTCGACATAGCCATGTCGAATTTAGCGCTACTCCCCTCGTCGGGGTGGAGTACCGAATTCGAACTAAAGAGCCCTCTAGGTCGAACTAAATGGCTTCCTGGTGTGGACGGGTGCACGGTTAATTCGAATTAACGCTGCTAAATTCAAATTAAAGTCCTAGTGTAGACCAGGCCTCAGAGTGGGATAATCCCCAGTGTGCACAGTGCTGGCATGACCAGCTTTACACTGCCCTCCCCCATAATGCCAAGGATTATAGGGGGAGGTTTTGTTCTTGGCTGGAACTATTCACTGAATTCATGTCAAATTTGCAAATAGTTTCAGGTTGATGGAAACGCCACTTTCTGGTGAATAAACTATTTGTCTGAAAAATTTCACCCAGCTCCAATACTGAGTTATAGTTCTTTCAATAAGCAATGCAGGCTGGAATCTTGAGAATTTTAGTAAATTTCAGCTTGTTTAATTAGGAGCTTCTTGGCTGTCCTCTAAATTACCCTATGGTTCTCACCATAGATAGTGGGTAAGTCCTCTGTCTCATCCTGAGGGTTTATATATGCTGATAACTCACACATACACGTGGCATTAGCACCTTTTGCCGAAACAAGTTTAATTCAAAACAAGACATACCATACTAATCCTCCCAATATTAAAAACTGAGAAAATCACAAACTGATTATACAATTCTTATATCAATCTTAACAGAGGATACAATAAGACCTATATAGTGCCTGAGAGGGGAGATGTAAGCAGAAATTGTGCTGATGTGCTTAAGAGGAGCAAATTTAAACTTATCTTCACAGTTTTCAGAATGAATTTCTTTCCTGCTCTAATTTGGTATTTGGCTTAGGGATAAAAATATTAATTAGCAGCCAGTGTACTTTAGAAATGATACCTTTCCCACAAATGCTATTATTAAAAACTTCTCAATATCTTTCAGTGACCTGAGAGGAGCAAATCCTCGAATTGAGAACACGATGATGTTTCATCTGAAAATTACTTATGGTAATTTAGGCCTGGCTTGTGCTTTTCTTTTGCTCAGGTGTAAATGAGCTCTGCACCATTACTTTACTTAGCTGAGTACAATAGGTCAGAGCTTAGGTCCAGGAGTGCAATCCCTGTTCTCTCAACAGTGCTTAAAGTCATCTGAAAAAAGTGGGGGATCTCTCATCACCTCTTCATTGGCCTGTCTCCCTGCCCTGCTTAATTTTTCTCTCCAACCCCCAAATCAATTCTGTCCCCTCTTTTCTCCCTCCAAGTAATTCTGACATCAAATTTATTATTTTCCTCCAACCTCACCTCTGCTCCTCCAGCAGCTTCTGAGGTTCTTCACCCCTCTTTCCTAGGCTGGGGTGGGACTGCAGTGGGGTCCCCTCTCTCCTTTTCCAGGCTGGTTGTTGCTTGGGGGAAGGAGGGAGGCACATAGCAGAGGAGAAAACAGAGGAGGGAAAAGAGCCACCCTGAGCAGCTGGGTTCTTTCTGCTCCCTCCTGTGAGAATGATGTCAGTTCCTGGGCCGGGGGGTGGCTGCTATACAGCCATTCTGTGTTCAGGGTATGGAATGAATGGAGTGACGCACATACTTTTTGGCTAGCAGTAGCAGAAAAGTAAGGAGTGAGCAGGCATTGTATAGCTCAGTGCAATATAGACTAATCACTGTTCCACTCTGCTCTTAACGCAGCCTCTACCTCCCTATAGCAAGGTTTTCCAAAGTGCTTAGTCAGCACCTTGCCTTCCTCACTGAGAACAATGGAAGCTGCTGGGTGAGAGCTATTCTGGAAATGTAGCCCATAATGCACTGAACCAGAACCCCAGATCTGAACAAGCCCAGATAAGGGGGAATCTGAATCCCAATCAGAATTTTGAAGCGCAGGCTTATCATATGTAATTTCAAATGTTTCTAAATAAAATATCTGTCTACCACACTCCTCATAAAACTGCAACACAATATAGCACAATACAGCTGGACTGGTAATTTCTTCTCAGGAAAGGATTCAGACTGGAACAGATGGGGTATTGCATGTTTTCACACCTGAGTTTCACTTTCATTGGCATAAATGTACACATCATTTATCACACATCTCATTTGCCTGAACTGCATTCAGCTGTACCCAGTGCTATCAGCTATTCACTCTCTGGGACACTAAAATTCACTCCAACTTATGTTGAGGGAAACAGAATTAAACAATATAAAATAAAAAAAATGTGGTCAGTGTGGATGATTCATTTTTAGTCTTTTTAGTTCAGACCAGGCTTGCCTTGAAACTTTAGCATATGAGGAAGCTATCTTGATTAATTCCACTGTAGAAATTTGTCAGAAAATAAGTTGTTTTCAGCATTGTTGTAGCCATGTTGGCTCCCAGATATTAGGGGACCGGGTGGGTGAAGTAATATCTTTTATTGAAACAACTTTAATTGGTGAAAGAGACAAGCCTTCAAGCTACACAGAGACTTTCTTCAGGTCTGTAAAGCTCAAAAGTCTGCCTATGTCACCAACAGAATTTGGCCCAATAAAAGATATTATCTCACCCACCTCATGTCTAGAAAAATAAGTAATTTTCTTGTGAACAGTGTCACTGTTGTTTATATTTTAAACAAATATTTGGGTATATGTCTCTCTCAATATCTCTCTTGCGTCTAACCTTGCATGCAATTAAATCTCCTGTGAGAGCTAAGCAATACCAAGTGCTGTCATCCCTGAGTCAGAAGCCTGACATTGCAAGGTTCTTGGTATGAACTCCAGGCAGGTGATCTGTTTTTGGCATCCCCTTGGGGCTGACTAGTGTCCTTGTTCCTGGTTACCAAGGAAAACCACCTCCCTTTCCTGACATCATAAAGTCACATCTGATCATTTCATGATCAAGTCTGAGAAGTGAACCTGCTGAGGAAGGTCAAAAGCTTAACACTGACTCTAATCAGATGAGTCATCATGCTGCCCTCCCTCACTCTTCCTGACTGGAGATTATTTTAAACTTTTTTATTTTAAACATTATTAGTTTTGTTTATTCAGTATGTCCCTTTTTCTTCTTTGGTTTGCAAGCAAGCAAAGGGTAAACATTTATCACCAAAGCAGAGGTGAGAGCTGAAGGCAGAAATGACATGGAAACCACAGGATTTTTCAACCACATAGGCCATTTCTTTTTCACCATTTGCTGACTTGTAATTTACTATTAATATTGTATGATTTTGTCAACAATGCTTATACTAATAGTCCTCCAGACCTGAAAAGTGGTCCTGTTATGCCTCAATAGAATCCATCTAGCTTCATTTGGACTCAGTGCAGGTGTAAGGGCCCATCTGCATAACAAGTCCTGGTTCAAACTCAGACCAAACCATGGCTTCCATTCTGCAAACACTTATGCACCTGCTTAGCTTTACACATATTCACACTGATAGTGCTATTGAAATCAAAGGCAAAATTCCCAATGACTTCTGTGGGGCTAGGATTTCACCCAAAGAGTTTAATGGGACTACTAAAATGTGAAAATGTATTCAGGTGTTTGTAGAATCTGGGCTTCATATTGTAGTCATAAACTTATTTTCAGCCTGTCAAAATCTCTTTGTGAAAAAGGTGAGAAAGAAATAAAGGTCATGACTAAAGATTTTTTTATCTGGTGAAAAGTATTATGGCAGTCTGTGTAATTATGTGAACATGAGCCTGAAATATTACAATCTTCTTTACTTACTAATTTAGGGTTTGTTTTTTTCATCTAACACAGGTTTTACAATTTGTCCCCATAGGTTCTTTACAGAAATTAGAAAGTTCTTTCTGAAAATTAAGTTAAGCAAATGTTACAAACAGTTGGAATCAATACTTTCTCTTACAAAAGACACCTTGAGGAATAGAGTGAAAAAAATCTCTGAATGCTTCTATGTTTGGTAAAAAACAATATAAATAAGAAAAACATTTTTTAAAATAGACCAACGAATAAACATTTAGAATAAGAATGCTCACCCCAGGTGCTAGAGAATATGATAATATAACACAAGCAATTCCTACCAGAATTTTTTGTTGTTTTAAATAAATAACTTTCTTTGATTTCTTTACAATAAGGAACTTAGAAAGCCATTGTTACTGAGCTCTTTGTTGACTGAGAGGGAGCTGTAGTAACTTAAAGTCAGGGGCTATATATCAATACAATGAGTGTACAAGACTATTATATTCTGTTTTACCAGACAGCACTTCAGGTGATATAAACAAGTTATGAGGACAAATTGTATGCTTCACAACAGAATCTTGAACTTCCGGCTAAAGCTTCAACACCGTCATCATTCATTATCCTGGGTATTCAAGGTTTAGTTGGTATTATTGCATTGTCAAACAGATATTTGTTTTTCTGTTTTTCCCTAGAGCTACACCAAGGTTTTTACCAGCCCTCTGATCTCTACTAAACTAGCACCTCCAAGCCCACAAGCTTCAGATGATTGTAAACACAGTGCAGTTTGTCATCTAAGTTCACAATAAAAACAGAGGTAAGTTATGAGCCTATCAGGTACCAAGACACCAGGGAATTTCCCAAGCACAGGAGTCAGCAGATCTGCTGCAGAAAAATGCTGAGTACAAACATACTGGACTTTCCCATCAGTGCTTTCATCTACTAGGTGGATGGTGTGGGGTTATTTCCCTTTCCTGTTCCTTCCTCCCTGTAACTAGCAGGACACAGGAATTCTTAGGGACAACATTTGAAGGCCTGGCTGGAATAGAGGGGAACAGTTATGAAGGTTTCTTTTGTAACTTTTTCCTGATTAATGAGTAATGCCATCAGCTGTCCACATAGCCAGAGGACATGGACACAATAGTGGGGATTTTGTAAGTAGTCAATTATACTATACTTTAGGTAGCATTTTATAAAGCATAGGCCTAACTCTGCTCCCACTGAGTTTAAAGTGAGTTTTATTAAATGACTTCAATGAAAGCACATGTAGACCATTCCTAAAGGCTTTTGAAAATCCCACTGATTATGTGCAATCTGATACATGAGTTTTGTGGGGACAATGTCTTACTAGATGATCATCTATAACTAACCAGTAGATCTAAAACCAATAGTTTGGAAATCACTGGACCTGATTCTAGGATCACTTAAAATAGTGTAAATAGGAAGCAGGCTCACCAAAGTGAATTGAGTTATACTGGTGTAAATAGGGCATAAGGACTTGATCCAAAGTCCTTTGAATCTTTCTACTGAATTCCAGTGAACTTTGAATAAGGTGATACATAAGTTGCCAGGCCCACCGTATCAGGGCCTCCTAAACTTATACAATCTATGAATCCTTGATGACATTAATGTATAAACAGAGACAGGTGGATTTTTCAGGAGATACTCAGAATTATTTCTTCTGATTGTGGATTCATACTATGGCTAAGATTATAAAGGAGCATCTTGTGTGAACAAGTTTTTATACTAGCTTTTAACAAATTTCTTATCAGAGGAAATTTTTCAGGCATAGTCACTGTCCAAAAAGAATTTTTGTGTTTGAGCAAAATTCCTTCATGCATAGGTTAATAGGATGGTAATGAAAAAAATATACTTTTCCCATTTCCAAAAATTCTGATTGGGCTTTTCAAAGGCAATTAAGGAAGTCAGAACCCAACTCCTATTGAAATTTATTCACTTACTTATTTGCTACATTTGAAAATAGAATTGATTTTGATTTTCTGACCATTTGCAACAGGCACATTGGAGTCAACGAAGCAAGTGATTTCAGAAAGATATATGCATTGCACATGCCAGGATTGTTATGGAGGTGTTCATTTTTTTATATAGAGATTTAGAGAAAGCTGTCAGGCTTTGATTGTTGCTTCTTCATATGGGCCCCTTCTGACTCCTTTATTCTCCCCCAAATAATGTTTATTTGAATGTTTTATAATCCTGAACACTCTGGTCCTGAGATGCAAAATATACTCCACAACCTAGGAAATTTTAAATAGATGTCTGAGAAGTGGATTCCCAGACTACTTGGGACTTCTTTTGGCCTGGCAACATTTTGGTGCTCTTCTCTCTAGTTGGGATATAAAACTTGAAGCCAGCACCATTTTTGTTTGTTCTTTTTTCTTTATGTTAAACAGTGTCCTTCCTGGCTTCTCTGGGATTGCTGCTGGGAAGCAAGTGCCCAGTCTTGGGATACCCAGTGCACTCTGCTGATTTTAATGGAGCCACTGGTGCAGCTCTTGCAAAGAATGCACACCAGTACTTCAGCTGAATGTGCACTCCTTAAAGTGAGCATACAACTGAAGGAGTGTGCTTTCCATACAGGTGCAAGTGTCATGCTCAAAGAAATAGTCCTGTGCTTCAAAAACCCAGGCAATCTAGTACATGAAATGCCCAGTGTTCATTTAATGTTATGGTTTCACCAGCTGAAAGAAAATAAATCAGGAAATGAAAAAGCTAAAAGTTCCTACAGTAATATTGGCTTGTCCACAACGCAGATAGGATCTGTAGTGCCATCTATTCTTCTTTGTTGTTCTGTTTATATAGTAGCTTGATATAAATATTTCTCCTCACTAGTAACAATATTTTAATTAATTATTATTATTTTATGAATTGTCATTAGAATCCTGCCATCTACTCCCAGAGTGGCTGTAAAGATACTCTTATACCCCTTTCATGCACAAGGTCACTACAAAATTTTCAACATTAGTTGGCTGTAGATAATCTGGCAAAACCCAAGTAAAAATTCATTTATAGAGTGACATCATCGTGTGCCTGTCAACCAGTACATCATAACCATTGTGTTTACTCAACAAGGGCTGAATGAGTAAAAAGCTTTTCTTTCTTTCTTTCTTTCTTTCTTTCTTTCCCCTTCCAAATAAGTTTATTTTCTGTCCAAAACTGAAGCAGCCAATATGACATTTTTAAATTATAAATGTTGTCAGGAATATGTGTGCAAATAATGAATAATATGACCCCATAAATCATAGTGAACTATTTTATTATTATTATTTATCATTTATATTTACTTTATATTACCCTGAAGTCCCCAGCCAGGATTGGGTGCTATACAAACACTTAGTAAGACATGATCCTTATCTCAAAGCACTTACAATCTAGTGAGTATATTTTTCATTAGTCCATTGTGTGACTGTGACTTAGGTGCAGTTATGTTAGAAATAAGAATATGAAAAAAAATACTCCTTCTTCTCATAACAGTCTGGTCCTTGGGTGGATTTGAAGGTTCCATTATGTAGAAATAAGTGCATGATGTAAAATATTTTCAGGACTATCCATTTGAATGTTTACATTAATTTGCTTAATTGATTGTGGCAAGCAAGCACAAAAGTAGTGGTGAGCATGGCTGGAGTAATCAGGTTTTACTGGCACTAATATTCCATGCAAAACATATTTCAAAATCCCATGTATTCTTTCTTGCAGAAACCAAATTTGAAATCAGTACATACAAGTATTCCTGCTAGATGTGCTTGAACTCTGACCTATACAGGGAACTGAAATAAGGCCTGTGAAGGTATAAGGCTAACATTTGACTTAGATCATAGGCCAGCAGCTGTCTGTCTGGCTGATTAGCTCTGCCCACTGCACCTGGGAAAAAACCTGCAGTTTAACTGGATAATCCTAATAAGAGGAGGAACAGGAAGTGGTATTGGGGAGCTGCAATACCTGCCAGAGGCTGGAATTACTGCTGGGTGGAAGTGCTCTACCAAACAAAAATGTTGTTTTTTTCACAATCTGCTGATGCATACTCTATGACAATCACTGGGCTAGCAAAGTAATTGGGGAGAACATAAATGTAGGAAACAGGAAGTAAGGGGTAGTTTAGGAGAGGCTCAGATGGATGCTTGGCAGAAAGCTCAGTGAGTGAGGGCTATAGGGAAGTGTGCCCTTGCTGTAAGCCTGATGCTCTATGTAAGAGGGGGCTAAATACACACCTTGGTGAAAGATAAACAGTTTTGTGTGTGTTTGTGACTATGAAACTGCCTCAGCTGGTCAGGTAGTACACTTCTTCAAGTAGCAGCAGGTGCCCTGTGATGGGATGGGAGGGAGGAATCTAAATTTGTAAATCATAGATGATTCCTTTGCTAACTACTTGCTTAACTCAAAAAACAGGAGAAATCCAGAGGGAAGAAGGTGAAATACTGAATTAAGTGTTAAAAGACTACTTTCATTTCTTCAGTTTTTTTTCTTTTTTACTTTTGGTTTTGAGCATCATAGAGAATGCATTGATGACTAATTAAGCTTTCCCTAGACAGCCACATTTGACAAACTGTTTTTCCCCTTTCTAAAGAAATGATTGCTCATGAAGTGGGATTTCTTTAAACCCTCACAGTTCTAGTTTGGCTGTTCTTAGCAAAGTCAGTTTCTCTAAAGCAAACTGAAAAACAAACATGAGTTTTTCATATATGGTCAATGGAGCCTTTAAAAGAAACAATGCTAGCTGCTTTTCTGCATGCATTTTAAATTGCTGCCTATCTAATCCAGGGGTAGGCAACCTATGGCACGGGTGCCGAAGGCGGCACGCGAGCTGATTTTCAGCGGCCCTCACACTGTCCAGGGGCTCTGCATTTTAATTTAATTTTAAATGAAGCTTCTTAAACATTTTAAAAACCTTATTTACTTTACATACAACAATAGTTTAGTTATATATTATAGACTTATAGAAAGAGACCTTCTAAACACATTAAAATTATTACTGGCATGCGAAAAATTAAATTAGAGTGAATAAATGAAGACTCAGCACAGCACTTCTGAAAGGTTGCCGACCCCTGATCTAATCTAAGGTAAATCATTGCAGAATTTTCATCAAAAAATTTCTGTTGGAAAATACTGTTCTAATGAAAATGCAATTTCTCACATTTTATTGTTTGTGGGGTTTTTTGACCAAAAATTCCCACACTCCATGCAGAATATTTTAACTGGAAAATCTTTCATTTTAGAACATTTCATTTTGAAATTTTATTAATAATTTTATTATTTTTACTTTATTTCGTCAGTCATTTTAATTTCAGAAATTTTCAGAGTTTCCATTTCATAGTAAATTTTGAAAACATTTGTGAAGTAGAATGAAAACAAACTTCAAAATGTCAATGTCCCATGAAACAAATTCAGTTTGAACTAGCTTTGATCCTGATATCTAATGCCTGATCCAAAACTCATTGAAGTCAATGGAAAGACTCCCATTAACATCCTGTTTTGTGAGTTGAAATGCAGGGCCATATGTTTTTTGTTATGAAATATAAATAAGTGGCCAGATGGTCATTACTAAATTCTTCATCACACCTTGGAAAGCCAGTTTATTACAGTGTGCTGGTCTTCTATTAGCATAAGAACCTAGCAGTGGTCATTTCTGACAAAATTATAAGTAACAAAATTACTTGTTTTTTTTTTTTCCTTTTTTGAGGCAAGCTCCAGTTTTTAGTTACATATTCTTATGTTTCTAGAGTCACCCTACTTTCTGAACATGAACCTTTTATGTCTACATTTCAGGAACTTGTTGAAGCTGAGGTGATTATTGTCTTTGCAACAGCCCAGGGTATCAATCTAACTAATGAGGCCATATAATTGCTCCTTTCAAGGTTTCATGATGACATGAACATCACAGAAATTGCCACTCTAGGGGTACTCAAAGGTGCCGGTTGTGGAGAGAAGTCTGTACAAATAATTCCTGTCTGACTTTTCCATTTGTACTGACTCTGCTCAGATTGCCACTCAAAGCCTGTTTTTGCTACTCAACACTACAGCTTTAGAAAATCAAGCTGTCTTCTTCCTACTTCCTGAACGACATTAATCGTGAAAACTGAAGTGGTTTTTAGTGATCTAAGTGGTGGTGATGACAGATGAAACAAAATCATGATTTTTTTTTCAAATGTGAGAAGTACACTTTAAAATGAAAGCAACAAATCATTTAACTGATAAATTTAGCAAAGAGAAAGCAGAAATGATACAAAGTCTTTCACATGTGGAATATATGTTCTATTTTTTAACATTCTAGAGGCAGATTCCAATTGTTTATATCTTCTAGAAATACTATTTTTTTTACTGAAATACTTTCCTTTCTTAAATCCATTGAGATTATGATTTGATAAAATTTGGCATTCCTTTGAAGTCTCTTAAATTGCAATTGTCTTTCTTGTAAATGAGATCTTTCCATTTAAATTTCTGTAGATACATAATTTCAGGAACTAGTCTGAGCTTTTCATAGTCTTACAATGTTTTCTTATATTCATATTTGAGAAATAAGGAAACTGAACTGCACAAATAGGTCAAGAGTGCACAGCATACTGCTTCAAACAAAACGCCAAAGCATCTAGTAATGTCACATAAATATTAAGCAATCTAAAAACTGTGAAAACACTTTCACAGAATAGAACACTATGCTGGGTAAGTAATACAGAGCTGCTAGTTTTCATATACATTGCCAAATCTCTGAATAAGTCATTTTGTTATTCCTCTTAGGTTTCCTCTTCATCCTTATGAGGCAATAACGGTTGTTTTTCCATTTAGGGCTCCTTGTTTATCTTATTGTGTTTAATTTATCTGCATTTTTGAAGGTTTTACATTATTTGTTCTTGGTATATCTATGCTGGCTACTAGTGATTACCCCTTCATCCTCGGGTATTCACAAATTGAATATTTTGTACATTACTCTAGTAGTTTCCCAGGTATTGAAGTCAGGCTGACTGGCCTATAGTTCCCAGCACCTCCTTTTCTTTTAAAGATGGGTACTATGATAGCCCTTGGCCAGTCTGCTGGGACCTCTCCTGTCATCCAGGAGTTTGTAAATATTATTGCCAGTTGCTCTGAGATTTTTTTCAGCTACTTCCTTCGGTACCATCAGGTGAATAGCTTCTGGGCCCCTGGATTTGAATTACCTTATATACTCGTTCATTAGCTTGTTTGTTTATAAGCTGACCCCTTCCCAAGATGGTTAGGTAAAAATAGCAAAAACTGTATCACCCTTTTATAAGCCGACCCTATATCTAAGGGGTTGGCAAAGTTTGGCTCCCAGCCATCACAGTAAGCTGCTGGCAGGTCGGGGCATTTTATTTACCTGGACCGTCTGCAGGCATGGAGCCCCTCAGCTCCCTGTGGCTGCAGTTTGCCGTTCCCAGCCAATGGGAGCTGCAGGAAGTGGCGCCACTTCCCGCAGCTCCCATTGGCTGGGAACAGCAAACCGCGGCCACAGGGAGCTGAGGGGCTCCAAGTAAACAAAATGGCAATGTATTGGATATTCAATGATTCCATAAAGTTTAAAATCATCAGATTTCAGTGTAGACCTGTTTGTAAGCCGACCCCCACTCTTTGATGCATCACTTTTTTACCAAAAATATTCAGCTTATGAACGAGTATAGAGGGTAATTCAAATTGGTCAGAAGATCTGTGATCTTTACTTATCCTGATCAGCATCTCTTCCTCTTTGCCTGTGGTAACTATGGTAAAGCACAAACATCTTTATGGTTTAGTTCACATGCAGAAAAAAAACACAATAACAATAGAGACAATGACAACATCTGCCACTACTCCTTCCCCTTTTAAATCTTAACCACTTCCAACAGGATTAGTGCTTTATAACAGCATCTAAGTACAATTAGCATGGCCAACAGTCAAAAAAACAAATGGCTGAATAGCCCTTCCCTCAAGCAAGTCTTCCTACAGTTGTTGAGAGATTGAGTGCTCCCGATTAGAGAGGTTCATAAGCAAGCGTGAATAGTGAAGATAAAAACATTGCACAATGAGTGTATTAGGAGTTGGCCACTCCACTCCACAGCACAAACCCAACCGTAAGGTGATTATCCAGTGGACATGCCATGTTATAATTATCTTTAATGTGTGTAATGTCACATGAGCAACCAGCCAATGACCTTTGGCTAGAGGGGAAGAAAACCCTCACAAAACTATGTAGTCCCATGTACCTTGCTTGCTGGCCACCAGGGCCAGTATGCACTTGGATGATATCAGGCTGCATGTACAGAATTTGTAAACCAGACTTGTCCTGAGCCTGCTTAGGATGAATCACTCCCCTTTATCCTCACAAACATTATGGGCTATGCAGCAGGTTATACAATTGGCGTTAGCCACATTAGCATCTAGATGGGTGAATACACAGTGCTAATCAGCTTTCAGCCTACTGAATGTGCACTCAACAACCATTCGGCAGCTACTGAGCTTGTAATTGATTTTCCTTTTTCCAGCGTCATTGATGTAAGGGTACAGTTTCATGAGACAATTTAGATGTGGATATGTGGGATCTTTCAAAATAACAGTTGGCACATATACTGTATTCGCCAGAAAAAAGTATTGTTCTGTAAAGTACCTTCTTCTCCCTTCAAATATGGCTCTGACCCTGGCATCCTGAATGTTTCCAGTGTTTCCCATGTTTGTATTCATGAATCTGACTCTGTGGTCCACTAAGCCTTTCAGAATGATTGAATAGTTCACATACTCACTTGCCCCTTGTGATGAGGCTACTGATGGCCCCTGCACAGTTCAGGAACTACATCCTCTGAAATCCAGTTATTACTTCTGGAACTCTTCTTATGGTAATCTCCTGTGGGTAGATCACAGTGTTAGTAGCCTCAATAATGTGCACAACTATGACCCCAACAGTAGACTTTCCAACCCCAAAGAGGTTTGCAATGGATCTATAGTTGTCTGATGTTTCCAGCATCCACAGGGCAACAGCAACCAGCTTCTGAAGCAGTATAGCTTCCCTGAATCAAGTATTCTGTTGCTAGAGGTTTGGTGCAAGCTCTTCGAACAGCTCCACAAAGCTCTTTCTTTATTTGGAAATTCTGAAGCAACTGTTGGTCAATATAAGAATGTCCATATAGGGTCAGACCTATGGTCCATCTAGTTCAATATCCTGTCTTCTTACTGTGGCCAATGCCAGAGGCTTCAGATGGAATGAACAGAAGGGGGCAATATTGAATGATCCATCCTTTATCATCCAGTCCCAGCATCTAGTAGTCACCCAGAACACGAGGTTGCATCCCTGACCATTTTGGTTAATAGCCATTGACGGACCTATCCTCTATGCACTTGTCAATTTTTTTTTAACTCAGTTATAGTTTTGGCTTTCACAACATCCCCTGACAATGAATTCCATGGAGTGATTGTGTTTTCTGAAAAGTGCTTCCTTTTTTTTTTTTAATGTTAAACCTGCTGTCTTAATTTCATCGGGTGACCCCTGAGTCTTGTGTTATGTGAAGGGTTAAATAACACTTTCTCCATAGTATTCATGATTTTATAGATCTCTATCATATTGTCCTTTAGTCATCCCTTTTCCAAGCTGAAGAGTCTCATTCTTCCTAATCTATTCTCATATAGAAGCTATTCCATATCTGCAATCATTTTTATGTCCTTCTCTGTACTTTTTCCAGCTCTAACATATCTTCTTTTTTCAGATGGGGTGACTAAAACTGCACACAGTATTCAAGGTGTGGGGCATATCATGGATTTACATAGTGGCATTATGATATTTTCTGTCTTATTATCTATCCCTTTCCTAATGGATCCTAATATTGTTTGTTTTTTTGATTGCTGTCGCACATTGAGCAAATGGTTTCAGAGGACTGTCCACAGTGACTTGGGTGGTAACAGCTAACTTGGACCCCATCATTTTGTATGTATAATTGGGGTTAAGTTTTCCAATGTGCATTACTTTCTGTTTATCAACATTGAATTTCATCTGCTGTTTTTTTGCCCAATCACTGAGTTTTGTGAGATCCCTTTGTAACTTTTCATGGTCTGCTTTGGACTTAACTATCTTGAGAAATTTTGCCACCTCACCATTTAGTCCTTTTTCCAGATCATTTATGAATATATGAAAAGTACTGGTCAAAATACAGATCATTTGGGCAACCTGCTATTTACCTCTCTCCATTCTGAAAAATTATCATTTATTCCTACCCTTTGTGTCCTGTTTTTTAACCAGTTAGTGATCCATGAGAGTATCTTTCCTCTTATCTCAGCATTAACTTGAACTCACATAGTTTGTGGTTTGATATCCTTCAGCGTCAGTCTTGAAAATGATATAAAGCCATTCTTAATCTTCAACAATGGGCCATAACTATTTAGTTTTGCAAAGTGTGTAATGTGATAGATATTGTGCAAGATTTGTCAATACTATGTTTATATAAAAGTCAGAATTGAATGGAAACATAATATAAATGCTGAGCTCCGATGAATAAAAAGTGTTTGTTTCATTGTAGGATGCCACCCATTTTTATCACCGATAACATAAGAAAAGGAGGTGGATATTTTGCTACCCAAACTATTCATGGAGCAGAATATGGGATTCAAGTAACATTTTAGATGTAGCAAGTACTGGATTTTTTAGCAGTAAATGGTTTAAAATTGAAATCTGAAAAGCATCCAGGGTGAGGAGCTAGCTTTAACATTTGAACTCTAAAGCACTGTGAAAAAAGAATATGAAGGAAGAAGACAAGAATTGTTTATTCATGTGTGAAGTGGTTGAAGTGAAACTCAAACTTTTGACATGCTCTGTTTAAGAGCCAGTTTCTAATCCCAGAAGTACAGCAAGCTAGAGAACCTGCTATTCCACTTGCGTGCATAAGCAGATTTTTCTTTTTTCTTTTTTTCTGGTTTTTTGAGACACAGGATGTCTGCACATCTAAGATTAGAAACTGGCCTTTAGACTCTTTCAGAGAGGATCTGCTCATTGCCAGTTGTTGCATATGTAGGAGATCAGTTAATCCTTGTGGTTTATGCCCCACAGGAACTATTTGTTTTACATTACTACTAATTGTAAATACTGGGACTGGTTCACAGATTCCCACTGACTCCACAGGCTGGGGACTGGTCCACGCTCTCTAATTTCATCCTTTCCATTATCCATCGGAACCTGTTTATAAAATCCCAGTGGTGTTACTTTCATTTGTTCTTCTACTGCTCACTAGAGATCTTATTGTGATCCACATACTCTTACATGGAAGACGACAGCATTAGAAAAGCCTAAATTGCATTGGGGAAAAAGAACACTCAGATTATAAATAATTATTATATTGTGGTAGCACCTAGAGGCCTCAGCCAAGTCAGGTCCTATTGAGCTAGACGCTGCACAATTATGCAGGAAATGACAAGCCCCGCCCCAGAGACCTTACAGTCCAAAAGAGAAGGCAGAACCAATGTGGAACAAGCCAGGCAGAAGGGGTGGGAGAGAGGATAGAATAATAAGGTGACTTACTGTAGACTAGCTGTGTGCGCAATTCATAGGTGCAATCAGCTATTCAGTAAGTAATCACAGTTCACTACATCCCTAGCCATTATTCAATGACCTGTAGTTATCACGGGAGACGTCAAGACTTTGTGGATTTTAATTTGCTCTCCTTTCCTTCTCTCTCTCAGATATATACTGTCTCTAAATGAAAATTTGGAATCTAAGTTTTTGCTTCCTGTCACAAAAAACAATCAAGTTTGGCAAGATTTCGCTTTTATATACCCATGCTGTTACAGAACTGAATATATCATCGCTGATGAACAATATGACTGGCTATTATTATGGTCTAATACATTCACTGATATGTTTGTTTTATAATATACTAAATGTTCACAAAGGATATGTCAATGGGCACAGATATAGATAGGATATATGGAGATTGATGAAAAATAAAAATAAGGTGTTGAGAAACTATTGGGTCTATGTTCTGCCTATAAATAAGATGAAGATAGAATACAGATCTTTTTCAGATCTCTGAAACTATTTGGTTTGGCATTTGAGGTAAAGATTTTAGATGATTCCTATCTGATCTAGACTGACTCACCCATTCTATATCTATTTTACTGGAATTGGGTACCATTGTGCCATAAACTTGTATGAGTAAATGGCCTGACAGCAAAAAAGCTCTTAGCCTGCCTTTTAATGGTACTTTGAAAAGCCAAGAAAACCAAAGGCCACCATTTTCAGCCTTTTTATTTTTGTTTTTGTTTTCACAGAAGATTCACAGTCTTCACTGGAGAAACAGAATGAGCCGATACTGTTTTATTGGTTTGATTTGGAAATGGAAGCCATTCCTCAGCCCAGATTTTGTTGATTGTCTCAGTTATTTATTTTGAGGGGGTGGGGCAAAAATGTTGTTTGCTGCCTTGCTGGCCAGGAGTAACAGCTGGTATTTTCTATCCTTGAAAGGAATGCCAAGGATAGAGCTACGTGGGAAACTGGTGGTGCAAAAGACTCAGAAATCTGTCTGAGCAGCTGTCACTGCTATGTGCATAGTGCAAATATGCAAAATGTTGCTTTGAGTTGCCAAAGCCTTCAGTGATTTTGGCAGCTTATAGTTATAATACTGGATGTTCTGTGGATGGCAACAGCAGTAGCGGTGTCATGTCTCTTTTCGGTGCGTAGGAAGATGCTGAGTCTTTCATTTCAGTGCATGTGTTTACTGAGGCATTGCCAGTGGGACGGCAGAGGCAAGACTGTAGCATCAATATGCTTCACTGGCTTCAGATATGGTTTGTTTTTTTAAATTAATTTATTTTGCAGTCAACTGATGATTGGCTGCTTCATCTTCAGTTATCTCCACAGGGCCATGTGGAAGAGACACAAGAAGGATCTGAGAAGAAGTGTAATTTGGATAGAGGTGCAAATGGAACAAAATGTGGGGTTTGTTTCCATGCAGGAATTTTTAAAGTAAGACACCACTGTATAGAAGTTTCTTTTTTTAATTTAGAGTGTGAGTGTAATTTTAATAAAATGAGATTAAGGGTGAACTCCTGGCAGTATTGAAGACAATGGGAGATTTGCCATTGACTTCCAAGGGCAGAATTTAACCCTGAGAAATAAGTAAACAAAATGCAGGCAAGATCCTTTGTGCAGGTTGGACAATGCAGCTCTACACTGATTGGTAACACTTATGCCAGTACTTATGAAAATGAAGTTGAGAGTCATGTCCAGCTGTTTGGTGACTGTCATTTTTTCATGTGCAGGGACTAGGTTGAGACTAGCACGTTCCTTTTAAGGCATGGGTGGGTGGATTGGTGCACCTTGACACCATCAGTTGCAGGATTGGAGCCAAAGGTCTTCAAAAGTACACAAAATAAAAACCAAAACACTAGACCGGTGAACTTAACCAATTTACGTCCCACTGAAAGTTAGCCTGCGTAGAATAGCTTTATACTGCAAGAGCCTGTATTTTTCCCTGATCCACATCAGTCCTATTCTAATGCATACAAAAGGAACTTCTGGGACTCATGCTTTTACAAATACAACCTACTAGACAAAGCACTTTTCCTATCAATCACTAAACATCCAAAGTAAAGTGGAACTCTGAGAAAAAAACAGCGTGGGTACATAAGAGAGAAATTTTGCCAGACAAGCTTGATTGCTTTTTTTGAAAGAGGATTACACAATTAGAATAGCAAGTGGTAGTGGAATTTAGCAAAGCACTTCATGAAATCTTACTCTCAAAAATAATTCAGATTGCCTTGGAGAGGAACACTGACATGTGGACTGAACACTGGCTGAAGGAACATCAACAAAGAGTAATCATAAACTGCAATATGTTGATTTGGGAGAAGGTATTTAGTCAGGTAACACAGGGATCAATGTTAGGTCAGGTCATTGAAAACCTCTGTTCAATGTGCAGCAGCAGTGAAAAAAGCAAACAAAATGAATATGGAATGGGGTGGAGAATAATTCAGAAAATATTATGCCATTATATCAATCGGATTCACCCTCACCGGAACTACTGTGTATAGTTCTGCACACCCTAACTCAAAAAAGGATATTGCAGAATTCGAAGTGGTTCAGGTATGGATGACAAGAAGGATTAGGTGTATAGAAAAACTCTCATATGAAGAGAGATTGAAAAGATATGGATTGTTGACTTGAAAGAGGAGCTAAATTAGATAACATATGATAAAACTACACTCTGCTAATTACTGCATGAACTACAGTGTAGAAGATCCATTAGAAATGTATCAGTTGTAATCTTGTTTTCTAATTTTCCATCTCAGGGAAAAAAGAAAAGATATATATATATATATATATATATATATATAAGTGATATGCAAAGCATCCACTGTAGTTAAAAATGAAGATAGTGTATGTATTAGGTACAAATAATTTTGTTATACATTTGTGGATTATCCATTGATACCTGAATACAGTGCCTAAAGAAAGCTCAGTTCAGTCTGATCAATACCCTCTTTCAGTGGAGTGGAAGGATGGTATTGTATGTATATCAGAGGACTATGAAACAAGTGATCTTTATTCATGGCTCTGCCATGGATCCTTATTCACAACTACTTTGTGTTTCTGGGAAAGTTGCCTAGGGCTAAATTTTCAAAAGTGGCTCTAATTTTCAATGCCTCAATTTGTGGGTGCCCAGCTTGAGGTACCCCAAACTAATGGTCTTTTTTTTTAAATGCTGGTCCGAACCTTCCTGCGCTGCAATTTTCTCCTCTGTAAAATGAGGACAATAAGATTTATCTGACAGGAGTTTTGTGAGGCTTAATCCGTTCATCACACATTTTGAGATTCTGGATGAGGGTGTCATAAGAGATTGAAACATTCTATTACTAAGGTGGGCAAATACAGAAAGGTACATGGTTCCTTCTTATTTATAGGATTTGGACATTGTACGGTTTGAACTTTTTTGAACAGATTTATCATGTCCTTTCAAATACTCCTGTCAGAAATACTCAGTTTCAGAAGTTTTTAATCTGGGTATGTGTGTGTGTGGGGGGGAATTATCGGGATCTTATCTCCCCCTCAATGTGCTCATACAACTCCCATTAGCGTTAATGGGAATTTTGCTCTAATCAAAGCTAGACTTGACCTCTTTTTGTCTCTACTTTCCATTTTGGAGAGACATTTTCAGCCTACAAGTTATTACAAATATAACAACAAATGGCTGTGTTAAAAACCAGCACCAAACATTAAAAACAAATTATGTCCTCAAAAACAGAGGAGTGCATATTACCTATTTTGAGGGCATAATTTGTTTTTAATGTGTTTTAAACAGTGAGATTTATTTTGTGTGTGAGAGAGTGCGTGCACACATGGGTGAGACTTATTTTCATATCAGTAATGTTACCAGACCTCAATGAAAATATATTTTTAAAGTACTCTGTATAAAGGGTCTTGCATAAATTCAATCTCTCCTTAGGTAAGCCAGGCTATCATAAAGAGAATTAAATGATTTCCTTTAGGCACTTATAAAGGATAACTGCTGGACTCTTAGCTTCACAGAATTCCAGTGCTTACCTTTTAAAGATGTAGTTTAATGTATCATAGTTCCTTCTTTGCAATTACTTTTATTATTTCCCTTATCTCAGTGCTTCTCATCCTTTTCCAAATCAGGATCCCTTTTTCTACACCAGGACCCACTTCCCATCCAGGTGAGATTTTGCTAGGATTCCTCCTCCCTTCTAATTTAGAATTATAGGAAAGGCAGAGTTAATTGTAACCCGTTGACTAATGTCAATGACCCCCAGGTTGAGATCTTATTTTATGGCTTTAAAAAGATCAGGCTAACTGGAGTGAGGAAGAGAAATTGTGGAGCCCATCTCTCCCAGCTGTCAGAAAATAGTCAGAAAGAGGGTGGCAGACACTTCCAATCATGGGAAGAGGGTTGTGGGTGGGAGGAGAAGTCCTTTCTTATATCATCCATAAGCAGGGAGGGGAATAAAGAGAAAGGGCTGTTTCATTTTTTCCTCCCAAAAACTGTTGGGATATTGGTGGAAGCTTCATATTTGTTAGACACCTGGTAGTTATGGTTGATGTGAAAGATGGAACTTTCCAGTCAGGCCTCTGGACAGTGTCATGGTCCCTTACCCCCTAGATTTTGTTTTTAAAAGGTTAAAATTCAAGAAATGAAACAACTGTGCTCCCCCATGAGCTATCAATATCCAGTGAGGTGATAAATGAATTACAAAAGCAATTCCAGTCATGCTAAAACAGTCCAAACCCCATGTTGTTTGTTCATGCTAATTCTTTCAATATGCCATTCTGCCTGCAAGGGAAAATTTATCACTTGAGCATGGGTAATATTACATAGTTTGAAAAATTCTTGTTTTGCTGGATATTAAAATGGCATGAAAAACTGCAATCCTTTTGAAGCATCTATTGAATCAAACCATAGTTTATGAACTTCCCCTCCAGAAATGCAAGAGGATTGGAGCAAAGCTCAGTGAAAACTGGGGACGGAGCATGGAAAGGGGTGGGGAATAGCAATTGCACAGCATGCTTTCTTCCATGGAGGGGAAGGGAAGTTTTTCCAGAAGGAGCATGCAGGGATACAAAGAGACCTGAATTGTCTGTGGCATTCTTCTTTCCTATCAGAATGGCTAGTCACACAAAGGGGATTATGTAGCATGGGAAACTACAAACATAGGAACCACTGTAGTGGAGGGAAGGGGCAGACAACACTGTAGAGAAATTATCACACTGCAAGTTATTTCTTCCTTCCCCATAAATTTCAGCCTCAGAGGTTGTGCCACCCACCTGGTCTATAAGCTTTTTGAATGAACAATGAGTCCCTGTAAGGCATCTGAGGGATTGTGCAGTAAGGCACTATACTTTACAAGATACTAGCAAATACACTAGAAAATACACTGCACAATCCTGCAGTGGCAGGGAAATTGGCCAGATGATCTAGCCAAACTTTGCAATCTCTAATTTTGATGAATCTAGGAAACAATTTGGCTCTTCCTTCAGGGTTGGGGGGGGGGGTATTTTTGTTTTGTTTTTAATAATGGAAATCTGTACTGTTAAGTACTGTATATTTTACATTGGAGTTGAAACTGAACATAATGCAGTCCACTTAGGGCTTTATTAACTAAACCAATATGACTTTTACTGATGAGTAGAACAAGGTCTTCACAAAAAAGAAACCAGACCTATAATTCTGACTTAAATAATTTAGGAAAGAGAAAAATGCTGAAAGTGGAGAATGTCATGTAAAGACAAATGAAAACAACCCCCCTGTAAAGTCTATAGCAGAAATCATAGTATTTATATCACATGCCACTACCCACCACCTGTCTCCCCCCCCCCCCCAAAAAAACCCCAACAACCATTCTTTAAAAAGCTGTGGATGGAGAAAAAGAAATAAAGATCCAAAATGAAGAGAAAACCACTGATGAACAATTCCTTCTTTTTTTAATTTTAACCAAAATATGGTGGTAATAAAATGATCTTTCCTTTATTTTGTCTAAATATACTTTGCTGTGCAGTTTTAGGAAAACCAGATGATGATTTTGAGTAAATATCAGGAAGAAAAAGGGGATAAAAACCTCAAACTTGACCATGGTACATTCATCAGCAGATCAGATTTTCTGCAATCATTAGCTCTTGTGCTAACAGTCTGTGAATAGTGTCTTATGCATAGATGCTATTTTTGGAAGCTAAACATTAGAAATAACAGTTTGGTTTTCAGTCTTTATAAACAGGATTATGTAATTTCCTACAACTACTAAAATGGATAATGAATATAGTCTTCAAGCATTTCCTCATTCCTGTGCTTAAATAAACTAAACAGGAGGCAGTGATTTAAGGGTGCTAATTTTAATCTTGTGGAAACATAAAAGGCTGAACTAAAGGGCAGGTTTTAGTGGACTATTTGATAGTCAGATTATTCATGTGGTCAGTTGAACTACAATATGCTAGTAGGATGGTATAAAAGATCTGAAAACGTCAGCATTATCCCTTTTTATAATGTGGTTACTCATCATAGTTTTATTTCTATAAGAGCTGGCTTGAATTCTATGGTTCCTAGGGGAGAGTGGGTGAGTGGCAGCTTTCACTGTCCCAAATGCGTCTATAATTGATGGAGAAAGGTCTTCATGGACTGCACTACAAACACCCAAAATTTTTAGCTCAACTTCTCTCCTCCCCTCCCTAGCAAACACTATAGATATTTATTGAACTGTTGTACTTTTTTACTCCACACACATCTTATTTTTATATCTTCTTGATAAAATGTACTGTATTTCATATGATATAAAATGAAAAGCTGTGATGTGTCTGTCATATCATTTATCAACGAGAGATGGGAGATAAATTGATTTGATCAAGAGTTGTTAGTGATAGATGGTTGAAGGTATGTTGAAGTTCAGTTTTCTTCCTATTTCGTAGAATCTCTTTTTGCTGAAAGTATCTTGTTATTGTCCATATTGTGCTCAGTGCTGTCCAAGATCCTGATTGCTTCTTGCTATATGTAATAATGTAATGATTTCCAGAACCTGAGCCGAGAATGGCTGTTTTTATCTTTTCTTTTCACATTTACTGTTATGTATTGAAATTCTCCAGTTATGTGAGTAGTTAACTGGAGATAATGTATACCCATAACATCTATGAATAGGATTAACAGCTTCTTTGGCAAAGTCACTCCCCAGCCAGCACGTTGCCTTGTGGCTAGGAACGGCATTGTAGGGTTTCATCCTCTGTAGTCCTGTCACTCAGGTCTGCTAATGCAGTGGGGGTCCCAAACATTTTAGTAAGGCAACCCACCAACAGTATTTGTCTTTTTTTGTGATCCCCCTCCCCCGGGTCCAGATTTGTTTGGGGGTGGGGGTGCCAAAATGATAGTCCAGTATCTTTCTTCTCTCTCCCTCTTGATGGAGGGGCAGCTGGACCAAATTTCAATGAGTGGCATTGTGACCTGGCACAAAGGTCACATAGCCGATGAGGTTTGGACTGCCAATCTGGGTGATGCTGCTACCCCATGTTCCAGATCTCAATGGCCAGAGGTGACCCCATGTGCCAGGTTACACAGGCCAGAGCAGGGATGCAGGCCCAGTCCCACTGGACAGGAGCCGCTGCTGCAGAGTGAATGCAGGATGAGCTCACTCTTCCTTTTTCCTCTCCAGGGCCTCCCTTCCACATCAGGCCTGCGACCACCTGGAACCTTCCCACAACTCACTGGTGATTTCAGCACTCATTGTTTGGGAAACATTGCACTAATGATCCCCTTTTCACCTTGCAACTCAGCCCTCCAGCCAGGTAACCTTTGGTCTCACCCCTTTCAGGGTAAACCAGGGTTTTCACCCAGTAGCCCCAGGCCCTCATACTGTGTTGACAGTCCTGGGCCAGGCCTAATAGCCCTTCTGGCCCCTTGTGCCTATAGTCTTCTGGCTACTTCTCCTGGTGAGGCTGTAGGGGAACCCAGTCCCTCTTTCTACCCTGTGTACCAATCCAGACACCCTTGCCGCAAGCGGTTAAGGTTTGTCTGGTGTGACCTCTTGTTTCTTCCCTGGACGACTACCCACAATGTGTCTATCATCACTTCAGGGTGCTCATATTCTCAGCAGGGGTCTGTCCTGGGGCCTAGACCCTAGACTCAATCCTCGAGGTAACAAAGAAAGAGAAATTAAATTTAAAAAGAGAGAGAGAGAGTGGCTCCAGTTTCTTTGTCTTAACCAGCTCCTCCTGCCTCCTTACTACTCTGCATTCACAGTAAATCTAAGGTAGTTTAGCTTTTTTGCCGTGCTCCGCTCTGGGTGCTGCGAATGAGAAGTCTGTCCCCCTTTTGGACTGAGCTCCCTTTTCAAGGCTCTTCCTTCTCCAAGATTGCCATCTCAGTCACAGGAGCCACACGGCAGAGCTGCCTGGGGCCCAAGTGCTCTTTAACTCTTCCCTGCCTAGTGCATGGTTGTACACCCCATCACAGGATCTTACTGTTATATTGTGAGTAAAGTCCTTTCAGAATATGGTGAAGTGTAGGTAATAGCTTCACAATTAACTTTGCCAGAAGCATTCAGTTCTAACTCTCATATTTTTTTTCAGGAAATCCTTTGAGGCTGGTAGTTCTCATGCTTAAATCCAGCCCAAGAGTGCTATTTTTGGGAAACTTTCATGAAAATGGAATGACTCTATTTTGAGGCATGTCACTATTAAAAATTTATACATTTCTATTTTTCAACTATTCTCCCTCTGTTTTTATTAGTCAGCTCAAAAGCAACTTCAGATTTATCATGAATTTGGACTTGTCATGCACTTAGGGGAAAATCCTTAGCAGCAGAACTAGTGTGGTTCTGCTGCAAAAGGAAAGGCATAACTTTTATGCCATGGAGCAACAATCAGTACTGGGTACCTACATACTAGCAGACATGTGGGGATGGTTCAGTCATTGGCAGGAGGAGAGATGGGGCCAGAAAATATAGTTATCATGGGTCCTATGGTCCTCTTCTCCTTGCAAGACCATGTAAAGGTCAGTAAAGACCATGCCAGCCAATTGACTGAAGAAGCCCCCACACAGTGGTTCCTTAGACACACTCTGGCCTAGGGAGAGTCTCTCTCCCCTGTGCTTCTGTTCAGCTGGGTGCACATTCAGATTTTATAGCCAAATCATTGCTGGTGAATTTTGAAACATTGGATTTTGTGTTTAAACTCTCAACTATAATACTGAAGTAACAACAAAGAGCAACTGGGGAAATAAATTTTTATCGCTAACTTTGTAAAAGCAATGTTTGTTTGTTTGTTTATTTGTTTACTATTTTTGCAGTTGAACTTGCCTCAAAGTTATTTAGATTTATTTGTCTCCAGGGAGTCTAGAAGAAGGGATGTAATATTCTTCAAAAAAAAAAAGTGATTTAGTTGGGGATTGGTCCTGCTTTGAGCAGGGGGTTGGACTAGATGACCTCCTGAGGTCCCTTCCAACCCTGATAGTCTATGATTCTATGATTTTATGATATGAATTCAAGACTCTCCCTAATATATGCTAAAGGTAGAAGCCATGTTGCTTAGGTCATTCTCCGATGTAAAATATCACCTCTGATGGTAGTAGAATCATTAATGGGTTCAGTGTAGAACATGCACATTTATTGACACTGCTGTAATACTGTTTTCTGGCCTACTGCTATCCAGTAATGAAATTATTGCGTGTCTGTGGCGGGGACTAAAATATGGCATCCTTCTTTAAAGCAGAGTGCCACCATCTTTGGTCATATTTTTAGGGATATTCATTTCTGCATGAGATGCTTTGGAGTGACCTCAAAATGATGGAATGATACTGCAGGTTAGACTTGGTATTTCTTGTGAACTTGCCTTTTTTTCTGAAAGTAAATCTGAACATTTTAAAATATACAGGCTTGGTAGATTTGTTATTTTAAAAGGAACAGCAAACAGTTAAAAGAGAATAAACTACTCAAATTGATGAAACAGGCTCAAAAGTAATAAATCTTGCAAAGACTTTGCAGCAGGTATACTACAGATAAGTAGTAGCTTAAAGTCTTTAAAGGCCATTTGCAATTCATATAGAAACCTATATCTGTACTCCATGTACCTTAAAAGGTTGTGTGCAACAAGCAGAAAAAGAAATGATTTAAATCTGCTAAATTTGGTCCTCATACTACCGTCTGAGCCAAAACATATGAAATCAGTGCCTATGGGATTCAGGATGTTCTGTTATTGACCATTATTTGCTTATTTCAAATGGACACTAAGTATTCCATATTTAAAATGTAAATTATTACCAACAATAGTATTTTATGGCAGAAAAGAATCCTATACAGCAAGCAGGTGATTTGGATTTCTAATAATAAAATGTCCAGAGTGATATTTAGTCATTTTTTTGAGAATTTAAAGCTTTAAAGCGTGTGTCTTCTACAAACAGAATTTGGTCCAATAAAAGCTATTACCTCACCCACCTTATCGCTAAGTTGTACACAGATGATTCCCCAAAATATCACACTCCTCTGCCATCACAAGTGTCGAGAAGTCAATGGATTTGCAGCTGGTAAATATTTAGATACCACAGACATTATCTGGCCTTGCTGAGCTGTGCTCATTGAAGGATCAGGCAAAGGTTGATTTTGAAGCCAGACAAGAACTATCCCAGTTCCCAGCATAAGTCAGAGCAGTCCTCAAACTGTTTGTTCTAGCACAACAGAGGCCACCTGTATCAGAGGCCACCAAGGGCTATTACAACAGCTCCGAATAGGAGGAGAGCAGGACATACTCTCTTGCCCTGGGAACCCTCCCTTTGCTTGGACTGAGTCAGGAACTAGTAGAGAGCTGTTGTATTGGCCCTGCATCACATGCCCCTTATGTAAATGGAATCCCTAGGTTGCCAGCTAAGCCAGATTTCTAGCTGCTTTGTGCTGATGTAGTGGGGCTCAGAGTGTGGCTCTGCATTTTTTATTACAAGATTTACAAAAAATGAAAGTTTTGAATCCCTTGAAAGTCTCACACATGTACATTACATGGACAACCCAGTAATCATACACAGACATAAATTCATGCCACATTTCAATTTATTTTGGTAATTTGGTTTCATTAGGTTTAATTGAATTAATACTTCAGCTAACACTTGAAAACTGAAATTCCTAATTTTATAGGAAACCATCTCACAGTGAAGAAGTCTAAAGCTATCAACTAAGAGAGTTTTGAATGTCAGACATTATGTTAATGAAATTAATAACCTCTTTAACCTGCTCTTTTAGCATGGTATTGTGAACTGTGTCCAAAGCAGTGCAATAAAGTATATTGAATGATTAAAACAGAGAGAAATGTGTACATAATGATAATTCTTTTGTTCTTCTATCTCTACTGCAGAAATACTTCAGATGCCTGCCTTGAAGGTCAGAATTCTTTTTTAATGTTTATGTTCATCTTTCACTAAGGTGAAAGCAAAATTTGAGGGTTTTTTGTGACACTTAAAATATAAAACCTTTATACTCTTAAGAATTTATGGCTCTTATCCTTCTTCCATGTTTATGGCTAAACTCCCTTTGATGCCAATGGGATAAAAATTGGTCCATATGTATTTTTTTTCCTTTTCTCCCAAGCTTTGTCTAATTTTCTTAGACTGAAAGGCTTTTCTGAGCATGCAACTTCTCTGTTCTTTGAGTTTCATATCTACTTGTTCAAAATATATGTGCATATATAGAGAGAGTTCTCAGGTAGTTGTTTCAGGCAACAAGATAAAAATGTGCTTCTACTTGTGCATTCTGCTTGATTCTTCTCCTTTTTCTAACTGGACTTGATCTGAAGCCCATGAAATCAGTGGGATTAAAGCCCATGGAGAAGACATATGTGGATGTCTATAACAATCACACAGATTTCAGGAGGAAAACCCTCCAGATATGATATTGTACAGAATCCCAGAAAGAAAGTGGTGTCACATTCTATAAAAGGAGAAAAAAGTTTATAATCCCAACATGGGGCTAAAATCATAGTTGATGTAAAGGGTGATAGGAGTTGCATGATGGGGTTAAGTTAATCAGGAAATAGGTATAACACCAAAGTAATCTAAATTGCGCCAATCTTTAGATAATTGGTTGTACTAAAATTACCCTAATTTCACTTAGTCACAGTGGGATAGATCCTCAGATAGCATAAATTATTGTAGCACCATTGAAGTCAAATGACAAGTTACACTAGCTGAGGATATGCCCCTTGGGTTTGTATAGATTAAGAACAGCAGCTGAAAAAGGGTGTGTAATCAGTCCAAATAATGGCATTCTAGGGTTGAATCAAGGGAGAAATCCCACGGAAGTAATTCAACAGTGATGCAAGCAAAACAGTCAAGTGACTAGGAGGAAGAGATTGAATTAAGCCCCCCACCTCTTCCCACACATTCACTTGAATTTATATCCACTTCACCACAGACTTCCTTAATATTCTTGGCAGCACAGGCAAAGTCCCACACAAAACCCACAGTATTATGGGAAAGTCTGCTGTCAGAAATAGGATTGAAATATTATGAAACAGATAAACTTAAATATGTGGCATATATTGTAAATGTAGGAATCATACTCATAATTCTGTATTTTTTGTATAACATTCATTGATACTATGTTGTTCATCCAAATGCCTGATGTAATAATATTATTTTGTAAATGATTCTTCAGTAAACAAAACATTAATATTATACCTATATCATTATATACAAATTTTAAATCAGGCTTATGATGGAATATTTGAGATCTATTATTCAAACTACAGTCATAATTTTATAAAAGGGTACCTAAATTTAAGATTCTAAATCTTTATTAAACACTTGAATAAGTGGCCTGATTTTCAAAAGTGCTGAGCACTCAGCAGCTCCTACTGAAGTCAGGCTCTTAAACTGTTTTCTATCTTTAGGCACTCATTTATAAAATGTTGGGTTCTGGTTATAAATAAAAGGATGAAGGCCTGATTTTTTATTCCAGAGACATTGAGCATCTACAGAACTTATTGCCTTTAACTGGAGTGGTAGGTTCTGAGCATCTTTGAAGATCAGGCCCTCATGTATTTTCAGCATATTTTTTCTGTTAAATCAATAGAACATCAGCATCTCTCAGGATCAGGTCCTTTTAAAGTCTGTTCTGTCCAGTTGATCCCCATTTGGTTTACATCCTTGAAAATGACAAATTCATACATGCCATCTTAGTTTCCACCCTTTCATGCTACTCCAGCCATTCACATTTTTGTTTTTAATTTCTAGTAAAATTTTTAAAGAACCACTTTCTCTGTTCTTGTCCTTACACCCCTAGGGAACCTAGAGATTTTAGTTCTGCTGTTGCATAATACATTCTAGTTTTGTAAAAAATGACATGGATAAGTAGAATTGGAATGGAAGAAAAACCCATGAAGAAAATATGTAAAATCCATAAAATCATAAATGCTCACCCCTACTTTTAATCTGCTTATCAAAATCCATGACAGGTGTAATACATGGCTCTAAAATTTGTCTTAGTTCTTATTCCTATGTCAGCTCCAATATGAAATAGTAATGAGATTACATCTCCCTCTACAAACATTTATGGGAATAAATTAGCTTTTACAAATGATCTAAATTTCTTTGGCTCCAAAATGTCTAACATCAAAAGATGGGAGGCAATTTTCTTTGTATAGATAATCCAATTCACAACAGAATGCAACATAAAATAGTGCTAAACACAATCATTAATTGCAAAGTAACAGACTATATAGTAACAAAGGATTTTTTTTCTGTTTTCCTTCCATATGAATTTCTCAAGTGCCACCTCTCTGAATCAGCACAAAGTTCCACTGCAGACCAGGTGAATCCTTACTTTAGACAAAGCCCTAAAACTGCTATAGCCCCCTTGCTACTGCACACAGGAGAATAACTGCTGGACCTGCAAAAGTGCATGGTCTGACCCCACTGACATCAATGGGAGTTTTACCAGTGCAGGATCAAGCTTTAATTGCAGATATACTAGATCTGGGGTAGAGGGAGCTCTCTTACTGGGATCCCCCAATCCTTTCCCTACCCTTCTACTGGTACAGATCCTTCATGACTGCAGAGAATGGTTTAAGATTTAACCTTAAATTAAAATATATAACCGTATTTAGCGTTGCAAAATTGATATTCAAAATTAGGATAAGGAGGAAATCGTGTGATGGGTGCTTATCAGAGGTGATGGACACCACATTGTGCAAAGTCCTAGTTCATGTGGCTTAGGTCAGACTTGACCTGGGCAATGATCACTTAAATCAAATCAATAAAAGGCAAAGTTCAGATGCATAACAAAACTCCTTGGCTCTTAGGTCTTTCATCAACATCTCACTCCCCTGTGTTCTGGGAGGTTCTAAGTCTTATAGAGTGTGTCTACACAGCAATGGAAGCCCAGAGTTATTGGAACTCAGTTCAGAGAACCTTGGGTTTGAGAACTGAGGACTTGAACATCTACACTGATTGCTGATCCAAGGCCGTGAATTTTTGAAGATGGGCACGAGTCTGGCATTCCAACATTGACACTGCAGTATGCAGGCCAAAATCCAACCAAAACATATCCCAGACTTGCTGCCCTCCAGAAATGTGGCCACTCTAGCCCTTTGCTAGTGGTGCGGAATGGGAAAACATGATTGTCCATCCTCTTGCCTGGCAAGAAGTTTGAGCAGCCTGCAAACACTTCCTGCTGATCAGTCATTTTGGTTCAAATGCTCCCATCAACTTGGAGGAGTGACCATATGAAGAACTTCTCTCTCTAGTGTTTTTACTCTTGTTTAAGGAAATAGGTGAGTTTCTGTGAGTTATTGGTGGACATTCCAGTGGAGTTTTCTGAGCCACCTGAGAAAGCCAATGATGGAGGAGGATGACGACTGAGGACACAGATGTGGCAGAGTCAAACAGGCCAATGCTGCTCATGACACTCAGTATAGTTGCTGTTGCCCTCTATATAAACTGTGGCCCTCCTCCAGAAACACCGAGCACAGTGGGACCACATTGTTATGCAGACCTCTATGGAATGGAATGAGGCCACTATTATGCAGGTTAGCAGTGGCTCTAGAACTTTACAGGAAGAAAACTATATTTCTGGAGCTCTGTGAGCAGCTTGCCCTGGCCCTCCAGCATCAAGACACATGCATGAGAGCAGCCATGCCAGTCCAGAAGCAGTTGTTATAACCATCTGTAAGCTGGCTACTCCAGACTGCTACACGTCCATTGCCAACAACTTTGGTGATGGAAATTGAAAGACTTCTCTGTCATTTCAGTCACTCCTCATTTTGGAGGACATAACACTTCTCATGGTTCCCGAATGGCAAAGAGAGGTTTTATTCCAACCTGCTGTGTATGCCATCAAAGTATTCATCTGTATGGTGAGTGAACAACAGATTTACTAGTGGGGTATCTGTTTAGCTACAGAGGTAGGTCTTAAAATATGTCCTTACTTGAAATATGACTATGTATCTGGAGTTCCTGCTACAGGAAGAGTTAGCAGCTATCAGCACCTGGGTTTGGGTCAAAATTCATGAGAGAATCAATTGGATGCTGTGTTAGTATCCACAAGGATTGGTGCCTTCCTACAGCTTCTAATGCAGCCTGTTATGAGTGCGTACAAACACACAGAACTCCACCAGCATCCCCTTTCCTTCTCCCTGGCACACTTCTCGACTGCATTCAATCCCCCAGACATATTTCAGACGCGTGATTTTGTCATTGTGGACTACATTTAACTGAAATGGACTGAATTTGAACCTCCCCCCTCCATAGCTGACTGTTTGTAGGTGAATCATTACACTGTTGGATTGGTACAATGCACCATGCTTACAGGAAAGGCAATAATAGTTGTTTTTTAAACAAACTGGCATGTCCTAGCAAAAAACCAAACAAAACTTTTTTAGTAAAGTTTCACTTTCAGAGGCTTGTCTCACTGTTAGTACTTCCCCTTCTCCATTTTGATTTCCACATGGTAGTGTTAGGGGAAGGAGGGGAGAAAGCAGAAAGGAGGATGCCAAGGTGCTGGTGTTCAAACAACCATTTACAGATAAATCCTGCTACCTGGACCTTGTAATAACTTTTTGAATTGCTCCCTTCCATAACTTGAAATCCCTCCCATAACTATATTAATAAGCACAAACATGGAACCAGAAATTTGCCCAGCTCTAGGCAACTTCTGCTGCCAGTTGGCTGGCAGGTAGCTCCTTGGGGGCAGGAGGGATCCAGTTTCATCACCAGTCACTTTGGCCTCATCTGGCACCTGCTGCTGACTTCCATCATTCCTATGCTAGAACTGGGGTCAGCAGGGTGACATCCAGACTGACCAGGTCATCACACACCATTGTTGACTCTTTGCTAGGTGCATTATCCCATATACTGTCAAAGTCCTCATAAAATGGGCATGATGATGATGAGTTCTCAGAGGTGCGGTTCTGGTCCTTAGCTTTGCTGTAGTATGTGTTGAGCCACTTAATCCACTCCCTGCACTGGTCACTGGTCCAGTAAATTTACAATACTGCCTGCTTCTTTGCTATTTGCTGGTAGGGCATAGTCATTCCTGGTATTCTTACTAAAATCACTTGTCTTACACAATAGATTCACCTAAATCTGGCTGTGATCTTGAGACCACACATTTCTTCTAGTCAGTGGCCATTGCACGCAGGAGAAGGTTCACTTTGTTGAAGCTCATACTCTGAATTAAATGGAAGGGTTAAACACCAAGCTGTACTTGAATAAAGCAAGTTGCCTCCATTTTCTGGGAGTTGATTGGTGACTTGTGGGAAAGATAAGACAAAGAACACCGGCCAATGGGATTGTGGGATAACATTGGCAGACTCCCATTCAGGGCCATCCCTAGACCACATGGCACCCCTCTCCATTTGTTAAACTTTTGAATACCTTATTTTTATTGCATTTGTAGCCCATTTCACAACTTATGCATGCAAATTGTGCATCAGATTTATCCCTGTTATATCAGATGATACATTTTAACGCTAGGATCTGTAACTCTGTATTTAGTTGTGCCATATATAAGCAAATGAGAAAAAATAATTTCCTCTACCCTTATAGAAACTTTTTAATTTTAAGAATAACTGAAATGTACTAACATCAAGAAATTGAACTGTGCACCAACAGCTTGAGAATGTTAACCCTAGTCCTTTAGTTCAAAATATCTCTTTTCTTGCCTTTGCCCTCGTGAACTGAAGCACAGCGTCAGAGAGATCCAAAGTCTAGCCAATGGCATTTTCAAGAGAGAAAATACCAAGCAATGTCAGTCTCTCATCAGCCATCATCAATTAAAGATACGTTTTAATGAGCTTGAGTTTTGAAAAGCTGCGCTCACCGCTTGTGACTGTGACCGGCAGCGTGAGCAGAATGCTCAAAGCTACCCACACATTAGGAAAAGTGCTCTTCAGCTCTGCATCATGAATGAATTGGAAAACGTGGAGTGAAGACAACAAGGAGTCCTTGTGGTACCTTAGAGACTAACAAATTTATTTAAGCATAAGCTTTCGTGGGCTAGAAACCACTTTGTCAGATGCATGGAGCGGAAAATACAGTAGCAGGTGTATATATTTACATAGGACATGAAAAGTGGGGCGTCAGTCTAACGAGACAATGACAGAGTGGAGAGTGCTTCTCTTGTTGCGAAACGGATGGATGTTGGTCAATTTGGCATAGAGGTCTTTATATTTAACTACTGAATATTCTCCATGTTTCGGCATCCAGTGAAGGTCTTTACAATTTTTGAAGAATGTTTCCCTGTCTGCCTACTGCTTACTAAGGTCATACAATAAAACCAGGTCTTTTTGTGGTGCTTCATTTGTCCAAACTTTTCTTTGAGGACACTCAAGCAGTGTGAACGAGTGAGCCAAAAAATCTCCTTCTTGAATATTTCTTCCAAGCTTCCCATCACCTCAACTCTGCCCTGGTATCCAAACTGTCTCTTCTTCTGATGAATACGTGTTTCCTTGATGACAGGCTCAATTCCTAAGTCTTCCAACATTTCTTTGGCAGCAGTGATGTCATCTTCAAATCTGTTGTCTCTGATGAGAAGCTGCCTTGATTTCATTGTGGCCTACAAAGTAGTAGTGGTTGCAATGTCCGTTGACCTGAGTTTGTAATGTCTTGCTTACAACATTTACTTGGAAGAGGATATTGTGCCAAACTACAGTTGAGACCAGACATTTGAAGTCAGTGATCTTCTGCCTCATGACTGATACCAGCTTCAGCTTTACTCTACTGCACCAGTTCTACCAGGGTGTCATAAACCTCAGTCACTTGGTACCTTACTGGCCTTATGTTTTCAATGCAGCTCTCCCAACTAATGTTATTTAGTGACTTCATGGTCAGATTGGTAACATTCTCCATGAGGCTCTTCTACCTGATAGTTGATGTTGAAAAGAGGGCCTATATCCTTTGCAGTATTCCAAAGAGAGATACTGAATGTAAAGAAGATGATGCTGCATCTGACACCCAGGTTGAAGGAATGGCAGCCACAAGACATGAAGAAAGTTCTTGGATTCAGCGCAAGGATCCTTCCCTGGATGCCACTATTTTGTCCCTTCATGTTCATGCCACTGTCATAGCGTTGGCCACAGCAGTCCCAAAGCTTTATTTTATTATCATTAAAAATGTTCATAAATAGTTCTGATACATCTTTTCCAGTAGTCGTCCACAGACCAGAAACAGATAGTGTTCCTTTACTTGGATACAGCCATCCTCATTGTCAACAAATCTTACTGTAAATTACATCTTTGTCATCTGGGTTGCCTGCCCCTAAATCCAGTCCTGCTCCCAGGGCCTGAGTCTGGCATGGCTGTGTCCACATTCTAAAATGTTAGGGCTTGAGTCTGAGCCCAGGCCTACATGGCAGTGTAGAAATGTCCTGAGGTACATCTACAACTGCAGCTGGGAGCATGCTTCCTAGCTCACGTAAACAGACAGGCGTGAGCTGTGCTTGAGCTCGCATGCTAAAACTAGCAGAGTAGCCAAGGCAGCAACTCAGGCTAGCTATCTGAGTACAAACTTGCTCAGACCCCTTGGCTACGTATTCAGGCAGCCTGAACCACTGCCTGTGCTACCCCTGAGCTACATTGCTAGTTTTAACATGCTAGAAGGAGTAGAGTTAGTCTGTCTGTCTTCCCCATTGAGAAGCATGCTCCCAGCTACAGTGTAGATTTACCCTTAAAGGAACCCTGCTGTTAGTTCCTCTGGCAGAGAATTGTTGCTTTTTTGAAGTCCCAAACTCTTCTACCCCCTTTCTTTCTGTTTCTCCCTCTTTATACTTGGGCTTGCCTTTAATAACTGCAACAGCTGGAGGTGTGACTCTCCATCAATTAAATTTCTCACAGCTGAGCTGCGTTGCAGTTGGTTTTGATGTCTGCAGACAGCCTGTGTTTTGTGTGTGTGTTTTGTGTGGCCCCTTCACTGTGCTGTGACCCTTGAGTTTTAAATTATATTCCAGTAATAATTTGACTTAATCCTGCAACGTGCTGGTCACTCTGCCCCGATCTTCCAAAACACCTGGGCACTTGCTTAAGTTTAAGCAAGTGAGTAATCTCATTTACCTGAATTCTTTATGGGGTCAGGGCAGAGTGCTCATCATCTTTCAGGATCAACTTCTTCATATTTAGAAAGTAGTTCACATTAGTGATCATTTGTGCACAGATCAACATAACTGGTGTATCTCAGAGAAACATGGGACCCAAGTGAAATGATATGTACTTGAATTATGCATGTTTGAAACCTTCTTTTTTCTCTATATGTAAATTTCCCTCATTTTCTATCCCTTGGTCTAGCAGGTGTACAGTGTTTTGTGAAACCATGGGCATGTTATCTTACCAAACTGTGCTGCCCAAATAAGATACTTCATCAAACTAAAAGTTTATTACTAGTTCAAGCTGGCATCCTAGATTTAGAGTGATTTTAGGAAAGACCTTTGATCTCTGCATCAGTGTTAATTTGTGACTAATAAAGTTGACAATTGATGCTGGCTGCTGCCAAGAGCAGCACTAGGTTTGAAAGAAGCCAGCTGTTTGGAGGGGTATGACCAAAGAAGAGGATAAGTGTCAATGAATGTATAAGAAGAGTCCACTGCAATATACTTCTTTACAGAGTGACATAAAGTCATGTGCTAAGACTGTCTTTTTAAGACATTAATAATATACACAGACCTCTGTCTCTCTGTTTTGGTCCCTTTGGGCTCTTTTCCATGCTATGTTTTGTTGGTTCCTTATCCTGATATAATAGATAACTATTGAATGGTAGCTCAAACACCTGGGAAGCTGTTTGCTTCAAGTTTTGTTGCTGTTTGCTGGTTGACAGAAACATGCTAAAAGCATATATTAAAATGATTCAGGAAGCATATATTTGATCTGTGATTTCTGTAGGTAATTAGTGGATCAGATATCAACAAGTAGTGTGTAATTGTTATCTATGAAAAGGATGCCTCAGACTGCACTGCCTACATCTTATCTAAACTACATGCTAGTGATTATAATGAACCTAGATGTATGGATGTTTGGACTTCCAAACAGTGTGTGAGCAGGAATATTAGAGACATGGTAAGCATGAGAGCAAGACTCTCACATGATTATTAGCTGATGTTTCACCTATTCTACCAGTTTCTCCAGAGCATGTGTTTCATTTGTGATGTTCTGCTGAATGTCTTTTGTTTTGATCATTTCACCCTTTTGATAGCTGTTGTGCAGAAAAGGACTAAGGCTGACAGTACACAAGCCACTGCAATGTCTAGAATTTATCACTGAACTCTGCATCACAAATTTAACTTTAGTATTAACTATACAGATTTAGGTGGATTAAAACCACATGTGAGAGAGACACTTTTTAGTTTTCTCCAGAAAAGAGAAAATCAAAAGAGGGAGCTTTGGGCAGGCAGAACAAAAACACTAATGAAATAAACATCGATCAACATTGTCTTTCTGTTACCCAATATTGATTGCTATGACTACCAACAATGAGACATAATACAATGAAAGCGTAACTGAAGGGAGAACTAGCTAAAAAAATTCCTGCATTCCAGGATCCTCTTGTTGTTTGCTGGATTTAGCAATGAGGGAAGTCAGGGAAAGATAAAAATGAGGATGGAAGAAGCAGCAAAGAGAGTTTGAGAAATGTTCTGTTTCTATATTGCACGTCTATCATTAAAATATATCCATTTGCCTGAAAATCAGACAAAGGACAGTCCTTGTAGGCTTGGATCCTAAGTCAATGAAAAGGAAAATAAAATGCTTCTATGGGGATATATGTTTGCTCATCTGGGTCCTCTATGGATTAGTTTCTTGAGGCATCCTTTTAGCCTTTGATCTTCCTAGGTAAGAGTAGAATTAAAACTTTGGGCAACAACTATAACCTCAATGAACTTTGCTAAAATCACTTGTATTTTTCACACAGGCACATATGAAAATGTCCCACCATCCTAACTCTTTTTGCTACACTAAAATAAGAAGCCACTAAAAATTTCCCTTTAAATACATGGCAATAGTTCCACTGTTCATGTTGAAGGGTTCCTCTCTTTCTAACAAGCTATTTGTGATAGGCCTTGCTCATTGGTTAGTAGCTATCCCAATAGGTCATATTTACCCATTGCATCTGCCAAGATTATCTGAGATCAGTGTCCCACATTCTAATTTTACTAACAACTGGATATGAAAAATATAGATTAAGTGCAGCTGGTGACTGCTGCTGCTGAAGAATGGTTGTAATTAAACATGACTTGGACTTCAGATTATGCAGTAGCTAAACTTTGATTAAATCTTCACACAAATGCTTATTAATTGCATCACAGACTCTTCTTCAGTATTGTAAAACTTGATTTGCTTTCAATGCTGGTTTGAAAGGCACAGCAGCTTCAATGTCTTTGCATGCTGTCATCCTTTAGTGCCTTTCACACCACTTCCTCTGCATGCTTCTTCAACCTCTCGTTCTTCCCATGGCAATTTTATCATAAGTCTTCACGGACTTTGTTCCTTTGTCCCTTTGTTCCTTCCCATCCTTGTAGTAGGCAGTGGTACTGCCCATCATATTTTGTTATATTTTGGGGGCATCCATTGTAGTGACATTCCACAATTCGAGTATGTTTGAGAAGCTACAGAATTGCAGCTGGTCAAAAAAAATTTCCAATGGAATGTTTTTCTATCAGAAAACGCAGATTCATGAAAAGCTAAATAGTTTTTGGAAATGTGTGACCTTTAATAAAAATTTGTTTAAAAAATGGGGGTGGGAAATATTTCAATAGTGTAACAACATTCCATTTCAACCATTTTGGAATAGAATGTTTTGATTTTCCCTTTAAAAATGACTTCCCATTTAATTTTTCTATTGTAAAATGAGTCAAGTTTGCCTGAACAAAGCAAATTGCAATTTTCCCATACTTTTGGATCACAGGAAATTTCATTTTTTTGTTCTGTTCTGGAACAGAAGACATTTGACATTATGAAACTTCCCTTGAAATAATAATAATAATAATAATAAAAAGCTGTTCCCACACAGCTTAAAGTGGAACACAAGAGATTTGATACTTTCCAGGTGTACTACATACTCTCAGGTATCTCTGGTTGGTAAATCTCAAGAGCACAGAGTGACAACAACAGGAATATTGGAGATAAATCCTGCCACCAAAAGTATGAAAAGAAATGGAGAACTTAATATCTTCACTTCTGAACCTCAGACATTTTTCATTTGGTTCAGTTGAAGGAATACAGGTTAAACTCATTTGCCCAACACAACACAAAATTCAATCAATTTGTATCCATAATTTTAAAGATTAGTTTGAAGAATTAAAGGTTTGATTTATGTGGAGAGGGCCCTAAAATCTCTTTCTAAAAAGGATAAATTTCCCAGAATTACCATGGAGCTATAAAAAGTACACGGTTGAAATGTTTGAAAACTAGGTTTGCTCACATAATTTCCAACTCATTGGTTTTCTGACTGGAAAAGGGCAGGAGGACCTTGGGAATTCTTTGAAGAGCTGAATTATAAAAAATCATAATCTAAAGGCAGACATAGACTATATCTCTGTGGAAATTTATGAAATTCCCTTGGGAAAATTTAATGGCACCAGCCTGGTGGAGCATGTGTTCTTGTTTTAAAATGGTGCCATCTTTGTAACATGGAGAGAGTGCATGTCTATAGGTGAGTTCCTACACAAACTGAA
Organism: Mauremys mutica; assembly: GCF_020497125.1. Lineage (NCBI taxonomy): Eukaryota > Metazoa > Chordata > Testudines > Geoemydidae > Mauremys > Mauremys mutica. The sequence continues at coordinate 51,215,975 of NC_059077.1, forward strand.
TTCCATCTTTAATTCCCCTTGATCCCTATGCAAGCTTTGGTGCTACTGAAGCAAACCCATAACAGAGGGCTTTTTCTGTCATGCTGACATTAGAACCTTTTCTGTATTGCCTTTAAAACTTAAGGTGCTGGAATTCTTGTATGACCATACTCAATAGCACTTCTCAGGATGAGTCTACAGACTATTTATCTCTTTGAATCAGAGGGGGATTGAAATGCTTTGCTAAAATGTTAAATGTTCTGTTTGCTTCCTTTTAGCATTTTAATAGTATTTGATGTTATCCAAAGCCAACAGTGCCTGCCTGGGGTCTAAACTAGAAAATGCTAAAGGTGACACTCAAGGATATTGGCCAAAAGCCTACCTTGCTCTAAAAATGATTTAATCTGACCGGGGGAAATGCTCTGTATTCCAACTATCTCAGGATATTTTCTGTGAAATTTACATTTTCATTACTGTAAAATTTAAAAGGAAAAATACAATAGCTAAAGTTTTGTGGACTCTACAGGACCAGTGATTGGTGCTAGGTCTACTGGCAGGCTGTATAGTAGCCATTACTCTCTATATCTCCTAGATCTCTGATGACATCCTTATTCTGGGGCATTGATCAAGCTGTTTTGGCATAAAGAGAAGCTAAATAAGTTGATGCTCTTTTTAAAAGGCAGCTATGTCAATCTACACACACAGACAACCTCTCAACCTCAGTATTTGCCCATGGAAAAGGACATAAATTGGAAGGTTTGAGAAAGGGTGCAAAAACCCCCAAAATAAAACTGACTACATATTTTCAAACTTGATGTTGTCGAGACCAGTTTTTTATCAACTTGTATTCTAAGTCAAACCATTTCCTTAGTTAGGCATTTAGATTTGAAAAATCTAGTTATTTTCAAACTGCATTTTAATACTCAATACTGTTAACAACTACTGATTGGCTTTATTTTGCTCCATGTGATTCTATTGCAAGAGACACATGTTTTCCTTCCCTTTTAGAATGAAGGATGAACAATTGGAGATATCCAAGAAAACCAACTCACCCATGGCAGTTATTAATTACATGGTACCTTTGTCAAACAACTGAAAATTTTACAGATACTTGGTCATGTACTTCTTTAAGTAGCAACAAAATGCAAAATAAATGTTTAGGGCATTTCATTTTGTAGTCCTACAATATTTTAAGAACTATGCAATGATTGCACATTGGGGCAGCCCTAGTGGGACTGCCTCACACAGTGACAAACACATTTGTTGATAATAAACAGACTTATTCCTTACTCCCACAATATTTACCTTCCAAAGAACAGTCTTTGCTCCCCTTGGGATGTTGTATTAATAATCTTCTGAGTTTCAAGCACATTAAACATAGAGGGTCCAGTTTTTATTCCAGTGCAGTGTTACTTCAGTGGAGCTGAATTACCTTGATGTAAGCAAAGATCAGCATCAGATCCAGGCTCTCTAACACTTTGTACAGTTAGCCCCGAGACCCTATGGCCAGAGAGGTCTTCTCTACCAAGGCAAAGCTTACTCCTCCCAGAGCCCAAAGGTCTCACTCATAGATGAAACATTTCCTTTAAATACCTTTTCCCTAACAAGGCCCCAGCAGTCAGCCATGCCCTCTCACACTCTCTTTAGAGCAAGCCAGATAATTTTTTTCTTTCCTTCAAAGTACCTTGCTGGTGAGGGGAACATCCAACACCATTACAATACCCAACAAAAAAGTGATAAGCCTCTAGGACATTGATCCGAGTGTGGGAGGTACACTCATAAGCTTGAAAATGAAGCTGCACCATATAATATAATATATACGCCCTGCACAAACAGAAAAAAACATTTATTCCTTAATGTTTAAGGACAAAAAAAAACCCTGGGTGAAATGATAGAATGTTTTTTTCCCCCTAGTCAGATACACAAACAGAAGAAAAATGGAAGGGAAAAAAAAGGATCATCATTATTTTTTTGTGGAAGGAGCGAGTTCATCTATCAGTTATTATCTGAGGAAGTTGAAGTAAAATTGGCTTCTGCATGAAAAACTTCAGTTTCATAGTTTGTTAGCTTCAATAGTGCATACATAATACAAACAAAATCTGTTATTAAATGCAACCCTTGAGAATAAGATTTATGGGGTTATGGAAATAGGTTTTATGGACTTCTATTTATTGTATTCCAGTGTGCAGCTATAACTGGAAAAAATTATTTTGTAAATACAGTGTTATAGGTTTCCATTGTTTCTCAATGGCTTTCATATTAAACTTGTTAAATTTACAAGTATTAAGATGTGGGTTTCTTTTAAACTCTGACACTCCAAGCTCAATTTGGCATCTGAAAGACAAGCTGTGGGCTTTGTGACTCATGCATTCTCACCAGAAATGGAGCTTCCATAACTGGAATTTCACTCTAGCCAAGTGTTTAAAAGTGATAAGTCAGGCTCCAAAAAGTCATGAGAGTGGCTTAAAAATTATGAGATGTAGAAGATTTCACCCCCACATACCCCTCCCCCCCAATTTATTGTGTATTTGTTTTCTGGTGTTTGAAGCCTTTAGAGTTCACATTTTTAAACTCTTCTCTGCATTCACAAGACACACACACACTCACACAGAAAGTGAGATTCTCAAGTAGTAACATGATTCCAGAAGCTGGGGTTTACCTCCCCCCCACCCAGTAAATATTGTGACAATCACAATAAAACTGCAAGAGTTACAACTCTGGAATTGACATAATTTTGCTAATGCACAAAAATTAAAGGGTACAGGGTACACTCTTGCTGAATGTGTCTCTGGTTCTGTAGTGCTAATGCAAGTAAAAGGTAATAGAATATCAAAAGTAAACAGATTATATATATCAATAGATGAAACTGAGAGTAGATCTGTAGTAAGAAGATACTAATTTCCACAGTTGTAATTCCAGTCCTAATCACACTTTCATCTTACCCAATTACTGCAGGATTCATTGGAGTGTGAGAGTGGGGGCTGCACAAGGAAAGGCTCCATTCCAGCCCAGACATTCTGGCTTCCAGTGCTTGTAGTGGTGTTGTGCTGAGCTTTTGTACAGAAGTGTCCTGTGACAGAGTTCTGGGCAACAGCCAGCACTCTGGTCACAGCAGTTCTAATTAATTACTCCACAGCAGACCTCATTAATTGATTGTGATTTCTTTATTGCTCTTCCCCACTTGCTCAGGAACTGAAGGCTCCCTAGGATGGTAGGTATACGGCTATATAATGTACAAAGGTGGTGAAAACTAAAGTTGTAAATAAACTGCAGGGGGTGTTTTGCCAACCAAAAGGCCTGACAGCTGTGTGTGGACTTGAGCAGAGGCAGGAGTGAGCAGATCCTGCCACATAGCCTCTATAGTGGTGTTTTTTGTGTTTGTGCGTGCAGTTATTCCTCTTGCTGCCTGGCAGCTGTGGGGAACCCGAGTGATGATTAGAACAGATCCAAAAACAAATTTTCCATGTTGTTGTTTTTGTCAAAAATTTACAAAAATCACTTTAGTTTCTGTTGAAATTTTCCATGGGCTTTCAGAAAAAGATCTTTTGGGTTTTGGCCAAAATATATTGATGAAAAATGACATTTTTTTCAATAGAAAACAAATTTAAACCCATATTTCTACTGAAAAATAGTTTTGATGGTAAATGTTCCCCCAGACTCACTTACTATGCTATCAGCAGAGCTTGCCTTCAACAGCTTCTCTTCAGGCCTTATGCCCAGTCTTCCTCTCAGCAGCTGACACCACCATCATAGAAACAGCTTTTAAACAATCCCACTGATCCCATCTTAACCCCCCTGTATACCCTACATTCCAATGTAATACTTTCCTCCAGCCCCAGATGCAATAGCAGTAGCAGACCAAGAGAATGTTGACGGTGCATGAGTAGCTGGATGATTCAGTGACTGGGAGCAAACAGCTGAGTGTGACTAAGTATGGATGATTGAGCGTGGGTAGGTATATACAGGGTCTGAATCTGATCACATTTATGCCAGTTTTACACTGACAGAGTTCCACGGATTATGCTGTCCAAGAACATTCTTGTGAACCAAAAAATTATATATGTACAATCACAAATCTCATCAAAGTGTATGCTCAGATTTTAACAGAATGAATGCTCACAAATGCTGTTTGCTATATTCATCTTGCCCAATTTAAGAGACTCTATGTCTACACTACCACTTATGTTGCTAAGGGGTATGAATATTCCACCACCCCAAGCAACATAAATTATTCTGGCATAAGCAGTAGTGTGCACCACTCTATGTTGGCGGGAGAGCTTTTCCTGCTGACATAGGTACCGCCGCTCGTTGAGGGTGATTAATTGTGTCAATGGGAGAGCTCTCTCCTGTCTGCATAAAGCAGCTATATTAGAGATCTGACAGCAGTGCAGCTGCATTGGTGCAGCTGCACTGCTGTAAGCACTGTAGTGCACACATAGCTACAGTGTTCAAAAGCAAAGGTACAGTTTAAACAGCCGCTTCTTTCTAAATGCTACTGGAAACTGAATTATGTGGCGTATTTTGTTATGGAAATGTTAAGCCATTGAATTAGTTACTGCACCTTTGAATTTGAGGCTGCAAATATGAGTGGCCATTCTGAGTTCAATTCATCACAAGCCATCAGACAGGAGTCTCACACTGTGTGCTTCCTTGTGGAGACTTTACTTTTGTTCATTCTTATTATGTTGTTTTTTTACATATAATACTTCAAATCAGAATGACCTTTATCAGTCTGATCTTTATGTACAAAAAAATATACACGTACACTTCTTCTGCAGCAAATTTCCTTTTCTTTATTAAATCAGCACTTCCCTTGGGCCCCAGTAAGGCCTGGTCTACACTAGGACTTTAATTCGAATTTAGCAGCGTTAATTCGAATTAACCGTGCACCCGTCCACACCAGGAAGCCATTTAATTCGACCTAGAGGGCTCTTTAGTTCGAATTCGGTACTCCACCCCGACGAGGGGAGTAGCGCTAAATTCGACATGGCTATGTCGAATTAGGCTAGGTGTGGATGCAAATCGAACTTACTAGCTCCGGGAGCTATCCCACACTGCACCACTCTGTTGACGCTCTGGACACCAGTCCGAGCTCAGATGTTCTGATCAGCCATACAGGAAAAGCACCGGGAAAATTTGAATTCCTTTTCCTGTCTGGCCAGTTTGAATCTCATTTCCTGTGTGGACGTCGTGGCGAGCTCAGCAGCACTGGCAGCGATGCAGAGCTCTCCAGCAGAGGAGTCCATGCAATCTCAGAGTAGAAAGAGGGCCCCAGCATGGACTGACCGGGAAGTCTTGGATCTGATCGCTGTGTGGGGCGATGAGTCTGTGCTTTCGGAGCTGCGCTCCAAAAAACGGAATGCAAAGACCTACGAGAAGGTCTCCAAAGCCATGGCACTCAGAGGATACAGCCGGGATGCAACGCAGTGCCGCGTGAAAATCAAGGACCTGAGACAAGGCTACCAAAAAATCAAAGCGGCAAACGGACGCTCCGGAGCCCAGCCCCAGAGATGCCGCTTCTACGAGGCACTGCATGCCATTCTCGGTGGGTCTGCCACCACTGTCCCACCAGTGACCGTGGACTCTGAGGATGGGATAGTGTCGAGGGGCAGTTTCTCGGCGATGTTCGCCGATGGGGAAGATGAGGAAGGGTTTGTGGAGGACGAGGCAGGCGACAGCGGTTACAATACTGCTTTCCCCGACAGCCAGGATCTCTTCATCACCCTCACAGAGATCCCCTACCAACCCTCCCCGGCCGTTAACCCGGACTCCGAATCAGGGGAAGGATCAGTCGGTAAGTGCTATAAACATGTAAACATTTATTTTTTAACAAAACAGGAATAAAAACTATATAAAAAGAAGGTCAATGCATATAGGGATCGAACAGAAATCCTCTTGGGACAGTTCTACAAAGCTCTCTGAGAGGTACTCGAAAAGCCTCCGCAGGAGGTTCCTGGGGAGAGGTGACTTGTTGGGTGCTCCGTGGAAGCACACTCTTCCGCGCCAGGCCATCCTGAGGTATAATGGGAGCATCGCCTCGACCAGCATGGCAGCATAGGGCTCTGGTCTGTGCAGGGATTCACGCAGCATTCGCTCTCTGTTTCTCCTGGAGACCCGCCTCAGGGTGATCTCGCTCGGCGACTGCTGCATCTAATTAAGGGAATTAATTTAATATTACTATTGTGAATGCTTGACTTTTCCTTTGCATAACAATGACCGTCGTTTAACAGCCACGTGTTGTAGGCTGCAGAGGAAAAGCATACAGGGATCTTTCCCGGGGACAGCCGCGAGGGGCTGGAACAGGGTCAGACTTTATGCTTTCCAGATTGCCTGCAGCAGGAGGGCACTGCTATCCATTAACTGTTAAGCAGCCTAAAGTTTACGGCTTACCAGGCCTGGCTGCTACACGGATTCTGCTGTCCTGCCCCGCTTGTCCGATCTCCAGTGCAAGACCCCAGGCAATGAAAGCGAATGCCGAAAATTCGAACTTGTTCTGAGAGCACATAAGATTAGGTGCCCTGTATGGTCTTGTTCACAGAAACTGAGTAGACTGTGTTCAGTGTTCGCAAACATGTATCTTTGGAAGGAAATCACTTCCTTTTTCCCATCACACAGCTGCGGCTCTTTCCCGAACAGCCCTGGCATCCCCCTCACAGAGGCTGGCGCAGATTAGGCGGCGAAAGAAAAAGACTCGGGACGAGATGTTCGCTGAATTGATGGCCTGCTCCAGAGCCGAGGCGGCCCAGCAGAGCCAGTGGAGGTAGACCCTCTCTCAGCAGCAGCGCTCACACAGCGAACGGGAGGACAGGTGGCGGCAGGAAGACCAGCAGGCGACTCAAACGCTGCTTGGACTAATGAGGGAGCAAACGGACACGCTCCGGCGCCTTGTGGATGTTCTGCAGGACCACAGGCAGGAGCAGAGAGCCCCCCTGAACTGTATCTGCAACCGCCCTCCCCCGCCACAAAGTCCTGTCCCCCCCTCACCCAAAATCACAAGAAGGAGGGGCGCTAGGGGCCGTGAAAACTGTCACTCCACCCCAGCAGAGCGCTCATGTACCAAACAGCTCTCATTCCCTAAAGTATGAGAATTGCTTGCCTTCCTGGCTCACCCGATCCCAAATCCCAGTTTCATCCCCCAACTGTGTAGTTGAGTATTAAAAATAGTTTGCTGTTCATTACTGTTTCCGTCATGTTTCTTTGCAGAAGACTTTGTGTGAAGGGGGGGGGAGGGGTTTGTTAATTGCATAGGACAGCCACCATTAACAGGGTACAGACATGGGGGCAGGATCAACAGCAAGTCACACACAGAGTGCAGTCACTAGGCACCCGGGTCACTCTGCGAGGTGTCTGCTGCCCCAGGTCAGTCTGGGAGGTGTATGTTGCCCCAGGGTCCGAGCGCCTGGCATCCACAAATGGCAAGGCAGGCTGCCCTTACCATGCCCTTCCACCCTAGCCATGAACCTCTCCGATGCCCTGAGCCCCAGCCAGAGCCATCATCCCCCCACACCTACTCACCCTTCCCACACACCCCTCACCCCTTCCTGCAAACCCACCCCTTCCTGCACACCCTCCGGTAACCGTCCTCCCCCCAGAGACCGCTGTAGGAGCAGGAGCCTGTCAGTCCTCGAGTGTAGAAGCGGTCTGTACATCACTGCACACCGTACCCACCACAGTCTGTGGACCCTTGAACGAGAATTCGTTAGTAAAGAAAACTTTGTTAATTAAAAATGTTCCAATAACTTTATTTTTAAACGTCTGTTGGAAGGGGGGAAACCTGGTGAACAGGGTATGTAACCGCTGAAAAAAGTCAATAGTAACTGAAACAGGGGCAGGTTCAGCTTCTCTGTAAAGAGACTGGACAGTCATAGGTTACCCTGCTCTCTGAGGAACCTAGCTTTCAAAGCCTCCCGGATGCACAGCGCTTCCCGCTGGGATCTTCTAATCGCACGGGTGTCTGGCTGAGCGTAATCAGCAGCCATGTGATTTGCCTCAACCTCCCATCCCGCCATAAAGGTCTCCCCCTTGCTCTCACAGAGATTGTGGAGCACACAGCAAGCTGCAATAACAATGGGGATATTGGTTTCGCTGAGATCCGAGCGAGTGAGTAAGCTCCTCCATCTCCCCTTGAGACGTCCGAAAGCACACTCCACCACCATTCTGCACTTGCTCAGCTGGTAGTTGAAGAGCTCCTTGTCACTGTCCAGGGCGCCTGTATAGGGCTTCATGAGCCAGGGCATTAGCGAGTAGGCTGGGTCCCCGAGGATCACTGTAGGCATCTCCACATCCCAAACACTTACTTTGTGGTCCGGGAAGAAACTACCTTCCTGCAGGCGTCTAAACAGACCAGAGTTCCTGAACACACGCGCGTCATGAACCTTGCCCGGCCACCCGACGTAGATGTTGGTAAAACGTTCCCTATGGTCCACCAGTGCTTGCAGCACCATTGAAAAGTAGCCCTTTCGGTTAATATACTGGCTGGCCTGGTGGGCCGGTCCCAGGATAGGGATGTGAGTGCCATCTATAGCCCCACCGCAGTTTGGGAATCCCATCGCGGCGAAGCCATCTATGATGACCTGGACGTTTCCCAGGGTCACCACCTTTGAGAGCAGTAGGTCAACGATTGCGTGGGCTACTTGCATCACAGCAACCCCCACGGTAGATTTGCCCACGCCAAAGTGGTTCACTACTGACCGGTAGCTGTCTGGCGTTGCAAGTTTCCAGAGGGCTATGGCCACTCGCTTCTGCACACTCAGGGCTGCTCGCATCCGGGTGTCCTGGCGCTTCAGGGCAGGGGCCAGCAAGTCACACAGTTCAAGGAAAGTGCCCTTACGCATCCTGAAGTTTCGCAGCCACTGTGATTCATCCCAGACCTGCAGCACTATGCGGTCCCACCAGTCCGTGCTTGTTTCCCGGGCCCAGAATCGCCGTCCCATAGCATGAACGTGACCCATTGCCACCATGGTCTCCGCGGCGCGGGATCCCATGCTTTGTGAGAGGTCTGTGCCACTCTCACACTTCATGTCCTCACCGCGCTGCCGGAGCCTCCTCGCCCGATTTCTCAGCAGCTGACTGTGGAAGAGGTGTTCGATAAGGTGCGAGGAGTTGACAACGGCCATAAGTGCAGCGATGATCGCAGCGGGCTCCATGCTCGCAGTGCTGTGGCGTCCGCGCTGTCACTGACCAGAAAAGTGCGCGAACACAGTTCCCGCCGGCGCTTTCAAGGAGAGAGGGCAGGAGTGACGGCTGAATGACGACAGTTACCCAAAACCACCCTCAACACATTTTTCCCCCAGAAGGCATTGGGGGCTCTACCCAGCATTCCAATGGGAAGCGGGGACTGTGGGAACTGTGGGATAGCTGCCCAGAATGCACCGCTTCCAATGTCGACGCTTGCTCCGTTAGTGTGGACTCACAAAGTCGAATTAGTGTCCTTAGTGTGGATACACAAATTCGAATTCATCAGGTCGAATCCACAAATTCGACCTAAGTTAAATCGAACTACTCTTGTAGTGTAGACATACCCTAAGGGTCTGAGCCAATAGGCGCTGTATAAAAACACACACAGACACAGTTCCTGTCCCAGTTAAATTATATTCAAGTGCTCGTATATCATTTAATTTTTCTGTAGAAATGTGAAGTCTAAAAACTTACCCTCATAATGAAAAATCTAAGAATTTCAAAGACATTAAAAACCTCCTTTAGTTCTGTGTTAGCTAAGTGGTCTGAAGAAACTTACTGAGAGCTTCCCTTCTTACCCCACAAGAAGTGCATTGGTTTGAAGGATAGTGCTGTTCATTAATGCAGCAAGTTGGAGATAAGTGGTGAAGTCAGCCTATATGACTATATGATATAGCCCATGCAACTGATGAAGAAAGTAGTGAAGGATTGATGTGTATGATCATTAGCTGAAATTTACAGTTGCAAATTACTCAGATTATATAATCTGATTTCATATTTAAGGAATCTGTTTCTGAAAATCTCACATTTTTTTTCTGCTTGGGTGTATATTGCTATTCTTTGGTCTTGTCTTGTCTTGTTTTGTTTTTTGTCTGTGAGACATTGATAAGGCAAGAAAGTAGAACTGAGAGAGAAACTCATAAGTATTCAGCTGTTGATAGATAACAAACAAATCTAATATCCAATATAAACGGTCCAGTTCAGAGCACATTTACACAGGTGCAACTCCAGCTGAGGTCAGTAAAAGTTGCATCAAGTAACTGGGGACATGATTAGATCCTTATTAGTTATAGGATGGGTCAAAAAAAGAATCCTGAATCCAAATATCTCCAAACTTTTCAGATGGTTACAAATCCAGGCCCAAAACTGAGCTCAAACCTTGTAATTAGGGCCAAGCTGTCTAAAGGGCCAAACTAGAACCCCCAAATCCAATCATCCCTGAACTTTGGGAGGAAGGAAGCAGGTGTAACTCTCAAATCCACACCTAGATCTGATTTTTACAGCTTGGGCCCATCCCTTTTAGCACATCTGATCTGATCTTGTTGTTCCAGGATTTTTTTTTTATTTTGCCTTCCTCATGTATGCATGAGTCAAGAAAGAACTAATTTACATATTCTTGCAGCAGCCTGGAGGCAGCCATTTGGTGCATGGATAATTGTGTAGGAAAAAGAAAATACATTTATGGGAATGTTCTGAAAAGGGCAAAACATTTTAAAGTCACAACATAATGTTTCTGGAGTTGTAAGCAAAATTAATGTAATTGTAAGAAATGGATAGATCTGTTTATATTAGACCTTTAGGAACACTACTTCAGATGCTTACAGCTGGCATCAAGTGGAATAAATGAGCAATGGGCAAACAGAATGACTGAAGAATGGGCAAACACATTTGGCTTAATCTCATAATCCCTCAAATATTGTGGGTTCAAAAGAACACTCAAGCTTATGTTGGGTTTGTGGTCTGCTTGGAGGAGGATCTGCCAAATAAAAGAGTGGAGAGAGAAAATTCAGGGAATTAGCAGAGTGACACAATGAAGCAGAGAGTGGGCAAAGTGAATAAATTCAGACAACCAGGTTATCAATTCCTTCATGAAAAGCGGTGGAAGATGACTTTTTACATGAAAACCTCACCAAGGAATCCCTTTATACAGATGACCTCCCCAGCGTTTGTCCCATCATCAACCTACTTGGAGAAAAATCTGCTTCCAAACCTGGTGGATCCCATGAGCCATGTGGGAAGCCAGCTCCATTAATAAGGAAGCCATATATGCCTATATTGATTCTGGCCCCCCAATAGCCCCCATCCCTGCTCCTTTGTATTTAGGTTCTGTTGGAGCCACCTTATCGTGGAATCTTCCTTAACTGCAGCAGCTCTCAGGAATCCTGGTGTGGTTGGAAGGGGACTATTGGTCACTTAATATAGGTTAGAGCTTTGTTGACTTTTCCAAGTTACTTTAATGGGGCTGGAAGGGAATGATGTGTTTGTTTTCCTATCTGACTTTGCCCTGTCTCAGCTCAGTTCCACCCTGCTCAACTCCTGCCATCCCCATGCAGACTCTGGATTGTGCTGAAAGGGCTCTGTGAGTGATGAGGGGTGGAAGGGAAGGTGTCAGGGAGCCAAGGTGGAGACAGGGACTATCTGTGTGACCTTGGACAGTCATCTGTGGTACTCAGACACCATGCTAAAGGGAGCTATAAAGTACACACAATAAATGGATGTCAAGTGTTGTGGTTACAAAAGATTTTCCCCAAATTGCAGGGGTTATACCCAGCAAGTATTGCAGTTTTGCCAATTACAAGTGTTCAAAAATCAAGAATCAGATCATCAAAAGTCATGAGATTGGGTTAAAAATCATGAGATTTTAAAAATAAATATAGGATTCTTTTTATTTAGCTTCTGGCTTTTGAATGTTTTTACAGTTCACATTTTCAAGGTTTTTTTTTCCCCCTGTAACAGTGAGGGATAGATAATGCATAGCAACAGAGCATACAGATGAACCTGAACGCAGTAACTTCATTTAGAAAAGATATAGAATCAAGATGTACCCCGGTAATAGAGAGAACGGTGGTTGTGCTATAATGCTTGCAAGACATTTTAGTTTTGATATATTATGTGACAGCTGTATATACTTGTTCAAAAGAAAATGTTTTACTAAGGATACATCTTTATTTATGCTTTTCGGTTTCAGAGCGTGGAGAAACATCTTTAAACAGAGAGAAGAGGGGATAAAAGGCCAGGGAGATAATGTGGTGCAAAATTATAGTGTTTGACAATATTCTACTAATGAAGATCGAAAAAACCCAACACATTTCAAAAGACTTACAAAGGGACGTTTCCTATCTATTCAAATTAGGATCATGTAAGGAATGATCAAGCTAGTTTTCCTACTGAGTACACAATATGTTAAATGGAACAGATTGAAAATAACAGGGCATTTCACACAGGCATAGGGCATGCAGATCTATTCCAGACTAAATGGTATCACAAACAATTTGAAAATACCATATCATACATTTTGTCATCCTGGCATACACAATAGCACCCTGAGCAAGTTACACTATGCATTGTTAACTCAGTATAACGGCTTTCCCTTTTCCTGATTAGTAATGAATATTTTATATTCCTAGAGGGTAAGGATCTCTATTTCCAACCACCAGAAAGTTGTCATATAACATGGAAACCTAGCAGCATTTTGTGGTGATGCCAATTTGGTAGGGAAAGAATATTTGCACCATGTGTTATTTAGAAAAATAATCTAAACTGTCTGGGTTCTTTTCTGCACCAGATTTAGAGCCTTGGGAAAATATCTGAAGCAAAATCAAATTACAAGTGCTAAATTTGTCAAAGTAATGCTCTTGAGAAATTAGAAAGCCACAATTCTTCCCCTATTTCCCCACTACTTGCTATAAAGGGAGTGATTGGCTACAGACCTTTCCCAGGAGTAGAGTATTCCCCATCTTGCACTGGCTGTCTCTGCTGGCTGACTTATTGTGATGAAGTCAGGGTTCTGTCCACTCCTTGACCTTCCCTGCCCCATCCTCACCTACTTCTTCAGGGATGGAGGAATGCCAGAAACACAACAACTGCTCAATGTTCTCATGCCTGGACAAAGGATCTTGGGAAACCTAAGACAGCCATGTTGGGATACTTAATTATCATCAGGTACAATCTGGTCCTCTGTCATGGGACTTCTGTAGTAATGGACTATTCTAAATGAATAAGAGTGGCAGAGTGTTTTGGTTTCACACAGTAAATGCTGCTACATTCACTGCTAATTACACATTAACCTCTGCTACTCTATACTCTTGGGAAGAATATCTATTGCTGAAGCTACAGGAATGCATCGTTACCTCTACTGGACTATTTCATATAAAACCTCCTGCACAGATTTCATCACCATGAGATGTGAAGAATCACAATCCTAAAGAAGAGATTTGCAGAGAGGAATGGTTAGGCTAGGAGATAGGATTTCTGACCTTCCAATCCAGGAACACTCAAAAAAGTAATCTTCATATAATGTCAGAATTTGTGACTCTTGATGGAAGTTAGTTTTCTCATTATGGTTTGAGTTTTGTGGGCATCTAGTATGCAAAGGGTTCCTTATGTGTTCACTCCTATTCAGAATGCTGTCTGCAAGTAGAGTGCATGATGAACTGTCTCGAATTGCTGTGAAAAGTGATAAAACTTTATTACCTCACATCTAAAGTTAGTTAGTGAAGTCTGTCATAGCAAACTGAGAGAAAGACTGAAGTTAATGAGCTGCTTTCAGAATGATGGGCTTTTTTTGAAAGAAGCTGTTCTTCCACATAACAGTACCCATGGAACAAAACAATCATAGAAGCTGCAGGCGGCATCATAATTAATAAAGGGCAACAACACAATGCTGTTTAATCTAACATGATGATTCTGAACTGTAGAAAGTAGCAGCATGGGATTTCATTTACAAAGCCAGTCTATCATTTACTCTCCCCATAAAATTAGGAAGCATCAATCTCATCAGAATCTGAAATCATCTACCACTGCCAAAAAAGAAAATACTTCACAGCCATGCAATAAGGGTTCAATAGTCTCACATAAACAAAAGGTGGAATAATTCATTTTGGTTTTCCTTGTGACTGTATTTTTCCCTTGTATATGTTTGGGATTGATTGTATTGTTACACCTGTTCTGTACCTCAATTTGGAACAAGGTTCTGATGAAATTGGCCCAAACGATGAGCACCAAAGGGAGATTTAATGGCAAAGCAATTGTTAAATTGGTTAAAAGTTACTGCCAAAATGCTCTGAACAAGCAGGACAGCAAAGTAAGAGCAGTTCCCAAACCAAGCATTTATTTAACAGCAAGTGCTTTATCTAACATTTTATTTTATCCCACATGCTGCTGTCTGTGCCCAGTTGTTTCAAAGGACTGAATAGTTACTCAGAGATAAGAACAGATTTCATAAGAGAAAATAACATATTAAAACCATTCATTAAAGAGATGTCCCACTGATGTCTATGAATATTAGCCTTCTCATTATACAAATGTGTGGAAAATGAGAATGATTCATGTCCTTCTTTCTCATGCACACCACTTTTACTACTGCAACACTGACATTAGTGTTATTTTTGTTAATGAAACAATACAGAAAAATAAAATTCTGTGTTTTTAATTCCACTTCATTTTATTCAAACAAGAAATTTGGTGATGGGATGGGATAACACACATTTTCCATTCTCATTTGATAGTGGGATAGAATGTTAAAATGTAGCTCTATTATTATTTTAGAGGCTCTAGAGAGGAGAAAGACCCTCAGGACTCAAAAGGTCTGCATCCTCAGAGGCCTGAGACACAAACAGCTTGTGGGAGCTTGATAAGGAGATTGCTTGATGTGCTATGACTGCTAACTGCAAATGGCTTGGACTGGCCAGATGACAGGACAAAGGGCAACAAAGTTATTTTGAGGTATCGTAAATTTTGTACTTTGTGTTGTTATGTTAGTCGAACATGGCCTAATACAAAGCCCATTGACACAATGAAAGTCTTTCCATAGACTTCAGTGGGCTGTGGGTTATGCCCAAAGACCATATAATTTCAAAATACTATGGGTTGTTTTTTGTTTGTTTGTTTTGGTTTGGTTTTTTTTGTATTCCAGAAGAAAATAATAATGTGTTAAGGGTTAATTAAACTACTACATGCTAGAATGATGCGAAGCCGACTCTCCCATCTTACATGTAGCAACTGAGGAAATAAGATATCTTGTGAACCCCACCTTATAGTTCCTATCGAGGCAAAACTTGAAATAACTATCACCCACAAGAAAAGGAAGTTAACTCATCCCCTTTTGTCTATGAAGCCTGCAGAAGCCTCCGAAGACTACATGCTTTTGTAGAACACAGGGAATGTCAGATTGCAATAAAACATAGACAGGCAGCTGACTCAGGCTTTCAGATATGGGGCTATAGAACCGTAGTGTAGACACTTGGGTTTGGGCCAGAACCAAGGCTCTGGGACCCTCCCTCATCCCAGCGTCCCAGAGCCCAGGCTTCTGTCCAAGCCCGTATGTCTATACTGCGATTTTATAGCCCCTCGGGTAGAGCTCCACAAACTCAAGTCGGCTGATGTGGGCCAGCCTCAGGATTTTATTAGCCATATCCTGTAGTGTCTGTTCCATATTACATAAACCATATCACATAAACCAAATGAGATAAGGATTGAGTGGTAACCTGAGTGTAGAATTTTCTTGTTTAGATTCAGACCTCTTAAATAAAATTGTTTTTAAGAAGTAATTTTTCGTTTTTCTTAAATTAAATTTTTAAAACATGATATTTCCTACACAATATTACAGCTACAGTTTTGGTTTTGAGTTAGGCTTTTTCCAGTTCCATGTCTATTTTTGATTTTGATGTCACAGATAGCCACTCCTGTGACACTTCTCTTAATATTTTTATTATGATTTACACCATTCATAAATGCATAAATCTCAAACTCAGTTAAACTCCTGAGGTTTCTACCATTTTTTGACCAAACTGGTAATTTTGGCATCATCAAATGTAAATCTGCAGCTAAGCTCTAGTCCTCACCTGGCCCTGATTTCAGCAAAGTACTTAAGCATGTGCTTAAATTCACTTTAATGTAGCCCTATTTAGTGAAGAACTTAAATGTATGCTTATGTATAGGCTATGTCTCATTGAAGTAAATAGGGTTAAAGCCAATTCTTAAGCACTTTACTGAATAGAGATAGGTTTCAATTTATGCACGTTTAAGTATTCTCTGAAATAGTGCCAATATTACTACTTAAAGTCTTACATAGTAAGCATATTACAATGTATAGCATGCCCAGAATTCTTATTGGGAAAAAAAAACACTAGGGAAAGTACAAAACCACTTCAGATGCAATAAATACTTTTAAAGTGTAAACTATTTTTTTGTAAATAGTAAATGCAACTAATAAGTAACCTTTAAGGAATACTGCATTATATTTCCCCATTTCTTCACAAACAAGATCATCTTCCAGACTGCTGCACTGGGCAGCACAGTATGGGGAGGAGGTAAGCAGCCCTTAGTGATGAAAGAACAGATTAAGGAATATTTAGAAAAGCTGGACATGCACATATCCATCAGGCCTGATGCAATGCGTCCAAGGATGCTGAGGAAGTTGGCTGATGTGATTGCAGAGCCATTGGCCATTATCTTTGAAAACTCGTGGCAACTGGGGGAGGTCCCGGACAATTGGAAAAAAAGCAAAGATAGTGCCCACCTTTAAAAAAGGGAAGAAGGAGAATCCAGGGAATTACAGACCAGTCAGCCTCACCTCAGTCTCTGGAAAAATCATGGAGCAGGTTCTCAAGGAATCCATTTTGAAGCACTTGGAGGAGAGGAAGGTGACCAGGAACAGTCAGCATGGCTTCAACAAGGGTAAGTCATACCTGATCAACCTAATTGCCTTCTATGATGAGTTAAGGAGATAAGGCTGTGTGGATATGGAGAAAGCAGTGGACATGAAATATTTTGACTTTAGCAAAGCTTTTGACATGGTCTCCCACAGTATTCTTGCCCACAAGTTAAAAAAGTATGGATTGGGTGAATGGATTATAAGGTAGATAGAAAGCTGGCTAGATCATCAGGCTCAGTGGGTAGTGATCAATGGCTTGATGTCTAGTTGGCAGCTGGTATCAAGCAGAGTGCCCCAAGGGTTTTTCCTGGGGCTAGTTTTGTTCAACATCTTCATTAATGATTTGGATGATGGGATGGAATGCACCCTCAGCAAGTTTGCGGATAACACTATGCTGGGGGGAAAGGTAGATATTCCAGAGCGCAGGGATAGGGTCCAGAGTGATCTAGACAAATTGAAGGATTGGAGCAAAAGAAATCTGATGAGTTTTAGCAAGGACAAGTGCAGAGTCCTGCACTTAGGATGAAAGAATCCCATACAGTGCTACAGCCTGGGGACCGACTGGTTAAGCGGCAGTTCTGTAGAAAAGGACCTGGGGATTACAATGGACGAGAAGCTGGCTATGAGTCAACAGTGTGCTCTTGTTGCCAAGAAGGCTAACGGCATATTGGGCTGCATTAGTAGGATTTCCAGCAGATCGACAAAAGTGATGATTCCCCTCTATTCGGTACTGATGAGGCCACACCTGTAATAATGTGTCCAGGTTTGGGACCCCCACTTCAGAAAGGATGTGGACAAATTAGAGAGAGTCCAGCAGAGCACAACAAAAATGATTAGGGGGCAGAGGCACATGATTTAAGAGGAGAGGCTGAGGGAACTGGGGTTATTTAGTCTGCAGAAGAGAAGAGTGAGGGAGGAGTTAATAGCAGCCTTCAACTACCTGAAGGGGGTTCCAAAGAGGATGGAGCTAGGCTGTTCTCAGTGGTGGCAGATGACAGAACAAGAAGCAGTGGTCTCAAGTTGCAGTTCGGGAGGTCTAGGTTGGATATTAGGAAAAACTATTTCACTAGGAGGGTGGTGAAGCACTGGAATGGGTTATCAATCTCCATCCTTAGAGGTTTTTAAGGCCCAGCTTGACAAAGCCCTGGCTGGGATGATTTAGTTGGTGTTGGTCCTGCTTTGAGCAGGGGTTTGGACTAGATGAGCTCATGAGGTCTCTTCCAACCCTAATCTTCTATGACTCTATGATTTCTAAAATAGAGATAATACTTAACCATCTTTCTAAAATACATTGGGAGCCTCATATAAAGTGTACTATCTAAGTGTAAGGTTTTATTTTTATTTATTATTCCCTGAAGAACTATTTTTCACATGTCAATTGCTTTTGTTCTGGAGCTTCACTAAAGAATATATGACACCTGACATTTTACATTCTATTGTGTTTCTCAATAAAGTATGGCCTGGTTTCTTTTCTTTTCTTTTTTTTTTTTTAAACGTCTTTCTAAAGAGAACAACTAGTAATCCAGGCACCTGGTGAAAAGTTTAATTTCAGTTCAGTCATTTCAAATTACATTATTTTAACCCCCTGGAAAGTGGGGTTAAGGGTGAAAATGTCAACAGACTTGCACAACAGTGGCACTACTGGACTCATGGCAGGGTTCGAATTAATTAGTTTCTAATTACAGATGGTTCACACTAATAAAATTGACTATAATCAAAGTGCTATCACATTTCATAATTGTTCATACTTGTAATAATTGTATACTGCCTGCATTTTTTGAAGGCTATTAGTATTTAGAATAGCTACTTTTAATTTCCAGTCATCTCTGTAATTGTCCGGAGTAGTGGATGGGTGTATAACTGACTAATACAAAAAAACCCAACCCTTATTTTAAAAATATATGCAAATTTAAAATGTATTTTACATCAATTGACAGACGCAAGGACTGAGTTGAAGATGCCATTTGGTTATTACTAACCACGTTTCATATAGATATTGTGGTATACAGAGTGTTTGCCATTAAAACGTTGCTATATAAGGTCAGAATAATTAATATTATGGCAATATTGGATGTATTCTAAATCACATACAGAAATTCCTATTCTCAGTCTGGCACTCTGTATACTAATTATAGTTTACATCTCAAATATTGGGGTGATGCTAATTATTTTCAAATAATACATTTCTTCCTCAGTTCTTTGATGAGGCCAAAAGGAATAATAACATGACAGTAACATTTCTTGCAGTATTTATGCTTCTGGTCTTGAACAAAACATTGAGGTGCAAAGGTATACAGAAAAAAAAGTTATCTGAACTTCCTTGGACCTCAGAAAGTTTTGGTTCAGTTCTAAGGATTACCATGCATGGGGTTCAGTGCTCTTAGCGCCAAACTCAAAATATAAGACAGGAGACCCCACATTTTATGTTTATTTTCTTCAATGGCTGAATCTGGGTTCCATTGAATTCAATGATATTCTCATCGACTTGAATAGTAGGGAAGATTTGACACTAAATGAGAAGAGAATGTATAACTGGACTAGAGTGTGCACTTTCTCTTCAGACTGGTTTGTATCTACTTCCTCCAAACAGTTTTTCCAAATAAACAAAGCAGTGAAAATTGGTTTGTATTTGTTTTGTTGTGTTTTTTTCCCTCCTTCTGTGGGACACAGTCCCGCTTCCATTTAAGTTAATGGCAAAACAATGGCCATTGACCTCAAAAATTCAGAAACTTTTTTGACCACAAAAAATAGTAAGAAATATTTTCTTCTGGAAGCTACTAGAGATCTGACCTTCACCATGGTATCAACAGGACAATCCTCAGATCCATCTCGGAATCCCCCTGCAGGACTTGAAAGGGGGCCTTCATAGGGCTACTTACAGGCTTGTGCCTTTGCAGAGAGAATTTTTGAGGTCCTTGTATACCATTCAGGTGGTGCATAGTCTGGAGTTTAGCAATAATCTTTCCATTAGTCTCTAAGTACAACTCTGCTCTAGATTTCCAAAGAGTGGAATTTTCACTCCTGTTCCTGGGTTTCCTCTTCTCTTCTGCAGAAGTGAATTTTGGAGTGGATTTTCAAGGGAGTAATCTTGAGGATTGCTTTTCTCCTTAACCCATCAATATTCCTTGTCATAATTGTTTGTTTCCATATTGACTTGCAGCTCCAGTGCATCCATTTCTCACATTATTCCATGTCTCTCCTTCCTTTAATCATAGGATTATGGAATTGTAGGATGGGAAGGGACTTTGAGAGGTCATCTAGTTCAGTCCCCTGCATTCATAGCAGGACTAAGTATTACCTAGACCACCCCGACCAGTCTTTGTCTAATCTGTTCTTAAAAATCTCCAGTGATGGAGATTCCACAACCTCCCTAGGCAAGTTTATTCCAGTGCTTAACCACCCTGACACTTAGGAAGTTTTTTGTAATGTCCAACCTAAACTGCCGTTGCTGCAATTTATGCCCATTGCTTCTTGTCCTATCCTCAGAGGTTAAGGAAAACATTTTCTCCTTCCTCCTTGTAACAACCTTTCAAAACTGTTCTCATATCACCTCTCAGTCTTCTCTTCTCCAGACTAATCAAACCCATTTTTTTTCAATCTTCCATCATAGGTCATGTTTTCTAGACCTTTAATCTTTTTTTTTTTGCTCTCCTCTGGACTTTCTCCAATTTGTCATCCTCGTTCCTGAAATGTGGTGCCCAGAACTGGACACAATACTCCAGTTGAGGCCTAATCAGTGCAGAGTAGAATGGAAGAATACTTCTTGTGTCTTGCTTATAACACTCCTGCTAACACATACCAGAATGATTTTGCCTTGTTTTTTTTTGTTTTGCAACAGTGTTACACTGTTGACTCCTATTTAGCTTGTGATCCACTATGACCCACAGATCTCCTTCTGCAGTACTCCTTCCTAGACAGTCTCTTCCCATTCTGTATGTGTGAACCTGATTGTTTCTAAGTGGAGTACTTTGCATTTGTCCTTAGTGAATTTCATCCTATTTACTTCAGATGATTTCTCTAGTTTGCCCAGATCATTTTGAATTTTAATCTTATCTTCCAATGCACTTGCAACCCCTCCCAACTTGATATCATCTGCAAACTTTAAGTGTACTCTCCATGCCATTATCTAAATCATTGATGAAGATATTGAACAGTACTGGACCCAAAACTGATCCCTGTGAGACCCCACTTGATATGCCCTTCTATCTCGACTGTGAACAACTGATAACTACCAGCTATGCACCCACGTTTATAGTAGTTCCATCTAGGTCAGAAATCAGCAACCTTTGGCACATGGCCCGCCAGGGTAAGCGCCCTGGCAGGCTGGGCCAGTTTGTTTACTGGCCACGTCCGCAGGTTCGGCTGATTGCGGCTCCCACTGGCTGCGTTTTGCCGTTCCAGCCCAATGGGGGCTGCGAGAAGCCGCAGCCAGCACATCCCTCAGCCTGCGCCACTGCCTGCAGCTCTTATTGGCCTGGAACGGTGAACCGCGGCAAGTAGGAGCCGCGATCAGCTGAACCTGAGGACACGGCAGGTAAACAAACTGGGCTGGCCCACTAGGAGGCTTACCCTGGCGGGCCATGGGCCGAAGGTTGCCGATCCCTGATGTACGTTGTATTGCCCTAGTTTGATTATGAGAAGATTGTGTGAGACAGTATCAAAAGCCTTATTTCAGTCAAGATGTACCACATCTACCACTTTCCCCCAGCCACAAGGCTTGTTACCCTGTCAAAGAAAGCTATTAGGTTGGTTTGACATGATTTGTTCTTGACAAATCCATCCTGACTGTTGTTGATCACCTTATTAGCTTCTAGGTGTTTGCAAACTGATTAATCATTTTCTCCATTATCCTTCCGGGTACTGAAGTTAAGGTGACTGGTCTGTAATTCCCCAACTTGTGCTTATTTCACTTTTTATAGATTGACACTATATTGAACTCTTTTTCAGTCCTTTGGAATCTCTCACGTCTTCCATGAATTTTTTCGAGGATAATCGTTAATGGCTCAGATATCTCCTTAGTCACCTCCTTGAGTATTCTAGGATGTATTTCATCAGTCTTGGTGACTTGAAGATATTTAACGTGTCTGGATAATTTTTAACTTGTTCTTTCCCTACTTTAGCCTCTGATCCAACCTCGTTTTCACTGCCATTCACTATGTTATTTGTCCAATGACACTATTCTTTAATTTCTTCAATAGTGAAAGGCACAATTTTCCATAGAAAACCCATTTTATAAAGGGCTCAGTTGCATCCATTTAATAATTTAATTATTTTTTAGTGTAGATTACCTAGAAAATCAGTTTTTTCTTTGCGTCCTCCTGCAGTGGAAGCGTATGGGGGGATGTAGAAACATCCTTTGCTATGTATTATATATGATTAATCCTATATCTATGATACCCATATATGAGATATTTTTGCTCCCTTTCTAACTGAGTAATAAGACCTAGGCACTGAATGCCTTTTTATATCACTTGAGTATATTTACAAGACAGGAGGCTGAGGTCCAAGTGATTTCAGTCATCTGCGTAGTGAAGTAATCTCCCTGGAAAAAATTGCTCGGAGTCTCTGAATGCTATTGTGAAATAGAAATAATAAAAAAGAGAAAAAGTTGTACCTATGTATTCAGCAGGAGTTATTGATATGGAGCTGACATCTCTGGCAGTAAATCAGAAAACTCCATTTGTGTCTAGCATGTTCTTTCTTTTCAGGAAGTCAGTTAATTCTCTATTGACAATCTCAGGCAGAATGCCTTAGTTCTATATCCCACTGGATAGTGAAACTACAGTATGCAAATATAGCCCACAAGGATCCAGACAGCTTCAATGAAGAAAGGAAGACACAATGATTATTTGGCTGTAGCCAGAATTGAAGTAGGGAGATTCACAAACAGCCTACTTTGACAAAATATATTTTGTTTAAAGTCTTTGTCCCCAGCTGAAGTTCCCTGTGACTGAGTCAAGAAGTTAAAAGTTCACTCTTACCCTGTATGGGAGAAATAGCCAAGTGATGCCATGCGCTCACTTCAATGTGATTGCAAACAGGGCTAATAGCTGGTCAAAATTCTGAGCTGAAACCTCTTCTCTGGACTTAAAAGCGTGGAGTGTGAATATTATGCAAATTCAATGACAGTAAAATGACTACTGAGTTGAATTGAGCATACTGCAAATACTGAATGTGGTAAAATACTTGTGAATGAGTGAATGATTAAAGCATGTGTGTGGCTATTTGAGATCACTTCCCATTTCTTGGCATAGTCCCATGGAACTGTTAGCCAACCTAGTAACCAATAAAATAAGCATGTTCTAGTCAAGCTGATATCTTAACAAGAGCAAACAGACGTATCCTTGTAACTATTTTTTATTTTTATTTTATTATTAACTGATGTAACTGACAGCTTTTGGTAGACATGACTGTTAGTCTCAGTGACTGTACTGGGCTGCACTTTCTTACATTTGACAATTTTCTTAATTAAAAAACAATCCATAGAACGGGTGATTCTCAGATAATCTTGCCTTGTCCTGACCAGAGGTCAAGATTTAAACAAACAAACTTAAGTGGAGGCTCCTAAATTTATGTGGCCAACAGGGTCAGCACTTTTGAAAGGTGTTTAATTATGGATGTAAGTATTTTTTAAAACCTTGGCCTCAATACCTAAAATGATTCATCTAGGCCATTACCCCTGATTGAATAATGATTAAGTATACCTAGACCATCGCTAACAGGTGTTTGTGTAAATTGTTCTCAGAAACTTCCAATGACAGGGATTTCAGTCTCCCTAAATAAGTTGTTCCAGTGCTTAACTATCCTTATAGTTAGAAAGCTTTCTTAAATGTGAAATTTATTTTTCCCTCTATAGTTATTGACACATAATGAATGAGTGTACCAAACTTCAAAATTGTAGCCAAATGGACACTTGAGAGGTTAAAATCAGATGATGATGACCTTTTGGTGACCTTTAGTTGTAAGGTCAAACGTCAAATTATTTTTTTCCTGTTCTCAGTGGACAACAATCAAGCCATATGACCTATTTTAAGACATTAGCACAATGGAAACATAGAAATTAATTGTCACTCAGTCAGTCACTCACCCATTAAAAAGTATGTATTTAGACAGGATACTTATATAGAATCATAAATATGCTAGGTTGCTTAACAGATAAATAAAAGATGTGGTCCAAACTGCAAATATCTCTAACAAGAAGAAACAAATAATTGGGGTGAGGGAAGGGAAAGAGGAGAGTTATACATGAAGAATATGAAAGAGAAGAGTGTGAAGAAGCTGTATTAATTATGAATGTCTGTCTATACACTGTTCGGTGGGTATTGTGTTGTTGGCTCAAGAGTAAGTGAGAGTTAATTTAGTCTGACTTAGCTTTGGTCTGTAGGAACCACAGTCAATGGCTTTAGACAGACCCTATTGCTGATACTTAAATAGACATTGTATGTGTTATTTGCTTTTAACTTGACCTCCACCTGTGCAGACAGGATTTGTGATGATTGGACTTACACACTTACTCCAACTGGGAGTTGAACTTGACCTCATCGTTTACAGTTAATAAAATGTTACAATAACATATAGCAACAAATGTTGATGGGCAGGGACAGATTTAGGGGCAGGCAACCCAGCTGACCACCTGGAGTGCCGGGCTTGGGGGCACCGAGCTTGGGGTGCTGTTTTTTGTTGTTAGCGACAAAAGGGAAAATAGAATGTTTGAAGTAAAATGTTTCCAGTATTCTGTATGTGCAATCATTTTTCACTAACCTTCTAGAATATTCTGAACCTTTGTAGACTCTCATGGAACCTTCCAGACTTTCTGAGAATGACATTTTCCTTGAACTTCCTAGAATGTTGTCAGTTATGCCCTCACGAGTATATAAGGGGTGAGGCATCAGCAGTCAGTCAGTGAAATATAAGAACCAAGTGAAGTGAAGTGAGAGTCGAGCTGCAATATTGTAAACCTTGTGTAATTGTGAAAGTGTACTTGTGTTTTAAGACTTGAAAAGGG
The DNA here is from genome assembly GCF_020497125.1 of Mauremys mutica. Lineage (NCBI taxonomy): Eukaryota > Metazoa > Chordata > Testudines > Geoemydidae > Mauremys > Mauremys mutica. The sequence goes on from NC_059077.1 coordinate 51,240,790, forward strand.
TAAGTAGAGACTAATAAAGGACCCATTTAATGAGATGCCAGAGATATCTATCAAAGCTCTATCTAAAGAAGAATGTGGCTCACATGAAAAGGAAAGAAGGTCTAGCACTTTGTATTATCTCAGTCTGACTCCACTAAGACTTCTGGAAATATTTATTTCACACTGGATGTGCTCTGAGACTTGGCAAAGGCATCAGCATTGCCATGTGATAAGTCGTCTCTGAGCCTGATGAGTCTTTTGAAGTAATTACCTGCAAGTCTTAAGGGTCCAGCCAACCTACAAGAAAGGGTCTACCAGGTGACCTCAAGGCAGGTCTATCAGCTCCTAATGAAAGCAGCGACTTCAGTCTGCTCAATATCACTACCTTGTTGGGGATGTTACCTAGTAGGTCTGACAGACTGTCCCTGCTCCAGCTCCAGCTCCAGCCTGAGCTTTTGCCTGTTCCAGCTCGTGCCTGAACCTGTTCCAGTCCAAGCCAAGGCCAGTCACTCAGCTATCCTGAGAGTTTGAAGAGACTTTTCCTCTGGGCCTGAGATGAACTCTCTGCCATGTTCGTCACTGAGATGACAAAGCTGGTCCACAACCTTCATGGTCAACTTGTAAAGCTTCATCTGGAGAATGCCTCTCTTCACTCACAAATCCTGGCAGCTCCAGTGCCTCTAGTACTGCCAGATACAGTCCTTCTGGAACATGCCTCAAGATTCCATTGCTGGAAAGATTTGATGGGAACTGTCAGAAGTTCTGTGGTTTTCTTAAGCAATGCTGTCATTTGTTCTTGATGCATCTCATGATGTGTCTTGATGACCAGACCAAGGTGAGGCTTATCAGTTTTATTAACCAGTGAATTCCTAGACTGGGCCTCTGTTTTGGAACAAGCAAGCCCAATTATTACTAATATTGATGAATTAATCCTCATCTTTTCAGTAATATTCAGTTTTCCTAATTGCATTCATACTGTTAAAGCCATTGCACAATTCCTCAGGCAAGGCCATCAGCCCATCTTGGCATATGCTGCTCATTTTCAGCATCTGGTTGCCAATATGGCATGGAACAAGGCAGCCCAGACTGCCATTTCTGGCAGGGTCTGAACAATTATGTAAAATATTAATTGGTTTGAGTAGAACCACCCACTATTCTGAACTTGTATCAAATTGTGCATCCAGATCGACAGTCTATCTCAGAGACACCAAGAAAAGAGGAGGATATACCTGCAACCATAGTCTAGCCCTGCTCTATTTTGGCCAACCCTATGGGCTGTTCTAAAGCCAGATCCTATGCAGACAGATGCAACATGAAGGCACCTCATGGATCAGGAAAAAGAGCATCTGTGGAAGAATGGCCTTTGCCTATATTGTGGTGAACAAGGCCACTCAGCTACTGAGTGTCCCCTTAAATCCAGACCCTCTGCAAATCCAGGAAATGACCATGGCCAGCCCCTTTAAAGGCATTCTGGCTCAATGTAACCATGGAATTGAGTCCTACACACGAGCCCCAACTTCTGCCAAGGTGTATCTTGGAAGCCGTGGACAGTCACCTTCCCCATATGTAGGTCTTGCTCCTCTTCTGCATCTCAACTGCACCTGAGGTGAGCTTCACCCAGCTTGTGGAGCTTGGTTCTTCTAGTAATTCTATGAATGTAGGGTCACCAAAGCTAACCAATTGCAATGTGGAAGAAGCTCACTCAAGACCTAGTGGAGTTGATTGATGGTAGCATGCTGTCCTCAGGACTAGTCTCCCTTGAAAACACATTGCTCCAGGTCAAAATAGAAGACCATGAGGAAACTCTGCTGTTTAATTTAATAAAATCGCTATGCTTCTCAGTCATGCAGTATTCCCTGGCTCTCAGTTCAAATATCTCTTGGAAGACATTAGAGAGATGATTTGAGTTGAGCTACTGCTGACGACTCTGGCTAGCTGACTCAGGTGCCCAGAAAATGAGACGAGGCATGGTAAAGGTCACTGCCATCGGTGATCAGCTTCAAGGGAGGCAACGGCTTGTTAATCCCTGCAAGATTTTGCTGATGTCTTTGCCAAAAGAAATGCTGTCATCTTACCCCCACATAGACCTTATGACTACACCACTGGCCTCCAGCCAGGGGCCAAAATTCAGTTCGGATGGATTTATTCTTTATCAGAACCAGAACTCCAGGCTTTAAGAGAATACTTTGACAAGAATTTGCAAACAATTTCATTTGTCCATCTATATCTCCTGAAGCCCTGATTTTGTTCATTAAAGAGAAAGGTTTTTCCTTGTATCTTTTTGTAGATTGTCATGCACTGAACAAAATCACTACAGAAAACAATAACCCTAGCCTTTGACAAATGGGCTGTTAGAAAGGGTCAGTCTGCCAAGGTATTCACCAATTCAGTCTTACAATCTAGCTTGCAATAGGGAGAGAGACTAATGGAAAATCATGTTTTGCATCTGTTATGGCCATTTTGAGTACACAATTGTGCATTTTTGTCTCTCTCCAGTGCCCCTGCCATGTACCAGCACTTTGGGATGTTTTAGACTAGAGTGTGGTAATCTACCTGGTTGACATACTCAGCTTCTCAGAAAATCAACATCTCGTGACCAACACATCTACCTAATACTAAAAAACCTCCAAGGAAATGTCCTGTATAGGAAATCCAGAAAGTGTGAGTTTGACCACCATTGTCTCAAATTCTTAGTTATGTCATTTTCCCTGACAGGATAGATAAGTTACCTTGGGTTTCCCATCTTTTACTGGAAACTCTTCAAAAATGGTGACCCCAATTACCCAGATTCTCCAGAAGAATACCAGAAGCCCAGTCCACTTCTCTTCCGTACAAGGAAGCATTTAAACAATGCCCATCTTGGTACATCTGGGCCTGGCAATACCCTTTTTTGTCAAAGCAGATGCCTCCAATTATACGATCAGAGCAGTTTTGTCACCATGGCAAGGGCCCCAGGGTTTGCTCCATCCTAAAGCATTTTATTCTCGGAAACTGATGCCCATGCAACAAAACTATGAAATTTGTGACAAAGAACTGCTAGCCATCAAGGCCACTTTTGAAAAATGTTGCCATCAATGGGAAGGCATACTTTTCCTAGTCCAAATGTACAAGGATCACAAGAACCTAGAGTCCTTCCTCCCCACCCGCAGGTTTGACTTCACCCCGATTTATCGCCCAGTACCAGGAATGGTAAACCTCACACTTAGTCCCAAAGGAGTGAGTACCAGGACAAAGAAGATGGGACTCCAGAACCTGTCATTCTTGAAACCCTGTCATTTCACCAACCTAGTGGTGAACAACTTGCTGTCTCTCAAGAAGTCTCTCCTACTCCTTGATCCATTTAGAGCAAAACTTATGTCAGCTGGTACAGACTTAGCCCCATCTTGAAATTCTCACTCAAGAATGAGATCCTCCTGTTTAAAGATGGAATCTCTGTCAATCAGACTTAGCAATACTCAAAGTGACAGTTCGCCCCTGACTGGCCATTTCAGTCACTGGAAAATGTTGAAGCTGGTTTCAAAATTTCAAATACTCAAAACAGAATTTGTTCATATAGAGTCCTACATAAACTCCTGTGACTGTCTGCTCAAACAAAGACTGACCATATGAAACCCCTGGGCACTTGGATGACCAGTGTTGAGATGGAGTTGGTAGTAGAAAAAAATTCCATGGACTTTAACAGTAACCTTCTCAATTCCAAGGGCCACATGAATGTGCTAATCATTGTCAATCTAATTACAAAAATGTCCCATTTGTGCCATGTCTTCAAATTCCCAGGGTGGAGATAACAGCCCAACTGTTTTTCAACCGTGTACTCAAACTCCACGGTCTACTATCTAATGCTACCTCTGATTTAAGGATTGCACTTCATTTCACATTTATGGTGAGACTTGTTAAAGCTCCAGAATGTGGATCTGCATGTCTTCTCAGCTTATCACCCCTAGATTTACAGATTGACAGAAGGAGAGAACCACATTCCTGAGTGATATCACTGTTGCTTTATCAATTACCACCAGAATGACTGGGATTTTCTCCTCCCTTTTGACAAATTCATGTACAACTCTGACCACAGATCAACAGACATTTTTAAGCCAACTACAGATTCTACTCTTGGCTTCACCTATCCATGCCACAAGTCTCCTAAGGACCCACAGCCTCCAGCCTGGTTGAACACCTTCACTATGTCTAGGAGGAGTTGAAAGACCACCTGGAATTGACCAACAGGGATAATGAATGCTACTCCAATCTCTGTTGACAGAGAACTCCTCACATCATGATCTGAGAAAACTATAGTTTTCCAAGCAGCATTTTCGATCTTCCCTACCTTACAAATGCTGGATTAGCAAATACCTGGGCCCATTTTGGGTCACCCAGCAGATCAACATTGTAGTCTTCAATTTCCAGCTGCCCAAGACAATGAAGTATTCCATGTTTCCTTGATAGAAAAAACATATTAATGAGTTTAGCCACCACCGCCATCCATCACAGTCCAGGGTGAAGCAGATCTTAGACTCCAAAGTGTGAAGGAAAGCTCATTTATCTTGTCAAGTGGGAGGATTATGGTTTGACTGATTAGTTGGTAGAGCCAGACGACAATATACATACACCTGCTCTACTTTGAGTATTCCACCAGTCACACCCCGATAAACCAGGTTTGAGAACACTTCGTAGGCATCTTTTTTAGGGGTGTGGGATGTCACAGAGTGGCTCTCTCGTTTGGCAGTGTATTGCACTCCCTGTCTTGTTTCTTGAACTCTTAACCACAGACACACACCAGCTTGTTACCCTTTCACCATGTGTGTATTTATTCTTCACTTTCATGGTATAACAGAATGCATAGCAGGCTTATAGCAGGAAGAGACTTCCATACAACCTTCTATCCTCATCCCAGGGTCACCCTCTCTGCTTCCTCTGTTCCTGTTTCTCCCACTGATATCCTCCTAGTTACAGAGCCCATTGCATCATTAGCCCAACAGTTGTCACACAAGTGTCGGTAATCCCCAACAGAGACTGATTAATTGGCTTCAATGAAGCCTGCACTGTTCCACTCTTGCAGCATCCTTAGTGACCAGGGTGCTACTAATAGTGCCCTGTCACTGGGGAGTACTGTGATGAATAGTCTGAGCTTGATGAGTCATTTGAGGTAATTACCTATGATTCCTACAGGTTTAGCCAGTTCACAAGCAAGGATCTAACTAGGCAACCCCAAGGAACGTATATAGGGTCATAATGAAACAGACCATCCAGTCTGCTCAATGTGGCTGCCTTGTTGAGGATGCTTCCTGATACTTGGTAGTTCTGACAGACTGCCTTTACTGGGGCCTACAAAACCCATACTGAGCTTAGGCAGGAGTGGGAGGGAAGCCGCTCCTAGCTGCAGGCAAACAACTTAGCCACACCCACATGCAGCTGCCAATCATGGAGGCAGGCACTCGCAGCTGTGCCCAAGGGAGGAAATAAGGCCTACTATCAAGGAGGGAGTACAGAGGAGAAGGCAGAAAGACCTGGGACAGTGTAAGGGCAACAACCCTGCTCTAGGCTGCCTCCCTAACCACAATTAAGCGACTGATGCACACTTTCAGACTCTGTCAAAGTGCAGCATCAAAGATCCACCCTGACCGGGGCAAACTAAGAGGGTCCCAGTGGGGTCAGCAATGACCCTCCATGGGACCATTTCCAGAATCTGACACAACATGGTACCAGAATTTGGGTTTGTGTTCAGTGGACCCTCTCTGCACAAAAGGAAAGCCAGGAGCAAAATAAAACCTTCTCTTTTATTTTCCTTCTACATATGCCAGAGAACTAGTGAATCAGTTCCTTCAATGGCTGGCAGACTCACAAGCCCGGCAACAACAGCTGTTTGAACAGATGGCATCTCACTGTCAACAGCTGTTACAACAGGTGGTGGAGCTAGTACCAGCTGCTACGCCTCAGTGTCCGGCTTCTGTGGGAAATGCATCCCCCACAATACGGGGAATTGGTCTGGCCCCAGTGGTCCTCAAGGTGATGGCAAATGATGACCCTGAAGCATTCCTGCTAACCTTTGAGACGGTAGCCATGGCTTCATATTGGTCCCCAGCCCAGTGGGCAATCTGTCTCACCCCAGTCCTCCTCAGATAAGCCAATGCAGCATATTGGGGACTGGATGACATGGCAGCCCAAGACTATGAGCAGGTGAAGGCAGCCATATTGGACAGGTTAGGTCTAGATGAAGAGTCCTACCATCAGTGTTTCTGCCATGCACGACATCAGGCAGTCGCCCAGAGGCTGAAGGACTGCTGCTGGTGATGGTTAAAACCAGAATCTCAAACAGAGCCCTAGGTAGTCGAACTCATAGTCCTAGAACAGTTCATACATATTCTTCCGCCTGCTGATTGGGACCAGCTTTGCAGACACTGGCTGGTAAACCTCGCCGAGGCTACCCACCTCATGAAGGACTATATGGCTGCTCAAGCCATTTGGGGGCCATCTACAGAAGCCTTTAAGGGGCCTTCTATGCCACATATTTTCTAACAAACCTTAGAATTACACTTGCAGAATAAAGTATTACTCGATGTAAGTGGACCCATTAAAATCAGTGTGTCTACTTGGGACAGTAAGGCCCTAAGGAAATATAAATCAGTCCATATATGTCCCATCATCTTAACCCCTCCCTCTCCAACATAGTTAATTCTTATCCCCTGTATTTCTTCCTTTTCTAAAACTTTGTTCAGCTTCCTCTTTGATTGATAAACAATATTTACTTCTGTTGCTAACTCCGGCACTTTTTTCCCATCACATTAATTCAAGGAATATGGAGCATCAAGGAACATCAGGAATATTATTAATCCAAGGATCTTTCTGCCTAGCTCCTAAACACATTTAGTAAAGGTATTCTGAGATCTGAATAAAATAGAGAGGGGCAGGGAAGAAAATCTAATTACTGTCTCATTTTTTTCTGGTAATTTGGTACATGTAGTCAGCTCACATTTGTATACAGAAGGATGGATTAAAGCATGATTCTTGGATCATTGAAACAAAGGCTTATGGGCAGACAGGCTGCAGATGGAACTGTGCAGTAGAGACAGAATAATAGTGGTAGTGCAATAACTAGTTAATGGGTTGGGATACTTTACTGGTACCAGAATCACTGATTCAGGAGTGGGAATGCAGTAAGAACATGCAGGTGGAAGCAAACTCAGCAGGATTCCCAAGTTAAATAGGATTTCAAGTTTATTTGGTGCAATCAAAATAACATTAATGAGCTATGACATTCCGTTCATACAATTTAAAAGTTCAAGCAAAACAATATGAAAACACTATAAACAGAGAACATATATGCTTCCAGAGCCCATTGTTCTAGCTTCCAATCACCAAACCATTACTTGTGTCCCTGCAAGAAGCTTGTCCCATTTTTATGTCTCTGAGCCTAGCAAGGTGCAGCTAGGAGGCTGGTATTTAAACCAAAAAAATAGCAGCAGCACATTTTGGTTAGGTAGGGCCTCTTTTTAGGTATTATTATAATTATGGGGGATATCATGGCTCCAAGCCCACTTCAGAGGACAGTAGAAGATAGCTACATCCCATCATAAGGAAGGAATAAGACAGGGATCTGTCTTGGCATCTTAGAAGGTAGAAGTAGGGTCTGGGATAGGAAATGACAAAGGAAAAAATTGGTTTTGGCAGGCTCGGATTGTGGCAAAGGATTTGGGAGTATAAGAATTTGATGGATCTGGATCAGTTAGCACCCAGATGGATTATAAGCATTATCATTGTGTATCAGTGGTAGCCTGTGTAGGAATGTTTATTTTATTAAGACACAAAAGTAGAAATGTCATGCCCAATACTGTAGTTCAGTATATTAAAGACAATAAGACTAATTAGCTAAAACTATGCTAGTCATTCATCTCTGTGTTCAACCTCTATAAATTATTATCCATTTAAAAATGTTATGGACATTTTCAACCTTTCTGCTTGCTTCTGTTATCTGCAATACATTATTCTGACATTAAGAGCCACAGTGACGTCATATAACCACCAGTCATATGTAATGAATATTAGGCCTTGAAATACAGCTTAATTTGTCTATGCTGTGCTGCTGATAAAAAGGCTTCAAATGACTGATCCCAACCTACTCATGAAGGGCATCATATTGTATTAAATGTCAAGTTTCTTATTTTGCATTTTGTACAGTAAAGGAATTAGACATAGCAATTGTTCCCTCTGGGCTCATTGGTTTAAGAATTAATACCAGCAATAAACATAATGATATTTCACAGGCATTACTATCATTTGTTTTTATGATCACTTCTACTGCAATTTTATAAAAAATAAAAAATATTAGTCTTTTCAGAAGAGTTCAGATAATGCATTCTGTTTTCAGTAATCATTATAGATGGGCTGAAGAAACAAAGCTCCATGTATCATAATGATAATAATAACTAGCTCTTCTACAGTTGTTTTCATCCATAGATTTCAAAGTGCTTTTTAAAGGATCATTGTTGCGATTTTACAGGTAGGGAAACTGAGCCACAGAGTTGCCCAGGATCATGTAGCAGGCTGGTGGTCAGTCCTGGGATAGAATCCAAGAGTCTATCCATTAGGCTCCACTGCCTTCAAGCAGGAAGGGTGCAAAAAGCTCTCAGGTTAGATTGGATATGTGAGCAAATGAATTAAACTCCCCATGAGTCTCTGCACATAAAATCCCAGGATACTTTGTGCATGAGCCAAAATGTTATCTATAATTCTAGAGATTCTGTACTTCGGGTAAATGTAGCATGTGATCAAATTGTGCAATTTATATATTTTACCCTGTTGATCCATATGTGGGGGGGCGGTGTCCAGATGTCCAGGAAGGGACTACTTGCAATTGGTGATGAATTCATGTTATTGCAAATGTGTTTGATGGTCGATGAATGTTTGATGTTCGATGAGATAACAACCCACTGAGATGTTTTAGCTCATTAGGAATTAGTAATTGTGCTTTTTCTCTAATAAGGACTTGGTTGCAGATGTCTTTAGTGTATTGATTAGAGATGCTGAAGCAGAGTTCCTGGGAGTGAGTTAGAAATGAATAGAGTTGCTTCTCCAGTCTTCAAATCATTTTGGTAAATAAGAGCCTCCCTTTTGTATTGTGCTATGTTAATCTTTCACTAACAATCTTTGATTAATTAATTGCAATTGAGCCCAATAATTTGACCTATAAAAGCAACAAACCTAAATAATATTTGGAATATATATCTTGCTGGAACTTCAGACTTCCCTTTACTTTGATACTGTTGCCTTGTTTGGTGTGATTTTTGTACACGTGCTTAGAGCTTTTTAAATATAAGTGCATTTTTATCAGTTGAAAAACAAAGTACTCAAAAGTCCAATTCAGGAAAGCAATTATGTGCTTAACTACCATCAACTGCAATATATAAAGTTAAGCATGGGCATAAGTGAGCACATTTTTTCACTTGGAGGCCTAACAAGGTTTTCTGTGTGGACATAGATAACATTCCTACTGAAATGTTGTGTCAGAATTGAATTGGAAAATTATAAAATCCTAGCATTCTTAAAACATTCTTCAGTTATTCTGTTCTATAATGTCGGCACAGTTTTGTAAATATCACACAACAACAATATGTCTAACTAAGAAGTAACTATTAGTCTGATTCTGCAAACTTTTTATTCCAGCTACTCAAGCAAGCAAAGATTCACTTGAGGCAGAGTTTTAAAGATTGGGTCCTTACAAGCATAATTTGTATGTAATTTAGTTTAGTGTTATACAGCTACAACTGAACATATATGTTTTTCCCTTTAACCAAATATTTTATGTTCTAATGAGTGAACTTCAAAAAGTGCAGTTCAGTTTAGATTAAGTGTCTAAAAGTTCAGATACTTATCCAATGATCTTCCTAGTGATGAGATTTCATTCCATTTATGCTTTTTGTGGACTGTATGTAACTGAGGAAGACAACAGGAGGCCTGATTATGATTTTTTCTTATTCTCCTGTGAACAAAATTAATACCACTGAATCAGCAAATATCTAGCATGAGACTGACTTTAAACCCTGTGTAGTCATAATGTGTAGTTCTTTGAATTAGGGGCCTAAGCTACTTAAATACTTGAGCATTATAGGATTTTTTTTCATCTGCTACATTTTGGAGAATTCTAAAGGATATTTCACTCATCCTCTATTGAGTACTTGCAGATACGAAGTATATTTGAATCTCTGTGGAACTTTTATCTTAAATTCAGTGTACAGAATACATTCTAAGAGGTGAGGGTGCTTAGCATCTTCAAGGAAATGCTTATCACCTTACAGATGTCAAATCTCCATAACAGCATCTGCCCTTCTGCAATTCTGAGGGATACTGAGGCTTTTGGGCACAAACCCTGTAGTTTTCTCTGGCTTTGTAGCTTACAGACTAATCTAACAGAGCCTAGGCTGGTGAGTGAAATCTTATTTGGTCTCCCTAAGCACCCTTGGAAGGGTCAACTGACCAAAATATGGGTATTATTTTGAAATGTGCTCAAAAGTTGCTTAACTGTGCTTCCATTGTAGTCAATGGCTGAGCGCTTTTGAAAATGCCAACCTACAATGCCAAAACCTGCCACCTTCCAATGCAATATGCTCTAAAGCAGAATTCTTAATGCTAGCCTAATATCTTTAGTATTTTCTGAGCTCTGAACTATAAATGATCATAGAATCATAGAATATCAGGGTTGGAAGGGACCTCAGGAGGTCATCTAGTCCAACCCCCAGCTCAAAGCAGGACCAATTTCCAACTAAATCATCCCAGCCAGGGCTTTGTCAAGCCTGACCTTAAAAACCACTAAGGAAGGAGATTCCACCACCTTCCTAGGTAGCCCTTTCCAAGGCTTTGCCACCCTCCTAGTGAAAAAGTTTTTCCTAATATCCAACCTAAACCTCCCCCACTGCAACTTGAGACCATTACTCCTTGTTCTGTCATCTGGTACCACTGAGGACAGTCTAGATCCATCCTCTTTGGAACCCCTTTCAGGTAGTTGAAAGCAGCTATCAAATCCCCCCTCATTCTTCTCTTCTGCAGACTAAACAATCCCAGTTCCCTCAGCCTCTCCCCATAGGTCATGTGGTCCAGCCCCCTAATGCTTTTTGTTGCTCTCCGCTGGCCTCTTTCCAATTTTTCCACATCCTTCTTGTAGTGTGGGGCCCAAAACTGGACAAAATACCAATTACCCAAGTTGTAGGTGAAAAAAAGGTTCAGAACTTTTTAAATTTTGGTTTGACAATCTCTCTGAATTTTATCATTGTTATTGTTACTAATGAATAGAAAGCCAGTGCAACATAAACAAGTTATGATGCCAGTGTTTTATTAAAAAAAACTTAAAAAAAAAAGTTATGACGGTGTTTTTATTTAAAAAAAAAACAAAACTGATTATACCAACATCATTTCAAAATAAGATTTTTGACAGAATTGCAAAATCATTTGTTGCTATATATGGTAAAATTATTAAATAATTCATGGTACAGTAATATAGCCCTTTTACGTTCAAGTTATTTTGTTTTATTAACTGGAAAATAGCTATATAAAATCAAAACCAACTATTTTAGTTGGAAATGCTAACATACAGTTAGGTATTAAATGCTGAAGAACTCTGACATTTGCTCAGAGGTAAGTAATCAGAAGCACAGATAGTGCAGGTTCCTCTAAAGGAAAAACAAAATGAGTTCACCTATCCAGTTATTTGTAGGGATGTTAAGTCTGTTCAGTTGTCCTGTATGTCCGTGTGAAAATATGGTGCTGAGAAATTTCAGTATAATATATAGCAAGGACAAGAGATAACACTTACTAATACATTCACACATCCTAGCCATCTAAGGCACTGATCCTGCAGTTGACTTTGTTGATCCCTAAGTATCCCCTGTGTCTAGGGGAGCTCTTCATATTTCCCAGCAAATGGTTTCTGAATAAGGAAGGAAGCATCTTATGGGAAAAGAAGCAACCTGTGGCCTTAAACTTCCCCTCCCCATCACATATTTTACTCTCCAGTTCACTTACTTGCCACATTTAGAGGAAGCAAGCCAACCTTCACTGGCTTTCTGAAGATGGTAGCTGGAGAAGGTCAGCATAATCAGGAAAATAAGTGGCACACCTGTTTTCTTTATTCTTTGCCAGCAACCCCAGGACTGAAACTGCTGCTGATGCTGGACTGGCCTTTACTGGTATCTAGGCCTGAAATACCCCAGACTGTACCACACAATTACCATGTTTAATTCTCGTGCTATTACTGAATACTTGCTCAATACATGAAGATGCTGAGCACGGGCCTTGGGGGCAGAATGGAACAAGCTTGTCTCTTTCAGTGCCTCAAAGTGCAGCAAAAGGCTTCTGCTGTAATATTGTTGGAGGGAGAGTAACGACTGGCTCTCAAATAACATGGGAAAGGGCAATATACATATGTGTCAGGGTAACAACTGGCATCTCTTGTTAGATCCCTGTGGGGACTGGTGGGTTGTTTTTTTGTTAGTTTGGTTTATTACTGTGAGCAAAAATAAAAGAAGAATTAAGTGCTGACCTTGGCTTATTTCTTGTAAGTGTCAAAGCAAAAGGCTGTCTCTTGGTGAGTTTTATGGGGATCAAGGAAAAGTGGCCCAGTGAACCATCTCAGGAAGCATGGCACAGAAAAAAATTGAACTGTTTGTGGAAGAAGAAGTTGAAGGGGGGCATGAAGAATGATGCCATTGGCAGGCCTGACAGCAACTCCAAGAAGCTTTAACTTGTTATGGTAAAGAAGGGGGAGCCAGTGCAGGGGTTCTAAAAGTGGAACACTGCGGTTAAGAAAGAGGATAACATTAGTAGCTGCATTTTACATAGAGACTAAAGGAAGAGCAGTTTGAGTGTCACAGAAACCAGAAAGCAAGAGGTCACATTAGCAAGATAGGAGATGATGAGGGCAAAGTGAGCGTTTTAGCAAGGTGGACAAAAAAGAGATGGTCACATATTAGAAATGCTGTGGAGGAAGAAACAGTAGGATTTGACATTAGATTGTCTTGGGTAGGGGAAAAGGGAGGAAGGAATCAAATATGGCCTCTGGACTATGACCTGAGTGGCTGTTAGGATAGTGGTGTTAACTGTGCCAAGAGAAAGGGGGAAATGGAGAGAGATTTGGAGAAAAGATCAGTTCTCTTTTGGCTGTGCAACATTTGAGTCACTCAGAAGGAGATATCCCAGGGACAGGCTGAGGTGCGGATTTGTGGGGATGGAGACAGGACAGGGGTGGCACTGTAGAGCTACAAATCAGCTGCACAGAGAGGCAGCTGAACTCATCTAAGTGGATGATGTCATTGAGTATTGACTATGGTAGGAACTGTACCAGTAAAGCCTGGCAGGATCACATTTTTCAGTGAAACATCACGGTTCATTATGGCTTGATACAATAAATACCAAATTTAATTCACACTGAAAGTATGTGCAGACCAAACTATCAATTTTTGTTCTTAATTACATAGATTGTTCAGTGAAAAAGGAAATCAAGAAGGATCTTTGAACAGAAAGTGGATTATTTATGTTCTGTTGTCATGCAACAAATATTCACCCTGTAAGCTATATACACACAGTCCATTTGGAAAATGATGCTAACACAGAAGCCATCTGGGAAGGGCAAACACCTCTGTGACTTAGAATAACTGCTACAAAAAAGGGTATTCCTTGTCATACTAGAAATGAGTGGTTTGATCCTACTCTGACTGCATGTGTATTCTACCAAATGTAATAAAGGTTCATATTGTAAATCTGGGCACCCTTGCGGTAAGATTATAACCCTGATTCCCATGCAAAATTAAGTTTATTTGAACATGTGTTGTATCACAACAATTATTTGTATTCAACAATGTGCTTTATGCCACCTTGGTGATACTGTGTAATTGGGTGCATTCCATCCTCTAATGCTCCAGAAACTTTTGCCTGTCCAGTCAGTGGCAACTTTGGTGATGGGAATATGAAAAACATCACTCATCTGCAGTATAAGCTCACACAGAAAAATATTTATGGTTTCTGGCCCTTGGGACATTTCTCCAAGAGTGTTGGAGGAACAGAGATCTCACTTCCTTGGGATCTCAGGACATACTGGGCTCAGCTAGGCCTAGTCCTCCCGCCTACTTCCTTCCTGTCTTTTTATACCCCCCAGTTGATGGCTAATTGGTTCATCTTCCCTCCCAACCCGATCAGTTACTTAGCTACATATTCCCACTCAGTCTTCTTTAGGGCAACGTATTGGTGTCCAAGTCATCAAAATGCTGGCTCACTTGTAAGCTTTTAGCACTGTATGTGCTTATGCTCCACACTTTTGTTTCCTGCCTCAACATCAAGTGGCAGCACCTCTTACCTCCTGTGGAGTTAGGGTGACCAGACAGTAAATGTGAAAAATCGGGACAGGGGTAGGGGGTAATAGGAGCCTATATAAGAAAAAGACTCAAAAATCAGGACTGTCTCTATAAAATCAGGATATCTGGTCACCCATTGTGGAGTGTGAGGAACCCCAGTGGGCCAGCCTGTAATCCACCTTGATTCATGGCCCACCAGGGATATCAGCTTGTGGCTTCTTCATGAAGCTGTGGGCACAAGTGTGTACCTGGCACAGTTCATCCCTCTCCCTGACATCTGCCCCTTCTGTGACATGAGAGAGACCCTGGCACACATTTATCTCTAGTTTGCCATGTTGCAGCCCCTTTTCTAGCACCTCCTGAACCTTCTCTTAAGGTTCTGGCTGCACTTTTCCCCACACCTCCTAATTTATGCACACCCTGTCCATGCCCCATGAAGTTGTGAGACCTCCTCATCAACCTTCTCATCAACTTTCTTCTGGTATTTGCCAAAGTGGCCATCTATAAAACCAGGAGGAGGATGCTGGACAGGGAGATGTTCTGCGACTGTGAGGCCTATTTCCATTTCTCCTTCCAATCACATGTTGGGCAGAGTTCCTCTGGGCAACATCCACCAGCTCCCTAAACACCTTTGTGGAGCAGTGGGTGCTGTCCAGAGTTCTCTGATTGGTGTCCCTTCTGGATCCCTGATTTTGACCCTGTAACCCTCATACCTTTTCTCGTTTTATCATTTGTTATCCTCCAAATTTATTTGAGTCCTTGGTTTAGTAGCTCCTCCCTTCATCTGGGGGAGGGGTCTTCAGATGTGGGTGGGCTTGTGCCCATCCATCCCCGGAATGCAATAGGTGTTAGCTTCTAGCACTCTATCACATGCTGTCTTTATCTTTAAGTAGGTCCAAGTGAGAAAGAAATAGTGTAATTTTTTAATGTATTTTTGGAAACAGAAAATGAAAAAAATATACTTAGTTAGCTTTAAACTTTGCTCATTTATTCCAACACAGTCTGCTGCTTGACTGAATTAAGCATAATACTCTACAGAAATGTTCCAATCTACCAAGTAATTACTTACTTAATATAACATACAATGACTGTATTCTTAATTAGTTTGCATAAAAAAAACCCAAAACAGTCTTCTGGAATGTATTACGATCCAAATAAAAGTGAAGGGCACCATATATTCAAAAAATCTAACATACTTTGTGTGAAATAGTTTTGAAGGTTATAAGCAAACCTTTACATTATAAAAGCACAGATATGTTCCCTTCACATTCTTATATGGTAGCATAAATAGTTTAGATGGAAAAAGCTTTATTCTTGTTGCTAGAATTGGAATCCACTAAACTTTATTTTATTAAAATTCCCTTCTGCATGTACATTTAAAAATTTAGTTGTCTTTTATTAGCATTTTTTCTTTAAACTGCCTACATGATTCAGTCTAATGCACAAAATGGAGGAGTCTTAAATTAAGTCCAGAGGATTAGCACTTCTGAGTTAGAGCAAAGGCAATTTTAGCCTAGCTTATTCTTCATATCCGCTCAATTAACCTTGTAGAGCTTTAGAACAAAAGTCAGCATGATGAGTGTCATTTAAATTGAACAAATGCCATCTATCTGTCAAGGTATTGACTTACATCAGCCACTCCGAGCTAAGATCCGGGTTTGAAATGAAGTGGACAAGCTATGAGGCAATGGAAGTTAATTTTTTGGCATTTAAGAAACCTTATGTTACAGATTGCATGAAGCTTGGCATTTGATAAGTACTTCCCGCTCATCTGCAAAGGCAATAACACTTTATATACTGAATATCATTTGCAAAAATAAGTATTTTATATTTTACTGTGGCCTTGTTTGCTGGAGATAGACACCTTCATTTAGTGAAGGATGTCAACAACAGTTCCTAACTGAACAGAATGTTGCTGTGATTACATTCAGGGCATTCATTTGTACAGATTGGGAAAAAAGATACCATTAAAGAATGGCACCGTAATTAACTTTCCATTCAAAATTCTAGCTTTCCAAAAGACTTTCCCTATATATCATTGCTGTTTAAACCTAATAAAGGACTCAACACAAATTAACTGAATGCCTTCACAGTTTTCCAGATGCCACAATATGTTGCTCCAGCTATGCATGCAAAAACTATTTGCCGGGGTTGGTTGCCATCTGATCGCACTTACAGAAGGAGTTTGAATATACCAAACATTTTGTTTTGGGTTGTTAAATATATATACAATCAGATGATGAGATGCTGGCTCCATTGAAGTCAATAGTAAAACTCCAATTGACTTCAATGGGGCCAGGATTTCACCCTTTCCTCCTCCTTCACCAGCTTCACTCCATTTTGAGAAGAGGGACCCTAATCCATGAATTGCCTCAGAGCTTCTCCTTTCAAGCCCTTTTTTCCAGGGAACCAAGGAGTGTAAATGCCCTGCACTCCTGGTGTTGCTTAAGAGATAGGTATGTTCTGATTGTTCAGTGTAGAATAACAGGATGGGATGAATGTCTGGTTTTTTTGGTAATAGTATATGATGCAAAAATGAGGTACCACTTTCTACAGATTAAAACACCTCATTGGGAGTCAGGAGACTGGGGTTCTAATCCTTATTCCAACTCTGGCTTTCTCTATGGCTTTGGACAAGTCATTTAAATCTAAATCTTTAAGTATTAACTAATTCTTGGTCCAATCTATGTGCCTCAGATTGGGCTCCCAGAGACTTAGGCACCAGAAATTAGCAGTTACTTTTAAAATTTAGACAGCTGGCTCATGTCTCAGTTTCCCCATCTGTATAATGAAGATAATGCCATACCTTCCCAGGTATGGTGATCCAAACAAGTTCAAATCCTTGGATTAAAATATTCTGCAAGTTATGTTATAATATTTTTCTCGCCCCACTTCAGAATGCAGCCTTTCTTCCCTTAAAAAAAAAAAAAAAAAAAAAGCTTCTTTGAATTTGATTCTCATCTAAGTTCCAGGTGGGAGTGATAACACTAACTGTTACAGTGAAGACAATTTCTTCTATTTCACAGTAGTTCCTCTTGATCTGCCTCATTCCTGACCTATGCAGTGTTGTTGTAGCTGTGCTGCCCCCAGGATATTAGAGAGACAAGGTGGATGAGATAATCTTTTGTTGGACAACCTTGTTTCGCTTACCAACAGAAGTTGGTGCAATAAAAGATATTACCATATCCTCCTTGTCTGTCATTCCTGACCTGTAATACTAGATTTGCAAAACTGCTGTAATAATGTATTACTTCAGGTACAGACTCTTGTTGGTCACCATTACATATGAAGATATTTTATCCATTCATCAACAACAACAAAAACACGGGCCCTGTGACAATTAAATGAATAGAAAACGCTAGTCTGGGTTAGCTGCTACAGTTACAAGTCACCACTATTTTTCATGTACCTTTACAGAGAGATTTAATTATTTTAATCTGAACTAAGGATGAAATAACAATTTCAGAGTGAAATTTTGGAAAAAGTTCCAAAGCTTATCCAGAATTTATCTAAACTTCTTTGGTCTGGGAATTGAACTGTATCATCCATTAAAAAATATATTCTTTATTGATGATTCCACTATTTCATGCTTTGGATCTGGTGGAAATAAAGCCACTATTGTCAGCTTCAAGAGGTTGAAAAATCAAGAGACAGACCCACCCAAAAAGCCTGAGGATGGCCCAAACAGTCATAAGAGTTTTAAAAGCTAAGATTATATTGTGGGGTTTTGTCCTGTCTTTTGATTTTTGAACTCCCTAGCCCATCCTCAGTGTGTGTGAGGGAAAATCAGCATTGCCTACTTTCCCATATTTATTGGGAAAGGTGATTTTGGCTGTCTGCTGTAGGAGCTCTAGGCCCCCAACAACTGCTTATCACCTCACTGGCAATTAATTCTGCCCCTAACCTCCAAATCGTTTTTGTCTTCTAGTCCCAGCATTAATCAGCCCCTGACCCCTCCCCCACCACAGCTTTCCCTGGTTCTTCACTTTCCTCTCCCTGGCCTAGTGTGGGTGGTCTCCTCTCCCTCTTTCAGGTTGGGGCTGGGGAAGCTCCAGGGGTTCTTTGCTTCCCCCACTGCTCTTTCTCTGGCCAGGTGTTGCAGGTGAAAATGGGGGAGGAGCAGAGGCACAATCCTAACCCAGTTGCTCACAGGACAGTAGGGGGGAAAGAAGGCAAAGCTACTCTGAGCTTCTAGGCTCTATAGCTACCATCTCCTCTCTTGTGAGAATGAGTTTGGGTTGCTGAGGATGAAGGGATGGGGAGAGAGCTCTTCCTGTATCAATTGGATTAGTTGTTCAGTCACAGAAGTCAAGCAGGTTAGGCAGCCAATAAGAGGGATTTTGCCTCACTAGAGATCTGAAGTGTTCTCACATCATAGTGAGATTTGCTCCAGCCCCTTAAAAATCCTGCCAGTCACAAAAATGTAGCAAGTTGGCCATACTGTAAAGCAACTTAAGTCAGAATAGCTCCCTTCAGTATGTTCACTTTCAATCTCAGATTAAATTAGTAAATATAGAAACTGATTTTAACCTTTCCACATTTCAAAAAAAGATTAGAACAGATAATAATGGAGGAAAGTTTGGGCTAGTGTTTAACTTATGTGAAGGTTTGCAAGGCTCCAGTCCTAAACAGATCAACAGATTTATAGATCAAGCATACCTGGAATAATTGGAGTTCAGCTGGAGCTTCATCCAAAGTAATAATGTGGATACAAAACTTATTAATAATACTAGGAGACATACCAATCTTCTAGAACTGGAAGGGACCCATTGAGTCCAGCCCCCTACCTTCACTAGCAAGACCAAGTACTGATTGTTACCCCAGATCCCTAAGTGGCCCCCCTCAAGGATTGAACTCACAACTGTGGGTTTAGCAGACCCATGCTCAAACCACTGAGCTATCCCTCTGTTGATGAGAGCTTTCATCAGGTCCTTCTTGGTTCTCCAGCTTGAAATGACCACTTGTAATAACCATGCCTTTTGTTCTGAAAGAAGCATCAATATAATAATGAATATTCATTTTATGATGATGTTTTGACATGAGAACTACTTACATAAAGGCAAACAACCAAGTTTTGTGATTGCCTTATTAACAAAGGAACTGTTGCAAGTGTCTGAGGTTCACAGTTTTCATTTCTGAAAACTAAACTTCAAAATCAATGTAATTGAACCAGAATACTAAATTTATCTTTTTTGTCAAAAAAGTAACTTTAAAATTTAGTAATGCCTTTATTCTTTAACTTTTTGTGTGTGGGGGCGGGGAAGGGGAATGCTTTCCTTATACCACTAGCCTCTTAAAAATTATCATGGGAATCATTGAGTATATCTGCTTCCCTGATGTGGAATGATTTAGAGAGAGAGAGAGAGAGAGAGAGAGAGAGAGAGTGTGCGCGCGCGCTGGGTGGGGGGAAGACATCTAATTATTAACACCAATAGTGGAGTTTAAACCAGAAGAAATGCTGATGTTGTAACAGAGGCACTGCAGTAACATGCTAGCACAATAGCTCCTTATGTGCCCGGGTGGTGGAGGAAACAGGAGAGGAAAGTAAACCTGCTTTTATTTCCAACTGTTGCCAGTCAGACTATAGACAACCTGGATACCTATTTGTGTTTCCTTCATATTTGAAAATAATCACAAACATTCCCAGAAGCAGCAAAGAAATAACTGAAGGGAATTTCTGTTGAGGTGAAGTTCTTAGTTTTTTAAGCAGGTAGATAATGGTTAGAAAAGAAGCACTTATTTACAGTAGCAAATTAAGGAGGTTCACTTTTGTCAGAATATATCTAAGAAAGGAGCATTAAAAAGGGGTGGGGGAGGTTAACATTTGAGGTAAATCATAAGTAATAGGTGACAAGAGACATAGCCTCCATCATCAATGCTTTTGTTTTTAAGACTATATGGCTCCTAATTTTATTTTCTTCCAACCAATTTGTGTTCAGCCATGCTGATTTTCAGATACTGTTCTTCAGCATTTGTACTATACCCAGTCTTGGTAATAACTTTACAAGTGTTTCTACCTATTATCAGACTTCTTTATGGTAACTAACTTCAACTCACACTGAAACAGCAATAATGCCAAAAAACAAGAAAACTATGTAAACAATCTGAGAAACATTACGGTCAGACAAATCTGAACACAGCAGACCAATACTTGTCAGTGGATGGTAGAGAGAAATTATGATATTCAGTGCATGGAACTGGTATGTAAACATTCCCATGAACCCGGTTTATGAGATTTGTACTAATTTACTAATTAATTTGGTATGCTTGATAACTTTAAGCTGTCTCTAAAACTAGAACTACAAACATGTTTCCCTATGTGTTCATTTTTTCAGTTATATTTTTGTAGAAAATTTTCATCTCTTCAAACTAGGGCTTCAAATATTGTAGGCACTGCAGCTAAAACAGAGACACCCCCGGGAGAACTGTAAGCTATTGATTAAACAAGATTCATAACTTTAACCTGAGGCAAAGACTGAGAGTGTTCAAAACAATGAGTTCCAAGTTTTAGAGGAGCAACTGAAGTTGAAGCTGATAAGCAGCTTATTACTGATGAGAAAAGGAGATTGGAACATTCTCCAGAGATGCAGCCCGCTGTTCACTTGAGATTCAGACTCTACAAATGAGCCTCACAATGCTTATTAGCTTTAGCACGTGAGCTTGCTGTCTTCTACCCATTATGCTCACCTTTCATTGAAAGCTAGAAAAACAAGTCATTCAGACTTTACTCTTGAAGAGTCTAAAAATGTGTGCCTTCAAGCCTTTGGGGAAATTTATACTCCTGCCAAGGTAGGAGCAAACAGAACAGCTGAGACTACTGTAAAAACTAACATGGGAATATGGGACTTGGCCTTATTTGGAAAAGGATATTTTTATTTTATTTTTCAGTGTGGGTCCCTGCATCAGCTGAATGCCACAGCATGAAAGAGATGAGAAAAGGGAGTTATGTGCAATTAGACCACCAGAAGGGCTTTCTTCTTGAAAATAAAAGACAATAAGGGTCAAATTTTCAGAAGTGGCTGTTAATTTTGTGGTCACTGATTTGCTTGCCCTGGGCATTTTCACTCCTAACTTCCAGATCTGCTCACATGCACATATGGGGTTTGTGCTTTTGAGTGGATGTCTGCACAGAGGGTAATTTGGAGCCAGATGGAAATTTGGCCTCTGAGAAAGAGGAAAGAACTTTGAACAGTCTACAGAAAGCAGAATAATGAAAATGAGAGGAAAGGAATGAATCAGGCATCTAATGGTAAGCACTAAGGACTTTCTAACCCATGAATAAGATGCCTTATGTAATGCAGTAGTTGTGATTTTATTACAAAATTAAATAAAAAGTAACACCGTAAAATTATCAATTCAGATTTAAAATGCAAAGTTAGAGCCTCCATGGACAACAGAAGGCCATTGGCTGTGTAAAGCTCTCTCTTGGCATTTATTATTCCATTGTTTCCCTGGCAAAATCTCACCCCCAGCCCTCCCTTCCCCAGTAATGTTAAGGTCATAACCTTGGTATAAGTAGGTCTCTTTTCCTTCTAGTGTCTTATTGTAGACCCTGGTTCCCTTACAAAGGCAAAGAAGTCAGACCCATAAAATGAAGAATGCTTTGTCCCAGAAGGTAAGCTTCCAGTGTAGTTCAGAATGAGGATGGTTGATCAAAGAGATACAAACTGCTGTGCTAAATATGCCTATATTAATGTGTCTGCTGTGCAAAAAAAATCCACAAAGCAATAGCTTTACTTAACACAAGTTAGACCAGAATTCATTGGAGTGTCACACTGTGGGATTACCCTTTAAGTGAGTTGGCTTAGCCCCACCTGTGACTAATTAGTGCCTCCCAGGTGAGCCGATCAAGTCCAGGGATCAGGTGATATCACCTGGTCCTTGGATAAAAGGTTAAATGGCACTCAGTTAGGGACAGACAGTCCTGCAGGGAAAAGATAGGATCCTGCAGATGACCCTGAGTCAGGGGAAGGGGCCTGGTAATGCTGGGATAGAGCAGAAGCCTAAAGAGGTTTGAGAACACCTGGGTTTTGAAAATATTGTTGAGCCTAGCAAGGGGCTGAACAACCTGTAGATTTGGGGGAAGATTTGATTTAAGCTGATATTTGAATTATGATATTGTTTTACTACACCAGACCCTAGGAAGGTGGGGTGGTGTTGGGTTACCGAAGAATGCATGCAAGATCTCTGGACTCTGTGTCCAGTATATTTAAACCAAGTAAACATAATCAAGAGGAATGAATCCTAGTCAAAGTTAAACATAAAGAAAAGCATTTTCATAACAGACTTTTGAAAAACTGTCTGGGTCAAGATAGCTGAAAGGAAAGAAACAGGAGTTTGCTCACAGGCGTCAAACAGGTTTCTGAAAGGACAATACATGGAAAATTATTACTAAAACACAGATGCTGTTTTCCATCTCGCTCTCAGCCTTGAGAGACTAATCTCTGAAAATCTTTTGTGAGATACATAAGTACTAATAACCTGGAGTTATTTGTATATGTATTTAAGTTGCCTAGACCACATGGGTAGGTACCCCCCTCCTTTTAGCTTAACTAAATATCCAAATAAAAATATAACCTAGATAATGCATGGAGACCCTCCCCTCTTCTGTAAAGCTCTGGGAGAGGGGGTGATGTCAGTCACATCCAGGGCATCATTCTCCGAATTTCTTTCTCAGATGCATGGCTGTCTCCTTGTGGAACTGTGAGTCAAATAATAGGAGGTGGTGGCAAATGGATGGGCCAGGAGGGAGGAGGTGAGTTGACAGCAGGACTGGGAGATGCAAGTGATTATCCAAATTGTGGTGATTATTTAGAAATGGTAATGTGGGTTCCAGTTACATTACCTTATCTGTGGCCCCCAATTCCCCATTTAAGGTGGATTCTGGGGCCAGCAGTGTCCATGGGAACCAGAGTGATCAAGATCTCAAAGTTAATGCAGTCTTCCATGGTGATGACCCCATATTTAAGATCTTAGGGACCTGTGGTTTTGGAGATAGGTCCTCCTCCCCCTGTTCATTCTAGAGAGAGGTACAAGTTTTGCACCTCTGTATCCCTTCTGCCTTGATAGAATGATTAGAGAAAGCTTTTGTGAGGAGATCCTGAGAGTTTTCAACCGTAACTCACCACACTCAAGTCCCTTTCTACAGATATTTCTACACGTGGGTATACTCTGTGCCAATGTTAGCCTTCTTTCATTCAATATTAAGATAGTTGTTCCTACATACACTACTTTCTGGATAGATACACAAAACTGGAAGGGGGGGTTGTTTTTCCTTTCTAGGATTTTCTGGTAATATAGGTCAATCATCAAAAAATCAGATAATTTCTACCACTGGCTTCACGAAGAAATCTTAAAATAATTTTACAACATGACTTGCATCCACATATTGCAAAGAAAAAAATAAATTAGTGTTCCACAGGATTTGAACATTCTCATAGTGGAAACTCATCTATGATGATTCAGAATAGAAGCCCCAAATTGTCTCAGTACTGCAGTGAGGAAATTTGAATTCTGCATATAACAATCCTCTGCTTAGAGTGAGATTCTTTTGTGAAATAAATGATTTTATTGTAACAGGGATCCACTGTAATTAAATTTGTTAAGTATATATTCTTAATGTATTTGAAATATGTTACTTGGAACTTTTAAATCAAATGAACATTACATTAAAGTGTAATTACTTTTTGAGGTACAATAAAGAGTCATACAGGTGTATTATTGTACATTTTCCCTTTTTCATGGCTTAATCTCTTTACAGGTTTGGATCAGAGGAGTAGATACTATACCTAGAAAAAAGATTTAGTCTGAATGGAAATTGTTAGTTAAGGAATACACAATTGTAGTCACCTCTTGCTATTTTCACCTGGGATAATTATTTTTGAAAACTCTTTTCAGTACAGCTAGATATACTGTACCAAAACTTATATCATAAAAGACAATTCCTTGATGAAGATTTCTCTGTCAATTTCATTTATTTCTTTAATAAAGTCAGTGTCATTTTATGTTTTTTTCCCCTTAGAATAAAATTCTATTGTTGCTTAGTTGATTTCTTAGCCCAGTGTTAGGATAGGGTGACCAGATAGGAAGTGTGAAAAATCGGGACAGGGGGTGAGGGGTAATAGGAGCCTATATAAAAAAAGCCCCAAATATTGGGACTGTCCCTATGAAATCGGGAAATCTGGTCACCCTAGTTTAGGATGATCACTTAACATCCCAATGAAATGGAAGTGCAACTGAATAATATCCCAGCACCATGAATGTTTGGGTTTCTCTTTTAAAAAAAAAAAAAAATTTAAAGAAATCACAGCCACAACTCCCACCGTGGGGAAAAAGCAGACTTTTAGAGCTAAATATGTAAAGGGGCTGATTCTGTCACCTAAATGTATGCAGGTGCAAAAAATGAAATCAATGAATTGTAGCTACAAATAATAAGATGTAAGATATGTATTGTGATGAGAATTTTGTATCTGCAGTTGATGCCAATCTGAGATATGAAATTGGATGATAAATTTAAAAATCTGGCCCATAATTTTTGCTGACTGTTATACATTATACAGTTTTACATTTCATATGGTAGCAATTGTTCCACCATTGTGACAAAAAATAATGTTTCTTTCAATACCCTCTGACTAATGGTACAGTAAGTATCAATTCTGAAATAATATCCATTTAAAATATTGGATCTCTGTAAATGGGTGGCATTGTATTTTTAAAAATGTAAGCAAACAATATATTTCAAATGACAATATATGACTATCTAAATAAGCCGGTTGAAAAAAGTTAAAAATATTTTGCAAAAAGTCATCAATTCCCCCCCCCCCATTATTTTATTAAAGTCTAAATGCAAAGGGATGAATTGCTTCTGTTCTGTCCCTGTATATGGGGCGGCATGTGGTGCACTGCCCCATGAGCAACCTGGGAAACAAATTGTGAATCAGAGTCACATCAGCCTCCCAATATCAGCTTGATGGGAGAAGAAATATATCCTGTGCCAGCCATATACCCTGGTGCAAATTATCTCCCTGTGAAGGGATCAGCTCACTGCTTGGCGCCTCCTTGTTGTTGAGCATAGTATGGCAGCTGTCTCTCAGGGGGCTGCAGCTGTTACCCACGGTTATTTGAACCCAAAGCTACGGTAACTATTTTGTTTTTGTTTTTTAGGCAGTGTCAGGAAATAAATTAGTGGGGGACACACTACCTCCATCTGATAAATGATTGGTACACACAAGAGTGCTTTCACTCAAAAAGCCTTGTTTTTATTGCGTGCAAAGCATGCGTTTAAAATAGCAATTGTCTAGAGCACCTCAAAATATAGTTACTCAAAATCTGAAGTGGTGTCAAATGGTGGCAGCAACAGGTTTTTGCTGTCTAGCCTTTCTTCTAGCTGCTGGGGGTTTTTTGCTTATAGAAAATTTAAAGCTTCTTAAAGTATATTTTTAATTTTTTTTTAGGTAACTTAAATCAGAGCATAACAAAGTAATTTTTAATAGGCTGGGTTTTTTGTGGTTTTTTTTTTAGCAACTGCAAAGAATTGATAATTTTTACTTATTAGCACAGCAACTTCTAGAAAGAAACTC
The DNA here is from genome assembly GCF_020497125.1 of Mauremys mutica. Taxonomy (NCBI): domain Eukaryota; kingdom Metazoa; phylum Chordata; order Testudines; family Geoemydidae; genus Mauremys; species Mauremys mutica. Next base: position 51,266,681 of record NC_059077.1, read on the forward strand.
ATAAGCACAGGCACTTAGACCAAGGTCAGCTATTTACATTCCTCCCCCACTTTTATGAATTTGTCCTTGTTAGTAACAGTGCAGCTGTTCTGTCTGCCTAAGCAAGGCTGAATTCTATATGGTGTTTTTGCTTCCAACTGATGGTGGCCAAGTACACAAAATGACTATGGTTGTGTCAAGTCCAGTTTTCTTGTAACAGCCACCAGGTGCTCTGCTTCTGTAGTGGCATGTCACCTCCTCCTGTGACTTGTCCCTTCAGCCAGATCACTTCCAAGCCTCTCTCCTTCCAGGGTAGTCCATAAACAAAAATAAAGGGTATTAATACAAACAAACTGACTCCGTGAGAGAGAGGGAAGGACCTTCAGATCAGTGTTATTGGGAAAGATCCTTCCTTCCCTCAGCTCTTTCCTCAGGAATCAGAGCAGGCTGCGCAGCGGGGACAGAAGGACGGTGAAGAAATTTGGCAGCATGTGACCTCCAGAAGAAGAAAGAGGAGTGTCCATGTACCAGCAATGCAGATACAGGTGAGCAAACATTTTCATGTTCTCTCCACAGGTACTAATGTGGAGAGTGGACTAGATGATACATCTGAGGGAAGGGAGCAGAAGGAGACTCCACCAATTTGAAGGCATGAGATGCACTGTCCTAGGGATGGGGGTTCCATGACCACTGCCCCAAGAGAAGGAAGTGGGTGGTGGTGGTCGGGGATTCCCTCCTCGGGGGACTGAGTCATCTATCTGCCACCCCAACCGGGAAAACCGAGAGGTCTGCTGCTTGCCAGGAGCTAGGATTCATGATGTGATGGAGAGACTTCCAAGACTCATCAAGCCCTCGGATTGCTACCCCTTCCTGCTTCTCCACGTGGGCACCAATGATACTGCCAAGAATGACTTTGAGCGGATCACTGCAGATTATGTGGCTCTGGGAAGAAGGATAAAGGAGTTTGAGGCACAAGTGGTGTTCTCATCCATGCTCCCTGTGGAAGGAAAAGGCCCGGGTAGAGACCGTCAAATTGTGGAAGTCAACAAATGGCTATGCAGGTGGTGTCAGAGAGAAGGCTTTGGATTCTTTGACCATGGAATGGTGTTCCAAGAAGGAGTGCTAGGGAGAGATGGGCTCCACCTAACAAAGAGAGGGAAAAGCATCTTCGCAAGCAGGCTGGCTAACCTAGTGAGGAGGGCTTTAAACTAGGTTCACCGGGGGGAAGGAGACCAAAGCCCTGAGGTAAGTGGGGAAATGAGATACCGTGAAGAAGCACGAGCAGGAAAGCGCAAGAGGGTAGGACTCCTGTCTCAGACCGAGAAAGCAGGACGATCAGCGAGTTATCTTAAGTGCCTTTACACAAATTCAAAAAGCCTGGGAAACCAGCAGGGAGAACTGGAAGTCCTGGCACAGTCAAGGAACTATGATGTGATTGGAATAACAGAGACTTGGTGGAATAACTCACATGATTGGAGTACTGTCATGGATGGGTATAAACTGTTCAGGAAGGACAGGCAGGGCAGAAAAGGTTGTATTGTATGTAAAAAAGCATTGTATGTAAGAGAGCAATATGACTGCACAGAGCTCTGGTATGAAACTGCAGAAAAACCTGAGAGTCTCTAGATTAAGTTTAGAAGTGTGAGCAACAAGGGTGATGTAGTGGTGGGAGTCTGCTCTAGGTCCATGGTATCCAAAGGGCATGGCTTGTCATGGGGTTTAACTGTGGTGGTGGTCAGTTTGTTAATGAGTTGCTGAAAGGAGGGCCAGTCTTGGCCTATTATCTGCTAGCAATACTGTAATTGAATCAGTGTCAGTGCCTACTGTCAGTTCCAGTTGTATACTGGAGCAAGATTTTAAGTCTCCATGTATACACTGCAAGCACATCTTTTCTGGGTTGATCATCTCAGCCGGTAGGGCGACTTGCATCACCTTGAATCTACAAGCCCCAGTACCCCCTTCTCTTGAACTCATATCAGGACCATCAATGTAGGGGGAATCCTCCTTCAAGCCCTGTCTTCTGCCATACAACCCTCTTTGTATTCATATTCCATGAATGGACACTCTTTCCTACAAGGCCCTGTTGCCCACAGGAGTAGAAAGTTATCTAATTCACCTCGGGGAGACAAGGGACATATTAAAAGATTTAATACAGTATATGTTGGTATATCCACCTTTGCCTATCAATGTTTTCAGAGGATTGGAAGATATTTAAATATTTATGTATCATCATCTACTGATCATATTTATAGCTCTGTGTTTCTTAGATTTCATTCGTGGTTCTACTGGGTCAGCAGTCAGCATGTTACTTTTAGCGAGTGTCAGCTATTCCTGAAATACTTTGCTTTCATCAGCTCTGCAACACTGCTTTCTACTAAAACCATACAAACAAATTCATTTAAAAAGATTTATAGAGAAAGCACCATATCACAATAGTTAATATCAAGCAAAAAATATAAATATCTTAATTTGTCTTTCACTTTCCTTACATCACTGCACATCTTACTGGAAAACACTGAATTTCAGTGCCAGGAAGTCTAATTTGATTGCAATGTTACCTGGCAATTCAGCATTACAACATTTCCTTGGTTAAAGTAACAGATTTGTAAAACCAGTCGAGAAACTTTATTATCACAACAGAGCATCAACCTCTTCTCTGCACATTTATCACAAAAGGAATGTTCAGAAGCACTGGGGCATGAATCATTCTAGATTACCTATCTAGCACTTGAAAGCCTTGCCACAGAATAGCTGCAGTGGAGATTAGCTTGCTCTGGTCTCTGCTGAATTTACAAAGGCTATTCTACAAGAGAAAAGGAATTTCATTCAATAGATCCCTAGCTGTGAAAGGTGTCTTAAATCTGAGGTGGCCTCATACAGGCATATTTTATGAACATGCATTATAGGTCAAGTTAACTTTTGTAGTATTTTTTTTCACGTATGTTTTGGTATTTTGAAACTGTGAATTTATATACTTTTATAAATTCTTCTGCCTATATATTCTGTCATTTTAAGACTACCAGCTAAATTAACATTTAGAAGGTGTGAATGTTTGTCTTATATGTCTGTGTGAATGTGTTTATACATCCTCACACAGAAACACACATAATAGATATGGCATTTTATATATACATGCCACATGTGCCTATGGACTTAATGGTAGCACATGTGCCTATGGACTTAATGGTAGCACATGTTGCTACACAATCACATTGTGTGTGTGTGTGTGTGTGTATATATATATGTATCCCACAGTGCACCATTGTGACCGCTCTGGAAAGCAATCTGAACTCGGATGCACTGGCCAGGTAGACAGGAAAAGCCCCACGAACCTCATTTCCTGTTTGCCCAGCGTGGAGCTCTGATCAGCATGGGTGGCGATGAAGTCCCAAATCTTTTCAGAAGATAGGGGAGATTTATTGCCTAAGCAAAAAATATGTTCAGTTTGCTGCTCTGCAGACCCTGTCTCTCCCTCCATCTCATCAGAGGCTTAGCTTTTTACTGCTTTCAAGCTCTTTGTTTTGGATTTCCCAGCTGGATTTTCCTGAGATTACAAGCTGGGATCTATCCCTCACCCCTCTTGTAAGATCAGCCAGACTATTGTATTTAGCTGGAAAAGTGTGTTAACATAACCCAATCATTGTCTAACATTAAACAGTTTCAAACAAGGTTCAGGGTTTGATATACAAGCCTGGTCTACACTACGCGTTTATACCGAATTTAGCAGCGTCATGGATGCTCCTGGTCATGACCCTGCACCCGTCCACACAACGAAGCCCTTTATATCAATATAAAGGGCTCCTAAAACCGATTTCTGTACTCCTCCCCGACGAGGGGAGTAGTGCTGAAATCGGTATTGCCATGTCAGATTAGGGTTAGTGTGGCCGCAATTCGACGGTATTGGCCTCTGGGCGGTATCCCACAGTGCACCATTGTGACCACTCTGGAAAGCAATCTGAACTCGGATGCACTGGCCAGGTAGACAGGAAAAGCCCCACGAACCTCATTTCCTGTTTGCCCAGCGTGGAGCTCTGATCAGCATGGGTGGCGATGAAGTCCCAAATCCAAAAAGAGCTCCAGCATGGACCGTACGGGAGATACTGGATCTGATCACTGTATGGGGAGACGAATCTGTTCTATCAGAGCTCCGTTCCGGAAGATGGAATGCCAAAGCATTTGAAAAACTCTCCAGGCTATGATAGACAGAGGCCACAGTAGGGGCTCAACACAGTGCTGTGTGACAACCGTAACGGAAAGCCAAAGAATCAAATGGACGCTCATGGAGGGAGGGAGGGGGGACTGAGGACTCGAGCTATCCCATAGTTCGTTCAGTCTCCGAAAAGTATTTGCATTCTTGGCTGAGCTCCCAATGCCTGAAGGAGATTTATTGCCTAAGCAAAACATTGTCGCCAGTGGTTCAGGGAATATGTCGTCAATTTACCCCTCCCCTTCCCCCTCTCAAAGAAAAGGGAAAAAAATCGTTTCTCTCCTCTTTTCAATATCACCGTATGTCTACTGGATGCTGCTGGTAGACGGGGTGCTGCAGCGCTAAACAGCAGCATCCTCTCCCTTCCCCTCCCCGATGGCAGACGGTACAGTACAAAATGACTGATAGCCGTCCTTGTCATCATCCTGTGAGTGCTCCTGGCTGGCCTCGGTGAGGTCGGCTGGGGGCGCCTGGGCAAAAATGGGAATGACTCCCAGTCATTCCCTTCTTTAAGCTTTGTGTCCTGGAGATTCAGTCCTGGCACATGGTGCAATAGGGCTGGTAACCGTCCTCATCATAGCAGCTGGAGGCTGAACTCCTCTCCACCCCCCTCCACTTTCATTTCTAATGGAGATTCTGGACTATTATAGCAGCGGGAGGCTGTGCTCCTCTCCCCCCCCCACCCTTTAATGAGTAATGGAGATGTCCTGCCTGGAATGTCATAAAAGCTGGAGGCTGCCTCCCCCTCATTTTATCTCACTAAAAAGTCAGTGTTTCTTATTCTTGCATTCTTTATTACTTCATCACACAAATGGGGGGATAACTGCCACGGTAGCCCAGGAGGGGTGTGGGAGGAGGGAAGCAATGGGTGGGGTTGTTGCAGGGGCACCCCCTACAATGGCATGCAGCTCATCATTTCTGCGGGATATCTGGGGCTTTGACCCGGAGCGGCTGTGCTCTCTGGTTCTCTAGTAGACTTGCCCCATATTCTAGGCAGGACTGACTCTATTTTTAGACAAAACATAAAGAAGGGAATGACCTGGGAAGTCATTCCCATTTTTGTCCATGCGCCCCCGGCTGACCTCAGCGAGGCCAACCAGGAGCACCCATGACAGCAGCGGACAGTACAATATGACTGGTAACCGTCATCGCGAATTTCCAAAGCAGCAGACCGTGCAATAGGGCTGGTAACTGTCTCTGCTACCTTGCACAGGCAAATGAATGCTGCTGTGTAGCATTGCAGTACCGCGTCTGTCAGCAGCATCCAGTACACATACGGTGACAGTGAAAAAAGGCTAAACGGGCTCCATGGTTACCATGCTATGGCATCTGCCAGGGCAATCCAGAGAAAAAGGGCGCGAAATGATTGTCTGCCGGTTTTTTCACGGAGGAAGAATTGAGTGACGACATTTACCCAGAATCACCCGTGACACTGTTTTTGCTCCATCATGCATTGTGATCTCAACCCAGAATTCCAATGGGCGAGGGAGACTGTGGGAACTATGGGATAGCTATGGGATAGCTACCCACAATGCAACACACTGGAAATCGATGCTAGCCTCGGTACATGGACGCACACCGCTGAATTAATGTGCTTAGTGTGGCCGCATGCACTCGACTTTATACAATCTGTTTTAAAAAAATGGTTTATGTAAAATTGGAATAATCCCATAGTGTAGACATGCCCACAGAGACCTAAGTGTTCTTAATACCATGGCAAACACACCATTAAAAACCTTTAAACCCTTTATTAAAGATATAGAAAAGAAATTTCTCTGTTTGTCAGAGGATGGAGATGGATGGCAGGAGAGAGATCACTTGATCATTGCCTGTTAGGTTCACTCCCTCTGGGGCACCTGGCATTGGCCACTGTTGGTAGACAGATACTGGGCTAGATGGACCTTTGGTCTCACCTGGTACAGCCGTTCTTATGTTCTTATGTAAAGAAAAACCATTAAAGCATTTGTAATGTAAGGTATTAAGTAAAGCTTTCATTTTAACAACATCCCTTGTTCCCTTTCCTTTTAGTTGAAGAGAGTTTTTTGAAGAAAAACCCCCTTTGTTTGCCTGTCTTTTAGATGGTATTAATGATGGTAATAACTGACTGAGGAAAACAGATGTTAGTTAAGATGGTCTGGAGCTGTTGTTGTAAATGTCCAACTGTGTTTTAATTTAATAATTGGAAATATACCAATATCCTAGAATTGGAAGGGACCTTGAAAGGTCATCAAGTCCAGCCCTCTGCCTTCAATTTTTGACCCAGATCCCTAAGTGGCCCCCTTGATGATTGAACTCACAATCCTGGGTTTAGCAGACCAATGCTCAAACCACTGAGCTATTCCCCCAAGACAAACCAAGACAAACACACACAAAAGTGGAAAAGAAAAGAACAGCAAAAACAGAATCTGGAGCTTCTGTCTCTAGTCTCGAGTCTCAATTGCATCGCACTGCTGGAAAAATGCATGCACAGCACACGGTGTGATCAGCCACTCTGAGACCTGGCATATTTGTACCAGCATTGGTCTGTTTAGCGCATTGCTTTTAGTTGCCTCTTTCTGGTCAAAGGCTTAGAGCAGTGTTGCAAAAGATGCAGTTTTGCCAGCTAAAACAGACTCTTATTGAACAGAAGGAAAAAGGAGAGAGATAGGAAAGAGGTGAAATAAGGCAGGGAAAGAAAAGACACATGGGGCAGAGGAGGGAAGGTGAGAGAGAGAATGAGACAGTGAGTTTCACATTCTTGGTTGTATATAGGATTCAGCTGGTGAAGGTGGAGGTATCAGGTATCATCTGGCTTCCTTTCTCTGGCCCGGTCCAGTCAGGACATCTCACAGGATTAGGATGAAGAAGATTCAGGATCCCAGGAGATGGTGGCGTTGACATCCTTGGTGGTGCAGCTTGCTCCAGTAGCCAGTTTTTCCTCCCAAAAGTCTTTCTCTAAGGACCCCAAAAGGGAGTGGGGGATGGAATAGCCTATTTCCTCATTATTTTGTCTACCAATTGACACACCAATTTAGGTTCACTGATTTCTGGTTCCACACTTTTCTTGTTTACGAAGCATGGTCCTAACATAGTCCTTGAGTTGTATCAGTAGGCCTTTTTGCTTAGACTTATTCTGTCTGACTCCCTTTCATACCTTTTCCCATCAACAGGGCTGGCCCTAAACCAAATGACATTCCAGGTGATTTGTTAAACTTTGCAATACCTTATTTTTTATTGCATTTGTAGCCCATTTCACAAATTTGATGCACAATTTGCATTCATGATTCATCCCTGTCATATAAGCTGATAAATTTGCAAGCTAGGATCTGTAAATCTATATTTATTCATGGCATAGATAAGCAAATAAAAAAAATCATTTCTTCTAAGCTTATAGAAACTCTTAATTTTAAGAATAACTGAAATATAATAACATCAAGAAATTGAACTGTGCACCAACACTGAGTGGACCAGTATTAAATAGTGTTACGGTAGGTGACAGCTTTAGAATGTTAATCCTAGTCCTTTAGTTCAAAAGGTCGCTTTTCTCACCTTTGCCCTTGTGCACTGAAGCACAGCCTCAGAGAGATCCAAAGACTGGCCAATGGCATTTTCAAGTAATAAAATAGCAAGCAATGTCAGCCTCGCATCAACCATCATTGATCCAAGATATTTTTTAAAGCTCCTGAGCTTTGAAAAGCTGTGCTCACCACTCACAACTTTGACCAGCAGCGTGAGCAAAATCCTCAAAGCTATCCACACATTAGGAAAAGTGTCTTTCAGCACTACATCACATATTAATCGGAGAACTTGCAGTGGAGAGTGGTTCCTGTGTTGTAAAATTTGACGAATATTTTTAAATTCAATATAGATGTCTTTATCATTGATGTCCTAACATTCCCCATGTGTCAGTGTCCAGTGAAGGTCCATACAATTGTTCAAGAATGTTTCCCTATCTGCCGGCAGCTTACTAAGGTCATACAAAAACTCCCAGGTCTTTTTGTGGTGCTTCATTTGTCCAAACCTTTCTTAAATGGACACTCGAGCAGTGTCAACAAGCAGGCAAAAAACCCTCTCTTATATCCTCAATTTTGCCCAGTCCATTCAAAATTGTATGATCAATATAGCAAAGTTTAGGAACTATAGCCATAAAGCAGGAGCTGATGTATCGATATGTGGTGTGCAATTTTTCCCATTGCTGTTTCTGTCATCTTATGAGGCTGATTCTTCTTTATCATCACTCTCCTCTCATGTAAGCCATATTCTTCATTATCATCACTCTCCTTTATGCCACCAGGAAAACTAGACAATTCTACATCACTTTCCTCCTATTTCCATTTCTTATCTTCAGGTAAATCTACTAATTCCTTAGTAGTAGGACTTCAATTATTTATGCTCCGGGGACAATTGATGCTGCATAAAGCCCGGGCTATGTTTTTCTGTTTCAGATATTTTCCTATCTATTTTTCCCCTTGCTGCAAACTAGATTGCAATTGAGCTTTTTGCTTCCTATACTAAGCTCCTGAAGGCTTCTTTAGGGGCATCTTTTATTTTCTATGGAGGAAAACAGACAGTAACAGGGATAGCAGAAGTCTATGTTCTGCAGTCTTAGAAAGTCATCAAACATTACATGTCAAGCATGGCAAAAGAGGTAACAGTATTTCTTTTATATTGTTACGTAGACAGTGGTTCGACACATATCCCTGGTGTCTCATTAAATGTGTCCTTTATTAGTAGCTACTTACACTTTTCAAGTCTTAAAACACAAGTACACTTTCACAATTACACTATAAAACAAGGTTCACAATTTTGCAGCTGGGTTCTCACTTCACTTCACATCATTGTTATATTTCACTGACTAGCAACACCCTGCCCCTTATATACCTACGAGGGCATATGAGGTTCAAGGAAAATGTAGTTCTCAGGAAACCTGAAGATTTCACGAGATTCTAAAAAAGTCCAGAGCATTCTAGGAGGTTAGTGAAAAATTAATCCACATACGGAATACCTGAAACATTTTATTTCAAGCATTCTATTTTCTCTTTTGGCTCCCCCCCAACCCTGGCACTCCAGGCTGGGTTGTATTCCCCTAAATCCAGTCCTGTCTCAATGATATTTGATACAATTCACTATAGTATACTACTATTCCTCTTCAAGGTTTTCAAATGCCAACAGTACACAGATGAAATTCAGTTCTACTTTTCATTCATCTCCACTGCTAGCTGTACTATTTTTGAACTGTCTCAATGGGTGTCCTCCATGATTATAAGGGTCTTCTCGGAACACAAATATACTACAAGGACCATGCTTTACTGATATCACTGTATATCAGAAGTCTTTAGAGTTATTTACTTGAAGAGGAGACAAAATGAAGACCAGGATGACAAGAAAAGGAAAATTAAAGGAATAGATGGTACTGGTCAAAGGATCTTACCTGGTATTTCTTGGTCCTCAGTGATCACCCATCCTATCTCTTCCAAACAAGAAATAATATTGCCATTACAAGGCAATTAGTTGGTTACAACCTGAAACAAAAGTACAGCACATCTTATCTTATTTCCATTTATATGGCTACAAATTATGGGATATTAAAAAGCTTCAGTCTACTTAGTCCTGATACAGTAATTCCTCACTTAACGTTGTAGTTATGTTCCTGAAAAATGCAACTTTAGTGAAAGCATGTTAAATGAATCCAATTTTCCCATAAGATTTAATGTAAATGTGGGGGGTTAGGTTCCAAGGAAATTTCGGGGGGGGGCAGACAAAAGGCATTGTGTACCATACAGTACTGTACTGTACTGTGGTTGGGAAGTGCCCCTGGCTTACCTCACACAGGCACAGCCCGCTGCGGGGAAGGACACTAGGAAGCACTTTTGCAGTAGCAGCAGCAGCTTCCCTGGAGAAGAAACGGCGCTGACTTTGCCGGGGGATGCTCCAGGCCCACCTCTTCCCACCCCCACTCCACCTCCTCTCCGGAGCACACAGAATCCCCACTCCTTCCCCCTCCCTCCCAGTGCTTCATGCTTAGGACTTTCTGGGAGGGAGAGGGAGGAGCGGAGACGCAGTACTTCACCGCTCTTCCCTATCCCTTCCAGTGCTTCCCTGACACCAAGCAGCTGTTTGGTGACGCGTAGGACTTTCTGGGAGGGAGGGGGAGGAGCGGGGAAGCGCTGGGAGGGAGAGGAAGGAAACGGAGAAGAGGAACTTGTGCAATGCTCCCTGTAAAGTTGCTGCTCTTCCACAGAATCTTACAAGCAGTGGACAGAGCAGGCAGCCAAACAACGTTATAAGGGAGCATTGCACAACTTTAAATGAGCATGTTCCCTAACTGAGCAGTGATGCAACTTTGAAACAACGTTAAGCGGGAGAACGTTAAGTGAGGAGTTAGTGTATTTGCTTTAGACAGTTAGCCATCTACAAAAAATATGTCTATAAAATATTGTATTAAAATTCTCACACTTTTCTTTTTAATTTCATTTCATACTAATGATGCAGGGTTTAGGAAACAGACCACAGTTCATTCACTTTATAGATCTAGCTGAAACATGAACTATAGACATATATTACCTTGAATATGTAAAGTGTCAGTTTTATTTAGAGATCTTTAAATAGAAAGATTAGAAGAGTGTATGCTTTATTATCTGCCAATATGTGTTATGAAGTATATTAGCCATCTGGTGCTAGGAGGGACAGAACAAGTACAAGGCTTAAAAAAACTAGGGGTGAAACTGTGGCTGCATTTCAGCCAATGACAAAACTCCCATTGACTTCAACAGGGGCCAGCTAGGATTTCTTCCCTGAGGCTTCTGACGCAGTTCTGTGGGGGGAGATAAGGGTTAACCAGCAAGACTACAAAACAGCTGAAGATCATTAGCCTCCTTGAAAAGGCAGCATTGAGCACAGTGGAGTAAATGTAAGCTAAGAGCCAGGAGTTGGGAGTGTCTGGGGAAACTGGATAAGAAAAGCTTTGCTTTACACAAAGGTAACTCTATTAAAGTCAGTATAAGGCTTTGTTATTTAAAGACTAGAGATTTTCAACAATGTCTAGTGATTCTGAGTGTTCAACTAAGAGACACACCCATCCTCACCTCTTTCTGAAAAAAATCAGGCTCTATTAAGGAATGTTAAGTGAGTACCCACAAATGGAAACTCCCAATGTCACTAATTATTTTTGAAACTTTTGGCCCTAGGTGTTTGAGACTGACTTTTTTGCTGCCTTTTAAATGTTTGTTTTTTCTTGGCGATGAATACAAAAGGGGTTTAAAGACTGTGTCTGTCTGTCTGCCCTTTTTAAAGGTTTTACTATGACCCTGTCTCAAAGAGAGAAGTAGAAGGAGAGGAAATAGGCTTGGGAAGGCAGGTGAGTTTGGAGAGGAATATTGTTGCCATGATTTCAAGGCCTGAGAGTGAAACACTAAAATGCAGTATGGTTGGAGTTCCCCTCTTTCCTGGCTAGTGATGAGGGGTTTGGGGTATGGGAGGGGCTCAGTCAGAGGGTTGGGGTGTAGGGGTGAGGGCTGTGGGATGGGGCTGGGGATGCTGCAGGAGGGGGCTCAGGGCTGGGGCAGAGGGTTAGGGTGAGGGGGGATGAGGGCTCGGGCTGGGGATGAGGGGTTTGGGGTCTGGGAGGGGCTCAGGGCTAGGGCAGAGGGTTGGGGTGTGGGAGGTGCTCAGGGTTAGGGCAGAGGGTTGGGTTGCAGGGGTGAGGTCTAGGGATGAGGGGTTTGGGGTGTGGGAGGTGCTCAGGGCTAGGGCAGAGGGTTGGTTGCAGGGGTGAGGTCTGGGGATGAGGGGCTTGGGGTGTGGGAGGGGCTCAGGGCTAGGGCAGAGGGTTAGGGTGTGGGGGGTGTGGGCTCTGGCTGGGGCTGCACTCTCTGGGATAGGGCAGAGCTGGGGAAGAGGAGTTTGGGGTGTGGGAGGGGGTCAGGGCTAGGGTGGAGGGTTGGGGTGTGTATTTGGGTGTGGGCTCTGGGATAAGGCAGGGCTGGGGTTAAGTAGTTTGGGGTGCAGGCAGGCTGCCTCAGGGCTGGGGCCAGAGAGGAGGACTCCCCTCGGCCCTCTTCCCTCCCCCCCTCCCCCCAGCAGCACACTCGCCTCACACCACTGTCACTGCACATGCTCCTAGGGCCCCTCTCAGGTCCAGGAAGCCCCCTCATCTCCCCTCTGGTGGGTGCCGGGGTGGGCTGCTGTCATATGTGCACCTCCTCCCTGCTGCTGCCCCTCATTGTAGCCTCACTGGTGGTGGGGTTGCCCCTTGTCCAGCATGGGGCAGGAGCAGTGACTGCAGGTGGGAAGGGGGCCCTGTGCTGGTGGAGGATCCTGCCAGAAAAGGGAAGGCTCTGAGGTGGAAGGTCAGGGTCTGCCTGCTCTGGCACTAGTGGATGGGGGCACTAGGACTCTGCGGTGGCAGTTGATGCTGGGAGACAGCAGAGTGGAGCACAGCACAGAGCTGCAGGGGGTAGCCACTGGCTTGAGGCAGGGACACTCCGGGGCCCGGGGGAGGTGAACAGGGGCAGCAAGTGGGGGCCGGGGGACACTCAGGGGATGCACGCAGGGGCAGCAGGTGAGGCCAGAGGAGAGACCCAGACCCAAACATTGGTGGAGCCAAGCCCTCAGGCCCTGAATATTGCTGAAGTCTGGGCACGATGGGCCAATATAACTTGCTGCCCCTGCTTAGCACTGAAGGAAAGATGAGACACAACGTGTTTGATATTTAAAAATAAATAAGTACATCCTATAAAATGTGAAGTTTGAAGAAATCATCCATTTAGGATGTGAATAAAGAATAGATATGTCAAGAAAATATTATGAATTTCCTAAATGCCACCATGCTATTGTAGTTTTCTCCTGGTTGAAAGGGGGAAGAGTGCAAATCTGTGACTTGGAGGGCTATTCAGTCCATCACTAAATACAACAGAGAGCGCTCCCATTCCAGAGATTTTCCTTACCATAGAACAAATAGTGCTATTTCTCCTCTCCCTCCCCCCCACCATGGCGTGCAACATTTTTTTTTAAATCACATGGTTGCAGGAGGCACAGTAAATGTTAGGAAAATGTAGACCTGAAAAAAAGAAAAGTTGGGTATTTTTATTCTGTTTCTACTGCTCAGTAGGTGTTAAGAATATTCTGTATGCTTTGCTCTATTGATCCTTAAAGCTGACAGTGGAAAAAAATCAACTTTTAGATAATGTTTTCACCTCTTAGCTCAGAGAGCCAAGATCTACACACAGATCTTGTCTGTGTCCCCTAATTCACCCCATTAGCCAGCATAGCAAAATAATTATTTTATGGCTTCTGAATTAGGGTGCTTAAGTAGGTATGGCATATCACAATTTAAATAACAAAAATCAGTCATTTAGTGAATTTTGATTTGCTGGGTAAGCATGTTAGTGATTACATCATTACTGATCTAGGGTATTGTCCCTAGGAGGAGGACAGTTAAATCTTTATGGCAAGTAGAATCCAGGTTTGTGGCATCTAAAGGTCAATACACAGTTATTAGGGTTACTAATTGACTTTAATTTTTTATTGGTCTGCCAGAAAGTTGTAGTATATATACAGCGTGCATGTCCTGTAAAAATGATTTAACTATTGGCTCTATTTCAAAGGCTTTAAAGAAAACATTGTCTAGACAAAGAACTGCAGCATAGTATAAAATGTTCCCGCAAGGTTACAGTTTCAGCTTAGGCTGTAATGAGAAACTTTCCATATAGTGTTACAAGCATGTCATAAAATAAATAGAAAGCAGAGTCACAACATGTGATACTGTCACCTGTTAAAAAGGTTGTGCAATTTTATTTTATTTGTACCATTTGTCTGTCTCTAAATAAATTGAGAATGTACAAAAGAAACCTGCCACTGAAACTCACTATACTGTACTGCATTGATTCAAATATGTATGTAAAATGTAAGCTGGTATAACTATATCAGTCTCAAAGCTAGCTTTATATAATTATCAGCTTTTCCTTCCGCTTTTATCCTCAATATTTATTCAGCTGGTAATGTATGTTACATAGTGATACATGCAACTACCAAATAAGTGCTACCATGAATTAACATGTGTGTCTTTCTGCTTTGACTACTGTAGATAATAGGATGGAATCACAAGGAGGCAGATTTGGATACTTCTATTTACACAGAATAAAAGTATATTTTATTTCAAAGGAACTATTTATGCAGTGAGATGCTTCTAAAAGCAGTAACCAGAATTTAGGTCAATGTCACTCGATTCTTATCAGCACTATTCTAAAATGGAATGATTGGAAATCTGTTGAGTTATATCAGCAATGTTGCTTGCCCAATTCACTTTTCATGCTTTTGTGTTATAGTCAACATTGATTCAATATAGCAATTAGTCTGAAAAGGAAAATTACAAAATTGGTAATGGGAATTTTGGGCTTTCAGAGGAATCATATTTTCATACCTAGAATAGTTAATAATGGGGATACCACTATTTTCAGTGTAAACTCACATTTGGAGATGGAGTTCTAGATTTTATAGATGTAAAAGTTGAGATTTTCAAAGTACTGCATGGGATTTAGCCACACATTTTCTATTTATTAAAGCAGAAGATGTGAGAGAAATCTCAGCTCTAGAGACTAAGAAACCATACAGATGCCTAATACTGCAGTATGTTTTTATAAGCATCTGCTTATCTTACTAAGTCTTTTTATCCAAGCTTACAGTTCAGAAATAGGAGATTTCTATTAGCTAGTATTTGTGTGAGACTTGTATAATTATAATACAGAGCTGTCAAAGCAGAACAAAATTGTACTTAGTAAACTTGGACCTAGCTGCAGGCAGTGAAGAAGAATTGCAAAAGAATCTCTAATTAAAAATGAGGTTTATTGCAGGAACCAAAATTCTTAGTCAAAGGATGCATGTGGACCATCAATATTTATGGGGATTTAAAGATGCTTTTCCCATTCAGCCGAAAAGGTAATGAAAAACAACACAAAAACAAAAATCCATTCATTCTTCTATTATTCTTTTTTAGAATCTACTCAATACTAATTCCTATATAGTCTACAGAGGCAGATGTAACACATCCTTCATGGCCAGTTTCTGTTAGACTTAGTCTTTATGATGACATAGAAAGGTCTTTGGCAGTCAGTTATGTCACAATCGTAGACTCTTGTACCTAGCATATACATGGACACTGTTGTCTGGCATTGCTTAGTCTTTTGACCTCCTGTGACTGAGACCACTGTAACTGTTACCTTGTACGCTCGCTCTCTCATATTTTTTCTGTTAATTCACCTGTGCTGTATTGTCTAAACCCTAGATTATGACTGCTCTAATACAGCGACTATCTTACTATAACTTCTGTTTTGTACAGTGCTTAGGCAGTGAGGCTGTAATGCACATTTGGATCCCTGAAGTGGCATCATCATCATAACGTTCAGATGAGGAACCTACCTTGTGTCCATAGTAAATCAGCAGCTACCTGTTGAGTGCACGCACTCTGGATTTGCTCATGCAAATACTCTTATGTTGCAGTATGTGTGCACATTTTGCCACTGAATTCAGGCAAAATTTGGTCAGCCATACTTCCATCTGTTTTTCATCCCAAAGTAGTATCAAGTACCATGTTACACACAGGAATTAATCGGTATGCAAAAGCAGACCGGTGATCCATCCATTTTAAAGGACTGTGCGAGAAACCCTGCAGAAGGGTACTATAACCTGCCTATAAGTGAAAGTTTCTTCTAACCTCATTAGATATTGACTTATGTCCTAATAATATGTACTTTGTATATGCCACATATGTTACAGAAAAGCTATTGTAGAAATATTAGATAATTTTGAAAAGCTGATGGTACATTGCTTTCATATCCTTCTGCCTATAGAGCCCAATGCCTTAGTTATCATGGGTAAAAAATTGTAAAAGCACCTAAGTGATTTAGGACCCTGTCTCATTTTCAAAAGTTACCTAAACTTTTAAGAGTTAGATCCACAAAGAGAAGTAGGCATCTAAGTCTAACATTTAGGTGCCAATAAGATCTTCAAAACCTTTGCTCAGCTGCCATTTAACCTTGTAGCACCTCCGTTTTCACTGGTAAAGTCCTCTACCTGTTTATGCTTCTGCTGGTGGGCACACACACAGCC
This sequence comes from Mauremys mutica, assembly GCF_020497125.1. Classification (NCBI taxonomy): domain Eukaryota; kingdom Metazoa; phylum Chordata; order Testudines; family Geoemydidae; genus Mauremys; species Mauremys mutica. Next base: position 51,282,951 of record NC_059077.1, read on the forward strand.
ACCTAAATCTTGAGACCTTCAAGCTGCTTGTCACCTAAGCCCCAGCAGGGTTAACAAACTAGGTGTTCCCATGCCTATCTTGCTGGCATGGCCTGATCTGGTAGGCTCTTTCAGAGCACACTCACTTGCACAATAGCCCAGTGGTTAGAGTACTCCCCTGGGATGGGGAAGATCTATGTTTGAATCGCTGTTCTTCTGGATTTGAACCCAGGTCTTCCACATGAGTGTACAAACCACTGGGCTATAGAGTCATTCTCTCTCTCTTGTTGGTGTATATTTAGTATTTCATACAAAGTTGAACTATGACAGGAGAGGTTGAGAGACACCACAATGCCCTGCAACCTGTACTCAAATACATCATGGAATCTCAAATACATCATGGAATCTCTCTCTTCCAATAGTACAAAGCTCCCATTTCTGGCCTTGTAGTTTCACAAGGTATTGGACCTTATAAATGTCACTAGTCCAAAACTGATAATATCTGTTCTGTGCTTTAGTGTAATTTATTTTTTCCTGGAGGAGAAAATGGAATTTTGCCTCTGGTGAGGAAATAAGGCAAAGCAAATGTGACTGGTAGTTTTTAAAACGTGGCAGGTCTTTTGAAGCTGTTTTGACATTTGGAATATCATCATAGTCCAAACATAGATGGATTAATGAACATCAGGCAGGTCAAATATGCATGATAAATACAATTTATATCCATGTGATAAGAGTTAAAACTGTGCTAACTTCCACATATATGTGTGGACATGTGTATATGAATAGATATAATATAGTAAATGCATACAATATATTATATCCATAACCAGCTATTTAGGATCAGCAGTCCAAGACTAGATACAAATATCTAAAATTCAAGCCCGCCTCTGCATAAATAGTTTTAATGCACAGTAAGATTCCCTGTTAAGTTCAACTTTAAAAGATGTTACATTTTGACACAGCAATTTCCTGCTGCCTTTTCATATGTCTAGCTCTGCTGTACTGCTATTCTTGATAATACACCATTACTGTAGCAGAATATGAACTCATAATAAGTGATGATGGGTTGAGGAGAAAGCCATGAAAATGAAGTTTGAAGCGATAATACTACTATATCATCTTCTAGGCTAACTCAGTAATGTACAGGTTAGGTATTTTTTTCCAGCATGGAACTAGATATAAAAGACCACAGGATGTTCAAATGTAAACTTACTGCTTCTATGAGTTTTCCCTAGAGAAGGAAAATCTTCAAAAGTTCCAGTGTTTGGAACTTGCTGAAATAGGTATCCACGTTTCAGATGTTTCTCAAAGATTTTCTGAATTATCAAAAAATGTTTTGTGAGAAATCTAATAACAGAGGGCTTCTCACAAGATTTCTGGCAATTCTACTTTTGTTCCAGGCTGAAAACACTTCAAGGACATTTTTTATCATGGTGCTTCAAGCACTTCCAGCTCTTTCTGAGACGTTCAGAGGAGCAAGGAAATAGGGGAGAAAAGCTGGCTATGTGAGTACTAAATATTTCAGGGAATTCTGAATTCATAAATAAATATTATGATGGGGGTGGGGATGCTTGAAGTATTGTATCTTCCCACCAATTCACCTGGGCCACCAGCTGGGATCTGTATGGAACTGAACTTGGGATTTTCAGTTGTTTCAACATTCAGGCTTTGTGTTTCCGTTATGTTGCCTTTTACAGCCTTGCCCACAGAGGTTCAGGCAAATAAAGCCAGGTAAAAGGGGTATCCGATAGGAATATCCACATGCAGACGTGTGTATGTGCAGGGCCGGCTCTACCATTTTTGCTGCCCCAAGCAGGGGTGGGGGAAAGCCATTCAGATTGCTGCCCGAACTGCCGCCAAAAAAAAAAAAAAAGGGCGGTCTGGACTGTGCCGCCCCAAGAATGGACGGAATGCTGCCCCTTAGCATGTGCTGCCCCAGGCATGTACTTCCTCCGCTGGTCCCTGGAGCCGGTCCTGGTATGTGTACACATTTTTAAGCAAAAGGGTGCAACCCTTACTGAACATTTGAGTTGGTCAAAGTTTAGTTGATTGTGAGTTGTGTGAAGTAGTACCTCCTATTTATTTTAAACATGCTGCCCATTAATTTCATTAGGTGACCCCTGTTTCTTGTGTTATGTGAAGGGGTAAATAACACTTACTTTCTCGACACCTTTCATGATTTCATCAACCTCTATCCCCCTCTAGCTATCTCTTAAGAAGAAGTCTGCAGAATGGAAAAAAAAAATAGAGAACGTCTGCCATATGATAAATACAACCTTTTCAGGGTAGTTCAGCAGGCAAGATATATTATTTCCATGAAAGAAGAAGATATAGATGTAAATTTCAGAGAAGGTACAGTGGAGTCAGAAAAGAGAAATGACATCCACAGTAAATTTCTTTATGCAGTACAATGTCAAGGAATGTCATATTTCGGACTTAATAAAATATTACCAGCACCTCCAGTTTATAACAGTATGGAAATTTTTTGATCCATTTAAGATCAACTCAATGTTTGGAATTGCTTATTATTTGTAAATATGTTGTTCACCTTTTATCCACTTTAGATTAAGTGTTTAATTCTTTTAAAATGTTCATTATCATTTAGGAGATAAGTGTAGATTTTCAAAAGTGAAGTAAAGAAAGGAAGTGGTGACTTTATTGCTATGCTCCATAGCTTTTTGAACTGTGGATCTAATTTCAGGGGATCTTATGCTGATTTTATTTCTCTGAAATTATAAATTAGTAGTTTCTTGGCTGATTAGGCATAAGATTTTCAAAGAGTAGGCTAAGGTCTGTAAAGGATTTTTGGTATACACATAACTCTCATATTAGCAGGAGTTACAGATGTTCAACAAGAGATAATAGATTTGCAAATTCCCTGTGCATTATTTGTTCATTCTTGTCCTTATTTAAATATTTTTTTCCCTCTAAAGAACAAATACAATGTAGATTCTATTCTGTTTGGGCCATATTTTGAAATTCTCATTGAACTCTTGGTTAGAAAAAATTCTACTGCTTTCAGAAGAAATTGAGTTATGATGCCACGGAGCACAGAAAGATACATGCTTATATTAAAGAAACCAGTGTTTTTTAGGGCTGCCACGTCTTCAGTTCATTGCATGATGGCAGCAGCAAATCCTTATCTTACCTCTCCCCCGAATAAAGAATCCAGTGGACACTACTCAAAGACAAAAAGTGGCCACTGGTGCCGGCCCCTACTGCCTTACTTTAAAGCGCTGCTTCATTTTGCTGTCAGGTAACAAATGAAGAAATTATTAATTTTGAATAATTTAATATAGTTACAGTTATTCACATAAGACCTAATCCTGCAAAAACCTACTTGTACTAGCATCTGAAGTGGTTATTGCAAGTAGTCACTTTTCAAATCAAAGGGTCTATTTATGTTTGCAAGAATGAGCCCTTAATCCATAACCAACTCCATGAAGTCTTGCCCGCTCCCTCAATTTTTCAGTCACAGGAATCATTTTATACCAATAAGATGGAAAATGAACTTTTCAGGCTGACCAAACATGTAATTTTGTCAAGGTTGCAGCTGAAAAGATTAAATATATAATGTATGATTCATTTAAAATATTGAGTGTGTTTCAACTAGACTAACTTTTGATTTTTTTTCATTCATGGTTTGTTCTTGTAATCTAACACTTGACATTTTAAAAGTCTACTGGGTCCGATAAACAGAAAATCAATACACAGTTTACTGCTTTCCCCCACATTAGAGATGGATTTCAGCTGTTTAATTTATAATATTATTGAAACCCTTTTTATCAGATTGCAAGAGAAGGGGATGATCTGCATTTTTATTTACTAAACAAATGAGTCCAAAATACCCCTAGTCCTATTCAAATGAGCTGTCTGCTTCAGGACAACAGTCCTATACTAAATATCAAGCTGATCACAATGATAGTATAACATACACTCACGGGTCTGTCATAAACAGTTAGTTAAGGGTTAAGGTCTCTTTTACCTGTAAAGGGATAACAAGCAGTACCTGATGAACACCTGACCAGAGGACCAATCAGGGACAAGATAATTTCAAATCGCTGTGGAGGGAAGTTTTTTTCTGTGTTTTTTGTTTGAGTTGAGTCTCTCTTTGGAGCTAAGGGAGTCCAGACACCTTTTTCAAGTCCTCCAAGATTTCTGCAGTATTGTTCATCTATTCAGGCTAGTAAGTGTTAAAAAGGCGAACTAGTATTATAAGTTTATTTCTACATTTGCAATTGTGTGTTTTGCTCAAGGAATATCTTTATTTCTGTTGCTGTTACTTGCTCGCTCCACCTGTGCGGCGCTCTCCAGCCCCCGACTCACAATTTCCTTAATGAGCACCATCTTCCAGCACACAGAGCCACACTGCACAAGTGCGCCTTCACTGCTGTTTACGGGATTGGAACCCCATCCCTACATGGGAGCCCTCCCTCTACATGGCAAAATGCCTGATACCCTCCCAGTCTCCTATGGCCCCACCCTCAAGAGCCTCGAAACCACCTAGGGGCTGCACCCATCTCAGCAAGGGCATCTCTGCCTGTTGCAGTTCCTGGTATGGCCGCTGCCAACAGGGCTTCAAGGAGTCCCTGGTACCACCTCTGTAGAGCACCCTCACCACGCCATACCCCATGAGTCCCCCCTCCGCCCACCTGAGTAACATCCTTTATAGAGCCCCCTCCCCCGTGCTACTCTCCATAGAGTCTCCCTCCCCTACCAGGCATTCATGGCCCGCCATACAGTTTCCAGATGTGGCCCTCAGGCAAAAAAGTTTGCCTACCTCTGCATTAAGAGAACACTTTATGAAATTTCTTAAGCAAATCTAAGAGTTCATTTAAAGATTCTTTTTCCAAGTCTCAAAAAATATGGTAGTTAAACATTCATTGGTATTTAAACAGCCTGAAAAACTCTGAAAGGGTCAAGACCTGCCAGCTCTCAGGATTTGCAAGTGAGTATCATTTATATTATTTTTTCACAAAGAGACATAGACCTATGTAGACCTCATGAGTTGCTCAAGAAATCGCATGGTTGATTGCCTGCCTGCAGCAACATTACAATGTAATCAAGTTGGTGAATATTGCTGTTGATAATACTGGAAGTCCTAGGAGTTCAGGTGTATCCCTGTCTTTTATTTTAAAGGTGCTAGTCTGCTCTTTGAAACTGGATCACCCCTGAACTCTTCTAATGTTTCCTGGGGGAGAATACAATTTGCAGTTGTAAACAGATGGCTTAGGAAGCGAATAATGAAGACATTTTAAGGGCTATTCCAGCAGTGACTGGGTTTAGAATGGGAAATGAACTCTCATTTTATATATTTATTTAAAGGGGGGAGGGAGAGAGAGACTCTGTGTGTAAGATGGAATTTTCAAGTGTGACTAAAGGAGTTTAAATGCACATTCTGTTGTGGTTAGAGACTGTACAGTAGAGGAGTACCTTGAAGAATTCTGGCTATTTATAAATATCTAATATTTGAGTGCAATGTTTTCATATTTGTTCTGTAGCCATCAACATTCAGATTTCTCTAAGTGATGAACTGCGTAGATACATCATTTGTGTTACCATGTCCTCTAAACATATGGAAAAAGGCTAATTACTTTGTTTTAAGTGAATCATCTTTACTTGAATTCTCTAAATAACTGTCATAGGCTTCTGCCTCAGGTGGCTATTGTGGGGTAGTGTATTATTAAGTAGGTTGCTCAAAATTTTATAAAATAGTATGAGATGTGTATACCTCTCTAACAAACATGTCTTTCACTCTTCCTCAGCCATCTTCATTCTAGTGTGAAAATGGAGACTTTAGAACTAATTAGGCTCTAGAATAAACAGATAAAACTCTACTTGAAATGGCCCAAATTCAGTAGTGACATAAGTGTTGCTGTAAATTACGGGTTTGGTATAAGCTGGTCAGAAAGTGGGTGTAAGTGGACAGCAGTGTAACCCGCACTGGTGTGTCGTTGGTTGGATGTAAAACCTACAGCGATTTGGTGTTCCCTAAGGGTATATGGAATGGATGCGATGTATAGCATCCACTTAATTGTTTTTCTTGCTACACACTTTTGTACCTCAACATGTAAATTACTTGGACTGGTTGAAAATGGAGTGATGGGGTGTGTATCCTGTACAGGTAATACATGACTCAAGCCTGGTCTACACTACGCGTTTAAACCGGTTTTAGGAGCATTAAACCGATTTAACGCCAAACCCGTCCACACTAAGAGGCCCTTTATATCGGTATAAAGGGCTCTTTAAACCGGTTTCTGTACTCCTCCCTAACGAGAGGAGTAGCGCTAATATCGGTATTACCATATCGGATTAGGGTTAGTGTAGCCGCAAATCGACGGTATTGGCCTCCGAGCGGTATCCCACAGTGCACCACTGACCGCTCTGTACAGCAATCTGAACTCGGATGCAGTGGCCAGGTAGACAGGAAAAGCCCCGCGAACTTTTGAATATTTCCTGTTTGCTTAGCATGGAGCTCAGATCAGCACGTGTGGCAATGCAGTTAAAAATCAAAATAAAGAAAGAGCTCCCGCATGGACCATGCGGATGTGATCGCTGTAAGGGCAGGCAAATCTGTTCTATCAGCGCTCCGTTACAGAAGATGAAATTCAAAATCATTTTAAAAAAATCTCCAGACAGACGCCATAGCAGGGGCTCAGCGCACTGCTGCGTGACAAGCGTAACGGAAAGCCAAAGAATCAAATGGACGCTCATGGACTGGAGGACTCAAGCTATCCCACAGTTCCTGCAGTCTCCGAAAGTATTTGCATTCTTGGCTGAGCTCCAAATTGCCCCTGGACTAGCAGAGGGATGCTGGGCTCCTCTCCTCCACACTCCTTACTATCCTGTCTGGACTCTCATAGCAGCTGGAGGCTGCCTTCCACTCATTTCTCACTAACAAATCACTGTGTCTTCTTCCTGCATTCTTTATTACTTCATCACACAAGTGGGGGGACAATGCTACGGTAGCCCAGGAAGGCTGGGGGAAGAATGGAATCAACAGGTGGGGTTGTTGCAGGAGCACCCCCTGTGAATAGCATACAGCTCATTATTTCTGCTGGATCTGACACAGAGCAGCTGTGCTCTCTGGTTCTATGATACAGTGGTTCTCTAATACACTTGTCCAAATTCTAGACAGGACTGATTCTATTTTTAGATACCAAAAAGGAGGGATTGACTCTGGGAGTCATTCCCAATTTTGGCTTTTGCGCCCCTGGCTAAGAGCAGCCAGGGGCACTTATGACAGCAGCAAATGGTGCAAAACGACTGGTAACCATGCTCATCTTTTTACCAATTTATGGATTGGTAGATGGTACAGTATGGCTGATAACCATCTCTGCTGTCATGCAAAAGCAAAAGCATGCTGCTGTGTAGCGCTGCTGAATCGCCTCTGTCAGCGGCATCTAGTACACATACGGTGACAGTGACAAAAGGCAAAACAGACTCCATGATTGCCATGCTATGGCATCTGCCAGGGAAGGTGGTGTGAAGCCTCCTGATATATGGGGCTAAAGATTATTTAAAATCTTCACAGCAGTTTGGAGCTTGTGTAATTTATATTTGAATTTAGTTAAAGGATTCCTGGGAGAAGACCTGGGGTCACTACTCTCTGAGGAGTGAAACAGAGGAGGTGTTCTGGAGGGGTAGAAAACATCATATTGTAGAAGAGTGGTGTGTGGGAAGCTCTGTGTGTGGGACATAGCTTCTCTTCTAGGTAGCAATGTGGAAAGTCACCAGACTGAGAGCGCTGAGTTGTAAAAAGAGGCAGACTACTGCGGGACCAAAGCAACCACTGGCAGAGGACACTAGAGAAGGCACTACTATTCCATGCCCAGGCATGAGGAGGCAGTCCAGCAGTGAGGCAACCCTTTTATAAATGGGGAAACATTTTTTGTAAAAACTTCTGAATGAAATGAAAATGATCTTATTTTTTAAATGAAAAACTTCATTTTGATTCAAATCAAATGGATTCAAATCTTTTTTTTTTTTTGCGAGGGGGGGAGGTATTCCCCTTCCCAACTGTAACAATATTTTTCTTTCTATTCCATTTGAATCCAAGTGAAAAATTTTCATTTAAAATCATTTTGTGGAAAAAAATCTGGTAAGTATACACAAATATTTCCATTTTGTTCTAAACTCTTTTTGCAGGAAAGTTTTCCTATTTTTCAACTGAAAGGAAGTAGGGGTAGTGTAACAAGGATGATGTTGGGGAGGGTTTTTCCTTACATACACACACCATACTATATGGTCCCAGGAATATCAAATGAAAATAGGGAAAGAAAGTGTAGGGAGTTCCCATGCCTCAAAAACTCACCCCCCTGTCTTTTTCCTTTCCATTTGAATCAAAATTATTATTTTGCATTTATAAACAATTCAGAATTTTTCAACAATTGAAAACAATTTTATTTCAAACACTTTTGCCAAAAAATCTGAACCCTTTTAACAGTACAACAATTTTTGCACAACTCATAGGCATTTTTTGTTGTAGGGGGTGGGGGATGAAACATTTTGTACCAGCATTAGAAATGACTCATTTGGGCAGTTAATGTCAAATTCATACAAATTACACTACTCTGCCAATTATGCCAGTTTCAAGACCAGATAGTACTTGATGTGCAGCTTCCACTATAATTTGTCATCATTTAATTTGCCTAAATGTCTGTCATGGAGCTCCTGAAGTGAGTCTAGATCAATGGGGAAACAAGCCCATTTTTGTGAGGGATAAATTTGGTCTTTAGTCTAGAGCCTGCTTCAAATGTCAGGTTTTAAACGGCCAATGCGAGAGAGGTAATATCCTTTTCTGGACCAACTTGCATGGTGAGAGAGACCAGCTTTCGAGCTACACAGAGCTCTTCTTCAGGTCTCGGCTACAGCACTGCAAACAGGTTTTGAATACTCGTTTCTACAAACTCTTACTTAAAGGATTAAGTGACAAAGTTTACATTTATATTAAAAATAAAAGAGCAATCCAGCCTGTTACTGCAATTCGAGGCAAATCAAGTAAAACGTGTAAAGAAGAGAAACCGAGAGCTAAAGGCTTCTGTTCCACTGAAAGCATCTTGGAAACTTTTAGTCAGTTTGGAATACATGTACAATACTAAGATTTTCCTTATACTTCCACTAAATCAGAACATATTGAGGTTTTCATAGTTTACTAGAAGATCTGTTAAAATATACAAAAATGAAAAGATCAGTCCTAAAGAAAATGTAATAAAAACACTTCAGCCGTAACCAAAGAAAGTTTTGGCAAACTGAGTGTGTTTATCTTTTCTTTAAAAACAACAACATGGTTTTTGGGCCAATCTCATGATTTTGGGAGGATCTGACTCATGACTTCGAGGTTGGCATAGTGGGAGTGTATTTGTGCAACTGTCACACAGGAATTTGTGCCATCTCAGAACAACTGGATCTGATTGTTAGCAACTGATTATTACTGGATCTGTTAATTGTGTTTAGGTCTGTTTATTTAATTCTGTTTTAATGTAACTTTATTGAAGTTGTGCTATCTCAGACAGATTAAGCGAGACCCAGTATTTCTTATTGTGATCCCAGTGTGCAGTGTGATCCCTTTGACCAGTTTCCATGTACCATTGCTTATAGGGGCTCAGACTTGGGCAAGCGGTGATAATGTGCTTTTAGAGAACTTTATAATGGATTACAATTAAACTTCATTTATCAACTGTTTACAATTCCCTCCTGCGCAGTATTCCTGCATGAGGCCTATTCACCACTAAACTCCCACTCATACAATATTTTGATGGCTTCATGTAAGTGTGATCTTGGTGCTGCCCTGGCTTTGTGCAGGCCCTTTCTGAATTGTTAAACTGTTTAATCTGACACTTTTTAAGATCTTTTTTTATTTGAAAAGGTACATTCTTAAGTGACATAGACATTAATCTTCATTAAGGATTCTATGTTCGTCGCTTGTTTTTATAGAACTTTTTTTCTTTCGAGGTATAAGAAAATGAATCTGTCAAAAGTATATTTATTTGTGTTTAAACAAATCTGAACTGATTTTTTGCCCCAACCAATTTTGGAAATAGAAGCCTCAACCTAAGAATTCTGTCTGTAGCATCCTTGGCGGTAGAGAAGAGATGGGACTTGGCTATAATAAATATAAAGAACATTCTTTACTAAGGCCACTGAACTTGGACAAGATCCAGTTATTTTCACTGGTGCTCTAACACACAGATTGACTCTAAGCAGAACCTATAGAGCCTAATTTCACCACACAGAGTTTGCCTAAAAATCCTGGCCTGGATTGCACAGACATGGAAAGGGCTGCTGTATGCACCTCAAATTCCAGAGAGGGTGGATTTTTTCAGCCAGAGTTATAAGCCTTTATAATGGAAATATTCTCATATTTAATTACATAATTGTTTGCAGTCACTGCCATTTAGTATAACCTGTAATAAATGTTCCAAGTTTCCCTGGAATTCTTTAGTTAGCTGCGGTGGATTGTGATGAGCACCCCATACTAGCCTGGTAACAGTAAATTGGCATGACCATTCTGCAGAATTCCAGCACCTCTGAATATACTGTAATGTCTGCAGAAAAATAACGTTAAGCTCAGCCAGCTATACAGATAAACAAGAATTATTTTTCTGTAGCCTTAATAGTGCCCTTGAGCATAATCTCTTCAAAATTGGAAAGAACTGATCCCCCACTGAGTGGCCTGTCTACTTATGTTTGCGATATCTGACCTATTTTTCACCACTTAGTTTTCCCTCAGTGTTGGACAACAATCTGAAGTTCTTCAAAACAATCCAAAGCCTTTCCAATAAAACACTTTTAATATAATATATAAAAAATTCCACCAACTCTTGCCTGAAGCTGGATCTATATATTGACCTATACAATTGAGTCCTAGCAACACTATAGGAATGGTCTCACTGATTAAAGTTCCTGAGGGTTTGATTGCAGCACCCACTAAACACTATTTTTTTCACATGAGGCTGTGGTAATCGCACATGCAAATACTATTTTGCATGGCAAATACTAGGTTTTATAACTACAACTAGTTCATAACTTTTCCAGGTCCAACTATTGCACCCTTCTTTGGACATATTTACAATAATCTACCTGAAAACAACACCAAACTGAGGCTCTGAAATTATGCTCAGCCCATTCCTCTGGTCTAGCCAAGACATATTTGGCAGAACCACCAAGATGGGGTGTGGGGCAGATGGAAACCTGGCTCAGGTTTTGCTCTAATTTACACTGTTAATCCTCCTCTTAGGGCTGTTATAAGACCTGAGGATTTTTGGAGCATAAGACGTTCCAGCCATGGTTCTGCCCAACCTACAAGCCTCAAGGTGTCACCTAACAGATGATAGTACAGAACTGGATCTATATTTTTCTGGGGATTCACATGTGCTGGGGGAATCCCCAGTGGGCTGTTGAAGTTATTTTTGCAGGTACAATGATACTTCTGGAGAATAACAAAGGGATCAAAATGTGGACCAGGTTCTGGCCCACACAACTGTACTCTTACATTATTGGCATGTTTAAAGAACACTAGGAAAGATGAACAAAATGTAAAACTTTTAAGTGCTTCAATGACATTTGACCAATTTTCACCAAGATTATTCATAGCCTAGAGCGGTATTTCTCAATGACTGGTTCATGGACCCGCACCAGTCCCTGAGATCTCCCTGACATAGTTTAGGAAAGCAGCAAGCCAGTCTCTGGTACTAATATGTTTGAGGAAACACTGGCCTGGGGTATCCTGTTGCTTCTGTCACTGCTCCTGGATTCAGGTAGCAATAGTAAGTCCATAACACCCATCTGTGACTGACAAATAATTTAATCTCTCTTCTCTTGCAATAGTTAGTTATGGCTTTGTCATCTTTAGCTGAGAGTGCTATTCCATCCAGCACACCATAGAGCGACCCTTAATACTACTTTAATGTACAGGTTTTCTTCCATTTAATGAAAAACAACAATGAATTATGTCATGAACGAACTAGGTGCAGTTCTTAAAGTGTAGTCCAGCCTCAGCAACCTCAGTAATTACTGCACATTAGCTAAAGGTTATGACACAACCATTGCTGAAATATAGTAACTGTTAAGGAAGAAAATGTTGTCAGATTCAAATACCTTGCTCCTAATAGCTTTCTTTTTTCTTTCTATAGAAAGTGAAACTCAGACTGAAAGAAAAATAGACTTGGCAATTTTGAATTAGAATACTAGTTGTCATCTCTAATGTCTAGAGCTCTGTAGAACTTGCAAAGTCCTTTCAAATAGAACTTGGAAACACTTTTCAGGAGAACCAATTCCCAAAGGTCTCCAAGCCATAAAGCTTGAAGACACTTGTATGCAATTGTACCTAGTCTCCCATGGTCAAATTTTGAAGCATCTATCCCAAACATTGCTTATGGGTCTGCAACAGACAAAACATTCAGAAAACAGCTAATTGTTGGGTATGTCAGCTTGACTTCAATGAAGCTATGATAGTTTACCCTAGATGAGGATATGGCCCTTTATACCTGATTTGAGGGCATAAGTGGGACTTAAGTTGTGCATAGGTCTTGAGGTTGTATTCTGTGTAGGGGTATGTTTCATTCAGAGTTTAAAAACAAACAAACAAAAACGCATTGATGGAATCCAGTTTACTCAGGCTGGTTGATCATCTTGATGCTGACACTTACATGATGCCTGAATATGTGCTACTTCCTTGTCCTCTGCTGGCCACATCTTTGAATAATGAAACATGGTAGGATATGCTCTGGATTTACACTTGTATAAAAAAGATACAGGAACTTCAACAAATATGTGGAGAGTGGGATTTTCCTTGCATCAAACACAGTAAATACTCATGTAAAAAGAGAGAAGAAAATCTGTATCCCTGAGAAAAATGAAAGACCATTTGTGCCTAATACATGGAAGAAAATATTTGCAAGTAGCTAGTGAATGTTACTTGAGATACTATTTAAGAAACAAAATCAGCAGGAGCAATTTGCAGTGTGTGTGACTGTTCCAGCAAGAAATATGAGATTTGTTCAGTGTTATCAGTAATATGATAAGAATCAACATTGTATCATAGCTGGTAGGATTTGTATGAGTGTGTAGTTTTTTTGTCAATACAGCAAAACATTCTTATCATGGCAAATTTCTCTCCATCGGTTGTTCTCATGTTGTATTCGTGGATTTTGTTTAGACTCTAATAAGATACAGAGAGATGTTAATATGATTCAGCTCTCCTATTGTGCTAGCAATGTTCATATGAGGTTACTAGGGTGCATAAAATTCAGTACTGGGACATGTTAATACATGTAAAATATATTTGAATAAAGTTAAAGCTAACAATTCCCTGATGCTCTTATAATCACAATTAAACTAGCAGGGCCGGATTAACTTTGTGTGGGCCCCCTCCCCGGGGAATGATTGTAAAAGGGGCTGGGGGCAAAAGCACAGTGGGGCGGAAGCTAGGGTTGGTCGCTGGAGCAAGGGAAAGGCCAGGGGTAAACTGCAAGTGCAGTAAACAGGATTCCCCCCCCCACCCCAGTACTTGCTCACAAAGAGCGGGTACCTAGCTGGTTCTAGCCCATTCTCTTTGTCTCTTTCTGCACTGAGCTGCCCCTCCTCTCGCAGCAGCAGGACAGGTTCTCTTCCAGTCATCTGGGGTGGGTGTTGGGAGTGAAAGGAGCTGAGGCTAATGTTGTTACTCCTATAACCAGTCAGCACTGCTAACCGTACACTCAGGTCCTGTTTTTTACTGGAGTTTCCAGTCTAAAACTGGATACTTGGCAACAGGGCTGCCAGAAAAGCCGGGGGGAGGGAGGGGCAAGCAATCATTTTTAAAAGTGAGAGGCTAAGCCTTAAGCCCGGGGAGGGTGGAGAAGCAGATGGTGGGTGGGCTAGGGAGTGGAGGGGAGCTTGTGGGCAGGGCCATGTCTGTTGCACTGCCCAGGTAGGTTGGAGACTGTGGGGATCAGGTGACACAGTATCCCCAGCCCAGGTGACATGACAGACAGTGGTGGATTTAGAGTTAGTGGGGGCAGCTCTGGCCCTATGCTCAGCTTCATTTTTGGGGCCCCTCCTTGGGACCCAGCCAAGAAAAAGAACATTCTCTCTTATCTCCCCCCACTCCAGTTTTTCATTCTTTTTTTCTTCACCCTCCTCCTATAAGTAATAGGAAGTAAATGAAAATAAAGTGAGGTGCCTTGATTGTTCTTGTAGTATAACTTATTTTTCCTCCGACCACTTGAAAATCACAAAGGATCTCGACAGACCACTTAATGATCTTTCCAAATATTGTTTAAACCATTTGCTAACGATGGATAAGAGCACTTTGGATAAGAGCATTTTATAAAAAAGTAAAAAAAAAACCATTGGGGTGCAGGGTCTGGCCAGGAGCTAGAGTGAGGGAGGGGGATCAGGGTTGAGGCAGGAGGTTGGGGTGTGGAGCGCTCTACCTGGGGCAGCTCCTGTTTGGTGGGAATGGGGGACATGTGTGTGCAGGAGCTCCTGTTTGGTGCTCAGGGTGGGGATGTAGGGGGTGCAGGAGTCAGGGCATGGGGTGTCGGGGGGGCTGGATATGTGTGGGGTTGCAGTAGTCAGGGCAGAGGACTGGGGGTTTGTGAGGAGGTTCAGGGGGGTGCAGGAGTCAAGGCAGAGGGCTGGGGGTGTGGGATGGGGATGTGAGGGTGCTCATGGCAGGTGGCTGGAGGGGGTATGCCCCGCCCCCCAAGGCCCCACCCCCACCTTTTCCCCTTCTCTTCCTCCCCAGAGTGGCGAGTGCGCTGCAGCTCCACTCTTCCCCCTCCCTCCTGATGGCAAACAGCTGATTGGTGGCAGGGAGAGGGAGAGGGGGAGGGGTGGGAACACAGCATGCTGTGGGAAGAGGCAGGGGAGGAGCTTGGCTGCCGACAGATCCTGTCCTGCAGCAGAAGTGCCAGGAGCCAGCAGCATCAAGCTTCTGCCCCCACAGGAGAAAGCGGGGAGCAAAGAAGAGCGGGCTGGGCTGGGGCCCCTTTGGATTGTGGGCCTGGTGCCATGGTAAATCTGGTACTGTAAATCAGTAGTAATACAATAGCTCTAATAGCATAGGGGAATTAAAATAATGCTAAGAATGCATTCCTCTAGTATTTTTCATTGAATTATAGGGCTAACACTCCAACTCAGGATATAATCCTTATTCAGGGAAACACATATTTAAGTCCAACTGAAATCAAAAGTTAAGCATTTCCATTAGAGTCTTCATTTTTAAACACAGGTTCTAATGCTGAATCCACAAAACATAGCTACTGAGGAGCAGGGTGTAACAAAAGTTACACTATGAAGTCTGGTAGGAGAAGGTTCTTGGGTGATTTTCTCTCTGACCTCCTACAGAGAGGATGATTAGTTTGATTTGTCTTCCCTCTGCATTCTAGAATCAAGAGAGATCACAGTAGATCTTTCCATCTCTCTGCTATTACAAGGTCATTCCCTATTAATTGTCTTCTATTTCAGTTTTAAAGGTACCAAGTGATAGGTCTTCCATTAGTTCCCTTAGGGGATTATCCACAGACTACCCTGGCAGTTCTTGGGAAGGCAAGGAAGGTGGTGGTGACGGGAAACATTCTGTTCTCAATATTTTATAAGCTACAAAGTGCTTTAATTGCTAACATTTCAAAGTACAGAAATTTTAAAGGATTGACTGACATTTTTCCACACTCAAAAATATTAACCACCATCTAATGGGTCACATATAACACAAAGAATTAAATTGTAGACTCAGCATAACTGTAGACTCCTACTAAAAGCTTTCGGGTAAAGCATTTCCTCTGAGAGAGTATTCTTTAGCCAGCTTCCATGACTCTATTTACAGTCCCACCCTTGCCAGACATTATTTCTAAAAGAGGCAGCAAACAGCCCTCTTTGTTCCATCAGGAATCAGTTCCAGATACAGAAAACAAGACAGTCTTTATCTTTAAAAAAAAAAAAAGTCTAGTTTTAGGAAATATTCCCCAACTTCTTCATAAACTGATGAATGGAATGCATCTTACAGTGTCATGCTGAGGAAATATTTCCTGTATTCACTTTCATATTCCTCTTCAGATTGCCACCTCATTGCTTCTATGTACAGCTTTTTTGATAATCCCACAACAGTTCTCTAAAAACTATAACTTTCAAATATTTGTAGACTCTGAACCTCTTCCATTTAGTCATTTATGAGCCCAGTTACATATACATATGTAGGTACTGCTTAATGTTTTTCTTCTTGAATTCCCTTCATGTGGAATAACTTTCTGGTAACCAACCAGGTGCCTAAAAATGAACACAATAGTCCTGGTGTAGTGTTCCTGCAACATATAGAGGATGCAGTTGTGCTCTCAGTGATAACAAAGCTACTCTGTCAGCCAAGTATTTGAGATTTCTAGTTATTTAAAGGCTGCAGCCTGTGCAAGTGGAGCTATGGGTGAAATTCACTCCTGTGCAGGGGCATATATAGCACTTAAATCCTATGTCTGGTGTTGATATCTTTGTTCTCCACATAGCATAAAGAGTAAGAGAGAACTACAGTGACATAATTGGGTTTCAAATTACCATAGAGCTGGGTCAGAATTTCTGGATTAAACGTTTTGTTGGAAAATGCTGATTCCTCAGAACTGAAACTTTTAACAGAAATGTACCAGTGCTGATAACTTTCCTTGGGAATATTTTCTTCAGTTCAGGTAGGAATTTCTGGTCAGACAGCCCCCTTCCCCCCCGTACTATAGTCAATATGCTGGTGGTCAGAGCACTCCTCTAGGATGTGGGAGAAACAGGTTCAAGTCAAATCTGTTCTGCTTTATTCAGAGCACAGACTTGAACTTTGGTCTCCTATAGCCCAGGTGAGTGCCCCAACCACCAGACCATTGGCTCTCATGGGGTGCATCTCCCCAGATCTTTTCTGTTGGAGCTATTCTACTTTGTATAATTTTTTACTGGACCAGAGAGAGAGACTGACTCTATAGCCTGATGTTTAAGGAACTCACCTAGGATCTCCTCTGAGAGATGAAGTCTCTCCTCCAACGATAATTTGTTTATATAAGTGGAACAGCTCCACAAGGAGAACTTGAGGGAACTGCACACCTGAATACCCAATAGTCTGGTGGCTAGGACATTCACTTGGAAGGTGAGAAAATGGCAGAGCAGAGCTTCAGAGGCGGGTCTCCTACATGCCAGGTGAATGCACTAACTACCAGACCATTGTCCATTCTGTGGTAGAATTATCTTTTGTGAAATACTTTTCAAGGTCTGGGTTTAACCCTGATGCAGAAAGGTAACACTTTTGAATGTCAAAAAGGTTTGCAGCATGGAAAAACATTTTCTGCCCAGTTCTCCAAACATATTTATTAACTATATATCTTAGATATACAAGGCTTAACTACTTAGTGCTGTTCTCCTCACAGTATATAACAGTAACACTTTTGCCATTTGCTGGAAAGGAACAATACAGCCCACTTCTCAAATCATGGGTAAGAAATCTTGCAACTGCATTTCAGTGAGAACACTCCCTAGTTCACATGGACAGCCATGACTCAAATGGGACAGTCATGACTCTATATGTACATGCATTGATCAGAAGTTAAACGTGCTAGTGAAAAATTGTATATTATCTGCATGCTTTTTAGGGCCACAAAACAGGGAAAAACTTAAGCCAATGTCTTCGCTAGTATACTTGAATTTTTTTTTTATATTTTTTTCTTTTAACAGAATAAAAATGGCAAAGCAAAAATAAGGGCTCAATTCCATCAAGGAATAGAAGCAAAAGACTTTAAAGTGTTTCCAAGCTGCTAAAATATTTAAGCACCTCTCAAATTCTCCATAGCAATATAGCCTAACATTTTTGTTTGTTTGTGATGTCTCATGCAGTCTCCTCCTATTATAATTGCACCTTTGTAAGAATCTGCAACAATCCTATAGCTTTAAATGAGCTAGTTATTCCAAACTTTGCCCCATGATGTTTGTTAAATTTTCATGCCTACATATTGTTTCACAGATGCAACAAAATTTAAACATGAATTCAAACAAACTTTTAGGCTGAAGCAAACAGGCTTGATAATAAGAAAATGCATTTGCAAGATAAGCTTTGAGTGTGCTACCTTTTTTGAAAAAACAAAAACTATGTAATTCTTAGTTCTACTCACATCTTCCAGAACAAATCTGAGAGGATCATAAAGAGATAATCATCAGTGAAAAATACAAGGGATTCCCTAGTAGTATCAACCCCCAAAACACAACAAAAAAACTTGACCAAGCAAGTAAATGCAAAATATTGCTTCTGTTTTTAGCTTCTAGAACTAGAAGATGATAAGGAGCATGTAGAGAAAATCACAATAGGGTAAACCTCACTATGCAAATACATCTCCTTGACTTCAATCAGGCTTTGTGTAGGCCCAATGGGCTACCTGCAAAGATCCAATTGCAGAACTGGGGCTTAAACATGTTAGACATAATCTTCAACGCTGACTTCAATAGCAACCAAATATCTTCACTGTTTCTCTCCCTAATTGAGAACTGTATATTCAAATAAACAAACTTACTCTTCCTTCAGGCTATAGTCTAATACAGGGGTCGTCAACCTTTCAGAAGTGGTGTGCCGAGTCTTCATTTATTCACTCTGATTTAAGGTTTCGTGTGCCAGTAATACATTTTAACATTTTTAGAAGGTCTCTTTCCATAAGTCTATAATATATAACTAGACTATTGTTGTATGTAAAGTAAATAAGGGTTTTAAAATGTTTAAGAAGCTTCATTTAAAATTAAATTAAAATGCAGAGCCCCCCGCACTGGTGGCCAGGACCCGGGCAGTGTGAGTGCCACTGAAAATCAGCTCATGTGCCGCCTTCGGCCATAGGTTGCCTACCTCTGGTCTAATATCTTCATATATTTTAAGGCCAGAAGGGATCTTTATGGTCACCTAGGATCATAACCATGTGATTTTCGACTATCATCACAAGGTCTGACCTGCCAACACCCTGGCTC
This sequence comes from Mauremys mutica, assembly GCF_020497125.1. Lineage (NCBI taxonomy): Eukaryota > Metazoa > Chordata > Testudines > Geoemydidae > Mauremys > Mauremys mutica. The sequence continues at coordinate 51,301,884 of NC_059077.1, forward strand.
ATTTCTAACATCTGCTTCCTCTGCTGCTTTCCTTCTGTGGTGTGTGTTTGGCAGAAATCTCACTAGTAGCTGACTTCCTCCACTATACATTTGTTTTCTCCACCTTCAGTTCTGCCCTCTTCCTAGCTAAACAGCTCTACTTCTCCAAATAAATTTAATTCCATGTCCTTGATACTTTTTTGCCATCTCTGATTTGCTCCTCAAACCCTACCCTCCTGCAGCATGCATTTCTGTCTCTCCAAAGGATCTTACCAAATCTCACCAAGAAAAAATTGTCAAAATATGAAGTGATCTTTCCCCTCTTACAACTCTCTCCTCCTCCATTGCTGCCACCAACAGAGAATTTTCTTGCCTGGTCTCCTCCTCTAGTCCCTCTACTTGCTTCAGAGACCTCACCACAACCATCTCCTTCTGTCCCTTATTCTACTTAACCTCTCACTCTAGCTTTTTGCTATCACAATATTAGCATGCATTTATCTCTCCCACCTTAAAAATAACTAACCCTTGATGCCACTACTGATCTTTCTCCTTTTCATCTCTAAGCTCATTGAACATACTGTTTTCAATTGCTGACTGGAATTCCTCTCCTCCAATTCCATCCTAGACTCTCTCTAATCTGGTCTCTGTCCTTTGCTCTCTTCTGAAACCACTCTCACTGAAGTCTCTAATGACATCTTTCTAGTCAAAACTCAAAATCTCCTCCATCTCTATCCTCCTTGATCTGTCAGACGCCTCTGACATCATTGGTCATGATGCCAGCCTTCATTGTCCACTTGTTACATTTTCAAACAAGCACGTTTGTACTTTATCTCCTGGAGCCCCTCACACCTGGGAGGAACATGTGCAGCTATACTTTCTTATCCTTCAAATCCCTCATCAAAATTCTCCTTTGCCATGAAGCCTACAAAAAATTATTTCCTCAGGGACTGTACCCTAGTGGGAAGATTTGCATGCTCTATTGACCTGAGAGCTATGCCTGGTAGGGCCACCCAAGCCCAGACAGGTTGAAGGGTAGGAGTTGGACTAAAGGCAGTCCACCAAGCCTCCTGGTACAGAGTTGTGAGTCAGACTAACCGGCAGGTCATGCAATAATATTTGTTATGGAAACAATCCAGAAACGAGACAAGTCTGTCACAGATTTTCAAATACAGTCATAAACTATGGAGAACTTTGATCAGCAGGGCATAAGACAAGGAAGTATTGGCCAACCAGCAAATCCACGTGACACTATGATGATGGAGAATGAAATGTGGTATTTTCACAGATAAGGTTAAGACAAGAATTGGGTGTTGTAATTTTAATTACTTTAGAGCACAGGTAGACTGACACAAGTTATCAGAGAAATGGAAATCTTAGGCGTAAGTATATTTGCACTGAGTGAGATGAGTGGGCTGGACAAGGAAAATTGTCATTGGAAGGCATGGTTATTTTATACTCTGGAAGAGAGGATGAGAAACAGCAGGAAGGTGTTGGCTTATTATTGAGCTAGGAAGATACTAAAACACTGACGGGATAGGAACCTGCTCACTCTGATGAACCAACAATAGCAACAAACGGGTCAAAGATTTTCTATGAAAGATTACAAAGCATCCTTGGCAAGACCCATAAATATGACATTATCCTCATGAGAGATCTAAATGCTCAAGTTGTATATATGCACAATAGTGTATAGGAACACATTATTGGCAGACATGGCATCCTAGGGTAGACTGACAATGGCAGTTTTATTTTGATGGCTCCAACCAAATATAAATTATTATTCCAATGGCTATTACTTTAACTGTTAAAAATGTATGCCTTATTTCTAGTCTGAATTTGTCTAGTTTCAGCTTCCATCCATTGGATCATGTTATACATTTCTCTGATAGACTGAAGAACCCATTATCAAATATTTGTTCCCAATGTAGGTACTTATAGACTGTAATCAAGTTACCTCTTAATCTTCTCTTTGTTAAGCTAAATAGATAAACTCAAGGAGCTCATTCACTAAATCCTTTTATCATTCTCGTGACTCTTTTCTGAAACCTGTCCAATTTTTCAACATCCTTCTTGAATTGTGGACACCAGAACTGGACACACTGTCCCAGTAACACCAGTGCCAAATGCAGAGGTAAAATAACATCTCTAGTTCCATTCAAGATTCCCCTGTTTATGCATCCAAGAATTAATTCTTTTGGCCACAGCATTGCACTGGGAGCTCATGTTCAGCTGATTATCCCCTATGACCACCAAATCTTTTTCAAACTCACTGCTTCTCAGGATAGAGTCCCCCATCCTGTAAGTATGGCCTACATTCTTTTTTCCCCTAAATTTATACATTTAAAGAGATGGTTGTAGTAGTTTGGCCATATCATCAGAAAACCCTGTGGCAGAAGCACAGGGTACATCTTAGATTGGATTCCATCTGGAAGGAAGAGAAGTCGTGGATGTTAAAGAATGACAAGACAAGAAAAAAGGATGTTGCCATCAATGAGACAACTTATGTTGGAGTCAAACAACATCTTCTCAACCGTAGGAAAAGTGGGTTGCCCCATGTGCCACTTAGAACAGGGGTTTCTAAGTCTAAGTAAATCTACAAAAAATGGACAATGATTAGGCTGCTGGTGTACTAAGACCACTGCCAATCATGTTGACCGAAATTGTTTCCTTGGACTCCCTCATCTGTCTGTATCCATCTGTAGTTTCTTGTTATGTAATTACATTGTAGGCTCTTTGGTGCAGGAACCATCTTTTTGTTCTCTGTGTGTAAAGCATCTAGCACAATGGGCATCTAGACTGTGATTATGTTTCATAGGCACTATGGTTATACAGATAATAGTCTGACCTCCAGCATAGCACAAACCAATCAACCTGACTCAGTAACTGCTGCATCAAACTATAACTTCTCTTTGAGCTATAGCGTATCTTATCAGAAGACATCTAAGATATCTGTTGATTTATGGACTTCAAGTGATGGAGAATCCTCTACATCCCCAGGTAAATTATTCCAGTGTTTAATTATGCTCACTGTTAAATATTTGCTTCCTATTTCCAGTCTGAATTTGTTTAGCATCAGCTTCCAACCACTGGTTCTTGTCATCCCTCTTTCTACTAGATTGAAGAGCTATCTGCTTTCAGAAATTTTTGCTCCATGGAGGTACTTCTAGATTATGATCAAGTCACCTCTGAACCTTCTGTTAAATGAAAGAAATAAATTGAGCTTCTTGAGTCTCTCATTAGAAGTCATGTTTTCCTGATCTCAAATTATTCTTGTACCTTTTTTTTGGACCCTTTCCAATTTTTCAACATTATGTTTAAACTTTGCACTCCAGAAATGGGCACAGTATTCTAGTTATGGTCTCATTGATTCCATATACAGAGGTAATACTCGTTCACTCCTCCTTCTTGATATTCCCCTGCTTATGCATCCAAATTTGTCATTCATTACACCATAGCACTGGGATAGAATACAGATTTCAACAAATAGCTTAGCAGACCTCAGTCTTTGATGAACCATTGTGAAAAGTTGTGCTTCCTTCTCATAAATGGCCATGAGTATTCTGTACTGGATAATGGTTTGGTACATATCAGTACAAAATAGATGTTGTGTTTCGTAACAAAATATAGGTAGACGAGTCATAGAATTTCCACTATGTCTTGAGTGGAACTAAAGGAATTCTATTGACACTACTAACCATAACACAACATAACTACATTCTTGTTTTATTCATTTTCCATATACTCCTTTAAAAATAGACAGACACTTGGTCCTGATTTTTTCATTTGCCCTGCACCTTGTATAGTCATTTACACTAGTGCAAAGTGGATGTAAAGTTCTATCAAATTAAAATGATATACACTTTTCACTGGTATAAAGTATTGCTCTAGGTAGAGAACAAAGAAGATTTAGGCCCATCTACCTTTCAGAACAGCAGGAAAGAACAGCAGCAAATGCACACCTTGCTAGCAAGGGTTGGGGGCTGGAAGCAGTACAATCGCCCCCTGGGGAAGTGATAATGTCAGCCGGAAGAAGCTGAGGATGAGTGTTCCACATACATCCTCTGTTCACACCCATTCAGCTCTGGCGACGGTGAGAGCTACAACTTCACTGTTCTCACTTCTTCCCCCCCCGCCCCGCACCCTGCATTTTGAAAGGTGAAAGAGGTCCTATGCTCTGTCTATGTCCATGCTCTGACCTGACAAATCTTTCAGAACAAAAGGCTGACAAAAGTTTTCTCGAACCCAATATATTCATGCAAAAGCATTTCGTTTCAACAAAATGGTATTTTCCTACTAAAAAGGTTAAGTAAAAAACTCCCTGAACAGTTCTAGTTCTTGGCACTCACACCGCATTGTGAAGAGGTATGCCTCTTTGTTCTAAGCTTAATGTCCTTTGGTAGGCCTGAGGGGGAACAAGGGGTATGGCCTTTATGTTTGCTTGCATGGACTATAAACCTGAAGGTTACTTGTGCCAATCTATATCTACCTGGAACAGTCCTGCTGGGTAGTTTTGGACACTTTACCCTGGTTTGGTATTAGCTGGTAATGAAGTTGTGGCCTCCAGGTTTAACCGTATTATAGTCTCTGTGTCTTAATGTTTCTAACTCAAAGATTAACTAGAACATATAATGTACAAGGTCTCTGGTAAACTAGTGGTCTCAATGAACTATATTACTTTTTCTTTCAAATATTCATTTTAATTTCAAAATGGCTTTGCTTAGTATCAGTGTGTCCTTTTTATGTCCTCCCCGCAACCCCCGAATAATCTAGTAAATGAGTTTACTGGCAGAAATGTATGCAGAAAGAGTGAATTTTAAGGAAATATGGCAGAAAATAAATATTAAATTCATGATTGTGTTTATTTACACCCAAAAGAAACTCTATTTGTCATGTTTGCAGAGCTCCAAGCACTTAAGCACAAACCTGATTCTAAGAGTTTGTCATCCACTCAGGGAACACAAATGCATCATATGACCTGGGTATCTAATCATAACAGCTGGAATTTTTGACAGTCAGTGAGTACAATGTAATACAGATAAAGAAAGATTTACAGAAATCTAGCAAATAATTTTGAATAACACTCATTTGAAAAAAAAAGTGTTCTCCTATGCAACTCTCACCCAGAAGCAAAGCATAGGCCTAGTCTCTACTTACTTTATTGTACTAATATCATACTCACATGACTCATGTGAGTAAAGTTTAAGACATACATATTTTTTGCAGGATTAGGGATATTATTTTATCAAATGATTTACAGGGTTTTGTGTCCACCTCTAACATTTGCCATACTTCAGTCTCTGTTCTGACTTTTCCTCCTTGTGTGCGCACGGTTTGGGGAAAGGGAAGATGTAGATTTCAGAGAGGATATGTAACTGACTTCTTCATCAACGCAACAGTACTACTTCTATGTGCAGTGCTGACTGCTTTACAATAATCAGAATTTTTAAAACATCACACAAGGTTTCGAATACAAGGCAGGTTTTGCTATTACTGTATCAACAAGTAAAAAGAGATGGATTGTAATGTAGTTTTAAAGTTGTTAAAAGGAATAAGTCCATGATTGTATTGTAGGAATATACTGAATGTCTAATATTTAGTAGTCAGCCAAATATCTAATAACTGTAAATGGAGTTCACTCTAAAGTTCCTTCTGAAGCTGAATAGGGGAAGGAAAGCACTGATAGTCACATAATTTACATCTGATCTTTTATTCTAGTATGATAGTAGCAATTTAACAAATACCAAATATTAGCCAACTTCATTACACATATCATATTAGATATTACTTTTCTCCATTATTTTAAAGTCCTTTCTATTGGCACTTTCACCCACTGTGGAAAAACAAACAAACAAGGCAGTTTTGTTTACAGAAATGTAAACAATCAATCATAATTAAAGCTTCTTATTCTTATTTTTATGAAGACTTTATGGCCATTAAATCTGTGCCAAAATAAAACATAATTTTCTTGTTTCCACAAAGTAAAGTGGTCTAAAGAACTCTGGGGAGGTTAGACTTAATTTTAAATGGTCTTTCTAACAGATTTCTTGCTCGTGCCCTAGAAAGCAATAGTAATCAGTCAACAGTCAGAGATGCTACTCTGAAGTAAAGTTTGTTGATAGAAGCAAAACAATTATTTTAAAATCATTTTAAAGAGTGATGAATGAGAACAGTCGCTCTCCTAGAAACCATGAAAGATCTCATACTTGCAGTGTGGCAGGGTTCTTTAGCACACACCTTCGTAGACATGTGAGTCCCATGGAGGGAGGGAGTTGAAAGGGGAGCCAAAAGTGACAGAGCCGAACATGAAATAGTGAACTGAAGAGAGAGATGTCTGGAAATGCATAATAACCTACAGACTCACGGAATCTTCACCACGGACCATAAGGTAAAAAGGAGAAACAATAGCAGCACTCTGACAGAAGGGGACACTGGTATGTCCTAATTATTCAGTTTGATATTAGGTACTTTGTAGACTATTTGTATTTTGCTGACATTTGGTCAATTCCTAGTCAAGTTTTGGTCCATGCGAATGTAGGGCCTGGTAAATCAGAAATGACCTTTACTTGTGTGTACACTGACTTATTCATGCATTTTTCCTGTGTGCAAAGAATCTCTTATTTTCATGTGCAAGGGATAGAGTTCTAATATGAAAAATTCATTTGTCCAAAGAGCATTTGCACATGTAAATCCTATCACTTGTACATAGAAGAGATGTCCTCTACCATTTAGGCTCATATTGTCGTGGTGGAAATGTCCACAGATGCCATATTGGACATGGAGATAAGTGAATTATTGGGATCGTAGGGGTAGAGAAATTTCCAATAAGATTAGAGATAAGATGCTGTAGTTGAATTACCTAGGCAGAAATATGATTCTTTTCTTGGTTTCCCATCTGAAATATTAAAGCACCTTCTTCTAAAACAAACTGACAAAAACAAAAAACAAAACCTAATTTTGCAGAAACATTCTTTGCTCTTTTCTCATCACTATTTCTAATATTGGACACCTACACACGTTCCAAAATTACAGTATGATGGAAGGACATTTGTAGAGAACAGTTGTATAATTGTAGAAAGCTCTTCAGTGATGCTAGTATGCCTATAATTTAAAAGAGAGTGGAACTCAAGACGTGCTTATTGGTAGAAAGCAGTCAGTGAAGAGGTCCACCTCCAGGAGCTTAGAGGGATGAGTGAAACCAAGCTGAAACTTAGTAAAATTAAAATCTTTAACATGCCTGGCCTTTTTGATGGAGGAAGCCTATGAAGGTTGGTTAAAACTAGAGTATTATATTGCTACTTTATACTGGAGAGAGACCTGAGAATCAGGAAAGGAGCTATTACATAGTAAAAATAATAGTTTTCAGGGGAAAAAATACTATTGAGAGAGTTTCAAAAATCAGTTCCTGAAGTAACTATGAATAAGAATTTCAGCTACCTGCCTAATTAAATACTGATGGATGTGAAAGACATTCCTCAAATACAAAATATGGAGAAGAGAGCTACTGAACTAATAGGATCCATAAAACTTGGTGTGGATTCTATTATGAATTCAAGACTTTTTACTGCTTTAGAAAATGAAACAGATGTTCCATTGCACAAGAGTCAGAGAAAAGAATACCCCCCATATGCGAACATGCTGCTATATCTGTACAAGGTTTCCCTGACCCTGGACTTTAAATATAAGCAGTGTATTCCTACTATTCTTATCCCCTTGGTATAAATTCCATGGTATTCAAATACAAAAGAGAAATGTACATTTGTGCACATGAGGTAGTATTGAAGGATGGGTATAGGTTCTGACATTCATCTTGATAATAGACTTGACACTTGGGATTATTCAAATTAAATAACTTTGTATTCTTTCTTGCAGTACTTGTAATATTTTATGTATTAAAGGGACACTTGAAAATCCCATTTTTATAGGGATATTACCTTTTTTATAGTTACAATGAATACCTATGCTAAAATTGACTATAGTTCAGTGGAAAAAATTATATCCGTCTCTCTTCCCACCTGCTCCCATTTTGTTTACTTTTCACATTCTGACTGTACTTCATGCATAATTTGATGAATTTGGAGCTGCTCTATAAATTTATGAATACTGTATGTTGACTTGGTTATTGGGATGTTTCCTGGCTGAATATATTGATTTAGCTTAAGAGGGAGCTTTTAAGGAGGGTAAAAAGTGTGTCAGTTCAGGGCAACTGCACCTGTATTTGCTCTCTGGTCCCTTAAGGGCACCCACTCTAAGCTCCTAGCTTCCTAACCATCAATTGTCTTGTTTAGAGACCCAAGTCTCTTCTTCTTGACTGGGATTTTTCGAGGCTGCACAGCTTACTGCCTACATTACGATATTTCCAGCAAGCCAGACTGCCTAAACAGTGCAGCTTCTGTGCTTTGCTTTCTCTCCAGAGGTTATGAACAGTATAATGGCCCACATGTATAAGTTACCTACAGCTCTTTATAAACCATTACATCCTTAAAAAGCTTAGCAGCAGTCACCCCAACTCCAAGCTTGGGCTCTGGTAGGTGTCAATCCTTCAAAACCCACAACTGGGTTGATCCCATGGGTACAGTTCATAACTGTCTCAGATTCAGAACCATGACTAGTTCAGTCTTCCCTTTATATAGCTAGAGCTTTCATCTTGGCCTCATGTAGCAGGTGATCAACAGATAATGGTCAACTCCTCAGGGTGTTACACAAAAGGTTGAGTTTTTGAATAACTAGAGGTGGAGAATTTGCATTTGCCTCTCCATAGATATTTCACAAGAAATCAACTTAACACTCTGATGGGTTCCCCCTGGGGTGCCACCTGGAACTGAGGTACCACTGAGCCTTCTGACCCACCAGCCTGGCCTCCCTCTCATACTGTGCTGCTATGATAAGTTGCAAAGCCCTTCAAGCTTGTACTTTCATCACATTCACACAGGTAGGGACACACCCAGCTGTAGTCACATGCAGGCTCTCTCACCACCAGCCTAGGAGCCCAGAGCAGTACCATCCTGCCCTGGTCAAATCTGGCCAGTATATGGGTTTAACACCTGGTCCACCTCTCCCTCAATATGAAGAGGACCATGCACACTTGTGGTAACAAAGCTGAGATTTTCCCCAGACACCTTAGTCAAGTGCATACTGATTTGGATTAAAACATAAAATACGGTAAGTTTATTAACTACAAAAGGATAGATTTTAAATGATTATAAGTGATAGCAAATAGATCAAAGCAGATTACCTAGTAAATAAACAAAACCACAAACTGAACTTAACATACTAAATAGATAGGATATTAATTAGCAAATTCTCACCCTGAGTGATAAACAGGCTGGCACAAGCTTCCTTGGTTTTGCAGCTTGGGTTTTCCAGGTTTTCATGCATAGGCTAGAAATCCCTTTTAGCCTGGGACCATTGTTTCCTACTTGTTCAGTCTTTATTCCTCACTTGTTTCCAGGTGTGTTGTTGTAGGGAGAATGAGGTCCCCCTAAAATGTCATTTCCCCCCTTTTATATCTTCTTCCCACTTGCTAGAAAGCTCTTTTGTTGTGACCTGGGTGAAACAGTTCCCATTGTGTAGTGCTATCTCTGAGTTTTCTACAATACACGAGAGTTTGGTAGTTATTCAGGGCATTGCTTGGGGTGCCTGAAGAAGATAGGCTGCATTGGTTACCACTGGGGTGGCAAGACTTATTCAGTAAGATATATATCATAGAATATCAGGGTTGGAAGGGACCTCAGGAGGTCATCTAGTCCAACCTCCTGCTCAAAGCAGGACCAATTCCCAACTAAATCATCCCAGCCAGGGCTTTCTCAAGCCTGACCTCAAAAACTTCTAAGGAAGGAGATTCCACTATCTCCCTAGGTAACCCATTCCAGGGCTTTGCCACCCTCCTAGTGAAAAAGTTTTTTCTAATATCTAACCTAAGCCTCCCCCACTGTCCATTACTCCTTGTTCTGACATCAGGTACCACTGAGAAGAGTCTAGATCCATCCTCTTTGGAATCCCCTTTCAGGTAGTTGAAAGCAGCAGGGCCGCCCAGAGGGGGGGGGCAAGAGGGGCAATTTGCCCCAGGCCCCGCGTCCCGCAGGGGCCCCCACGAGTGTTTTCCGGGGCCCCTGGAGTGTTTCCCCTCTTCCCGCGGCTCCGGTTGAGCTCCCGCAGGCATGCCTGCGGCAGGTCCACCGGAGCCCGGGATGAGCGGACCTGCCGCAGGCATGACTGCGGAGGGGGCGCTCATCCCGCGGCTCGGCTGGACCTCCCGCAGGCATGACTGCGGCAGGTCAACCGGAGCCGCGGGACCACGGCACCCGCCGCAGTCAAGCCTGCGGCAGGTCCGCTCGTCCCGGGCTCCGGTCGACCTGCCGCAGGCATGCCTGCAGGAGCTCAACCGGAGCCAAATGCCGCCCCCCAGGGAAAGGGCCGCCCCACGCGCCTGCTTGGCGCGCTGGGGTCTAGAGCCGCCCCTGAGCGGGGGCCCCCCGCCGCCGAAGACCCCGGGCCCCCGGAATTCTCTGGGCGGCCCTGGAAAGCAGCTATCAAATCCCCTCTCATTCTTTTCTTCTACAGACTAAACAATCCCAGTTCCCTCAGCCTCTCCTCATAAGTCATGTGCTCCAGCCCCCTAATCATTTTTGTTGCCCTCCGCTGGACTCTTTTCAATTTTTCCACATCCTTCATGTAGCGTGGGGCCCAAAACTGGACACAGTACTCCAGATGAGGCCTCACCAGTGTCGAATAGGGGGGAATGATCACGTCCCTCGATCTGCTGGCAATGCCCCTACGTATACAGCCCAAAATGCCGTTAGCCTTCTTGACAACAAGGGCACACTGTTGACTCATATCCAGCTTCTCGTCCACTGTAACCCCTAGGTCCTTTTCTGCAGAACTGCTGCCCAGCCATTCGGTCACTAGTCTGTAACAGTGAATGGGATTCTTCCGTCCTAAGTGCAGGACTCTGCACTTGTCCTTGTTGAACCTCATCTGGTTTCTTTTGGCCCAATCCTCTAATTTGTCTAGGTCCCTCTGTATCCTATCCCTACCCTCCAGCGTATCTACCACTTCTCCCAGTTTAGTGTCATCTGCAAACTTGCTGAGGCTGTAGTCCACACCATCCTCCAGATCATTAATGAAGATATTGAACAAAACTGGCCCCAGGACCGACCCTTGGAGCACTCCCCTTGAAACTGGCTGCCAACTAGATATGGAGCCGTTGATCACTACCCGTTGAGCCCGACGATCTAGCCAGCTTTCTATCCATTTTATAGTCCATTCATCCAGCCCATACTTCTTTAACGTGTATATAAACTGTTGTTTTAAAATCCTCTTTTTTGTCTAATGCTTTCTTCCTTCTGCAAAATAAACAATACTTGTATTTTAAGAAGGCTGTCTGATTGCTATATTGCTGCCACAGACTCCGTAAGAGAACTGCAGGTGCCAGCACTCACTCAGACCTGCAGGGTAAGAATGGTGAATATACAGGGTCACGTAGCCCAAGGCCCAGTCTAAGAATAGTAGAATCCGCACAAGGACAGGTAAAGGCATGAGCCTAACATCTGGGGAGGTGTACTCACTAAGACCAGAAATTAGACATGCTAGCTCTGTAAGCATGACAGTTAGATTCACTATTTCCCTGTATAGTCAGTTGGTTTCTCCTTGCTCAAAAGGCCATTGAAGATTTAGCAGGAGAACAGAAAACTTTTATAATAAATGATAAAGAGATTTTAAAGAATATTTACCATTTAGAGTTTCTCTATCAGATATGGATTTTTTTTTAAATTAGTCAACTTTAAAAAAATAAAATGAAGTTGACTGTTTCACTTCAATCTTTCCAATTTGAAATATGTCCAATACTGTGTCTTGCATCTGTGCTGAGTGAATGCATTATTGAATCACCACAGAATAAATCATTCCAGATGTGTTTTGTAATGATTTTCTGGTTGCATGTAGCTATTTGCATGCACAGCTACCACACAAAGTAACAGCAAAGTAAATAGCTATTTTAAACTTGTTGAATTGAGACATTTGTCTAAATTGACCCTTTTTCAGGAGCGGTTTTGATTTTGATAAATTGACATTTTCTGATGTAAAAATGTTTCTTCAGAAAATTCCTTACCAGCTCTAATTCGAACACATAGGTTCTGCATTTAGATCTCACGTAGTAGCTTTAGACATATTTAACTATGGTGCTATGGTTAGAAATGTGATGATATAAAATGTCACCTGTGCTCTCAGTACCTTGTATGTCCCCCCATCACCTCTGCTTACTTTATTGTTCAAAATACGTTTTCATTATCATTTTTTCCCTCCCAATCAACACAGCTCTTGGAAAGTGAGCTATGTACTCCCCTTACTCCTTCATAAAACCCAGAATTATTTACTAATGTCCAGTCATAGAATCCTTGACCAGCTAGAGAGACCACAGCTTGACTTTCAGATCCTCAAATGAGTTTGTTGAGCTTGAATAAATTAAAAAAATATTACTTTTAAACTGAATGAGACAGTAGTGCAGACCATGGGATCCCCCAGGCTTAATTTACATTCTCTAGAAACAGATCCATCCAGCTTCATTCTTAAAATGTCTGATTCTCATTATCTCTAAGGCCCCTTTATATACATTTATGCTCACTTCATGCCTTTTTCCACTCTGCCAGAGTGGTGTAATTTAAGATGAGTTTAATGTAAATGAGAATCAGGCCCAAAGAAAATCAGCTAGAGCAGTTGCTGCTAAAGCTCTGACTTGATGAGCAAAAAGGGTGTGTTTTTCAGTCATGGTTGCTCATTCAAGTTAGCACAACCTGAAAAAAGTCCTGCTGATGCTGATTAAGACACAGGATAACATATTTGGAGCAGAATTAGCTGGTCATGTTATGTTCTGTGTTTAACACTGATGTACAAAGTCTAACAAACTGCAAGAGGTACACAGATGGAGGAGAAGGAAGGTGCAAGTAACAGCATCAAGAATGTATTTACATAAGTTAGACAGCTATGTACATAGCTTAATGGTTACAAACCATGTAATTTAAATATAGATTGGCAATCATGAATGATCCTCTATAGTAGTGGTGGGCAACCTGCAGCCCATCAGGATAATCTGATTGCAGGCCATGAGACATTTTGCTGATGTTGACCGTCTGCAGGCATTGCCCCCTGCAGCTCCCAGTGGCCATGGTTCGCCGTTCCTAGTCAGTGGGAGCTGCGGGAAGCGGTGGGCCCCAGGATGTGTTGGCCGCCACTTCCTGCAGCTTCCATTGGCTGGGAACAGCGAACCGCAGCCACTGGGAGCTGTGGGAGAGCCATGCCTGCAGATGGTCAATGTCAGCAAAATGTCTCGCAGCCCGCAATCAGATTACCCTGATGGGCTGCATGCGGCCTGCAGGTTGCCCAGTACTGCTCTATAGCTATTATCAGTTGGTGATTTTCTTTAAATTCTTTATGTTTTCTTTAAATTCTTTATCTAAATACAGATGCAGTCTATACATTGAAATAAAATACCATTGTTACCTCATATGTATCCAAAGTAAAAATATAGGTGGCTACATTTCTGTACATGTTGATGGGTGAGTTTTGTTATCATCTAAATTGCATGAAAACTGGACATATGTAAGACTGATTAGAAAAGTACTGTCATCTCTGACTAGCTTTTTGTGTGTGTTTATTTCCCCTAAATCTGAAATTAAAATAAACCTGTCACAATGAAAAAGGCAGTTATGTCATTGGCAGATAATTTTCAATAATGCCCATAGGGCAAAAAGTTCATGTCAGGATATGGAAAGAACATTCATAATTTGCCTAGCCTCTTCAGGTTTTGTAGGAGAAAACAACCAACCAACCAAAAAAGCCAGTTCTCACTGTGTTGGTTTCCTATTTTGAAATTTATGAACTCTTCACAAACGCAAAATTGAATTTTCTACTATTGTCTGTACAGAACACACGTCTGTGATTTCTGCTACTCATATTGTTCTTTTGTCTCCTGTGAAAATACCGAGAGACTGTTTGACCCTTCTGGATTTGTGTCTCCTAGGCTTCCTTCCAGTTTGTTTCATAGTCTCATAAATCGAGCTCTTTAAAAGCTACCTTAAAAAGATATGATTTTCAAGGAGATTTATATTGCTCATTTGTGTTTCCATATCTCTGGCAGATAGGAGGTAGTTTGCCTGAGGTAAACAGACAGAGGGAATGCAATAGTTTCCTCCTAATTATTACAGGCAAACTAAACGTGTACAAAGAACATAGGGTTCTAAGCTATAAAAGAGAATTGACTAAGTTCTTTTAGACCTTCTATTTTTCTCAGCAATAATATTAACCTTTCATTATGAAAACGGCAGGTGTAGGACAAATTGTCTCCTGTTTAGCTTTTTCATTATTTTGTCCAACAACTTTTAATTTTAATAATAATAATAGGAAATATACCTATCTCCAAGAACTGGAAGGGACCTCAAAAGGTCATTGAGTCCAGCCCCCTTGCCTTCACTAGCAGGACCAAGTACTGATTTTTGCCCCAGATCCCTAAGTGGCCACCTCAAGGATTGAACTCATAACCCTGGGTTTAGTAGGCCAATGCTCAAACCACTGAGCTATCCCTCTCCCACAATTAGTCTATTATAATTTCATAAAACACTTTTAGATCCACTTTCTCAGTACCTGAAAGGATGGTGGATGAAGTTGGAGAATAAAGACTGAAAGAATAACTAGGTGATGTAATAGGGATCCTGCATTATTCACATAATGAGTAAGGACTACTTGCACAAATTCGTTTTTTTTTTCAGGATCAGACCCCTAATCAATATGTAATATCAAGATTGTAAAAAATATCAATCAATATGTAATATCAAGATTGTAAAAATATGGCCTGTAATTTAAATCTGGCTCTTACAAGTAGGAAATGCTTTGCTTTGATGTGTTTAAAATTAGAGTTGTATGAGGACCTAGCATCCTCAAGTAGCCGATTAGAGCACTGAGGAGATAAGAGTGGGTATTCCCAAATGCAAATGAACTCAGTGCAAAATGAATTTGTCAAGCCATCCCAAAACCATAAGATCTATACTAACAAAACCATGAGTTTAATGAAGAGAAGGTGAACGTCAGTCAGTCAATCAAATCAATTGCTTCCTGTTCAGAGCCTAATCTAGACGATTATAATGAAGATGACTCTATAAATTTAGCCATTCCCCTACGATTGCTTCAAATAACTCTACAAGTTTAATGAATCTGAAGAAAGCCTTTACATAAAGAATGCTCTAGGGATTATATTACTTACAAAATGTCTGAAATGCCCATGGAATGAATATTGCCTATGCTTTCTCCTAGTTATCATGCAACTAAAGTAAACAAATGCTGATGTATACATGTGTAATATGGAAATATTTCTTTTTGAGTCAATTACTGTATGCATATAGCAGCCCAATTAACATTCACAATAGTACCATGGGAACACTGAGTAATTCCAAAATAATTGGTCTTATTTAATACATTTGAGCTTCATAAGGACATGACAGACTGTAACAGTTTGACTTCTACATATTTTACCCAAGACTTTATATAAGTTATCATGCTTCCCCCCTAATGCTGCAGAATGCTACTAACTGGTTGGTGAAGCAGGACTTGCAAACTTGAGATGGAATTCAAGTAAGTGAACAATTGATATGCAAGCCTGAAAAGGAAAAGGTTACAATTTCCAATGGAATAAAAATATTATTTCACGTACCTTGAACTTTGCTATTTAATTAGACCAGAGATGGAAGAATGCAGTTTGGTTTATTCCACCTTACATCTTCTAAAAAGTGTCTGTATTAGTGAAGACCTTAGCTTTTAAAATTTAAATTTCAGTACATTTCGTGGTTGTGAAACGTGTAGATTGAAAGCCCTGGAGAATGAAGGACTCCTTTTATACATCAAATATGTAATAACAGTACAATATTAGTGCAAGGTACACTGTCAATTCATATTCTGGAGGGATCACTGTGACACTTCCTCGGAGTACCCAATACTGTGTCATCTTGTTACCCCCCTGCCTCCAGTGAGAGATTTGTTTGTGCATAAGTGGGTATCAGTTCCCTGACACCTCCAGTCTGTTAGCCACCCAAACAATCTCCTCTGGACAATATCAGCCCTTACATTTGTCTTGTAGGTTAATGGTAGGTGCACTCCAGTCCCCAAACCCCTAGTGTTCAGCCTCTTATCCACTGTTATATCAGGTTTGCTGTCCCCAAGAGCACAACATACAACCCAGCTTGAATGATTCAACCCAGGATCAGTTCTTATATTACACCACAACACTGAATTATTTTTATTGTAAAAAAAAACCTCATAATTTTATCAAAGATTAAGATTTAAGAGCTAGTGAGTGAGAGTAATGGGAACAGAGAGGTTACACTTAAAAAATGTCATACTTTCTAGAGCATTGGCCTACTAAACCCAGGGTTGTGAGCTCAATCCTTGAGGGGGCCATTTAGGGATCTGGGGCAAAAATCTGTCTGGGGATCGGTCTTGCTTTGAGCAGGGGGTTGGACTGGATGACCTCCTGAGGTCCCTTCCAATCCTGATATTCTATGATTGGGCAACCCCATGTGGTTCACTCTCCAGTATGCATGTTTCCTGTTGACTCAGAATGTAAATGGAGCTTCCATTGTGTTGGCTTACAAGGCTTAATTTACATATTAACAGACATACACATATTACCTATCTGGACAAAACCTCTTTTTCTCTTTGTTTCTTTAAAACATATTTTCAGTACATATACACAACTCCTTAAATATCATCTATATATACTGATCCTCATAATCATTGCAAGATGTAGGATATAAGCTTTTATTAGAGACCTCTCATGACCTCCATTATGGGTAAATACCATGAAAACGGTATGCTAGGTGGAGTGATTTTGTCAGGCCTATTAGGCATTCCTGTTACACAATAGTGACCCTTTTGATGGTTGTCACTGAGGGATCTTAGGGTCACAATCACCTCTAGTAATGAGAGAGTAGTTCAATCTCTTTTTCCATTTGTATTCAATCCTTGCCTTCTCTGCTGAGATAAGGGTGCTAATTAATGTCAAATGCATTGATGACTTGACGATGTGGATAATTCTCTGCTGGAACTAGACTGCAACTATTAATTTATTTCAATTAAGCCAACATGTGTATATCAGATAGTAACAAATTTTGATCCTGCCTGGGCTATACTTAAACTTCTGACATTCTCTTAAAATGCTCTGTATCCCACTAACCAATCTCCCATGAGTTACTTAATTCTGTTTAATATTTTTCTCCACTAGTATATTTATATTTATTCAGAAACTAGATGGGTATAGGTGATGTCATATACTGCAGTTTCTGAAAACATCTATTCTTTATAGGTTCTTATACTTCTTCATCATCAGAACTTCTGAGTACTTTTCAGTAGTGATATGACTAGCATCAGTCACATGTGGTTTATTGTCTCACTGTCTCCCCAGGAAGAGAATTGTGTGGGCAGAGTAATTGTTAAATAAATGTACATGCTCCTATGTACATATATTATGTCACGTGGAAGACACTTGGCTACCATAGTGGTGGTTCTAAATGTAAGGTCTGAAAACTAGTCTTTAAACAATTTAGTGCAAAGGAGAAGGAAGTTGGGAAGGAGGTGGGGGAAGGAAGGAAGTCATGGACAATGGACCCTGATAATGCATTAGGACCCTAATTCAGCAAGGCACTTAGAATGTGCTAAATTGCAGTCCTGATGCACTGCCTAAAGAAAGCTCATGAATGCAAATATGCCAGAATTAATTCCTATGACTTACTGTCTTATTGGATATATAACAAATAGTTAGGTTTGCATCTATCTGTGCTTAACAGGTTAAGGAAAAGCTCCACATGTTACACTAATGTTCTGACTTGGGAGGTCCTTTTTTCTCACTAGCTTTGAGACATATTGCAGGTAAACCTGAGATGTGTTTCCCTTTGGTTTTACTTTTTTTTGTATGTGGTTTTGTCTTTGAATGACTTCAGTGGGAGATCACTGTGGATTGAGGGGAGTATAAAGTCCTAAATTACACCCTGGCCCATGGACCATAATTAAACATGGAATTTCTGTGCCAAATGAATTTGACGATCTTGCACCAGACCATGCTGCTTCTCACCTTTGATTTCATTCAGCTGTTCCCCTTGGATTGGTTATTATAAAGGGTTCATTTCTCTTGTGTCTTAGTCTTTGCCAGTTTTAAGATGTGCCAGAACAACTAATTTGGGGCTGGTCCTTTCTAATAAATATTTCCTCCTTGCTAAACTATTTACTCTTTTTCCCCCCTCTATGACCTTCTGGAATGAAGAACAGTCTTAAATACCCTCCTCCACAGTGATTTAAGTCAGTTTGTTATCAACTAGAATTATCTGATTCAATCTAGAATAAACAGAATGCAGTATATTTATTTGACAAAACCCTGGCTGGGATGATTTAGTAGGGCTTGATCCTGCTTTGAGCAGTGGGTTTGACTAAATGATCTCCTGAGGTCTCTTCCAACCTTAATTTTCTATGCTTCTATGAAGCTTCAACAGAAAGACTGTACAGAATAGCAAAGTGATTTTTATCTTTAAATGTAATGCTTATGTGTATGAAAATGTTCTGTGTGAGATCCCCTCTGGATTACAGCAAGAAAAAAATATTAGATATTAAGAAATCTTCAGTATGATTTAAGCGGGTTCTTACTGACCATATAAACAATATGGTCTGTCCTTCAAAACTTCACTCCTTCTCTCTTTTTCCACCCCTCTCCTCCATCCCACTTCTTTCTAGTTGTTGACACTTGTAAACTGTTCACCTAACTTCTTTTTGCTGCTGTTGTTATTCCTAGGAAATACCTTGCCTTTCCTCAAATGCCTTATTAGTTTTACAAAATTCATGGATGATTTCTGCTAACCATTCCTGGCTAGCTGCTCTCAGCCTGCCTTTCTTTGGGCTTGTATAGTGGGATATGGTCAGCAACAAAGTACCTAAATCAGACCAAAGCATTGTAGTTCCCACTTACCTTTGTTTCATATCCATTATTTTCTCTGAAATATTTGGGCCAGACCCTGACCCCCATGTTAGTGGCATAAAGAGGCTATAAAACTGACCTGATGAGAGGAGGCTGTCAACATAGGACAATCTCCAAGGGATTTAGAATTAGTGTCACCATTAGAGTACGATAGGAAATGATTTTTCCATCTCATTAAAATTTTTGAGATTTCAATTTTTTTTCTTGTTCCTCATCAAAATATCTTGATTTCATCCTGACATATTTTACAAAAAAACCTAGCTCCTGTTCTCTCATGAATAGCCAATAGCTTAGTGATCATAGCACTTTAACTGAGATCTGTGAAACCCAGGTTCAAATCCCTGCTTTGCCTGATTCAAACTGGATACTTGATTTTCAGTCTCCCATATCTCAGATATGTTCCCTAATTTCCAGGCTATTGGGTATTCCAGGGCATGTTTGTGTTACTCTTTCCTGTTGGAAATGTATCACTGGGGAAAGTCTCACTTAATCTTTCCTAATGGAGCTGTTTCACTTTGTATAAATAATTATGTTTTGGTATAGGGACTTGAAACTGGGTCTCCCAAATCCAAATCCACTGGGTTATTGGCTACTTTGGTCTCTCTATTATATGTTCTATCTGTTTTTGATTAGCAAGTGAGTGCTGGGCCTGAGAATCACTTATTGACTAAATTTTTTGTAGAACCTAGTATGTTCCCACAAGAAGTTTTGGTTTCAATTAATTGCCATTTTCTGATGAAAAAATGTTTTGTCAGAAAATTCCTGACAAGTTCTAGTTGCTGTACGCACACTCTCTGCCAGTTGTGCTGCAGTCATGTATGAGAATAGATTCTGTTCATTTTTAAAAAAACACAAGAAATTGTTCCATGTATGCCTAGAATTGCATGAATTCTGCAAATCTTGTCCACTAAAACTGTCAAGATGCTTGAGAAGCTCCAGAGTCTGTGGAGCTAGCTGCTGAAATTTGTTGCCCTGAAACAGTCAGGAATAAGAATATCATTAACTGCAGCAAGAACATATAGGAATATAAAAACTACCATGATATAGCTGACCTACAGTCTGAGTTAGTCAGAAGAAAAATTGTGTGGGAATTGATATTTGGTGGGATCACTGGCTCCTCTGCATACACATTATCCTGACATCGAGAATTTCCCCTCTAGGGGAATTACACAAGTGTTCTTCCACCTGATTCATTTACTGTAGCTTAAATGGGGAAGGGAATTTTTGGGTGCCTGTACTTACTGATGGTAATCGCCACCCAGATGGAGATGTGGCAGCACATGTGAGGGTGTTGCTGAGGTGCCCAGTGCAAGAAGTTATTGACCTTTGCAGAGGTGACCTCTCTGGAGGTATTTAGTGTTCTATTATCACTGAATTTACTCATGTGTGGGGAAGGTTTTAAGATAGCTTATTTATTGAACTACTACAGTACTGATGATGTAACTGGTCAATGTGTTGTGTCCCCATCTCTGCCTGACTTAGAGCTCATTTGAATCTGTTACAGCTCTCTGCAAGATACTGTAGTCTTTAGCTCATGCTACAGAGACTCATGCTTTTAGTCCTCAGTTCAGTTCTTGGTGTCAGCCAAGATGGTACCATATCATGGCAACCTAGACTGGCTGTTTTCAATGTTTCAGTGACTACAATTGGTTTCTGCCTCTGTGTGTGAGACTAAACAGGATATATATTACTACATAATTTCATGCAGGATACATGGCAACTTTAAACTTTCTGTCAAAGCTTATCCCTTCATTGCACAACTTTTGCAGGAGGAAGAGGGCAGGGACCTTGGTATTCTGATGAATTGAGTAAAAGGCTTTCCTTGCCATGTAGAACACTTCTGGAAGAAAGCTTTGGGTCAGGGAGTGGAGGAAACAATGTCACTCTTGAGCTAGTGCATTCTGCTTGGTTGTCTGCAGAATGCATAGGTAACTGGTGTTTGGAGAAGAGAGGAGAAATCACAGGGAGTTCTAGCCTTACTCTTTCCCTTAAAATGGGGGGCTGCCTAAATCCAACTGGCCAGTCTGGGTCCAATGAAGGCAAGCCCTTATAGATGATGATGGCAACCCCCAGTCCCTTAGGGCTAATGGAGACTGCCAGACAGAGAACCCATGATTGGCTGATATGGGCCCCTTAGTCCCCTGGTGGAGCTAGCTAGGATGGAATATATTAGAATTGGCATTCAATATTTCAAAATTAGAACTGAAGAATTATCTTTGATTTTCTCATTGCAATCAGATTTATTTAGCAATCTGCATAACGATACACATTGTTGCATGTATTTTTACAATGGCTTTTTCCTCTATTGTATGTTCTCTGCTTGTATAAACATAATTAATTCATCCTAAATGAGCTATCTGAAATAAATTGACAAAGAATGTGAATAGGGGAAATCTCATTTTTGCTTAACTAAACAGCAAAAGTATGTATATATATATTAAGTTTAGCTGTACATTAGCTCAGCTGCAACTTAAAATCTGAATCTTTTGATAGAGTGGTATTCCAGTATAAACGAGAAATGTTTCCTGCATATGTTCAATGCCATTTTAAAAGCAAATGGATAAATTGGACTGAGCACAATATCCTGCTGAGATGTTAACACTCCTGCTGCTCATCTCCTCCAGAAATGAAGTACCAACAATTCTTCATAAGTTTTCATTTACATGTTAGCTTCTATGCACAGTCTTCTGTTTCTGCCTAAACATTCAAATAGCTGAAATCACTTGACAGATTATTGCTGTCTCCCAGGTTTGTAGCTTTATTATTTATTCTGGGTTGTTTTCGGTTTCATGACATATTTTATTACGAATGCCATTGCTTTAGTCAAATTCCTACTAAGCACACTTCTTGGAATGATAGTTATGTGTTATGTTATTATAGATGTGGGGGGAAAGGGTTTTAAGTGGCAGACTATTTTTAATGAAGAACTTTTAGAAAAAGGGTTTCAATGTGGCCTTCGGATCAATTTTCTTTTGCCAACTGATCAATTCCATAGCCCCACCTGTACATCTGAGACCTAACCTTGTATTTAGGCACCTACATCAGAAGACCAGAAAATAAGTGCACTTATTTAACTTTAGGCACCCAATTTTGCAAATTATAGTGATAGTGTTTCTCCTGAAGTCTACTATTAATTGAAGTTGACCCAAACATTGGGTAATTCTGAATCATTTTCTACTAATATAGGACCATATTCTAGCCCACCTCTGAGCCTGTATATCAGCTACCCTTCCCTCTACCAGCTATCTAATTGCAGGTAACTGTACTTTAGTTGGGGGGGGGGAGGAAGGGGAGTGCTGGTGGAGACCAGCCTTCTTGGAGATGCTATGCCCCTCCCATGCAGGTGTGTGGGCAGTGGTTCGGGCTTTGGCTTCATCCTCCAATGGACATGGTAGCACAGTGGTGCCAGTGCATTGAGAGATGATGCAGAGAGAAACTGGATGGCACATATGGGGCTCTCTGAGTGACAAGCTGCTTCCTGGGCTAGTCCTGGGGAGAACAGCAATGCACTACCCTGCACCAAGCTCATGGGAAGTCGTATTTGAGGGTCTGATTCTCATTTATACACTGGCAGCATGAAATAGTATTAAAAATTATGTAAATTACATGTGGCATTCCCTTTTCACTGCCAGTCTGGTAAATAAGAATCAGTCCTGTACCTGTAATTATTCTATTGTGAGGTTCTTTTATGTTTTTAAAATTCTGCTTGTAAAACACATACATTTCTCTTTTTATTCTTTAGTCCTAAAGTACTCAACTTGTTATGCTCTTATAGTCACATTTCTATCTGTCAGTACGTATCCAGTCATCATCACTGTCATATCTAAGCATATGCAGATAGTATTCATCCTGCTTCCAAATGCTTTTGAGACAATAAAGAATATAATATTGCACCACTTCCCCCCCCCCCACTGTATGAACTCAGCCTTTAGAAAGTTCCTCCTGAATATCAAGGATGCATCTACACTCTTCCTTTTCTCATGCTGAGATAATAGTGCAGCTTTGCAGAGAAACTGAATTAGTATATTAGATAAGGACATTCACATCAGGACATTTTGAAAGGACTATTTTGTAAGTGTCTGCTAGATCATTGTAAAAGAATGACTGATTACATGTCTATCGCACTATAAATCAAATGTGCAACAACATATAGGCAAGAGTTATTAACAATCATACAAGTCGTGAATAGAATAAAAGCTTTTTATTAAGTTGAATTACAGTTCTTGATCAATTATAATAATGCATCACTTATTATATATTCACAAATGCTATATATCAAAATATGAAAAACAAAATCAGAGAAGCTGATTGATATGTTTTGAGCCCATTTTTCACATATTTGAGTCAAGCTGAAATCACACAGGGTTTCTGGGGAGGAATTCTTGTTTTTGGTTTGTTTTTTAAAGCCAGTTGCAATGTTTAGCTTAAAAAAAAATCTATCTGAAGACAGTAATTCTCATCCTGGCATGAGAAATTCTCACTGCTATGTTAAGCTTTGTATTAGCATCCGTGGAATATTTCATAAAAATCCTCCCAATACTTAGGAACAAAGCTGTTGTTTTGGAGACAGCTCCAAATTAGCCTTGCCAGGCTGTAATGCTGCAGTGTTAATGAGACCAATATTTGGCACAACTTAATCTGCAACAAGAAATGCTAAGCTAAAAAAGCAGAAGTTATTTTTTACCACAGGGATCTATAAGGTTAAATCTTATACATGTTCTATTGATCCTTGGAGAATTTACACAAGTTATAGAGATTTTCTCTTCCTGTATTTATCTTGATAATTTTATAGCTTATTAAGGGATAATTTGACATTTTTTATTCACGTGATGGTAATTTATGTCAGTTGGCTCTCCATATATTATGTCAATTATCATGGAGGAAAGAATTCTGGCTATGTCCATAAAATCACCTGGAATGTAATGAACACAAATAAGGGGAAAGGCCCAGGTTTGAATTCAGTGGTAAACATCAGAGGCTGAAATTCCAATATGAACCTTTGTGTAACCTGAAAATGTTAAACCTCATTCCACTCCCACTTCTCAGCGTGACTAGGCAGCTGTCACAGTGTTTGCTGGATGAAATGACTTGAAACTCTTTCACACCAAATGTTGAAGCATGGTTGACTCCTTTACACAGACATGGTTGATACAAGGACAGAATGGATAACATTTCAAATTATCTGTTTTTGTTTAAAATAGTAATAATATTGCTAATTGTACAAGCACAAGCATTTTCTAGCAGTAAAAGAGGGTGTCCAGTATACAAGCTATGGTAATACAGTGAGCTATTGGATATGGTAATGGTACATTCTGTTACTATACAAGTTATGTCAATAATTTATTTAAGCAGTTCATAACATTTCATCCATCTTTTCTTAAATAGTTCATTTTAATATAATACCAGCAGTAAGTTGTTCCAGTTCCTTGAATTCTTTCATAATTTCACTGCTCTACAGCCAAAATGCTTCTGAAATAAATGTAGTCAAACTTTACTAATTCTGGATCACTGAGAACGAAAATGATGCTTAAAATTGTTGATTGGCTCTAGTTTTCAAGTTATGCTATTGGGTCAGTATATACGACCCTTGACTTGGGAATAGCGGAGGATAAGTGAGTTATAAAGGGAAGGGATCTCAATTTAAACCAGAAATGACTAAAATACATCTTTGACTGGATCTATGAATAAATCTATGACTGGGTTTGGACAGTACTTGCTTTTTAGGCAAAACAATGAATGATGCAATCTGAAGCTGGTATTGCATCATACATGATATGAATTGCATCATGTTATTCCTAGAAGTCATGGATGATGCAATCATAACAAAGCTTACATCACTCTGCTGAACAAATTGCCCTATATCAGCTCTAGAAATCATACAGTGTCATGCTCTCTTATTTGTCAGTGTTTGATTTTGCAAAGGGACACATTTCTGTTTAGCCAAAGGGAGCAGAGATGCCTCGTACTTGTGTGAACAGTGCAGATAACTTCTGCTATGTTTGTGGTGAAGTGACTTTTGCATCACAAAAGCGCAGTATAACCACTATGGTTAAGAAAAGCCTATCACCTTTATTTTGGCTGCAAAATTGGAGATCAAGACAAGAGGTGGGCCCCATACATATGCTGCAACACTTGTGCAACAAATCTTCGCCAGTGGTTGAACAGGAAAAGGAAATCTATGCCTTTTGCAGTGCCAATGATTTGGAGAGAGCCAACAGATCATACCAGCAATTGTTACTTCTGCATGGTGCCTCCAGTTGGGAAAGGTGTGTCAAAGAAGAAAAAGTGGACTGTGCATTATCCAAACATTCCATCAGCTATACGCCCAGTACCCAACGGAGAAGGCCTGCCGGTTCCTGATGCACCAGAATCATTCTCACTTGAGTCAGACGAGGAAGAGGAAGAGGATGAAACTTCTGGTCCTGAACCATCAATGTCACAGGACCCACATTTTCTCCCATCCTCCTCCTCTGAACCACACCTCATAACACAAGGTGAACTGAATGACCTTGTCAGGGATTTGGAACTACCCAAGAGTAAGGCAGAGCTGTTGGTCTCCAGACTACAGCAGTGGAATCTCCTGGCAGGTGATGTTAGGGTTTCCATGTTCCGTGACCGTCAAAAGGATCTTGTCTCATTCTTCTTCATGGAAGGTGATCTTGTAGCCTGCACCAACATCGATGGTGTGATGGCAGCCCTCAACATCGTTCATAATCCAGATGAGTGGAGACTGTTCATTGATTCATCGAAGATGAGTCTTAAAGCTGTTTTACTGCATAATGGCAATGTTTTGCCATCAATTCCAGTTGGTCATGCAGTCCATATGAAGGAAACCTATGACAACATGAAACAACTTTTGAAGTGCATAAACTATGACCAACATCAGTGACAGCTTTGTGGCGATTTGAAGGTTGTTGCTCTCTTGCTTGGTCTGCAGACTGGATACACAAAGTACTGCTGTTTTCTCTGTGAATGGGATAGTCGTGCAAGAGATTCCCACTACATCAAGAAAGATTGGCCACTCCGACCGTCATTGGAGCCTGGGAGGAAAAGTGTTCAGCATCCACCACTTGTTGAATCAAGGAAGATTTTGTTACCACCCTTACACATCAACTGGGTCTGATGAAGAACTTTGTCAAGGCCATTGACAAAACACAAGCAGCTTTCAAGTACCTCTGTGGAAAATTTCCAAGGTTAAGTGAAGCTAAGATAAAGGAAGGTGTCTTTGTTGGTCCTCAGATTCGTGAACTTCTTCGAGATGATGCATTTGACCATGCACTGCGTGGCAAGGAAAAAACGGCATGGAAAGCCGTTAGTGGCAATAAATTTTCTCGGAAACAACAAGGCAGACAACTACAGGTTGCTGGTGGAAAACCTCCTCAAGGCATACAAAAGCCTTGGTTGCAACATGTCACTAAAGATACATTTTTTGCACTCTCATCTAGATTTTTTTCCACCAAACTGTGGAGCAGTGAGCGACGAGCATGGCGAGCGATTTCACCAGGACATTGCAACAATGGAGAAACGCTATCAGGGCAAATGGAGCCCGTCAATGCTTGCAGACTATTGCTGGACAGTGACAAGAGATGCTACATTTAATGAATACAAGAGACAAGCCAAGAAGCGCCAAGTAGACACTGAATAGGACTAAACTATGTACATAATAGTTTTTTGCCTTTTGTTTCATAATAAATTTTAGTTATATAACCCTTTTGCTGATTTTTAAAGTGTTACATAAAAAGGACAGGTGAAATATTATCATGTAAAGCAACCATAAACACATGAAAAGACCTAGGTTTACAATTTATGATTAAAACTCTACTATCTACACAATATACATAGACATAAAATGTAAAAACTTACATAACTTAGAAACAGTAGCCAATCAGTTGTTTTAATTGTCATATTTGAATTCAGCACATCAAAATACATAATAAATAGCACATTTTATCTCTGAAGCAGACGACTTCTCAAAAATTGTAGACCAGTGTAATTATTGACAATGTTTCCATAGTGGGTGTCTGTTTCTTGCTCCATCAGAGTGAAAAGATCTGCTCAGATGGATTTCACTGCAGGATCAAGGACATAGGGTCAGATTTTGAAAGGTATTTAGGTGCCTTGGCACTTTTGAAAAATCTTCTTATTTGCATCTTTAGGCATCTGAATACCTTTAAAAATCTGCCCTGTGGTGATGAAATACATATTTGGGTTCAATCACAAGGATTTCAAAGAGATATCTATCCCTGTTTAATTACAGTAAATTGGTCATTTTTCCTATCATTATAACTAAATCTAAGATATATTGTCTCCCAAATACCTCTAGTACATTTTTGTTTTGTTTTGTTTACATCACTCCCGAAGATAAGAGGATAGCTCCTTACACCATGGTATTACTTCCAGAATTTTATTGTACATTTTCATTTACTGTGTTTTGTAGGACTGGCATGTGAAGATGTCCAGTCATAATTTTTAACTAGTATTCACTCCATGAGGGAAGCTATTTATTATCCTCCTATCCACTGGAGAGACTTGTTGATTCATTTCCTTTCTTCAGCCTATCCTCACATTATAAATATTGCAATGCAGTTCAGTAAAAAGCTATATATGTAATGGGTTATGTTCAAGGCATACACACACAGAAAGAAGACATAAAATCATAAATATTCTTGATGGAAGGTTGCAACATACTATTACTTTATTTCTCAGAATTCATAGCGACAACACACAAAAACCCAAAACAGAAAGGAAGGGCTTTTCCCTAATGCTGCAAGATGCAGCTCACTACAGTTTGCTTTATACTGGCTCTTTCCAGAACACCTGTGTAGACTAGACTTTCCTTCAGAGCCCTTTAGCCTGCAAGCGGAACCAAAAAACAGCCCTACTCTTATAGTGATAGCTTGCAATTTCAATACAGTCCTCAGTACATAACATAATGAATGAGGGTTTTAACCAGATTTCATTATTTTCAATTCTTTACATTGTTTACATGAACTTTACTTTCAATAGAGGTCTATCTTCAGTTCTTATTATGATTTTGTAAAGATCTTAATACTAGCAAAATACAAAAATTCTCCATGTCAATGTCTTTAAATATTCTGTTCATGCACATGTTATCTTTACACCTTTTTGTGAAATTAGGAACAAAGAGTGAAATCCTAACCTCATATAAGTCAATAACAAAATTACCATTTGCTCCAATGGCACAGGATTTCACCCAAACTGTTTTCAGTTGTAAGAGAATACTACGTTTTATGTAGATGTCAAAATATGTAATAAAGAGTTCTGACATTTGAAGATTAATTTCTCAGATATAAACTACATATTTTATGATGAAGCTATGTGTCTAAACCAATAAATCATAAATTATATATTTGACTACTCAGTTATTTTGGTATCTTAGATGCAGTAAAAACCAGACTATTTTATTTCATTTGGATATCGACTACAAATTACATCTTCTGGTCATTTGGTCATGAAAAGCTTTCTACCCGAGAAGCAAATTAAAACACATCATAATGTGTGTGAATGTGAATAAAAAACCACAAACAATATGTTTG
The DNA here is from genome assembly GCF_020497125.1 of Mauremys mutica. NCBI lineage: Eukaryota > Metazoa > Chordata > Testudines > Geoemydidae > Mauremys > Mauremys mutica. The sequence goes on from NC_059077.1 coordinate 51,330,423, forward strand.
TGAGTCCCTTATGGTAGATTTCTTAATTGCAGCATCTGTATCCCTTTTTTCCATCTGTGCTGAGCTTTATGTAGGGGCCTAATTCAGACAATACATTGGGAAGAAAAGTTCCAGCAGCTAAGAGCTTGGTGAACAGAAGGCCTTTTCAAAGATCTCATTAACCATCAATGGGCTTAGGTGGAGTGGTCCCAAGGGCCATTGGGCTTTCATCTGTACATTCATCTAACCTTATAAATATTGCAAAAAGGACTGAGTTCTGTATTTGGATAAGAGAATTTCTGTAAACATAGGTTAAAGCATTAACTTTCCATTTAACTAGACACAGCCTAAAACAACGTTTAAAAATAGTAAGTAAATATATATAAAATAACTACATCATAATAAAAGAAGATTGATCTAGTTTTATCATTTGTTCTTTTAAAGGAGAATAATTCCTGTAAATATTTGAATGTGTTCTTAATAATTAATAACAAATAATCCTCCAGGAAACCAAACTAAAGAATAGAGCTAGACAACATGTCGCTGGATACAAGGCTAAAGCTTTACTTTCAGACATAGCAAAATGAATAATATTGATTCTATAAAACCAGATATTGAACTTTTGGAGTTTGGAACATCCCAATATTCCTTCAAGAAGTCCACTCTTCCAAATAGCTGCTTATAGGAAATAGGTGACCAGATGTCCTGATTTTATAAGGACAGTCCTGAAATTCGGGACTTTTTATAGGGATTTTATAGGAACAGTTCTGATATTGTCTTATTATAGATGCCTATTATCCTGTACCCGCTGTCCTGATTTTTCACACTTGCTATCTGGTCCCCCTCCCCCAATAGGAAAGGAATCATTTATAAGTTATAATATCCACTGGAAGGATGCTCCTTGCCATTCCGAAGACAGGCTTGCTCTGCTGCTCAATGTGATTTGCATAGTGGTAGTTTGTGGGTGTGGTGGTGGTGTTGTTTTTTAATGAACAAAACCTCAATATTTTGGTAGAAAAAAAGGCAATGAAAAATAGAAACAAAATATGAAATATAACAAATGTATGGATTCAGAAATCAAAGGAGCCACTGGGATTCATAGATTTGACTGACAAACTATTGCCAAGAGATATTAATATTGTCAATAGCATGTTATGGGTTATGTTTTACCTTTAGTTACCTTTTGCTTTAAAATCCCATTGAGAGACGAGCAGTATGTTGTAAGCTAGAACTAAGAATAAATAGGGGATAAATAAATAAAACTTCAGATAGAGCCAGTCACAGGGTGCATTGGCACTTTTAAGGGAGTTCAAATTAAGCTGTCACTAATTTATTTTCCAGATCATGTGACATAACATGTGCTCACAGGGCTAAACGAGGTAATCTCTGTGCTTAGTTGTGAGGAAGAATTATAGGGGGCAGGAGTTGCTAGTAGGGAAGACTCAGTAGGAGACCTCTAGAAAAGGCCAGGCAGGACACCTGGTGTACAACTTCATTAAAGGAAGCTAGACAAACAGCTAGGAAGAGTGAGGGAAGAAACTGGCTTTCTCTTATACACTTCGTCACTCTTCTTTGTGTACTTTGATCATCAGTGAAAATTAACAATCTTGATCATTAAATTACTTATGGGGGACCTCCTGCACCAACCAGAAGCTCCTGTTCTTTACATCTTCTGAAGTGGGTGCCATACTGAGAGCTCCCCACCCATTTGTTATAAAGGGATAATGAGGCAGAAGTTTCTGGAGCAATGAGGCTTCCTCTCCTAAGCTTCCACTTTTCATGATTCATGTGGACAAGGGGATGGGTCTTCAGGCCACATGATCTCTAGGTCTCCTCCTTGGCTGCCTGTTACTGAAACAGAAAAGAATCTCTCAATACACTGTCCACCCCTGGAGTTGAGGAGACACTAAGCATGCTTAATGCTTTCTTTGATATCGTGAAGGATAGAATCACAGACTCTGCCCTTATAGACATAGACTTTATGCCATTGCTTCCAAGGGAGAAGGGATCCTTTAGAATACATACAGCCTTCACAATTTCTATTGATTCTGTAGCTGTGGATCCAGTTCTGCATTGGATAGGGCCTTATAAAAGCTGTTATGCTTGAAAATGGTAGCAAATAGAACAGCTGCTAAACAAAACACAGTAAACACAGTCACTCCTTACCAGTTCCAAGTGTAGATTACTAATCCTAGGATATTGGCCAAATGAGCCTTAACTGTGTCATTCCCAACAAATGTGGCTCATGAGAACAGAATAATCAAGAGCAGTGGAAAGAGAGATTCAGCTGCCTGTATTTAGCTAACCACTGAAATATTTGAGGAAAGATTAGGCAAATGGGGTAAAATGATACAAAACAGATAATTGAATATAAGTTGGGTAATATTCTCATGTTTCCATTGACTTCTGTTGGAGTTGTGAGAGATGAGAATCTATGAAAATCAGGTTCTAGATGGCTGTGTCTGGGCAACTAATTTAGGCAATCAAGGTTAGTGGAGACTTTAGAGAAGGATTAGCTATTCTGGTGAACACTTTCTAACATATCATTTTTTAATAGCTATTGTATCTTTAAAAAGTGGAATCATTCTCTCTCTAAATTGGATTTTTTTTTAATTAGTGAATTGTATATCAAGTCTTTTTTGTTTTCCTTTGGGAAACACTAAGTATTAATTCAGTCACTGTGCCTAAGTTCTCTGTTCTCATGTATAAATGGATATAATTTATTTTGCAGCTGTATTGTTAGTATTAAATACTGTCTCTTATGTTTATAAAGTGCTATGAGATAATCTGATGAAAGATTCTATGTAAGTGCAAAACATTTATATTCCTACTGAAATATGAACCAATAGCGTTTATTTAAGGTTTTCCATCACTGTGGACCCAATGCAGCTGTTAGGTTTTTATGCTTAAACAACCATTGCACAAATATAATTAGGTCCTGTGCACCTAAATTACTAAAGCTAAGTTCATTTTCTTCAAATGACTGAGAGTAGGTTAACAAAGGAGAGCAGAACGCACCACAGTTTATGGTATCTATTGACCAGGAAAGCTGCTCGAACCGTAACTTGTAATTTCTCTAATGAAATGTCATTAGAATTACATAGAGGTAAAATTTAAACATTGATTTTTTTTCTCCTTTCCAAAGGTGAATGAATCTTACTACTTAGATTTCTGCTGCATTTTTTTTAAAGGACTTACTAAACCTGTTAAAAATAACCTGAGCCACTGCAAGTGAGAATTTGTTATAAGAACAGACAAGGTGCTTTACTCCAGTACAATTAGAGTAATTAAAGTATGTTTCAAATCCTATAATCTAAGACACAAGGCAGCTGCACTTTCATTGCTCTGAGCACAGCCTTCTAAACAGGTATGAAGACTTATTCAATTATGCAGCCTGTCAAGTGATATACATGCACATTTGCTCTCCCTGGAGCCTCTAGTTTGCACACAGCCCCAGCCCTGCCCCCATTTGTCTGAACTCTGTGGATCATATCAGGCACTGAGTTCTACAGAGCCTCTGCACCATGACTTCTACCTGATATCCTTTTATTTCCAATCTGTTCCCATTCCATGTGCAATCTGTGCAGGTGGGAGAATGGAAGTTACACACTCTGTAATCTTTTGCATTACAACTGTTCCTAGATGGTTAGCTAATTAGTTTATTATTTTGTATTTATGGAACTTGTTACTGGCTTATATTTCATGTAAATAGTCTGTTTTCTTAATATTATTAGGAATTAAAGTAATATATAGATGAAGGACTTAGTGGATAAAACATTGTAATTTGGTCCAGCTGTCATGTTAAAAAAAAACAACAGTAGATCCACAGTGCCATCTCATCTGGTCTAGTGTCACAAATTATGTTGTATACTGATTAGTATTAGCTAGACTGGAAAGTGTATTTCAGCCTTAACTAAGGATCAGCTGTTGTTCTTAATAATAAATATAGAAAGGGGTCAAATTAATTTCAGACAGCCATCATTCTATTACTCAGTAAAAATGTGATTCACAATCTATTTCTAGTAACCATACAAACAGGTGATAATATAATGGCAGATTAAAGTGTAATAGAATAGTATTGTCAGTTTTCACCCATTATCTTTGAATTTTGTCTTTTTAACTTGTTTGAACTATCACTTTTAAGATATTTACATTTGATATTGGAAGTAGGTGAGAGGATATTTAAATCTTTGTAAGAAACCAACTTCTGCTTTTGATACTGGCTGAAAATATCCTGGGATCATTTAATAAAATCAACTTAAAATGTGATTCAGATCTTGAATTAGAGATATTTTGTCCCTGAAGTGGAAGAGACTGCTTCTATTCACAGGATAGAACTCAGAGTTTGAACGAGCATGTAAACTTAATAAGGACCTATGAGACTATACTAGCATAGATATGATGGCATAGCCCCAGTATATAGATGTAGCCATCACTGACAGAAGGGATAGGAAAACCACCTCCCTGAATGAAGCTAGTTGTTGATGGAAGCCCTCTTCCACCAATATGGCTGCATCTATGCTGGGGGTTTTGTCAGGATAGCAATGTTGGTCAGGGATGTTCTCCTTTTTAGTAGCTGTGCTGATATAACTTTTCATTGTAAACCAGGCCTTGCTCTCTGGTGAGACACGTTGGAAGAATCCTGTATTCCTGCTACCCATGTCATTCTATGGCAAAACCAAAGTCTCTGGCTACAATCTGGCACAGTCATAAGTACTTATAAAATATTACCATGCATATGTTATCTGTTTAAATCCACTACAACATATCTATTATAGGCAATTGAAAGTGGCATGGAAATATTTTGTTTGACAACTTCGCTAACCATAACTTTAATGTATTGAATACCCCAAATCTAAATGTTCTGTATCTTGTTATTCCTGGTTTAAGGCCCCTGATATTGCAGCTAGAGGGCTCCTAATACGTTCTCATATTCCAGCATGCACTGAACTCTGACATCACAAAATATAATGTATCATGAGGCCAGATGATAGGGTGTGGCATGTTCTTACAGTATCACACACAGTTTTGTTAGTTACAAGTGTTTGAACGAAAACACTCTTGAAACAGAATAATCACTGTCTGTTCCTGCAGTATTCACCTTTTCCAGTATAGGGAATATCTCTCAAACCACTAGAATCTTTCAAAACAGAGGACATTTAAGTGTGATGTTTGATCTTGCATGCTTCTTTTCAAGGAAAATATAACTGCAACAATAGTGAGTGTAGTGAGATGAAAATCCCAAATATGTGGTATATTAGGAATTTAAAAGAGCCACTAGTCTGCCAATAACTGTCCCATTCCTTAATATAGCTGATAGTGCAGTAGCGAAGGGCACCTTTGTATCATTGTTTTTTCTTTTATCAAACTGACATCTCAGAACCACACTTCAGAAAGTACTTTGGTGATAATTCTGAAGATCTTATACACCATAAGTGCATGAGCTCTGTCCTTTTTTTAGGGTGACCAGATGTCCCAATTTTATAGGCACAGTACCGATTTTTGGGTCTTTTTCTTATATAGGATCCTATTACCCCCCACCCTGTCCCGATTTTTCACATTTGCTGTCTGGTCACCCTATCTTTTTTGACATCAGGCATTCATTTGCCGGTCTAAGAGACAATCATTTAAAATGCTTGAGAGAGGCTTAATCAGTCAGGTTGCCTACATTAATCGAGCAGTTATTCTATATCTGGCTATGGTATCAGAATGTGAATGAGATTCCCCACACTTCATTAGTTGGATAAAATAGTAAAATAAATAATGTCTCAAATCTAGCCTCAACTTTTGTTCTTTACTATGCATAGGTTCATGAACATTTTTTTTAAATGCCAATGCTAGAGTATGGCATCGAACGCTTCAGTGATGTTTGTTTTTTGGTGGTGATTTGTGTAGTCTGGGTGTATTTCTGGGTGTGTGGGTTTTTTTTTTCCATTTCTCAAACTAATTCCCTTTATTCCTTTGTAGCCCAGCCTTACCTTCTCCTATAGTATATTTCTTGGACATAAATGTTCGTAAATACATTTTCAAACATTCCTCCAATCACATATCTTTATATGGATCAGCTAAACCAGCTGTTGAGCTTAAACGGCTCAATTACACCTTCAAAAAACCTCACATCTCCTTGACTTTACTGGGAATTAAGACAGGCATTTGAGGGTCCAAGCACTGTGACCTGAATCACATGGCAGCTGCCTCCTTTTCTCTCCCTACTCATCTGCAAATTGAAGATGTATTTTCTGTAATAATAAAGTAGTTTTCCAGATGTCTCCAAACCTGATTTCAAAACAGATAGATGAAGCATTAAAAATGGGATAGATTCAAAAGTCCCAGAGGAACTGAACCAGGTTGAGCTCAATGTGCTGCTCATTGTTCTGCATTAATTTTCCTATGGACACCTGTTAATATCAGTATAAATTTTAGAACTTTAGCCCTGCTTTGAAAGTTCTATTAAAGGAAATATAACATACCACTTTTATACTGACTCATCCAATTTCCAAAGTACCAAGTCATATTAAAAAAAAAAATCACTCCTAGGCAAACGAAGGTTCTATGCCAAAACAGATTTGTTATCCTTGAGTGTTCAAATATGTAGCAAGAGAGTAATCAAATCATGAATTCAAAGCTGATAAAAATAGACCAGTGAAAACAAGGAATATGCAAACTCACAGAAAATGAATAATTAATAAAAAAAAAAACCAAAACCCTCAACACTGATTCTAAGCGTCTTCATTTTTTTCCTGATTGGCCCCCGAATCAGCAAGTTACTTAAGCATGTGTCTAACTTGAAGCAAGTGAATGGTCCTGTTGTCATCAGTCTACCTGCATGCTTAAAGGCATTAAATTAGACATATGATGTGGCTGAATCTTTTTGATCTCTGGTAATGTCAGACAAAGGTATCATGCTACTTCTCTGCCACATTTGTTTGTAGCAATAATGGCATCAAGAGAGAATACATTGGCATCTGTAGTATCCATAGTCAAATGTCAATGTGCTTTCCTTCATCCTATACCAATCAACAAAAGATAGAAGTATTATTACTCAGAGTTCAAAGGAACTAGCCAATTTATATGGCAAGATGTACAGTGGTCTCAAAAGTGAGGCATTTCAAAGGCCTTTTTTTGAAATAGCCTTTTAATTTAAAATATATATAAAAGTGTGAGTAATATAGGCAGATTAACCCTACATAATACATCTGTATTACATTAACCATACTAACCGAGTAAACACATTAGATAATTCAAACATTTTTCTAGTTCTTAGTCATGATAAAATTCTCATCTTTCAAGTTAAATGAAAATTGTGAACATAGCGTCATCTCTATTAGCCTTCCTGGGAGCCAAATTATTTGGAGCAATATAGAGGTGGTGTTTATAATTAATGAGGGCAGTCAAGGAGGAGTGTATTGTAGTTGGTGGAAAAGACACCTTATGTTTATCTGAAGGACAGAGTATCAAAGTAGGGAATCTTACACAAAGGGAAGAATAGAATAGCACCACAGATAGTGAAGAACAGATCATGGTAGACTAATTTTAATGTCAGCCTTACTACTACAAAATGTTAATGCTTAATGATTTACAGTTGAGCTTTCATTAGTTTTTCAATGATGTAGCCGAACTTGCCTCACCTACATGAATAAAAGGGGTTATGACTTGCTGTTTTAAAATGGTGTATGAGCTACTGGGATCATTTTTGTGAAACACTCCTCTGTCACTGATTTAATTAACTACCAAGGCCTGAGTTTATTACTGTTAATTATATCACCATTGCTCACAAAACATACCTGCGGTTAATTCCATTATGGTTTCAAGCAGCAGCATCCTTGAAAATCAATATTCCGTTTATATGCCTGATTTTCTGCTTCTGGGTATGCATGATTAATTAACCTCTGTATCACATAATGTTATTTAATGGATTTAAAACAGGACAATTTTGGGTCATGGGGAATAGACAGCAGTTTCACTGTGCAGAGCATGGTATTTAATGGAATTCAATTAATATATTAAAATGACTATGTAATAGTAAGGAGTCAGCCTTTGTTAGGCAACTGGCTCACTGTTAACTACATGAAAAATTAGGATTCTAAAAATATGCTAAGATTGAACTGTCAGTTTGGTGATTTCAGAATAGCTCCAGTTATATATTTTTTGTATATCCTGAACCATCATCTATCACTAAGGCCTAGAGTAATTTCAATTACAGCGGCATTAATTGTACTATTATTAAAAGGCAATCACCTTTTGACTCTTTCAAAATTATCTGACTGCATTTCTGCAGTAAAATGATGCGGTTATGTGCATGAACTATGATTTTTTTTTTAGTTTAATCCTGAAAAGATTATCTAGCTATTTTTCTCCCACATCAATAGGACTTCACTGTTAAAATAACCATATGTGGATTCAAATATACTGTTGTGGCTTCTTAGTTACAGAGCACTTTACTGTGTAACTAATTAATGCCTTGGGTTGCAGTAGTTTATAAGCAACAACAGGTGAACGTGCTTGAGGAAAATCCAACATTTAGCAATGATAAACTGGGAACGTCAGAGTAAATTTGTCTTTTCAGAATACTCATAAAAAAGAAACAGTGATGGATTTCAACAGCAGAGATGTCCTCAAATAAATGTAAAATGCCAAAGAGTGAGTTTGTTTGTTTGTTTGTTTGTGAAGTCTGTGCTTCTCCCAAGCTATAAAAGAAGAAATAAATTTGTTTTCACTACAATATGCCATTAACAAAACATTCCTATATTTTCTGTAGACCCTGCTACAAATACATTCTGTTTATGGGCCTTACTAACATTCCAGCTACACTACACTACAAGCTAGGGGTGTGATTCCCCTGTTCTGCGCACATATTTGTGCGAGCTCACATCCAGCCTACTCTAAGTTATGGGTTATATGGCAGGAGCCCTGTAACCATGTAATGGAACCATTTAAATGTCTGAAACCAGCGGGTGTGTATTAACTATGGCTGGGCTGTGCCTCCAGTGCTGTGACCCCTGCTACCACAGCTACATTGCTATCTATAATCATGCTAGCTGAAGAGAGCTTGTATGAGTATATGTCTACAAGCAGTGGAATCACAACCCTAGCTAGCAGTGTAAATGTAGCCTAAGTCAATTACATGTGTATTGGTTAATGCACTACTTTTTCCCTTAGCTAGAAATTATATAGTCGAGTCAGAGAAACAAGGTGGGTGAGGTACTATATTTTATTGGACCAAATTTTGTTGGTGAGAGAGACAAGCTTTTGAGCTTACATAGAACTATTCTTCAGGGCTGGAAAACTTCCTTGGAGTGTCACAGCTAAATACGAGATGAAACAAATTGTTTGTCTGGTTATTCCAAAAGAATGACAGGAGACATTACATATGGGTTTAATTAAGCCACAACTTTATTATTAGATGTCTGGGACTAACCTGGTGGAAACCCCCACAATTCACCGGGGGCTGGGGGTGAATGCTTTTTTCCGCAGCCCCCCCACCCCTTTCCGTTTATGTCCCTCCAGCAGATCCACAGCTGGGACTCTCCAATTCCAGCCATTTCTAGCGGGGTGGAGGGTCCACTAGTTCCCCCTTTTCACCCAGGTCCCTCCAGCAATTCCCTTGCTGGGACCTTACCAATTCCAGCCAATTCCAGGGGGGCTTACACCAGCTTTACACCCAACTGGGTTCCCAGACATCTCCAAATGCCCTCTTTTATATCAGCCAAAAGTATGGCAGCACCTGAGTGTGACAGAAATAACTCCAGTACCCCATAGAATATGCCAGGATGTGAAATTACTGTTCCTCAACAAGAATTTGGCCACTTCCTTGTTTACATACTTCCTGGTTTTGTCGACCCTGGCAAGGTTCATGGCTCCCCTCCAGACCCTGCGCTGAAGCATATCCGACCAGACAATGTTAATGCCTGGAAAAATTGCCAGGATCTGTATCAGATCCTTCCTAGTTCATTCCTCTCCAGCAATTTCCTTGCCGGGACCTTACCAACCACCCTTGCTCAGGGGATGGGTTAAGGTGGACTATAATGATGGGGGTTTGGCTCCCTGCTATACCAGTTAGAGAAGTCCCCAAATGCCCCCAGCTTGCTCAATTACCAAGCACCTCTCCTTAATTCCTTTTCCAAGCCTTTTATCCATTCTTATGTGCCTTAATTTATGGAGTATCTGCACTGAACATCCACCACAAGGAGACACCAGCCATTAGCTTGGTTGCCTCCTTCCTACACCCAACTGGGTTCCCAGACATCTCCAAATGCCCTCTTTTATATCAGCCAAAAGTATGGCAGCACCTGAGTGTGACAGAAATAACTCCATTACCCCATAGAATATGCCAGGATGTGAAATTACTGTTCCTCAACAAGAATTTGGCCACTTCCTTGTTTACATACTTCCTGGTTTTGTCCACCCTGGCAAGGTTCATGGCTCCCCTCCAGACCCTGCGCTGAAGCATATCCGACCAGACAATGTTAATGCCTGGAAAAATTGCCAGGATCTGTATCAGATCCTTCCTAGTTCATTCCCAGTTAACTCCACCCCTTTAAGTGTTTTCAGATTTTCTCCCAGGTTTATCACTAATATATCCAGTGGCTGCCGATGCACCCGCACAGCATACAACAGCGGTATCAGTTGATCCCATAACATGCCCCTCCGTGCATGCAAACTGAGTAATGCTTCGCCACCGAATTCCAGCTGGGGGCCCTGGGGCAATCTGGATGTGTGCCTATGCACCCAAAGCACAATACTGTGCCCACAGATCCACACCCTAGTGTGTATAGCTGGCTGTCCCATATCTGAAATGAGAACGCAACCAATTAATGTTGATTTTCCACCTGTGGTCTTACATACTTTCGGTATGCATTAGACCTGGCCTGCACAACACTGGTGGGCAAGTGGTAGGATGGGGCTGTCGGGTTCGCCCAGGGCCAGTGCAACCATCCGGGATTTTTCCTCCCTCCCCTCCCTTCTCCTCACTCAGAGTGCGGCATGGCTGATTGGGCACCTAGGCCTGATTTAGCTGCTCCCATGTCCCCGACTGCTCTGATCCCTCTCCACACACACACACACACACCCTGACAGATCCCCCAGAACTCCGGACCCATCCAACCCTACCCCGCCCCCTGACAGCACCCCCAGAACTGTGTGGGGGAGGGGCTGTGTGTTTGGCTCCACGTGGAGCCAGCGGCTGGAGCGGCTTGGTGGTAAGGGGAGTCCTGTGAGGCAGTCAGGGAGCAGGAGGAGGGTTGGGTGGGTCAGGAGTTCTGGGGGGGGGGCTGTCAGGGGTTGGCAGAGGGTTGCATGGGTCGGGAGTTCTGGGGGTAGTCTGTCAGGGGGTGGGGAGTGGTTGAATGGGGTGTGGGATTCCTGGGGGTCTGTCTGGAGGCGGGGGTGTGGATAAGGGTTGGGGCAGCCAGGGGACAGGTAGGGAGTAGAGTCCTAGAGGGCAGTTAGGGTGTGGGGGGTCTCAGGAGGGGGCAGCCAGGGGACAGGTAGGGAGTAGAGTCCTGGAGGGCAGTTAGGGTGTGGCGGGGTCTCAGGAGGGGGCAGTCAGGGGACAAGGAGCAGGGGGGTTGGAGATTCTTAGGGGGGGTGGGAAGTGGGAGGGAGTGGATGGGGGCGGGACCTGGGTGGGGCTCTACCCCCCGTCCTCTTTTTTGATTGTTGAAATATGGTAACCTTAAAAAAGCGGTGCCCTGGCTCGGCAGGTAGGAGCTGCCTTCTGGAGGCACAGGAAAGCCAGAGTGTTGGCTTGCAGGGGCAGTGACCCCAGCCATGGAGGAGCCGGTACGGCACAGGAGGGCAGCAGCCCTGCAAAGGCGGCGGCACCGCTAGTGGGGAGCAGCCGCGCCCCCCACCCCTCCTGCCCACGCTGCGGCCTGGCGTGTCTCCTCCCCTCGGGGGCTCCTGCAGGGTGCAGCAGATGCATGTGGTCGGAGGCCCCCGTATGCCCCCTGGCTTCCCACTCGCCACGTTTGGGCTTTGCAGCTCCCGGGCATGTGAGCCACCTAGGGTGCGAGGCCCTGAGCCTGCTCCGTGAGGGGCAGCAGCGATGGTGGCTCACATGCCCGGGAGGTGGCAGCGGTGGTGGCTCAACAGAAGCTTGCCAGCCTCCCATAGGGTAACGAATGCACCCCATCTGACTTGATCAGTCTTTGACCTTCGCAAGTGTAATATCACTGCATGCTTGTGCCAGCTTATGTTACAAAATTCCAAAGCCTTTCCTGTAGAATCCCTGATGGACCCAGGCACTAGCTCACTCATCCTGAAAGTACCAAAAAATGCTGTGAAGAATGCTGCCCTGAATAGGGACCCCTCCTATGCACTATTACATATAACACCAAGGATGTCTTCAGGGCTGGGAAACTTCCTTGGAGTGTCACAGCTAAATACAAGATGAAACAGATTATTCAGCAAAAGTAGTTAACACACATTTCAAGGCACCATTCTAGGTGAAATGGCCCGTTAACTACCCTTCAGTCACAGGGAGGAAAGGAAGGAATGGGAGAGAGGAGGTAAGACAAGCAGCTTGGGTGGGGTGAGTGGTTGTTAGTGAGTGATAGATTGTTGTAGTAAGCCATATATCCAGTGTCTATTCAGTCCATCATTTTTAGTATCTAGCAAAGTTATGAATTTAAGCTTCGAGGCTCATCTTCTGAAAGTGCCATGCAGGTTTCCTTTGTGGATGAGGACTGATAGGTCAGACATAGAGTGATTGCTTTGTGGAAAGTGTTCACTCACAGGTGATATGGTGTTGTCTTTTATCATTTTCCTGTGTGAGTTCATTTGAGAGCATAGTGATTGAAAAGCTACACCACTTGTGATAGGCATGTGTAAGACCCATGGATCGTGAAAGGTGTGTTTTCAGGGTGTTGATCATTGTAGCAGTGGAGATATGTCTGCAAGTTTTGTATATGTTGTTTTGGCAGTCTGCTGCTGCTTTAAGTTGGTCTGTCCTGGTCTGTGGGAAGCTTGCTTCTGATGATGAGCTTGGAAAGGTTCAGTGGTTGTTTGAAGGTCAGAAGAGTATGGGTTGTAACTGTTTATGATACCCCATATGGGTTCAGTATGGAGAGGTAGGTGGCAACTAGGGGTGTGTGGTCAGAGTGGGTTTTCTTTCTGTATTGAAGGAGATTCTCTCTGGGTATGTAGGCAGCCTGTTCTATGATGCGATCTACTTCTCTGGTGGTGTGTCCTTATCTGGGGAAGGTGGTTTTGTGTGTTAAGTAAAACATATTACCTCATCTACCTTGACTCTCTAATATCCTGGGACTGACAAGGATACAATGACTGCATAATACAGTCAGGACTACCTGTTTTCACCAGTTGTCACCACTTACCATTCTGTATATGCAGCTATAATTAGTTTCAAGTCCAAAGTGTATATATAGTTTCCACAATAGCTCCACTTTTCCTTTTTTAAAACACTTTATGCTGATCCACCAAGCCCTTCTCCTCAATTCTTCAATCCTCTAGCTTTCTAGTCTATGAAATATGTGAAATGAGTCACGTCTCTTTCAGTGATTAATACTGAGCTGTCAGACATGATCTTGTAATGCTGCTATCTCCATTGACAACAAGAATACTTCTGGTGATTTATATTGCTTAATTAAAAAACTCCCAACTCTTCAATTATGTTGAAATAGGGGCCCCCTTTCAAAGGAAAACAAAATCTAGATGCTGAATATTGAAACTCCACGGTGAAGAACACCTATGTTTGCATCTAGCCTTCTCTGTTGCATCTAAAACTAGCAGCCAGAGCCTAGTTTGAATTGTTCTCTCTATTTTCCTGGCATGCTCTGGACAGTCATATCAGATTTAAACCATTAGAATATATTCAACCTGCCTGAGTGCCTCTGTATATTGTTCATCTTGTAAAATAGTGCTGTTTCATTTAACCCTACAGGCTCTTACATCCTTTCTTCCTAATGTTTCTATTACTAAGTGTTTCTTAGTTAAATAAATTTACAGGTGACTTGTATGTTCTGTATTTAATTTTTTGTCTTTCCTATGTTCATCTTCTCTGTAACAGTAACAAAATAAAATATCCCTCACTGCAGTCAAAGCTATGATCTTTTTAAAATCTTAACAAATCGATTTTTTTTTTTTAAATATACCTGTCATGTATCCAATGGTCTTATCAAAATCCTCAGAAAAGGACATTTTTTGGAGGGGAGGTGCTTAAGGACACTTTTTAACATAAAAAAGATACAGTAAAGCATGACAAATATGTACTTTTATTTTGCTTTATAGTTCATCTTTAAACAGAATTGCATACTAGAAATAGCCCAACACAAAATAGAGAGAAAAAGATCTGGCAAAGAACAACTAAGACCATATTAATTAAACACCTGAATTAATGTAGGAAAAGCTCTAGATGAAAGATATCATTGCTGTATTCTGTTTTTGTTAAGTTCTCTTTAAGCTGCTTGTGCACATTTTTAAAGACAGCAATAAAATCAATGAATGTAGCCAACGATAATAAAAAAAATACAGGTCAACTTAGGTGTCTCTTCAAAGTTCTGTAACGTTGAGTTAATTCTTGCTGTGCTTTTACTAAGACATCAGCTGATTTAAGATGTTTCCACATGGTGGAACTCCACATTTTAAAATGCAGGAAACCATAATATACCAGATGGTGTGGTTTTGAGTGCTGTCTAGTGGGATTGCTTCAGTTATGCCTTGTACACTTTTGAGACTACTTGAGATTGCTCCTAAGGACATATGTGATGACAGACATAGCTTTACCCAGGTTCAGTTGAGAAGCAATTTCAGTTAAAAGAAATGAAGAAAAGGCATATTTTCAGCAGTACAATTAACTGGTGCCTTCATAGTAAATTTGACACTGATAAACAATTAAGCACAATGTTAAATCAGTGGAAAATTCCCTGGCCATGCCATTTGACCTGAACCTCAACTGTCAACAGAAACTCTAAGGCACGCAAGTATATGGATTATGTCTCTGAGGAAATAAATCTGGAACTCATCTCCTCTTCTTACAGATGTCAAGCACGTGCCAATGGGGTGTTGATGACTGCAGCCTGTGGTCAAGTCTTACTGACTTTCCGTTATTTCATACCTCTGAATCTTGTTATCCATAGCAGCTAGTTATTGCCTCACTTGACAACTTACTTAATGAAACCAATAAAAAGAAAATCTGGGAAGGAAAGATAGTTGTGTGGTTATGGCATTGACTGGGAGTCAAGAGACCTATGTTCAATTTTTGGGTCTTCCAGAGTCTCACTGTGTGTCGGTTTCCTGATTTGTAAAGCAGGAATGGCAATACTTATCTGAAACTTGCGGTGAGGCTAATGTCAATCGTGTTTTTCAAGTACTTTGAGACTGTTAACTGGCAGGTGCCGTATATGTGCATAATATTAATTCATTAACATTAGTAACCTGCAGAGGTCTTTCTTATTTCCACACTAATTTTAACTTTTGAACATTTAGAAGTGAGTCTTGAGCAAAGAATATATACTATAGTGGCAAATACAGCAATACCCTAACTATTCCAAATGTAAGTTTTCCAGAATTCAAGTATCTATGAGGCTGGAAAAGAGGAAGGATGTAACACTTTAAAATAAATATTAAAGTTAGGAAAAATCATTCTAACACAGGGCTTAAAGTACGCAGTCTACAGAAGTAGACAACTGCTAAGTTCCACATGTGTTCAGCATGTGATATATTGTGTTACATTGGTAATTTGTAAAAGAGGTGTTTGAAAACAGTCAACCATAGGCTGTTTTTAGAAGCATTTTATTTACTGGGTCTCTCTTGAGTCTTGACATTTTTAAGTTTCTGGAATTCCTTCTCAGGTTTCTCTTTTAATCTGATCTTTTCCTCCCTCTAAATATTGCATTTTGCATTGTATTTTGATAACTCAATCACTTTTTTAATTTAGGAAAACAAGCAAAACACTCATTTGAACATGTAAAATGTTCTACTTGAAGGTATACAACACACGGATTTCATTGACTTAATGATAATTATATTTGACCTTTTAAAAGTTTCATGCAGTAGTTTTCAACATGCAAAGCCTTTAGCATGGTATTTTTCTTAAACTATTTTCTGAAGGTTTTGATTAAGAAATAGAACAAATCTGTTTCCGTTACAGTAGTCACTACTAAATTTATGGCCCAACTCATTAATATTGGGGCCAGTGTTCATGTTTATATGACTTCTCTACACAGACCAACTATTGACTACATTCCATTCATCAACACAGGGGAATTATCTAATAATATATTTCCTACACACATACACCACCAAACACATGCAACACATTATAACAGTGTCTCATCAGGATGTTTCTGACATTAAAGAATGGATTTTTAAAAGTGAGCAAAAGGATTTTTAAAAAAAAATCAAACAAGACCACAGCATAGGCGCTGACTTCCCCTCTTTCACGTGGGTGCTCGACCCACCCTCTGCCCCCGGACCCACCCCCACTCCACCCCTTCCATGAGGCCTCACCCCTTCCCCATCCCCATTCCAACCCCTTCCCAAAGTCCCCGCCCCAACTCCACCCCCTCCCTGCCCCTATTCCAACTCCTTCCCCAAATCCCCACCTCGGCCCTTCCTCTTCCCTGCCTCCTCCCCTGAGTGCTCCATGTTCCTGTTCTTCTCCCACTTCGAAGCATGCTAACACCACCAAACAGCTGTTTGGCAATGGCCAGGTGGGAAACGCTGGGAAGTAGGCAGAGGAGCGGGGATGCGGTGCGCTCGGGCTGGGGGGGGGAGAGGTGGGGCAGGTGGTGCAGAGTACCCACTAATTTTTCCCATGGATGCTCCAGCCCCAGAGCACCCACGGAATTGGTGTCTATGGACCACAGTGAAAGTTACAACTAGTCCTTTTTTCTCTTCACAAAGAAGCACCCTGTGTCAGCAACAAATCTACAGGAACCAACTGGCTTCCTATAGAATTGTATGTACACAGAGAAAGTAAGACAAGATGCAAGGGATGCGGTTTAATTAGGCCACAACTTTATTACTTAACTCAGCTGGGAACTAACCAACAGTAATTCACACAGTGAAGATCATGATTCCTTCATTAATCTTTTCCACCTGTTGGAGGGATGCCATAAGCCCTCTATCTCACCACAGCTGGGACCCCACAACCCTTCTTTTATATAAGAATTAAAGAGATGGGGAAATGGGGGTTTTCTCTCTGCTGTACCAGACACTAGGAGCTCCAATCACCTTTCCACAACTTATTTAGGGGATGCCCACTTCTTTAAGGGGATTTCTACATCCATGTCTTGAGGGAATGTACTAAGTCTACTTCCATTTCCAGTTTATCAGGGAATCAGACTCTCTGTGGAATGAGTACCAGAACTGGAAACCTGCCACCTGTTAAGCTGTGACATTTTGAATCTTACTTCCTGACCTACCCCCTGGTTCCCTGAGCTGCTTGAGGGAGGTAAAAAATTCCAACCTGCCAATGCTAAACTGATAGGTAAAAATTCCTTCACAGTCCCACAAAATGGCAGCTAGCACTATCTCCCCAGCAGACTAAAAAAACTGGGCCTACTCTGATCCCGGGATGGGGAGGATGGGAGATGCTGATCAGACAGGAGACAAGGGGCTAAAGCTGGAGGGACAGGGTTACCATACCCTTCCCCAGTTGTTGATTTCAGACCAAATTTCTTAAATTTATCCAAGTCATTCTGAATTATACTCCAGTTCTCTAAAGTGCTTGCAAACCCTCCAAGCTCGGTATCATCTGCAAATTGTATAAATGTACTCTCCACATAATTAGTCATTAATGAAAATATTTAATAGTACCAGGCCCAGGACATATTGCTATGGAACCCTAAGTGATACATCCTCCCAGTTTTACACTGAGCCATTAATACCTACTCTCTGAGTATGGTTTTTCAAGCAGTTTTGCACCTAGCCTATAGTAATTTCATCTAGAGAATATTTTCATAGTTTGCTTATGAGAATGTCATATTGGACTATATCAAAAGCCTTACTAAAGTCAAAATATATCACTGTTACTGTTTCCTCCCAACCCTAGGAGTGTATCCTTGTCAAAAAACAAAAGTCTGGCTGGTTTGTTCTTGAAAAATTCATGTTGGTTACTGCTTATTACCGTATTATCCTACAGGTGCATATAAATTGCTTGATTAATAATTTGTTCCAGTATCTGGTCTACAATTTAGTAGGCCCTCCTTTTAAAGGTATTATGTTTGCCATTCTCAGTCCTCTGGGGCCTCACCTGTCCTTCACGAGTTCTCAAAGATAATTCACCATATATTATGTGGGTGTATTACTCAGTGGCTCTTTTGGTTCTATCCAGTCAATCTCTGTCTTCCTTATATATTTCCATTATTTGTTTTTGCAGTTTCATTCTGACTCTAGCCCAGGTAATACTTCTGACTTACCTATGCAACATAGCCTATGTTTTAACTGTTTCGTATAAACACCTACAAGCACATAATTAGTACCTAACAATCACTTCAGATTTGGCTAGTCAAATCCATCAATACCCCAATAGCACTTATAACATCTGGAATCTTTCAGAGTGTTCTCCATATTGTGCAGGGGAGGCTGTTGACAGATGTTGATACTGCATGATAAGAAGATGCTTCATTGTAATGCAGATTCAATTGAGTCTGTAAATTTCAGTGTAGTAACAGCAACAGAATATTTAGAATGATCTATACTGAACAGTACTGAATATTATATATTTTGAAAGCTTCACTGAGGTAGATGGTATTGTGTAAATCATTCCAACTATCCAAATTTACTGTGACTCAAGTTACATAGCAGATACTTGAATCTATGAATACGCATGTACTTTAAAATGGCTACTGGGATATTCAAAATAGTTGTGAATATACCATTATTTATGTCAGCATTATATCCTCTTGTGCCATTGTTCTAGTTCTGTATTTCTTTCAAATGATGTTATATTCTTAACCCTATCGTGGGAAACAAATTGTGGGTTTCAAATATGACAATATGTTACTTGAGGCCAATTTAATTATTGTTGCAATGTATTAAGCACACTTATTGGTACACTTTTGTGTGTATGCAAAATCAGAATCTGTGTGAGCAAATACCCAATTTGCACAGACAAACACTGCTTACCTTGTGCATACAAAAATAGTAGCTGTCAGAACAAACTCTGGTAGAAAACACTGAAGCACCCGACAATGCAGGATGCCATACATATCTTCCTAAAATAGAAGTTAGCTATGAATACTTGAAAATCATAAGATACAATGTGGAGAGCATTTCTGAGTGACTAAAATGCCTCAAGCACTGTTATGAATCAGTAATTCTGAAGGAATGAGCTCTTTGGGTTGTCTTATTGCTATTATGAACTGTATTTTACATGAAGCAAAGAGTCCTGTGGCACCTTCTAAATTAACAGACGTTTTGGAGCCTGAGCTTTCGTGGGTGAATACCCACTTCGTCGGATGCAAAGCTCATGCTCCAAAACATCTGTTAGTCTAGAAGGTGCCACAGGACTCTTTGCTTCTTTTACAGATCCAGACTAACATGGCTACCCCTCTGATACTTGTATTTTACATATAAATCCAAAGAAAATAGTCAGACCTGTATAACTTTTACTGAGAGTTGGACACAGTCATGATATCACTCACATCAAATGGGAAAGTTCTAATTGGTATCCAGTCTTCTAAAGCCAATTCATAATTTAGAAGAAAATATTCACATGAATTACGGTTACTAACATGTACAGATATATTTATATCTGTGTGGTATTGTGGGAAATGTTTTGGAAATGTTCTGGGAAAAGAAGCTTTTTATATGTTGTTTGTGTTTTCATCTTCATGCAATAAAGTTGAAAGGACAACACAAATATATAGAAAATGGAAAGACGTGCATATACTTTATATATTTTTCAAAAGCATCTTAAAACTCCTCTCTGACGGATCATGGAGTGAGGCATGTCCTAATTTTATCACTGATTATTTTTAATAGAAAGATGTAAAACAGAACTGTTTAAGATTATGCATTTTAATTTAATAAATTAGCAGTAGCTAAGTACAAATATATGGTGAAACATAAGCCAGTAACCAATTATGCAAAGTTAGATTATTTCTTGTTCAGCGCTTTCGAGATTAGTTATTAAGAACTGCATTTAAAAATATCTGGAAAGGACGAGATGAAAAATAAAAAATGTGTGCAATAGAAAAAACTGTTCAATAATGTTTTCCATCCATGTGCAGTTTCTTTCCTGGAAATTCTGTAAACGCCTCATAAAGCTAGGTGTAGCAATGATAGTCACGCTGTAGTAGTTAAGGTTAGGTCAGAACTTCTATCAGATGTCCTTAGGAGTTTGTAACTTGTATGTAATAAAATTGTGGTGGACAGTCTGGAAGTAAATTTATTTATTTGTAGTATATAGGGGAAAATGGTCTAGTTATAGTGCTCAACCAGAAACCTTGAATCCAAACCCTTATTTATTTCTGAGACATTCAAAATCCAAACCCAAATTTTGCAGTCGAGGACCCTCTTGACTTCAATGTGACTTCTTATGAAGAAGGACAGCATATGTGAGTAAGAGCCTTCAGGATTGGGTGTTATGTCTATCATGGGCTGAAATCAGAATTTCAAATCCAACTACCTGCAAACTTTAATCTCATCTCTAAATTATCATTAAACGTTCATAAATACACTACCTCCCTCCCGCTCCAAATGCTTTACCTTTGTCTCAAAATGGCTTTGAGTTTCAAAATGAAAGAGAGGGCTTTTTTTTTCAGCTGGACTCTGTTAGTACTAGTGCATTGTCCTTGAAATGCCTCCAAAAGGCTTACTTCTGCTGCGAAGCATGAAAAACCCTTCCTGCTGCTCAAGACTGGGCAAGTGAAGATCTGTGACTGTGTCTCTTCCACTTTCTTCCTTTCCAAACTCTCTATTATTGGAACATGACTTACATTAACTCTTATTCTTACTCATGTCCCCATTCCTGACATTTCTCTTCATACAGCTACTCCCAGTTAAAACACAAAACTGAAAACAAAACAATGTCAGAAAGAAAGAAAAATATGAGTAACAGATCTATGTCAATTCTTTACCATAGTCATTTCCTTGTATGTTATATCTCTGACTCCAACTTTGCACCTGTTTGTGGTTTTGGACTATAAGCCTTTAGGGACAGGGACTGTGTCTTATCCACATTTGAACTGCAAGTAAAATTAAGCTCTTTCAGATGCTGACATAGTATATATGTTTACTACCACTAATACTAATAGTATGACTACTAATGTACGAGTTACAAACTTAGCATGTACATATTGAATTTATAATGAACTACTTAAAGCACATGCAAACTGATGATTAAAAGGTAATGTCTTAGAGAACTGTTTTTTGTGGGGGCTTTTGGGGGTGGGGTGGGGGTGACAACTGCAGGTTCCAAAACATTTCTTAGGTTCCAAAACATTTTTTCCCCTTACACTCCCTTCAACTGTCAGAACTTGAGATTGATAGGTCCCACAGACCCAGGAGGCAGCTCCAATTAACAAGAACCAATTTTTTTGTAGGGGCCAGGAGAAGAACAGTTGAACTATATCTCTGTCCTTCCCCCCATGACATACCTGTTGCTTCAATAAGCATTCTTTAAAGATTGTTTTCAGGTAATCATAGGAAACCCCACAACCTATCTGGGAGTTTCTGACTCCAACAGGTAGGTCTTGATAGGACCTACAGGTAGCCAGAATCTTATTTGAAGAAAAACTCCCAGTCTTTTTTCATCAAATGCCGTGCGTATACTGTAGAAAATTGACATATGCCTCTGAAGCTGAATAAAATCAAATATTGAAATGCTACTTTTAAAAAAAAGTTTCAACATTTAACTAGTGTGAATGGCTCTAACTTTATCCAGCTGAGATTTAGCCATTGCTAGGAAATGTGGGCACAGAGATCAGTACAGATTACAAAATAGGACTGGCTGGAAAAGGTAGAGAGAGAGAGAGAGTGTGTGTGTGTGTGTGTGTGTGCGCACGTTCAGCTGGGATGTGGGAGACCCAGGTTCAAATCCCTATTCTTTCTGTCTATTAATAGTTTCCAACACCAGAAGGGACAACTGTGATAATCTAATCTGTCTTCTATAATACAGGCCATAAAACTTCCCATTGCAACTCAGTGATTTTGAGGAGGGCTACATTATTTCTCCCTTTCTTTAAATGAAAAATAAGACAGCTTCAAAAATATAAGACAGTTCTTTTTGGAATAAAGGGCGGGCTTAAACAGAAATAGGAGATAATAGGGTGAAAAGCCCAAGAAGACACATACGAAAGAACATGAAGGAAAGCACCATCAGATAAATTACAGGTTAAAACCATGCTGTTTATATAAGAGAAAAGACCAAAAAAGAGAGCATATGGTGTTTAGGAAGAATAGTAAGAGCAGAGGGGAATCATCTGTGAAAACTTTTAACCTGACTGAGAAAAGCTACAAACAAAGGCAAATGACAGACCAACCAATCATAAGAAAGAAGATAAGAATGGACCTACTGGGTCAGACTAAAGGTCCATCTAGCCCAGTATCCTGTCTTCCCACAGTGGCCAGTGCCAGGTGCCCCAGAGGGGATGAACAGAACAGGCAATCATGAAGGGATCCATCCCCCATCGCTCATTCCCAGCTTCTGGCAAACAGAGGATAGGGACACCAAGAATCAGGGAGTATTCATAAGAAAAGGAAGATAAATCCTGATTGTTAGCTTTATGGTGAAGTGCCTGATCCAAGACACCAGTGGCTGGGATAAAAGAAAATTGATCTCCTAAACCACGTACACATAAGTCCTATTAACATGCCCAAATAGACACTGGGCACAATCATTTGTTTTGCCCATCTCCAAGCACAAATGTTGGAATTGCACATACAATTTAGAGGACCACTTTTGAAAACTGGAGGTTGACTTCCTTTCCTGAACTCTTCTTTATTACATAAAAGCAACTTAAGATCGGTACTTTGTTCTTAACTTTAATTGAATTTCACAGCTTTAGTTAGGTCAGGTCACAAAAGGAAAATCTGCTGCACCAATTTTCTTCTGTGCAGTATTCTGAATGTTCCTACAAGAACCTCTCACCATGTATTAAAAATGAGAAGAATTTTTTAATTGGCTTTTGAGATGACTAATCTTTAAATAAACTTAGCTGAGGCTAGTACTTTGGACAGGAGTTTTGAAAGTGTCTGGCATTTAAACTGTGGAACCCTTCATAACCCTTAATTTATAGTCTTTCAAACCACATCATGTGATGGTGAGGTGTCTAATAGGGTACAACTTGAATTGGTGTAATCACTAGTCTCATTTAACATCTTTGCTAGTGATCTGAGAAAGTCTGAACAGCTCATTGCTGAAATACATAGGTGATATTTAAATGAGAAGAATGTACAGATACCAAGGTGGTCGATAAAATAATGCAAAGGAAACCAGAGATTAGAAACATGGGGAGAGAGAAGATTTAGATGCTTATGATTTTTGATTAACTGTAATCTTTTAGATGAAAGACTTTGAAAAAATGCAATCTAATCCATTCTGAGGTACAATATTCCAAAGAGTAGGTAGCTAATGGAGAGGAGAAACCTGTGGTGTATTGAATACTATATTACAATTGTAAACTGTCACTTTAAGGGTATGTCTACACTACAAGACTATTTCGAATCAACTTAAGTCGAATTTGTGGAATCGACCTTATGAAGTCGAATTTGTGTATCCACACTAAATACACTAATTCGACTGTGTGAGTCCACAGTAATGGGGCAAGCGTCGACTTTGGAAGCGGTGCATTGTGGGAAGCTATCCCACAGTTCCCGCAGTCCCCGCTGCCCATTGGAATACTGGGATTTCCCCCCAATGCATGCTGGGGGAAAAAATGTGTCGAGGGTGGTTTTGGGTAACAGTCATCATTGAACTGTCAATCACGCCCTCCCTTCCTCCCCGAAAGCGCCTGCGGGCAATCTGTTCGTGCACTTTTCTGCTCAGTGACAGCGCAGGCGCCACAGCACTGCGAGCACGGAGCCCGCTGCAGTTATGGCCGTTGTCAACTCCTCGCACCTTATCGTCCACCTCTTCCACAGTCAGCTGCTGAGAAATAGGGCTACTTTTCAATGGTGCTGCGAGCACTGGTGGACCATGGGGGACGTTTTACCAACATCAACGTCAGGTGGCCAGGCAAAGTTCATGACGCGCGTGTTTTCAGGAACTCTGGTCTGTTTAGACACCTGCAGGAAGGTAGTTTCTTCCCGGACCACAAAATAACTCTTGGGGATGTGCAGATGCCTATAGTGATCCTCGGGGACCCAGCCTACCCACTAATGCCCTGGCTCGTGAAGCCCTATGAAGGCGCCTTGCACAGCGTCAAGGAACTCTTCAAGTACCAGCGAGCAGTGAGCAGCGTGACCTGTGACTGTTCAGTTTCTTTACAGAGAAGCTGAACCTGCCCCTGTTTCTTTACCAAGTTACTGTTGACTAGCATCTGCAGTTACATACCCCGCCCACCCCGCTTCCCCAACTTCCAACACACGTTTAAAAATAAAATACATGTTCCACTGTAACTTTACAAAGGTTTCTTTATTGATGACTTTGCGTTACAGGGTTGAAACTGGGACACGGACTGTGCTGGGTAGGTTGTGCAGTGATGTAAAGACCGCCTCTAAACTCGAGGAATGACAGGATCCTGCTCCCAGAGCGGTCTGCAGTGCCGGACTGGTTGTTTCAATGGAGCCTGCCATCCCTCCTTTTTGGGACTCTGTGTGCAGGGGCTATGTGGCCTTGTGGCGGGGGAGGACGGATACAGATTCCTCTGCTGCGTGGCTCTGTGGTCCAGGACAGGGACCTTTGCATGAGATCTGTAACTCCCCTCCCCCGCTACAAAGTCACGTACCCCCCCACCCACACAGAACCTGCAAACCACCTCCCATACCGACCAGGGAGCCTACTGACTGCTCTGTGTGTGTGACCTGCTGCTGATCCTGCCCCCATCTCTGTACCCTGCTAAAGGTGACTGTCCTATGCAATACCCTACCCCCTTCCCCACCCACCCACCCACCCCTTCAAACACAGCGTTGTGTAAAAATGCATGACGGAAACAGTAATTAACAGCAAAGTATTTTTAATAATTAACCAGAGAGTCAGGGGATGAAACTGGGATTGGGGCTAGGGTGAGTCAGGAAGGGAAGGAATTCTCAAAAATTAGGTTATGAGAGCTTTTGGGTACTTGAGCACTCTGCTGGGGTGCAGTGACAGTTTTCACGGCCCCTGGCACCACTCCTTCTGGTTACTTTGGGTGACGGGAGGTATGGGACTTTGTGGCGGGGGATGGCGGTTGCAGATACACTGCGGGGGGGCTCTGTCCTCCTGGCTGCGGTCCTGCAGAACATCCACAAGGCGCCGGAGCGTGTCCGTTTGCTCCCTCATTAGTCCAAGCAGCGTTTGAGTCGCCTGCTTGTCTTCCTCACGCCACCTCTCCTCCCGTTCGCTGTGTGAGCAGTGGTACAGAGAGAGGGTCTCCCTCCACTGGCTCTGCTGGTCCGCTCGGGAGCACCCCATAACTTCAGCGATCATCTCGTCCCGTGTCTATTTCTTTCGCCGCCTAATCTTTGCCAGCCTCTGTGAGGGGGACGCTGTGGCAGGTCTGGAGACAGTCGAAGCTGTGTGATGGGAAAAAGGGAGGGAATTCCTTGCAAAGATACATTTTTGTGAACAATGAACACAGTCTAGTCTGTCTCTGTGAATTCTGGGTTGAGATCCCAGTGCCTGATGGGGCAAAAACCATTTTCGTGGGTGGTTCTGGGTAAATGTCATCAGTCATCCCTTCCTCCGGGAAAGCAATGGCAGACAATCATTTCCAGCCCGTTTTCCCTGGATTGCCCTGGCAGACGCCACAGCATGGCAACCATGGAGCCTGTTTTGCCTTCTGTGCCTGTCACCGTATGTGTACTAGATGCCGCTGACAGAGGCGGTTCAGCAGCGCTACACAGCAGCATGCTTTTGCTTTTGCATGACAGCAGAGATGGTTACCAGCCATACTGTACCATCTACCATACCATTAATTGGTAAAAAGATGATCATGGTTACCAGTCCTTTTGCACTGCACCATTTGCTGCTGTCATAAGTGCCCCTGGCTGAGATCAGCCAGGGGCGTAAAAGCCAAAATTGGGAATGACTCCCTGAGTCAATCCCTCCTTTTTGGTATCTAAAAATAGAATCAGTCCTGCCTAGAATATGGGCAAGTGTACTAGAGAACCACTGTATCATATGACCAGAGAGCACAGCTGCTCTGTGTCAGATCCTGCAGAAATTATGAGCTGTATGCTATTCACAGGGGGTGCTCCTGCAACAACCCCACCTGTTCATTCCATTCTTCCCCCAGCCTTCCTGGGCTATCATAGCATTGTCCCCCCACTTGTGTGATGAAGTAATAAAGAATGCAGGAATAAGACACAGTGACTTGTTAGTGAGAAATAAGTGGAAGGCAGCCTCCAGCTGCTATGATAATCCAGACAGGACATTAAGGAGCGTGGAGGAGAGGAGCCCAGCATCCCTCTGCTAGTCCAGGGGCAATTGAATTTTTTATTTACACATGAAGGGTGGGGGCTGATGGAGCTCAGCCCCCTGTTACTATGATGAGGATGGTTACCAGCCATACTGCACCATGTACCAGGAAAAATTAGGACCAGGCGCCCTTGATCGACCTTACTGATGCTAGTCGGCATGGTTACCAGTCCTTTTGCACTGCCCCATGTGCCAATAGGCTGATGATGACGACGGATATCAGTCATATTGTACCGTCAGCCACCCATGGCGGGGGGGGAGCAAGGATATTGGTGTTGTGTGATGCAGCATCGCATCTATCTGCAGCATTCAGTAAAGACAGGGTGACATGTAGAAGAGTCAACAGAGGATTGTTTTCCCTTTCACTTCTGGGGGTGGGTGGGGGTGGTGCGTAAATTGCCGAGCTATGCCCTGACCCACTGCGGACACTGTGTTTGACCCTAGAAGCATTTGGAGCTCAGCCAAGAAAGCAAATGCTTTTCGGAGACAGCAGGAACTGTGGGATAGCTTGCATCCTCAGTCCCCCCTCCCTCCATGAGCGTCCATTTGATTCTTTGGCTTTCCGTTACGCTTGTTACGCAGCAGCGTGCTGAGTCTCTGCTATGCCGTCTGTCCGGAGATTTTTTAAAAATACTTTGGACCAGGCGTAACATTACAGTAATTCCCCTAATTAGATGCAGGAGTCTCCGAGCGAGATCACCCTGAGGACAGTCACTGAAGGAGATAGAGAGCGCATGCTGCGTGAAAGCCAGCACAAACCAGGGCCCTATGCAGCCGTGCTCGGGGAGGCAATGCTCCCTGAGTACCTCATGAAAGCCTGGCGCGGAAAAGTGTGCTACCACGGAGGACCCAATAAGGCAGCTCTCCCCAGGAACCTCCTGCGGAGGCTTTTCGATTACCTCCAGGAGAGGTTCGTGGAGATCTCCCAGGAGGATTTCTGTTCTATCCCCATATATATAGAGACCTTCTTTTCACATACTTCAGATTCCTGTTATATTAAGAATAAAAGTTTACATGTTTAAAGCACTTACCGACTGCTCCTTCCCCTGATTCAGGGTCCGGGTTAACGGCAGGGGAGGGTTGGTAGGGGATCTCCGTGAGGGTGATGAAGAGATCCTGGCTGTCGGGGAAACCAGCGTTGTAAGCGCTGTCGCCTGCCTTGTCCTCCACAAACCGTTCCTCATCTTCCCCGTCCGCGAACGTCGCCGAGGAACTGGCCGTCGACACTGTCCCATCGTCAGAGTCCATGGTCACTGGTGGGACAGTGGTGGCAGGCTCCGTAGCATCCGTTTGCCGTTTTGATTTTTAGGTAGCCTTGTCTGGGGTCCTTGATTTTCACGCGGCGCTGCGTTGCATCCCGGCTGTATCCTCTGTCTCTCATGGCTTTGGAGACCTTCTCGTAGGTCTTTGCATTCCGTTTTTTGGAGCGCAGCTCCGAAAGCACAGACTCCTTGCCCCACACACCGATCAGATCCAAGAGTTCCCGGTCAGTCTATGCTGGGTCCCTCTTTCTATTCAGAGATTACATGAACTCCTCTGCTGGAGAGCTCTGCATCGCTGCCGGTGCTGCTGAGCTCGCCCCGATGTCCAACCACGAAATGAGATTCAAACTGTCCAGACAGGAAAAGGAATTCATATTTTCCCGGGGCTTTTCCTGTGTGGCTGGTCAGAACATCCAAGCTTGGACTGCTGTCCAGAGCATCAACAGAGTGGTGCACTGTGAGATAGCTCCCGGAGCTAGTAAGTTCGATTTGCATCCACACCTAGCCTAATTCGAGCTAGCCATGTCGAATTTAGTGCTACTCCCCTCGTCGGGGAGGAGTACAGAATTCGAACTAAAGAGCCCTCTATGTCGAATTAAATGGCTTCCTGGTGTGGACGGGTGCATGGTTAATTGGAATTAACGCTGCTAAATTCGAATTAAAGTCCTAGTGTAGACCAGGCCTCAATGTTCAGGTTTTTCCCCAGTCTTTCTTGCAGATTAAGAGGCTGTGACAGATATTGCAGTTGTCGGCATTATCTTGCAGGGATGGGTCATGCACAACCTGTGGGCATGGAGTGAGCTTCTCAGTACCAGGGCTGAGGGCCAGACATCAGTCAGGGGCCAGGACAGGTCAAAACTGTAAAGCCAGAGTCTGTTACTAAATTGAAAATGTGAGGCAAGAATCGGGGTCTGGCCAGGCCAGCATCTTTCACAGGAGTCAGCAATGGTCTTAAGCTAGAGACAGTAAACCAGGCTCACATTGGAGAGCTGAGCCTTGGTCAAGAACCACGAGTCTGGGATCAAGGTGAGTTTCAGTGAGGAAATGGCAAGATAGGTCTAAGGCAGAAGCACACTGCAGGTCTGAGTTGCTAAGAGAACTCCCAGAAATGGCTTCCTAGTTTATAAGAAGAGTGCCAGCCAATCTGGGAATTATGGTCTGTCGCTCATGCCCCTTAGGCCAGAAGTTCCTCCAGGGTATAGCCTCTCAGTTCCTTTTGGTGGCAGTCCTATCTGGGCCCCTCATGATAATGTGGAAGTGGCACCTGCCTTGAACCCCACAGACCTTGAACCCCACAGACTATGGTTTATAGTGCCTGCGGGAGGTCCACCGGAGCCGAGGGACCGGCGACCGGCAGAGTGCCCCCCGCAGCATGCCGCCGTGCTTGGGGCGGCGAAATGGCTAGAGCCGTCCCTGTCTGTGATCGTGGGTTCTGTAGGAAAGTGTGTGATTGGGGCCTATCAGCAGTCAGTCTGCAGCCAGTCAGACTAGAGTAAGGTGAGGTGAGCTGTGTGTGCCTCTCTGTTTTAGGCAGTAGGCAACTCTGAGTGTATCTGTTTTGTGGAGATTAGTGTGTCATTGTTCTGAATTCTAAGAAATAAAAGAGAGTTATGTTGCATCCTTCCATAAAGAGTGTGGTATATTTGTATCTAGTTTCTTTGTGTGTATACTGTGAACATAACAAAATCGATGCTGAAAGAGACCTGGCATGATAGAGGGCAGCAAATTTAAACAAGAGTTTTCAGTGTGATATGAAGGAAGAAGAGACTAAAGTGATATATTCAATAGGTTGACTTTATCAATGATGCCAAGCAAGCTGCTTCCTACAGGCCAGATTGTGACTGTTACTTGCACAGGTGCTGCGGGGGAGTGGAAGCACAAAAGACCTGGACTTGTGTTACATAGGGAAGTCTTAATGATAACCTTTGTGATCTGGAGGAGTGCAAGGGCTGATTCTTCCATGCTTTCCAGGGAGCATTTGCCCAACGAGAAGGGGATGATATTGGGCTGTGTCCATATCTCCATCCACAGTGGTTCACACAGCAGGCCAGGAGCACGATGGGGAACAAGCATCGCCATTCAAAACAATGCAGACTTTATAACCACTTAACATAGTGGGGAGCCTACAAGCACATTTTACAAGCTTTTCTACAAAAAAAATTAAAGGATTTTATAAACAGGAAAGAGATCAATAATTATTTTTAGACATGATATGGTTTAAGGAATAATTAAATCAATTTTTCCACAAAGGAAAAGGAGGAAGTAAATGGCCCACTAAGGAACTCTTCCAACTCAAATGATTGAACACATGCTGAGTGATATTTTTTTTTATTGTCTCATAATTCCCCACCCATTATTAGTGTCCTTAGATTCTAGGTCAGACTGACTTGTCTATAATTATTGGCTCCTCTTTTGTAAAGACTGGGATTATGTTTGTTTCACTTCGGTGTACAAATACTTTCTCTTTCCAAGGTGCTATTGAAAACCTTCGTTATTGGACTTGTATTCTCTTCAGAATTGCTGTGGTGTGACTGACCTAAACATGCCTTCAGTGATTTCAATTGGCAAGAAATAGAGAAATCCAGGCCTGGATAAACAAAAAAGTAATTTTTAAAAGAATTGTTAGAAAAAAATAAACTTTGAATTTTAAAATTAGATTTTTTTGGCTGTTGTCAGTTTCCCACAATTGTTATGGCTTTGGGGACATTGAATGTACTGTATTGTGCTCAAATGCATTTCAGAAGGGAAAAAAAAACTAAGAAAAGGATTAGAGAACTATGTTCTTTACATGAAAACTAATGTTTATATTATATTGGCACAAACCGGGTCTTTACAGGAAATATTTTGTTATTTTGTTACCGAACTGTAGCTAAGAGGAAATAATTTAAATAATAAGTTTTAATGATATTGCTGATTAACTGAAACATTTTTCAAAAGTCTTAAGGAGATTAAATCAAATTTTATGTTTCTGTACCCTTAGAAAATGTGTTTAATTTGTTGTTGAAAAGATGTGGCATGTTTCTGTAAAGGCAGCAGAGAGTCCTGTGGCACCTTATAGACTAACAGAGCTTTCGTGGGTGAATACATGCATCCGACAAAGTGAGTATTGACCCACGAAAGCTCATGCTCCAATACGTCTGTTAGTCTATAAGGTGCCACAGGACTCTCTGCTGCTTTTACAGATCCAGACTAACATGGCTACCCCTCTGATACGTTTCTGTAAAGGAATATCAAATGTATTATATGAGAATTGGCTATAAAAAGTATGTTAGACAATATAATTTATACTATTTATACCTTAAAGGAATGATATCATGTGGTGGGCATTTGTGGGTTATCAGCTGTCACTTTAAATCTAGTGTCATATGACAAAAATGCTGATAACTTCAAATCTATAAATAGGGATTAACCTTCTGAACTGAATATACCACCCCAACCCCATGGAGATTTATGGGGTTTATTTACTGACCTACAACTAAGAATCTAACTATCACAGGGATATTGAGCCAGCTATTCTGCCGTCACCAGTAAGTCTTCTTTTTCTTCTGTTGCTAAAGAAGTCAATGGGAACAGTGGGAAGGCTAATATTTTGTGTTCAAATCTGACAAAGGTTAAATTCCTAACTATAAATCCTATAGTGCATATCTGGGGAATTAGAATAATATTCCAACTTTAGACTGAGGCACGAGTTTCCTCTCCCCCGGCCCTCCACAAATACCATCCAGTACTAAAATGAAAATACCAAATCTCTTTGAACACTCAATCATTTTATGTGGAAGGTCTCAAAGACTATAAAGTCAAGTTTTATTAAAAGGCTGTCTAGCAAAAATATATTAAAGAAAACACACTGCCACTTTAATGCATCCAAACTATAGTAAATTCCTAATATTATCCTTAGTAGAATATTATTTTAGGACTCTTCACTGCTACTGGGGACCAAACAGCCACTGCTAAGAAAAACATTCTTAGATGAGGCAAAAAACCTGTATCCTCTGCTTTAGACTTTAAGTTAAGTGCACTGGAACAATGGAACTGTCATCTCCAGAAATAAGACTTATATGTACAGGAGACAGGGTGTCCTCAGAGACTAGCCCACGAATCTGTAACTCCTTCGTTGAAGAGGTCAGGATGCCCACGAACCTCTGCATCTTCAGTGAAACATCCAAACAATAGCGCTAGCAACAGCCAAAAAAATTCTGCTGCACAGTACCTCTGTGA
This sequence comes from Mauremys mutica, assembly GCF_020497125.1. Lineage (NCBI taxonomy): Eukaryota > Metazoa > Chordata > Testudines > Geoemydidae > Mauremys > Mauremys mutica. The sequence goes on from NC_059077.1 coordinate 51,362,406, forward strand.
GGAAGCCTTGGAATATAATGAATGGCCTTGAATTTTAAGAGGAGGATTCTGTTTGAAGGAATAATACAAGTCATTGGGAATTTTCAACCAAAATGTTTTTGACAGAAAATCTGGTTTCTGCAGCATTGAGATTTTCTGTGGAAAATATTTCCTAATGAAAATATTTGTTTGTCGAACTAAATCAAAGTTTAACATTACTCTGTGTCTAGGAGTTGAAGTTTACATGTTTCATATCCCCTTTCTGACCTATGGGAAGCGATCTCTTTCTGGACCACATGTTCCATGGGCAATAACATTCCACCCTCTCACTAAGTCTCCACAGTGCATAATGGGAGTCTAGTGACCTTATGCATTTCAGCAGTTGTCATATATGCTTATTCATTTACTCTTGTTAGGTTAGTGTCTACAGTGTGTTCAGTGCCATGCAATGCATAAAATAAAAAGATTCCTAACTCCAAAAAAGTTAAGTTCTAAAAGATATATGTACTGGGTAATCTAGGGAAGGGGATAAATTGGACATTTCCCCATTGCCACTCCATTAACACACTCACTTATTTTGAGAATTATGGAAGTAATGAGTTTGCAGATTTGAATGAGAAAAGGGTTGTGGATGGTGAGCAATTTGTCACCCACCTCAGCCAAGTGGAAAGCCTTGGAAAAGAAATCAGTAATGCAGAATCTGGGTATTATCTTAGTATGCCTTGTTTATTTTGCACTATATTTACAAGTTCTGGAACAGAGGCAGCCACAAACAGCATGCAGACAGTCTCCTCTTTCAGGGATTTGATTGCAAACATCAATGTCTGGTTCTCTGGATGCAACTCTGCCTGAAGAATTGACCCTAGTTAGTGATATTCAGGAAGATAGCAAACATCTTTTCTACTTTCCACAGCTTCCCAAAAAAGAAACAGAAAACCAGAAACAACACAGCATTTTCTTTAATGACTAAAAACACAGAGAAGAACTTGTAATATTGTGCGAAACAGTATTATCTGATGACCCCTACAATAATATTATCTTTCCTATCCTTTGACCGCATATATCTAAGATTCTTGACCTAAATGAAGAGAAACTTTCATCTTTCTTTTCTCCTCCTCTAGGAAGAATAAGTCTAAAAAAATATCATATCATGGTTCACAGTCTGAAACAAGATAAAGTTTTCTTGCTTCCTTTGAGCTATGCAGTTGTTCTGAGTTCTTTATGTTTGATCAATAGTACCTGGATTGCAAAGTTTCAGAGATACTTAATAAAAAAGAAAGACTCCAGGATTTCCAGTGAGATTCAGTACTTGTTTCTTCCCCAGGAAGTTCCTGAGATTCTGACCCATAAATGTATGATATTTTAGCTATGTAACAAAAAGAACAGGAGTACTTGTGGCACCTTAGAGACTAACAAATTTATTTGAGCATAAGCTTTCATGGGCTACAGCCCACTTCTTCGGATGCATAGAATGGAACATATAGTGAGGAGATATATATACACATACAGAGATCATGAAAAGGCAGGAGTTGTCTTACCAACTCTGAGAGGCCAATTAAGTAAGAGAAAAAAACTTTTGAAGTGATAATCAAGATAGCCCAGTACAGACAGTTTGATAAGAAGTGAGAGAATACTTACATGGGGAGATAGATTCAATGTTTGTAATGGCTCAGCCATTCCCAGTCTCTATTCAAGTCTAAGTTGATTGTATCTAATTTGCATATCAATTTGAGTTCAGCAGTTTCTCATTAAAGTCTGTTTTTCAAGCTTTTCTGTTACAAAATTGCCACCCTCAGGTCTGTTATTGAGTGACCAGACAGGTTAAAGTTTTCTCCTACTGGTTTTTGAATGTTATGATTCCTGATGTCAGATTTCTGTTCATTTATTCTTTTGCGTAGAGACTGTCCGGTTTGGCCAATGTACATGGCAGAGAGGCATTGCTGGCAATGATGGCATATATCACATTGGTAGATGTGCAGGTGAATGAGCCCCTGATGGCATGGCTGATGTGATTAGGTCCTATGATGATGTCACTTGAATAGATACGTGGACAGAGTTGGCATTGGGCTTTGTTACAAGGATAAATTCCTGGGTCAGTGTTTTTGTTCAGTGGTGTGTGGTTGCTGGTGAGTATTTGCTTCAGGTTGGGGAGTTGTCTGTAAGCAAGGACAGGTCTGTCTCCCAAGATCTGTGAGAGTGAGGGATCATCTTTCAGGATAGGTTGTAGATCTTTGATGATGCGTTGGAGAGGTTTTAGTTGGTGGCTGAAGGTGACCAGAGGCGGCTCCAGGCCCCAGCACGACAAGCGCGTGCTTGAGGCGGCATGCCGCGGGGGGCACTCTGCCGGTCGCCGGGAGGGCGGCAGGCGGCTCCGGTGGACCTCCCGCAGGCGTGCCCGTGGAGGGTCCGCTTGTCCCGCGGCTTCGGTGGAGCATCCGCAGGCATGCCTGCGGGAGGTCCACCGGAGCTGCTGGACCAGCGGACCCTCCACAGGCACGTCTGCGGGAGGTCCACCGGAGCCGCGGGACTGGCAACCGGCAGAGCGCCCCCCGCAGCGTGCCGCTGTGCTTGGGGCGGCAAAATGGCTAGAGCCGCCCCTGAAGGTGACAGCTAGTGGTGTTCTGTTATTTTCTTTGTTGGGCCTGTCTTGTAGGAGGTGACTTCTGGGTATTCATCTGGCTCTGTCAATCTGTTTTTTCACTTCAGCAGGTGGGTATTGTAGTTTTAAGAATGCTTGATAGATATCTTGTAGGTGCTTGTCTCTGTCTGAGGGATTGGAGCAAATGCAGTTGTATCTTAGAGCTTGGCTGTAGACAATGGATCATGTGGTGTGTCCTGGATGGAAGCTGGAGGCATGTAGGTAAGTATAGTGGTCAGTAAATTTCTGGTATAGGGTGGTATTTATGTGACCACCGCTTATTAACACAGTAGTGTCCAGAAAATGGACCGCTTGTGTGGATTGATCTAGGCTGAGGTTGATGGTGGGATGGAAATTATTGAAATCATGGTGGAATTCCTCAATTCCATGGGTCCAGATGATGAAGATATCATCAATGTAGCACAAGTAGAGTAGGGGCATTAGGGGACGAGAGCTAAGGAAGTGTTGTTCTAAGCCAGCCATAAAAATGTTGGCATACTGTGGGGCCATGCGGTACCCATAGCTTTGTATCATCACTTTTAAAGGATTATGTGTCTTTCTCTGAGCCCTGCACAGGTCGATTAATGGCAACAAAAGCCCCTGGCTTTAAAGGCAGAGGGGGATAAAAATTGTCCACACTAAAATCAAACAAAATATCTAAAATATTTATAAAATCCACTGTTCTGTAGCATGTGGCATATGCAGGATACTTTTACAGAACTGTGGGGTGGGGTGTAATTGTTTTTACCTGCAATCATTAAAGATGATCTGCATATATACTAAGTGGTGAAGCAGGTCATTGTAAACTTGTGATAATGAAATTTACTATGCCAACATGTGTGCTCTGTATAGTATTAGCTAATTTCACCATTGTTTTGTTCTCTGAACATTCTTTACCTTCTGCTGATTGGCCCCTCACTCCAGCTTCTTTCTGATCCTCTCCCTTATTGTCTCTGCACTTCAGTCTCACTCTAACTGCTTTTCATTCTTATCTGCTTCCTTCCCTCCGACCTCTTCCCATTCTTTCCTCTCCTCACCCACCTATTGTATTAATTTTGGTAGACTATGTGGGTCAAAGGTGTTAATATAATGCAGTCACTGTCCAACATTAAACTGTGTTAAACAAAATGCGGGGTTTGGTATACCGAGACCTCAGCCTGCATTAAATGTACCATTAAACATTCTTTTAACCTTTTATTAAAGATACAGAAAGGAAGGAAAAACCTTTAAAGCATATGAAATATATAGCTTTCAGTAAGACTTCCATTTTAACAACATCCCTTGTTCCCTTTCCCTTTAGCTGGAGAGTTTTAAAAGAAACCTTGTTTGATAGTCTTTTAGATGGTATCAAAGATGGTCATAAATGTCCTTTTGCAGAAAAGAGAAGTTAGTTGAGATGAGTGGAGCTGCTTTGTTGTTGCTGCTGCTGCTTTTAAAATCCAATCCCATTTCATCTCAGTTGGTTGGGATTCAGCTGGAGCTGGAAGGGGAGACAGTGTCATCTCAATCCCTCTCTTTGGCCTGGTCTGGTCAAGACATCCCTTAGGATTAGGATGATGAAGGCCTGGGGTCCAAGAGATAGGAATGGCAACCATGATGATGAGCTTGTTTCAGTAGTCTCCATCTGTTTTCTCTTCTGTCTTCTCTTCCTCTGCATCTGTTCTTTATTTAAGGACCCACAAAGGAAATGGTTTGTTGACTTTTGTCCTCAAATTAGGCCTAATATCCGACACATCAATTTTGGTTCATTAATGTCCAGTTCCACGTCTTCTGTTTTTACCAAGCATGATTTCAACACAGTCCTTGAATCATATCAATGTGGCCTTTTTGTTTGGATTAATTAAGGCTCTCTGTCTTGCTCTTTTGCAGCTGTTTATAACATTAATTATTTAAATCAACTTGTCTTACTTCTGTTAATATTTGCGACTATGAGTTATTGGAACATTTTGTGAACTTTCATATGCTTTTTACAATTGAGCTCACAATTAGGGTAAATTTATAGGCCCAATTATCACAATATATCTCAAACCTATATTACATTTAAGAGAACAAAAATTAAGTAAAACAAAACAAAACCACCAGTTACCATAATAATGAATTATTATTATTAAAAACAATCAATCAAAAAGGGAAAAATAATGGCAACTATCATTCTGTCCATTCTACTTGTATGTTATGTCCCTTTCAACCCAACTTTTGTATACCTTTTCAATTTAGATTGAAAGAGTCAGATTTTCAAAGGTACCTTCTTCTTCTTAGAGTATGCGCAATGTGCCTCAGGTGGCATGTGACCAGGATTCATCACTGAATTTGATTTGCTGGTTGGATCACTAGCTTCCCAATGTGGGTCAGGTACTGATAGGGAGTGCGACATGAATGCTGATTCATGCCCCCTCCAAGGTACCTAACAGTGCAGATAGGTGCCTAGAAGAATTTTCAAGAGTACTTTGGAACCTATCTCCCAAATTATTCTGGTTAGGTGCCTTTGAAAAACCCAGTAGTGTGCCTACCTGTGTCTTCAGATGCTGATATACCTTTGAAAATCTAGCCCTAAAATCCTTGTGACATGGGTCATCTACTATTACATCTGTACAGTTCCTAGAACAATGGGGTCCTGCGAGTTCGAAGCACTACACTATATAATAATAAGTAATAATTAATAATTAAGCTTGCAACCAGCTTGCCTTATGGAAGAAACCCTACTTATAACTTTAGAAAACTGATATGGCCTGAATATTGCCAGATTTAACTCTGAATACAAAGGATAAATGTTTCTGAAAAGTCTGATGAAAGCTGGTAAGCTATTTCTGTTATAGATCATTAAACAATTCCCTGGTGTGAAATTTTAAATTTTATCTAATGTTTCAAACGATCCAAACTGTTAAATTTCCTTGAAAACTTTTTCTCTGGTTATATGTGTATTGCCATTAATAGCCATTGTCTGAATTAGCTGGGGGTTCGTTCAAGCTTGGTATTGAGTGAGGAAAAGACAGGCAGGACCAGGGTAACACTGAAAAGCCAAGTGGCTGCGTTTATTTAGGGGATAATTACAACGTGGGCTGGGGGAGTAGGCAACTTTGGCTGGGATGGTATCAAAAGTACAAACACACCCCAAAACACAGTAATAATACACTTTATACTGCTCACCACACCACACCAAATAGGCAGACACACCAATCACACAGATAGGAATCGGGTTCGTCAGGGCGGTGCCCGGTGCAAACACAGAAAAGAGACCCACGGGCCACTGCCTCTGCCACCCTTGCGTTCACACAGAGGATAAATCCAGAGTGTGGTGCGGCTGCAGCTGGGCAGATTCCACTTACTCAGACCGCGGGGACTGGACCCCATTTGTCAGCTACTCTCTAAGTAGAGACAGCTCCCAGATTCATTCACTCCGGACAAAGACAGAGCAGTGATTCAAACACATAAAGCAGTTTGCAATTAACAATTCAATAACTAATAGAACAATAATACAAGCTAGCTAAACAATTGTGCAATTCTGAGCTCACTATACAATCCTGATATCCTGAGTAGATATTTGGTACCAAGTTAGGGAGGGGAAAAAACAAGAGGCTAGATAAGCTAACTGTCAGATATCAAAAAGCAAATACCGCACTCCAGGCGCAGCTGACCAGCAGAACAGACACCAGAAGCATGACGAGCTGACAGGGATCGGGTCCAAACGACAACGAATCCAAACGATACGACACGAGTGCACTTTACCGGGAGGAGACCCTGGCCGAACGAGTGATCAGGTCCTTCAGCTAACACGCGGATGCTCCACACAAATTTTTTGGGGGAAACCTAGTTTTATAGAAGGATCTCACTCCCTCGTGTCAGCATCTGATTGGCTCCCTGGTCCCTCCTCCCTTCAGGTTTCGAGCTGTTGCCACCCCACGTCGGAAGGCTTTGCACACGGCACACTGGAGTTGACGAGTAAACAAACCTGACCCTTAGATGACTGGGTCCAAAAAAGAGTGGGAAAATGAGTCGCTGGGCAGAATTAAGTCTCTGTATACAGTACTCTGGAGTTGCTAGGCAGAACTAGCCTGACCTCCAGACGACCGACCCAAAAAAACAGGTTGCTGGGCAGAATCAGGCCTTCATACATAGAACTAGCCTGACCTTTAGATGGCCCAGCAACAGAAAAAGAAAAAAACAAAAAACACAGGAGAGCACAACTGACTTGGTTGTGGATTCCACCTATTACAGCAGTTTTTACCAGAGTTTTTTGCCCTCTCATATACAACAAAAACCTGGTCCAAAATGGAGGCTGCCTTGTCCTTTTAGCAGGACAAGATGGCCGTGGACCGACAATTGGCCATACAGAGCCATAACTATGAATTGGATTGCGACAGCCATCAGCTTAAAGTTGTTTTTTTCTCCTAGTCCATTATCATCTTTGTTAACCCCACTGATGGTCTAATACTGGTCCTGACAGTCTGAGGAACAGTGTTCAATGTGCGTAATATTGTCAAGTTCTGTACATGGTGTAAATATAATTTATAGTACTTAGGTTTCAGTGTTTATTTACCCTTATTAGCTCCTTTCCCAGTCCTGCTAAATGTATAGAACATACATGCTATGAGACATGTTTCTTGCTTTTTGGGTAACAAAGGTGTAATTAAATCAGATATTACATTGCATCAAATAATATTACATTAAATATGGCAGCAGTAAGCATATATCTGTGAATAGTGGACATTCCATACTATACTGTTGTAATGGTATGAAGAGTTTTTTTGTTATAGACAGTTATGATTAAATGTTTATGCTAGTTACTACTTTTCAAATATAAGCATCACCACTTCAAATGTTGGTTTCTATAAATGGGAAAAGCGATTAGTCCATATAAAGGACTAGTTACATGCCAAGTTTCATTTCTAAAATGAAGTATTTATGTTGCTTGGAATACAAAGTATCCTTAATACCTTTTAATCTTTTTGCTATCCTTTAATATAAATGTAATCAAAACCAATTTTGATCCAGTTTGTTTAAAAAAATACTCTGAGATAAATCATTATTTTCATACTGAGAGGAGAGTAGATGATTTAAAACAGAAGTTTGTGTTGAAAACCCATTTGATCTTTCCCTATAATGTAGTATCATTAATGTACAGCTGTAAGAGAGAGAGCCTAGGTTTTACATGTTTAAAAAAAATAAAATTGTCCAATATTCTGGTGAAAATCAAAAGAAATTGAATTTTTGTCCACATGAAAGTAAGAATGCTACTATTAGCTGATACTAACACATCAGTGGAATATCATAGTTCTGTAAATAATTTGCATTTTTATTAACTTCTTAAGTATTTGCTTGTAAATGTTTCAGATTAGTTGATGCTAAAATGCATACTTCATTTGCACACTTTGACTATTTGTCCATTTAATAAGTTCATAGTTATTAGAAAAATGAGATAATAGTTAATTACTTTTCTTTTTTCCATTCTTTCAGACTTCATGAAAATAAATTAATCCTTCATTAATGGCCATGTTACCAGTGAATTCTGTGGCTCATTGATTACAAGTAGGGCATGTAAAGTTTTATATAACTCTTTACAGGAAGATCATAGATTGGTTGTGAGTCTTGTAATTAAAACTTTCTTCCACTGTCTTCAGTTTGGTTTTAACTTCTTATTTCTTGACTGGCATTATGTAATATGGTGAAGGTGTAATGCCTTCATTTTTTTTTAAGACTGATATATTGGAAGGCGAATAGAAGCCTTTAGGATTCCCTTAATACCTATTGTAAGTGAATTTCTATGATACTGTTTTTCCAAGTAGCTTTTATTTTCTGCTTTATGTGCATCCTGGCAGTTGGTTGATTTAATGTTTATTTCAAAACAACAAAAATAATGAAGGCCATGTTTGAGTTACTGACAACTATTCAGATTGAGGTGTTTTATTTTCCTATGTAGTTCTCAGGAAAACAGTACAAGACACAAAATGCAAAAAAGAATTTGGCTGCTATGTTAGCAGTGCATTCTGCAAGGTGCTGAGCACTATGGCCAAGATCCAGCAAAGTCTTTAAGCATGTGCTTAACTTTGAGCATGTACATAGTTTTATTTCAATTCACATGCTTAAGTACTTCACTGTATGGATCACCTTGCAGGATCAACTATTCAGCAGGCAAGATGATTCTGAAGAAAAGCCAGATTGCAAGAAAATTATAGTGAAGATAAAATAAAACATTGATCTGTACTTTCTAGTCACTAGGGGAGGGAAAATGAACAATGAAAAACCTTATTAACTGAGAATCCATATAGAAGAGTATTTTTTTTCTTTTTTACATTTTTGAAAGTTGGCTATTTGATAGATCATGATCTTCAAAAGTCTCTTTTTGAAGAACACTAGTACAGTATTGAGCAATTGTGGTAATCTGTTTCCCTTAAGTGAGCCCACAGGAAGGGCTTTGGTTCAGACTCTGCTCATTCTATTCAAAGTCATCCTTTTCTTTTCTTTTCTCCACTGGAACAAATACCCAGAGTCCATCAGGCCAGGTAGTCTTGGTGATGCCTATTCACTTTGAACTCTGTGGCCAAATGCAATGTAGTCCATCCTATGTGCCACTAATTATCAGTCAACATTCTTGAAAAATAACATGACAGACACAGTACGTTGCCAGAGACAACATTCAGCAAAGCTAATTTCCTCTTCAGAGTTCTACATGGAAAATACACCTTGGTATCTCAATATAGCTATTGAAATTCGCATGACAGGTCCTTTTTTGGTTACCCCCAAAACAGCATGTTACATGATATGTAAAATAAATTTCCATTCACACAGAAATCGTCTTACTTATTTCAACTGAGGATTTCTAAAAACTGCAAAGTACCAGTGCTAATAATACATGCACCTTGTTTTTAAAGAGCCATTTTCCTGCAGGATATGTGTAACACTGAGATTGTGTGCCAGTATAACAAATCACATTTAATATTTGCTTTTTTAAAAAAAATGAGTTAAAATCTGTTAGAGATATTCTGGTAGCAGAGGTAGGCTAAACATTTTTTTTTATATTAAATATTTGCATTATACCCAGCTGCACATGCACACGCAAGTTGAGGGGACAGGACACAAAAAGCTTTCCATGCAGCTGCTGGGAACAAAGGCAGTGTACACCCTTATCTTGAAGGGTGAAATCCTGGACCCATTGAAGTCAATGGGATTTTTGCCATTGACTTCAGCAGGGTCAGGATGTCACTTGAATCCTTTCCTGTGGCTCAACACAATCCCTTCTGCCCTCATCAGGGGAGCTAGTGTTCACACTGTACCTTGTCAAAAGTATGTTGCTCCTGCTATCCAGGAGGCCTTATTTTTGCACAATGGCCCAGAAGCCAGCCAGGGGTGTCCTTAGCATGGGTTCAATTGGACCCACAGAAATCATGAAACCAAGGGTTCCAAACTTGAGTGGTGCTGTGACCCCACTTGCAAGGTCTCAACATCTGGGGTGGGGATCTGGGTCCAGTCCCATGAGACAGGAGCCCCCACTGCAGGACAAGTATGGGGTGGGCTCACTGTCCAGGTGCCTCCTCCCAGCCCAGGGCCTTCCCTCTGCACCAGGCCAAGATTAGGGTTGTAGTGCATGGGTAGAGGGTGCTGCTGTGAGTGCTCAGTGACCCCTTAACTACTACTAAGTATAGTGCACCCATTGAATGGAGAGACTACATCAGCCCCTGCCAGGAGCTATTCCTTTGCCAGTAGCCTCCATGCTACTCATTGCTGCAGGAAGTACTTAAAAGGCAAAGCTTGTCCCGTATGATGCAGGTATTCAGGGTCATATTTTAAATTGGTGGTAGTATTTCTTCTGTGAAAAAAAGTTTCACTTAAGCCTTTTGGTGACTGTTCTCTGTTAATACTTGTAGACTAGATAAAATTGTACTTTGGACGAAATATTGCTTGCATTATTCAGACAAATAGTCCCATTATCCTCAAGTAACCACCCTAATTGCATAAGGTTATCAGGATGATAAAGTATTTTATAAAGCAATTTTAAATTGTTAAAATAAATTAATTACTTTCTATTTCTTGCTCTACTCCAAATAGGCCATCTCCTGCAGTCCTTGACTTCCCTCGGTAAGGCCCCCAAGATTTGGCAAAATGTATTTTTCTGTTTGTAGAGACACTTTTTAACATAATGATTTCTTTATCAAAAAGAGATGCAAGGGGTTGAGGGGGAAGGGACTTAGTTTTTGAAAAATATGCATATAAAATTTTCAGGAATAATAAGATCCTTTTTGGTGTAACCATTGCCTGAAAAATGTTGTTATCAAATTTCAACTTTAAGCTGAGTTGCCATAAAATGATCCATCTTAAGATCTTATAATGACTCCGGAGCAATGTATGACTCACCACTGTGTGTATATATATGAGTGTGTATGTATATGTGCGTGTGTAAAATAAGATGGATACGGAATTACTAGCCTGAATGGAGTGGCTACTGCCTTGCAGTCAGATGAAAATTGCTGCAACTGAGTTGAAGCCAAGTGTCTCAGGCAGGCTTTTAAGTTTGATTTAATAAGACATTATTTGTGTTTGTTAAATATCAATAATTATTGAAAAAGCTCCAATGAGGTTAATAAGTAGCAAGAGCTGAATCTAGTTTCTTTGTCATTAACTCCAAATTATAAACACAAACAATTAGATAGATGGGGGAGGTAATATTTTTTATTGGACCAACTTCTGTTGGTGAGAGAGTCAAGCTTTCAAGGTTACACAGAGCTCTTCTTCGGGTTGGAGCTCTGTTTAAGCTCAAAAGTTTGTCTCTCTCACCAATGGAAGTTGGTCCAATAAAAAATATTACTCCACCCACCTTGTGTCTCTAATATCCTGGGACCAACACAGCTACAATAACAGTGTGTAAAATACAAACAATGACAATAGATTATTAGGAGAATAAATATGCAAGAAACGTTTAAGCATTCTTAGGTCTGCATATTGCTCTAAATCTAGATATAACTTTAGATGGCACTAGAAGTTTTGTCTAAATAGGGGCTTCAGGCTGGGATCTCAGGGGCCCAATCCAATTTTCTTTGAAGTTAATGACTGCAAACACCGGCTTCAAGTGGGAGTTGGTTCAGGACCTGTGAGTGTTTCAGAATGTTAAGGAATCCCAAAACTTGATTATTTAGTGATGTGCAGAATTTCAAGAGATTGGGTTTAGTTCTTAGTTTTCATTAATTCTTCCTTTTTTTAAATAATGTAGTGCTTTAAGTAATAGCCAAATAAAGTGACAAAGCCATTACTGAAGGTGTTACCCCCCACTCTGAACTTTAGGGTACAGATGTGGGGACCTGCATGAGATAAACCCTATGTTTATTTACCAGCTTAGATCTAGTAGCTGCCACCACCAAATAGTTTAAACAAACATTTATGGGAGAGTCATTGGGAAACTCTGTCTTCCCCCCAAAATATCTCCCCAGTCTTTATCCCCCTTTTCATGGCAGGATTGAGACTGATTCACCTCCCACCAATTCCTGGTGAGCCCAGATCCAAAAAACCCTTGGATCCTAAAACAAGGAAAAATCAATCAGGTTCTTAAAAGACTTTTAATTAAAGAAAAAGGGTGAAAGGAATACCTCTGTGAAATTACCATGCAAGCTGCTCTCACAGACAACAGATTCAAAACACAGAGGATGTCCCTCTGGGCAAAAACTTAAAGTTACACAAAAGAAACCCAATTTGATTCTCCCTCTTATGCAAAAGAAAGTCACAAAAGAAAATAAAAATAATCTAATACATTCCTTCTCTAAATACTTACTACTTTTAAGAAATGTTAGATGGCTGATTCCTGGATCCTTCCCTCCAGCACAAACTTACTGAACAGACAAAAGACTCATTTCCCTCTTTGAAAACATTTTGTCCCCACATTGGTTCCTCTGGTCAGGAGTCAGCTAGGCTATGTGAACTTCTTAACCCTTTACAGGTAAAAGAGGAATTAACCCTTAACTGTCTGACAGTTTGGGGGGTTGGAGAGTGGGGTCATTCTCAGAAAGGTAGGACAATTATCAGTGATACTGATGGGGGGAAAAACATAGCAGTGAAGAATATTTCAGCCATCTTCCCATGCAAAGGGAAAGGAAAATACACAAATTGTGACTTTATTTAATCAAACAAAAAGCAATACAAAACAAAAAACCCTGATTTTTTTTAACAAAATAAGAGTTTGTCTATGTAACCATTTAAAATTAAGTGATCACAATGTGATTAACAAGCACATCATTGTATATACTGGAAAAGTAGAAAAATACATATTAAAAATGCCTGGGTCAGAGTTAAGGCATTATATTTGTGATGAAATGTCCTTTTTAGAAAAAAATACTCGATAAGAACAATGTTTTTGTTTATTATGCAAGCAGTTTAAGATTTATGATGCCCTTAATTAATTTGCTGGCATTTAGTGCTAGATTTTTCACTTAGTAACATTAAAAAGATTTTGTATCCAAGGCTGATAACAGAATGTTGGCTGTACGAAATACTTTAAATCTAGGTTTTTAATATTTATGTCTGAAGCTGGTTGAAAAATAGAATTTCCTTTCAAAAGTTAGAAAAAAACAAAGAAAATTCATTTTTTCCAACATGTGTATTTGTAGACCCCCCCTGTCCCACTGCCCCAGTTTCTTCATGAAAAACCTAACACTAAAATGTCTTCAGTTGTTTTTGGGGAAAAAAAGGGGGTGGGGGAGAAAGATATTAGGTTTTCATTAGAAAACATGGAAAATATTGCAAGGAATGTGCATTTCCCTTGGAAAACTTTTATTTCAGAAAAAGGCCATTTTTGGTATTTTAAAAACATCTGAAAGGAAAAATTGAACCAGCTATTTCATCCGATCAGGTAGGAAAAAAAGAGAATACCTCAGCTGAAAAGCAGCAGCCAGATCTTTTTAAACTATTATACAGCAGTCTGCTGGAGGAAATATATACATTATGCAATAGATCCTAATAGCCTGGATTAAAAACTTCCAGTCTCTTCAATAGGATTTGTGAGTGTGTATTACCTCAGAAAATGAGGTTGTAATTTTTATAGAGCTTTTTTTAAGGCTTGCTGCCTTATGTAACTATTGAACTAACAGAATTTTTAACATCAATTCCCAGAGGCTTTCTAACTTTCAAATCACATTATATATAAATTTAAGTACAAATCTTTCAAAAGTAAAATCCCTACAGGGAATACTCTCTCTTGTTCCACAAATTGCTGCATAGTTATAGTGTCCACCTAAAGTCTTTATGATACCTGAAATGTTATAAAGTTGGAGACAAACTTATTGAGTACAAGAAACTTAGTATGGAATATCTGCAAATAGCCATGATGATGAGCAAATGGGATTAATTCTGAATCCCATAACAATGCTGTGTTATTCAGTGAACTGTTCATCAGTGATTAGTGTTCTCGCACATTCACTTCTTATTCTGGTTCTATGTCCTCTTCACCAGATACCAGAGAATGAGACTAGAGTAAACACAGCCTAGCCACCATGAGTTGCAAGGGGGAAACTAATCACATTTATAAAACAGATTGTGAGTAACTTGCACATTTTTAGACTATCCACCCTTTAAAATAGGGATTAGGTTTTCATCTGTGATTGGTAAATTCCTAGCCCAGGTTGGAAATTACCATGCACACTAAATAATTAGCAAAGAATCCTGTGGCACCTTATAGACTAACAGACGTTTTGGAGCATGAGCTTTCGTGGGTGAATACCCACTTCATCGGATGCAAGTTATAACTGAGGATGTAGAATCAAGATATTATATGTTATGAGTAAAAAAAAAAAGCCTTTTTTTTCCAGTATCATCTGGAAAAATCAGATATGAAGACAGTAGATGTGAACCTAAACAAAATCACTTCATGTGAACCTAAACAAAAGCTGCTCCATACCAGCTGAGTGATGTTAAGCCAGAGAATATATGTCAGTACTCTAAGGTGTATGCTCAAGCTACACACTTTATGCACATACCTCTTGCCATAGGAAGAGAAGTTAAAAACAATCAGATATCTGTTTTGTCAAACTGGAAAAGGTGCCAGGCTCTATGGATACCCACTTCCTAAAGTAACACAAAAGAATAAGCATCAGATTAATGCTAGCATGAATACTATTCCCAGGTTCCCTCTGTTGACACATTGTAAAATGGATGAGATGAACTCCAGCCAATAAACATATTAAAGATATATAGATATCTGAATAGAGAGGATGAGCTATTCTGATGCAACATAATGGTTATCAACATAATTAGATCATGGCAGAAGAGATGGAATCACAAATCATGGATGGTTACTCACCAGGCAGAATGGTCAGTGTCACTTGGTTCCCGTAGATGTTTGAAGCCTCACCAGGAGGTCAAGGTTCTAATAAAAGGGCAGTTGTACTAAAAAATTGCAAGACTGCCTGATGTATTGGTGCAGTCTATAACATTCCCTTTAATTTCACTGACAGAAATAATAATACTTGGCTCTCATATAACACCGTTCATCAGTAGATCTCAAAGTACTTTACAAAGGGAGGCAAGTATCATCATCCCCATTTTGTTAATGGGGAAACTGAGGCATAGAAAAGCAAAGCGGCTTGTGCAAGCAACTAGCAGCAGACCCATGACTAGAACCTACTTCTTCTGAGTCTCATTTCAGTGCCCAATCCAGTATACCAGTGACTTTCAACCTTTCCAGACTACTGTACCTCTTTCGGGAGCCTGATTTGTCTTGAGTACCCCAAAGCTTCACCTCACTTAAAAACTATTTGCTTACAAAATCAGACATAAAAATACAAAAGTGTCACAGTACACTATACTGAAAAAATGCTTAATTTCTTATTTTTACCATATAATTATAAAAAAAATCAGCTGGAATATAAATATTGTACTTACATTTCAGTGTTTAGTACAGAGCAGTATAAACAAGTCATTGTATGAAAATTTAGTTTGTACTGACTTTGCTAGTGCTTTTTATGTAGCCTGTTGTTAAACAAGGCAAATATCTAGATGAGTTAATGTATCCACTAGGAGACCTCTGGATACCCCCAGGGGTACACATACACCTGGGTGAGAACCACTGTACTAGACTATGTTGTTTCCTCTATGTCAAACAAGTGCCCCACACACTGCATGCAACACCACCTGTATGTAGTACAGTAGGCATGAATATATGCATAGCAGCATCGCCTATAGGCAATAATCACTATAGGCAATAATCATTCAAACATGGGTGGTTGGTAGCTGGCAGATATACACAGAATATTTCTACCACTTCAGAGTGAAGGAAAAGATTAAGTGTGATGACAAGCTAATGGCACGACAACCAAATATTTGTATTATGTGACTTTGCTTGTCTTTCACCTGAATTATACAAGCCTGTGGAAGCTGTAAACATTCCTTCCACATATGTATCTGAAACATCTGAAATATGGTGCCGTTTGGGGCCTACGCCTTTATTTGTTGCATTTTGACAAAGGTTTTCAGGGTGTGGCCTTATATGCCTGTGCTAGATTTGTATTTTTATATAGCCAAATATATTAAGCTTCTCCTTGCTGAAGGGGTACACAGTTGCTGTGATGCTTTTATTTATTTATTTATGTATAATTGGTGTATCCATCACATAGAGGGAGCGTTCAGATCAGTGTCTAGTTAGCTAGTCTTTCTCACATTCAAAAGTGGCCACTCTCTATCCCCATTGTGGTATTCTGCCATTGTGATGGGGTCTGCTTACCCCGCACTAGCCCAGACAAGGTTAAGCCCATGTTATTGACAGCGGAAGTCCCGCCTCTCTGGCAAGACTGGGCATGCTCCAAGTGCTCTAGTAATATAAAGGGAGGGAGCCCAGCTCATTCTGGGCTGGAGGCTGCAGGGGAAGCACCTGCCTGGGAAACTCCTGCGGAGGGCCAGCCACAGCCTCTGACTGCACCGGGAATCAAAGCCAGGGGCAGCTCTAGGCATTTTGCTGCCCCAAGCACGGCAGGCAGTGCCTTCGGCAGCTTGCCTGCGAGAGGTCCCAGGTCCCACGAATTTGGCAGCAGCCTGCGGGAGGTCCGCCGAAGCCGTGGGACCAGCGGACCATCCGCAGGCATGCCGCCAAAGGAAACCTGCCTGCCGCCCTCACGGCGACCGGCAGAGTGCCCCCCATGGCTTGCCGCCCCAAGCACGCGCTTGGGGTGCTGGTGCCTGGAGCCGCCCTGATCAAAGCCGTCCCTGGCCTGTCTGCACCCCAGCAACTGGAGGAACCCTTGAAGATGGCTGGCCCTGCCGAACACAGAGGACTCGACATCTCAGGGGAAACCCCAAAACAGACTCTGGTAGGAAGTGACCCAGGGAGGGTGATGGAGTGATACCTTCCACCCTGGGGAAACTCAGTGTGTTTCGGTAGGACTCCCCCGCTGAGTCAGTGGCAAGCCACTATGCCACTGTTAGGGCCCTGGTTTGGGGCCCAGTGGAGTCGGGTGGGCCCGGGCCCCCCTACCGGGGCTGCCACACCCCATAAGGGGTGCCCCAATGCAATAGACTCTGGCCGCTAGGCCACGCTATCCTGCACCCAAGGGTGGAGTTGTAGACTCTGGACGCTAGGCCACGCTGTCCTGCACCCAAGGGTGGTGCTATAGATTCTGGCCGCTAGGCCACGCTGCCCTGTACTGAAAGGCTGCTTCATAGACTGTGATGGATAGGTCACGCGGCCCTGACCCTAAGGGGGTGGATCGTCACAGCCATGTATACCAAAAAGAATATTGTGTGGGGTGTGCATAATGTCTGGGATTATCTTACCTGCATAGTGTGAGCAATGTACAGGAGAAACTGACTTGGAGAAGTAGGGAATTTAGCCCATCAAGGAAACAAAACATCCTACATAGTAATACACTATCAAATGCACATTGCATGCTGATGAGAAGACAGAGTTGCCTGCATTTCTGAGTTTCCCCTTACATTAGGACCACAGGACTGGGCTGAAGGAAGTTTTGACTGCATGGAGGTTCTGTGGATTAGTTGTGATCATATTTTTGACAGTTGAAAAAGATTGCAAATTGTCATAAATTGTTTGAATGGCAGACAGAATCTGGTGATTTACTTTCTGACTGATCAGTGTCTTGCCCACACTTTTCTGAAATCTGCAAAATTATAGTGTGTGGTGATAACTCTTTCCTTCATATTTTGCTGTAATAAGAGACACATTTGATGTTCTTGTCCCAAAACCTAAACAGAAGGTTTCTTTACTATGAATACGCTATACATGTTCCTGAAGGGTATTGCTTTAAAAATGCAGATTCTGAATACTAAGGGTATACGTCTTTGAAAAATGATCCCTGTTTGTCATCTTTATCTCTTCTGATTATATTGAACATGACATGAATATTCATAATATTCATTTGACAAAGTACACCTTCACACATGTTGCTCTATTCAGTGATAGATTTTTTCTATTAATTGTTCAGAAAGGTAATTAGGATTGATATATGTAGAAATATGCTGAGACACTCCATAGCTGTTACAGTAAAAGAAACTTATCTATTTTTTAAGCATAATTGAGCAGGAGTAAAATAAATTAAAGACTTAATCACTGTGGTATTTTTTCCAGCACTGCCTGTTGCTTTGCATCTGGAAGGTCTTAAGAGTCTCAAAATTAATTTGCCAGGCATTTGACAGAATCCTTTCCAGAAGCTAGAATTCTTCCACTGCATACAATATTAGGCTATCTTCATTATGGTGATTTGCAATTGAATGAGATTAGATTGCTTGTAGTGTCTGGTATTTTTTCTTCTTTTAATTTGATTTCTATAAGCATTAAGTGGACATTTTCAGTATGTCCCAATTTTGTATCTACAATGTCCAGGTGCCAAAATGAAAAGTTGAAAGAGTTCTTATCTTTCAAAATATTAAATTTTTGTTCACTTAATTAGTCTCTTGACTCAGTCAGACCTCACACTGACCTTAGTAAAAGTCAATTTGTTTATTATAAATTGAAAATGCTAATTAGATACCAGAAGGAATATTCCTTCATTTGTACATTTAAATGAAGCCTTAGCATGTCATGTTGCTTCCAAAGACAAATATCAGGGGAATGTTCATTAAGTTATCAAAACAGGAAGCAAAGATGCCCATGTACTTTTGAGGTGAAATCTAGTCTCTCTCTTGTAACATACTGTCATACTGAGTTCTATGCGATGAGAGAAATGAGTGTCCACAAAATCAGGATATTTTTTCTGAATTTGTTTGTTTGCAAAACGGGCATACCTCATATTACCATTTTGAGCAAGAGAAACTAAACAGAAATTGTGGCATCAAAGCAATTGTGTCAAAAGAGCAGGAAAGCAGAAGTTTCTCTCTCAAGTGCTGTGCCAAATTGTGTCTGACTGTGTTCTAACTCTTTTCCCAAGCTCACTGAAATCTCTTAAATGCTTTAAATGTCATCCAAAGCCATTACCTCAGTGTTAACTACTCTCTCAGTTTTGTCACAGACAGAACAATTTTGGTGTGTTTTCTTAAATCTCGAGCCTCTGGATTCAGGTGAATATGTGAGAATTTTAGCTTCTGTCATCACAAAAGTATGTTTCTAGCCCTCTGGTTGTGGAGAAAAGCTTGGAAAGGTGATCCCCAAAGGTTCAAATACAAGAAGACGTAAAAAGAATTAAAAAATATATATTTTTTTAAATCACATTTGTTTTAGCCAGTCATAATTTTCTAGGGGGGCAGCGTCATGATTTTTCAATGATTGAGGTTGGCAAAGGAGTTATCCCTCACATGACCTTGGATTTTTGAAAACCAAAAGGAAGCCTATTTAATTATTGTATGAAGAACACTCAGAAGGGGCAGAGTTCTGCTTTAATTAACATGCAAATCTATTGAAAGAGAACAATATGGCCCTAAGGGTTCCAGTGTGTGCATGCCACTTAAGATAGAGGACTGGGTCATCATCTGGTGTAAAACTGGTATAGCTCCATTGAGGCTACACTTATTTTACTGAGGTTGAAGATTTGGCCCAGAAGACCTATTGTCCATCCCAGTTAACCCAATCTGCTATTGAGCTAGATGTATCTGCAGAGGATGCTGATCCCTTTCGCAAGTTCCCTTCCCCATCTCTTATTGCTTATAACAATAAACATACTTAATATTTTCACTTCTTTGGCTGCAGTATTTTCTCTGTACCTAGCTATTGGAATGAATGAACAGACTTGAATTCAACTGGGGAAATAGTAACTCTGCTGCAACCCTAGGAATTGTGCATCCCTGCATATTGATGGCAGTGGAAGGGACTCGGCAATACCATTTCAAATCTAAGGTGAACCCATGATATTCTTCAAGGACGGGCAAGTTTACCAACATCTCGGCATGCCCATAGGTTTCTGTGTCCAGCAGACACCTGAGGATACCATCACGGAGATGATGTGGCTAGGATCGAGTTCTCCCTACTGGTACCATGGCAGAAGATTGATGCCTTGAACACCTTCCTGATCCCCCATGTCTCATTTGTCCTGAGTGGATCTGCTATAGTGAAGGTACCTCTGAACAGGGCAGACAACACCATCAGGCAGATTGGGGAAGAAACATCCACTTCTTCACTGAGGGCCAGCAATGAACTGGTGTACATCTTGCACAGGCAGGGTGGCGCCAATGACCCTCTTATGGGTGATCTCTACGACATTGCGGTGATCACTCATGCCTTCCACCTGCTGAGGTGCCCAGACACCATGGTGAGAAACATCACAGAAAGTGCTATCCAGGATGTCATCAAGAAGTGAATCACAAGGACCCCCTCGATCAAGATGTCATCACCTACCTGAGCGGTTCACTGGAAGGCAAATTTGAAAGAGATGGGGGAGACTTTGCTTGGTTCTGGACTTGTGCTCGCATCACTACATGACAACTGGAGAAGCGTATTGGCTGCTGCTGGACATGGTGCGAGGAATGCCAGGAGCTGGGAGTCCTGGTGCCACAGGTGAAGAACACGGACCACACAATCATCACTCTGAGAGCTAGAAGCATGCTGGAGAGGACCCTGAAGGATACCATCTGCTGCCGGGATGTGGAAAACCTGAAGTGGAAGCTGGACCAGACAAGGTGTTCGAGGTGATGTGCAAGTGGGACGCCAGCAACCACTTCCTCCCTGAGGGCAACTTTACACTATTTGACAACTGGAGGTTCATCCACAGGGCCCGTCTCAACTGCATTGCACTGAACGGAGCCGTATGCCATGGCAATCAGGATAAGCAATTCAGGAAGTGCGGCTATGCAAACCAGACACTACCCCATGTCCTGTCTAGCTGCAACTTAACCCCTGGCAGCTGCGACATAACGCCATCCAAGATTGCCTAGTCAGAGCCATCCTGCTACCCATAGGGAAGGTGGCTGTGAACTCTGCCATCTACAGAACCCTTCCACAACCAACTCTCTATATAACTTCTCATGAGTGATGTACCCGAATACTTGGATGCTAATTCCTGAACTCTATTCTTAAATATATTCACCTAAGTTTTGGTTATTGCTGATTATGCACTTTATGTATCTTATGACTTTAAAAACAAACATTGTATTTGCGGATGATCTAAGCCCTATACTCAGATATACAGACACTCTTTTCTTAACCTGTGTATTATATTATTTTTTAACATTAGCTTTAATAAAAATGTTAATTCTTTGAAAACAGGGAGTACAGAGCTGATATGGCACAGTCAACTGTATAATTAAACTGCAAAAGCTGTGTGACAGGCGCCTACCTCCAGGAGAGGGTTGGGGCTTACTCCTCAGTCAGTATCTCCCATTGGCTACCTTGACTAGCCTACTCCCTGCCTAGCTTGCTGCCTTCTGTGAATGCCAGTGTTAAGGTGGCTATCTTTCCCCATGTATTGTAGAGGGAGCATAGGTGCCTAACTCAGGGTCTGTGAATCACAGTGGTTTTCTAGGCATCACAACTCCTATCTCTTTTCGTGCATCCAGGCCTTAGACACTTTTAAAAATTTTACCCGAGCTCTAACAACATCAGCTTTTAAAATAACTACGAAGGTTGGAGTACCCTTATTTTTTCTGCGTTGCTACAATCGTGGTGTGTTACATTAGAAATGAGCCTGAGCTGCAAAACCAAATGTTAGCAAAGGCAGTGGAGTTTGGGAGGTTTTGTTACTAGAGTAATGTATAAGTATGGTGTATATAAAATCAAAATAAGACAGTCAAGAAAGGAAAGAGAGAGGTTTGTAAGCACTTCTTTCTTTTCACATAGTTGTTAATAGCTGGCAATTAAATATGTTTACTTTTTTCATAATTTGTAATGGTATTAAAATCTGAGGTTCCCACATAAGCTGTAAACTGAAAATCAAAAGCAAATCACAACTATATTTGCCACAATCCTAGTTTAGCCATCTCTTACACATCCTGGCATGGGGGTGTGTCTATTAACTGTAGGAGAGGAGAAAGTTTTATTAGGGTGAGGTTTTCTAAGACAGAAAGTGGAGCTAGCCCCCCAACTGCCATTGAAAATCAGATTGTGTGCCCTAGCTCTGTACCACCTTCATAAGGGCCCAACCATAGTTGACGTTAGCTGCTCCAACCAGCATTAGAACAACTAAGTAAAACTAGAAAAGGCTTCTAATGTCTCATGTCACTTCCTATTTCATGTCGCATTGAGGTCTCAGAGCTTCTTTTGAGGTTATCTGTGGCAATAGATAGAATAGAAAAAAAATGCTCAAAATTTAACAAAATAATGTTTGTTTTTTTAATATATATTTGAGCTAATTGTAGAGAGAGAGCTTGGTAGCAGAGCTGGTAAAAATGAATGTAAAAATGTTTTGACAAAAAGTGATTTTTTTTGCCTTTTTTTTAAAATTTAAATGAGAATGTCTCCCTTTTTCTTTAACGAGATCTCATTACATGTGGTTTTATGTAAGTTTGTGTGCATGTCTGAGTGCATTGGGACATTTTTCATTGAAAAATTACTGATACCTGACTACACTAACAGAATCTAGCTCCTGCTTCAGAATGTGTAATAGGACAATATATAAAAGATGAGGCAAAAGCTTTTGGATATTTGTAGAGCATTCAATTTGAAGAAACCAAGCCATGTCAGCCAGTCAACCTCAGCTTGCTTTCAAACAAGGACAACTGCCACAAGAAAAAAAAATGCATGCAGTGCTGGTGTAGCCGTGTTGGTCCCAAGATATTAGAGAGACAAGGAAGGTGAGGTTATATCTTTTATTGGACCAAGTTCTGTTGGAAAAATTGCCACTTTACACAATG
Organism: Mauremys mutica; assembly: GCF_020497125.1. NCBI lineage: Eukaryota > Metazoa > Chordata > Testudines > Geoemydidae > Mauremys > Mauremys mutica. Next base: position 51,385,222 of record NC_059077.1, read on the forward strand.
TCACAAGTATTGTAAGACAGCCTCAAGCATGAACCCTGGATTGCACTCAATCAAGGAATAAAATGTCTAAATTAAAAATATCAGACCTTATGTCCAGTAAAGGAACCTTGCCTGCTCAAAGCAGACAGGTGATTTTTAAAGAAACAAAGCTGTATTCTATATGAATTGATTCCCAACTGTAATTTTAAACTTCTCTCTTTCCCTCGGTGAACCTGGTGAGCTAGCCAGACTGACATCTCCCTATTTTTCTGTCAGAACAAAACATCCAGGAAAAAACTCCTCTATGGACCAATATGGTTTAATCTTATTACTAATATAACAGCAGTTTGATACTCAGCAGCCAATCATTCTCATTTGAGTGATCAGTGTATCACTTAGTATTGTGGTTCTGCCTAGATACTAAGGTGACGGGCACATTAGAAATAGCATGGGAAACTGATATACTTAGATGAATAAGGACACAGTTGTTCCTAGTACATTATTTGCTCCCCTTGGCATTATTCTATGGCTAGTGTCTGAGCCAAAACAGTGAGGGGCTTGGAGAATGTGAAGCTACTAAAGGAAATGGGTGGTCAGGAAGGGGAAAACATTTACATTCTTTTTAGGGCTTCTCTTCACTTCAGAGTTAATTCAAGTTATAGCTTGAGGGTTGTCCCTAACTTGAGTTTTATCCACACATAAAAACCATTAACTTAAGTGTAGTGCTGCTTGCAACTTGAAATGGCTGTTCCATCAAGAGGTATACATGACAGTTTGTGTTAGCACAACTTGTCAGTTGCTAACACCACCACCCTGCATGGCTTGAGTGTTATTTCTTAGTATGCCATTCTCACTTAACCTAGGCTACCCTGAGAGGAGTTAACTCCAGTGTAGATAACTTGAGTTAACTATTCAGTGGAGACATAGCTTTAGGGCAGGTCTACACTAAGGGCGGGGGTCGAACTAGGGTACGCAAGTTCAGCTACGTGAATAGCGTAGCTGAATTCGAAGTACCCTAGTTCGAACTACTCACCCATCCAGACGCCGCGGAATCGAAGTCCGCGGCTCCAAGGTCGACTCCGCCACCGCCTTTTGCAGTGGTGGAGTACCGGAGTCGACCGCGGCGCTTCCGGAGTTCGAACTATCGCGTCCAGATTAGATGCGATAGTTCGAACTCCGAGAAGTCGAACTCACCGCGTCGACCCGGCTGGTAAGTGTAGACTAGCCCTTAGTGTGTAAGCTCTTTGGGGAAGGGACTATCTCTCTCTGTGATTGTACAGCACCTAGCATAATAGTGCCCCAACTTTGGTTGGTACCTGTAGGTGCTATTGAAATATAGAACATTAATAATTATGATAACATGGTGTCTCCAATACACACATTGCCATTTCCAGTTTATACAAAACACTGCTGCTAAAATTATCTTTCTGGCCCATCAGTTGGAACATACCAACTTCTCCTTGAATACCTTCACTGTTTCCCCTTTCTCCACCACATAAGATTTAAACCTCTTGCTGTTGAGAACCTCCATGACTCAGCCCCTCCCTATGTGTGCAGTCCAGTCTCTTATAACATGTCCATATCCATTTCTGCACACCAATGAGACAATCCTCCATTCCCTGTTTGTCTACTTCTCACACAACCATCTCATGCCTTTTCTTCATTCTGCCCCCTGTACATGGAAATCCCTTCTTGGTGTGCTCCAAAAGGCTACCTTCTCATTTTACATCCTTTCTGAAGACCCATTTCTACCTGGATGCCCACAAGAAGAGAAACAAAAACATGTATTTATATTAAAAAATCATAATATGCAAACTGAGAAAAGTGTGGACAAATTAGCGAGATTCCAGATGACAGCAATGAAAATAATAAAAAGTTTAGAAAACCTGATCTATAAGGATGGGTTAAAAAAACTGAGACTGTTTAGTCTTGAGAAAAGAAGAAGGGTGGAGAGGAGTGGGGACCTGATAACAGTCTTCAAATATAGTAAGGGCTCTTATGAGAGGTGATCAATTGTTCTCCATGTCCACTGAGGGAAGGAGAAGAATTAACTTGCTTAATCTGAAGGAAGGGAGATTTAGGATAGGTATAGGGAAAACTTTCTAAGGATAGTTAAATACAGGAGGGAAGTTGTGGAATCACTGTCATTGGAGTCTTTTAAGAACCTTTTAGACAAACACCAGTCAGGATGGTTTAGGTATACTTGTTTCTGCCTTAACATGGGGGAATGGACTAGATGACCTCTGAAGGTCTCTTTCAGCCCATCATTTCTATGATGCTATGTGGAGAAAATGGTGGAAGTCAACAACATAAGAAGAAATATATTACCACAGAACAAGAACTGTTATCTCCTTGGCTTTTGTATGATAGTTAATGGTTGAGTAGGTTCAAATTTTAGTTGGTTCACTCAACATAGGATCTTTTGTTATTCTTTGATACTGAGGGCTCTGTACAATGGTGTGAGATCACTCATCCACACTCACAGACCTTCTTTCAGTTGATTTGAGAGAGACTTTTCTATTCTCTTTTGTTTTGTTGCTACCCTATAGCTGCAGGAACCTCAGAAAAACATAACCAGTGGAGCAGCTTGAGGGGAAATTATCTATGTGCAGGCATTCAAAAGCCTTTAAATCTGGCCCACAATATAGCTGTGACTTTGGAAACTCAAGTGCCAGCTAATGAAATAAATGGCACCTGGGAGCTGGAGTCTGCTTAGCAATGCCTCAGAATAAACCAAGAGTGAAAATAATAACAACAACAACAACAAAATAGAAAAGGAGATGGTAAGGAAGAAATTTACTTACAGAAGGACTGAATCTCAGATATAGGTGGGGAAGTCTGGGAACTTCTCCTATGGCAACGTCTGAATATTGGAAAGTCTGTGAGCATTTTACTGAAGAAAAGAATTCTTCTCACTTCTCATTTCAGACATTACTATTATTTTATGTATTGCTGTTCATGTAGGGCCATATTCTACCTGTCCCTTTTGTGCACAACATGGGGGAAGGGTGCCAAAGTATCTTTCTCCCACAGATTGCACAGACGTACATAAAGGCCAAGAAGAACTGGACTCCTTACATGTCATCCTTCTCCAACCCCTACTGTGTGTACTCCTCTTATCTCCTTCTTCCTCTCATTCCTTTATTATTTACTGTGCTCCCCTCTCTAGCTCTGCATCCATATCATCTATTCTTCTCTCAGACCTCTTCCCCAGCCAATTTTTCTAGTGGCACGTAAAGGCTTTTGCAGCAAAGGTCTGGAATATGAGAAAGTGAGATCCAAATTCATTCTATACCATCCCCAATTTTCAAATCTCATTGGTTTCAAAATGTGAATCTTGTTTGCAGGGTTTTACAATATCAATTGTATTAACAGATGTTGAAAAAATGAAGTGTTCCAGACCCAAGTAATTTGTTTGATTTTTGCAGTAGTTTTTCCTACTCACATGTCAAAACAATTCAGAGCATCATGATTTCCAAACTGCTAGTAAATCATGAGAGAAAGAGCTTAAGCAGTAAATGTAATTAACCAAGCAAGTTAAAAAAAAGACAGACAGACACACACACACACACAAAATTAGAATGTATTCAGTAGAACATAAATTGCTGTTAAAAAGCTATCAGGGCTTCAAAAGGAAAACTTATTTCTATTTCCTTCTGTATTCTCTTCTTCAGGGCCTTGTTCTTTCTAAGTGCTCTGTGTCTATCTTGTGTTGATAGCCATTCTACAAACCAGTCATGGTTGTGGACCTGTGGCAGTAGTTTTTGTTTTTACCTGACTATATAAATTACATTGTGTAAATATTAAGAGTCCTGTGAGAGTTGGCTCAAGGAATTACCACCACAGCAGCAGTCACCACAATGTCACTATGGTAGCTGTCCAATGACTACAGCATGATGCTAGCAATAGCCAAATTTGTACTTCCAGGAAATTAACATTTTGTAACCCTGACCCATTTCAGGGGATTATGGCTAGGAAATAAACTTCAAGCTCTCACCGGAACTCTGTGTGTCATCCTCAGGGCTCTCCAAGATCCTCCCACAAGACAAGCTCTGCCAACATGAGATCCCAGAATAACATCTCACTTACAGTAAATTATGCAGATATTAGAAGCATGATCCTGAGTGCCCTATTGGGCTCCACATCAAACATCTTGGTTTGGCTCCCCCTCAGTGAGGTTTGGATTAGGCGAATAACCGATCTTTGAGTTCATTGGCATTTCTGAAAAGTTGAAAAAATAAATAGAATCCAAAAATTCTGAACAATTTCAATGAATCAAAAAAATCTATTTTGGGTCAAACAAAACATTCAGTTCAAAATGTTTTGTATGCCATTCTCACTTAACCTAGGCTAACCTGAGAGGAGTTAACTCCAGTGTAGATAACTGGAGTTAAGTATTCAGTGGAGACATAGCCTTAGTGTGTAAGCTCTTTGGGGAAGGAACTATCTCTCTCTGTGATTGTACAGCACCTAGCACAATAGTGCCCACACTCAGGGAGAGGTGACACACACACACACACACACACACACACACACACATTCCTGTACACCTCTCTCACGGGGGGGGGGGGGCGGTGACCAACAGACCTGACCCAGCCCTTCCTGCCCAGTGCTCTCCACCCTCTATGCCTGGCTGGGGCCCCTGGGACAGCCCCCCCTCTCCTAGTACCTGGTGCCTCATCTTCCTGAGGCAACATGTGTGTGGGGGGGGGGCACAGGGTCACATGCCCCTCCTCATATTTATGACAAGGTTCACACCAGAATGAGGCCAGCAGTAGCCTTTTGGCACAGTGTGGGAGGGAAGGGATGGGAGCTGCTTCCAGCCATGGGGGCGGGGGGGAAGGAATGACCTGGCCTGTGTTTTTGCAGAGCTCATCTCTTTCCCCCCCTTCCCCAGTGGCTGGAAGTAGTTTGTCCCTTCCTGCCTGCACAGTGTTGAAAGGCAGCTAACACTTAGGCCGCCACTGACATAACCCAGCCATCTCTGGCTGCAGCGTGGGCAGGAAGGGGTTAAGCCCTCAGGATGCATTGTGCACCAGGGCCCAGGGAACCTGAGTGCAGGGCTTCAGCAAACCTGGCCAGAGAGGTGGCTCAGCAGGGGAGGATGCCGAGGGGACCGATCAGCCCCATGCACTGCTCCCTGGGGGCAGGACCCAGGGCATGGGGAGGGTCGTGTGCAGAGGGTGATAAGCCCCTGCCCTGGGAGCTACTGTGGACCCTGCAGGTTAAAGGCATGAACAGGCTGGAAATCGCTTCTCCCTCCCCCACACCGCCGCCACTCCAGAGTTTAGCTGAGGGGCGGAGAGCACTGTGTAGGGCTTTTGTACATGCAGGGCTCAGCTCCTCCTGGTCAGCACCGCAGACGGAGGGTCTTGGGCTTTCCCAAGGTGCCAGGTCAGCCAGAGGCAGTAGGGGAAGGAAGGAGCCTGCTGGCCAGACTGTTGGTGAGCTGAGCACTCCAACCAGGGGCTGATTCTCTGCACAGTGCTGGGAGCAGGATGCACTCTGCCGGTGAGGATATGGAGAAGCAGTGGGGAGTGGGGGGTGAAAGGGCAAAGCAGGGAGAGGACAGCGAGAGGGGGAGTACATAAAGGCCTGATGGGTGGATGGCAGAGGCGACACATAACCAGCCACCGCCTGGCACCTGCCCGTACTCACCAACCACTGCAGCTCACAGCATGCAGCCAGTGCCAGCCGGAAACAGGACAGGGAGCAGGGCCCTGCTGGCTGATACCCAGGACACAGCGGAGGTTGCGCTGACAGATCAGCAGGGGGAGCGGCCCGCCCCACGCACTGCATCTTTGTCCAGCCATCAGCCTTGCACCCCCATTCCATCGTTGGCCACTGTACTCCCACACACACTCACTGCTGGTGGGTGGGCAGCTGGTGAGCAGGGATCTGGCCAGCAGCAGGACCCACCAGTACTGATGCGGGGGAGACAGAAAATACGGGAAGTTTTTCCCATTTGAAAGAAAAAGTCGGGACACCTTCAGGAAGGCTTAAATATGGGACTGTCCCTTTAAAAATGGGATGTCTGGTCACCATGGCCACTGAGCTCTGAAGGATTGTATCCTGATAGATGGGGCTCACTGGTTTCTCCTCTTCACTCCTTGGGACAGTCTTCTCCTCCGGGTGTCAATAAAATTAGTGACCTTCCACTGCAAATCACATGTTATCCTTTTTTGGGGGGTGAGGGGGAAGGGTCCATTTTTGTGGCTACCACTCTAATTCACTGCATATGGATGGGCCCATTTGGAGGCTAAGCAAATCTTGCAATTTACTTATTTCTGCTTAGCTTTTATTATTATGTATTTGTATTAGTGTATCACCTAAAAGCTCTAATCCTGGATCAGGGCCCCATTGTGCTAGGTGCTGTACAAACACAGAACAACAACAGATGACAGTTCTTGACCTAATGAACTAACAATCTAAGTATCAGACAAGACACAATAGATAGATACAGACAGACCAATGGGGAAGTACAAATAAGACAATATTGGTCAGTGTGACAGGCTGTGGTCTCAGCACACCACACCTCAACCATTGTAAAGTTTTGTGTAGACTTTACAGTAAAAGAGAGTTTTGAGGATGGATATGAAGATGGATAATGAGGTAGCTTTGCAGATCTTGATAGGGAGTGCCTCCCAAGCATGTGGAGCAGTGCAGGAAAAAGCATTTATTTAGCTATCAATTCTTGTGTTGAAAATGACAATAGTAGATTTAAATACATGAAATGCCAGTATAATCCTACAGCTTTAACTACTTTTTTTCTTCCAGAAGAAGCTAATATGCATTAATAATTTATTTCATTCCTATTGTATTAGATATGGTATTTTAATTTTAAAATATTTTTGATACTTTATATACATATAAATCATTAAAACAGTGAAATGAAAAAAAGCAAGTTGTGATCTTATCTGCATAAAACAGGTTTATGAGCTCAATGGCTTCAAGCTAAATGGTTCTAAGGAAACTGTAGATGCAAACAAATATCCTTTAGGAAAAGATATTTTACATATGGACAGCTACACAGTTCATCATAAAACTCTGAACATCATTTAGTTAGGAACTTAAAAGCTTATAAAGCGGTCCATGAAAATAAGATTCCATTAACCTGATATAGAAGTGCATATGGGTTATTTTTTTTCAACGGAGATTAAATTAGGTTTACATTTATTATTCATAGAATTCTCTTTTAGGTAAAAATGTATGGTGTTTTTGTTTTCTTTTGTTTACAATGTATTCTGAAAAATGCTGTTCTGCATCTGAAAAAAAAAGATTCTGCTACATTACATGAGGCATCTTGAAAATTTGCGTATAAAAGGAAAATACTTTATGAAAAATGGTCCATATTATTCTGTCAAACAGTGGCTAGTGAAAGCAGAGTGAAGTGTACAATTAACTGAATTAGACTTTTTTATTGGAAGATGAAAAGAGATTTAACCGTCACATGAACCAGATCTGTGTCTGTGACTTCAAGCCCTCTAAAAGCAAAAATGCAACGATATATATTACCTTTACCTGTAGATTTCAAACCACTTTACAAAGATGGTAGGCATTATCATCATGTTATACATAGAGAAACTGGGGCACAGTAAATTATAGACAAATTTTGCAAGAATGGCCTTCCCTTTGCATAATTTCTCTTAACAATGCCCAGCTTGTGTTCCATTATTCCAACAGGCTGATTTTCAAATGTAGAGACCTCAAAGCTACCTTTGACTTCAGCATGTAATGGCCAGAGCCAACATTTCCCAAATGCCTCAATTTTTGTGTGCCACCCAAATTGGGAGACATTTCTAAAAACATTGAGTATAAGACATTCTGGTCTCCTGTTAATAGTGTAATGCCCAGTCTGGCATCATACTGCCACTTGGGTTTTTACTTTCCCATGATCAGGGGTGTTATGTCATAAGTATTTCAAAGACGATGATCAATTACAGTCCCAGACTTTCATACATTTGCTGTGAGGAGCTAAAATGAAACACATTTCTATCTTTTTAGCACCAGACTAATAAATTTGTTTATGAAAGGTGACAGGAGCATTTCTGTGTAAGAAAACCTCTGCATTACTCCATATCACTGATCAAAGATATTGGCGCATTTGTTTTAATCTTAGTTATTTCAGTAATTCTGCAGCTGCTTTGATATGAAATGCCATATGTAGTCAGACATAACATAGCATATATTTATCTCTGAACTCCAAGTTCCATCTAATTATCTAACAAGCCATTTCATACAGTAAAAAGAAAGTTATTTCTATGCTCTAAAGGATTCTACTGCTGCTTTCAATGAAAAAAACAAACAAAACAACAATGGATTCAATCCAATTGCATATTCACAGTTTCTGTGTGTGGTAAAAATGATGAGACTTTGAATAAGATCTGTAGGGATGCAAGGTGCCCTTTTTCCTGAGGAACCATTTATCTGAATAAATAAAATAACTCTTACTTTTGTAAGGTTGGGTGTTTGTCTTGGCACAAATGGCACTACAGCATAAAAAATTAATTCTGTTCATGAGAGATTGCCAACAGCTGACAAATTTTGCACTAAAAATAAGAATCTGTCACTGCAAGTTTCTTTGGCTCTAGCAGTCTTTCTGAAAGTACAATTTCTGTAATCATATTGAAAAAGAATTACGGATGGAACATTCACTTTTATAATGTGAATATTTCCTATTTATTTTATGGCTCTCCTACTGTACCTTGTGCTCAGTTCCTCTGCTTTTATGTAGTGGAAGCACTATTGTTATGCAATTGCAGCTTTACTTTCAGTAAGGATCTGCCAATGCCAACTCCAAAATGTAAATGACTGTGCCAACTGCAGCTGAGAACAAACTGTAGAATAATTACTTTGTTTATGCCTTTAAGATGGAGATGCTCACATCTAATTTAAACTGCTAAGATTGTTCTTAAATTACTTGACTCAGTCTGCATCTATGATAGACAAGTAAACCACTGGTGACTGAACTAGTGGGACTACAGTAGTGAGTACCAAAGGAGTAGTACATCTATACTAGCTATCACAGTCTTCCCTGCATCTACATTAGCACTCAGTAGCACTATAGTCTGTTTCTATTCTGCGGTTCCCAGGACAGCTCCTCGAAGGAGAGATTTCTGGAAGTCCAAGGGAATTGTAGGAGGAGGGGGTCAAATGCTCAAAAATTCCTGGAAATCTCTAGCATTTTTTTAGGCATTTTGCAAAACGTAGATCAGGGTTAGAACTTAATCTGCACAGCCAGATGATTTTGTTCCAAATCTTTTGAGGTGTCTCAGGTAATCCATGAGAGACAATGGAGTATATTAGAGAACAAGACTTGCAGTTAAAGGATTTATTGCTGCAAGGTTCTTTGTGTACTATTAAATGATTAAATGATTATATTATGTTCTAATACTTAACAAATGCATTTAAACAAATGCATGGTATGCATTGTTCGGCTCTGCTGGAGGAAGGACAGGAGACTCTGGATGTGGTTTAATTAGGCCACACCTTTATTCCTAAATCTCTGGGAGTACCCGGCAGATAAAAATGTACCATGCAGATAAATCCATAATCATTTACAAATTATACTCAGGGATTGCTGGGATCCTTCCCTTGAATGAGAGTTAAGGGTTGCTATAAAGGAGGGGTGTTTGGCTCTGTGCTGAACCAGTCATAGCAGTCCTAACCCCACTTCCACTTTCTTAAAGAATACCCACTTTAAATCCTTTACTAATCCATTCTATGTGATCACCCTATCCCTTCCCTGAGGGTATGAAGGTCTGTTTTATAAAGAACTATGCTTTAACTTTTGGGTATCTGCATGGGACATGAGTATCTGCGTGGGACATAATGAATTGTAACAGCACAGCCTAACCCTGGTTTTATGTTCATCCCAACTAAACTCCACCACCTTGGCTAATCTGGAAGTGAGGGGAAAAGTTCTTCCCAGCCCCCAAGAAAGGAGCAACTAGCATAATGCTCACCATGGATCATGACAAAACCTGGAATTTAACTACTACCATGAGTGGGAGGGTGGAAGCTTCTGCCTGGTCCAGATAAAATAGGGCTTTTCTTGTCCTGGCATGGACCTAAATAGTTCCCCATCTCTTCCAGTCACTTTGGTGGGGGCGACCTGACTAGTGTCTGACCTGGTCTGAAGCCCCCACTCTGACTTGATCTGAAGCTGCCGCAGCAAGTCACTGTGGCTCTCCAGCCTGTAAAGGGGCCTCACACCCGCTACCCGCTTAATGTGAAGTGAGGTCAATATATAAGTAAAGTAGAAGCTTTTCTAAAAATGTTATTGAAATTGCATCTGTTGGCCAATGCAAAATCCTATATTTGTCAGAACAAACTGAATGAGGGAACAACTGAGTGGTTATCAAGCAATTATCTTATTCCTGTACATAAATGTGCTTTTCTTCATGTGTGAAAATTGTGTTTGCCTGCAAAATCCCACAAATGAAAATTCAGTAATTTGTTCCCCAACTTGTAGCAATCTGAGAGTGTCTAAATTGCACATTCAAAAAGGATATGTCATCCAATTTTGAAAGTGCGTTTCCAGTTTATATCTGAAAATTTGACCTGAAGACCTATTCTTCTCTTTCCCCTTTTATAGTAAATCCAGTTATTCTTTCAAAGTGTTAATGTCTTTGTCTATTCATGATTCTCTACTCATGGTTTGCATGATTTTGGAATAATTAGCAACAATTAACAACTAAAATTAACAAACATGACCTACGAAGGAAGGCTGAAAGAATTGGGTTTGTTTAGTTTGGAAAAGAGAAGACTGAGAGGGGACATGATAGCAGTTTTCAGGTATCTAAAAGAGTGTCATCAGGAGGAAGGAGAAAACTTGTTCACCTTAGCCTCTAATGATAGAACAAGAAGCAATGGGCTTAAACTGCAGCAGGGGAGATTTAGGTTGGACATTAGGAAAAAGTTCCTAACTGTCAGGGTGGTTAAACACTGGAATAAATTGCCTAGAGAGGTTGTGGAATCTCCATCTCTGAAGATATTTAAGAGTAGGTTAGATAAATGTCTATCAGGGATGGTCTAGACCAGGGGTCGGCAACCTGCGGCTCCCGGCTCGCGAGGGTAAGCACCCTGGCGGGCCGGCCCGATTTGTTTATCCACCGCGTCAGCAACTTCGGCCGATCGCGGCTCCCACTGGCCGCGGTTCGCGGTCCCAGGCCAATGCGGGAGGCAGGAAGCCGCGGCCAGAACATCCCTCGGCTCGCGCCGCTTCCTGCCTCCCGCATTGGTCTGGGACCACGAACCGCGGCCAGTGGGAGCCGCGATCGGCCGAAGTTGCCGACGCGGTGGATAAACAAACCGGGCCGGCCCGCCAGGGTGCTTACCCTGGCGAGCCGGGAGCCGCAGGCTGCCGACCCCTGGTCTAGACAGTATTTGGTCCTGCCATGAGGGCAGGGGACTGGATTCGATGACCTCTCGAGGTCCCTTCCAGTCCTAGAGTCTATGAATCTATGAATATTCTTTCAGATGACTAAATTTCCTTTTAAAGGCATATGTATTAGCTTCCTTACATTAGCTAAACTCATCCAAAGTAAATGTTATTGTAATGTCATGTCTGCACATATAGGTAATAAATTGCATCTTGCAGCATTATTTGGAACTTTATTATTCTCTGTGCTACCTTGCTCTGGTAAACCCATCATTCCTTAGTAAAGACTTGTAACTTAATGTTTTATATACCAGTGACAACACAGGCTCTCAGTACAGCCTTTGTTTAGGTTTATCACATATTTGCTTTCATTTTAATTGTTTTATACACTTGATTTTCCAGATGTGAGCGTCTGATTGTATTTATTGCCAAGTGTCATGAGACCTATCTTTGCTAGTGCTTACCCAATATACTATAACAAAAAACAACAGTGAGTATTATACTACCAATAGCAACTTTTCAAGGAGAAATTTGGCAAAACAAACAGGTGTTTGACTATGGTTTCTGTTTTATTTTAGTTGTGACTTGTATGATTTTTATATATAATGCAAAGGATCATCAAATAGTTTCTCTTTTAAGCAATTAACTGAATCTGTTACAACTTATTTCATATTCTCTCAATTGCTTAACCAGTAACTCTTTCCCTACAATATTCAAGAGCCTGAATTGTCAATAATTTTAAGCCATTTTACTGAATAAGGCATTAGCACCTTCAACTTAAAATTTTCAATATTTTCTGGCTGTTGTGCTTAAAATTCAGCCATATTTAGTAGGAAAATGAAGAATTTTGTTGCTTTATCTGGTCTGTTGAAGTATGCATTTGAAAAAAAAAATCTTTGGGTTTAAACAGGTTTTAATACTGACATAGATAGTACCTACTACTCTTCAAACATTGCTGAACTAATTGAAAAGTGTGAGGAGGACATCTTGGGCCTGATTCTCCTTTACACAAGGCCATTTGACATCACCCTAGTCATATACAGGAGCCTCAGGGTGGGGGGAAATATATTTTATACAAGAGCAATGTAAACTGACCTTAGAGTAAATGAAAATTAGGACAATTATATCTATTACAGCAGAAGTAGTAATACTAGAGTCAAATTTATTATTAAAAAACAGCTTTAAATTCCAAATCATGAACATCTGTAGATTTAAATTAGTTGTATAAGTAGTGGGGTTTTTTTGGTTTTGTTTTGTTTTTTGTTTTTTGTGGAGGGCAGGGTTTACAAGCCAAAAAAAGTCTGAAATTCATATAGAATATTCTGAGGGTATGAAGGTCTGTTTTATAAAGGACTATGCTTTAACTTTTGGGAGCCCAACCTTTGTAAAGGTTGCACTGGCAAATTACCAAGAGACAATGAACTGCAACTGATTTTCATATAAATTTAGATCAGTTTCTTTAACAAAATTGTAATTTACACAACCATAAAACTCTGTGAACATGTAGTTATGTTCTTCATGATATTAGCAGGAGAATATAAGTTACTTGCTGCTTGAGTTCACAAGTAAAAAAAACCCCAAACCCTCTGAAGTAGTCATGTCCCCCAAATGACCATACTTGACCTCATCATACATTTAGCTGTTGAAAGTGAAACTGAATATAGAGTTTGAAAGAAAAGTTAACATATCTAAACATTTTGGGCCCAGTCTCAACCATGGAACTCCCTTTGAAGTCAAAGGCACAGTAGTATTAGTGTAAGTGGCAAAATACTGTGGTATAATGATATAGCACTCACTAGTTGTGCAGAACGAATGGATCTCCTCTCAGTTACTCTAGTGCAACAAAGTGTAACAGAGCAGAACTTGGATTGGACTGAAACTTAAACCACTGCTTATACCTCCACAAACTGTCATGCAAGTTACACCAATCTCTTCCAGGCTGTGTTTAGCAGAACTTGACAAAGAATGTCGTATAAAGCTGCTATCCCGTGACTGTTGATGGTTTAAATTTATATTTCTACAGGTGAAAAATTGGTGATGGAACACAATTTTCCTGCCCTGCAATTTAAAAAGTAAAAATCTATTTATTTAAATGTATCTTTAGAAAGTAACTTATTCTGCAAATGTATACTCAGAAGTTTGTCTTCCTTTTAAAATGGTAAATTTGTTATACTGTGTCCAGCTACTTGTACAAAAGAATTCCGTCCCAACAATAACCTGTTCCTCTTTGGTGTGACCCCCTCTTCTTTTTGTCACACTCATATTCCATACCTGTTGACCTGCTTTTCCCTGCCTAGTTAACTTTCCTAAGAAGTTTCGTCATTATACAGTACAGTATTCTAACCTGGCCCTGCATTAGACCTAGGGGTTGCTGCTGTCTGTTGCATCATTTAAGATGAGCCAGTTGTCTGTTGTGGGATCATGTCCAGAGGTTAGGCCAGCTGGAGGGGGGCAGGAATCAGATAAGTCCAGAAGTTCTTCTCTTAACAGTTGACCACTTAGAAATAGTAAAGAACACTCAGTGTTTGAATAATCATCTGAACTAGGCCTGTACAAATAGCCCTGGTTCTTATAAGCCTGAATTTAATTAGAACCCATGATAAAGTGGATATTAATTGAGTGGATAGTCCAGTGAAGCCCACACTGTGGGAGCTGTGGCAAAAGAAGACTGGTCACATGGGGAAGTGAATGGCCAAGAAGAATCCTGTATTCAGAAAACCTGTCCCCAGTGCATGGGCTCTACTAAATAGGCATGAAGATGTCCTCTTTATATCACAGTGTATTATTTATTTATTTATTTGTATTACAATTGCATTTAGGAACCTCAATCTAGGATTAGACCACTATAGTGCAAGTCACTGTACAAACTCACAATATAAAGATGGTCCCTGCATCAATAGCATAATGTATTATCATGGTATGGTGGGGGGAGTAAGAGAGTGAAGTGTCAGATACCTTCCGTTGTAATCCCTGTTAATCTCCCATTGCAATTAAACATGGGAGAGACCAAATCTGACAAGATGCACTGAGGTCACAATAGAAGTAGAGGTAAATGTTGATAAAACCAGTATTCAAAATGGTCAGTTTCAATGTGGAAGAATTCCCTGCAGATCAGGCAGATGTTCTTTCTGGCATGAAAGCAGACATCATGTGCCTGCAATAGACACACAGAGAGAAAACAGCACCAAACATCCCTGCCATGCATATTGTGCCAACATTGAATGCAACATTTATGGCAGCGCAATATTTGTAGGAGACCAAAGACTGGTGAAAAACACTGTCATGAAACACCAAGATGGATCAAATGTAGTTTCTGTTTATTAACCACCAGGTGAACAACAGACTTTCCTCTTCCAGAGAAACTATGCATTATCATAGGCGACTTCAGCAGTCACAATACCTTCTGGGGATACCCCAATAACAACAATGATGATGTTGGGAACTGGGTGACAAGAAACAACTTGATCTTGCTCTATGACTTTGAGGACAAATATACCTTCCAAAGTGCACAATGGAACAAGGAGTACAATCCTGACCTAATTTTTGTCAGCAGTGAAAATACAAGCAACTTCAGAAGGGAGATCATGGCAATGATCCTAAAATCACAGCATAGGCCAATGGAAGGGACAATAGAGGCTACACTACAACCCAGAAAAAAAAATTGCTGAGGTTCAACTTCAAAGAGGTTGAGTGGGAAATCAATCTCTGAATTGAATGAATCCATTTGTAATATTACTCTGACATATGACCGTTATGGAGAATTTGTCTCAAAAGTACAACACAAGGGAATGTTAGTTTACCTGGGCTTTCAGAAGAGAGACACCAACAATATAAATCAATGTTCAGAATTGTTTGACTGAAATCCCCATGTTTAAGGAACCACTGGGCTTGGTGAAAGGCTTATGTGAGAGATCAAAGTGGTGCAATGGCTGGAGTGAGTGAATTGAAACAACAAACCTGTGCCATAATAGCAAAAAAAGCATGGGCCACCATTCATAAGCTGCACCCTGATGGACAACAACCAAAGTGCTTCACCACAGTTTCTCCCAACCAAGTTTTCAGTGGTAAACCTCATCTTCAGTCCTCATCCTCAATGGTAAACCAGCCCACAAAGCAAAGCACAGACCGAAACAAATATAGTACAGACTTCGCTCACTCCTCAGAGACAGCAAAGTCCATAATGAACACTTCGACATTTTGGAGCTGGCAATGGTGATGAAAACCCTGAAATGTGGAAAGGCAATTGGAGTTGATGGTATATCTAATGAACTATTATTACACTTTGGTACAAGAGAAAAGAAGTGGCTGTTTGACTTCTTTATCTCTTGCATGAAGATAATGCAGATACCCAAGCTGTGGAGATAGGAAAGAGTGGCTGCACTAGCCAAACCACATAAAGATCCTAACTCTGCAGAGAACTACTGCCCAATATTTTTACTCTGCTCAACCTACACGCTACGTGAATCGATGATAATAGGTAAAATAGCACCAACAGTGGAAGGGCAGCTGAGAGAGGACCATGCCGTTTTTCACCCACTATATTCAAGCTGTGGCCAAGTTACAAACCTAGTTCAATACATCGAAGATAGTTTGAAACCTGAAAAAGTACATATCCTCCTTGCTTGAGAATGGATGTGCAGTTTGTTTGTATATTTTCTTGAGGGAGATAGTCAGAAAAGTTGACAGCATACTCAAGGGAATGGATTGCTTCAATGGTCAATCCTAGCACCCTTGCTGTTTAATATTTCCACAAGTGACCCATCAGAATTCCCCAACATGTAAAGATTCATTTCCAAAAGAAATGTTGGGCTACATAACATAAATGTTGGGCTACATAACAAATCTCGATAAGTAAGTTGGAAACATTACAGAGAAAAACATACTTGTGCAACTAAGCTGATAGAGTAGTTTAATGAATGGAGTACCTTAATGACTAAAGCCAAAGTTAAGATTAATTCTCCCGTCTCCCCCCCCACCCCGGAATGCCATTGTGTGATTGCATGTCAGGAGGAAGAAGAGAATCAGAGAATTATTGCACTGGAAAGGGACAAAAATATGCAGCCCAGCGCCCAGACCTTTCTCAAGCCCTTTCCTTGAGAACTGAGTGATTATTGTGCCTAGAAGGAGGTTGTCAGCCTTCATAGTTACAGGTCATAATGCAGACTGAGCATCAGCTCAATGAAATTCTTTTTTATCTCCTCACCATACAACACAAAACCTTCATTATGACTTCATACATCCCCTACAAGCAAAATGCACAACATATGTTTAATCTGTGTACATATGTCAGAACTGACTGTTTGCTAAGGATGCTGAGGTGGTAATTAGGGTTTTGCATTATATTAGGAGGCTGATTAATGTGAGTATATGTCCTTACGTTGGAGGCAGAAGGGAAGATTGAGAAGATGCAGTGTGCCACTGTCAGCTGAAACATGCTGAGTGGTCAGTAAAGTGTGATTAACAAGTGTCTCATAACTTGGCATGTCCTTGCATTGAAGGTGTGTTTTAGGGTAGGTCTATACTTACCTGCCGGGTCGACGCGTAGAGTTCGAACTCTGAACGCGCTCCCGTCGACTCCGGAACTCGACCACCGCGAACGGCGGTGGCGGAGTCGACAGGGGAGCTGCGGACTTCGATCCCGCGGCGTCTGGACGGGTGAGTAGTTCGAACTAAGGTAGTTTGAGTTCAGCTATGCTATTCGCGTAGCTGAACTTGCATACCTTAGTTCGACACCCCCCCCCCTTAGTGTAGACCAGGCCTTAGAGGCATATCATCACACCAACCTTATTCCCTTTTTAAATGAAGATTATTTTTGGATTATCGCATATGTGTCTTTCACACTTCTAGTATCATGGAACCAAGTTCTGTATCATCCCCTAGAAACAGATGCAACCTAAAATTGTATTAACGGTGTGAGGAGGGGGAAGAGGAGGATATGACATTGGTGGCTACTTCTGAAATTGTGTGTGGCCTCAAATATATATTTTTAAATGTATGAAAAGCCTCCACTAAGAGAAGTGGAAAGTAGTTTTGTAAACTGTACCTGCTACTGTTTACAATAGTGATGGTCATTCTGGTAAAAAGCTCCAAGTAACTCAGGGACAATCATTTCCTCTGCATCCTCATGTAAAAGGGAGTCCCCCATGTGTAGATCTCCCACCACCTCCCCTAGTAATAGAGTAATAGCCTTTGTGGCAAAGATCCCTCTCCCTCCAGACCTCACAGGGGACTGTCAATACATTCAGATAGCTACACATAAAGCAAGACGGAAGTTGTCATGACTATAAAGAGAAGGGAACAGCCCTCCTGTGTACAATACTATAAAATCCCTCATGGCCAGAGACACCAAAATCCTTTTACCTGTAAAGGGTTAAGAAGCTCAGGTAACCTGGCTGACACCTGACCCCAAGGACCAATAAGGGGACAAGATACTTTCAAATCTTGGTGGGGGGAAGTTTTTTGTTTGTGCTTTTTATTTTGAGGGTTGTTCGCTCTTGGGACTAAGAGGGACCAGACATCAATCCAGGCTCTCCAAATCATTCTGAACCAGTCTCTCATGTTTCAAACTTGTAAGTAACAGCCAGGCAAGGCGTGTTAGTTTTATTTTTGTTTTCTCAACTTGTAAATGTTCCTTTTTGCTGAGAGGATTTTACCTCTGTTTGCTGTAACTTTGAACCTAAGGCCAGAGGGGGTTCCTCTGGGCTCTTTGAATCTGATTACCCTGTAAAGTTATTTTCCATCCTGATTTTACAGAGATTATTTTTACCTTTCTTTCTTTAATTAAAAGCCTTCTTTTTAAGAACCTGATTGATTTTTCCTTGTTTTAAGATCCAAGGGGTTGGATCGGTGTTCACCAGGAACTTGGTGAAGAAGTCTCTCAAGGCTACCCAGGGAGGGGAAGATTTTGGGGAGGAAAGAGGGTGTTCCAGACACTGAGAAATCTGGATGGTGGCAGCGAAACCAGATCTTAGCCGGTAGTTAAGCTTAGAAGTGTTTATGCAGGTCCCCACATCTTTACCCTAAAGTTGAGAGTGGGGGAGGAACCTGGAAAGAAGTACACCATGGGAGGAGTGGAAAGGTGAGAGGCTGTATTTACTTTCTCTGAGGACCTTCTAAAGAGGAGTTCCAAGGCAGGCACTGGCCAAGAACCCTCTGGTTGTATGGGTCCATTATAGCCATGCTTCCAAAAAGAAGTGGCAGAGCCCCAGAGCTGATGTGCATGCAGTGGATCCCTGAGATGTGTGTGATATTGGGGAATCTGCAGTATTTGTAGGCCAGACTCTTGCTTTCTTACTTACTTTCTTTTTCCCGTTCCTCAAGAAGAATTCAGAGGGAACTCAGCAAGGGAAACCTCCCTGGTCTACATGTAAAAACAGTGTTGTCAAGTCTTTCAGTTTTATAATTTTTTTTGTGATAAGAGGTGTTTTTTCTTAAAAGCCCAGCTCCTGAAATCATGTGAATATGTGAGACTCAGAATTTTATTTTTTTTAAAAACACAAGTTTATAGCCTTCACGATTATGGAAAAAAGGATGAAAACTTAAAGCCTTCAAGGGTCAAAAAACAAAAGACAAATAAATTGTTTTTTTTTTTAAATCATGAGATTTTCAAGAGAATTTCTTGATTTTGGGCAGGGGCTGACTCGTATTTGAACACTTGGGGTTCACAGTATAGTAAGTGTTACAGTGCAGGGGGATGATCTGGGTTTCAGATATTACTGATCATGTTTTCCTCCTTCACTGGAAGCAAGTGAAGAAGGCAGAAACATTCGCAAAGGAACTATCAACATGATCACCTCTAATAGAGATACAGTAAGAAGAATATGAAAAATTAAGATGAAATTATCAAAGATTTAATAGGAAGAGCAGTGACAGAAATGTCATTTATAAAGTTGGTTGTGAATTTTCTGTCTGAATGATTTCCTCACGGGAAAATGTCCTTTTTACAAAACTGAAAATTTTCACAGGCAAGTTTCAATTTTACCCCAAAAATTCAATTTTCTGATAGGAAAATTGAAACATTAACTCCTTGGTGGCCCACCTGGAAGACTTGTCAGTTTTACGTACGGTGAAATATAAATTTACAAGAGTCTTTCTCGAGGGTGCCTGGGAAACAAAAAAAATCAGTTCCCCTGAAACAAACTTATTTTGGAATGTATGTGCCACAAAACAATTCAGAATTTTACTTTTTCTCCTGAATCAGGGTGATTTTTTTTTTATTGAAATCTTGAAATTTTGCCCCAGATGGAAATTCTGATTTCTGGCCAACTCCACTGATATGCTATAACACATTACCACAAGGGCTGGAAAGCAGAGAACATTTGTTAAACTTAAATATTACAAATACTACTGCAAACTTTCATGAAACTGAGATATTAACTTGGAGTTTCAAAAGACAGAGTGTTTGAGTCATTTTCATTAAATGGTTTAAAATATAAATACAGTAGCAAGATCTTGTTGTTCAATGACAGTGTCCCCTTGAAGTTAGATTTTTTTAAAAAGCCATTGAGGAGTGTGACTAGAGCTCTCATCTGCATAAACTTACTCATGACCCCGGTAATGTCTTTGGTTGGAATACTTCTTGTTTTATTTGGCTTTCCTGCACTGAGGAGTACAGCACTCTAGGTCAACAAATGTGATATTTACAGCCTTGCCCTAGAATAGTCATTGTCATAGAAGGTATTGGTTTCATCATCTCCAAAACACTCCCAGTGCCAGACTCTCATCTGGTGTAAATGTGTGTAACTCCACTGACTGTTGTGGAGCTATACCTGTTGAGGAGCTGACTGCAGCTCTGACTGGGATTTTAGCCATTCACAGCTAAATTGCTTAATTGTTGAAGCCA
Organism: Mauremys mutica; assembly: GCF_020497125.1. Lineage (NCBI taxonomy): Eukaryota > Metazoa > Chordata > Testudines > Geoemydidae > Mauremys > Mauremys mutica. The sequence goes on from NC_059077.1 coordinate 51,405,426, forward strand.
CTTGACAATGGCAGCCAAAATGCAGGTGGTCTGTAACATCATTCAGTACATTACCATCACTCACTATGCATCTCAAATCCAGCCTTGTAAGTTCTCAAGCAAGAGCCTTACCCAGGGCTGGCTCCAGGCACCAGCTTATCAAGCAAGTGCTTGGGGTGGCAACTCCGGAGCGGGCGGCACTTTCAGGCATTCGGCAGCAATTCGGCGGAGGGTCCCTCACTCCCGCTCGGAGCGAAGAACCTCCCATTGAATTGCAGCAGATCCGCGGCTTTTGGGGGGGGGGGGTTGCTTGGGCAGCAAAACCCCTTGAGCCGGCCCTGGCCTTACCTGCAGCCCCACCATGCTGCAAGGTTAGATCAGTGGTTCTTCACTAGGGGAATGTGTACTCCTGGTGGTACACAGATGTCTTCCAGGTGGAACATCAACTCATCTAGATATTTGCCTATTTTTACAACAGGCTACATAAACACTAGCAAAGTTAGTACAAACTAAAATTTTATACGACAATGACTTGTTTATACTGCTCTATATACTACACTACAATGTAAGTACAATATTTATATTCCAATTGATTTAATTTATAGTTATATAATATGAATGAGAAAGTAAGCAGTTTTTCAGTAATAGTATGCTCTGATGCTTATGTATTTTTATATGTGATATTGAAAACAAGTAGACTTTAAGTAAGGTGTAACTTGGGATACACAAGATAAATCAGACTCCTGAAAGTAGTCTGGAAAGTTTGAGATCCACCGGGTCAGGTGATGAAACTGCAATTAACACCCCACCCCTGAGGCTGCACTGGCTGATTCAGCTGGGTCAGGTGACCAACAGCAAACTGCTGATTGGATGGCACCAGGCATAAAGCTTCCCGTTCCTATCCCTCCTCTTGTCTGAACAAATAGCTGCTAGGCTTGTTTCTCCCAAGTGTGCTACTGTCCTGCCCCTTGCTTGCTCCTTGTTCCTGTTACCTGCTCTTTGTTCCTGCTTCCTTGTCCTGGCCCCTGCTACTCCCTCCATCCCTGACTGTTGGTGTGACTTCTGACTTTGACTCTGGCTTAATCATTGGTGTGATCTGGCTCTGACCCTTAGTGTGGCTTTGGACTTTAACTTGACCCTTAGTGTGACTCCCAGCCATGACTCTGACTCCCACTTGGTGCTGACTATTAAGTCAGACGACCCCATTACAGGCTCTGACAATTACTCAGCTCTGAACTTAACAGAAGTTGAAGCATACTCTTGCTTTATGAAAAAGGCAGCAGGTGAGTAACAGTGTACTCTAATGTAACCTTCCCTCCCTTCTGTTAAACAGCAGGGTTTACTTTTAAATAATGTGCCTATTTCAGATTAGTCTAAAAATAATTGTCTTCTACACTAGAAACAATCTGAATTTTATTACACAGAAACATAGTCATCTAATTATGCAAAAGGGGCCAGTAATGAGTTTTGTCATCTCTTTCTTAGAGCCTTTTGATAGATTTAGAAAACCTTTCTTTTGCTTATATTGGAAAGTACAAATTCTCGCTCTGAAAGTATGGAGTATTATTACTGACAGACTTCCACTCTAGCTTTCTTAAATAAATTAATATAGATACATGCATGCCTCTTGCAGGTCAATATTTCCTATCAATGATTTATTACTGGATTTCTTTTACACTTCCATTTTCATTCTCTAAATACTATCCTTTTACTCCATTTGTAGTCAAACAAATACTGTTTAGAGAATGCAAACTGCTCCCACATTGGGTTGTTGACGTTAGCTTTTGCTTTATATCTAAGCAAAGGACTACAATAAAGTCTGTTAATAAGCCTGTTTTATTATTTTAATTTAAAAAAAATCTTGATCACTTCAGAACTGTAAAAGGCCAAGATACATGGAAATTGCCCACTGCAAACTAACAGAAAATTCAAAAACACTTTTTTTTTAACAAAATTACCAGCCTAAAGCAATCACAATTTTCAGAACCCTAGTAAAAGAACATCTTAATAAGTAATTATTATTTGTATGGTGATTCCCTATATAAAGTAGTTAAATTCTTTTTAGTTGTCTATTGTTTAAAGGTATTGAAAATCAACATGAAAGGTAAGTGTGTGTGGGGGAGGGGGGTGCGGGTGTGTGTGTTTTATACCAAATAAACATAAAATTGCATCCGAAGAAGTGGGTATTCACCCACAAAAGCTCATGCTGCAAAACGTCTGTTAGTCTATAAGGTGCCACAGGATTCTTTGCTGCTTTTATTAAAATGCTACTCTTTTGGCAAGTTCTGCCATATATACACGTAACTATTGTAGCACTAATGGTCAATTGTTCCTTAACACAACTCCTAGCTGAAAACAATTCATCCTAGTGAAAATCTAAATGCTGATATAAATTCATATTGATTTTTCCTGGAAGGGGTGAAGACATGACTGGGGGGAAAGAGAAAGGAAGAGACTGATGGCTTTATGTCCTGCATCCAGAAACTGTTGGAATTCAGTCATTATTTATTGATCCACTGAAAGCTGAACAAGCTAATGTGCTTAAGGTAAAATCCTCCAAAGTTGACGAGCCATAATCAATGTGAATTTGATGTTTCTTTTGTTGGGTGACAAAACAAAAAGACCCTGAAATACAAACCTATTGAAGAAACATTGAAGTGAACTCTGTGGCACAAGGCTTTTAGGCACACTCCCTATCATGCGAGGTAGGAAATGAGAACACATCACTAGGGGGGGGAGGAATAGCTCAATGGTTTGAGCATTGGCCTGCTAAACCCAGGGTTGTGAGTTCAATCCTTGAGAAGGCTACTTAGGGATCTGGGGCAAAAATTGGTCCTGCTAGTGAAGGCAGGGGGCTGGACTCAATGACCTTTCAGGGTCCTTTCCAGTTCTAGGAGATTGGTATATCTCCAATTATTACCTTTAGTATATTTGATCAAAGCAACCTACTGATCCACATAGCACCATTCTCCAAAGGGTTAAGCCTAAGAAAACTTTCCTTGTGACAATTGATCACTGGTAAGTAGGTTTAAAGACAACTGAACTAGAGCTTTCATAGAGGATAATGAAACCAGCACAGTGACCTCAGGGTAGGAGAGGCTCTATCCTCTAAGGATGTAACAGTATGAAAAGCAGTCAAGTTTTGGCATCCTACAATTTCTGCAGCAATTTCTTCAGCTAATAAAATAGTCTCACTGCACTGCATTCTATATTAACTTGGCGAATTATAGCAGTGCCCTTTACCACTTCTATTGCTAGGCATCTGTAACTGTTCCATGATAAACCCTTTCATGGGTTTGTAGCCTCTTAGCTTCAAATGCTAATAATGGGGATATCTGTTGTGGAAACAAAATTGAGGATTGAATTTGAAATAAATGTGAACTGGCTACCAAAATGTGTTCTGAAATACTATAAACAGCTCAACCAGCATTATACGTATCCATCTTTTAGCCATAGGAAGTTACTTTTCCTTCCCATTATGTTCCTGATAGGAATTCCAAAACAAATTAGCCTGGGACACTGTGAAGTAACTGGTTTCAGAGTGGTAGCCGTGTTAGTCTGTATCAGCAAAAACAACAAGGAGTTCTTGTGGTACCTTAGAGACTAACAAATATATTTGGGCACAAGCTTTCATGGGCTAAAACCCACTTCATTGGATGCATGGAGTGAAAAATACAGTAAGCAGTACTTCCACCTTAATTGAATTGGCCTCGTTAGCACTGACCCCCCACTTGGTAAGGCAACTCTCTTTTCATGTGCTGTGATGTATATACAGCTTACTGTATTTTTCACTCCATGCATCTGATGAAGTGGGTTCTAGTCTACGAAAGCTTATGCCCAAACACATTTGTTAGTCTCTAAGGTGCCACAAGGACTCCTCGTTGTTTTTGTGGAGTAACTATTGCTCAATCAGGGATGCATGTGCATAAACATTTGGACCATGTCTTAGCTCTTAGGCTCTACCACTAAATACTCATCTGTGGCACATTTTACATAGGGCTTGTGCAGAAGTGCTTGAGGTTGAATGGATCTAACTGCCTAAATAATGAAGCAACAATTATAGCGAAGCAACAATTATAAGCTGGCTGAGGAAAATCAGTCTGAGGCAGAAAGGAAGACTTTACATTATTTCATTGTAACAAAAGACCATTGAACAATGTGGTGACTAGGGTTAAGAGACACAAAGAGAGTGTGAGGGTTTCCTGAGGAAACCTATTTTCACTGGGCAATTGTCTTCATATACAGCACTACAGCGGCTGCTTCACTGTAGTGCTTTAGCGATGACACTCCGACACCGATACCGATGGAGTGCTTCTCCCATCGACGTAGTTAATCCACCTCCCTGAAAGGAAGTAGCTATGCTGGCAGAAGAAGCTCTCCTGCTGACATAGCTCTATCTACATGGGGTATGAAGGTAGGCTGGTATAACTATGTTGCTCAGGGATGTGGATTTTTCACACTTCTGAGCAACTTAGTTATACTGATATAGGTCTGTAGTGTAGACCTGCCTGAGAGAAGATAAAGCTGACTGGGAAAGACTCTGACAATCTGGGGCCAGGCTGGGTCTCAAAAGCTCTTTGGCTTCCTAAAAGAATGTAAAGTTGGATCTGTTTTTTTCCTGTAACTCAAGAACTAAGCCTATCTAATTTAGCTTCTAGTGACTCATAAGATTGGATGTGACTAAATATATGTGGAGACTGTTTTGAAATTTTATCTGAAGCTTTGTTGCTACTACTGAATAAAGAACTTGAATTTATGGAGGTTATACATCAGTCTTACTGGTCACAAATGCCCCAAAGGGGTCAAGCAGGTGCCCAAATCCCAGTTGGCCCTGCAGGGTAATAAGTGGTTGCAAAACATGGAGCATTGTATCCAGATACTGTTCTAAGAGTGAGAGAGTTGCAAGATTCCGCCCCTAGACCTGTAAGGGCACAAGGCCTAACAGCTGAGGTGGTGCGCTCAGAGACCAGAAAGGAGACAGAGGTGCAGCTAGCCATATGTGACCAGAGGCACCCCTGTTTTCACACTCTCTACACACTACTGCACTGATATTTGTACAAAATGTGCCTTGCAAGTTATCATTTGAAAATTAACACACTGGTCAATAATATCATTGTGAAATGTATGACAATGCTGTATGCATGGTTATGGATGACCGCTAATATTAAGTTTTAAAGTCAATATTTGAAAAAAGTAGAAAATAAGTTTTCCCAGGATTTGAATACAAATGTAGTAGGGTTGACCAGTGACAATGGGATTGCAATTTGCAATGAGGTAAACAGAGCCATCAAAATTCACAAGGTGGTTGGGGAGTCAATATGTCTGGATCAAAAAGGAAGGACAATTCCTAGTCAATTGGCATTGGCAATTGCTACAGAGACACTTCCAATGTGGTGTTTCCTACTGCAGTTTTAAAATGTAACACACAAAGGGACACATTAATCAAGATGGAGTCAGTCCTCCAAAGGAGACCAAAGATTGAAATCTGAGCGATCAGTTTGATCCTTGAAACAGAGGCTGACTTTGAGGTATAAGGACACACAGAGACTTCAGGTGATCCCTCACCTGAGGAGACAAGGAGAACCAGAGCTTCGACTCTGTGGAGAGCCTGATTAAAGCTAGTCAGCCATAGATGGAAAAGGCAAAATGGTGAAGAAACTACCTTGAACAAAGACTGTAGCTTGTTAAGTTAGATCTTGGCTATTAGAAAGTGTTCTGCTAATAAACTTGTTTTATTTTTCTTTGTAAGCCAATGCAGTGCTGTGTTGGAAGGGAAGTGTGTGTTTACCCAGTTACGTTAATAACTAATGTACTGATTCTTTAACAGAACAGTGAACTTTATCTTCTGGGGATGTACAATGATAGGGGCTGTGCATTGCTGAGGAGCTTGTGGGCTGGAGTAAACTGATTGTTACCTTCTAGGTTACGACTGGTAGAATTTTTGAGTTGCTGGTGAGGAAGACAGATTGGTGTGGTCAGACACTGACACACAGTCTAATCTCTAGCAAAATTTGCTATTGCTGAATCTGAGAGGTAACACAGTGATTCAGAGTTCTAGCTGTCCCAAACAGCATGTCACTCCACATAACTGTGCCAGTAGTTAACACTGTTAACTAGTTCATTAATAGCCATTTTAGGGGATAAACATAATGGATTTTTTTTTTTACTAGTAAACTAGTAAACATGTTAGAACACAACCTCTGCAAGTCATGTTAATGAACAAGAGGAGAAATACAACTTTGCAGTTGATGTAGATGTATAACTAGTGTTTAACATCATATCAGCCAGCCTTTACACAGGTGCACAAGGAGGCTTTTCTCCCAACTCTCCTTTAATTCCCACTACAACTGCAGTCCTTATGTTCAGGGGAGTGTTAAAGATGGAAACAAACAAAAATCTGTTGGGTCAAACAACTGTATTAAACAAGAACTCCTAAAGGTACCTCTCCTAGCGCTGGGTGCGTGTGTGCGAGACGGGGGAGAGTAACTGTAAAATATCTTTTCCACTTCCTAGTCTTTCCACAAATCCAGAGCATCCTGACATCCAGAATACTGGAGAGTCCCATGAGATCTTGGCTTCATCCCTCTCACATACCTTGTTTTTCCCCCCTAGTCCCCAATACTTCCCGTGACCTGCTTGGTTGGTCTCCCTTTGTTGGTACATTCCCTTGTAAGGATGGAGGGAAGCTGTCCTGCTGATGTAACAGTGTTTATACCAGCACTTTGGTAACTAAAGGTTATACAGTTATTCCTGAGTCATTGTAAATGGTTTAATTTCAGACACAAGCAAAGGTTTGGTCATAACTACTCAATTGTTAGTCAGAGTATAAACATAAGCCCTAAATTTAAATATAATTTTTAAGATGTATTCTCTTATTGAGGAAAATATATATCCTTTTACCCAAAACCTAGTACTTTATATAGCGAGCACTGTGCTGTGACAAGATACAGCAGGAATGCTAGAGTGATTGTAGAGAGGAGTTCTGATGATGTTCTGTTCTTTAATTTATAGGACATGCAGGAGCAGGGCCAGAACTTCCTTGGTAAACAGGGTTTTTAGGGCTCAATTATCCCCTCAAACACACCCATTTTAAACCAGTGTAACTCCATTGACTTAAAATGAATTACTCCTGATTTACAAGTGAGAGAAAATGGAAATACTTTAGTTTCAACTATTTTCTGAGATATAGCTGTGTTAGCATGTATTTTCACTTCATGTATGCTGTATGAAATAAGTAGAGATGGGGGTGAATAACCAGGAGCCCGAAAACTTGCAGCCACACATTGAGATTTGAAACAGTTCGGTATAACTTTTTAAAAGAAAAATCTTTCCTCTGCTATCTGGTTTGCGTTAGAAACACAGCTAACTGCACCACAATATCATGAGAGGTTATCCTTATGCTTTTTCCTACAAGCCGGAAGCAGAAAGTACTGAAAATCTCCCAGGGTTTCTATCGCAGTTTTTTAGATCAAAGTTGCTCAGAACTTTTCAATGCTTATCTGAAACTGCAAAACTTTTGAGGTTCACAAATCACATGAAAGACTACTAAAAAGACCTAAAACTTTTTTCCATCCGAGTATCCAGCAGTCCACTCTTGACAACCAGTATCATTCCAGATCCTATTTTGGTCCATATTTTGGTCTAAATAACTGGCTATATTTGTGCAATGTTCATGTCTCATGTAGAACTCAGTCCTGAAGGAATTACATGAATATCTTTTACTAATCTCTGACAAAGCTTGCATTCTCTTTTTCTATGATCAGTAAGAGAAAATAATAAATAGGGCAGTGTAATATTTCTCAGAAATTTGTAAAATTAAGGATAATTCTGTCTTCAGTTGGTTGATTGGAGGATACTATTGATATGTTTTTGTGATGGGTTTCTGTTTTTATTAATAAGGTTGTGCTATTGAGAAAAAAATTATAAATCTTCAGATCTAATTAGATCAGCTAAACCTCATGAGGTTGCTTTCGGTACTTGTCATATTACAATATTCTTTTTGCCAATATCATTCAGATCACATAACCTACGGAGAGCAATTTTGCCTATTAAAAAGACATCTATAAATCAAACTGTTTACCCAAGTTAATCAGACTTTAGTGCAATACAACACACAGCAAACATCTACTGCACAATTAATTTAAAAATAGATAGACCCCAAGGTATTTAAATCTTCCCTCTACATCCCCTTCTGGCTTGTGGAATTCCTGCCCATGTGCATATAAGATTTGGTGACCTGTGAGAAAATAATCCTGCCAAAGCAATGACTTGGTCAAAGGTCGAATTGTTAAATTTTATTTTTTGACTTCTTTGCTGCAGCTGAAACCTGTGTACATGTTTTGTCAGCAGACTGCCTCTGGATTGAATGCAATACCAGGGTTGTACATGAATATTATTACCAAATAGCAAGGATGTTGGGAACCAAATTCTGCCATCTGCTACAACCCCACAACCCCACTGGACTCAATGGAGTTTCATAGATGTAATGGACAGCAGAATCTCTGTGTATGACAGAGATGAATGATTATTAGCCATGAGTGAATTATCTAGTAAAAATATCATATATTCTGATGTGTGTTTAAGCACCCACACAGCTACTTGGACACATGCCTGTAGGTGCTCTTAACATGTTCTTTCTGGGTCTTCTGGGAGTACAGGTACAAGCTTGATTTCAACTTGGTTTATATCAGATTAGCTAAAATAAATTCCTTACTGAATTGAGCAAAATTGATTACAAGCCAACCTAAAACTGATTTAAGGGTGTCCACATGGAGGTTTGCATGAGTTCAACTAATCTAGTTTAGTTGAAAATACACCATTTTTGTTATTACAAGCCCAGCTGTTATCAGGTTGTGCTTTAACCTATACATTATGGAATAGATGAGATTTGAGAGGGACTTTAAAAGAGGATAGGGTTTATGACTTTATGGATTTTGACTGGGAGCTTTTCCCATTTTTCTGGGTTGGCATGGAAGAAAGCACAAAAGTGTTTGTTGGAGAAGTCGACTACAGAAACTAGCATAATTGGTGGAACAAAGGCTGTGGTCGACCTTGCAATAAGATATTAGGGTAGATAAGTAGAGTGTGGCTAAATTGTGTATGGCTATGGAAAATGTAGATTTAGGACTTAAGAACATGGGAATGGCAATACTGGGTCAGACCAATGGTCCATCTTGTGAAGTATCCTGTCTTCCAACAGTGCCCAATGCCTGGTGCTTCAAAGAGTATGGACAGAGCACGGCATTTATGAAATGCTCCATTGCCTGTCATCCAGTCCCAGCATCTGCCAATGAGTTCCACAGGTTAACTGCATTGTGTGAAGAAGTATTTCCTTTTGTTTCTTTTAAACCTGCTACCTATTAATTTCATTGGGTCCCTGGTTCTTGTGTTATGTGAATTACACTTCCTTATTCACTTTCTCCACGCCATATACAGTTTTATAGACCTCTATCATGTTTCCCCCTTAGTCATCTCTTTTTTTAAGCTACACACTCCCAGTCTTTTTAATATCTGATCATATGGAAGCTGTTCCATAGCCTTCATAATTTTTGTTGCCCTTCGCTGTACTTTTTCCATTTCTAATATATATTTTTGAGATGGGATGATCAAAACTGCATGCAGTATTCCTGGTATGGGTGTACCCTGGAATTATGTAGTAGCATTGTAATATTTAATGTCTTATGATCTTGCCTTTTCCTAATGGTTCCTAACATTATGTTAGTTTTGAGGGGGGATGTTTTCAGGGAACTATCTACAGTGACTCCAGGATCTTTCTTGAGAGATAACAGCTAATTTAGACCCCATCATTTTGAGTGTATATTGGGATTATGTTTTCCAATATGCATTACTTTGCTTTTAAGAACATCGAACTTCATCTGCCATTTTTTTGCCCAGCCACCCAGTTTGTGAGATCCCTTTGTAACTCTTTGCAGTCAGGTTTGGAATTAACTATCCTGAGTAATTTTGTATCATCTGCAAACTTTGCCAGCTCACTGTTTACCCTCTTGTCCAGATCATTTATGAATATTTAAACAACACTGGTCCCAGTACTTTTCCCTGGAGAACCCCACCCTTTACCTCTCTCCATTCTTGAGTGATCATTCATCCCTACTCTTTATTTCCTGTCTTTTAACCAGTTACTGATCCATTAGAGCAGGGGTTCTCAACCTTTTTCTTTCTGAGGCCACCCCAGCATTTTATAAAAACTCCATGGCCCACAACTACTGTTTTTCTGCATATAAGAGCCAGGGACAGTGTAGAGGGTAGCAAGCAGGGCAGTTGCCAAGGGCCCCACACCACAGGGGACCTTACAAAGCTAAGTTGCTCAGGCTTCGGCTTCAGCCTCGGGTGGCAGAGCTTGGATCATTGGACTCAGCCCCATGTGGTGGGGCTTCGGCTTTCGGCCTTTGGCCCCAACAAGTCTAATGCCATCCCTGCTTGGCGGACCCCCCAAAACCTGCTCACAGCCTTCCAGGGGGACCAGGATCTCTGGTTGAGAACTAGTACATTAGAGGACCTTCCCTTTTATCTCATGACTGTTTACTTTGCTTAACAGCCTTTAGTGAGGACCTTGTCAAAGGCTTTCTGAAAGTCCAAGTATTTTATATCCACTGGATCTGTCTTGTCCACGTGTTTGTTGGTCCTCTGAAAGAATTCTAATACACTGGGAAGGCATGATTTTCCTTTACAAAAGCTGTGTTGATTCTTCCGCAATGAATTGTGTCATAGTCAGAAAATCTTAGTATGTAAAAGAGGCATTAATATAAAAATTGCCCCTCTTACCCCCACCCCTTGAACCAAACCATTTATCCCTCTCTCTACCATGTAGCTCCTGGCTGTTATTTAGGGCTGCTTTTACTTTTTTCCTGCACTATAGATAATGACCAAAGCATAATGAGGCAGCTACCTTCATCAAGAAATATCATGAGGATGTTGCCTGAGCATCAAAAGAAATGAATAAATAATTGGACTGTATTTACACAAGCAGCTAAGAGGATTCTTGTGTTAAAAAGTCATTATGTAGGTCATTTTTGTGGTGGTTACATTTCACTCATAGGGGTTTGCAGGTACAGAAAACAATTAAGTCTTTTATGTTTGTCTGTGGTCATTTAAGCTTGTATGGTATCAGTGTGATCCATTATAACTATAACTGCCAATCTATCTACTGCAGGAAATTCTGCATTTGCTTTGTTTTCTACATTGAGAGTGCAGATTAGTAGTGGGTACAGCAGAGGGGTGGGTAGCTGAGGAATGCACACCGATGCCATCACCTGTAGCATTTTGGGACAGTAAGAATTTTAAGAGTTTTAAATTTTAAAAAGAAAATTCACACTGGAGTCTACCTTAGCACTGAACATTATGGCCTTGATTTTCAGTTTTGAGAGGAAGGATAGTCTAATAGCAAGGACATTGACCTAGAACATGGGAAATCTGGGCTTTGCCACAGACTTTGTCACTTAGTCACTTGATTTCAGTGGAAATTAGGAATCTAAGTACTTTGAATATTTTTGCCTTAACCTCTGTGCATCAGTTCCCCAACTGTAAAATGGGGATAATAGTACTGCCCTCATAGGGATGTTTTGGAGGATAAATATATTAAAGACTGAAATGCTTTGAGATCTGATGAAAGGGGCTCTATCAGAGATAGGATAATATTATTATGCTAAGGTTCCTTCGCACGAACATAGCAGTAAAAAGGAGCCTTACACCTACTTTGTCATTAGTGTAACTGACAGTCAAATCCTACAACTTAACAGGTCTCTTTAATACTGCTGTGATAATATGAGATTACTTAAAAACCTGTCTGAGGAGAAAGGTGAAGCCATTAAAGGAGGAGGAGCTGGTAGAGGCAATAGACAACTACTACAGCATACTATTGATCTGTGTAAAAAGTGTACCAGCTGCCTCTATGGAATATTGTCAGAAGCAACATGGAGGAATTACTGCAATGAGATGTGATTATTGAACCTAATGGTTTGAGAAAGTATATACGATTTGAACTGTTTTTTTTAAATTATTATTATTATTACTTTGCTGTCTGTCTTTCCAACACCTTCCCCAATCAATCCGGGATGTGAAGTTGTTTTTGTTCCATGAGACGTTACCTTTTTTTCAGTAAACTTAAAATGTTAACTGGGGAAGTTAAGCAAAGTCATGCCAGGCAAAATAATGCCTATAAGGAATGGTTAGCCGGTCTACTGCAATCCTGAGATAACCTGCAGCCCAGTTCAGCTACATCCAACTAGAGCTTGTTGAGATTTCATAAATGTTCCCATTCTGCATTGGGAGGAGTCTGTGATCTTTTGAAGTGAGAAAGCAGTGCCCCCCAGAATGATTAGTTTGGTGAGTTAAGGAATTTGTCTGGGATGTGGGAGACCCAGGTTTAAGCCCTGCTCTGTTATTCTCTCACCTCCCAGGTGAGTGCCTTAACTAGCAGGCTATTAGCTATTCTGGGTGCATCTTTGTCAGTCTCTCCTGTTGGAACTGTTCTATTTTGTATAAATAAGTTAATATTCATTGGACCAGTGACTTGAGTAGGGGTCTCCTGCATCCTGTGAGTGACCTAACCACTAGGCTATTCTGAGGTGGGTCTTTTTCTCTTTGTTTTTGAGGAGAAATTACTTCCTGGAACTGAGAAACCTTTCCCAATGAAAGTTTCATTGAGACTGGCACATTCCTGTGGAAAAAAATATATGTTTTGAGGAACCAGCATTTTCTGACAATTCAGCGCCTCCCTCCAAAAAAAGCTGAAAAATTCCTGATCAACTTTTTCAACAGCTTTTCCAGATACATTTCACTCCCTGGATGTTTCTTATTTTCTGTCCCAACTTCATGTGGTGTCTGAGCACATGAGCAGACTCTAGTCCAGAATATCATGGACCAGAAAATCATTTGCAGATTGGGAAAAAATTTATTCTGATTAGACACTTCCTTTCTCCACCTGGTGTATGCCAGCTGCATCTTTTTTATCTTGCCCACATACAAAAAAATCCTTTTGGGGCTTTGTAGGTAAGGAGTTAAACTGTAAGACTAAGGGGGAAAAGGAGAATATTCAGTGAAAGAACCTCCTACCCCAGTTCCCCAGGGGGGAAACACCCAACACAGATGACAAGATATGTTTTCAGATTCAGACTAGGCGGGATTTATCCAACACACATACCATTTACATTAGATAATCTGGATACACACCATAAAGTAGGGTCCCATGTACTCCATCAGTGTGTACCATTCATATGAGGCAACCCAAAGACTGAACTGGACTAATTGTACCATAATTGGTATCTACAAGCTTACACAGTTCAGGAGCACCCTGGGAAACACAAATTAATCTTTCCTTTTTGACAATAAGCTTGTTGAAGCTAGTCATAAATAGGTGGATAGCTAAGACAATGGTGTGCTTCCCAGAGAGTTGGTTGGGTGGATGGGAGAATATGTTACACTTTCCTTAAGAGCGGCAGAGCAGCACTGTCATGCGCAGCCTGGAAGCCCCTTTTAGGAATCCTGGCTGACTCAGCCAGAACTCTACCTTGCAATTCTCACTACTGTATTTCCCTGGGGACCCCTTTACACCATATACCTTCAGGTGTCTTGGGTAGACTTTATTCCATAATTTGATAATTCTCCATCTGCATAACCAGGAATGACTATGATTTGAGGTAATTTCAAACAAGTTATAAATATCTCATCCTACTCTTCCCCAGGAAACATTTAGTGTGAGGATCCTAGTAATAGTAGAGACATGTTCTTTAATAAGGGACTGCATTCTTTCAATTATGTCATATTATGCCTATGAGAAATTAAGTAGAGCAGGTTGGGAATTTTCAGATGAAACTTTTTTCGTTGGAAAATAAATCAGAAACTCTTCACAGGAAAGGATCCATTTTAATAAATCTCATGATTTGATTTTGTTTTTTGGAAGGCATGGAGGGGGGGAAGTTTGAAATTGTCAAAACATTCCATTTTAATTTTTCTTTTTAAATTAAAAGTTTCGGTTTTCAGTTCAAAATGACTTTTTATTTTGACATATTAGTTAATTAATACTTCAAAAAATTGAAAACAATAAAAATCAAAATGGAAGCAAAATGTTTGGAAATTATCCAAACAAAATATTTTGATTGACCCACCTCCCTCACTCACTCCCCAACCCTTCCAAATTTGGGATGATAAGTTCATGACCATCCATGAATTGGGATGGGAAAACAATTATCGAGCACAAAAACTCTCATGGGATGGAAAAGCTATTTCCCACCCCACTCTAGAATTATCACTGATATAACTTAAGACTCTTTTCAGTGGCCTAAACTTTCCCAGGTTATAGATAATACAGTATCCCAACTGTACTGCACTGAGATTATTCAATGTGTTCAATGATATGCTTTCCATAATTTCTGTATTCATTGTCTCATTTTTTGACCCTTTGTCAGTTTATGACATGGAGATAAAAATATTGTTTTGAGTAAAAGGCATGGATCTTTAGGTAGTGTAAAACCAAGCTCCAGAGTCTAACCCAAGATGTGTGGGCTCTATCATGTACACTGAAAGGGAACAATTTTTGTCATGCAACTAAAGTGTCTTCCTTAAGACCCTGAGCTACGAAAGAAAAAGTAAGATAACATTTTAAATCATACTTATTGTAAAAATTGTTCTTCCACTAACATTCCTGCCTTCAGTAACTAAAAACAATTAATAAACAACAAAAACAGTTCTTTTTCTTATAAATTTGAACACCTGGGAATACCCACCAGTTTGAAAAGACTGAGCTGAATAAGTAAAGGAGGCTTATTCTTCATTGCATTGAGGCTGGAAGTAATTCATTAACATTCAAGGCCCAGGTCATGAGTGCATTGTTGCTACTTAGTCTCATATTGCTGGTGATTATAGCCCAAAGGCTGCATGAAAGGATCACCCCAAGTGTAGGAGAATCCTGCAGTGAGGTAGAGCTGATGTAGCAGCTGCCACACCTCCAATGCCACTATACAGGATCTAGTTAGAAGTAAGAGCATGACAGGCTTTTCTGTGCCTCACTGATCTCTGACATCGTAATGTATTTTTTAAATTATATTGTGCCAGCCCCTTGGGACTCCTGCCAGCTGGTGTAAGTTTAGAGAAGCCTTTAGGGACAAGGGAACTCTAGGAGAAACTGAGATCTCTCTTAGTCAATATAGTGACTCCAAGGCAAAGAACATCCACTGATAATCATAAAGGGACTTATTTAAAAGGGGGGAGAGGGACATGCTTCTTGGGAGAAGCAAAATCACTATGCACAGGATCCAAAAGCTTTATTGACAGTACTCAGAGTACACTCTGGACCAATGAGGCATAGCTAAGGTATGCTAAATTACTCAGGGGAATAGGCTTGTCTCTCAAGCAGCCCACATTCAAGCCACCTTTCTATCCATCTTCTCTCCAAAGATGCAGAGAGAGACCTTGGCCCATATCTATAAGGAAAAGTTGACTGGGCCTGATTCTCCTCTGCCTTATATAATTGTTTATTTCCCTGGAAAGTGCATGCAAAACGCTATCTTTCTGTGTGAATGAGTGTGCAGGGTGCAAGACAGTGGAGAATCAGGCCCTTTGCCCCTACCTTTTTAGAACAACCACGAACGTATGTTTATTCCACAACGTATGTTGTGTTACTGTATGCATTAGAATGCTCATCATTGATGTAGTAACCTTCTCTGTCCATATTAATTTCAGATTTGGTGTGAAGAACTATCACACTCTGGTAACCCCTGCTGCTCGTCATTGCTTCAGAGTATAGCCTATGGTTTTGAATATTGCAAATAAAGCTTTGGCTCCTATAAATTATGATTATTCTTTTGCTGTCCCAGGAGCATGACTTGTTTTTCCTATGAGAACTGACCTAAAATGAAAGACTATGATTTATCTGCAATTGCTGTTTGCCTCACAGCCTGTCTGGTCACTAAGAGAGAGATCACATTTTGATTAGTACAGCTTAATTGCTACAGTTATATTTCTTTTATACTTCACGTTGACATAGATTAATTTGCATATGCCTGTGAAAGGTGACCACCGTCTGTGTCTGCAAAACATAGTTCCTCATTTTTGATGGATACATTTACATTAGCTGTTGTGATTCTGCATATAACACATGCTAAACATTTTCTTATAGCTGCTGAAAGTTTATTTAGACAAGCTTCGTTGCCACTGCAGTCTGGAGCTGATGTTTTTAATGGGTGGTGCTGGTAGAAAGGTCATTGTAAATTTAGGGAAAGTAAATGTCCCATGAACAAAATGGACTTCACTTAGCATTAGACTCTAATAAGATCGATAATGTGAATTATATAAGTATGTAGCGTATTAGAACAATTTAGATACTGGAAAAGGTTTTTTAAATGCCTACTGCAGTATTTGGCAGGAGAATTAAATTTTCTGCTTCACAATGTTTGAAAGACTTTCCCTTTGCTGTGTAATCAATTTCATGATAAATTATTTCAGTAGATACTGAGTAGGTATTTTACATTATTAATAACAGTACTGCAGTTGTGAAAGGGAACCTTATTTTAGAATTTTCACTAGTGTTCCTAAAGAAGGTTAATGTCATTAATACTTTGTAATTTACCAAATGGAATGCAAATTTCCACTCCCCCCAACACACAATTTGCTCCATCTTTATTGAAGAGCACGAGAATCTGTTGACTGTGCATTAGCATTCTACTGACAGAGAATATTGAGTCATTCTGCACTTATTAGTCTAGACTGAAGGACAGCTACAAGTGTTATCCTTAAAGTTGCTCTTGTAGTACTTGACATGAACTATCTATAACGTAAGTCTTGGCTCTCTAATTACTCTAATTTGATGTTAATAACAAAGAGATGTACATTATTATATTTGTGGCAAATACATTTGTCACCTTTGGCTCTTAAACGTGGTTCTTATCCATGGTCAGTACACATTCTGGGTGTCCATAAGATCATAGTCTTGCAAAGGAAACAATTTATAAGGAAGGACATATAAATCTATGCTCTTTTTCATGGAGAATTCCTGGTGCAGTACATGCTGGACATTCTTCCTTCCCCACTATTTCTTACAGGCTGGGCTAGGAGAGTCTGCAAAAAAAAATAAAATTCACTGCTATTGCTCTTTGAGCTAGCTAGATCAAAGCTAGCTTGGGAACATGTGCTGCAATCACACCACCGATTGCAATTTAAACATTCCCTAAGATGCAAATGGACTAATTAAAAAAAAAGATATATTAAGAAGAGAAAGAAAGAAAAAATTAAGTTGAAATAGGAGAGAAAGACCTGATTATCTACTCCCACTGCTTTTACATCAACATAACTCCATTGACTTTAGTGGAGTGACTCTTGATATATGTCTGTGTCAGTGAGTGGACAATGAGGTTCATGGTATGTATAACACATCTAGTCTGAAGCTCTGCTAAGCTCATCTAGTTTGGTTAGAATGATTGTAAAAATACAACTGGTGCTTACATTTCTAAGAGACCATTTCTCCTTTTCTCCCTCTAACCCCTTTGGCCTCCCATACTATCAGAGTTGCATCCTTCTGGCCCCCTGTCTAGTCAGTGTCTCACAGACACAGCCTCTAGTTTTAAGTGTTTTATTCCTCCTTTCCCTTGGATTCTAGGCCTTTATAGTCTGTGACCTTTTTTGATACAAAGGTGTGACAGAATTCATTTTCATATCAGGCACGCTGGTCAAGCTTAAATCAGCACTTCGACAATGTAGTGCTTGATCAGGTGAACCATTTGGGGAGAAGTGTAATCCCTTCTATTATCCATACATTGCTTATTATACCAAAAACTTTGAAAATCTCCCTGTAACTCTGAAGATACTGTCCAGTTTCTCCATTCAAAACCCAGCATTTCATTTGATTGTACTTGGATGTCAGTCTAAAATGTGAAGGCAATTGGATGATGGTTTGCATGTCAATTGTCCCTGACTGGAGTTGTTCGACCGAGTCAAAATCAGTCTGTTTTTGAAATAACAAGATTTTCCACTCTCATATCCTTTCCTCTTTCCAGTATTTCTGCCCTTTATCAAATACAACTTAACAGATGAGAACTGAAGAATATTCCAGACCTAAGAAACAGAAAAAAAATAGAAGTGAAAGTGTGTGTTTGGTTACATGGATTATGTTGCTATTAGTAAATCATTGAAGAGTGGTCTTTATTCTGATATTAATTAGCAACCACATGAATTCCATCACATTCCTTCCTTTTTACAATTATTTGTCATTTTGCTTGTGGATTTTTTTTATTTAAAATGCATGGAGCTATTAGTACTACTTATTGCTAGAAATAGTGTATGCAGGCTCACAAAAGTTTCCTTAAATAGCTAAAGCATTAATATTATTCCTGACTACAATGTCTTGGCATTTCTATCCTGGGTCTCCTTGACCAGAGATTGCCAGTACTGCGAAGTTGGCCTATATTATATACAGGTTACGTAAGGTGGCTACAATTCTCACCTATGAACGACAATAAAATTGTAACTCATTTTGATTTGTGAATCAAGTTCAACCCTCTCACCTGGTGTCCCACGATTAAACACTTGTGAGTTGTGCTAGTCTGGAATTTTCCATCAATTTTTTCTGATGAAAAAATGGGTTTTTGCCAAAATAAACACTTTTGCCAAAAGTACTGTCCTCAGAAATTTTAGATTCTTCATCAGAAAACCAAAACTGGAAAACTGAAATGTTTTCAGTTTACAACTGAAATTGTTTTGATTTTTGGCAAAAAACTGAAAAATGGTCAAGTTTCAGAGTTTCAATTTTATGATAACATGTTTAAATTTTGTATAGAAAAGGAACCAACATCTTCCAACCAAACCTACTTATTTGTGCTTTAAAATTATTTCAGTTGGTTTTGTTTTCTTATCTTTGTCATTCTTGCTCTAGAATATCCCAGTTCTTCCCAGAGGCAATCAGTCCATCAGGGTACATTTATTTAATCATGGATCTGATTCCTTTTTGATACCAAGTCTCTGAATCTAAAAACATTCTGAGAACTGTTTCCAAAGTTATTTCTCCACGTTTTTTGTGGACCCGTCACCATATTAAATTCTCTAGTCATGAGATGGAAAAAAATCTGATCTCAAGTAATTAATTGTAATTGCAGCTGCCCTTGTCTCTTCTGTATTCCCACACTGTCCCAATAATTCCTTTTTACTGGTTGTCCCCATTAGAAATGCAGCATGTGAGATTTTTACATTTTTAATTTTGACATTTCAAGGTCATTCCCAGCGTGAGTCCTTTTGGGTTTCATGCTCATTCTGGCCAATTCAGTTTGTTTCATATTTAAGACCAATATCCCAAACTCAGTGGTGGCTGCTTTTCACTCATTTACCAATATGGTTTTTGCCTACTTATTTCAGTAAGGATATTCACTCCTTTAAGAGTAAATGTCACTGAATAATATGAATGAATGGCTACAGGAATGAGGACATCTAAAATGAAGCTTGACCACAGAAGTGGCTATAAGAATATTTTTAAGCCAATGCCATTTTTATTTTTAACTGTTCTTCCTCTTAACTAATCTTGGCTCCTCAAGGCCCTTTTGCCTGGTACTTTTCTATGGTATTTAAGACACACTGGGTCTGATGCAGTATTCCTATACTGGTAAAACCTGTTGAGTCTGGGGAGTTTTTGACATGCAAAAAAATGCATAATCTGGGTCCCAGTCTCTACAAAAGAAGAAACTGCTGAATGTGAGCTTCTACTATGAGATTTTCTGCTTTTTTGTAGACACAGTCTACCCAACAAGTCCTTAATTTAGCTATATGATTTATCTATCTCAGGAACTGATGTATCCATCTATTTCATTACTTGCACTTGATCATTGCCAAGACATTGGGAAACAATGCCTAATATGATGTTCTTGGATACAATATCACATTGGGATATTTCCCACAGTGATATATGGGACAGTACCATTCTGAAATATAGTATGAATGGGACAGCGCTAATGCTGCAAAAGTAAACTGGAAGTCACAGAACTTAGAGGAAAATGCACGGTGCTAAAAACTTCCTTCTCTACCAAAAATGCACTGGATATCAGGAAGACAGTCTAGACAGGAGCACAACACTGCTTCAGTGGAAAGGAGAAGTTGCCATTTAAAAAAAATAGTTTCTATCACATAAAAATTACTATTCTGACCTAAAACAATTAACCAAGTATTTCACTTATACACTGTTTTTACATAGCTAAAATTTTAAAGTGCTCAAATCTGCTTTTAAAAGATGTTGAGCTAATGGTATTTAGGATTATTAATCTGGCAGTCCTTCAGGCTGATACTTTCTGCCAACCATTTTATTCTGCTGACCATCAAGTTGCAACACACAGGGAAAACCACAAGTGATCTTAAAACTGTAATGGCAGAGGGTGAACTTATGTTCTCCAGTCCCATAACAATGATTGTCATAAAATATTTATGTGGTCCCATTTTCTGCTCCCATTACAATTTTTGTCATAAGAGTAGAGTGGCAAAATTCTAATGCTTTACACATTTGGTCAATTATACGGGGGTGTGCTATATGGCTTTGACCTTTTCAGTGTTCTGTGGTTTGATTGGATGCTCACTGCAGTTCTCCCTTGCTTAAAGCCCACTACCCTGTAGGGAAGCAGTAGAATAGTTAGCCAGTTAAAGTACAGAATACTGAAAAGGTCAAAATAATACAAAACACTTTCATACCTGAAGTATATTAAATATTTTAAAGATGTTGTAGCAATATGATAAAGGTGAGAATGTGGCAAGGAACAACATTAAATTGCATTTTATTCCAAACTCTAAATCAATCATATTTTTTGTAGAACTTTTATTATTTCAATATGTGAGGACACCCTGGGGATATCTGACTTCCAAAACTGGTGAATGGATTTTAGAGGTAATTAAAAGTGCATCTGTGTTTTGAAATCTTGTCCCCAATGAAGACAATGGCAAGACTCTCGCTGACTTCAATGGGGCCAGAATTTTACTCCTGGTCTCTAAACAGAGACAGTTCCTGTTAGCTGCCATCTCTTCTGCTTTGGAGGCAGATTTATGGAGCAAGGAATATTATCTGAATGGGAAATAGGTAACCTAGTAAAGTTTTGTGGCTAATCAAAAAGTTTTATATTTCAGGGGAAATTATTAATTGCTGCCATTCTACCTTGGCTCATATTCTGTAGATAGCCTCACTGAAGTCTGAAGGGTTGCCTGAGTTATATCAGGACAGAGTTTAACCTTAAAAATGCTATGTCAATCAACTTTGTAGATATAGGCTCGTTTATAGCTAACAACTGATGTCCATTTCAGATGGTGAGATAATTGCAACAAAGGAGCTGGAATTCTGCTCTTTGTAATACTAGAGTAAATCCTGAGTAACTGCCTTCACTTCTTTGAGTACAGAATATGCAATATAGATTTGGATTTGGGATTAGAGAAGTGTCATGTGGATTCAAGAGCAGGATTTTGTCCCTCTGGTTGTTGTATAGTCTTGATTGCTTGTTGGGCACTTCAGAAACTTCTTTATTTTAATAAGACTTTATATAGTTCTACAAATTCAGTAAAATAGATATCTAATAGAAATACAAACCCATTAAAATATTTCACCAGACTTTCAAGATCCTGTATTTGTCTAAACAGTTAAATTAAATTACATTAAAATTAAGCACATAATTAAGAAGCTTGCCAAATTGACATGGGATTATCCAAGTTAAGTGCATGCTTAAATGCCTTACTGAATCAGGGCCTTAGTTCTCTGTATGTATAATCGGTCCATTTGGGTTTGTGTTAATTTCTGAAATGCACAGCTGAAGTTGTCGTTCCTGTCCTTCTACGGTACTGGAAAAAAGGTTTATATGCGAAAGCAATTGTAGTGGAATGTGGAGTCTGATTAAAGTTGATTTAAAACTGATGCAGATTTGCATTCTCTGTTGAATCTAATGGTTCTGAGAACAAACAAAGCTGAACTTGCTTTAAATCAGTTAACTTGAGTGGCGGCTAGAACACTCAAAAGCAGCCATGGTATGTGACAGTTTTATAACTCTGCTCAGTGTGTTATCCAGCATAATGGTGGTTTCTGATAATACATAATAAGGACTTACTATTATCTGCTGCAAAAAGCTGTACAATGCTGAAAGGCCCTCTTCAGATCTGAAATTAGTATTTTAGTTGTGGATCAGCACTAAGGGTTATAACTCAAATCAATATAATTGTAAATGCGGAATCATCATCAAACAGGTGTGTAGGTTCTGCAGTAACTGGTTCTTGGCCCTATTCTATTTAACATTTTTTATGAAAGACCTGTAAGATATAATAAAATATTCACTGATAAAGTTTGAAGATGACAGTAGTGAAGAGGATACTGCATTGATACAGAATGAGTAAAGAGGGAACAAGCAAACCCTATGTGTTTTAATACAGCTAAAGGTAAATGTATATAACTAGGAACAAAGAATGTAGGCCATATTACAGGGTGACCCTGAAAAGCAGTGACTCTGAAAAAAATTGGAGGTTGTGATGGATAATAAGCTAAACATGTGCTCCCAGTATGATGCTGTGGCCAAAAAGACTAATGCAATCTTTGTGTGTATATAAACAGGGGAATCTCAAATGGGAGTAGAGGGGTTATTTTACCTCTGTATTTGGTAATGATATAACTGCTGCCGGAATACTTTGCCCAGTTCTGGTGTCCACAGTCTAAGAATAATGTTGAAAAATTGGAGAGGGTTCAGAGAAGAGCCACAAGAATGATTAAAGGATTTAGAAAACATGACTTATGATTGATCTCTGAGTCTATCTATTTAGCTTAGAGAGAAGGTTAAGGGATGTCTATAAGCATCTATATGGGGAACACCTATTTGAAAATGGGCTCTTCAGTCTTTCAGAGAAAAGTTTCTAACATGATCCAATGGGTGGACATATTCAGAGAGGAAAAGAGTTGTAAAATTTTAACAGTGAGAGTAATTAACCATTGGAACAACTTATAAAAAGTATAGTAGATTTTCCATCACTGACTATTTTAAAATCAAGATTGGATGTGTTTTTTAAAAGATATGTTCTGTCAATTATTTTGGAGAAGTTCTATGGCTGGTGTCATGCAAGAGGTCAGACAAAGTGATCGCAATGGTTCCTTCTGGCCTTGGAATCTAAGAATCTCTGAAAGCTGTGTATTATCAAATTCACTCATATCAGTTATATATCACAGGACCCCTTCAGTGTTTTTCCAATAGTAACACAAACTATCTGGCTTCCAGATTTTGAAGTTGTGGTAGAATTCAATTGTTAAACATGATTGTGTCATGATCTGGGAAAACTGTATGTTTGTAAAGTGAATTTCTGGTACAAAGAGGATTAGACACAGAAGATAAAGCTTCTCTTTCAGCCGCACTGTAGGATTTGGCAATACAACAAACAATTTTTATCCTTAACAGAGGTATGAAATCTCTATTGACGTGCCTTATCTTTCCCCGCCAAATCTAGCGTTTTTGTTTTGCAAATTGTTCCTATGGCTATAAAACTCACTTTCTGAGAATATGTTGGTATTGCATACAGATACTATTGTGACATTTATCCTAAATCTGGACACTTTGTAAGAAAAAGGACTTATGCAATCTTATGCTAGATCTTCTTTCCCTGGGTGTATATACAAATATTCCTTTTAAAACCAATGGTCTAAGCAGGATTTAACATTTTTAATAGGGCAATGAGTTTAAACCTGCCTCAAACCTCAGCCTCACAGAAATAAAATATTTTCTTTTCAAGCATGGTGAAGTTTGTTTTCATGTTTTAAAACAATGTTCTTGCACTATTGCACTTACTGATTTTGAGGTACCAAATTATCTTCATGATAGTTCCAGTCCTGTCAAATCCAAAGACTAGAGATTGGCCCCAGCTGCAAAATCCAGTATTGTTGTGATCAGACACTTTTATCTCTCCTAAAGAGAACTGAATATTTTGCAGAAAGTCAGATTCTTAGGATTCTTGTTGGCCTTAGTTAATCACATAAGCTTTAGATGATTTCTCAAATATCTGGATTTTTATCAAAATAGAACCCAGTCGTTGAAATTCAACCATCCCTACTATCAGCCATGTGCTACTACTACTTAGTAGTAACAATACTTAATATTATTTAATTGTCCACCTGTAAGAGAGAGGGAAACTGAAGAGTATGATTAACTGACTTTCTGAAGGCCCAGCAACAAATTGGTAGAGGATAACAGCGAATAGATCTCAAGAATTTCTGTTATTGGTTCCATACCCTGATCACACAACCAGTGTTTCTTGACCTTTAGGACATGATTCTTGGGTAACTCATGGGACAACTTGCTGGGTCCCACCTCAACTACTGTCTGAAGGAGGTGGGGAAAATTGGAAGATTCCTGTTGTTACTAGAACTCACGGGAGCAAAAAGAGGGGAATGCAGAAACAATTTTCTCTCTCCTGCAGTTACTGTTGCTGCCACCCTCACCTCTCCTCTGCCCAATCTCATCCCAACCCCAGTCACAGTGGAGTTCTGATCTTTCTCCCCACACAGCACTCAACTCTGGGTCAGGAAAAGAGGTACTGCTAGAGGTTGTGGAATTATCTGAAATGCCTCTGCCACAGAACTGTGTACTGTGGGAAAACACCTCCACCACCCTCATCACATCAGGCCATATGCAGTTGCATCATCCTAGAGTTCCCCAAAGTCTCCCATTCCCACATGGTTATGGTATATAGTATATTGGGATGTATTTTTGACCATTTTGTGGATTACAAAAGTTGAGACTAGAACTGGTTGGGAATATTCAACTAAACATTTTCATTGGAAAATGTTATTTCATCAGATAGGTTTCTCAGGTCAAGGATGGAATTTTGGGGGTGGGGAGATGAGACAGACAGCCACATCAGCCAATTGCTCACTGTGTGGGGCACTTATGTGGGACATGTGAGACTCAAGTTCAAGTTCCTACTCTGAATCTATTTTGGGGTGTGTCTCTCATCTTTCCATAGTGGTTTGCTTTTGTTCTGATGCAGAATTAAGCCAAATCAGAATTCTTGTTTTTACTGGACCGTTCTGCTTTCCTTCTCAGCCTGTCACCAAAGAGTTCCAAGGACTATAAGGGTATTGTGCATGGCAGTGCTACCACATCAAAGACACATTCTGGCTAGAGTTGTGCAAATAACTGATTTTTGTTTTCAGTTTGTTGGTTGAACCTCCCCACACCCATTCACCCAAAAAATAAGTCTTAGTTTGACCCAAAATTAAAATCAGTAAGAACAACAAAAAATGGTTTTTGGTGAACCAAAAAAAAAACTTTTGAGTTGACTGGAACATTTTGTTTGTTCTGAAACAAAACATTTCATTTCATTTTTGCATTTTAAAATCTTATTGAAACAAAATTCAAAACAATAATTCATTTCGAATAAAAAAATCAAAACACTTAGAAAAAGATCAAATGAAATATTTTGATTTTTTTTCACATGAATTCATTAAATGTTTAGATTGACTTGATTCTGCATGTTTCCCACACAAAAACTGTTTCAGAAAAATTTCAACCTGCACTAGTGTATCTTTGACAGAAACAACCTCAAAGGCATGTGTCATATCAGCCTTAAATCCTTTGGAGGGACAAACTAGACTAAATTATGAAACCCTATACAGATACGAGATGGGAGTGAGTACCATTCCCTGATGGTGCTCCATGCTCTTATTTTGAGTGACTTTTGCTTTGCCTTGCACCCATGGGCACTTATTTGGAATTTTCTTTGACTATGTTTTCTTGGGCAGAGTTTGCTGTCTCCCTCCTACTGCAGAATGTTTGGGTACTCTTATTCCACTTGTGCTTCCTTTCCACTAGCCCTTGAAAATACAGGGTAGATGCAGCTTTTTTTGTTTGTTTTGTTTTGTTTTAGTTTTTTTAGGGCAAGGGCCTGTATCGGTGGCACAGACAATTTGAAAATAGCATCTCTTGATGACTGACCTTCATGCATAGTTATAATGTACCGCCTCTTCAAAGATGTAGAAGTTGGGGGCAGTCCTGTGGTTGCATTGGCATAAAAGCTCCTTCTACTTATTCTCTGTATCACTCTTAGGAGACCCAACATCATACTTCTTTTGTAGATTTGTGTGTGTGTTTTGTAATTTGTTTCACGATAAGAAAGCTTTGTTTGTAGATGTTATTGTTGATTCCTTCAGTAGGAGACAGGATACTGAAATATTCATATTTTCACAGAAGAAATAAGACATAAATCAGTCCACTTACAGCTTGTTTTTAATTCAGCCTGCTGCCACTGCTTTCTAATGCACAAATTTGCAAGTGTATTTGGTCTGATTTAGATCTCTCCCATAGATATTTTTTCCTGTTCTCTCTTCTGCAGTTTAGTGGATGGAATAATTACAATTTTAATGACTGTTTTAAGGGCGTAAATTCTGGTGCTTACCTGCACAGTACTCTGAGGGCTTTCTCCTCTGAGTTTCTAAGGCAGTTTGTGGATCAAAGATACATGTTTGAAGCATAAAAACAGAGGGAAAGCAAACTCTCTTTACATGTTCAAAACAAGCTATATTAATCCATACATTACAGTGAAATGTTATTGACTTCCCTCAGTTATCATGCACCCATTGTGAGCCACTTGCACTGCCCAGATTTGTGAAGAATGGTCTTTATTTGATGTCAGAAACCAGCCTCTTATAACTGACTTGACCATGCATGTACCCAGCTTTGATTTGCCATGCTGTTCATGAGTCTTTCTGAACCAATTTGGAAAAGGCTAGGGACAATGTGCACCCAGCCTTCACACCTAGTCCCAATGAGAGGATCCTACATGCATCTGTGGCCAAAGACAGACACTGGCACACATCCCTGATGACCACCCTCTGACCAGATTTGGTGGTAGTCTGGGGAAGTCTGCACTTATCTGATGAGGCTGCCTCAAATTGGCTTGGCAAGCATTTCATAAGAAGTAATCATGCTTTCACTGTTAGAATGAAAAATTCTGGCAGCTAAAGAATGCAAAACAGATTGTATTTAAATAGGCCATGTGGGAGGCTCCTGCTGTGACATAAACCCGAGTGTGTCATCTAGTTCTGTCTCCAGCTAAAACTGCTAGTCTTATTTTTCAAGCATTATTCAAAACAAGCAAAAATTTTGTTTAATTAAATTTATTGAATGAAAATCTTAATATTCATGAATTTTCAGAAGTTTAAAAACAAAAAGTTGCCACTTCTGTCAATTTAAACCCATATTTTCTATTATTCAACAGCCTGACAGCAGCCCACAAATCTCACCCTGGCTTTGCCCAACCTGGTTACTCTTTGCAGACTTAGTACCCTGCCAGTCTCGAATTTTACCCCAAATAGTCCAACTGCAGCAACCAGTCCCTCTCACTGGACCTTTGCAGAGAAAGTGTTTAGTTTGCTGTGTCAATAATGTCAGTAAATAACTCCAGCATGTTAGCTTTCTAGAAGCATGAGCTTTATTAAACTTACAGATGATAGGGAATTTGCCAGACCCCCACCCATAGGATCAGAAGCAGATTGCATCCTAACCCCTGCCTTTTAGGCCCAGGCCTGTTAGCAAAACCCAATTGCTATATAGGACAAAGGTTAACTTCTGCAAAACTTATTTGTCTGTATAAGGGGGGGGGGTGAAGAAACCAGAGAAAGAGGAACTGAGGAAAGGAACAAAGAAGGCCCATATGTGCCAACTCAGCTAGAATGCGACAAGAGCCTTATCCAATGCAACCGCAAAGGAGGGGTCTTAAGGCAGGCAGACTACCAACGAAAACTGCCAAAGAACAATAACAGGAAAAACCAAATATGGAAAAGTACTGAGCTAGTTTGCTTAATTTGCCATTGATAATCCCAAATAAGGGAATCTAAGTAAGTGTTAATTTGCGGTTTTAGCCTTTATAAGCTTGGTGAAAATCTGTTGAAGATAAGGCAGCTAACCCCTTGTGTGGGGCCACGCTGACCTTCCTTGTATGCATATTCGTACTCTAATAAAGGTGCCTCAGGCTGTCTGATCCAAAAATCAACGGTGTGGTTAATTTTCCACAACACAGAGCACTGATCATTTATAATGAATGCATAACAAGTTTATTAACAAAAAAAGCATGGATTAAGTGGTACTAAGTAAAAGGGCAAAGGTAGAAATGGTTACAAGCAAATAAAAGTGAAAACACATTGAGAAGATTAAAATTTAACCTAGCAAGGTACAGTCTTTGTTCAAGATGATATCTCTCACCCACAGTGTCCTTTCCAGCTTGGTTCCTTTGTCTCCTAAGGTGAAGGAGAACTCAGGAGTTCTTTGCCCCTCTCTTTTATAGTCCAGTGAACTGTTGAAATGTATTCTTCTGAAGGGTATCCCCAGATAAAGTTCATTAGTTCATCCTGAGTAAAGGAGCCATGAGATCTAGAAGGTAAGGCTCCATGCTGGTTCCTCTCCCTGCTGGTTATTACTCAGACCTGCCATCAGGGGGCAATTGACCAGGGGCCCGGGCAATTTAAAAGGGACCAGGGTCCCCCAGCCGCCACCACCACCAGCAGCACAGCAGGGCTAAGGCAGGCTTCCTGGCGGCCTTCACTCTGCAGCACTCCTGGAAGCAGCCAGCATGTCCCGGTGGCCTCTGGGGGGCGGGGGTGGCCAACTGTGGCCAATGGGAACTGTGGGGGCAGTGCCTGCAGGCAGAGACCCCCTGAACTTGCTGGCTAGAGCCACTGCCAGAGGGGTGTGCTGGTTGCTTTTGGGAGCAACCCGAGGTAAACACCGACCCCTTCGCCCCCTCCCACACCCCAACCCCCTGCCCAGCCTAGAGCCCGCACCCCAACTCCTTCCCAGAGCCCACACCTCCTCCTGCATCCAAACTGCCTCCCAGAGCCCGACCCCACACCCCTCCTGCACCCCAACATCCTGCCCCAGCCTGGTGAAAGTGAGTGAGGGTGGGGGAGAGTGAGCGATGAGGGGAGGGGAGATGGAGAGAGCAGGGGACAGTGCCTCGGAGAAGGGGTGGGACAGAGGCATGGTCTCAAGGAAGGGGCAGGGCAGGAGGTGGGGCAAGGGTCTTTAGATTTGCATGAGTAGATAGTTGGCAACCCTACCAGGTGGGCATGTAGAAGCTCTGGCTGTGCCGGAAGAGCATGCCCAGCAGTGCAGCCAGCAGCTCACTGGACACCCAAAGCGCAGTAGGCAGCTCGCTGGACAGCAGCCAGTGCAGGAGCAGCACCGCTCAAATGTCAGGCGGGCCTTGTCCAACCGGGCGTGGCTTGTGCATGCGTGGGGGCCCATTGACTGTTCTGCCCTTGGCCTGGAATTGCTGTCAGCAGGCCTGTTATTACTACAATGAAAACTGATCTGTTCCTGCAACCTCTGATTTGCAAATGAATAACCCATTGACTGATTGCACCCAGATGGAGGCATCAGCCTTTCCTTTGTCTGAGGAAAACCTGTTTACCATCTCCACAGCCTTGTCTGTTTGAACACATTTTAATCTATTTCCAGTACAACTGCAGTCTTTTGCGGTTTACCATTCAGATACTAAACATTAATGTTCTGTGTGGTATGTTATTAATTTTCCAATGATACCTTACACCTCACCTAATTATATATGATTACAACATTAGTGAGTTGGGGTACACTGAATTGGTTTGGTCGGCTGAAACTTGCTGCTAAATACCAGGGATCCTCTTACCCTCTGGCATTGGGATGCTGTTAGGATCACAAATATATCAGCTTAAAAAAGGACTTATAAATAGCACTATGAGGGAGAGGTGGAGTATTAGTTTATTCTAAGCTTTGGGCATTTAAATTACATGCATGTGTGGTGCCTAGCTGTAACTGAGATGGTTACATCATAAATGATTACACATATGGATAAACTGAGCCAGAGACTCACGTGGCGTAAATCAGCATAGCTCGATCTTTCCCGATATCTATTCTGTAATCAATAGAATAAGTACAGCTGAGTTTATGTAATTATGAAATGTTTAGGAGCTGGAATCTTACCCATAGAAGCTAATAGATGAATATTTAAACAAATTGATTAAAATAAGTCTGTTAACTAAACACCGCTTATTCTCCCCATCCCTATCCCCAATTTCAAGGTGTAGGATATTTGTTTAATATGTTACACAGAATAACATTTAAAAAAATCCCTTCACCATTACCTTTATTACTTGTTCATATGCATTATTTTCCTGAAACCTTGCTATTAAGGGTAATGGAATTAAAAGCAAATGAATGATATGGTATATAAAGCATCACACCAATAAGCATAGCATCACTGCATGCCTATGTCATGTTAACTCATCTGCCTTCAGTGAGAAGGATACTTTTACCAGAAAGAAAAGACAAATTCATAAAGAAAATATGAACTAAATACACATAAGTCCTAAACATCTTCCATATTAGATCTATGACATAAGAGTTGCAAGTCAGACTTTTTAAAATATAGGTTTTTATCTCAAGGGTATTTTTTAAAAATAACTTTAGGAAAAGGAAATATTAAACAAGATAACAGCACATATCAACAGTCATAGTATGCATTTTACACAGTATACTTTAAACTTGGATCAGCATTTATTCCTTTATTTTTCATTGGTCCATGAGACATTCTAGGAAGAGTGTATAAGTCTCAAAAGCATTTGTAATCTACCAACTATGTTCTAGTTATGGCAGGTCACAACCATCAAATTATGACATGATCTTACATGATAAATCAGGCACTGTTACAGTTAGTCTGAGTTTGAAATCATAGCCCCATGGAAGTCAATGGCAAAAAGTTCATTGACTTCAATCTCAGGAATTCACTCTGAGTTTAGGCTGTAAACCACAGACCCAGAGCCTAAAGTTATGCTGGGAGAGTGTGGCAACTGTGTCCTCCTTAAAGGATAAGTGAGACATGAGGAGTTTGCTGGGGACAGAGCATTACAAACTTCTCTCTTCTGCTTGCATCTTGTATAGTCAGGGCCAGACTCAGTCTTCCACTAATACTGTTATTTGAAAAGATATCATTCCCATGATGCCTTTATATAAAAGACAGCTCTCTAGCAGAACCAGATTGTGAGTTAATAGCCACTAAAATTGTGGTATAAAAGGGAAAAAGTATATTTGGTGAAGGAGGAGAGAGAGGATAACCAAGACTGGGGATAAATTCTCTTCTTCAATTTTTTTTTTTGTGTATTAACATATTACTGAATAATTTTATGTGCAAATAATTTACTCCTCCTTCTTGGAATTTGCACTCAGGACTTTTTTAAAATTAACCTGTTTATGGCACATAATATTTGTTAAAGTCATTTCGGCTTTTATACCTGCCTCAGCTCTATCCCATAGGTGCTGGAACTAGAGGTGTGAGGGGTACTACAGCACCTCCTGGCTTGAAGTGTTTTCCATCATATACAGGGTTTTACAGTTTAATTCAATGGCTCTCAGCACTCCATTATAAAAATTGTTCCAGTACCCCTGCTCTATCCCATCATTAGCACTGGCTCCAATTTGTTTGTTCTGAGCTTTCAAACAAAGTACCATACAGAAACCTAGAAACAGGTCTTTTTTTTTTTTTAAGTCACCACTCCTCCTCACTTAGTTGTTGAATAAACCCATTTGAATCCTTCCATATGAAACTGTCTTCTCTCTTCTTTGTTCTGTTCCTATGTTTATAGACCATTTGCCTGTTGCTTATCACTTGAGGCTTGATTCTGCAAACCATTGGTGCATGGAACTCTTCTTACTATTGCCCTTTCACTGTAATAAGTGTGACTGAAAGAGAAGGAAAAAAAGGATTTTAACTAGATCATGTTGTTTTATGAATATTATTTACTTCTCAGTGATACAGTAAATTGTAAAATTATACATTCTTTATCTGAAATAAGACAATAGATGGCACAGAATGTTTTAAAACAATCCAAATAAAAATGAACCCCATTTTAACATCCCTTTTAAAGGAATTAATTAATGTTTCCTTTGTTAAAGCCAATTAATAGCTGAAGCATTAGTCCTGGGTTGGGAACTTGGGTTTCTTCATGAATTTTGAACTGTTTTCTGTAGGAACAGATACAGTCTAACTCAAAGAAATCATTTTACCTTTTTAGAAACATTGCAGGAATAT
Source organism: Mauremys mutica (assembly GCF_020497125.1). Taxonomy (NCBI): domain Eukaryota; kingdom Metazoa; phylum Chordata; order Testudines; family Geoemydidae; genus Mauremys; species Mauremys mutica. The sequence goes on from NC_059077.1 coordinate 51,437,460, forward strand.
GTTGACTGTTTTGAAATAGAGACTTTAATTCCCCCTCTCCTTCCTCCCTCACATTATAGACTACAACATTGCTGTTCACGATCGGTCTTACTTAAAACCCTTTGAAGTCACTGAAAGTTTTCCTGCTGACTTCATTGAGCTTTGGCTCAGGCTTCTTATATCCCAGAAAAGTCCATTTAAAAAATTTAAATCATACAAAATACTGTTGCCACGTTTGTTGTCCAGGAGATTGTGATAAGCAAATCTCTCTCATCCTCCAATCTTTGCACTGGCAACTGGTTTATTATAATGATGAATTCTTATTTATGACTTAGCAGGCTATATATAGTCTAATATGTGTTGTTCTTGTATTGCTTAGTAATATATTCCCCATTACCCTTCTCAGAGGAGATCTTCTGACTAGGGTTTGTTAATTATTTATTCCATTTACCTGGGTACGGTCATTAAATGCAACAAGTAAGGAGAAGATTTTATCTTTCACAAGAAAAGACAGAGCTCTAATATATTTAAAACTAGATTTTGGGGTGGGACTAGTAAGGGGTGTTGATAGAATGGAGGCAAAAGGGAGAGAATTATGTTATGTTAAATATCTGAAATAAAGCATGTGATTTAATACACTAGTGCATAGCACTTGGCTCCTTAGATCTCTGCTTGAAGTGATTTCTTACATTTTCATTTCATGTCATTATGATGCTTTTACTGATATTCTTCCATTGACAACATGTTGAGTGTAACACTCCATAAGATCCCATGCATTTTTTTATTGAAGACTTTTAAAAAATATTTTAAGATTTCTTCAATATGAAGCAGTACAGCACTTGTTGAATAGCATCTTTGACCAACGGTTCCCAAAACACATCAGTCTTGTTCATTTAGCAAGCCTCAACTCCCCATGAACTATGTAAGTGTAACCAACTAGTAAAGGTCTGTTACAGGTCCCCCTTTGTACCAATATGCGGAGGATCAGAAATATTATAGCTCCCAAGCTGCAGCAGCTCATGGGTTTAGCTCTGGAGGTCCTCCATTGAAAAACCAAGTATGTTGGGCAAGATCTATCCCATAAATATTTTAAAGACAAGAGAAATTCAAAGGACTTGCCCATACTTCTACAACAGAATAAAGCCAGTAACCTTGATTTCTAAACCTGCTCTGATCAGGAATCCCCGCTACCATACATGTCAACATATATGTACTAAATAGACAACAATGTAGAGACAAGCAATCAACAGACTAAAAGAAAAGTGCATCAATTATGTTACCTCTTTCATCTGTCTAATCAAGGTATCCATATGGACTCAACCACAGTAATGCTTGCAAACCTCACAAATATTCATGAGGTTCTCCACAAATATTCTGGAAGGTAGACAGTCATTAAAATCTCATGTGGTTGTCATGTTGGGTCTCTTTTGTGTTACAACCCCTTTGCACTGCTTAGGCTGTATAAAGAGTGTGTAATTTGGCCACAAATGCTCAGGGGACAATTTCTCTGGTGTTGAGGAACTCTCTGTTGGGCATTACTGTGCCATATCCACAGTAAATTGGGCTAGGGAGTCAATATATTAAAGGTAGGGAGGGAGAGGCAAGGTGTTGGGTCTATTAAGGATACCTATTTCAGTGGTGCAAGTGATAACTGCCTGGCAACAGACCAAAAGTGGTAGGAGCCAAAACTGGCCCTGAGAATCAGTCTCTCCAACCAGCTCCCTGACATGTTTCTTCCAGTCCTGTAGACTGAAGTGTTTTGGGAACCTTGGATAAAAGATGCCATGCAACAAGTTCAATACTACCTCATATGGAAGAAATCTTAAAATATCCCAAAAGTCTTCAATAAAAAATGCATGGGAGTCTTATGGAGTGTGACACTCACTATGATGTCAGTGGACTCATATCAGTAAAAGCATCATAATGACATCAAATGCGAATGTAACAAATCACTTCAAGCAGAGATCTAAGGAGCCAAGTGTCATGCATTAGTGTATTAACCCACAAGTTTCATTTCAGATATTTATTGCCTCATAATTCTCTCCTTTCCTGCCTCCATTCTGTCAACACGCCTTATCAGACCTGCCGAGCTCTGATGCAGGAGTGACTCTGGCTCATTAAAGTAACAAGAAAGGAAAAACCATAAATCTTTGAATATTCATTTTTATGAAGACCACAAACATAAAATACTGAAGTTTTAAGAAGCTTTGTAGCATTCTATAGTTCTAAAAAAAAATGGAAAAAGTAATAGGATAAAAGTAAAGAGAGAAACCATTAAAAAGGAGGAGTGGGCACTGAAAGTGTTGTCAGCAGCTTCCATGCCCGGATTATGCCTTCTCTACTGTAGCATTCTGAGCTTGCCTTTTTTTTTTTTTTTTTGTCCACAGTTACTGGCCTATCTGCTCACATATAATGAAGAGAGGCAAAACAGTTAGGTGGATAATCTGGTTATCCACTAGCCAGATTATTTATCAGTCACGATTTCCCAGTCCTGAAAACCATTAGTACTGCTAGAATATGAAGATACAAGGCAACCTCTTACAAAGCTAGACAATTTGATGAGCCAATCTACTTCTAAAGAGCAGCAAAAAATCTATAGCCTTTTCTTTTAGAAAAGCAATAGAGGTTATTGGACAGCAGCCAAAATATTAATGGATTGTTATCAGTTATCCTTCTTCAGGGCATAAACTGATCACTGGCAAGGGGGTTGAGAAGAAATTTCTCCTAAATGTGTTGACCTGGAGGAGTTTATGTAGTGTTTTGTGCCTTCCTCTAAATCATTCTACATTTGCCATTATGGAGAAAAAAAGAATTCTTTGTTCTCTTTAAAATGTGTAGGACACTTTTAATGATTCTTATGCAGATTTATGATGACAAGGTACTGACAGCTGAAGAAAATGTTCCAGTTTGATTGGAGTACTTATTATAGCCTGGAAAAGAGAAAGAAATGTTGAGTGTCTAATTCAGGTAACAATATGAAATTGGTGAAAGCTTCCAAAGTCAGCACAAGCAGTAAAGAATTCTGTGGCACCTTATAGACTAACAGACGTTTTGGAGCATGAACTTTCGTGGGTGAATGCCCACTTCATCGGATGCAAGTAGTGGAAATTTCCAGGGGCAGGTATATATATGCAAGCAAGAAGATTTGAAGCCTGGTCCTGAAGTTTTTTTGCTGCAGGATGGCCACCTTAAGATCTGCTATTGTGTGGACAGGGAGGTTGAAGTGTTCTACAGGTTTTTGTATATTGCCATTCCTAATATCTGATATATGTCCATTTATCCTTTTCCGGAGAGACTGTCCAGTTTGACCGATGTACATAGCAGAGGGGCATTGCTGGCATATGATGGCGTATATTACATTGGTGGACGTGCAGGTGAATGAACCGGTGATGGTGTGGCTGATCTAGTTAGGTCCTGTGATGGTGTCGCTGGTGTAGATATGTGGGCAGAGTTGGCATCGAGGTTTGTTGCATGGATTGGTTCCTGAGCTAGAGTTACTATGGTGTGGTGTGCAGTTACTGGTGAGAATATGCTTCAGGTTGGCAGGTTGTCTGTGGGCGAGGACTGGCCTGCCACCCAAGGCCTGTGAAAGTGTGGGATCAGGACCAGACTTCAAAGAGAAACTGCTGAGCTTCAGTTCATCTGCAAATTTGACACCATCAGCTCAGGATTAAACAAAGACTGTGAATGGCTTGCCAACTACAAAACCAGTTTCTCCTCCCTTGGTTTTCACACCTCAACTGCTAGAACAGGGCCTCATCCTCCCTGATTGAACTAACCTCGTTATCTCTAGCTTGCTTCTTGCTTGCATATATATACCTGCCCCTGGAAATTTCCACTACTTGCATCTGACGAAGTGGACATTCACCCACGAAAGCTCATGCTCCAAAACGTCTGTTAGTCTATAAGGTGCCACAGAATTCTTTACTGCTTTTACAGATCCAGACTAACATGGCTAACCCTCTGATACTTAAAGTCAGCACAAATACTTGGACTTCACAACTGACTGGAGTGGAGCTCTTTCTATCTGCCATGTACCTCTAATGTAAAATGAGAGATAAGTGACTTGGAAATAATATTGACTGACAGTTTTTGGTAATGAAGAAACAGATTTCCTCTGTCATACATCTATGAAAAGATACAGTGAAGAGCAGGGACAGACTCATTTATAGATGTGACATGAATTTTGCTGACCAGCTTAGCTGTGTATAAAAAGAGCTAAATTGCTATATAATGTTCTTATATAAGCATAACCAAACGTTGATCACATTATTCATACCATTTTCATTTCTACAAAGCTAGCATCTAGCAAACACACATTTGTTTTTCTCACATTACAAAAGAATTTCATTATTTTTTTGGTATTCATAAGTTTTAGAAGTATTATTTGACTATTGATTAACATGCCAGAGGGTGACTGACTCATTGTGTTATGAAAGATAATAATTGCAAGAAAGATAAGCATTTCTAAAGGACAGCCTTGTCATACTGCTCAGTACAGCTTCCTTACTTCTTATCCCTAAATCTTTTAGTTTAGAAGAATAGGTTTTAACAGATCAACACTTTCAAATGATGTGTTTCATATAAATGTGTTGCACAAAGTGAACAATGGAAATGGACAAAACAGGTTTTGCAATTAGAGTCTATTATTTGTAGACAGTAAAGTCAAAATCCAAAGAGCATTCTATGCAAGAACATTGACCTTGACTTTGCTGATTACTTTTATAGAAATGGAAAGTTGAACAGGATTTTCACAAATGCAGTACATAAGATTTTCCAGTAACTCCTTAAATTATGGCTTCATTTATAAATTTTCTGTTCACATTTATGAGAATAGCTAGTGTTTAAGAAAGTATTAGTAAGTCAGTTTTAAAAGGCACTATTAGTAAAAAGACTTTATAACCAGGATGCTATGACAAGTTATTATAAAGTATACAATTTAGATATTGTTAAAGAAGTGGAAAGATTTAAATGCAGTTGTACAGTTTAATAACTTCATAAAAATGTTGTAAAAAGGAATTATCAGTACAATGGTTTTATAAAGCATGCTATGACAAGCATTTATAGTGTTCACATAGAATATCTTCCATTTTGAAGGATTCTGTCAACTAGAGTGAGATCCTCAATTCTTATAGTGGTAGATATGGCTGGAACATGTAATAGCTTCCAAAATGAAGAGGTTTTAGGCTAGGGTTTTCAAGGAACCTAAGGGAATTAGGCACCCAGCTCAGAGCTTCCCAGAGGATTCAGGGGGCCTGGGGATTTCTGTAACTCCATTTGAAAATTACTGACCTTAAGTATAACCACTGTGTTCCTTGTTCTTAAAGTGGGAAACTTCTGTGGTGTAGACAACTCTTTTTATTTGAGGGGAATTGAATATAACTTTTGAGTAGTTTTGTACCATGATTACATTTGACTATTTTTAATAAAGTGAGATAAGTGAGCTCCTTTTCCATACTCTTTACTTTAATCCAATTCCTATTTTTTGGTGAGTGTGTGTGTGTGTGTGATTGTGTGTGCGCAGCATAACTCTGAGTGGGGTGACACCAAGAACCATCAATTCTTGAAAACATTTGTACTGAGACAGAAGACTGCTGTCCAAGGAGGAGCAAAAGTTCCCCTTCTCCTTCCCATACATAACTGGCACTGATATTGAACCCACTGTGACACTGGCAGACCAGGTACTAACTCATACTGAAGCCCCGGTCAATTCCCTTGTGTATTAGTATAGATCAAAGTAATTATTAAATGTATAATACTATTGGAAAACAGGCAGGTTTTTACATCACTGCCAAGATTTGGAATGATAAAATTGTACATATATTTTACCTGCTTTAACCTCTCATAACTCTCACTTCCTTTTCTTAGCTAATAAACTTTTAATTAGTTTACTATGGAATTGGCTACCAGCATTGTATTTGGTATAAAAATTGAGAGTACTAATTGACCTGGGGTAAGGACTGGTCTCTTGGGACTGGGAACAACCTAATGGGGTTTAAGTGACCTTCTCCCACCTCCCCACACACACACACAAAGTCCAGTTTATCTGGGTGGCAAGACAGACTGGAGAGTCTAAGGGGACTGTCTGTGAGAGAAAACAGCTGTAACTTTTGAGAACCGTTAATTTGTGCAAATTGCCTGTCATCCAAGCAGACCTTTCCATCCCCCTTCCTCACTGTCAGCCTGTTAGTGGACAAACTCACACACACCCAGGAGCAATATGATATTTCTCTGATAATCTGTTCTACGGTTTCTACCCAAAAGCTTTATATTCATGATAATTAAAAAGACTTTGAATTTACAGTTGTCTTGATCAGGGACTATTTGGGGGGCAGGAGGGGCCTTCCAGTCCTGCATGAAGTTCTGGAGAAAGAGGGAGGGAATATTGACAAGGAGGGGCGGGGCTTAATTTATCAGCCTCTCGTCTGGTTTCTGTTGAGCCTTGAGGACTTCCTTGCCTCATCAGGAGGGGCTCGTGGATCAGGCTCTTCGAGGTAGAAGTGCAGGATAAAAGTGATCCTCCTCCTCCTTCTCCATATCTTCTAGGGCCTTCTCCTCCACAGGCAAGTGCCAAATTGTTCTCTGAATTAAACTAGAATTCTTATGGAGTAACACTTTTGACAACACTGAAGTTATTCCAGATTCAGCAAATTACTGAACAGTGTGCCTAACTTTAAGCATGTGAGTAATCCCATTGATTTTGATTGGACTAATCCCATGCTTCAAGTTATTCACGTGTTTAACTGTATTGTTAAATCAGGACCTTTCAGAAGTGCAACTGAGATCAGATTCTGACCTAAACCTCTTAGGGTATGTCTACACTACAAGACTATTTCGAATCAACTTAATTCGAATTTGTGGAATCGACCTTATGAAGTCGAAGTTGTGTATCCACACTAAATACACTAGTTCGACTGTGTGAGTCCACAGTAATGGGGCCAGCGTCGACTTTGGAAGCGGTGCACTGTGGGAAGCTATCCCACAGTTCCCGCACTCCCCGCTGCCCATTGGAATTCTGGGATTTCCCCCCAATGCATGCTGGGGGGAAAAATGTGTCGAGGGTGGTTTTGGGTAACTGTCATCATTGAACCGTCAATCACGCCCTCCCTCCCTCCCTCCCTCCCTCCCTGAAAGCGCCTGCGGGCAATCTGTTCTTGCACTTTTCTACTCAGTGACAGCGCGGGCGCCACAGCACTTTGAGCATGGATCCCGCTGCAGTTATGGCCGTTGTCAACTCCTCGCACCTTATCGTCCACCTCTTCCACAGTCAGCTGCTTAGAAATAGGGCTACTTTTCAATGGTGCTGCGAGCACTGGTGGACCATGGGGGACGTTTTACCAACATCAACGTCGGGTGGCCAGGCAAAGTTCATGACGTGCGTGTTTTCAGGAACTGTGGTCTGTTTAGATGCCTGCAGGAAGGTAGTTTCTTCCCGGACCACAAAATAAGTCTTGGGGATGTGCAGATGCCTACAGTGATCGTCGGGGACCCAGCCTACCCGCTAATGCCCTGGCTCGTGAAGCTCTGTGCAGGCGCCTTGCACAGCGACAAGGAACTCTTCAAGTACCAGCGAGCAGTGAGCAGCGTGACCTGTGACTGTTCAGTTTCTTTACAGAGAAGCTGAACCTGCCCCTGTTTCTTTACCAAGTGACTGTTGACTATCATCTGCAGTTACATACCCCGCCCATCCCGCTTCCCCAACTTCCAACACACGTTTAAAAATAAAATACATGTTCCACTGTAACTTTACAAAGGTTTCTTTATTGATGACTTTGCGTTACAGGGTTGAAACTGGAACACGGACTGTGCTGGGTAGGGTGTGCAGTGTTGTAAAGACCGCCTGTAAACTCGAGGAATGACAGGATCCTGCTCCCAGAGTGGCCTGCAGTGCCGGACTGGATGTTTCAACGGAGCCTGCCATCCCTCCTTTTTGGGACTCTGTGTGCGGGGGGGCTATGTGGGCTTTTGGTGGGGGAGGACGGATACAGACTCCTCTGCTGCGTGGCTCTGTGGTCCAGGACAGGGACCGTTGCATGAGATCTGTAACCCCCCTCCCCCGCTACAAAGTCACGTACCCCCCCACCCACACAGAACCTGCAAACCACCTCCCATACCGACCAGGGTGCGTACTGACTACAGTGTGTGTGTGACCTGCTGCTGATCCTGCCCCCATGTCTGTACCCTGGTAAAGGTGATTGTCCTGTCAAATTACCAACCCCCTTCCCCCCCTTCAAACACAATCTCCTCTAAAAGAACATGGCGGAAACAGTAATTAACAGAAAAGTATTTTTTATTATCAACTAGACAGTTAGGGGATGAAACTGGGATGGGGGCTTGGGTGAGGCGGGAAGGCAAGGACTTCTCAAAATTTAGGCTATGAGAGCTTTTCGGTACTTGAGCACTCTGCTGGGGTGCAGTGACAGTTTACACGGCCTCTGGCGCCCCTCCTTCTGGTTATTTTGGTTGAGGGGAATATGGGACTTTGTGGCGGGGGAGGGCGGTTGCAGATACAATGCAGGGGGGCTCTGTCCTCCTGCCTGAGGTCCTGCAGAACATGCACAAGGCGCAGGAGCATGTCCGTTTGCTCCCTCATTAGTCCAAGCAGCGTTTGAGTCGCCTGCTTGTCTTCCTCACGCCACCTCTCCTCCCGTTCGCTGTGTGAGCGCTGGTACAGAGAGAGGGTCTCCCTCCACTGGCTCTGCTGGTCCGCCTCGTCTCGGGAGCACCCCATAAGTTCAGCAAACATCTCGTCCCTTGTCTTTTTCTTTCGCTGCCTAATCTTTGCCAGCCTCTGTGAGGGGGATGCTGTGGTGGGTCTGGAGACAGTCGAAGCTGTGTGATGGGAAAAAGGGAGTGAATTCCTTGCAAAGATAAAGTTTTTGTGAACAATGAACACAGTCTAGTCTGTCTCTGTGAATTCTGGGTTGAGATCCCAGTGCCTGATGGGGCAAAAACCATTTTCGCGGGTGGTTCTGGGTAAATGTCGTCAGTCATCCCTTCCTTCATTTCAAGCCCGTTTTCCCTGGATTGCCCTGGCAGATGCCACAGCGTGGAAACCATGGAGCCTGTTTTGCCTTTTGTGCCTGTCACCGTATGTGTACTAGATGCCGCTGACAGAGGCGGTCCAGCAGCGCTACACAGCAGCATGCTTTTGCTTTTGCATGACAGCAGAGATGGTTACCAGCCATACTGTACCATCTACCATACCATAAATTGGTAATAAGATGGGCATGGTTAGCAGTCCTTTTGCACTGCACCATTTGCTGCTGTCATAAGTGCCCCTGGCTGCTCTTAGCCAGGGGCGCAAAAGCCAAAATTGGGAATGACTCCCTGAGTCAATCCCTCCTTTTTGGTATCTAAAAATAGAATCAGTCCTGCCTAGAATATGGGCAAGTGTACTAGAGAACCACTGTATCAGAGAACCAGAGAGCACAGCCGCTCTGTGTCAGATCCTGCATAGATTATGAGCTGTATGCTATTCACAGGGGGTGCTCCTGCAACAGCCCCACCTGTTCATTCCATTCTTCCCTAGCCTTCCTGGGCTACCATAGCACTGTCCCCCCACTTGTCTGATGAAGTAATAAAGAATGCAGGAATGCAGGAATAAGACACAGTGACTTGTTAGTGAGAAATGAGTGGAAGGCAGCCTCCAGTTGCTATGATAGTCCAGATAGGAGATTAGCCCAGCATCCTGCTGCTAGTCCAGGGGCAATTGAATCTTTTCTTTACACATGAAGGGTGGGGGCTGATGAAGCTCAGCCCCCTGTTGCTATGATGACGATGGTTATCAGCCATACTGTACCATCTACCACGAAAAATTAGGACCAGGCGCCCTTGATTGACCTTACCGATGCTAGTCGGCATGGTTACCAGTCCTTTTGCACTGCCCCATGTGCCAATAGGCTGATGATGAGGACGGGTACCAGTCGTTTTGTACCATCAGCCATCCATAGCGTGGGGGGAGCAAGGATGTTGGTGTTGAGTGCTGCACCATCGCGTCTATCTGCAGCATTCAGTAAAGATAGGGTGACATGTAAAAGAGTCAAGAGAGGATTGTTTTCCCTTTCACTTCTGGGGGTGGGTGGGGGGCTGCGTAAATTGCCGAGCTATGCCCTGACCCACCACGGACACTGTTTTTGACCCTAGAAGCATTTGGAGCTCAGCCAAGAATGCAAATCCTTTTCGGAGACAGCAGGAACTGTGGGATAGCTTGCGTCCTCAGTCCCCCCTCCCTCCATGAGCGTCCATTTGATTCTTTGGCTTTCCGTTACGCTCGTCACGCAGCAGCGTGCTGAGTCTCTGCTATGCCGTCTGTCCGGAGATTTTTTAAAAATACTTTGGACCAGGCGTAACATTACAGTAATTCCCCTAATTAGATGCAGGAGTCTCCGAGCGAGATCACCCTGAGGACGGTCACTGAAGGAGATAGAGAGCGCATGCTGCGTGAAAGCCAGCACAAACCAGGGCCCTATGCAGCCGTACTCGGGGAGGCAATGCTCCCTGAGTACCTCATGAAAGCCTCACATGGAAAAGTGTGCTACCACGGAGCACCCAATAAGGCAGCTCTCCCCAGGAACCTCCTGCGGAGGCTTTTCGATTACCTCCAGGAGAGCTTCGTGGAGATCTCCCAGGAGGATTTCTGTTCTATCCTCATATATAGAGAGACCTCCTTTTCACATACTTCAGATTCCTGTTATATTAAGAATAAAAGTTTACATGTTTAAAGCACTTACCGACTGCTCCTTCCCCTGATTCAGGATCTGGGTTAATGGCCGGGGACGGTTGGTAGGGGATCTCCGTGACGGTGATGAAGAGATCCTGGCTGTCGGGGAAACCAGCGTTGTAAGCGCTGTCGCCTGCCTCGTCCTCCACAAACCCTTCCTCATCTTCCCCGTCCGCGAACATCACCGAGGAACTGGCCGTCGACACTGTCCCATCGTCAGAGTCCATGTTCACTGGTGGGGCAGTGGTGGCAGGCTCCGTAGCGTCCGTTTGCCGCTTTGATTTTTTGGTAGCCTTGTCTGGGGTCCTTGATTTTCACGCGGCGCTGCGTTGCATCCCGGCAGTATCCTCTGTCTCTCATGGCTTTGGAGACCTTCTCGTAGGTCTTTGCATTCCGTTTTTTGGAGTGCAGCTCCGAAAGCACAGACTCCTCGCCCCACACACCGATCAGATCCAAGAGTTCCCGGTCAGTCTATGCTGGGTCCCTCTTTCTATTCAGAGATTACATGAACTCCTCTGCTGGAGAGCTCTGCATCGCTGCCGGTGCTGCTGAGCTCGCCCCGATGTCCAACCACGAAATGAGATTCTAACTGTCCAGACAGGAAAAGGAATTCAAATTTTCCCGGGACTTTTCCTCTGCTGGTCAGAGCATCCAAGATCGGACTGCTGTCCAGAGCGTCAACAGAGTGGTGCAGTGTGGGATAGCTCCCGGAGCTAGTAAGTTCGATTTGCATCCACACCTAGCCTAATTCGAGATAGCCATGTCGAATTTAGCGCTACTCCCCTCGTCGGGGTGGAGTACCGAATTCGAACTAAAGAGCCCTCTAGGTCGAATTAAATGGCTTCCTGGTGTGGACGGGTGCGCGGTTAATTCAAATTAACGCTGCTAAATTCGAATTAAAGTCCTAGTGTAGACCAGGCCTTAGTGCCTTTTCTGAAGTGTTGTTTATGGGTATTAAACTTACTCCCAAGCCCAGTGATATAGGACTTATTGAAACAGGAAGTGCCTTCACCTAATAAAATGTAGTATCTAGCTAATAAATGGCATGACTCGCTTTTTCAAAATGAGTCTTTATATCTTATCTTCTCTTGTAGGTCAGCATGCTATTAAAAATAATAGATGCAGTTATCTTGCCAGAAAGCACCTGAAGTTATTCTTCAAATACTGAATAAAGTCTCAAGAACTTTTGTGGCAAATGAGGTATAAAACATATTGTTAAAAGATATTGCCCCAAATAGAGTGACACTAAACATTTTACTGTACAAGAAATGTACTACAAAAGCTTCGTATCTTTAAATCAAGTCAGGTAAGGGTGTGTGTGCGTGCGTGTGTGTGTGTGTGTGTGCAGCAAATATATCACCCTTAATCTTAAATTTCATAGAGCTGTCATTAAGGGTCATGACATCTTTCTAGTTTATTTCATGCCATGACCAGTGAAGCCATTACAGTTCATGGTAACATTTTAAATTAGGAGTCTCAAATGATGCTCTAATCCTTTGAATGCTGACATCTTCCAGATTGCCAGACAAATGGATGTTTGGGAGGATGTGTATATAGCTTCTGGGTCCACTCCTTTTCCCTTTGAAGTCTGTTCTCATGCTCCTGTTGACTTTAGGAGGAAAAAAAGCAGCATCAAGCACTATGGCTGCCTTACTGAAAGGTTATTTTCAATTAAATAAAATCATTATAATATGATGATCAAATTAGGATTATTCCTAAACCTATTCTGTGTAACTTGTTATCAAGTTATCTCAATGGCAGATCTATTATTGTTACATTATTATTCTATATCTTAAACTTGCTTTTTTTGTACCTAATAGTTTCCAGAGTTTAAATATACTTTTGGAGGGTGATTATATAGCTGTTTTAGCCCTTTGACTTGGACTGACCTTCAAGCTAAATGAAATATTTGTCTTACTATAGCTTATCTGTGAATATTTCAAAACAATTCTAACCACTCACTTCACTGAGTAATGTTCCTGCTTCTAATTTATTTTAATTGGTTATTGATAATTTTGGGCTTTTTTTAAGTTCTATAATCAAATAGATCATCCTTTTTAATTTTTGAATGATTTTAATCTTTATTTTAAACTGTAATTATGGCTATATAGTAGGACACACATTGATAGGAAACGTCAAGAGGCTGAAGATGCTAGCCAAAGAGGTGACCTTACAACCTTGTATAATACAATCAAATAGCTGACAGGAAACTTTAGCAGTACTGAATGCCCTATTGAAAATGCAAAGACTTTTAGTACAGAAGAAGAACAAAGGAAAAGATAGACAGGACATTTTCAGGCTGTTTTAAATAGAACAAACCCAAGTGAACTACTAGAAATATGTGAAGACCTACCACTAGAGTTTGATATTGATTTAGGAGATATTACAATCGAAGACATTAGAAAAGCCATCAGTAAATTCAAAAATGGGAAAGCAGCTGGAGAGGATAACAGTACCAGAGAGAGGCTGGTTGACAAAGTGACAAAAGAGCCCTCCAAAGTTTCCTTCTGTTTCTGGTAGAATATAGAATGAAGAAAAGAACCCAGTCCAGTGAAAGAGAGGCCTTATAGTAAAATTGCCAAAGAAGGGTGACCTTACCAACTACAATAAGATTTGTATATAGATTTACACCTTATTTCCATCTGAATAACCTTCAACATCCAGCCATTGATTAGATATCTTTCTCTGATGGAATGAAGAGCCCATTATTAAATATGTGTTCCCCATGTAGTTACTCATAGACTGTAATCAAGTCACCCCCACCCCCCCACACACACTTTCTCTTTGTTAAGATAAATAGATTAAGCTGCTTCAGTCTATCACTATTTTTTCTAATTCTTCAATCATTCTTGTGACCCTTCTCTGAACCTTCTCCAATTTTTTAATATCATTCTTGAATTGTGGACACCAGAAATGGATTCAGTATTCCAGCAGTAGTTGCACCAGTGCCAGTACAGATATAAAATTATCTCTCTACTCCTACTTGAGATTCCCCTATGTATACATCTATCGATAACACTAGCCCTTTTGTCCAAAGCATTGCTTTGGGAGCGCATGTTTAACTGATTATCCACCATAACCCCTAGATCAGTGGTTCCCAAACTGGGGTTTGTGAAATGTTACAGGGGGTTCTCAGGGAAAAAGCCCCTAATGTAGGACAGAGCTTCCCTAGGGTCCCCGGGCAGCAAGGGACCAGCAGCTAAGCAGATCAAAGGAAGCATATCTATCACACTGAGGAGATTTAAACTTCAAGACTCCTTATAAGAAATGGAAAGGGAGGTGGATATTTTATGCTGTTTTTTAAATTAAATAGGCAGCTAGTATTGTTTTTAAAATTATTATGACGAACAAGTTTAAGCTTTGTTGTAATGTGCGTTGTTTGCCTGGACTGCTCAAGCCCTGAATGCTGTATAGGAGGAACTCTTTGAGTTGGCTTCTTAAATATCTTCATGCTGTTTCACATCTGATACTCCTTGACGAAACATAGGAGCTTTGTCTTATAACAGGCTTATTCAAAGTGATCAAGCTACAAAATGAGAAGAATGTTGCCATTTTCATAATGTAATAAAAATACTGTAATGATAAATAATAATTAATAGTGTGTAATAAGCATGTCATAAAAACAAATTTTATATTTCCAAGATCACTGCTTTTATAATTTATACTCAGGTAAAGGAGAAAAACCCTGGAAATATTCATTTTTAAGAGGAGGTTCACGAGACTTGACATTTTATTGAAAAGGGGTCACAGGTTTTTAAAGTTTGGGAACCACTGCCCTAGATCTTTTTCAGAATCCTTGCTTCTTTGGTGTGAGTCCCCCATCCTGGAGGTATGGCCTACATTCTTTGTTTCTAGATTGTTACATTTAACCGTATTAAAACACATAATGTTTGCTTGTACCCAGCTTAACAAGTAATCCAGATCACTCTTGTATCTGTGACCTCTCCTTTTCATTAATTCTCACTCCCCCAATGTTTGTATCTTCAAACTTTATAAGTGATGATTTTGTTTTCTTCAGGGTCATTAATAAAAATGTTAAATAGCAGAGGGCCACACGAACTGATACCAGTGGGAAGAGGTGCTGGAACTAGGGGTGCTAGGAGTGCTGCCGCACCCCCTTGCTTGAAGTGGTTTCCATTATACACAGGGTTTACAGTTTGGTTCAATAGCTCTCAGCACCCCCAGTATACAATTTGTTCCAGCACCCCTGCCAGTGGGACCCTACTAGAAACACATCTGCTCAGTGGTGATTCACTGTTTACAGTTATATTTTGAGACCAGCTTTAATAGAGCAGAGACATGTTGCTAGGGCAGTGTGGTAACCTTGCATTTCCATTGTCTGTGGTACCTCTTCTGTGAGAAACAGGTTGTGTCTGGTCTTAACACAGCTTTCCAGGGGAGTCAGACCTGATCCACTGCCCTCCTGTGTTAGGGTTCCATGGATGTTGGTACAGGCCTGGGGAGCAGAGTGGGAACTAAACATCTCAGAAGCAATTTTGGCCCCCTTGAAGTCAATGGCAAAACTCCCATTGATTTCCCAAACTACTCAAAAGTTATATTCAATTCCCCTCAAATAAAAAGAGTTGTCTACACCACAGAAGTTTCCCACTTCCCATTGATTTCAGTTGGTCCACGATTTCACCCTTGGTAATCCTTCTCTTCCCACCACCCATCGCAGGTGGGTAAGAATGTAATGGCACAGTAGCAACATCTCTCCCACATGCTGGCCATTGGAGATAAGCAGGTACAAGGCAAGGGATATATGCAACACCCAGAAAAGGGCTGTAGCAAATTACACCTCCCTTTCCAAAGAACAAGAAGTAGCGAATTGGAGATGACCTGTAACTCTGAGTTCTCATTTCTTCCTAGGACTCTTCCTGGGGTGCCACAGCTAAGTCTCATTCTAGTGCCTAATAATAATAATAATAATAATAGTACCTAGCTCCTATATAGTGCTTTGCATTAGTAGATCTCAAAGGACTTTAACAAGGAGGTTAATATCATTTCCCTCATTTTACAGAAGGGGAAACTGAGGAACAGAGAGGCAAAGTGATTTGTCTATTGTCGCGCAGCAGGCCTGTAGCAGAGCTGGGAATAGAAATCAGATCTCCTGATTCACAGTCTAGTGTCCTTGGCCATTCAAACAGAAGATCAAAGTTCATTGCTGTAAATCCAACATCTTCTGCAGACACTGAATAGAACTCATTTATAAAAATCAAACATGTACAACTTCAATAAAATTTAAATTATGTTAAAAAGAACAAATCCTGTGCTAAAGAACACGGAAATGCTGATTAAAGAGGTTACAAAGTGAAATTGATATGATATCCAAAGACAATTGAAGAAAATAATAGGCTATTTTGCAGTGAAAAGATGGCAATAGGAGCTATCAGTAACATGACTTAATTAGACCTGTACAGAAAAAAATGCACCATTGGTGGAAGAAATCCAGCTTTCAATTTCTTCAACCAAAAATAAAATATTTTTTTTATTCCAAGTATGAAATAGGAAGTTTTTACAATAAAAAAAATGCTTTTTCCCCCCTATGAAAATTGGCATCCTTATGCACAAATGATAACATTTGACTCTGGGTAAATTTATAGGAGAGAAATTATGAGATACAATACTATATTTCAGAAAATGAGAGGATGCATTGTCTAATGGTTAGATCTCTGGGCTGGTCATCAGGAGACCTGGATTATATTCCTAGCTCTACCACTGACCAACTGTGTGACCTTAGGAAAGTAGTTTTGCTTCTCTGTGCCTCTGTTCCTTTTCCTAGCATCTATTTGTCTCCCCTATTTATATAGTAAGGTTTTGGGTGCAGGGATTCTCTCTTACTTTGTGATTGTAAAGCACCCAGCACAACAGCACCACTTTTGACTCCTTCCTCATGTAATTAAGAAGTGTGCTGTAATGCATAGCATGCACACAAGGGGCAGAGATAACTTTGTGCATCCAGCCCTCACTTGCATATTTCCTGAACTTTGAGCACTATATTGTGCAATCTTAGCATTGAATTAACATCATTTCTTTTAGTCAATACCCACATATTCCTTTCCATAATTATGTACATAGATAAGAATATGTAACTGAGCCTTAGGGCCAGGGATGGCTCTAGGCATTTTGCCGCCCCAAGCATGGCAGGCAGGCTGCCTTCGGCGGCTTGCCTGCGGGAGGTCCCCGGTCCCGTGGGTTCGGCGGCACGCCTGCGGGAGGTCCGCCAAAGCCGCGGGGCCAGCAGACCCTCCGCAGGCATGCTGCCGAAGGCAACCTGCCTGCCGCCCTCGCGGTGACCAGCAGAGCCCGCCCCCCCCCGTGGCTTGCCGCCCCAAGCACGCGCTTAGTGTGCTGGTGCCTGGAGCCGCCCCTGCTTATGGCACAGGACTTAGGTGTCCAATGTAAGGTTGTAGCATATAAAATATTAACAGCCTGCATTCTTAGGTTAAAAAAAATATATATGAAAAAAGTGCATGCAGTAGAGTCAAACTTAATTTTGTGAACATGTAATGACATAATACTTGGAGAAATATATATATTTAGAATTCAAAACAGCATCTTTGTGCATATTATAGCAAATCATTCTTGTACTTACCACTCACTCATCTTTCAAATGCAATATTAGGATGAGGGATAGTACACTATTGAATACATTTTGTTTTAAAAACAGCAGCCCTTGCTGAGCATCTTCATCTCCTTAAGAAGTTAATGTGATTAATTGCAGATACGTGGCACCTCAGGATCAGGGCCACATTTTGCTAATGTATCTCTTTCCTTAACTATCCACTGCAGTTCTTCTTAGCCATTATTTTCACATTATCTTGCCTTCATATCCAGCTGTGGTGACAACATGAGAATACAGAGGTGAACTACTGCATGTTCAAGTATTAAATTTAAAAGTACATTCACTAACATTTCCAAAGTACCATTGAATCCTATTACAGGGCCTTACCACTGCTATCTGTAACAAAATGCCGGCCAATATGATAAATGTCCATATTCTCACTGAAATAGAATATTGAAATTTGCTACATCAGTTAATTATGGCCAGCTAATTATAGAAAAATCCTAAATTTTGAAGGTGGTTTGTCAGTCACCAGTCATATTTTCCAGATTTCTTCCATTCAAGTACCTGAAATGATTATAAGTTGCCAGATACAAGAAAAAAAAATCAAAATTTGACCTTTCCTATAGAGGTAACCTAAGAGAGGTCATTATATTTTTTAAAAATGTTTCCAACTCATCACATGGCCTTTCAAGCATATTAGGAATAACAATTCACCACACACAAAAAAGAAAAAAAAAAGATTACTTTTATATGTGAACTAGCCATGTTGCTCCCAATTGTTATTTATAGTTTGTTTAGTGCTGACAATGTGATCAACACTGTATATCTCAACATCAAATAATTTAATGACAAGTCGAAAGACACATCAGCAGGACACACAAACAAATCCAAAGGTGCAGATGGTGGTGATTGTAGTTATAAACTCATTTCTTGGACTTACAGAAGAAATTGGATTTTAAGAGGAAATTAAGGCCCTGATTCAAGTAAGCACTTAAGCAGGTATTTACATCCCATTGTTTTTGACATGCTTCAATTTAAGAATCTCTTTAAATGCTTTTCTGAATGGGGTTGTTTTCCTGAATTGGGGCCAAATGGGGAGACTATTTTGGCATAGAGAACTGTGATGAGGTATGTGTTCTGATCACTAAACACAGGATGATAAAATGCTATCAGAGAGACAAACAGGCCTTCATAAAGCAGAGGAGGAACAGATAAGGTACTTGATAAGAGACAAGGTAGTGTAGGCAAGGTCAGTGCTGGAGTGTTTTGAAGTCAAGTATTAGAATTTTAAACTGGATTTGATATTTAAGGAGACACTTGTGGCATTCAAATAGGTTCATAGCTGTGACAAGATATATAAACCCCATACTGATGAAGGACTTAGAATGGAAAGTTTTAGATAACCTTCATATAGGTCTTGCTACTACTTCACCTATTGTAGGGCTTGATTTTATATCACTGAGGTCAATGGAAGTTTTAAAAGTAGCATAAGGCCCTTATCCACATGGAGTTCATATGGATAACTTTCACCTCCTTTAAACTCATTCTACACGATTAGAAATTGGACCTCTGGGATTCTTCTGCAGGGAAAGTAAGCTATGCCCCACAGCAGAAGTGCATACCAGAAACTGAACTGGAACTTGCCAAGTGTTACAGGGTGGTGCTCACCCCCCAGAGCAGACTCTTTTGTTAATGCTGGTGTAGTACATGGAGACTTGAACCAGATTAGAACTCAGAAAGGAGATATTTTTATTCTAGTAAAGGTTCACATAGACAGCTAAGCAGCCTCCATATTTAAGAGCTTCCTCACCCCCCCCTACAACCTAGATGCTCATGCTCAGTACTGTAGTGAGTGCTAATAGTACAGCTGTTTAACAGTAAAATAGCTCTTCTCACATTGGCCACTAATGGCAATAAACATAACAAATACCTACAACATTGTGGCTGGCATCACCCTGCATGCTCTCTGGTGGCCCTGTGCAGAGAGATTGGTGAGTCCCTGCCTCAATTTCTCTTTGTGGACTATCAATAAGTTCAATGAGTCTTGTATATAGTGAATGATTCCCTTCAGGCATTTAGTCAAAGGCTGCACAGATATGCAATCAAGTCTTCACCCCCAGTGTGCTAGTTGGTGCGGGGGAGTGGGGCAAGTTAATATTGGTCTGTCTTCTTCTCTGAGTCTGTTTATCTCCTCTGTCCAGGCCCTTTACCTCTCAACCCAGGCCCCTCTTCTGGAGTCAGGCCTCCTGTCCTAGCCTGGGCAAGGTGTTCCTACTCTGTACTGAGGGTCCCTACAGAGCTCAAACCATTGCAGAAATTCTCTGGAGCAATGTGTAGTTCCCCTAGTAATGCAGGCCTCTTACTGCTATCTGATATGGTCCTTTCATTGGGACCAAGCTTCCCTAGAGCACTGCCTTTTCAGAACCTGCTCCCTCCATGAGCACCTTTGCTAGATCATCTTTTCTGGTGAGCTCTTGAACCAGCTCCCTTGAGAAGTCCCTTGCCTCAGGAGCTTCTTTCACTGTGTTCTCGGCCTCCTGGCTGAGCCCTCATCACCCTTAATGGGCATTTCTATGCTTCTGCTAGAAGTGAGCCTCCCAGCCAGCTGGACAGGCTCACACTAGTCAGACTCCAGTTAGAGTACTAAAAACAGCAGTATGGATGTTGTGCTCCAGCACAGACTCAGGCTAACCACCCCAGCTTAGATCCAGGTCGTCAGGTGGGCCTGAGAGCCTGAGCCACAACACCCACACTGATATTTTTAGTACTCTAGCTTGAGCCCTGCTAGTATGAGTCTGTCGACCTGTGGTGGGAGGTTCACTCCTGTCATAAACAGATAGTTAAGGGTTAATGCCTCTTTTACCTGTAAAGGGTTAAGAAGGTCACCTAGCCTAGCTGACACCTGACCAGAGGAACCAATGGGGGAACAAAATGTTTCAAAAGGAAGGAGGGAAGTTTTCCTTTGTTTAGTCAGTTTCAGCCGGAGTGAAAAAGATCAAGGAACCGCCTCTTATCAGAGTACTAAGTTTTAGAAAGGGATAAATAGGTTTATGTTTATTTTCTTTGTAACTTGTCTTGGTACCATTAAGGGAATTATAAAATTTGGGTATTCTTATGTGTATTAAGATTTTTGCCCAGGGGAACATCCTCTGTGTTTTGAATCTGTTGTCTGTGAGAGTAGCTGGTATGCTAATCTCTCCCAGAGGGTTTTCTTTTACCTTTCTTTTCTTTAATTAAAAGCCTTTTTCTTAATACCTGATTGATTTTTTCCTTGTTTTTAGATCCAAGGGGATTGGATCTGGACTCACCAGGAATTGGTGGGGGAAAAGAGGGGGGATGGTTAAATTCTCCTTGTGTTAAGATCCAAGGGGTTGGATCGGTGTTCACCAGGGACTTGGTGAGGAAGTCTCTCAAGGCTACCCAGGGAGGGGAAGGTTTTGGGGGGACAGAGGGTGTTCCAGACACTGAAAAATCTGGATGATGGCAGTAAGACCAGATCTAAGCTGGTAGTTAAGCTTAGAGCTTCTCATGCAGGTCCTCATCTGTACCCTAAAGTTCAGAGTGGGGAAGGAACCTTGACAACTCCCACCGGCAGTGTAGACCTACTCTACTAGGCCCAGGTGTTCCTAAACTAATTAACAGTCCATCCTGCCACCTAAGCTATTAAGTACTCACAGGTGGATCTGGGTTGACTCATTTTCCTTAGTGGAGCCAGCCAGGCTGGTCCCTGACTCCCAGCTCCTGTAACACCACACTTCCTCTCCTCTGTGTGGGTTGTTCCCATATAGTTGTTCTCCAGATTTTGCAGCAGTGGATGACAGCAAATTTAAATGTAGCAAAAATTCCCAAGTAAATGGGGCCCCTTCTGTATATTTAAAATAGTCCTCAACCTCACCTTGAGTCTCCTTCACAAAAAGTAGGCCCAGAGCACCTCTTTGTTGATGCTGTATGTCTGTCTCCTTGTGCCGTAATTATTCTTCATGTCCTCTGTAACAAAGACCCAATTTCATAGGTTTCTGTACTTGGCAAGAAGAGATCTCTTTGTTCCCCTATCCTTTAATTATCAAGCTTAGGTGGGTATTTTTCTTTTTCTCCTCTTGGGCAGTTTCTACTTCTCATTCTGTCAGATCTCTGTCTGCTCCTCTACCAGCTATTTTCAGACAGCTTTCCTCTCTGTGTCTGGAACAAAACCTGTGGTCACGCTCAGGCATATCTATGTATTGACTTTACACTGGCAGTGAGGCAGCTAGACATTACTGCTTCTGTGAATACTCGAATATAAAGGCTGGGAGGCAAGAAGGAAACCACGTATATATGTACTGCTGAATGACTGAGGGATGGAGGCCAGTTAGCCGGGTCACTTGGGGAACGTGGGGCTGGCTTGCACAGTTTAGACATTCATTTCAGGTTCAGATGAACATTCAATGATTTATTATAAACCAACCGAAGCTACGAACCATCCATCTCTAATCACTATTATATTCCTCAGAGTCAAGCAAGCTTGGTGTTGCAATATAATGAAAAAAACTAAACCAAAACAAAAACAATGGAATACAATTTAACTTACAACGAAAAATTATTTAGTCACTACAAAGAATAGACAGTGAAGTAAGTGTAAGAGGTTAGGGATTAAAATATTTAGTACCATGTTCCAAAGCAAATGAAAAAATTCAATGATTTCTTTGGGTATGTCTACACTACCAGAGTAATTCGATTTTACTTAACTCGAATTTGTGGAACCGACCTTACAAAGTCGAAGGTGTGTATCCACACTAAGGACAGTAATTCAACTTTGTGAGTCCACACTAACGGGGCAAGCGTCGACATTGGGCAGCTATTCCACAGTTCCCGCAGTCCCCGCTCCCCATGGGAATTCTGGGTCGAGCCCCCAATGCCTGCTGGGGGAAAATACGTGTCGACTGTTATCATTCAACCGTCACTCCCGCCCTCCCTCCATGAAAGCGCCGGCGGGAAATCTGTTTGCGCACTTTTCTGGTCAATGACAGCGCGAACGCCACAGCACTGCGAGCATGGAGCCCGCTGCGATCATCGCTGCACTTATGGCCGTTGTCAACTCCTCGCACCTTATCGTCCACCTTTTTCACAGTCAGATGCTGAGAAATCGGGCGAGGAGGCTCCAGCAGCGCGGTGAGGACATGAAGTGTGAGAGTGGCACAGACCTCTCACAAAGCACGGGACCCTGCGCCGTGGACATCATGGTGGCAATGGGTCATGTTCATGCTGTGGAACGGCGATTCTGGGCCCGGGAAACAAGCACGGACTGGTGGGACCGCATAGTGCTGCAGTCTGGGATGAATCACAGTGGTTGCGAAACTTTCGCATGCGTAAGGGCATTTTCCTTGAACTGTGTGAGTTGCTGTCCCCTGCCCTGAAGCGCAAGGACACCCGGATGCGAGCAGCCCTGACTGTGCAGAAGCGAGTGGCCATAGCCCTCTGGAAACTTGCAACGCCAGACAACTACCGGTCAGTAGCGAATCACTTTGGCGTGGGCAAATCTACCGTAGGGGTTGCTGTGATGCAAGTTGCCAATGCAATCGTTGAGCTACTGCTCTCAAAGGTAGTGACCCTGGGAAACGTTCAGGTCATCATAGATGGCTTCGCCGCGATGGAATTCCCAAACTGCGGTGGGGCTATAGATGGAACTCACATCCCTATCCTGGGACCGGACCACCAGGCCAGCCAGTATATTAACCGAAAGGGCTACTTTTCAATGGTGCTGCAAGCACTGGTGGACCATAGGGGACGTTTTACCAACATCAACGTCGGATGGCCGGGCAAGGTTCATGACGCACGTGTTTTCAGGAACTCTGGTCTGTTTAGATGCCTGCAGGAAGGTACTTTCTTCCCGGACCACAAAATAACTGTTGGGGATGTGGAGATGCCTACAGTGATCCTCGGGGACCCAGCCTACCCGCTAATGCCCTAGCTCATGAAGCCCTATACAGGCGCCCTGGACAGTGACAAAGAACTCTTCAACTATCGGCTGAGCAAGTGCAGAATGGTTGTGGAGTGTGCTTTCGGATGTCTCAAGGGGAGATGGAGAAGCTTACTGACTCGCTCAGATCTCAGCGAAACCAATATCCCCATTGTTATTGCAGCTTGCTGTGTGCTCCACAATCTCTGTGAGAGCAAGGGGGAGACCTTTATGGCGGGATGGGAGGTGAGGCACATAGCCTGGCTGCTGATTACGCCCAGCCAGACAGCTGTGTGATTAGAAGAGCCCAGCGGGAAGCGCTGTGCATCCGGGAGGCTTTGAAAGCTAGGTTCCTCAGTGAGCAGGGTAACCTGTGACTATTAAGTTTGTTTACAGAGAAGCTGAACCTGCCCCCATTTCTTTACCCAGTTAATGTTGACTATCCTCTGCAGTTACATACCCTGTTCACCCCGTTCACCCCCTTCCAACACACGTTTAACAATAAAATACATGGAACTTTGTTAATAAACACCGTTTTCTTTAGTACTGATTTCGCGGTAAAGGGTTAAAACTGGGATGCAGACTGTGGTGGGTAGGGTGTGTAGTGCTGCAAAGACCGCTTCTAAACTCGAGGAATGACAGGCTCCTGCTTCTAGAGTGGTGCGCGGTGGTGGACTGGTTGTTTCAACGGAGCCTGCCACCCCTCCTTCTCGGGACTCTGTGTGTGGGGGCTATGTGACTTTGTGGCGGGGGAGGACGGTTACAGATCAGCTGCTGCATGGCTCTGTTAACCAAGGATAAGGACCGCTGCATAAGATCTCTAACCACCCTCCCCCACCACAAAGTCACATAGCACCCCCGAAACAGAACATGAAAACAACCTCCCAGACTGACCAGGGTGCCTAGAGACTGCACTGTGTGTGTGACCTGCTGCTGAACCTGCCCCCGTGTCTGTACCCTGGTAAAGGTGACTGACCTGTCCAATTACCAACCCCCTTCCCCCCTTGAAACACAGTCTCCTCTAAAAGAACATGACAGAAACAGTCATTAACAGAAAAGTCTTTTTTATTATCACCTAGAAGTTAGGGGATGAAACTGGGATGGGGACTTGGGTGAGGCAGGAAGGAAAGGACTTCTCAAAATTTAGGGAATGAGAGCTTTTTGGTAATTGAGCACTCTGCAGGGGTGGAGTGACAGTTCTCACGGCCCCTGGCACCCCTCCTTCTTGTTACTTTGGGTGAGGAGGGTATGGGACTTTGTGGCGGGGGAGGGCGGTTACAGATACACTGCAGTGGGGCTCTGTCCTCCTGCCTGCGGTCCTGCAGAACACCCACAAGGCGCCGGAGGGTGTCTGTTTGCTCCCTCATTAGTCCAAGCAGCGTTTGAGTCGCCTGCTGGTCCTCCTGCCGCCACCTGTCCTCCCGTTCACTGTGTGAGCGCTGGTACTGAGACATGTTCTCCCTCCACTGGGTCTGCTGTGCCGCCTCGGCTCGGGAGCAGCCCATAAGTTCAGAGAACATCTGGTCCCGTGTCCTTTTCTTTCGCCGCCTAATCTGTGCCAGCCTCTGTGAGGGGGATGCCGGGGCAGGTTGGGAGACAGTCGCAGCTGTGTGATGGGAAAAAGGGAGTGAATTCCTTACAAAGATACATTTTTGTGAACAATGAATATAGTCTAGTCTGTCTCTGAACAAGACCATGCACAGCACCTATCTCATGCGCACTCAGGACAAGTTCAAATTTTCGGCCTTCGCATTCAGTGCCTGGGGTCTTGCACTGGAGATCAGACAAGCGGGGCAGGACAGCAGAATTCGTGGAGCAGGCACACATGGTAAGCCGTAGACTTTTGGCTGCTTAAACCTTAATGTATAGCAGTGCCCTCCTTTCACAGTCAAAGCAATGGTCATAGCGTTTGCAAGTTCCTGCTGCCGGCAATCCGGAAAGCATGAACTCTGCCCCTGTTCCACCCCCTCGTGGCTGTCCCCGGGAAAGATCCCTGTATGCTGCCCCTCTACCGCCTCCACCACGTGGCTGTAAACCGACGCTTATTGTAATGTAAAGGAACAGTCAAGCATTCCCAATACTAACATTCCCCTAATTCAAAGCAGGACGCCCTGAGCGAGATCACCCTGAGGAGGATCACTGACAGAGATAGAGACCATATGCTGCATGAAAGCCAGCACAAACGAGGGGCCTATGCCGCCATGCTCATCGAGGCAATGCTGCCAGAGTACCTGCTGATAGCCTGGCACGGAAAAGTGTCCTACCATGGAGGACCCAATAAGGCCGCTCTCCCCAGGAACCTCCTGCGGAGGCTTTTCGATTACCTCCAGGAGAGCTTCGTGGAGATCTCCCAAGAGGATTTCTGTTCTATCCCCATATATATTGACCTTCTTTTCACATAGTTAATATTCCTGCTCTGTTAAAAATAAATGTTTACATGTTTAAAGCACTTACCGACTGATCCTTCCCCTGATTCAGGGTCCGTGTTAATGGCTGGGGAGGGTTGGTAGGGGATCTCAGTGAGGGTGATGAAGAGATCCTGGCTGTCGGGGAAATCAGCATTGTAAGCGCTGTCGACTGCCTCGTCCTCCTCATCTGCTTCCTCATCTTCCTCCTCCGCGAACATCTCCGAGGAACCAGCCGTCGACACTATCCCATCGTCAGAGTCCACGGTCAGTGGTGGGGTAGTGGTGGCGGCCGCACCTAAAATGGAATGCAGTGCCTCGTAGAAGCGGCATGTCTGGGGTTGGGATCCGGAGCGTCTGTTTGCCGCTTTGATCTTTTGGTAGCCTTGTCTCAGGTCCTTGGTTTTCACGCGGCACTGCGTTGTATCCCGGCTGTATCCTCTGTCTCTCATGGCTTTGGAGACCTTCTCGTAGGTCTTTGCATTCCGTTTTTTGGAGCGCAGCTCCGAAAGCACAGACTCATCGCCCCACACAGCGATCAGATCCAAGACTTCCCGGTCAGTCCATGTTGGGGCCCTCTTTCTATTCTGAGATTGCATGGACACCTCTGCTGGAGAGCTCTGCATCGTTGCCAGTGCTGCTGAGCTCGCCACGATGTCCAAACAGGAAATGAGATTCAAACTGGCCAGACAGGAAAAGGAATTCAAATTTTTCCGGGGCATTTCCTGTGTGGCTGGTCAGAGCATCCGAGCTTGGACTGCTGTCCAGAGCGTCAACAGAATGGTGCACTGTGGGATAGCTCCCAGAGCTATTAACGTCGAATTCCATCCACACCTAGCCTAATTCGACATGGCCATGTCGAATTTAGCGCTACTCCCCTCGTCGGGGAGGAGTAGAGAAATCGAACTAAAGAGACCTGTATGTCAAACTAAATAGCATTGTGTGGACAGGTGCAGGGTTAATTTGATTTAACGCTGCTAAATTCGACATAACCTCCTAGTGTAGACCAGGCCTTTGACAGCTTAGATCTAGATTAATGAATTCAGTTTTACTCAAGTATGTTTCTTGAAGAAAAGAAAAAACTTTGGAAGGGCTGAAGTTGCTGTTATTATTGACAGATAGATTAAAGACAAAAGATAAAGAGAAAATCTTAGTTTCATGTTTATTTATGGGCATAAAATTCTACTGATTGATGTACCATTACATAAAACAATCATTGTAAAGGATGAACTGCTTTATTTAATCACTATAAATTTATATTTTGCAAACAAAAGCAAAGAATTATTTTTCTAGCAAAGATATTTATCATCTCAACCACTATCTGACATCCTGTTGAAGAAAAGAAGTCTGTAATTCTTTATCCCAGTAATATAGATAAATAGGAAGAAAACGAAGACTGTGTGGAAAACCACATGTAATACTTTGATTTAAAAGTTCAAGAGATCATGTACATATGAAATCATCATATAGTAGTTTGGCTATAAAGTCTCTCTATTTTTAGGGGAGTTCAGTCTCCCTTTTTTGTTATACTGACACAACATTAGAAGTTGATTTCCATTAGACATTATTAGATGCCAAGCAAATAGATTGCCTCGGATGGTTGTGGAATCTCCATCATTGGAGATTAAGAGCAGGTTGGACAAACACCTGTCAGGGATGGTATAGATAAAACTTTGTCCTGCCTTGAGTGCAGGGAACTGGACTAGATGATCTCTCGAGGTCCCTTCCAGTTCTCTGATTCTATGATTATTTGAGGCTTATTACTGTACAGATGCTCCCTGATTTACGCAAGCATTCTGTTCTGGAATGGCAGGTTATGGTATTGTGTCCATCCTGTGCCAAATTCATCTATGATAGAACAATAAAATTGTTCTGTATAACACAACAATATAACAATGAAATTACACCAGGGATTATTTTGGCCCATTACATGTAGCATGTGCTGTCACTCATGGGATTATAGCAACTGTCTAGATACTTAAAAAAAAAACACAAAAAACCCCCAGCCATTCTGTATTGACCTTTAGGCTCCTAGAGATTAAGGAGATACTGTCATGTACAATATGCAGGGGTGTGGGAGGGACAATGTTGAAGTAACACTAAGACTTTATTCTGAATTTCTGCATTTATGCTGATTTAAGGTAAAGTGTGTCTTTAGGCATGTGGTTATAAATAAGCATTTCTAGAAGTCTCAGCACAAAAATAAATTTACATAACCTAAGTTCTGCTACTCTGAGACTCAACAAGGGAGCAGGTTTAACTAAATTTCTTTTGCTTTTGTTGGATTAAGACCCTTCATATTGGTTTCACATAGTTTTTGCATTTAAATTCTGTTACACTGGAAACAATATATAAAAACAAAAACAAAAAAAAATGCCAAAGACAAATATACAAAATGTCCTTCAACTAAAATCACTTTGCTTTATTGCAAGTGTTTACAAAACAAGTAAACAAACAAAACCCTTACACTGATTGTACAGTTCCCTTAGGCTCCTCCATATGCAATAAACTGTAATAGCAAAAGAACTGTTAAAATTGCTGCAGTCAATTCAGTTACAGAGACCAATTTCTGAGTGAGAGAACCTTACTAGGATTTTGAAATCCCATGTTTGGACATTCAAATCACTAATAGGCACGTAAACACTTTTTTAATGTGCCTAATTGCCAAGTTGCGTATTCAGATGTGGAATTTAAAAATCCTTTTAAAACACTCATTTTAACAGTAACTGCTAGTGGCCACCTTTATAACTGAGCCCATTCTATACCATAGAAATAAGAGGAAGGGTGGCTAAGGCACTAGACTGGGAGTTAGGAAATCTGAGTTTAATACCTGGCTCTGCTACAAACTTCAGATGTGACCTTGGACAAGTCACTTAATTTCACTTCCCCTATCTGTAAAATTGAGCTAATACTAATTTTTTCCCACCTTTTGTCTGTACAGTGTATTTATATTGTAAGCTATTCAGGATGTGACTGTCTTACTATACATTGCACAGCACCCATGGACTTTTGTCTTTCTTTGGCCCTTTAGGCATTACTGTAATAGAAATAATAACAAACTGTTAGTATGTCTTTTAGTAAAGTGTTTGAAGATCTGTGGTATTATGAAGGAAGAAGAATATTTGTATGTGATTTGCTTTTCTCCCCAAAGATCTAAGATAATTTTCTAAGGAACAGAAAAGATTTACAAAAACTAAAATGTACAAAAACCTTAATTAAAAAAAATGCAAGTTACTTTTAGTGGTTACCTGGAGAAGATAAATATTGGGATTTCTATTCATGGTGCACTTTTCTAGCTGCATATAAAATATGATTTACAACTTGCTGCAGTAATTTCACAAAGTCATTAACACCAGATCTATATGCTTTCTCATGGTGACTAGTTAGACCATATGAAATCTATAATCCTTATTTTACCAGATGTTAGAGCAGTGAAAAGCTAACAACAGACTTTCATACAGACAGTCATGTGCAGGTCCCTTCAATTCAACAAGAACTACCTGTGCATATCTGAGGGCTGAACTTGGTCTTTCAAGTATAGATTTTGCTTCACAGAAGCTGGATGTAAATGCTGTAATTTTCCAATGGCACTTCTTAAAACTCCAACTCATAAATAAAAACTGCTCAAGGGACTATCTTTTTGTACTATTTCTAAATCAACCAGTCTTATTGGCAGTTGGGTTGCTTAGTTCTTCTGCCCAGCACATTGAGTGCTTATCTGTCCTATGTCTCCTAACATTAACATCTGATGGATTGTTTCTTCAGTCTGCAACATTTCCCTAGCATCAATGAAATTATATGTAGTATTTAAAATGGATTCTCTTAAGAAAGTAAATAACCTGTCCAGTGTGTGTGTGTTTAAAATGACAGTTCTTCTACCTTACTACATCCTCCTCCTCTACTCCATTCAGGGCCAATCCTAGACCAAATGGTGCACCCTCACATTTATTCAGCTTTTGAAAGCCTTATTTTTTTATTGCATTTGTAGCCCATTTCACAACTCCAATGCATGATTTATCCCTGTCATATAAGGCAATAAATTTGCAGGCTAGGATCTGTAAATTTGTATTTATTCATGCCATATATAAGGAAATAAAAAAATGTTTCCTCTAAGTTTATAGAAACTTTTTTAATTTTAAGAATAACTGAAATGTACTAACATCAAGAAATCAAACTGTGCACCAACATTGGGTGGACAAGTATTAAATAGTATTACAGTAGGTGAGATCCTCAGAATGTTAAAACTGAAGCCCAGCATCAGAGAGATCCAAAGACTGGCCAATGCCATTTTCAAGAGATAAACTACCAAGTTCTGTCAGTCTCTCATTAGCCATCATCAACTGAAGATGTATTTTAATGAGCCTGAGTTCCGAAAAGCTGCGCTCACCACTTGTGACTCTGATAAGCAGTGTGACCACCATCCTCAAAGTTATCCACCCAGTAAGAAAAGTCTTTCAGCTCTGCATCATGAATGAATTGGAGAACTTGGAATGTAGAGTGCTTTGCGTGTTGCAAAGCGTGACGGATGTTGTCCAGTTCAACATAGGGGTCTTTATCATTGGTATCCGAACATTCCCCGTGTGTCAGTGTCTGGTGAAGGGCTGTACAGTTGTACAAGAGTGTTTTTCTGTCCGCTGGCAGCTTACTAAAGTTATACAAAAGCCCCGGGTCATTTTGTAGTGCTTCATTTGTCCAAACCTTTCTTTGATTGACACTTGAGTAGTGTCAATGAGTGAGCAAAAAAACTCCCTCTTGAATTTTTCTTCCGAAGTTCTGATCACCTCATCTCTGTCCTCGTAACCAAATTGTCTCTTCTTCCAATAAATACAAGTTTCCTTGAAGACAGGCTCAACTCCTACGTTTTGCTCACGATGTCCATTGACTGAGTTTGTAATGCCTTACTTACAATGTTTACGTGGAACAGGATATCGGGCTAAACCACAACTGAGGCCAGACATTTGAAGTCAGGGATCTGGTTTGCCATGCTTTGTGCCTGGGGTCAGAGTCCAGCCTCGGCTTTACTTGACTGCACCAGTTCCAACAGGACATTGTAAATCTCAGTCACTTGGTACCTCACTGGCCTTACGCTGCCAATGAAACTCTCCCAGTGAATGTCACTTAGAGGCTTCACAGTCAGATTTGTAACATTGTTCATGATGATCTTCTATCTGATAATTTATGCTGAAAACAGAATATATATCCTTTTCAGTACTCTAAGAGAGATACTGAATCTAAAGAAGATGACACTGCATCTTACGCACCCAAGTTGAGGGAATGGCAGCTACAAGGTACGAAGAAAGCTCTTGGATTCAGCACAAGGATCCTTTCCTGGATGCCACTTTTTCTTCCCTTCACGTTCACACCACTGTCATAGCCTTGGCCGCAGCAGTCCTGAAGTTTTATTTTATTCTTATTCAAAACGTTCATAAACAGTTCTGTTAGGCCTTTTCCAGTAGAGTCATCCACAGACTGGAAACAGATGAAATGTTTCTTTTCTTGGATACAGCCATCCTTGTTATCAACAAATCTTACTGTAAATGACATATTTTCACTGTGACTAATGTTGGGAGTGCAGCCTATTATTACAGTATAATACTTTGCTTTGCTGAGCCGGCTGCATCAATATGTTATCAAGTACCTTCCTTACCATAAGGTTAATTAATTTATGAATTGTTCTGCTGCAGTAATGGTACATAGCTTCTTTGCAGACTACTCAACATAGATACTAATTCTTGTTGTATTTCCCAAAGAGCTTTACCAAACCAAGGAAATTACCATTATATTCAGTGAACAACTTATCTGATGAGCTCCAAAAAGCCAAATTATTTTTTGCAAGGAAGAGGGTAATTGATATCAGACGCTGAAGCATGTTCCTCCAGTGCTGGGTTTCTACATTCATCATGTGCTGGTTTGCTTCATCTATACATTTATTCAGCTTGAGCCTGGACTCAAACTCAGTATATTTGGAGTAGGGTGTAAAAAGGCTGGGTGACTTGTCATGTTGCTTGAAAGCATCAGCTAAATTATGCCAGTACCTGTACCCATAAAGCGCAAGGAATAATTTGGCATTCTTGTCAAATATTTTGCAATAAAAACAGAACACTTTGTCAGTTGATTGAGTAAAATAGCCAACTCTGATTCAGTTTCTCACCATTCTTGAGCACTCTTTTGCAGTGTGATTTTGAGAAGCGTTGCTTCTGCTCATTACTGGAAACATCATGTCCTCAATTTTGCGCGGTCCAGTCAAAATTGTACGTTCATTATCAGGAGAATTTAGGATCACCAACCAAAAAACAGGAGCTGATGTATTGATATATGGTGTGCAATTTTTCTCACTGCTGTTTCTATCATCATGCAAGACTGATTCTTCTTTATTTTTTCTCTCCTTTTCATGTAAACCAGATTTTTCTTTATCATCACTCTCCTTTATGCTGCCAGGTTGATTATTCTCCATCACTTTCCTCGCATTTCCATTCCTTATCTTCAAGTAAATCTGTTAATCCCTTAGTAATAGTACTTCCATCATTTATGCTTTACTCCTCAATTTCTTCTGCACTGGGATGATCGCTACTGCCTAGAGCCCAGTCCATGTTGTTCTGTTTCAGGTATTTTCTCATCAAATTTTCCCCTTGTGGCAAAGTGGGCTTTCTGTTCACTTCACTTTGGTCTTATATCTAACTGACTGACTGGTGACACCCTGCACCCTGTATACCCATGTGGGCCTGACTGACAACATTATAGGAGGTTCAAAGAAAATGTAATTCTCAGAAAGTCTGGAAGGCTCCACAAGATTCTACAAAGATCCAGAACATTCTAGGAGGTTAGTGAAAAATGAATCCATATATGGAATACCTGAAACATTTTACTTTAAACATTCTATTTTCCCTTTTGTTGCTTACAACAAAAAACACCCCAACCCCAGCACCCCAGGTGGTCACCTGCCTCTAAATCTGGCCCTGTCTCCATTCTAACCTCTCTGGCAATTTTGTCTATATGGATTTTTAAGGCCCTTTAGAAAATCCACTGCACCTTTTGTCCTCTATCAACTTCAAGAATTCATAGAATTGGTGTGCCATCAATAATTTCATTACCAAGCACATATTTTTGCCTTGAACTTCTTACTTGCATTATTTTCATTCTAAATGGTGACTTGGCTTGACTGCGGAGAATTTTCAATATTTTACTTACACATTAAAAGCACTTTAAAAGTTCCTAATTTGTCTTATGTAAGTTGCTGTTGCTGCTAGTGATGGTGCAGACATGCCAGGTTGCAGTGATAGTAATAAATGGTGTTAATGCCTTAGGGTGATACCTAAGTAAATCAACTGGTAAAGCTAAATTGTGTTCAGTTTCAATTTTTAATACTGTTTTGTAGCAGTGGCTGTTCATTCTCCACTGAATTGGCTTTGCTTACTTTGTGATTTAATTGTTCTTCAGAAAGAAATGAAAATTTAGGAATGTATAAGAAAGAAAAATGTAGTTTTACAACAGAAGCTAAATAAGAACATAATATCCTAAGAGGTGTCAAGGGAGCCTTAGTAGTGCAAAAAACAACTACACTTAAAACTTAAAAAAAAACAGGTTTCAGAGTTTTCATTATGCAAGGCACTGCATTTAGCCGTATGGAGTGGAAATCCATCAACTTCATGAAAAAACTCGTACAGATACAGACTGACATCATCTTCCTTTCCAAATGCAAACAGATGGACATCATACCAAAAGGACTAAAGGTAAAAAATCCATTACAATCTACATACCACACAGACTATGCTGACAGATTGTGCCACACACTCTCAAAGAAACTGCGAAACCACCTGATCAACATCCTATACAGCAAACAGGGGAAGATTAAGACTGAACTCTCTAAACTAGATATTCTGATGAAAAACCAACCTTCTACACAAACTTCCTCATGGACAAACTTTACAAAAACTAGACAAGCCATTTACAACAAAAACTTTGCTTCTCTACAAAAGAAAAAGGACACTAAACTGTCTAAACTGCTACATGGCACAAGGAGCCACAACAATAGCTCCCTTAACCCACCCAACAATATTGTTAATCTTTCCAGCTATTCTCTTAGCCCAGCAGAAGAATCTATCCTATCTCGGGGACTCTCCTTTTGTCCTTCCAGATCCACGAATATGATACAGTTTTGCGGTGACCTAGAATCCTACTTTCGCCGTCTCCGACTCAAAGAATACTTCCAACACACCTCTGAACTACATACTAACCCACAGAATCCTTCCTACCACCGCTATAATAAAAAGGATTCTGCATGGACTCCTCCAGAGGGTCGAAACAACAGACTAGACTTCTACATAGATTGCTTCCGTCACCGTGCACGGGCTGAAATTGTGGAAAAGCAACATCACTTGCCCCATAACCTAAGCCGTGCTGAACACAATGCCATCAACAGCCTCAAGAACAACTCTGACATCATAATCAAACAGGCTGACAAAGGAGGTGCTGTCGTCATCATGAATAGGTCGGAATATGAACAAGAGGCTGCCAGGCAACTCTCTAACTCCACATTCTACAAGCCATTACCCTCTGATCCCACTGATGATTACCAAAAGAAACTACACCATCTGCTCAAAAAACTCCCTGAGAAAGCACAGGAACAGATCTATACAGACACATGCCTGGAACCCCGACCAGGTGTATTCTATTTGCTATCCAAGATCCATAAACCTGGAAATCCTGGACGCCCCATCATCTCAAGCATTGGTACTTTAACAGCAGGATTGTCTGGCTATGTGGACTCTCTCCTCAGGCCCTATGCCACCAGCACTCCCAGCTATCTTCGAGACACCACTGACTTCCTGAGGAAACTACAATCCATCAGTGATCTTCCAGAAAACACCATTCTGGCCACTATGGATGTGGAAGCCCTCTACACTAACATTCCACACGAAGATGGACTACAAGCCATCAGGAACAGTATCCCCGATAATATCACGGCTAACCTGGTGGCTGAACTTTGTGACTTTGTCCTCACCCACAACTATTTCACATTTGGGGACAATATATATCTTCAAGTCAGTGGCACTGCTATGGGTACCCGCATGGCCCCTCAGTATGCCAACATCTTTATGGCTGACTTAGAACAACGCTTCCTTAACTCTCGTTCCCTAACACCCCTACTCTACTTGCGCTACATTGATGACATCTTCATCATCTGGACTCATGGAAAAGAAGCCCTCGAGGAATTCCACCGAGATTTTAACAATTTCCATCCCACCATCAACCTCAGCCTAGACCAATCCACACAAGCGGTCCATTTCCTAGACACTACTGTGCTAATAAACGATGGTCACATAAATACCACCCTATACCGGAAACCCACTGACCGCTATACTTACTTACATGCCTCCAGCTTCCATCCCGGACACACCACACGATCCATTGTCTACAGCCAAGCTCTAAGATACAACCGTATTTGCTCCAATCCCTCAGACAGAGATAAACACCTACAAGATCTCTATCAAGCATTCTTAAACCTACAATACCCACCTGCTGAAGTGAAAAAACAGATTGACAGAGCCAGAAGAGTACCCAGAAGCCACCTACTACAGGACAGGCCTAAAAAAGAAAATAACAGAACACCACTAGCCATCACCTACAGCCCCCAACTAAAACCTCTCCAGCGCATCATCAAAGATTTACAACCTATCCTTAAAGATGATCCCTCACTCTCACAGATCTTGGGAGACAGGCCAGTCCTCGCTTATAGACAGCCTCCCAACCTGAAGCAAATACTCACCAGCAACCGCACACCATACAACATAAACACTAACCCAGGAACCTATCCTTGCAATAAAGCCCGATGCCAGCTCTGTCCACATATCCATTCAAGTGACACCATCACAGGACCTAATCACATCAGACACACCATCAGGGCTCGTACACCTGCACATCTACCAACGTGATATATGCCATCATGTGCCAGCAATGCCCCTCTGCCATGTACATTGGCCAAACCGGACAGTCTCTACGCAAAAGAATAAATGGACACAAATCTGACATCAGGAATCATAACATTCAAAAACCAGTGGGAGAACACTTCAACCTTTCTAACCACTCAGTGACAGACTTGAAGGTGGCAATTTTGCAACAAAAAAACTTCAAAAACAGACTCCAAAGAGAGACTGCTGAACTTGAATTAATATGCAAACTAGATACAATTAACTGTGGTTTAAACAAAGACTGGGAATGGTTGGGTCATTACACCAATTGAATCTATTTCCCTATGTTAAGTTCTCCTCACACCTTCTATGGGCCATCTTAATTATCACTTCAAAAGGTTTTTTTTCCTCCTGCTAACGATAGCTCATCTCAATTGATTAGACTCTGCCTGTTGGTATGCATACTTCCACCTTTTCATGTTCACTGTATGTATAAATATCTCCTGTCTGTGTGTTCCATTCTATGCATCCGAAGAAGTGAGCTTTAGCTCACGAAAGCTCATGCTAAAATAAATTTGTTAGTCTTTAAGGTGCCACAAGTACTCCTGTTTTTTTTTTAAAAAAAACATAATTGTTATGGGAAACAACTTTTTGCCTTAAGGGTTTAGATACTTGTATACTTTAAGATACACTGCTATAATGCTATGCACATTTTTAAATAGGCACAATTATCTCCATTTTCTTTTCTCCCTTGCTGTCATGGGCATACAGCATGCAGTATTGACAAATTTTGTGAACAGCCCATTTGGCTCTAAGTTTTACTAATACCGTTCTAAAAAGTTTCAGTTGCAATGAAGTTAAAATCATTCTGTGGCCATATGCTTTAAGTAGCTTGTTTGAGTCAGGAGGTGGACTGCTGCGTTCTGAACCAATAAAACCTTTTTGGAAATGGTTCCTTCATTCTGAAGCATTGCAGTAATCAAGCCTGGGTGCTGCAAATGCCTGGATCACCAAGAGCAGGTCTAAATGAGACAGGATAGGGCTGAAGGCCTGGTTAGACCTAGGTGGAAGAAGGCTTCAAGTGATCATTGCTATTTAAGAGTCCAAAATGAATGAGGAGTCCTGAAGGACTCCAACACTGCAGCCCAACTTGATGATCTCTGAGAAGGCAAAATCTTCAAAGTGTTTGTCTTAGCAACATGATTTCTGTTTTAATTTTGATAATTTCTCTAAATCCAGCACTTCAGAGCTGGCCAGAGGGTAGGCCCAAAAGGTCAGTTTGCCCCAGGGCTCCTGTTTGAGAGGATCCCCAAACCAAGTGGCATTGTGTGTCACAGCACCACTCAGGTTTGGCTCAACTGCCCTTCTGTCATGTGCCTATGTTGCTGGTCATGACTGAGGGGCAGCTAGACAAATTTGAGAGTGATGCTGTGGTCCTGTGCAGCAGGTTGCAATCTTGGGAGCAGGGAGCCAGGCCCAGGCCCAAAGCACCAGGTGCTTCTGCTATGGGGTGAGTGCAAGGTGGGCTCTTTCCAGTTCCTTCTCTCACCCAGGGGCATCCTCTCAGTGTTTTTGTGCTCTTGAGATTTTTGGAAGGGGAAGAGGTCTCAGTTTCAGATTTTGTCCCAGGCCCACAAAAATCTCTGAGCTCAAATGTCTACACTGCAATTTTACAGCCCATGAGCCTGAATTAGCTGACACGGGCCAGCCACGGGTGTTTAATTGCTTCATAGACATTCTCCAGGACAGTCCTGTGAAACTCCAAAGAGTTTGGTCCAAAATTTGGATTTCATCACAGAGGACATCTTTAAACCATGTTGTTGAACTCCCATTGACCCCTGCAGTGTATTTCAGGTAGGCCAGGTAGGTCATCCCATGGCTAACATTTGATGAATGCTGTGGCAAGATCAAGCACTATAAATACATTGGACCTCAGGATGGCACAAGTACCACATTATGCCTGGCACTTGATTGGGGTTTCACATGGATGGGCTCCTTTTCCTCCTTTTTCATGCTCCTGAATATTTGGAAACATCCTTGTCCTAAATAAATAGCTTTCCCATACATGATCATGTAAATTTAAGTGTCACTATCTTCGGCCCTTCCAGGGCTAGAAGCAAGAGATGTACCTGTTTAAAAGATGGGAATCTCTCCTTTTCTAGCCTTTATGTCATGTAACGTGACCTTAAAGCTGACATTGTCCATGACTGAACATTGCCTATCCTGAAACTGAGGGCAGTGCAGTTTTAGGCAGGAATTCCAGTAGGTCAGAACAGAAATCTTGTGGCAGATTTTTTTAAATGAGTCTTTATGAAGTTGCACAAGGTTCAGAATGGTAGAATAATTCTTGGGGTAACTAGGTTGCTTGGAAGACTGCACATGAAACAATCAAAGGTGCATTACACCACTCATATACATCCAAATTCTGTTTGCTAGAAGCTGGGAATGACAACAGGGGATGGATCACTTGATGATTACCTGTTCTGTTCATTTCCTCTGGGGCACCTGGCACTGGTCACTGTCAGAAGACAGACTACTGGGCTAGATGGACCTTTGGTCTGACCCAGTAGGGTCATTCATATGTTCTTATGTCCTCTCCCTATCAGATTGTCCCTTTGATCTGCCAATGATACTAGCTTTGTGCCCAATTCATTCGAATGTCGCAGGCGACAGCGGCAGTCATTGAGCTGCTCAATTGCCTGCTGCAGCACATCGGCAGAAGGTCCTTCTTTGGCGGCGCGATGGGAGCGGAACCGGAAGCTCCCGTGCGCCCCGTGGGGAGCGCACAAAATGCCGCTTCCCAAATCCCGGCACCCTAGGCGACCGCCTAGGGTCGCCTAATGGAAGCGCCAGCCCTGGGTATGACCAGTCTCACTCCATGTTAATATAAAGCTGTTGAACTAGACTCATTGATTGTAGGCAGAACTAGATTGAAACCCATCTGATTTTGAAGAAGGTTAGGATTAATCACAACCCCATATGGCAACATGTGCTTAATTGTTCTCAGACTTTTTTACAGCGGTGCTGGTATCTAAGCTCTTTGAAAAAACATGTATATTTGCCTAGGCACAAAACATGATTTGCAAGGAAAGATTTTGTAAGGCTACCTTGACTTTTAGCTTTCTGCTCGGATATTATTAACAGAACAAATTAGAACCTCAATTGCCCTGTTTCAACCTTTATGATTTAAGGCAACT
Organism: Mauremys mutica; assembly: GCF_020497125.1. Taxonomy (NCBI): domain Eukaryota; kingdom Metazoa; phylum Chordata; order Testudines; family Geoemydidae; genus Mauremys; species Mauremys mutica. Next base: position 51,476,175 of record NC_059077.1, read on the forward strand.
TTATAACTTATTTGGAGAAAGGTAACTGGCAAAGCAGCCATGCACTTAAGTCAAATTTAACTAGAGGTTACAGGAATAAGACGACCTATCTGAAGAACATAAGTGGAAAAAGAGATCAGTGAAGTTGATGATAGAGTCTTTAAGGACTAGCACAAGTAATTTATTGACAGATAAGATAAATAGTGAACTCTTTACTTTGGAGTTTAAAAAGGAAAATGTGGGCTGGACACCATAAAGAAGAGCAAACTTGTCAGGAGAAGAAGAAAAAAAAGTGAGAAAATAAACATAATGCCAGAGTAGAAAGTAGAAATAGTAACAATATATCTGAAGTCTGGATTTTATGTGGCCCAGGAGTTTTGCCATTCTAGGAAGCTTACTCCTCCCTGTCATTTGTTCATTCAACAATTGTGTATTGTCTAGGTTCTAGATTGTGAATGCTCTGGGAACTGTCATTGTATTGTTTCTTATACAATGCCTAGTACAATAGGAACCCTACTTTCAGTGTGGGATCTTTGTGTGTTATTACAGTAGAAATAATAATTAACAGCTATATTTAAAATCCCTTTGGAAACAAGGAATTACTTCATCAGAGAAAACAAGGTCAAAGCCTGATTTAAAAATTGTTTACTAACAATGGCTGCAATAGGAGCAACTAAATAGGAATGCTTTTGTTATAATTATGAAGAGGAAACAGCAAGTGTGTGTTAGCCCCCCTTCTCCTCCCCCTTTGGTTTTCATGGTGTCCTGGCTTCTCGTGTCTGTCAATAAGATTGTAACATCTTGTACAGCAGATACTGAACTTGGATGATATATTGTATGGGGACAACAAAATAATAGTAGTAATAATAATAACAACAACTAGTATTTAATTTTTAAAAAATACAAAAAACTGTAATGTGAGGGTGCTGGCTGGGCAGAGAGATGGGACAAATACTCAGTTGGTGTAAACTGGTGTAGTTCTGATTTAGCACAAAGTAAATAGGGCTATGCTGATTTACTTTGGCTGAAGATCCTGTCCTATATGTACCCTGATCTCCACTGGCTACATTTTAGCCCAAATTAAGAACAAAATAATGGCCTGGAGTCACTACTGTGCTCCTTACGCACTGGGAAAGCAAGAAGCAGGTTTGCCTGTGCCCACTGTGCAGGAACACAAACAGGTGAAAGAAAGGCTCTTTTCACCAATCCCTTGTACACCTATAGAGGACTAATTGGACCCTAACACTAAACTTTCATTGCTTCTATCCCTGTGTTGCTTATATCTCAGCTTAAATTAGCCTGCCCCTACCTTGTTTTCTCTTGTATACTTTACTTTCTCAAGAACAATCACTTAGCTCCTCCCAGCCACCATTTAACTAAGTCATCAAAGTATATCAGCTACATTTACCCCAAAGGAAGCTTTTTTTCTCATTTAAAAATAAAGAACCAGATCCTCAGCTGATGTAAACTGGTATAGCTCCTTTGTCCACAATGGAACTATGCTGCTTTACATCAGCAAAGAATATGGCTCAACACTATACACTTTCCTGATCTCTTGTGTCTCAATGTTATTACAGTAATTCCTCACTTAACGTTGTCCCTGTTAACATTGTTTCGATGTTACATTGCTGATCTATTAGGAAACAAGATCGTTTAAAGTTGCATAATGCTCCCTTCTAACATCCTTAGGCAGCTGCCTGCTTTGTCCACTGCTTGCAGGATTCTCTGGAAGAGCAGCCCCTCACTGTGAGGATTAGAACCGGGGGGAGGGCGGTAGCTCCCCTAAATTCTCTGTAAGGTATGTGGATCAGCAGCTGTCCGGCAGCAGTTCAGGTGGCCCTCCCGCTGCTCCTGCCCTGCCCTCGAGTTGCTCCCAGGAGCTCCTGCTTGCTTGGGGAAGGGGGGAGAGGGGTGCTGATATCAGGCAGTCCCCCTTCTCCTGCCCCCCTGCTCCATACCCTATCCCCTCTCCACAAAGCAGAGGAGGAGGACGGGGCTCAGAGACAGAAGAGAGGGAGCTAGGTGGAAGCTGTTGCTTCTGTCTGAACTGGTTGATCTGCTTAAAAGGGCAATGTGCTTGAAGTGGAGTCAGCATACTTAAAGGGCAATGCACCTCTCTTTCTCTGACTCAGGCATGCACTCCCCAGCACTTTGGACAGTCAGCACCTGTGCAGCCATGCATGTGCTGTCAGGAAGAGGGAGTGGTGCACTCCAGCTGGATGGCGAGGGGCTTATCATCATGTTAAGTTTTTGTAGAGAAGTGTTTGCAGCTACTGCCCTGCATCTATTTTGTTTCCTCCCTCCTGCCTCAGTCCATGCTGCCTTGTAGAGTGTGAGGCTACATTAACAACAGCCTATTAACCCTTGAGGGCTCAGCCGTTTAGCAGCCAGGCATTCCCTGGGAAATATTCCACCTCTTACTCCTCCACCTCAACCAAGCTTCACAATCATTCATTGCTGTGTATGATATTAAACTGTTTAAAACATATACTGTGTATATATATGTGTGTATATATGTGTGTATATATGTGTGTGTGTATGTGTGTGTGTATGTGTGTGTGTATGTGTGTATTGTGGCAGAGCTCTGACCTTGCTCCTGTGGGTCCTGTGCTTCTAGGCGGTTTATGCTAGCCTCAGTGGCTCACTGTGACCCTCCACGTAGCCCTTCTCTCTCTAGGGCCAGGGTTACAGTCTACTGAGCCCTTTTCATCATAGGCCTGCAAGGAGGTTGGTGAGAGAACTCCCACAGTTTCTGTTCAGCCTCCTGTCCTGACAGGGACCTGACTTCCCCTTCCAGGAGATGTTCCTGTAGTGGTGGGTTGGGGGGAACCCGGGCCCGCCCTCTATTCTGGGTTCCAGCCCAGGGACCCTAATGGTAGCAGTTGTTGGCAGCCAACCTTTCACTGCCAGAGTTGCTACATTTCCCTGGGCCACTTCCCCACAGCTCTCCTGCTTCTCCCTTCTTCACCCTTACCTTAGGGCTCCTTTAACGATGGTTTGAGGGTGTCTTCAGTAACCAGCCCTTCAGCCGCACTACCTCTCCTCTGGCTTCCTGACCCCCTGCCTGACTGGAGTGAGCCCTTTTTATAGTATCAGCAGGACCTTAATTAGAGTCAGGTGGTCACATTAACTGAATGGCCTCACCTGACTCTTTACAGCTTAATTAGAGTCAGGTGTTCTCATTAGACTGGAGCAGCCCCTGCTCTGGTCAGTCAGGGAACAGAAAACTGTTAATTCAGTGGCCAGTATATCTGCCTTCTGCTATACCCAACTGTCCTGGGTCTATCACAGTATATATATATATATATATATATATATATATATATATATATATATACACACACACACACACACACACACAGAGTATATGTTTAAGCAGTTTAATATCATATATAATGTTATATAATGTTTTTTGTCTGGCAAAAAATATATATCCCTGGAACCTATCCACCCCCCCCCCCTTTACATTAATTCTTATGGGAAAATTGGATTCACTTAACATTGTTTCGCATAAAGTCGCATTTTTCAGGAACATAACTACACTGTTAAATGAGGATTTTCTGTACAATAGTACTTAAACCTACAGAAAATAGTTGTTTGTGGAATAACTATAGAATGAAAATGCATGGTAGACGAAAGTAGCAGAATATAGACGAACTGTGGCACAAAAATAAAAGGAAAATATATTGCTTTTAAAAAAAGTAAACAATATTGAAGATAAGCTTATATTGTTTCTGCTGAATTTCTTGCCAGAGATAATTGCTATATAACAAAACATCTGTGATGCTCCACTGAGACAGATGACATGTAGAAGGATGAACAGAAAATTGCAAGGCTGCCTGAAATAATGATAAAAATAATTCTGAAAATGTCTTAAAGTGAAATATTATATTCTGACATGGTTATTCAATATCCATCAAAGAAGAGTAAGGACAGATAAAGATTAAACTAATCCCACCACAAATATAAAATGAATGAAAAGTAAACATCTGATTGTTGGATTATATTTATTAGGCTCAACATTTTCTTTAGGCACACAGACAATACTGATCAGTCTGGTTCCTAATGAATAGGTTCTTTAAAAATAGCCAAAATAGAAAATAATGTAATGCATTGTGTTACTGTATATGTCCTCAGCAATTCTGAATGGAAATGGAAGCTGAGATTGGGCTTGTTGATGTGACTTTCAAACTACACGAATAAAATACTCACTCCAGAATGGCTGAGCTTTATACCAAACTTTTCCTGGTAGTTTCTCCCCTTCTGCATGCTTATGCTTGAAAGTGTCCTACCTCTGGTCCTTCACTGCCCGTGCATATAGGTATCTGTGAGTATCTCTCGCATACAAATGTCTCAAGAGCATTTCATATGTGCTTTTGTGACTTGAATGTCATCACTTGCAGCCAAAGCCACAAAAGCATCAAAAACTTTACTGTCATCTTCCAAAGCAAGAAAATGTTTCAGCAGAGAACCTATCAGACATGTCACACTGGTCTCTTCCACAAAAGACATCTAGGCTAAGCAAGTCTTTTGTATTTTCCTTGACCCAAAAGCATTTTGCTTGCTTGTACTAATTAATCTTGATGTAGCACCTTTCTAAGCAATGATTCACCAAAATAGACATATTCCATCAAACATATATATTTATTCAAAAGTAGCATTTTATAAGTCCAATTTTGGTGCCCACTCACAGTCTGATAGCATCTGTAAAGGGCACACACAATACACTGCTGTCATAATATTTAGCCAAACACTGTCTTATGAGGTATCGTTTAAAAAGTGGTGACATGCTGCTCATAAACATCATTGCATGAAATATGTATGGGTTGTGTATAAAGAGTTATGGATGGGTGGTGAAAATGTGTTCCTAAAATATGTTTTGGAGGCAGCTGATAACAAGCATGCCCTAGGGCTTGATTACAAGCAAAAGATAATGGAAGTACATTTACATCTAAGGTAAACAAAGTGATTAAGCTCATTTAAAAAAAGTAAATTGACCAGACAATGAGGAAGGCAGCATGGTGTCTGCACACCAGCTGGGGAGAAGAACCCTCTCTGAGATACACACTTCAAAGGAGTATATTTCAAAGGTTTACTGGACAATAAAAAAGAGGTGAGAAATCCCTTTTTATCCATCACTTAACGGACAAAAAAACAGCCCTTTTTGAATCTGTAAAAGGTGGATCCCTCAGACATTGAGGACACTGAGAACTGACTGTAGATGAGAAACTGACAGAAACAATAAATCACAATTGTGGCGTTTTAAACACTGGAAAACGTGTGTGTGTGTGTGTATATATATATATTGTGGCAAAGTTCCTCCTCTCCTCTAGTAGGTCCTGCGCTTATTGGCGGATTTCCTCCCCTCAGTGGTCTTCCCCTTGGATGAAACCCACAGTCTGGATCAACTCCTCCTATGTCTGATTAGGAGTAGTGAGGCTTGGGGGGAACCTGGGCCCGCCCTCTACTCCGGGTTCCAGCCCAGGACCCTGTGAATTGCAGCAGTCTCTATAGTGCTACTTGTAACCGCTGCTTGACCACTACAGCTCCCTGGGCTACTTCCCCATAGCCTCCTTCAAACACCTTCTTTATCCTCACCATAGGATCCTCCTGGTGTCTGATACTGCTTGATTGTATGATGTTTCCTCAATCCTCCAGTAGTACACCCTCTCAGTTCTTAGTTCCTTGTGTCTCTGGCTCCCAGCTCCTCATACGCACTTCCTTCCTCTGGCTCCTCCTCCCTTAACTGGAGTGAGCTCCCCTTTTTATACCAGGTGCCTTGATTAACCTGCCCTGATTGGCAGCAGGTGCTCCAATCAATGTAGCTCTCTCCGGTGCCTTCTAGAAAGTTCTTAATTGGCCCCAGGTGCCTTGATTACCCTGGAGCAACTGCCATTTTGGTTCCCATGGTACTAGGGATTTGCTTAGCCTGGGGCTAACATACCTGTTCCTCAGTACTTTCCTGTAGCCATCCGGCCTTGCTCCATCACAATATATATATATATAAGCAGAGATAATAGTAACAGAAAATGGTTTTATATATATACACACCACCATTTTCTGTTACTATTATCTCTGCTTAGTATCACTTAAATCTATTATTTATTAATAAACAATCTTGTTTTATTATAAATTCCTCTCAGTGCTATATATTAAGGTAAGAAGTGTGTCCTCAGCTGAGCTAACAGGCTGATGTGTGTGTGTGTGTGTGAGTGTGTACTGTCTCTTTGGAAACAGCAAACTTAATTTCTGTGAGTATCTCATGAGAGGCACTGGACACTACAGAAAGACATCTCTGGGAGACTCAGAACTCAGGTTTACCGAATGTTACCTGCAAGTCAAGGTTTAGACTGGAAGAGTCTTAAGGAGTTTGCTGAAAAGGCAGAAAGACAGGTGTGGAGGGAGCTGTCTCACAGTTTAAGCAAAGCTCTTTCTTGCTAAATCAGAGGTAACACAATGGCTTTTGGTACTGGACTCCCTGAGGAGAGTGTCATACTATACCACTGAAATTGTTGGGAATTTCAATGGGAGCATAGCCCCTCAATGTCAATATCTGGGTAGATCATTAAGTTGTACCAAGGTATCTGCCTCTTTAAAAAATGAGTCCAATGGGTTTCTAAAATTGTATACAATGCAAATGTATATTGGCCTTCTTTATGGTATATTCCAAAGTCAGGATACATATCTAAAGATAGTGAATATACTCATGAATGATGAAGCCAAGTGACCAAAAGCTGCTTCTATGTTGTGCAGGGCTCCCATTGAAAGGAATAGGAGTCTTTTATAGTCAGACGTTAGATATTTAACAGATGAAGTGTCACCACAAAGCTGCTTTAGTTATGTCTCATTCCAGACACTAAGGTGACCCATATTAATCAGACAAGATTACAACTTTAGGTTTGTTGTTTGTTTTTAAGTTTTGTTCATACATAATTTTCAGGTATATTGGGAAAAATGTTTTTGACACAACAAGCCTACAGGAAGGTTTTCAATATTCACACCCCCAATATTCACACCCCCAGCCAGATTCTGCTACTAGGATGTGTTGCCTTAAATTATGTTGCAGATAGCTGAGCAGAATTTGGTCCTTGATATGTGACTACTTCAAAAAAAATTACAGCTAACACCTTTCCAACAGTAATGGGGAATTTTATTACATACAAATATAAATTAGTGGAAGGCTAACTTTTATCAGTTTGGTTTATTAAGGGAGGGAAAGATTGTGATAATATTCCTTTTGTATAAAACTTGCCATTCTATGCTTTTTAGACAAAATAAAGATCTAATTAAAATTCCCAAACAGTGATTTTAATCAGGTTATAGCACTGTGGAGCTTTTAACAGGGAGTATATTAGAAGTTTCAGAATCCATAGGCACAGCAAGTATTCACTTTAAAAATATAATTCAAACCATTCCACATTAATATTCATACGTAATATTCAAAGGTCTTTTTCCTCACTTTAAATTTACTAATGGGAAATCATACATCTCAATATTAACAGTATAAGTAGGGCCAAAGATCAGTTACAGCATTTTCTCTGATAAGAAGTAATAAAAATAAGCTTATGAAAACTACAAAATGCAATCATCATTTAAATATTTGCTATGAATCCAATATAGTACCCCATGAAACCAATCACTTATTTTTCTGCAAGAATAACCAACTTTGATTCCCTCCATTGGTTCCTTCTTGATAAATAATACTGACTCTTAATAAAAGATTTGCTGTCACTATCAGATGGATGGATCTGTGTTCAGACAGATGGATTTGTAAACACATGAATATTTTAGAAACATTGACTGTGATGTGAGTATAATATTTTATTACTAACTTCATTTAAAGTAGAAAAGTCATTAAAGCTTTGTTCTCTTTTCAAATTATTCAGAAAGCAAGTCACTACTGCAGAATAATCAAACCACATGTGGCTAAATTGTGGCCAAAAGGTGCAAAAAGCTCGCTGCTTGTACAACTTCATGCTTGTACAACTGCTGGGTACAAATGCAGTCTCTACATTCTGCTGAGCACAGGGATGACTCTTTTAATCACCCCCAGGGTTGCAAGATAACCAAAATGGAGAGGGGAGAAAGTGGGACCGTGACAAGAGAGTGTGCCACAACCTTGAAAAAGTGTAACAGCAGGCATACACCCATTGCTTCTTGGGGAAATTCAGAATAAATTACTTCTTTGAAGAACTGAACTTAATGCAAAGCCCAGCCAGGTAAATACAATTTTCCCCTTTGTATCCTAACATTTTTTCCGTGCACAACTTTGTTGGCTGTTTCTTAATAGAAATTCAACTGTGCTCAAGTTTTAAGATACCACCAAATTTGGAATGGGTGGAAACTGAGGAGGAAACAGCCAAGCTGCAAAATGTCCAGACACATAGTGGAAGTGAAAGTTGTAGGCAACTAGAGAAGATTCAGGTTAATCAATGGAAAGCCCTATGCAGGAGCTGAAATAACAGCACATTTATACAATAAAATGGAAAAGGATATAATGAAGTAATTGTACCCATTGGATTCACCTTTATCTTTAAGTTTGTCTCCTTTATATTGTCTTCCTTATATTACTTTCCACATAAGCAAGCATTATATATATAAAATTAGGAAAATGTGGAATTGTGACTGTGGGGTCTGGAGCAAAGGAGATCCACAAAAGCACCATCAGATCAAAGAGTAGACCACAGTATGACAAAGTTGGAGAACCACTGTTTAAGTATATAGCTTTAATAGTTTTCATAAGATGTATTTAATTATTTAAAATAATTTAAAGTGCTTCAGTGCATAGGAAATTCTGTCTAGAGTTGAGTATGCTGTCACTCTGCAGTTTTCCTCAAAAAATAAACATAGAAAGAGAATTAGAGCTGTTCAAAACATTGAAAATTGGAGATGAATGTTAAACGCTGCCACAATCTTGGATGAAATGTTCACCAAAATTGTTTGACCTTTCCCCCCAGATCTATATATATTCTTCCAGTCCTAGACCATACATGAGGAGAGACTTCAGCCACAATGTTAAATTCTTTAGGTCAAAATTCTGATATCGTTTCCCTGGAATAGTATCTTTCACCATGAGTATTTCCATTGACATCAGTTGGATTACTTGTGCAGTAAAGTGCTATTCAGTGTCAGTAAGCGGATCCCAATCTAGCACTTAGTTCTTTTTCAGTTCCCATTGATGACAATGGGAGTTTTGCCTGAGTAAGGACTAAATAATTTAGCCTATACAGAACTATGCCAAACTGAGTGTTTTTGTATTACTTAATTGTAATTTACATTGTGTTCTCACAAAACTGGGTGACTGGGCAACATAATGGCAGATGAAATTCAATGTTGATAATGCAAAGTAATGCTTATTGGAAAATATAATCCTACCTACACTTATAAAATGAATGGGTCTTGTAGCACGGTGACAACTCATCGTCACGGCTCCTCCCGCTGGTCGTCCTAGGAATTAGCTCTCCAGCTACGGAGCGCCCTCTGCTGGCCAATATCCTGTTTGCTGCTGGCCCCCGTGTCCCTCCCGGACCCCAGTGCCCCTTCCCTTGGGGTTCTGCCCTCTGCAGTACCCCCGCAATCTCTGGGTCTCCCCTCCTCAGGGAACCCCCAACCCTCTATCCTCACTTGCTATTGCCAGTCATCGTCTAGCCCCCGCTCACTGGGGCAGACTGCAGTCTATAAACCACTCATCATCGGCAATGGAAGTTTAGACCTGCTGCCTTTGCCTAACCCTGGGCTGCACCTCTGCAACCCCAGTACCTGCTCTGGGCCTTCAGGAAGGCCTGCAGCCTGGGGGTTTCTCAGGCTGGAGCTCCTCAGATCCTCTGGCCTTTCCCCAGCCCTGCTCCACTCTAGGTACTGTGCTGAGCTCCCAAGCAGCCAGGCCCGTCTCTCTCCACCACTAGAGAGACACTTCTCTGAGCTGCTGCCTCACAGCTCTTTTATGGGGCCAGCTGTGGCCTGATTGGGACATGGCCTCAGCTGTGGCTGCTTCCCCAATCAGCCTACACTTTTTCAGGAGTGGGGCAGCTGCCCCACTACAGGTCTAAATTAGCTGTTACCACTCAAGAAAGAGATCTTGGAGTCATTGAGGATAGTTCTCTGAAAACATTCACTCAATATGTAGCAGCAGTCAAAAAAGCTAACTGAATTCTGGGAATCATAAAGAAAGGGATAGATAATAAGACAGAAAATATCATATTGAATCTATATAAATCCATGGTAGGTCCTCATCTTGAATACTGCATGCAGATGTGGTTGCGCCATCTCAAAAATGATATATTAGAATTGGAAAAGGTTCAGAAAAGGGAAATAAAAGTGACTAGGGTATGGAATGGCTGCTGTATGAGGAGAGATTAACAAGACTGGGACTTTTCAACTTGCAAAAGAGATGATTAAGGGGGGATATGATAGAGGTCTATAAAATCATGACTGGTGTGGAGAAAGTAAATAAAGTAATGTTATTTACTCCTTCTCATAACAAAAGAACGAGGAGTCACCCAATGAAATTAATAAGCAACAGGTTTAAAACTAACAGAAGGAAGTATTTCTTCACACAATGCACAGTCAGTCCCCTTGCCAAAGGATTTGTGAAGGCCAAGACTACAACAGGGTTAAAAAAAGAACTAGATAAATTCATAGAGGATAGGTCCATCAATGGCTATTAGCCAGGATGGGCAGGAATGTTGTCCCTAGCCTCTATTTGCCAGAAGCTGGCAATGGGCACAGAGGATGGATCACTTGTTGATTGCCTGTTCTGTTAATTCCCTCTGAAGCACTTGGCATTGGCCACTGTTGGAAGAAAGGACACTGGGCTAGATGGACCTTTGGATGTGACCACCAAAAGTATTTCACATGCAGCTCAGACAGTTTACCTCCTAAATGTCTGAAGGTGGAAGGCTGGCTTAAATACTTTGTTAACTAGTTATCATGAATAGTGCCACTTTAAGGAAACCAAGAACCTGAACGAACATTAAGGATGATATTAAAATCTCATGACTATTAAAAGGGTAACAGGCTACATATTGCAATGTAATTAGTCACCGGTATCAAGAAGATGACCCCTTTTTAGCACATTGCTCAGCTTAATAGCAGTCATTTAAAATGTTTTTCTTCATGATATACTATTACTGATGTAGACCATTGAGTTCAGGGTTGATTAAAACAATTTTTTACCATACTTGATAATCAGATTGTTAAAAAGTAACAGTAAGTGTTGGATTGTCAATTAACAAACCAAAGATTAATGCTGATGATGATAATAAGATGAAAATGTGCAGGGGCACCTTCATCAGCACTGAACAGAAAAAAGTCCTTCAAAGCACCACTGATAAAATGAATCTCTGGAACAGCTTTTACACCTTCCCAACCTATGCCATTCATCTCTGAGCATGGCATATTTACCAAAATCTCCCTTCATACCCCTCTGTTAGCTCCAGAGTTGTGTGATAGTTGGCATGAAGGTCTTTCTGTGTATAACTCTGCAGTCAGAATGTGGGTCATCCATCCACCTTTTACTAGGTGGGGACTACTTTGATCGTCTTCCATTTAACTTACCAGACAAAATGTGATAGCTATTTTAATTTCTGTCTCCTGAAAGTGAACCTCATATATTACTGTAGCAGACAATGCCTTTTCATTTGTGAGTGGCTTACTATCTTCTTACTATAGCTACTATAGCAGGAACAGAGGAGATGCAAACAGAGGGATTTCGCCTGGGGGGAGTTCCCACATAGTTTTTGCCTTTCAGGCTTCTGTGAGCAGTAAACACAACATCTGAAGAGGCTCTTAGAAGTAAGACAATATGGATAGTGAGTGATCAGCTGTTGTGCCCTGCACAGGATGTGGCATGTTTGTCTTTCTCCCAGAGGACAGAAGCGACTTTGTCCGTACAACAAGCAAGCTGGTTTCGATATTGGAAGAGAAGGTTAAAGGAATAGAGACCCTAGTATCATCAGAGAAAATGAAGACTTTGTGGATAGAAATCATCGTTTGGTACTGTAGGCACAACATGCTAAAGAATCACACAGGGCAGTGCAGAATCAGGAAGAAAATTGGCAGCATGTGACCTCCAGAAGAAGAAAGAGGAGAACCCATGTACCCCCAGTGCAGATAGAGGTAAGAAACCATTTTCAGGCTCTCTGCACAGGTACTATGGCAGAGAATGGTTTGGAAGAGTCCTCTGAGGGAAGGGATCAGAAGGAGACCCCATTGACTGGAAGGCATGGATTGCATTGTCCTAGGGATGGAGTTCCACGACTACCACTCCCAAGAGGAGGAGACAGGTGGCGGTGGTTGGGGACTCTCTCCTAAGGGGGATAGAGTCATCCATCTTCTGTCCGGACTGGGAAAGTGTGGTGCTTGCCTGTAGCTAGAAGTCAAGATGTGACAGAGTGTCTGGTGAGACTGATCAAGCCCTCAGACTGCTACCCCTTGCTACTCCTCCATGTGGGCACCAATGATATGGCCAAGAATGACCTTGAGTGAGTCAATGTGACTATGTGGCTCTGGGAAGAAGGATAAAGGAGTTTGAGGTGCAAGTCGTGTTCTCGTCCATCCTCCCTGTTGAAGGAAAAGCCCAGTAGGGATCATAGAATTGTGGTAGTAAATGTGTGGTTATGTAGGTGGTGTTGGATAGAGGGCTTTGGATTCTTATACCATGGGATGTTCTAGGAAGAAGAATTGCTAGGAAGAGATGGGATCCACCTAACAAAGAGAGGGAAGAGCATCTTCACAGGCAGGCTTGCTAATCTAGTGAGGAGGGCTTTCAACTAGGTTCGCTCTGGGATGGAGACCTAAGCACTGAGGTAAGTGGGATACCAGGAGAAAACACAAGGATGAGGGTGCAACAGGGGAGGCCTCCTGATTCATATTGAGAAAGTAGGGCAATTGGTTAGTTATCTTAGGCGCCTATACACAAATGCAAGAAGCGTGGGAAACAAGCAGGAAGAATTGCAAGTCCTGGCACAGTCAAGGAACTATGATGTGACTGGAATAACAGAGACTTATTGGAGTAATTCACATGACTGGAGCACTGTCATGGATGGATATGAACTGTTCGGGAAGGACAGGTGGGGGAGAAAAGGTGGAGGAGTTGCCCTGTATGTAAGAAAGCAGTATGATTGCTCATAGCTCCAGTATGAAACTGGAGAAAAGACTGTTGAGAGTCTTTGGGTTAAGTTTAGAGGTGAGAACAACAAGGGTGATGTCGTGGTGGGCATCTGCTATAGACCATCAGACAAGGAGGATGAGGTAGATGAGGCTGTCTTTGGATAACTAACAGAAATTTCCAGATCACAGACCCTGGGTCTCATGGGGGACTTCAATCACTCTGACATCTGCTGGGAGCAATATAGGAGTTCAGTACAGGAGAGCAATACAGTGGTGCACAGACAATCCAGGAAGCTTTTGGAGAGTGTAGAGGACAACTTGCTGGTGCAAGTGCTGGAGGAACCAACTAGGGGCCCTGCTCCTCTTGACCTGCTGCTCACAAACAGGGAAGAATTGGTAGGGGAAGTAGAAGTGGGTGGCAACCTGAGCAGCAGTGACCATGAGATGGCCGATTTCCAGATCCTGACAAAAGGAAGAAAGGATAGCAGCAAAATATGGGACTTCAGACTTCAGAGAAGCAGACTTTGACTCCCTTAGGGAACTGATGGGCAGGATCCCCTGGGAGGCTAATATGAGGGTGAAAGGAGTCCAGGAGAGATGGCTGTATTTTAAAGAAGCCTTATTGAGGGAGCAGGCTGATGTGATTGAAGAGCCATTGAAAACTTGTGGTGCTCAGGGGAGGTCCCTGACTATTGGAAAAAGGCACATATAATACCCATCTTTAAAAAGAGAAGAAGGAGAATCCAGGGAAGTACAGACCAGTCAGCCTCACCTCAGTCACCAGAAAAATCATGGAGCAGATCCTCAAGGAATCCATTTGGAAGCACTTGTAGGAGAGGAAGGTGATCAGGAACAGTCAACATGAATTCGCCAAGGGCAAGTAATGCCTGACCAACCTGATTGCCCTCTATGATGAGATAACTGGCTCTGTGGATATGGGGAAAGCAGTGGAAGTGGTATAACTTGACTTTAGCAAAGCTTTTGACATGGTCTCCCACAGTGTTCTTGCCAGCAAGTTAAAGAAATATGGACTGGATGAATGGACTATAAGGTGGATAGAAAGCTGGCTAGATTGTCGGGCTCAACAGGAGTGATCAGTGGCTTGATTTCTAGTTGGCAGCCAGTATCAAGTGGCAGGCCACAAGGGTTGGTCTTCTTCCCCCCACCCCCAGTCTTGGGCCCCCCACTACAGAAAGGATGTGGACAAATTGGAGAGAGTCCAGCAGAGGGCAATGAAAATAATTATGAGGAGAGGCTGAGGGAATTGGGTTTATTTCCTCTGCATAAGAGAGGATTGAGGGGGAATTTGATAGCAGCCTTCAACTACCTGAAGGGGGGTTCCAAAGAGGATGGAGCTAGGCTGTTCTCAGTGGTGGGAGATGACAGAACAAGGAGCAATCGTCTCCAGTTGCAGTGTGGGAGGTCTAGGTTGGATATTAGGAAAAACTATTTCACTAGGAGGGTGGTGAAGCACTGGAATGGGTTACCTTAGATTTTTTAAGACCCAGCTTGACAAAACCCTGGTGGGGATGATTTAGTTGGGGTTGGTCCTGCTTTGAGCAGGGGGTTGGACTAGACGACCTCCTGAGGGTCTCTTCCAACCCTAATCTTCTATGATTCTATTATTCTAATGTCAAACATCTTCCTTGTAGAAGGCATTTGAAAAACCTACAGCCTTTGCTTCTGAATGTTTGTTAGGATTATTTATTTCTATTTTGTGATTCTTTGTAATCACTAGTTTTCTACACTGTCCTTTTAACTTCCTGTGATAACAAACAATAGTTTTCCTCAACTGCAGAATAGCTTTTGTGTATCTACAGTGCTTCCCAAGTTTTTCCTCCCCTTTTTGCCTTAATTTCTTTTACCCTTTTTTCAAGGACATTGACTTATTCAGTACTTCTATTTACTACAAATCAATTCGTTCACTTTTCATTAATTTGTTCTGAGTTGGTGTAGCAGCACGTTGTGTCTGCATATTGTAGTAGTAACCTTTGTCCTTAGTTTTCATGATAGTAAAACCTTACTGCATTAGCATGTTCTAATTGACTTTAATTTCTTGTGGCTCATTTAGTTTGAAGTCTCTACACACCTTGTAGATTATTACAAGTATAGAACATCTGTTGTCCTATGTTTAATGTATATAAAATTCAATCAGGCTATCATGAATGAATGGCCAGAGAGCTCATATACATAAATACATGTGTAATACTGCATATTTATTCTTTGCAGATATTACTTTGATCCTGTGCAATACCATATTACACTGTGTATAAAATACTATGAAGAGTGTTCCCTACTAAATTGGGCAGGTAGGGGATGGGCATAGGACTTTGGGACACTGATACATTGGCCCAGAAGGTCCATTGACCTCTCTGACTTCTCTATCAATCCTTACCATTGTATATTCTGTACAATATTTCTCCATATAATGGGCCATATCTTCAGCTGGTTTACACCTCATGAGGATCTGGCCCAATACATTTAATGAAAATTGCATGCAGCATATATTTATGGTTGCCAGATTTTTTTAATGATTCTTTCCAGCAATTCTATGTCTCCAGGATTTTCTTTTGATTCTTTCTGATGTTTTCTGTCTCCTGTGACTCAGTTATTTTTTCAGCGTGACACTTTTACACACATGCAGGAGAGCTGTTCCTCAAACCTACTGTTATGCTGCACATTCAATCCTTCTGGATAAACTGGTGACATGATGTTCGTCTTTAACAGCACAATAACTGGCATAAATGGTATCGGATGCATCAAGGAAGTTCTGCCTATTGTACTGAGTATTTAAGAAACATAAAGGCATAAACATTTTCAACAGGAAATATTTGTTTCTTCACATTCTGGAAAAATATGTTTCCTTCATGGAGTAAAACCTTTTCAGAAAACTGCTTGTGGGAAGTCATGGTGTTTCCTTTTTATGGTCTCTTGAAAATTCATATTAGGTCAGATTCTAATTTCCTTATACTTATTTAATGGCAGTTCACTTTCTGAGTGGTCCTATTGATACCCTTCTTGGAATCAGAATCCAGCCCTTAGTTAGGCCTCCATCAGTTTGGTTGTAAGTTCATTATTATCACTTATTCCTCATATCGTGCTTTGGACCTAATTACAGGCCTGATCCTAACCTAATACCAATTATACACTGGTGTAACTGCAGTTGATTTGTACCAATGTATACTAAGTAGGATCAGAATCAAGCTCTATATTGGGTATTATGGACTAAATTCTGATGCCATTACACAGGTTTTACTCAGTCTTTATTCAGACAAAATTTCAATCAGCTTCTTATGAGGATTGAGAGCATTTACCACTGAGGTACTCAGCACTCACAGGATTAAATCTTGATTTGTTGTTATGTTTGATAATGAACAGTTACCTCACACTGAGTTTTGAATAATGTAGTTGTCTAGGGTGCTGATGAATAGCTGTTAATAGTTATACACACACTTTCAACAACTTCAGTGAATGCAAACTGCAATTGTGCTGGAAACGTTATTCAATTTTGATGCTAGCTTCCTAAAGAAGCCTACAATGATATCTATAATTTGCTTGTATAAATCTGCAGGAGGGTCAGGAAAAACATGCTTTAGGTTATCCTCTTTCAGAAAGTCAGCAAACAGTGTGCCATTTGAGTGTGTGGCTATACAAAGGACAAGTTAATGTTCCAGTGAAAATCCCTGGGAGGCTGATACGGTCCATTAAAAATGGGGGCATTTGGTCACTTCACTGAATTACTTCAGTAGTAAGCTCAAATCTTTAAGAGCTCTCTCTAAGGAATTAAGTTCAAAGCTTGTGTTGTTCTATTTTAGGACAATTTTATTTTTAAATAGTATAGGTAGTGTTTTTTTTCCCCTCAGTAACACTAATAGAATTATTGATTTTTCTGGTGATGGAAATATGTTCAAAGTCAAGTAAATATTTGAAATGTAATTTATTTGTTTTTAATAAATTCAGTAAGATCCCTTTTTGTTTTGTTTTTTTGCTTTGTAACAGACAATCAAGTTGTGTTGTTAGTAAATTCTACAGGTGAGAATTTGCCTCAAATGCTTTGATGATATCAAAAGACCAATAGGAGTTCAGGAATAGTGAATATTAGTATATACCCATTGGTGTATATTAGAACTTCCCGTTTTAATCTCACAAATCATTTTAAATATCAATGTAATTCAGTGAAGTTAAGTCACCAAAAAGGCTCTTGACAGTTCAAATCACTCTATTTCTCCCCCCCTACAGCCAGATAATAGATTTATTGTTTGCAAGACAACAATGGTCTTCCTTAAGATATGATATCTTTTGTACACTAAATGATTCTAAAGGGATATGATTATGCAGCACGTAGTGTTTTACTCTGATTTGACATGTGTCCAAACACAAAGTGCTGGAACATAACTAGTCTTTTATGAAGGTAAAATAGGTTACATGGTTTTTTTTCCCCAAATCATTGAGATATTGGAACAGTAAATGACTAAAACTAAAACAGAGACATTAAAAGCATTAGAGGCCAATATTTCTGCAAGGCCTGATCCCAAATCACCTGAAATCAGTGGAAAGTTTCCCAATAACTTCAATGGACTTTGAATCAGGCCCATGAATTAACATTTCTTTAGAGTACTTGGTTCAAGTTGGGTTTACTTCAGCATCTGGTGTACTTATCTTCTTCCTTCACTTCTGTTTTTTTAAAGTATTCTTGTAAAGTGTTTAGATTAGAAAGTCCTCTTATTTCACAGAACAAGGACATCACCACTGCAGTCTTCATATTGTCCCTTCAGCGGGCCTCAGTCCTGGCCTGGAAGGACCACCATTAGAAAAGAAAGTACAGTTCAGTCAATTCAACCCTTGGCATCCTGCCAACAAGGGGGCTAATTATTTTGTGAGGCAGACAGTTGTCCATCAATAAATTTAAAAAAATACCATCTGCTGATAATAGCTTTCAATCATTAGAGCTTCATTATTGAGTTAGAGATGAAACATTAATGCTTCTGGCAGGCCACAACTACCCACTGCCTTCCAACTAAGAAGAAAGGCTTCAAGGTGCTGGGGCTGGGATAAAAAAGTGACCTTAATGTTGTGTCATTTGATGAGGCACAACCTTATCAGGTTATGTTTGTGTTCTGTGGGATGCTCAAACACCTTAACTCCCCCCCTCCCCCCGCACAGTTCAATGCGAGGTGCGGTGTTGAGTAACTCTTAGGACAAAAAAGCCCCAGAGTAGTATTATATTCATTAAGTCTGTAGTCACAGGAAAAACTCACACTGAATTAAAGACTTTGGCATTAAGCTAATTAAATGTAATACATTTTTGCATTTATATTCTAGTTTAGCAGCAAATTTAAATTTATTCCATAGCACTTTTTATATTGTACTTAATATAGTCATCATCCAAAAAGACCTTATTCATAAGCACTTGCACAGATGAGTAATTTACACATGTAAATAGTCCTATTTATGTTGGCCCTATATTTGGAAATAATGTAACCGTGCATACAAGTTTGATTCTCATTTTATATTAACATATCAAAATCATGTATAGTTGAATTCTTTCATTTCTTCTCTTAATTATATATACTGTTGGAAGAAACAATAAGAATAATAATTGTTCAATCCAAGTGCCTTCTGAATTGGCCATTTATAAAAATATCAGCTGAGAACTAATGGTATAGTGTACTACTGACATATAAACAGTAATGTAAAACATAAAAGCAAGGTACAGACTCTTAGATTTTGTCAATTCCAGTTAAAAAGCTGACTAGATGTAAGAAATCCCACAATTTCCTACCTCTCCTTACTATACAAAGAGTTGGATGCAGATGTAAGCAGAGGATATTTCCCACCATAGTACAGAAATTTCTCTATGTATCCTGTACGTAGTAGGGCAATTTCACACAGTACCCTGGCTGAACTGAGTGACAAGAGGATTTGAGTCCCCACTCCAATTCACTTCACCTCAGTACCTGCCCACCTTGACTTTCCCTACCAGCCCCATGTGAATAGGACTCACATCACACAGGGAGGACTGAGCCCAGGGGTTCCTAGATGTTTACTCAGTCTCTCTGTGGTCAGCTCTGGGCTGGGGCGAAGGTGCCTCTACTCCAAAATGCTATTTATTTGGCAATTAAAGAACACACTATAACGTAAGCATGGTGAGGAAATGACATGGATAAGGTTCAATCCAGCAGTCTCTAAAGTTCAATAAAATTACAGTTACAATAAATTTATGAGTCTGGAGTCTTCTTCCTGGACCTGTGTGTAATACTGTAATGCTGTGGGTGTCACACATCTCGAGGATGAGTTTAGACTCTGTGACAGGCCCTCCTGTCATGCTACATCCCCCTCTGAGTTTGGCACACAATGTCCTCTGGACAGACTCTAGGAAAGGGATCCATCTCTTCCTCTCTCCCTAGACCAGAGCACACGACCTTGCTGCAAGAGCGGGAGATTCATCCCACCTCTATTGCTCTGATGTTTCTTCAACTCCTCCAGCTCTGGGCTGTTTCTCTGGCTGCTCAGGATGTTGCATTCTCCCTGTCTCTCTTTTGGATTGCTGTACTTTCCCTGGCTTTGCTGTGGCAGCCCCAGCTCACATGGAGGACAGGCCCTGGGCTCTTGACTCCCACATTGGCTTGCTTGCCCTGTCAATCTGGCTGACTAGGAGTGCTGGCCTCTACCTGTTGGACCTGGGGACTTGTCATTCCCAGGATCCTGACTCCTCTTTGGCCCTTCCCCTTTGTCCTGGTTTGGGAGAGGGCCAACCAAAAAATCCAGTAAATTTCAGTATGGGGCCAACAGTCCCCTTACACAGATACCAACCAGAAGGAGATGTGATCTTCTAGTCCTCTTGAATATTGTTCCCCAATTTGACTCATGCAGTGCAGATGACAATTCCTAAAGTTTCCCATATTTCTGCAGTTAAGTACAGTATAAGGTACTGATTCAGTAAAGGGAATTAAGTATAGGCTTAATGCTTTGTTAAATAGGGACAGAATTAAGCACATGCTTAAAGCCACATGATTGCTTTGCTGAATTGCGGCCTCAAAGCTATGTTCTACTTGGCCTTTAGCCAGGTGTCCAGTGGTGGGGTTTGAGCATGAGGAGCCTTCCACCTCTTTTTAGTGGAATGTGTAAGGGCCAGGCAGAATTGCAGCTGCTGCATTCTGGACAGCATGGGGCTGTCCCATACTTGCTGCCCTTGAAGGGTAGCCAGTGTCTGAAAGGAAGTGATGAGACTGAAGATGGGACCATGGCTCCCCCATTCCCCTTTCCTTTGAAGGGAGGAAGATGTAAATTGTACCCAGAATGAATGTGTTAGCAGGTACTCCATCCATTTCAGAATATAAGGATTTTTTTCCATGGAAATTTGATGACTGCGGTCTCCAGACAATATTAGGCTATTCTATATTGGCCTTTATAAGAAAAAGATGACTACATTAGAGCTAAAATATAGAAAGAAAGATAATGTGCAGTCAATAATACATTCAGAGTTAAAGTCACACCATTTTTTAAATACCATTTAGCTTCCAGTAAGCTTTCTGCGTTTGGTAGAGAAAAGATATCTGACAGAGTTCTGAGAGATACAAGAGAACTATTTAATGAATACAAACAAATATTTCCAGCCTGTAAAGTTGCAGTTAATAGATGCAGCTGAACCTACATGCTGTCATTGTTGCCTGATACAATTTGTGGTAATCAGAGAGAGCATCTGAATAGATTCTGTGCTTTATTTAAACACATTTACAAGTGTATTGCTTTGCTCCAATGTTCATGGCTTTATTCAGTGCAAAACAGGAATTCTGAGACAGCTTGAGGTACCCAGCAAGGAAGCAAGTCATTCTTTCTTGAAGAACACAGAATACAGTAGTCCTAATAAACAAACATCTACAGCGTCCCAGTTTTGAAAAATTAATATCTGAAGGTTACATGACCTGCTGTGTGTTTCTATAGATCTCAGTACTTGACAGTCTATGTGAAGTAGGTTCATAAAAACCGTGGTATTAAAAGCTTCTGACAGGAGTTTGCTTTCTGGAAGGGTTCAATATCTTGAAAGGGCATAGAAGAACAGACTGTGCTGTACTCGGCTACTAAAAAAAAAAAAAAAGAGAAAAGAGTACCATGGTGCCTGTGTATTATGTATTTATCTGTGTCGTACGAAATTGCATGTTTTATGGAAGCAATTCAGCAACTACCAACTTCAGCAGGAAATCTAAAATCATACAATTCCAACTTTTGAAAGGGACAATTTACAAAGCTGTTCAGAATGGTGACTAGGGATACTCACAGCTATGAATAACAAACACTAGATGGCCAGACTGGTCCTAAACAACATGATTTTCTGAATTCTAGTTTGGAACCCAAATGCTATAGATGGTGAAAAATGTTTATTACCTATAAAAATAGGATGGTCAGCCTCTCTGACCATAACTGACTATAACAGAGAGACATTTCCTGCTGCCCAATCCAGATTAGCAGAGATGGGCCCTTTATATAGGAAGTGGAAGTTTACAGTTTCCCTGAATAGCATATATATATATATATATATATATATATATATAATATATATATATATATATAATATATAGGTGTAGAGGTTTCAGAGGGGTGGGGAAATTAACAAACTTGACTTTATTTTTCTTGTCATATACCATGGGAATGAGTTCTGTATATAATTCTAGATACACATAGATTGAACTTGTTATAAAAGTCATTCTGTAGCTCTAGAAGGACTTGTCCCAACTGCATATATTTCAATGGGGCATTTTATTCTATGATTAATTCAGCATATTACACAATATGAAATACACAACGGATAATGGAAATTGTTGGGACAATTTAAAATAGGGCTAAATTGTCTGTCCTTGCATGCTTATAGGTTGTGATGGGTGCCAGTGACGCAAGGAGGCTATACCTCAATCCATCCTAAACTCAGGATTAAAAACAAGTTCTGTTGCTCAGAGAACTCCTTGAGAGTGAAAAATTGGCCCAGATACAGACAAGTGAGCACATTGTACGATCCTAAGGGGTGGGTAGTGTATACACACACTTGCTCTCTCACTACATGGTGAGCCAGAAAGGTTCAGGCGTGGACGGATTTGACTTCTGAGGCACAATCCTCCCTCTTGGGGTGGTGCTGTTCTGGACTGCTCCAAATACAGGCCTGTGACCATCTGGAAGAATCTATGCATAATAAATAACTTAAATTAGTAATGAGCAAACTGGCTTAGGCTGAACAGGAGCTGATCTGAGCCTCAGCCTAATCTTTGATTCATTCAGCCCTCACTTTGGAAAAAAATCATGCATCCTTCCCCCATCCATCTACATTTTTTGATAAAACTGCCAGGACCAGCAAGCAGCAGTGTCAAATTAGAAATTTCACAAATTGCGATGATCAATATGCTTTGACACATCTTTGACAGGAGAAGTTCCAGGGAACTCCAAATTTAAATTAAATAGGGAGCCGTAGAGGGGCTATCACAATTGCTGAGCCATGCAGATTCATTAATAAAAGCAAGTCTGATGGAAAGTTTGTGGAACTACAATCACCAGTAGAGAGACAATCACAGAGAGCTTGAGGGGAAGCAAGTAGAAGTGAGATGGTGTTGAAAGGAAGTGATGATTGGAGGTAAGGTGGCAAAATACCTATATGGAGAGTGATAGAGAAAGGGGGAAGGGAAGTAGTGGACTGTAAGGAAATTTGAAAACTTTTTGGTACTATACTTATCTCATCTGAATCTCGTAATCTCAAATTACTATCACTACCTGAAGTCAGCCAATAAAGAAATACAGTAACAAAATTTTCACTGAGTCACTGGCTGTACGCTATATTGTTGCTACTTAGATTGAGGATAATAGGCAATTTATGAAAAGCCAAAGCACTTCATCAAGAGACCTTAAAAATAGTGTAAAAGAAATTAACTTCTTATGACAATAGACACTAGACAATAAACACAAATCAAAGGCACCTTCTGTGGAGAGCATTTTAGTTTCAAAATCTTAGTGAATAATTTATTTTAAAAATGCATTAGGGTTTGAAAAATCAAATATGCTGGGTACTCTCTCCAAATGTAAACTGTAAAGTGCTAACTTTAAATAGAAAAGCTCTCTTATTGTGTGCATGTGCTCCCAAAGGGGATGGAATGGAGTAGATGGGTGCACAATTTTAGCACAGAACTAGATGCTAAAAATTCTAATTTTGGCTCTGATTCACTTCCTTTAAGGTCCAATTCCAATGTCTTTGGATCAATTTCTCCCATCTGCAAAATGGAAATATACATCTATATTTATATTATGGCACAAGTATTCATAGTGCTTCGCTGGCAAAAATAAAGATGGGTCTCATCCCAAAGGGCTTTACAATCTAAAGATAGACCATGAGCTCAATGAATGATTGGGCTACAGAGCATGAAGGTTAGGGAGGGAAGAACAACAGTAAACCGGAAGAGGGAAATACTGATTTATTTCCCTATTAGGATTTCAAGTGGAATGTGTTCAAGACAACCTCTTATTCAACCTCTTGACTTCTAGCTCTTCTGCTTGTTATTTCCACTCCCTGTGTGATATAGCTGCCCTAGGATGGAAGAAGAGGAGATGCTTACTGGCTACTGAATTTATCAGTGGTGCTATTCTTGTTTCCATCTCTCCTTCTTGCTTTTTTTGAGTTGCTTTATCTTTAGACTCATTTTCCTGAGTTTGAACTGTCTGAGGTTGAAGAGGTCTTCATAACCCTTTATTTCCCAGCATGCAATGTAGTTGATGAAATGGTGGAATGCCACGTTGCTACCTTGTGAGGTCATATTGCTGTGATATAAACCTCATGCTCAATTACCACTTTCTTCCCAGAACATTTAAATGATCCAATGTAATCTGAAAAAAAATGCACTGAGCAGCTAAATTGAATGGATTTATGGTGTTAACTGCAGTTGAGATATCTCTATCATATGCCAGAAACAGGTATATTTCAGTTCACGAGAAGTGCTGCTTGAAATTACCTAGTGACTGAAGTAAATATCACATGATTATTATTCTTGTCATTGGAAATAACTATGATAATGTATTCATTATTGATTCTTTCTCTGTAGGGCTCCAGCTTTGGCTCATTTCTCATTTTAAATGGCTCAGTAAATCACAAGAGTTGTCAGTGCTTGCTCATTTAGCCTTATATCATTTGTTTACTGCATCTGCTCAACAATAGCAGGGGATATCTATAGGCTACCCTGGACATATATCTCAGCAGTTAGTCAACTCTGGAAGACAATATTGACTAAAAACACAGACTTTGAGAAAAAGTCAATAAACCTTGAATTACAAGCAGGGGAGAAATAATAATGCATAATTGATGTATTGCATTTGTATGTATGAAGATCCATATTTGTTCAAAAAAAAAGGGAAAATTAGTTACAATTCCTAATGATCTAAGTGTAATTTGTATAAAGATTAGTCTGACATGAGGCTTAATTAACTACAAATTATATGAGTTTCTAAATGGAGTATAAAATTGTATTTTGTGGCATTGTTCAGTCTGAGAAAAGTTAAATGTCAGCCTCTTTGTTCAGCCTTATGTGAGTTTCCTCATGGCATTGGGCAGAAGATAAGCATTTTTTACGTGCATTGAAACTCCATTGATTAATTATAATACCTTCTCTGACAAGTACTTGAATATTTAGTGATTGAAAATATACAATTAAAAAATTCAAAACTATCTTTAGAAGTACTGCTCATTGTTTCAGCCTCAGGGCCACTGTGCTCATGAAGTTTGGCAGGTGGATTTAACAATAATAGGAGTTATACCTATCTCCTAGAACTGGAAGGGACCTTGAAAGGTCATTGAGTCCAGCCCTCTGCCTTCACTAGCAGGACCAAGTACTGATTTTGCCCCAGATCCCTAAGTGGTCCCCTCAAGGATTGAGCTCACAACCCTGGGTTTAACAGGCCAATGCTCAAACCACTGAGCTATCCCTCTCCCCATTATCTGTTAATAGATAATGGTCCCCATGGAATAGTGGTTTGGTAGATGGATTTCCATTCACAGATAATTCATAGATCCTTCTGCCATTGCTCTGTAAGATACCCATATACAGATACAATATTCAGTTCAGTTCACCAACACTTTATCAGCATTTCAAAATAAAAAAGTGTTTCTTAAGTATAAAATTGAGACAGACCCTTCAGGTATCCCTCAGAGTTTGGTAGGATCTGCTCAAGATAGGATCAGACATGTGATCTTCTGTGTTCATTTGTGTTCATTTGTGATCCAGTGGTAGTTTGCTATATAGCACGACAAAAACTCCACTCCCTAAGATTAGGCACCTTATGACTTTAAGACACAAGGAACACTGCTCTGTGGTATATAAGGGATACATATGTCCCCAAGCATTTGGGCTGCACCCCGCTATGTCCCCCATTGCCTTTTGGGATGTATCTATCCTTGGATGTTGGATGATGATGATGAAAGCGATTTCCCCTCACAATCTTAAAATGTATAATGTATGACAGAAACCTATAGAGTTCAGTGTTACAATGCAAAGTTGGGCTTGAAAGAAATTCCTATTACAAATGATTGCAAATCAAAAGGTTTCAAAATTGTTGTAAAGTTCTATATTTTAAGCAACATTTTTGGTTGGTTTAATTCTTAAGGTAACAAAGAAAATGAAAATCTATTTAATTTGTCAGGAAGCAAGCCCGCATCAATCTTCAGGCAACCTAACAATGTACAGCTGTAGGAGGCTGCCTAGTTGGTTACCTCTTGATTGGTTACAAGAGTCAGCACACCAGCTTTTAAGCCCAGCAGCAGTTCAACACCACCTCAGTGTTTCTGTGCCTGCTTGTTGCCAGCTGTGTGCCTCACTCCAAGTAACCAGCTATGACCCTAGGTACTGATGCTGGCACCAAACACTAGGCATGATTGCCCACATCCCAGTCACTGACACATAGCGGTTTAACCCTATAACACCTCTGAAACTTTTCAGTTGCCAGTGCTTTCTTATGGGAGAGCTATTTCTTTCAATCTTACTTTACATTATCAAACTGGTTGGTTCCTGTCTTACAGCTGTGACATAACTATTTCTAGTCATTTACTCTTCTTTGCAATTAGAAGTAGGGTAAAAGTTTCAAAAGTACCTGCCCCAAGTATTTAGACATCTGTGTGCCTCTTTGGGTGCTTACGACTTTGGATGCCACTGACATTTTTCAAAGACACTTTTCAGTTAGTGCCTAATCTCATAGATTTCTAAGTATCCTAGAGGCTCTTTGAGCCCACCTAATACCTGTGGCTGGGAGCTAACCATACCAGAAAGGCTAGAGGCAAGCCACCAATAGGTGGTGGGACAGCAAAGCACCCACACAATAAAACTAGAGGTACAGTGATCATAAGAGAGGTATTGAGCATGAGCAAGACACGTGGTTTCAGCTGCTAGGGCATGGGCTTAAGCAGCTGACCTGGTTTAGGTGCCTTCCTCTAGGACCAGGCTCATGACTGAATATACTGAGGGGAGGGAAGTGCCTATCTCTGGTCCCTCAGCCAAGAGTACCAGGCAAGCTGTTTAGGTACCTAAGCCCTGCTCCTCTCCTTGGTATTTCCCTATTCAGCTTTCCCATGCATTGTATGGGTAGTCCGGGCTGAAAATGTCAATAGGAAGCAGGCATGGGATAGGCATTGCAATGCTGAATGGAACAATACCTAAAGCTCTGGGCCTAAGTACCTTGCATGGTCAGACCATCAGGTCACAAGTGAAAATGAGTTTATGCAAGTTTCAGAATCACTTCATGTTTGATATGATTGACAAACTTTATTAATCACAGAGAAGGCAAGCACTGGTATATGGGATTCAGATTGTGGTACATTGTGAAAGCACCTGCTCATACCATGCCTGGTTAAAGCTGGCAAATCCTCATTTATCTGAACAATAGATTCGTTAAAAAGTAAGAAGCTGGAGAATATTATTGTTACAGCTATTTCACCATATTTGTATTTGTTTCTTCTTTATGTGAGAACTAATAAATTAAATGATAATGAAAACAAATATTTTTGGATATTCACTAAAGCTATGTTTCCATTGCTACAGTATTTGAGAGCTGTGTTAAAAAAACATTTCACAAAATAATGTGCTGATTGAACAGATCCTGATTCGGTAAAAAGTCATATTGGAACCATAGGGTTAGAAGAGACCGCAAGGGTCATCTAGGCTAAACCCCTTGCCAAGATGCAGGATTTGTTGTGTCTAAACCATCCAAGACAGATGGCGATCCAGCCTCTTTTTGAAAACCTCCAGTGAAGGAAATTCCACAACTTCCCTAGGCAGTTTGTTCCATTGTCCTACAGTTCTTACAGTTATGAAGTTTTTCCTGAGATTTAATTTAAATCTGCTATGCTATAGTTGCCTCTTCTCCTGCAAGGTAAAACCATTTTTCTCCATCTTTTTTATGGCAGCCTCAGGGCCGTCCCTACCTATGGTGGTGCCCTACGCAGCCCGAGTCCCTGCACCCCTCTGCAGGGAGAGCATGGGGGGTGGGGGCTGTACTCAAGGGCTGCAGGGCCATGGGGACAGGAGCTGTGGGGGGAAGCAGCAGGGCAGGGAGGCCCAGGGCAGCGTGAGGGATTAACAGGGGACCTGGCGCCAGCAGCAAGAGTCAGGCCCGCCCCCCAACACTCACCAGTGGCAGCGGGAAGCAGAGTGACCTGGCCCCAGCCCGCTCTGTTCCCCCAGCAACCATCCCTGTCACTTGGGGGAGGGGGCTTGGAAGAAGGGGTCAGGCCCACCCCCACACTCACCAGTGGTGGTGGCAGGAAGCAGAGCAATGCAGCTGGGAGCTGGTGGAGCAGAGGTGGCTGGGGCCTGGTCGCTCTGCTTCCCACCGCTGCTGCTGGTGAGTGCGGGGCTAGGCCTGACCCTTTCTGCCAGTTCCAGTACCTCCACTAATCCCGTGGGCCATGTCGCTCGGGGGAGGGGGTTTGGGAAAGGGGTCTAATGGGGGTAGGGTGGGGGTGGAGCTGGGGGGCTGGCTGTGGGATGGAGCTGGCCACTGGAGCCAGTGTTGCTTACGCAGCATGCAGCTGCCTAGGGCACCACAAAATTTGGTGCCTCAAGTTACGTGGTGCCCTATGCAGCCGAGTATTTTGCGTATCCCTAAGGATGGCTCTGGCAGCCTTTCAAGTATTTGAAAAATACTGTCATGTCTCCCAACCCCAATCTCCTTTTTCCAAACTACGCATACCCAGTTCTTTCAGCCTTTGCTCCTATGCCTTGCATTCCATCCCTTTGATCATTGAGTAGGAGCTAACTGTACACTTTAGTTTTAGATGTGGTGTGAAGGAGTTAACTCACTGCAGGAGCACCTCCTTGTGTCTGGGCTTGGCATAATGGTTCCCTCACCATCTACACCCGCTGCTGATGGTCAATCCAGTGACTCAGTCCTCTGGTCAGCTTGCAAGTTAGTCAACCCCTCCCAGGTTATAACATCCCAACTCAAAAGAATAATGACTTCTATCTCTGCATATTGCCCCACTCCCATGCTGTGTGAAGTTCCTCCTTGCTGCATCAGAGGGGGCAGCCTCTGAAGGCCTTCTACCTGGAGGCCAAGCTCCTCCTGAACCACTCACCCTGGAATCTTCTTTCTCCTAGCCCTGCTTTAGGTGTCTCCTCCCCAGATGCCATCTCTCTTCAGGGACAGTCTCAGAGTGCAGTTTCTTCCTGAAAGCCCCTCTATTATTCCTTTCTCCTTTAATCTGGGTCTTCTTCCAAAGCCCACTTTCCTAGCCTCATCCCTTCTCATAGTCTGCCAAGGTTTATTCTCACCCCCCAGTTTGCTACTCACTGCCCTTACATTCCTAGGGAGTGACTGCAGATTCTGTCCCTTCAGCCCCTTTCTTCTCCTCTTTATACTAATCAGTCTGCTCCTGCCCAGTAGGGATTTATGATCAGTTAAGCCTGATTCCTCCCCTGATGCAGCTTTATATGCTAATGGTCATTATCCCATTCAGGGCCTGTGTGGGGTACACATCCCCTCACAGGTGGCATCGAAGTACATATCACTGACTTGCAAGGTATTTGTTTTCACATTCATTGTTAACCCACATTTATTTTTAGTTGTAGAAAGAAAGTTTGTAAAAGCTTTGCTACATCTTTTCTCCCCAGTTTTGACTGTTTGTGTCAATAACCTTCAAAACTTCTATGAAGCATTTTGCTGTTGTTGCTGCATGGGTTAGATACAACTTGAACTATCTTTTCTTAATACCAAATAATGTATGAACTTTTACATTTCAGGAATAATTCAGACATAAGTTTTCACATAGCATAATGGGCCACAGCTTCAACTGGGGGTAAACAATTAAGCTCTATTGAGCTTAGAAGAGCTATTTCTGAGGGCATGTCCACAATACAAAATAAAGTTGATCTAAATTAGGTCGAATTACAGTGAACCCAGTAATTAAATTGGCTCAGTGTGTCCACACTATGCTGCTTCTGGTGGTGGTGCATGTCCTCACCAGGAGCACTTGCACCAACTGAAGTGGAGTATTGTGGGCCACTGTCAGCCCCAGGCAGCAGGGCTCCAGCTGTCAGCCCCAGGCAGTAACAGGTGATGTAAGCAACACAGTGTCTACACAGACACTACGTTGACCTAACTACATCAACTTAATTGCTACATGTCTTACAGAGGAAGCGTTATTAAGGCGGCTAACCTGCATCGGCGGGAGGGACATTTTAGTGGAAACGCTTACAGAATTAGGTCAATGTAAGCTGCCTTACATCGACCTAACTCTGTAGTGCAGACGAGGCCTGAGTCACCATTGCTGAGGGACAATATAATATAATCTATTTTCACATGTGTTGTTTCACTAATCACTGCTAAATACATTACATATCCTCTTACTAGCTGCAGCAAAATAAAATCTAAAGATTCAAATACGATCAAAAATAGGTTCTTAAGTTATATCTACACAGTAATATGCATGTGGGTTCAAACAGGAAATTGTGGGTCCTCTCCATGAGTGCTTTGACATTGGCTTCAATGGGGGCAGATTAGTACCTGTGTACCTATATACAGCTGGAACATTAGAGATTAAATAAAATCCATTATTTGAATGAGGCAAATGGGATTCTGTTTAATACTGGTAAAAGAAAAAAACTGATGTACATAATAAACTAAAGGAAATGAGATAGCTAATGTGAAATGTGACAAGGCAGATCAGGTATTCTACAGTAAACAGCATTTTTTTTCAGCTTTTTTAACCACATGTAATTAGAAGAGCTTCCAGAAACAGGCATAGTTTTTGGAGTTTTCAAACTGCTACTATATGAAATCCATTGGATAATCCCCATACAGGTCAATTTTATATTTCCTTTGTGTATGAATCTCAGAGCTGTCCAAAACAGGAATCAAATAAAGAAGTTAGCTGGTATTTGGACATTAGTTAAATATAAAATAGTCTTTGAAACTGAGAGATTCCTTTTGGATCTTGGAATTTATTCTTATCTTTTCCGACTAATTACAGCTTGACATTCTAGAAATGTGGAGTCATTAATTACAATAAATTTACATCCTATTGTCTAATCAAGTAAAGTTAACTAAAAGTCTGAAATAAAGTGCAATGATTTCTCTGCTATACTGCAGATAAGGTTAAGAATGAAAAGAAGAGTCACAGGTGAAAGCGTACAAGCTACTGAAATAAATCAAATGACATGTTTTATTAGTGTAAGTACCTAATTGAAAATTGAACTAGAACTAATGTAAATTGAATCTACTACCCTATTTCTCAGTATACCATTGACACATTAGAACATGATACTTTCCCTATCACTCAGTAAAGTTAAAAATAAAGTCTGAAAGCACACGTTGTGAGATCATTGGAAGGAAAATTTTAACAATCTGGACAGTGCAGGTGGAAACCTTCACAGTGAAATAGCGAAACAAACATTTTCGGTTCTGTGATGAGCAATAAATAAAACTAATTCATATTTGTATAATTAGAAGCAACAATGACATAAAAGGAGCTGAAGTACAGTTGTTTTGGCTAATGAATCTCACCTATAGATTAGATCTATTTTACCACAATCATGGTCAGAAGCATCATATTAGGAATGGGCTTAAAAAACAATCACGGGGAAGTGATCATATATAGTACTGGAAACAAAAAGGGTTATTAACACAGATTAAAAAAAGATGTGTAAATGTTACATAATATTAGCACACTTGACTTCAAGAAATCAGGAGAATTTCACCAGTAAAATGACTTGAGTTTATTGCTTTCAACAGCATTCAAATGCAAAGCTATATTAGTGTTGATGTTTCATTAGCAATGTGAGTTGTGTAAACCTCTGAAAAAAATTAAGATTGCTTTCAGAATGAGATTCTTGGGATTAATTCAAGACCTCTGGATCTGAAGAACAGTCGAATAGATTAATATTTGTTTGTTTGTTTTAAATGAAGTTATGGACTTGTTGTTAGTCTGGAATAATCTACCTTGAAGGTAGTCTGTATATAGATGAAGACTTAATGCTATGTTTTTTTGTGCTTTGTTATCACAGTCCATTAGCATTGTTGTAGTTGACAGCTGTATTTTCACTATAAACATATTTATTTGGTATAGAACAGAGATAAAGACTTATTCTAGATCAGCTTGACATACAAGAGTTTTTATTTATGGTGGTGTTGTAGTCCTGTTAATCCCAGAGTAGTAGAGAGACAAAGTGGGTGAGGTAACATCTTTTATTGGACCAACTTTTGTTGGTGAACAAGAGACAGGCCTGAAGATCTCTGTGTAGCTTGAAAGCTTGTCTCTTTCATCAACAGAAGTTGATACATCACCCACTTTCTGTCTAAGTTTTTAGATCATGTTTTATTGTATACCAAATTTGTTTCAAATTGGCTGGCTGTTCTGAAAGAAAGACTTCTCTGTGATATAAAGGATAACCACAGCATCTAAAGTACTGTAATTCATTAAAACTAGGTGAAAACTTTAAAGCTGGTGGAGAACACTTTGATCATTAGGGTAAATACAGAGTAAATCCATTGACTTCAATGGAATTGCTCTAGATTTACCGCAATGCAATATCAAAATCTGTCCTCTTGCCTCCATTAGCGTCACCTCCATTAGAAATCATTGATTTATTTTTTCATAATATTTTTATTTGATAAACTATTTCAAAAGGATAGTATTTATTTTTCAAGACTGAAAGTCTCATAAGGATTTTAATCTAGAAAAGATTGAGCCTATTGCTAGGAAGCTCATTAGATATCTAGGGCTACTTTAGATAAACATCTAAGAATTTGAGTGCTTTTCTTAAAAAACACCTCTCACTGCTGACGTCACTACCTGTTCCTCCTATACAGCCATCGTTTTTCCATATTCCCAAGATCTTGGCAATTTCCCCTTCTTCCTACACAGCTCCTTTTAATCCGAAAGGTCTAGATTTTTCTACACTTGGGTCCTCCAGCCTTCATCTTTCTTTCAGGGTCAGCCAGTGAGTTCACTCCTCCTATTTTTTCTGAGGAAAAAGTAAATGCCATATTCAACTTGTGGGCATCTCTGGTTTATAGAACTTTAGGACCAAATTGTCAAAAAGGTAGATAAGCAGAGATCCACCCACAGAAAAGGTACATATAAAAGATCACCAGTGATTCACAAACAGTTGCTGTGAGCACACATATTAAGTGGTTAATTATGAATGCAAACAAGTTGCTGATTCAACATCTTATATTACAGTCATAGTATAGATTTCTTACTCAAGGCTATTTTAAATTTGCACAATCTGATCCTAAAATGATACACAAATTAGATGGACAGATCAGAAGAATATATCATTACAGCTGGCTGGAAAATTAAATATCTAGCCTATGGGAAACTGAGTTTTGGGCAGGGGGGACATCTTGTCTTGAATAGGTACCAAAAAGTCAAAATTTTGTAATTTTCTGTCCAATGTAGATTCCAAAAAAGTTCTAGTTAATAACATCAAATCATTTTGAGAATGTCAAAAAAATACAATACATTATATTACATTAGACAACTCTCACTTGGGGTTGTTTGGTAGGGGAGCACCACCTAGTGGTTAAGGCTTAGGCCAGTGACATGCAGGGGAGTTGTTGGTAGAAGAGCATGCCTTCCCTCTCCCCTCCCCCCAGGCCCTTTGAGGGCTAAGAGTGATCTGCCAGCCAGGGATGCTTAAGGCAGCTTTCACTGGGCCACTTCCTACCACCCCTCTGCAATTTCCCAAGGGCACCATCTGGGGTAAGGCAGAGTGTGGGTTGTCTGCTCACCACAAGGCACCTCCCAGCAGTAGTGTGGTAACTGCCTCCTCCTGTGCTATGGCCCAGCTCCCTGGGCCAGCTCAGTCCAAGGGCTTTCCCCTGCTGGCATACTCCAAACAAAAATAAAGGGGATCAGTCAAGTCCAGAGTTGAAATGAGAGGAGAATGCTTTCCTCTCAGGCTGTCTGTGCAGCAGGCCCTCCTTTCCCTCAGGGAGGGGAATTTGGGCAGT
This sequence comes from Mauremys mutica, assembly GCF_020497125.1. Classification (NCBI taxonomy): domain Eukaryota; kingdom Metazoa; phylum Chordata; order Testudines; family Geoemydidae; genus Mauremys; species Mauremys mutica. The sequence goes on from NC_059077.1 coordinate 51,509,733, forward strand.
TATTTAGGGCAAGATTCAGCTCATATCTTCTGGTGCTGCCAGTAGCAAGTCTGCTCTCCTCTCTGCCCTACCCCCAAATGAGCTGCTCCCCTGCCTTTTAACTTCTCATCCGGTTGGTGCATCTGCTACAGGTGAGGCAGGGCGGGGCTAGCTGAGCCCAGAGTAGTTCCTTAACCCCTGGTTGCTCAGTGAGGGGTATATTGAGCCCCTGACATGTACATAATAAAACTATTACACTATATGCATCTCAACAAAATTAAACTAAATGAGAACATTGAAATGAACTGTTTCAAAAATGTTCTGTCAAAAATTGTCAAAATTCTCCCCTTGAGAAATTTTAGTTTTGACAAAAGTATATTTTCTGACAGAAAATTGTTTTGTTACCTTTTAGACCAGCTTTACTGTATAATCTAGTAGAAGTAAATGGCAAAAGTAGACAATAGCAAAGACAAAACAGTTAAAAATTGAAACAAGAACAAGTATTAGAATAAATATTTTGTTGTATTCCATGCCTCCAGTGCCTTTCTGCTTCACCCCGATCCAGAAAAGCACATAGGCATGGGCTTCATTGTAAGCACATGGGTATTAAGATTGATTTCAACAGGACCACTCACATGCTTAAAAGTTATACCCAGGAAGGAACAAGGGCCCTACCCATGTCCATTTCAGTCCCAGGCCCTTGCCTGAGGGCAGTTTATTGCTTGAACACAAAAGTCATGAGTAACACAAAACTAGGCAATTCCCCTAACAAGAAATGGCTGCAGTCCAAAGAGGCTTTTTCCCTTGTTTCTTTTAGTGTGCCACCACCACTCCTCCCCTCTCTGAGCTGCCTGTCTTCTAATCTCCAGGAGACCTGGAAGCTCATCTGGGCAAGCAGGTCAGTAGCAGCAGTAGATGCGATAAAATTGATCCCTGATCGCTCTGCCGTCAACTCTGGAACTCCACCGTGGCAAGAGGTGGAAGCAGAGTTGATGCGGTCGACTCACCGCCATCCTCACGGCCAGGTAAATTGACCTAAGATACGCCGACTTCAGCTAGGCTATTCGCGTAGCAGAAGTTGTGTATCTTAGGTCGCCCCCCCCCCCCAGTGTAGACTTAGCCTTAGGTACCGATCAGTTCCCGTGGAGAAGGCTGACTGGGGATATAAAGGTAATTAGCTGATCAGGCTGGGATGGCTGAATCAATTAGCCATCAGTTGAGGGGTATAAAAGAAGACACAAGAAGGTAATTAGGGGGAGGATTGGGGCCAATTGAGCTTGGTATTATTGAGAGCTGAAGGAAATAAGAGCTTTTTGTTGTTCCTCCCAGGCTCTAAGGAAAAGGGAAAAAGGACAAGAAACCTGGTAAATACTTTGATGTATGAAATTGTATTGGTGGTGGGAATATAAATAAGTTAACACAAAGTTGCAGTGTCTGACAGATTGCTGGGGCATCAGAGGACAGGGACAGAGCATTGGCCTGTTTGGAATATACTGAAAGCTTGTAATTACCACTGTCAATAGTCACCCACCAGTTTAGTGTATCACTATGCTATCAATCCAGAATTAATTTGCTGCAAGTCCTTTGTGCTATACTTACAAGAAGAGAGAGATGCACAACTGCCAATGAGCACCAGGTGTCATTAACTGTTGTGAAGGACAAAAGGGGTATCCAATTTTCTTTCTAGTTTAAAAACACAATAAAACTAGGCTTTATAATAAAGTGTGTATATCTAACATATCCATGTTTTAATACTTATACCAGTGTCACTCCATGTAAATATTTAACAACAATTTTTGCATTACAGTCAAATGTGACATCTTGAGATAGTAGCTATAATAGATCTCCTGTCTTGTGATCTCCTGTCTCATGTGAGTAGCTCCAGGGACTACCCTTCTACATGAACAAGGTGAGCAAGACATTGCTGGAAACAATGCAGAGATTCTTGTGAAAGGAAGCAGTGCTGTCAATTGGCTTGTGTGTGTGTGTTCTTTCTGTGTGCTGGCCGCTGCTCTGCGCAGATTCAGCTGCAATGTCATTGCCTCAGTAGCGCTGTTTAGGCTGCTCAGTGCTTCTGTCCATGGAGCTTCAATGTTATTAGTAGGTAGTGCAGCAAGTTAGTTCAGCAGACTTCGATGTTACTCATAAAGAGAGACCACAAGCACAGTTCAGTGGCAAAGACACTCAGCCAGGTTTATTGCTCCCTAGACGTAGTATTAGTGGCCTGGCTCTGTGATTACGGGTACACTGATACGTGCGCGCCTAGTAGCCAGAAATGGACCAGTCAGCAGTGGGAGTTTCTGCTGTCCCCTAAACCACACAACTAATTAAGGTGAAGTACCCTGACATTTATAAACAAAGACCAAAAACTAAAATACACAATTTACACCCCATCTTCTGTATTTTATTACATCTGTTTGTTACTTCTTCTTGTTCCTGATATCTTGGACAAAGCATCCCTATTCATTGTTATCAAACAATCGTATCTTGTACTAGATTGGGATGCAATTGTACTAGCTGGAATATATTTATGTAAATATTTAGTACCCTAACAAGACAGTGAACTTGTAAGTATGTGCTTTAATACATGGCCTGACTTTAATTCCCAACTTCTGGTTCAGGCCTCAGATCTTTCACCAGGCCCAGTGTTCCAGGATTTCTCTTCTATAAGCCATAGGTAGTCATATGTGATTTGGTACAGTTTGCTTAGTCCAAGAAGGAGATAATCCAATTTCTGACTAGGCAGCCTGATTCCAGCTCACTCCATATTTCTTTTTGCCAATAAAAAGACAGGAGAGAGTAGGAGGCAATTCTTAAAAAGAATGGCATGTCCTTAAATATCTGACCGGAAACCAGCCCATGGGCATGTGAGAAGAAATAACAATTAAAATGTTAAACTTTCTAATCCTGTTTATATTTCTCTATCATTGGACTAAAACTTATTGTCATTTGAACATAATTTAACAGAGAAAGTGGATTTGCTAATGCATGTGATAAACAGATGATACAAGCTGCAGGTTATGGCTGTAACTTGTTCTAGTCTGTAAATTTGAGGGCTTTCTTACAGAGGCTGTAGGCAGAATTGATTATTGCTATGAGCTGTGTTTTGCTGAACTAACATTCTATTGTAGGTAAACAACCAGAGGACCTGATGCAGCGGGTATCCCTCTGAGCTCACTAGGAAGCAGAAGATGTAGCATATGGGCTAGGTGAGGTAGTAGGGAATTGTTTTCCCCTTAAGGTACAAGTCCTCCTCCTCTTCCCCTGAAGTTCTTTTAAATTCCTTTCGGTTCTGGCTTCTCATGTTCTCTGGAAAGGTAAATGTATACACAACATGCAGCAGGCAGAAATAGTCAGAAAATTATGCTGAAATAGTTGTGTGTTCTTCTTAACTGCTGAGAGAGGCAACATAAATTATTAGTACCAAGACAGCAATACTGGCTATAGTTTATCATCATAGTGCTTTGCATAAACCCTATTATTCCTGTCTACTAGTTTCTTTAAAATCTATGCTGCTTCTGGTAACATCATATAACAAAAACCCATGATTTGTTTCAGAGAATACTGATCTAAACCCTGCTTGGAGTTTGCCAGCTTCTGAAACTCTGGTCTGGACTGAACCTCTAAGGGAGTCCTCCTCCTATGGACCTCACCTATGTTACCATTTCCCAGCATGTCTAGGGGGGTAGAGGGGAAGAATTGACTGGAAATATCAGCTTCTGCCTGGGGCAATCTGATCACGAAGTTTTCTGGGCCAATGATGAGCCAGGGTTTCTCTGCCCCTCCATGTGAGGGGACAGCCTGACCCAGAGACAAAGACTAGTTTTAGTTTCAGTTTCGAACTTTGAGTTTGGGAGCTCAGAGAGAAACTGAACAGCTCAGGGAGTTTCTGATATACTCCCCTGCCATTCCCACAAACTGGAGTATGCCATGGGATTTAGGGCATGGGTAAGACAGTTCCAGCCCTGCAGAGACCAGCAGCCAGAGTGTCGGAGATCTGACCTAATCCAAGAGACCAAGATCTAGCCAAGACTTCCACAGGACTCCAGAGAAGGGAGATAGGAGAAGACCCTGCCCCACCCAGGGGCAAAGATGCTACGAGAAGACACCTTATTGTTAAAACCAGCCAATGTTCACAGTACTGCAGCACTTACCTCTAGATTCATACCCCAGCATATCATCTGCCTGGGAAGGTGCCAGGGAAGGAAATTGGGGTTGGGAGGAGTTGTGAGTAGGGTTGCCCACCCTCCAGGATTGTCCTGGAGTCTCCAGGAATTAAAGATTATTCTTTAATTAAAGATTATGTCATGTGATGAAACCTCCAGGAATATGTCCAATCAAAATTGACAACCGCAGTTGAAGTGAGAAGTTTGTTGACTTCCTGATGTGTTAGTACTTATTAATTAATCCTAACCCTTTCCTTCTCCAGAACCTATTTTCTTATTCCCAATAAAGTCCCGCATTGCTATATTGTTTATGGCTACGTTGTTTCTTTCGTTGCTGGAGTTTGTGTTGATGTACTTGTTTCTCGTGTAGGGATTTTATACTCCTTACCAGCAGTGGTAGCATTACTCATTTGTAATTAACCCCCTCCACCTGGTATCCCAGACAAAATAAGCAGTCACTGGTGCCTCCACTCACACGCATCACAAAAAACCCCAAGACCCAACTTGCTCTAGGAGAGAGATAAAAGCCACTCCAGGGAGGAGACTTGAGTTTCACCTCAGGGGAGGGGCTATGTTACTGTGACATTCCCCTGGTGTTATCTGGAGCGGTGATCTGATAGGTCACTAGAGTCCTCAACTCTGGGAGCCAGCCTTATCCTGCTCTGCTGTGAGAACCCCCACTCCTGGGCTGTTCACACAGAGCCTCTAGCATGTAAGCTGCTGCCCAGCTACGTGAGTGAGCACTTTTGGCCAGCCACTGCTTGGATTGTGCAACTGAATGACACTATCCAATAGTTCCGGTCCCAGACACAACCCTAGGAACCTCCATCTTTCAGTTTCTAGTAATGCCTGCTGGACGTTGCAAGCTTATATCATTTTGTCAATTTAACAAAGAAATGGATATGTACAAGGCTTGTTATCCTAAGGGAAGTCTCTGACATGCTTCAAACCAAATGCACTGCTTCAGATAGAATAAACAAACAAATGTATTAACCACAAAGATGGGGTGGGGGGGTTGTGATTATAAGTCAAAGCACAAGAAGTCAGATTTGGTCAAATGAAATAAAATCAAAACACCTTCTAAGCTGCTCTTAACGCTTTCAGTCCCCTTACAAACTTGCATACTTCTCACCACAAGCTGGTTAGTTGCCCTTCAGCTCTCCCCTTTGATCAGTGTTTCAGTCACTTGGTGGTGGTGTCTGTAGATGTAGGTGGAAGAGAGAGAGCATGTCCTTTCATTCCTCTTGGCTTTGCCCCTCACCCCTTCAGAGTCAGGTGAGCATTACCTCATCCCAAACTGACCAAAGGAAGGGCGGAATTCACTGGAGAGTCCAACAGATCCTTTGTTGCTGCCTAGGCCAGTGTCCTTTGTTCCTGTGAGGCTGGGTTGGGTTTGTCCCAAACATGCCCTGATGAGGTGTGAACTGCCCCTCTGCTCTTGGAGAGTTTTGCCTGGGCCTCTGTTCCTGGAGAGTTTTTGCCTGGGCTTGTTTTAAGCCATGAGGCCACATGTTCACGCTCATAACTATATACATGAAATTACGACCTATAACATTACAATAACAACAATGTTTAGTGCATCATGAGCCTTCCAAAGAACCCGGCATGACAAACTTTGCATTGGATATGACACAATCATATTATAAGGATGAACAAGGGGGTGCAGGATGTTCCCTGAGGTACAGAGTGTCACAGCTACTGCTCAGGCTTATCTCATTACTAGTAGAAAGCTTAACTTATTTCTCAAAGTAACTATCTGATTTCAATGAGACTGTAACAAGAATACGCATCTACTGGATACTATAGCAGCCGATGTAAAGACAATACAACTAACAGCCAGTATGTGCTGCAGAAGCAAAGAATTCATTTTATTTTTTCTTTGTCTAAGGGTCAGACAACTCAAACTTGGAATACCTCCATTTGAATCCTACCCAAAAATTTATTTACATAGGGCCTATGCTGTTATTAAAGTAAATGAGTGTTTTTAATACCAATGAAAAAAATTGTAGGCCCCCTGTCATTATAAATGTATTCGGAAGGTTCACAATGTTTTTTATTTAAATGCAAACATCAAATTTGATCAGTCTGCTAAAAAGCTGCCATGAGCTTTTAAAAGTACTCATAATTCTTAAAAGCAGCATTCAGTACATTATCTATCGACCAACTCAATTTTCTTGGATTTTAGTTTTTCATTTTAATCTTGAAAGAATGACGTTCTCAGCTAGTCAGCAAAATAAAGATTTATGTAATTGGATAACAGCAGGAAGGGCAGATATGACTACTTTTTTTTGTTATAATTGAGTGATCAAGTTTTTTAGCAGTAACCCTGCACAAGCTAAGTATAGGTTAAAAAAATTTCAAATGCCAAACTATTTGAGTTTCACTTTGAGATTTGGGATTAAATTAATTGAAAAGTGAAACTTGAGTCTCACCTGGCTTTCTGTAGATAATATGCAAGGATATTTGAAGTAATAATTTGGTCAAGGTTTACTGGAAAGGCTTTTGTATGTGAGCAAAACTTAACTCAGCAGTTATGTTATAATTAAAACCAAAGTGGGTGACTTTGGCTTACCCGAAAATTTCACACTGCCACATCCCAGGACATCTGTTAGTCACCCACATCTGTTAGTCACCCACTTGTGGAATCATATTTCTATTTTCTTAGCTAGATATTTAAATAAAATACATATGAATACTATGAGGTTGGGCAGGCTAGAAAAAATATGTATTCATGTACAGTATCTTTAGATTCAAAATATGTATGTCTGATACTAAGAGTAAGGGTCTAGGAGTTGGGATTGAGACTTTCAGAACAGTACAGTACAGATGATCTAGATACACATCTTTCACTAAAAATAATGACAGCTGTAAAACTAGATTTGGGTGACATTTTTTGTGTAAACACCTTGTGCGGATTCCAGTCTACCAAAATAATTGTCAAATTCAGGTTAATTTCAGCCAATTGTTTTGGTTTTTTAAAATTGTTTTGGCACTCCTAAAATGAAACACTTTTCACTTCAGAAAGACATTTTATTTTGGAGTCTTCCTGTCTTTTTAAAACTTTTTTTCAAAAAATTAAAAAACCTCAGTTTGAAACATTTTAATCCACAATGAAACCTTTCTTTCATGAAAATAATGACCAAAAATGTTGATAAAATGTTAGATAACCCGAAATCCATCAGTTATTAATCAAAGATAGTTTAGCACAGTACCGAAGGGTCAATGCATTACTGACCAATCTGGAAGACAATAATGCAGCACTCAATGTGTGCTAAAGTGTGAGCTAAAACTCTGCTTGCATATCGTATTTGTTTATGATGGATAGAATATTCAATACATTATTCAAGATTAAAACACAAGAAACTGGTAACAACTGATCTTGTTTTAAACATGGAATACCAGAAACCACCAGAGACATCTGAATTAGCCATATGTTCATACAGCGCACATTTTGATTAAACAGCAACAAGATAATGTATGTTTCTGCATCTAGCACTGAAATTACACCACTTTACATTTCCCCTTGGTTAAAAACTTATCATAAATAAATAAAATAAAAGCATTCTGGGAAAACATGGAAACAATTCATAGTTATACAACTTAGCATGAATACAAACCACTCTGAGAAAATATATGTCACTACTAGTTACTTATCTCAGTTGCACAGCACACTTTATCCTGTCAAACTGTAGGTACAACAATAAAATCATTTACCTATTGTGGTATATACATGTATTTGTAAGATCCAGGTTCCCACTCGTGTACAATTCCATTCCTTATATGGAAAAACTACCACTGAAGCATCAGTATTAATATAACTATAATTGCTCAGGCAGTAGTTTTCCACTTCAGCTTTGGTCTAGCCATAGATTGGTATCAGGCTCTGGTTCAGTTTGGTCAAAGAACTCAATTTTTTTCCAGTTTGGTGTCCAAATAAAAAAATTGATTAGTTGCACAGCTCTACCCAAGGTTGCTTTGCAAATTGCCACCCGGGATTCCAGAGTCCTGTTCCTAGCTCTGCAATTGACTTGATGTGAGGTCTTAGGCAATTCAAATAGCTTCTCTTTTCCCAACAGGCTCATCTGTAAATACTGGAATAGTGTCTTACAGGAGCATTTTGAGGCTCAGTTTACAATTTTATTTTTTAACTAGACTTAGTTCAAAACCTGAATTTTTTCTACAGAAAAAATTCCATTTTGAAATTGTCAAAATTTTCAGATTTTCCCACAGGAATTTTTGTAGTAACACACAAAAAAACAAACAAAATAATTTGTTTTCCATGTTTGTTTATTGATTTCTTGTGGGGTTCCCTCCTTTCAATCTCTTTTTTTCCATTGAGGGGGCGGGAGTGAGAAGAAAGGTTTTTAAAAAAATGTAAGTGGGCGAGGTATTTATTTTTCACATTTGATGTTTTACAATGTTTTCCGGTTGGATAACTATAAGACAAAGATGAAAAGTGTGTGTGGAGGGGGAGAGAGGACTTCGCTTTCAGGTACACTCTTCCCTTGTCCTCCATTTTCCAGTGAAAAAGCTATGGAGCTGGGTGGATGAAATGAAATGTCTTTAAAAGTAGAAAGACAAAAGGGTAAAATTCAAAACTAAAACAATTTCATGTCAAAATGAAACATGAAAACATTTTTTTTTCAAAATTTCAATTCAAAATTATTATTTTTAATTCAAATTTTCTAATCAGAGGGAAAAAAGAAATTGAATTTGACACTTTCTGGCATAAAAAAAACAGTTTGGACAAAACTAAATTTTTAGAATGGAAAATTTTTTGTGCCAAAAATTTGAGCCAGCTCTGTTTGTAACACACTAAGAAATCATTGGATGAAAAGCACAGTAAAACTGCAAAGTACTAATTATTATTATTTTCATTGCCATCCTACAGTGACTAGTAATGCAGTTTCTCCGGACAATCTCCTCTCTTTGTGGACTCTCTCCATTAATTCCAACCCAAATCAGATCTATCTGAAAATCAACTAAGATCAATACAACATTGACCCGTTTACATAAATCTTACTGTACCAAGAATTGGCATGAAGAAAGAGTACATAAAATATAGCCAATTAAAACTTGACTTTCCCCATGCACCACTAAGTCAGGGAGAAAATAATCTTTTTGACTTTGAAGCACAACTGTTAACTGTACATTTCTAAAAGGGTAGTATCATTTCATGTTACAAAACATTTGCCTTAGAAGCTCATTATATCACATAAATATACATCAAGAGAATAAATTTAAAAAAACCAAAACACCTCCTAATTCACAGCCTTTTTGGTAACGTGCTCAGTTAGTTTACATAAAAGCTTCCGTTTTGAAAAAGGTATACTATAAAATAGCACAACTACTGTAAAGAAATAGATTTTTCCCTTCTGATCTTCTGTGAATTGTGTTTTAAATGTGTTTACATCTAATGTATTGAGTTCAATGAGTGACACTAAGAATCAAGCTCTGGCAAGCTGATGAAATATAGTAAATGAAAAACAGCATTATAGTAAATACAATGAGGAGTACTTGTGGCACCTTAGGCCTGGTCTACACTAGGAGGTTATGTCGAATTTAGCAGCGTTAAATCGAATTAACCCTGCACCCGTCCACACAACGAAGATATTTAGTTTGACATACAGGTCTCTTTAGTTCGATTTCTGTACTCCTCCCCGACGAGGGGGGTAGCGCTAAATTCGACATGGCCATGTCGAATTAGGGTAGGTGTGGATGGAATTCGACGTTAATAGCTCCGGGAGCTATCCCACAGTGCACCACTCTGTTGACGCTCTGGACAGCAGTCCGAGCTCCGATGCTCTGACCAGCCACACATGAAAAGCCCCGTGAAAATTTGAATTCCTTTTCCTGTCTGGCCAGTTTGAATCTCATTTCCAGTTTGGACATCGTGGCGAGCTCAGCAGCACTGGCAACGATGCAGAGCTCTCCAGCGGAGGTGTCCATGCAATCTCAGAATAGAAAGAGGGCCCCAGCATGTACTGACCAGGAAGTCTTGGATCTGATCGCTGTGTGGGGCGATGAGTCTGTGCTTTCGGAGCTGCGCTCCAAAAAACGGAATGCGAAGATCTCCGAGAAGATCTCCAAAGCCATTACAGAGAGAGGATACAGCCGGGATGCAACGCAGTGCCGCATGAAAATCAAGGACCTGAGACAAGGCTACCAGAAGACCAAAGCGGCAAACGGACGCTCCGGATCCCAGCCCCAGACATGCCGCTTCTACGAGGCACTGCATGCCATTGTAGGTGTGGCCACCACCACTACCCCACCACTGACCGTGGACTCTGACGATGGGATAGTGTCGACGGCCGGTTCCTCGGAGATGTTCACGGACAGGGAAGATGAGGAAGGAGATGAGGAGGACGAGGCAGTCGACAGCGCTTACAACGCTGATTTCCCCAACAGCCAGGATCTCTTCATCACCCTCACGGAGATCCCCTACCAACCCTCCCCAGCCGTACCTGGACCCTGAATCAGGGGAAGGATCAGTCGGTAAGTGCTTTAAACATGTAAACATTTATTTTTAACAGAACAGGAATATTAACAATGGAAAAGAAGGTCAATATGTACGGGGATAGAACAGAAATCCTCATGGGAGATCTCCACTAAGCTCTGCTGGAGGTAATTGAAAAGCCTCTGCATGAGGTTCCTGGGGAGAGCGGCCTTATTGCGTCCTCCGTGGTAGCACACTTTTCCGCGCCAGGCTATCATCAGGTACTCGGGTATCATTGCCTTGCAGAGCATGGCGGCATAGGTCCCTGGTTTTTGCTGGCTTTCACACAGCATGCGGTCTTTATCTGTGTCACTGATCCTCATCAGGGTGATTTCGCTCATGGTGGCCTGCTTTGAATTAGGGGAATGTTAGTATTGGGACTGCTTGCCTGTTCCTTTACATAACTGTAATCGGCGGTTTACAGCCACGCGGTGGAGGCGGTAGAGGGGCAGCATACAGGGATCTTTCCCTGGGACAGCCGCGAGGGGGTGGGACAGGGGCAGAGTTCATGCTTTCCGGATTGCCGGCAGCAGGAACTGGCCAACGCTAGGAGCATTGCTTTGATTGTGAAAGGAGGGCACTGCTATAAATTAAGTTTTAAGCAGCCAAAAGTCTACGGCTTACCATGTGTGCCTGCTCCACGAATTCTGCTGTCCTGCCCCGCTTGTCTGATCTCCAGTGCAAGACCCCAGGCACTGAATGCGAAGGCAGAAAATTTGAACTTGTCCTGAGTGCGCATGAGATAGGTGCTGTGCATGGTCTTGTTCACAGAGACAGACTAGACTATGTTCATTGTTCGCAAAAATGTATCTTTGTAAGGAATTCACTCCCTTTTTCCCATCACACAGCTGCGACTGTCTCCCGACCTATCCCGGCATCCCCCTCAAAGAGGCTGGCGCAGATTAGGCGGTGAAAGAAAAGGACACGGGACGAGATGTTCTCAGAACTTATTGGCTGCTCCCGAGCCGAGGCGGCACAGCAGACCCAGTGGAGGGAGAACATGTCTCAGTACCAGCGCTCACACAGCGAACGGGAGGACAGATGGAGGCAGGAAGACCAGCAAGCGACTCAAACGCTGCTTGGACTAATGAGGGAGCAAATGGACATGCTCCGGCGCCTTGTGGATGTTCTGCAGGACCGGAGGCAGGAGGACAGAGCCCCCCTGCAGTCTATCTCTAACCGCCCTCCCCCGCCACAAAGTCCGATACCCCCCTCACCCAAAGTACCAAGAAGGAGGGGTGGCAGGGGGCGTGAAAACTGTCACTCCACCCCTGCAGAGTGCTCAAGTACAAGAAGGCTCTCGTTCCCAAAATTTTGATAAGTCCTTTCCTTCCCGCCTCACCCAAGCCCCCGTCCCAGTTTCATCCCCTAACTGTCTAGTTGATAATAAAAAATATTTTTCTGTTAATTACTGTTTCCGTCATGTTCTTTTAGAGGAGACTGTGTTTGAAGGGGGTCATTCCTTGAGTTTAGAAGCGGTCTTTACATCACTACACACCCTACCCACCACAGTCTGCGTCCCAGTTTCAACCCTTTACCGCGAAATCAGTAATAAAGAAAATGGTGTTAATTAACAAAGTTCCATGTATTTTATTTTTAAACGTGTGTTGGAAGGGGGGGAACAAACTTAATAGTCACAGGTTACCCTGCTCACTGAGGAACCTAGCTTTCAAAGCCTCCCGGATGCACAGTGCTTCCTGCTGGGCTCTTCTAATCGCACGGCTGTCTGGCTGGGCGTAATCAGCAGCCAGGCTATTTGCCTCAACCTCCCATCCCACCATAAAGGTCTCCCCCTTGCTCTCACAGAGATTGTGGAGCACACAGCAAGCTGCAATAACAATGGGGATATTGGTTTCGCTGAGATCTGAGTGAGTCAGTAAGCTTCTCCATCTCCCCTTGAGACGTCCAAAAGCACACTCCACCACCATTCTGCACTTGCTCAGCCGGTAGTTGAAGAGTTCTTTGTCACTGTCCATGGTGCCTATATAGGGCTTCATGAGCCAGGGCATTAGCGGGTAGGCTGGGTCCCCGAGGATCACTATAGGCATCTCCACATCCTCAACAGTTATTTTGTGGTCCAGGAAGAAAATACCTGGACCACATCTAAACAGACCAGAGTTCCTGAAAACACACGTGTCATGAACCTTGCCCGGCCATCCGACGTTGATGTTGGTAAAACGTCCCCTATGGTCCACCAGTGCTTGCAGCACCATTGAAAAGTAGCCCTTTCGGTTAACATACTGGCTGGCCTGGTGGTCCGGTCCCAGGATAGGGATGTGAGTTCCATCTATAGCCCCACTGCAGTTTGGGAATCCCATCGCGGCGAAGCCATCTATGATGACCTGAACGTTTTCCCAGGGTCACTACCTTTGAGAGCAGTAGCTCAACAATTGCGTTGGCTACTTGCATCACAGCAACCCCCACGGTAGATTTGCCCATGCCAAAGTGGTTCGCTACTGACCGGTAGGTGTCTGGCATTGCAAGTTTCCAGCGGGCTATGGCCACTCGCTTCTGCACAGTCAGGGCTGCTCGCATCCGGGTGTCCTTGCGCTTCAGGGCAGGGGACAGCAACTCACACAGTTCAAGGAACGTTCCCTTATGCATCCTAAAGTTTCGCAGCGACTGTGATTCATCCCAGACCTGCAGCACTATGCGGTCCCACTAGTCAGTGCTTGTTTCCCGGGCCCAGAATCGTCGTTCCACAGCATGAACATGACCCATTTCCACCATGATGTCCACGGCGCGGGGTCCCGTGCTTTGTGAGAGGTCTGTGCCACTCTCACACTTCATGTCCTCACCGCGCTGCCGTAGCCTCCTCGCCCGATTTCTCAGCATCTGACTGTGAAAAAAGTGGATGATAAGGTGCGAGGAGTTGACAACGGCCATAAGTGCAGCTATGATCGCAGCGGGCTTGCAGTGCTGTGGCGTCCGCGCTGTCACTCACCAGAAAAGTGCGCGAACTGATTGCCCGCTGGCGCTTTCAGGAAGGGAGGGCGGGAGTGATGGTTGAATGACGACAGTTACCCAAAACCACCCTCGACACATTTTTTCCCCCAGCAGGCATTGGGGGCTCGACCCAGAATTCCAATGGGCAGCGGGGACTGCGGGAACTGTGGGATAGCTGCCCACAGTGCACCGCTTCCAATGTCGACGCTTGCTCCATTAGTGTGGACTCACAAAGTCGAATTACTGTCCTTAGTGTGGATACACACGTTCGACTTTGTAATATCGGTTCCACAAATTCGATTTAAGTAGAATCGAACTACTCTGGTAGTGTAGACATACCCTTAAGCCTGGTCTACACTAGGGGTGGGGTTCGATCTAAGGTACGCAACTTCAGCTACGCGAATAGCGTAGCTGAAGTCGAAGTACCTTAGTTCGAATTACTTACCCGTCCTCACGGCGCGGGATTGATGTCCGCGGCTCCCACGTCGACTCCGCCACTGCCGTTCACGGTGGTGGAGTTCCGGAGTCGACGGGAGCGTGTTCGGAGTTCGATATATCGCGTCTAGATGAGACGTGATATATCGAACTCCAAGAAATCGATTGCTACCCGCCGATATGGCGGGTAGTGAAGACGTACCCTTAGAGACTAACAAATTTATTTGGGCATAAGCTTTCGTGGGCTAAAACCTACTTCATCAGATGCATGGAGTGGAAAACACAGTAGACAGGTATATATACACAGTACATGAAAAGATGGGAGTTGCCTTACCAAGTGGTGGTGGGGAGGTCAGTGCTAATGAGACAATTCAATTAAAGTGGAAGTGGGCTATTCTCAACAGTAGAATACCAAGGGAGGAAAAATCACTTTTGTAGCTGTAATGAGGGCAATGTAATCAGAGTGGCCCATTTCAAACAGTTGACAAGAAGATGTGAGTAACAGTAAGAGGAAATTAGTATGGGGAAATTAGTTTCTGTAGTGACCCATCCACTCCCAGTCTTTATTCAGGCCTAATTTGATGGTATCCAGTTTGCAAATTAATTCCAGTTCTGCAGTTTCTCGTTAGAGTCTGTTTTAGAAATTTGTTTGTTGAAGAATTGCCACTTTTAAGTCTGTTATTGAGTGTCCAGGAAGACTGAAGTGTTCTCTGACTGGGTTTTGAATGTTATAATGCTTGATGTTTGATTTGTGTCCATTTGTATGTATTATAATAGTGTCCGCCAGTGTCTGTAAAAAAGGCTCTCTGCATTTTCACTGTAACCAGTTTTTTGAATTTATCACACAACCATGAATTGTGCTTGAGGTGAAAAAAAGAGCATACACATGCTCAAACCCCCAAATGTATAATATATATTTTTAAGTTTATCAGAACTGTTTAAAAGAGGTTGGCTGTTAGGTTATAGGACAGAAACATGGATCCTTTGTGCATTCAAATTGCAGTACTGAAAAATTGTTGATCTTATATATTAAACGTTTGTAGGCCAGATAGTGAGCTAGAAATTCTGGTTATTTATGTTATAATTGTAGAAATAGATTCAAAAGCAGCTACTGTATATTCAGTTATATAGATAGATAGATATAGATATAGATAGATATCTATAAATATATAGATATAGATTTTAGAGCAATTTCCAGACTCTCTACTGTTATTCTTAAAACATGCATATTACCACTCACATATAGAGCATCAGAGTTCCAAAGACGCCATCACAGTCTAATGCAGCAATAATTCACAAATGATGTATCCTTAATAGTATGTATTGGATTGGCACAGGTCTTAACAACAAAAGAGTTATTATGCTTTGTCATGCCAATGATCCATGGATCAAGGACTGTCTAAGTACTGATGTGATGTGAACTCCCTAGTTTGACTACTTATTGCAGAGGTGTAGGAATTATGTATATGTCTGTACTACTGTATCAATAACCACAACCACGTGTGGAGCTCCTCAGATGGTCATATCTTCATTAAAGCCACTGGGAAACAAGCTGAGGCTCTACCCCCAGTATACACCAGTTGAGGGTCTGTCTCTGAATTTTTGGATGGTATTAAACAGAAAGCTTACCTAAGGATTTCCTGTCTTTTGCAAGTTTAATCATTTTTTAGAATTATAGGACCAAATCTTAGTCCTACTGTAGTAACTGTCAACACTCCCATTGACTTCAGTGGGGCCAGGATTTGGCTTATACTTTTAGCTCAATATGCAAGCCACTATTGGACTCTTTTGGCCTGATTGGCCTCACATTTACACCTGTGTATATTAGAAATAATAGTGATGAAGTCAGTGGAATTACACTTGTGTAAAACCAGTGGAATTGAGGAGAATTTTTCTACCATACTCACTGGCAAGACAACCATCTCCAAACCTCCTTTTCTATCACTGTGGCAATAGAAACAGTGGAGAACTGATCCCAAGCAAACACATATTACGGAGAACCTCACTAGAAACCTTTTAAAATAATCCTAAATCAAATATGGCGTCCTATAGTCTAAGAACCCACGAACCAAAGGGTTTCTCTTTTGTACTCCACTTTTTTTCTGTACAGGGAAAGGTGAAAATGTGTGGCAAAAATTGGTTTTATTTTTATTCATATAAATCGTTAGCAAAAATTATGGTGTGCAAACTAGGGTGAAAAATGGCTGACAGTCAGGGTCGTGCTGTCTGGAGTTGCTCATGACCGTGAGTGCCTACCTCATGGCGAACTGTCAAAAGCAGGGCAGACACCCCAACCTGGTGATATGTTCTATAATTAGATTTCACCAACCAGTACCAAATGTTAATTCCTAAAGTACTGTAGTACTGTTATAATGGAGACACAGACAGTCCCCTTAAACACTCCCGTCTATCTTGCCACCCAGGTGAGCTGGATTATGTGATAATGGCCATTTACACCAAAAATCACAAAATATTCTGGGCTACACCCAGTTCCAAGAGACCAGTCACTCACCCAGGTCGATTTGCATTCTAGATCTCACACCAAAGACAACAGTGGTAGCCAATTCCATAGTAAGCATACTAAGGTTAATTAGCTACAAAAAAAGAATGAGAGTTATTGAGAGGTTAAAGAAGGTAAAAAATATGTATGTAGGTGAATCACAGTCTGTAATTCCAAATGGTAGTAGAGATGTAATAATCTGACTGTTTCCCAGAAGTCTCATAGGGCTACCCAGAATAGCTCTGGGAATCTCAGTCTTGTTCAGTTATCCTGTCCCGTTAGAATCCAAACAGTCCAGAGATGAAGATTTTTCCTCTGTGTACATGCGTATTGCTTCTTCTTGCAAAGAAACAAGTTGACAGGTTCACTACCCATGTGGGCTCTTTCTTTGCTGATTCAGAGAGAGGAGCACAACTGGTGTGTTTGATCTCCAATCATCGCACACAATGATTACTTGTTTTGAAATGAGCAACTATTAGCACTTGCCTGTTAAAGATTTTCATTTTCATTACATAAGGCTTATTTCTCATTAGTTATAGGAATACATACAATAAAAATGTTTGCTAGTACATTATAACAGAATAGAGAAACATGAAAACAATGCCTGCACCATGCACCATCCCATTAGTTTTCATGAAGTTTAAACACCAAATACATTCTTATACATTTAACAATCATTTTGATCTATACTAATACACAAGCAAATTGCCTGGCTTCCAACTGTGAGTTTGTTAGTTCTCAGCTGATGCCTAGGCTTTGGCCAGTGAGGGCCCTTGGCTTACCAAAATCTCTATCAGTTTGGTAGTCCATGAGATGTAAAGGCCAGCATAACATGGGTATATAATTTCAGCCATTGATTCCTGTGCTTGGCCTAATAACCGTCTGATGGAACTAGAGTGTATTTTTTTTTAGAAAGAGATTTAATCATGATTCAAAGACACCATGTGATGGTGAATCTACCATTTGTAATCTGTTCCAATGGTTAATTAACTTAACTGTTAACATTTTGCAACTTATTTTCATTTTGAACTTTACTGACTTTTTATGTCTTTGTCTGTTAGATGAGAGCCTTCAGTTACCTGACATTTCAACCTTATTGTTGGAGTAGAAATATATATGTATGCTTATTTTCTTAACCCACAACTGAAATACAGTCATTTAAGTGACCTCTCCAGAAAACAACATTCAAACCATCAAAAAACTAGTTTTTGGTGAATTGTTCAACTCAAACAACAAAAAGGTAGAGTATATTCCCTTTTGAAAGGTGATATGCAAATGTGAGACCCTAAAATTAGTAGACAGTCCTCAGGTTTTTGTTTGTTTGTTTGTTTGTTTGTTTTTAAAGACATTTATCCATTGGCTGAGCTCAACTCACATTCACATGCTTAGACAGAAGTCCATACAAACTGACTAATTTCATATGCAAAAGACTCACTTTACATGCATATAATTAGCTGATATGTGCACAAATGTCCATCTTCACATCTGTATGTGGAATTTGCGGGTACAGTAGATGCATATATAACCCATTCTTCATTGTGTTACAAGTCATACTCTGTGGCTGCTCCAAAAAGAATAGCTACCTTCTATTGCTCCTAGTGAATGCACCTAGGTTCTGAGTCACTATCCTTTGAAGTCATTGGGAGAGTTTTCCACTCAGCTTTGAGTTAGGTCCTGTACTGTAATAATGAAGGTCCTAGATCAAATCTTGCTGTTGGCCCATATTCCTGTACATGAACAATTTTGGCAGGAGCTATGTTTAAAATGTTGTCCAATAATCAGTTGCAAATTATCTTTCATGTAGGCATATTGTATCAACTGTGATGTTATAGTTTAGGAGTTTTCTGAATTTTTTAAATGTCTCCCAAGCAGCACTTTATCTAGATTCTCATTTGTAAAGACTATATTTGGGTCTGGTATTGAATATTTTGCAGGTTTCTGGGGTAACAGGAGAACTGTTATTTTCCTGCCCATATAAAGGATTGTTTCACACTTTTGCTTCCTTTTATGACTTCATTTCAGTTATTAAGATGGTGACAGGGAATTTAAAGCTTTGAATTCTATTAGATTGTTTAATTTTGTTTGGTCTTGCCTGGTTGATTATTTGGGTGTGAAAGTTTATTGTCAGTTGAGTTACAGATAGTTGAACTAAAGAATGAATCAGTTCTTTCTTTTATGAAAAGACATAATCTCATAGCTCTGAACAGTAAAGCCAGCTGGCCCAGAGTTCTTCATCTGCTAGTTTTACATATTAAGTAATTGGTATATTGAATTTCTATATGTGTTGAATTTTTACATAGATTATTACATTAGCCTGTAATGCTTTATATATTTTCAGGACTCTCCAACATAATGTTACATTGTGAAATCTGTGATGACAAAGGAAAAATAATCACACTTTTACATAAAGCTTTATCTACCTCAGATGTTTTATTGACTGTCTTCTGGGGTGACGGGGACACTTAGTAAAGTGGAGAGTCTAATAACTGCATGATTCTGAGTTTTAGTATAGTAATTACGGTTGAAAGGAGCTATATTACTATAAGATAGTATTATAATGGCAGAAAATACCACTCAGTATATCCTTTCTTCTGATAAAGAAAGAAAATGGCATACACCATTGTCATACCCATAGAAATTGCAAAATAACAAGACTAGTGTAAAACAAATTAATTCACAAGGCTGTCAAAAAACTCTGCCTGTTATAGCCTGATTAACTCAACTTGTGTTGCATGTTTCGATATTTAATACTTATACATTTCCTTTGTTTCTAAGGTGTTTGAGAAGACTCTGATGACTTCTGAAAATGAGATTTTCCAGGCTTGACAGCGGGTAATTATTTATTATAATAATTATTTTAATTATGTGTTAGTATTACTGTAGGACTTAGGAGTCCTGTTACATGCTCCATTTTTTCCCCCCCACAAAGTTCCCTATAGTGGGGCAAATATTTGCTCAGCCTGGAAGACTAAAAAGAATGGAAAATACTCTAATGCAGGGATTACTATCATAAGATACAGCAAAAGGTCCTGTGGCACCTTGTAGACTAACAGACATATTGGAGCATGAACTTTCGTGGATGAATACCCACTTCAGCAGATGCAGGTATTCACCCATGAAAGCTCATGCTCCAATACGTCTGTTAGTCTATAAGGTGCCACAGGACTCTCAGTCTGCATCTGTAAAAGCAGCAAACACGGCTACCCCTCTGATACTATCATAAGATATTAGACTAGTTGTCCAACTAGTTCACTATCCTAGCTTTAACAGCTGCTACAGGAAAGGCACTAAATGTGCATAATGTAGGAGTCAACCTGTGTGGATCCAATTGTAGGATCGGGACCTTAGTTTGGACCCAAGTTAAAATTGCCATTAAAAAGTCAGCTTCCTTTCTTCACTATAAAAATCAGTGAAATCATTCCCTCCAACTGTGTAAGAGAGAATTTTAGCAAAAAGCCTTCCAAATGAAGTCTATGTTGGGTGATTTTCCTGGAAGGCTATGTTGACTATAAGCACAACATCTATATATGGTTTACAAAGTGCACTGTATATTTATGGCTGAAACATATTAATTATTTCATCTCTCTAAATATTCATGCCTCACTCCTCATTGTAGTATAGGGTGACCAGATGTCTCGATTTTATGGGGACAGTCTCAATATTTGGGGCTTTTTTTTATATGGGCACATATTACACCCCAACCCCATTCTGGTTTTTCACACTTGCTATCTGGACACCCTATTTTAGTATCTGAATTAAATTATAGAGTTTTCACCCAGCTTTTGATTAACAACATTTGGAAAATATTCAAAATTAAGCCCACCCAAGGAAAACAATTCAAAAGTTAAATCACTGAGGAGGGAGGGATAGCTCAGTGGTTTGAGCATTGGCCTGCTAAACCCAGGGCTGTAAGTTCAGTCCTTGAGGGGGTCACTTAGAGTTCTGGGGCAAAATCAGTACTTGGTTCTGCTAGTGAAGGCAGGGGGCTGAACTCAATGACCTTTCAGGGTCTCTTCTAGTTCTATGAGATAGAACTCTCTCTCTTTCTATATATATATATATAATATGTCTTACATGAGGTCATACTTGAAGATATGTCCTCTTGCATTCTGTTTACTGTAAAAAAAATTAAAACAAAAGCAAAAAACCCCAAACAAACCAGAAGGTCCTTTCAATGGTTTAGCCTGTGGCAACACTGCATTTTTTGCTGTAAAATATAAAATGAATCTGATTTAAAAACTTGAATGGTTGAAGATGCTTCATTTTCATTCCCAAATGGTGTACCTGACTTAAAAGGTCATAGCAAAGACAGTTAATCACCAGTCCATCAAAGCTGACCTTACAATATACTTGGCAACTAACTTGCAAATGCTTGCTTCTGAGAGCTTTCAAAACTCAGTCCAACTCTACTGCAGTGAATTGTCTAGATATGACTAATTCAGGTAGTTATGTTTGGGTTTGTAATAGACGGTGAAGAAATCAGGCTATAGCCATTGGACAGTTTGAATAGCAGATATTAGATAACATTGAATGAAATGGGAAAAGATAATATTTATAAAAGTAAAATAAATCTTTTTTCCCAATTTGATTAAAAAGTCTTAATAAAATGCAGATTTTGTTCAGTCTGAATATGAGCACAAATTAGATGCAGAGAGATTCACTTTCTGATGAAAATCTGACCTCTCTCTGAACTTGGATATTTCCAAGTTTGCACAGCTTCTGTTCAAATATTTATTTTCTAATACAAATTGTGTATTCATTTATGTACTGAAGTCAGGAATAAAATGTCAACTATAGTGGCCATTAAATATGGAAAACACACATCTTGTGTAAATAGATAGTGTGATAAATCCATCTAATGAGTCTGACCTCATGTACAACAGAGTAGGTTCAGGGAAGGAAATAAAGAATTTTATTTTCCTTTCTTAATAACTTTTGAGTAACAAAATTCCTACTGAACATTGTAACATTTCTTCTGTTGTGCGATTAAAATATATGTGCCTTCTAACAGATGTCCCTTAATATGAATTGTGTTAAAAATAAATAAATAAATAAAAATAAGGATAAGTGTTTTTCCAGACATAAATGTGGAGGGATTTTTGAAAGAGAGAGAATGTACTTGTTAGTCCTAAAAAACCATTCAAGGTCTAAAGGGTCTAGGTAAAATATGTTTTCTTTAAGATAGACCATATCAGCCACACTATATAGCAGCATTAAACTGCTTACAATTGCTCCACTTTTATCTTTGGTCCTCTACATCTGCAGAAAACATAATGTGAAGGTTGTAGGTACAGAAATACTGTAGAGATGAGAATGAAGAATGGCTTTATAATATATAATGGTGACTAGTAAGACCTTGAGCTCAGTATGAAGAAGCAAACATTTGCTGTTCTGTCAACTGATTTTTTTTCAACTGTCGGCTGTAATTATGAAATCAATAAACTCCATTATATTTAGAATTTAAATAGGTTCTCAAATAAGACATACCATCTTCAGGTCAGCAACAAGCTGTTTATTACATTCTAATGCAAGTGAGCAGTAATATGGCTTTTGCCATCTCATAATTTTAAGGTGGATTGTTAGCATAGACTATTCATTCTAAACAAATCCACTCCCATCATATCCCTCCTTGTAATAGGAATGTCCTATTAATATAGCTGTTAACTAGAAAATGAGGGCAGGCTTTGCCTAGGTATTATTCTGCATCAGATCATAGGCACTGACTCTAATCATTAGAAATTCAAAGGGGTTGGGAGTTTCTTTGACTTTTGTCAAATAATGTCAGTATTGCGTGTATTGGAACTTATTTATGATACTATGCCTGTAAAAAGATCAATGGCACTGAGTAAAAATATCAAATGTGCCAAAGCAATTTAGGAACTAGAGACCCGTGTTAAAAAGGGATTTAGAAGCCTAAGTTCAGTTCTTGTAAATACTCAGCTACTGTAGATAGAACTGACTTCAATGGAGTTATGACAATTTTCACCAATAAAGATCCACCCAATTGTGCTCCTATGTGCCTAGGGTGTGATCTATACCCACACACACTCTTTTATGTTGGCTTAAACCCGAGGGTATAAGCTCAACTACTATAACCAGTTTTAAACTCTTATAAGAGATCCCATAAATGAATGTCACACTATCTTTAAGTAGTTTAGTTAAACTGATTTAAGTTAAATGAGTGTGACTTCTGTATGCAGGCAAGCCCCAGTGACTTTTGAAAATGTGACTTAGGCTCCTAACTCAGTTGGGTTGTTAGGAAAATCAGTTTCCAAAGAAATTTGGGGAATCAAAAATGGGGAGTCTGAAACTGGTAGATTCAATAAAAAATGAATATGTAAATTAGGGATCGGCAACCTTTGGCATGGGGCCCATCAGGGAAATCTGTTGGTGGGCCAGGACTGTTTGTTTGCCTGCAGTGTCTGCAGGTTCAGCTGATCACAGTTCCCACTGGCCGGGGTTCGCCATTCCAGGCTAATGGGGGCTGTGGGAAGTGGCACGGGTCGAGAGATGTGCTGGCCGCCACTTCCCGCAGCCCCAATTGGCCTGGAATGGCAAACTGTGGCCAGTGACAGTTGCGGTTGGCTGAACCTGCAGATGCTGCAGGTAAACAAAGCATCCTGGCTCTCCAGCGGATTTCCCTGATGGGCCATGTGCCAAAGGTTGCCGATCCCTGATGTAAATGATCATGCATGCTTTGGATTCATCAGTGGCAAGGGGGAGAGTTAATGCAAGTCCTAAAGTTATACCAGAAAGAGTAGTATCTTTTTGTTACTCCTCTTCACAAAAATATTCCCCAAAGAACCAGAGATTAAAAACAGCAAAGAATCCTGTGGCACCTTATAGACTAACAGACGTTTTGGAGAATGAGCTTTCGTGGGTGAATACCCACTTCGTCGGATGCAAGAGATTAAAAAGTTATCAGTGAGCTCAAAGCTATGAATTTCTATGCACAGCATGTAGATCTTTTACTACTTTTCTTCCTTTTCCACTAGATTGTCATGGAATCCTCTGTCCTCTTATAGATAAAAGTACAGCCTTGCACATATGCTGTAGCCATGCCTGAAAATTTGTGTCTATATGGCTACAAAAACCTGTTTCTAATAAGTATGAACATGCTCAATTACCTGATTCGTGTATGCAAATACAGGGTTTTGCACCATAAATATAGCTTTTGAACTCAAAACTTAAACAGGCTTCAGTGATCTGCCACTCAGAGTAGGATAATCCTGACAGACTTGGAGAACAATACAACTCAGGCTGCAGATTTCACAGCCCAGAGTAATAGGTATGATATACAAAAAACAGTTCATAAAACTCTTTAATTCACTCCTTTTCAGGCCTTTTCCCTGGAAAGGTTCCAGTTCTGCCAAGTATCCATAAAATACATGTGGCACATTGTCTCTGAGGATAATGTAAGCATTAACTTAGCCAAAACTGAAATCTGAATCACCTGACCATTATTGAACACAGCAAAGGATCTATAGTCATTCTGGAATTTTGTAGCTATTATCAGTGGTAATTTTGTTGAGAATTATTCATCTTTATTAAGACACTTGACTATATAAAGGCTGGTCTGTTATGAAATCTCTTTTCATCTTCCATTCCAATGGTTGGAAGCTAAAGTTAGACAAATTGCAATTAGAAATAAGGTAAAATATTTAACAGTGAGGATAATTAACCATTGGAACAATCTACTTAAGGATATGGTAGATTCTCCATCATTTGAAGTCTTTAAAGCAAGATTAGATGTCTTTGTAAAAGGAATGCTACAGCTTGAACAGAAGATATGTGCTTGAAGAAATGTTTGTGTAAGATCCCATGATTTGTGTTATGCAGAAAGTTCAGATTAATGATCAAGATGATTTCTTTCCGCCTTATCTACAATAGAAGTCATTTATATTACCATGCCTGTTACTCTGGATGCAATAGTGCAGAATGTATTGTCTCAGAAAAGGCCTTTTTCTTGTCTATGCCAACAGTATATTGATCGTCTCTTGCAACATAACATATTCAGTCTTAAGAGCAACTTTAATGACTATGCTAGTGAACAGAGCACTACACTGGTTCTCAGACCTAGGCACTATTGGTTCAAGCACTGGCTTGCTGTGTGGCTATGGGCAGATCACTTCCCCTCTATGTGCTATAGTTTCCTTATCTTTGAACTGAAGATAATGACACTATCCTCTGTAAAGTGCTTTGAGATTTACTGATGAAAAGTGCTATATAAAAGCTAGGTATTATTATTATTAGAAAGCATTAAGAGGTAATCAATTATATAGCAGTAGGTAGCTGTGGTAGCATATAATCTTTGCCAGGAAATGAGATAATTGCTCTCAATATTCCAAAGAGCCCCAAAATTTAATTCTTCACATATTTTACAAAATTAAAAAAACCTCTAGAAACATCTACTTTGCTGATATCTGCAGGACTCCAGCCACACTATTTTAAAATTTAAATTATTTTCCTTTTGTTCCTCCCAAGGGCTAGTTAGGTCTTGTTAAAATTAAGCAATTTTGACAGCATAGTTTCATTATCTTCTGAAGTATTTTCCAAAAGTCCATCCATTTTTTTTGTCCCTTACCTTTGGGTGGCAAAGTCTCCATTTTAAAAGTTGTTTCTAACTCAAACATTGACTGTGCAAAAATGGTAACTTCTTAAATGATCTGTATCTGTGTGCATTTAGTAATATATTAAATGTAGTTGTAATGAGTTGTTACTACTTTTTTGTCAGAAAGGAATTAGTTTAATAAGTTTCTTAAGTGCTTTTTATCATGTTGGCACAACATAAGCAATAAATAATTATAAAAGCACTGCAAAAACCAACAGAAATATGGAAGAATCAACTGGATTATTTTCTGGATTATTGCATTATTAATATCATTGTTAACTAAATTCTGATTCTTCTTCATGTGATTCTTTATGTATTCCACTCTTGTGGTGCATGGACCAGAGATTGGAATCTTTCAGCCAGCAGTGCCCATTGGCTGGGACCTTTGCACCTGGTGCAGAATTGTACAATCCTTATGGATGGGAAGCCCTGTGTACACCAAGCAACTCCAGGAGTTATTGTTTCTTCTAAGGCACCTCTCCCATTTCTGGCAACTTGCTCCCTGGAGGAAGCAAAACAAAGTGGGCCCTGTTCACAGGGACTGTTGTTGTGATCTGCCCTTGTAAGGGCCATGCAAGGATAGAAGAAGTTTTGTGTGGTCCTTCCATCCACCATTCCATGTGCTTCTGAAAAACAGATCACAGTCTGACCCTATATGATTAGATACCAGTCATTTTCTAAAACGGTTTCTGAAACAGGGAACATTATCATATTGAACAGTACCTTACTCTATGAGTAGACCTACTGCAGTCAATGAAGCTACTCATGGAGGAAAGTAGTGCTCAATGGGAGTAAGAGTGGCAAAATCTAGCCTTGTGTTTCATTTCTCTGCACTGGATTGTATACAGTTGCTTCTTAAACTAATCAAATAAGCTTCAATAAATCAAATCTTTATATTATGGCTACAAAGATTTTTAAGGTCAGGAGGATCATTATGATTATCTAGTCTGACTTCCTGCATAACATGGGTCATAGAACTAGACATAAAAATAGACTGGAGTGATTACTTATCCTTTCAGTTCAACACAAGTCTCTCTAGTAAATCAAATCAATCAATAAATCAAAAGTTTAGATCAGACTTATCACATTTATTCACATTCAGCAACAGTTATTGAACCAAAATATTAATCCCATTTTAGTGTCTTTTGCAGAACCCTATCTGAAGCTTGAAAAATACAATTAAAGACAAGTTTATTAAACATAAATATACATATTCAAATCAGTAGTAAAAGTTGGTTATTGAGATCAGCATTTTTCTCTACCATCTCTGGGGAAATCTAGTAACCAAAATAGGTGCTAACAGCTAGATACTAAATATTGCAAAGATCTATTATATAATAAAACAACTCTGAGGAAATTTAGCAAAGAATAATCAAGATTAATTTGACAGAATCTCAGCACAGCATTCCAGTGATGTGGAGATTCCATGCCTTCTTTCTTCATTAATCAAAACCAATCTGCATTACGGTCCATATCCAGCAAAGTATTTCAATGGGAATAGTCATGTGCTTCAAGTTAATCATGTGCTCAAGTATCTTGCTGGATGAGTTCTTCACAGTTGATGGAAAAAATAAATTATGTTAAAGCTTGTTTAAATAAATGAAGTCTGGCACTCATGTCTTGAGTAGTGTCCCTATGGGTACTCCACTTCAGGTACACATGCACCTCTCAAGCCCTTAATCAGAGATTTTCCCCCTAGCAGTGCCTGTTCAGCCTGTGCATGCTATCCACTGAGGTTATATAAGGATGCACAGGTGAATAGCCCTTAGTTTCTTCTCTACCAGCTCAGCCTGAGACAGAGAACTAGCATGCCCACCTTGAGCATGTTTCAGCTATTTTGCATTCTTCTTATAGTCAAGTTTTGTCAGTATATTTGGGTGTTTGTAGTAGTTATAATTACTTATTAAGTGTTAGTAGAGACAGAATAGTTTTATTTTGTTTTTCCACCTCCCCTCTTTTTTTCTTGGGGTGGCTTGTCTTCCTGGCAGGGCATGCCTGGCTCACCAGGCTTCAAATGCTGCCTCTGCTGCTGAGATACTATACCTGGGAGTGACAGTCACTCTAAGAGTGTCCATGTTTGGAGGAGACCCACAGCTCCCAGAAGTGCAATTTCTGCATAGCCCTCAAATCACACGCAAGGAAGAACAGCAAGATTAAGCTCAAACTGTTAATGATGGAGCATTCACTTTGACCAGAGTCAGGTCAGAAGACGCTGACTCCCCCATCCCCCCATACATCTGTCTCCAGACAGATCCAGCGCTCCTCCCACCTTGGTGCAGGCTTCCCCTAAGAAGGGGAAGGTCATTGAGTCTTCTCAGAGGGTTCCCAAAAACAGGACTATGGACACTCATCTAAAGACACATGCTCTGAAAAAAACAGGTCCCCATCAAGATCTACTGTTTCTGAAGCCTCAACTTCTTGGCTCAGTACTGCTCTGGTCCTGGCAAAACTGGAAAGCTCTGGAGCTTGACGGAAGAGACATGGCTCTGACAGGGCTTTGACATCCTTTACCAGGGAAAAGGAGGGCAAGCATAAGCATCCCAGTCTGGTACCATCAGGCTCAATCCTGCTAATGGCACCTACACATTCAGTACCCTTGGTATTCCATTGGTGCCTACGTTAGTATGCTTTCCATCAGTGGTACTGTCAGCTTTGGCTACCATATTCTTGGGTACTTTGTCGGTACCAATTCTCTACTTGGTATCATTAATTTAGGTATGCAAGAGACCTGTCCATAAGATACGAAGAGGTAATTGTCCAACTCCACTCAGCACTGGTGAGGCCTCCACTGGAGCACTGTGTCTAGTTCCTGGCACCACACTAAGAAAGATATGAACAAACTAGACAGAATCCAAAGGAGAGCAACAAAAATGTTTAAAAGGTTTAGAAATCTTTCTTCACAGGTCAGGTTAAAAAAAATGGACCTGTTTAGTTTTAAAAAAAGGTGACTGAAATGAGACTTTGTAACAGTGTTCAAATATGTTAAGAGCTGTTATGAAGAGGGTGATGATCAATTGTTCTTCATGTACACTGAAGTTAGAGCAAGAAGTTATTGGCTTAATCTGCATCAAGGGAAATATAAGTTTAATAATAGGACATCTGGAGCAATGGGAAAACCAGTGCCAAATACAGAGGTAAAATAACCTTTCTATTTCTACTTGATATTTCCTTGTTTATGCATCCAAGAATCACATTAGGCTTTTTGGTCACCATTTCACACTGGAAGTTCATGTTCAGCTGATTATCAACCACAACCCCAAAATATTTTTCACAGTCACTGCTTCTCAGGATAAGGTCCCCCATTTTGTAATAGGGCCTGTATTATTTGTTCCTAGATGTATTCATTTACATGTAGCCATATTAAAAACACACACTGTTTGTTTTCACCCAGTTTATCAATCAATCAAGATTGCTCTGAATCAGTGGCCTGTTCTCTTCATTATTTACCACTCCCCCAATTTTTGTGTCATTTGCAAACTTCATCAGTAATGAGTTTGTTTTCTTCTAGGTCAGTTATAAAAAGGTTAAATAATGTAGTGTGACCCTTCTGCCCATCTGAGTTGGCAGCACGAGGGTCGGGTTCAGTATCTAGGGGTTCTGTTTCAATAACACAATGCAAAACCAGCTTGAGCCCCCACCCAGTGACCTGGGACAATTACATACCACCCCCTAGGCGCCTCTAGGAGGCAATACTTCCCCTCTTGCAAGCACAGACCCTGAGTGTAACAAAATCTTTTTAATAAAGGAGGGAAAGAATGTGGTAGTATGTTGGGGGAACACCCCAAACAGGATTCATAACACAAACCATGAGCAAAAGACCCCCCCACCCAAGTAAGTTTGGCAGTATCCTTTTCCTCTCAGGGTCAAAAGTCCAGCAACCCAAAAAATCACCCAAAAGTTCAACAACCCAAAAGTTGCCCTGTCCCTGGTCAGTGCAGCCCCAGAGTTCAAAAGTTTATCTGCAGAGTTTACCTCCCATCCTGGGATGGGCACAGCAGTGTTAAGGGGCACCTTACGTGATCTGAGGCCAACTACCCCGCCTCTCCATGGGGTTCTGCTGCAGCCTTCACTGTGAGCCACTCCGCCAGCTGCTCCACTCCTCCAACTGTCCCGTGAGCCGCTCCAGCCATTCCACAAACTGCTCTGCTCCACCAGCTGTCCCCTGAGCCACTCCAGTCATCCCACAAACTGCTCTGCTCCACCAGCTGCTCAGCAACATATCTTCAGACCCCTCCCCCGCAACACTCAGTGATTTCAGTTCTCAGCAATTTTAGCTCTTTAGTGATTTCAGCTTGTAGTAGGGGAGCCTCAGTGCTGGTGCACCATTGGCCCAAAGTGAATTCAGCTCAGCAGCCTGTAACTAGACTCCTAATCGAATTAAAATTAGCTCTGATATTCCACAGTAGAGAGAGGAGGAAGTGCAATTGGTATTTCAGGCCCTCAAAAGGGCCCATACCATCAGGTACAAACACCTGTCCCCAGCAGCGGCCAATACGTCCCTCGGCCTGCGCCGCTTCCAGCAGCTCCCATTGTCCTGAAGCAGCGAACCACGGCCAGTGGGAGCAGTGATCGGCTGGACCTGTGGACGCGGCAGGTAAACAAACCGGCCCGGCCCGCCAGGGGCTTTCCCTACATAAGCAGCATCTCAAGTTTGGGAAACACTGTTGTAGAACTTTCCTGGTGTTCCATGCAGGGAACAATAATTTCAGAAACATTTAGGGGAGGGGGTGCCACACTATTAGAATATAAGCATTATATGTCCTGCAACATTGTGCAAAAGTTGCGGGGGTTGAGTGGGCAAACAGTAGAAGACATAATGGAGCATATAGACTGATGAAATGTCTTAGCGGGGCAACTCCCACCTTGCCCTATGGAATATGATGCCACTGGTTCCAAGACTTACTGAAAATCAATGGTCCAGCAAGCTCCCCAGCCAGTTCTTTTAAAACACTTGGACGCATATTATTTGGACCTGCCGATTTTAAAATATCTAACTTTAGGAGCTGCTGCTATCCCCTCCCCAAATAATTGTGGAATGGAAGTGTGTTATCAGCACATGATATAACTAATCATTTTTTGGTTGATGCTAGAAACCATCTAAAAATCAACTTCCTTTAAAGGTGTCTTAAAGTGAGCATTCATAAGTTCAGGCACCCAAAATCACTTTTCACTTTTGACTACAATATTAGTTGTGGCCCAGGAAAATGTTTTAAACCCCTGCAGTTATGTGGCCTTGAAGTACATTAAAAATACACAGAGAACAGATCCTAAAATTACAAAACTAGTCAAGTTTGAAGTTTACATCTTCAGCCATTTTTCTAGCTTATAAAATCCCTATCCTGCAAAGAGTGCTATGTGGGCATACCTTGGTGCTCATATATATTTATTTTTAGAATCCAGACCAAAGTACATAATTGATAAGAATATAAGCTTTTCCTTCATCCTCAGGTTACTAAATATCATTTTAAGTGTCTTTTTTTGTAGTTGTTTATAACTTTTTCAGACAAAATCCTTTTAAGCTGACTCCAATCATGGAAAACTGCAGATCCTACTGCAGCATTCTTACACCTTCTGACGCATCTAGTGCTGGCCATTGTTGGAGACAAGATGGAATTTGGATATGATTCAGCCTGGCAGTTCCTGTGTCGCTAAACTGGGATCTTTGACTGCTTTGCTAAAAATTCAATAGCTTGCTTCTTGAATCTAAAACTTCCTGTCTCCCTTTCTAGCATCAACCTGGTAAGTTACCAGACTTCAGTTGTAGAGAAAACACATAGTAATGTTTGTACTTTTCTCAACAATGTTCTACTAACAGTAGGGTGCTCAGAAATCTGACTTATTCTACCTTTATCCCTAATCACACTCTATATTATTTTTATAGGATTACAGCTTTGCTAATTTTTCTAAACTCAAGTGTCCACTTTTTAGTGGTGGGTAATGATTCTTCAAAGAATCTAAACCCTTATTTTGGAAGGAAATAAGCTGTGTACACATAAAATATTGAATGGCCCAAAAATGTAAATATCTTTTCAGCCCCATTTGTGAAAGTATTACACAGTTTTCTATTATCCTTTCTTATAGCGTAAGCAAGCCAGCTCAAAATAGTAAACTACCCTGTTGTTCCACAATCATTTAAAAATTAATCATTCTACAATCTCTGTCAGGGCAATGGATTAATTTTGAGCCATTTTGGGCACTCACTATGGTCTTTGTCAGGGGAATGAGAAAATATGAGAACAAAAATAGTTCAGGCATTAAAAAATGCGATAGCTCATCCTTATAACAAAAATTGTGACAAGTGAGAAAGACTAATCCTTTCTCATAACAATCTTAAAATAGGTCTAAAACCAGAAAATACTGTAACACCCATCAATTTGTATGACAAACTGAATAACACATTTAAACCCCTTCTAATGGCAATCTTAACTGCCATTAATGCTAATATAATAAGCAATGGCAATTTCTTATTGCTTGAATATGTATATTGCTAAGCCACTCTTTAAACTTTGATAGCATCTAGGTTAAAGTAATATATACATATAGTGTATAAAGATGTTCCTTACCTATTTCTATGTAAAGACTACTACTGAATATGACAAATAGAACCGGTTGGAAAATATCAAATTTTGAATTATTTTCACACACACACAAAACAAATTTTGCTGAAGTTTTTCACAAATTGTCCTTTTTCTCAACCAGTTCTACTGACAAATAAAAACTGCCATCTCAGTAAAACTGTTACCGCCTTATGTCCTTAGGCTTCCCTCTTCGTGTCAGCCCACCAAAGCTATTTGTAACACACATACCTGGGAGAGGACACCTCTGTCTATGCATTTTGTACGGAGAGTAGGTGGAGATTGAGACTCCAGACACTATTTTGACTTCACTCTCTCTCTCTCTCGCTCACCAGGTGTTATGGACTTAATTCCTCAATCACATCATTGTAATTAACCGACTAAGCCAATTCTTGTTCAATGTACAAAATCATGAGTGAGTCGAGGCGCTGTTGGGACATTGTACTTCTTAGTTTGTTTTTTACATGTGCTAGTTTAGAAAAGGCTCTTTCACATGAACAGCTTGTAACAGGTAAGACTACAAAGCATTGAATAGATTTGTAAAAGGCCTGAAACATGGAAGACTGATACGATTCCTTTAGCCAATCAAGCCACTCTCTGGTGGTGTTTGTAGTGCTACCTTTAGGAACAGATCCGTCATAACCACGAAGCAATCCGACTTCAGCTTCCAACTCATCCAAGGACGCTTTAAATTTGTTGGCAATGATTCTCATATCATCTCTGCCAATGTCTAAGCTCAGCAGTTTTCCCATTGCAGTCACAATTTTACAAGTCTCCTGTTCAAATCGCTGGTCAATGCCAGTAATCATTGAGTCTAGGAGTGGGTAAAATGAAGTTATACTCTCCTGCTCCTCTTTTGTATCAAAGTGATGCTGGGACTCAAACGCATCATCAGTACGAGTGGATGTTTTTCTTTTCTTAACTGGGGGAACCAATATATCATTCTCCACACACATTTTCAGACTGTCATTGAAAATAGATTGAAAATATTCTGAGCCACTTCTCATCGCAGCCATAGAGTTACTCAAGCTTTTCACCCCTGTCATTGCAGTAAGTAAATTGAGATCTGGAGCTTGAAGAGCCTTACTCACTTTTACCAACATCTGGAGAATAGGGTGCATCATGTGAAGGGAAAAGATGAACTTGAATTAATTTAGTTCATGGGTAAGGCCCTGGCTTTTATTTTAGCATCATCAAGGTGAGTTGTTTCAATAATCTCTTGTAAACCTTGTAAAATGATGGAGTAATTTTGTTTTACAGCAGCCACTGCTTCTGCTCTGCATGCCCATCTTGTGTTTGACAGTGACTTCAAAGTCTTCAACTGGGATCCTACTTCTTGTGAAAGCTTCTCCATTACTGCATGTCGCACAGGACTCCCCTCCATGAAGGTATAAAGAGTCTGAATAATAGCAAAAAAATCAAAGACAATTCTGTTTTGTTTACTTGAAGTGCATGCATCTACTAGGACAAGGTTCAAGCAATGTGCATAGCAATGTACATAGAGTATTTCACTGTTTCTTTCTTTACATTTCATTTGAACTCCCACAGTACATCCAGATATAGTAGATGTGCCATTAAAACAGACAGACATCACTGATGACCAGTCAATTTTAAGAATGCCGAGGACATTATTTAACTGGTCAAAAATAGACTGAGCATCAACTGTTAATAGTCTCTGAACAGACACAAAATGTTCAACTGGACTATTTTTTCATTGTCAAAATACCACACCACAACGGACATCTGTTCATGGTGTCCACAGTCAGTAGTGTCGTCGGCAATTATTGAGACCATTTTTCCATTTAGCGAAGACACAATCTTTTGTTGCACAACGTTGTGCAAGGCCACAATTAAATCATTTTGGATGTGATTACTCAGATAGGTAGCATTTCGAGGAGATTGTTGCCATTACGGGATCATATTTTTGGAGCACATTGACAAGATTTAGAAATAAACCTTCCTCAAAACTGTCAGATTTTTCATTGTGACCCCTGAATGGTCTCCCACCTTTCGCCAAACACAGAACAATGTCAATCAGTCGCTCCATTACACTTTGGTTATGGCACCGTTCTTCTTCTTGTTTAGACAGAGAAGCCTGCTTGCCCTTCTCCAACAATATATCAATAGGTTTCCCTTCATTAAAACTTGACCATGAAGAACAGATCAACACATGAGATTTTGACAGTTGGTGGTTTTTAAAATATTGGTTAGCCCTATGCCAGTTTCTGAATCCCTTATCAATAAATGCTGGATCAGTGTGACCTTTGTTTGCTGCATCATTAGAGGAAAAGAAACAACAGTAAAAGCAAAATGCTGCGTCCTTTGATGGGCTATCTTCTAACCACCTATATTTTTCATACCAATCGGACTGAAAACTTCTTTGTTTATTCCTTTTTTACTTCTAGGAAACATGCTCAATCTAGGCTGATAAGGACCTCTAGATAATCGAGACCGGCGTTCTAATCTATTTTTTGGAATATCACAGACCGGGTCATCAGATGGAATGTTTGATGGCTTTGAACAGGAACTACACTGATCTGAACTAAGAGATAAAGTCTGTTTCTGTTGGTCATTACTCAGTTTATTGCATGCACTGGAACTGGTGGAGGCATTATCTTCATGTAAGTTCTTAACCGAGGAGTCTGAGGTATTTGCACTACTATCAGCACATTCATTATAATTCAGTTTGTCTGCTTCTTTTCTTATCTTAACAACAAACCGATACATATTCTAAATTTAAAAGGGGGTATAATACAATGGAATTAAAACGTAAAGCTACGGGCGGCTTGTTGTGCTATTTCAGTAGAGTCCATGCGACAAAGATGACGAACATTATAGACACTGTGCTGGGCACGCCTGATGCAGCCGTTTATATAGGTGAAAGAATTTGCTAGAATAGTAGTCAGAGGGGGAGGGGAAGACCAATGGTAATGCGGCGCCACAGTAGTGGGGATGCATGCTGTGAGCAAATGCGGGTTTGCTGTATAGAGTGTATCATGTGATTACATTAAAATGCAAAGCCACATTTTTTTTAACATTAGGGCAGGGGTGGGCAAACTTTTTGGCCTGAGGGACACATCGGGGTTGCAAAATTATATGGAGGGCCGGATAGGAAGGCCCCACCCCCTATCCACTCCCCTGCCCCCTGACAGACCCCCGGGACTCCCACACCTATCCAGCACCCCTGCTCCCTGACTGCCCCCTCCAGAGACTCCCGCCCCAACCACCACCCCGGAACCCCAACCCCTATCCAACCAGGGGCAGCAGGTTTGTAGAACTTTTGGTGGTGCACAAGCAGAGCCATCCCATCCATAGGACGGATCGGGGCAACCGCCCTGGACCTGTGCTTTGGGGAGCCTTGTGCTTCAGTGAGCACAGGGTCCAGGGAAGCCTGGGGGCTTAGCACCAGTGAGCAACCAGCCCCCAGCACGCCCCACCCCACCTCTTCCCCCCCCGCCCCCACTACACCCCTTCCCCCAAACCCCCGCCCCTGGTAAACTCTGGGAGCCGGTGGGGTGGAGCAGAGCAGGCTGGGGCCATGTCACTTGCTCCTGCCAGCACCAGGCCCCTCACAATCCCCCCAGGCTGCCCTGGACTCCTTGTCCCCCTGAAGAATGGGACAGGGCTAAGCACCACCATGTTTTGCGACGGACACTTGACAGTTATCAGACTTAGTGATGGACATTGGGGGAGGTAGGGAGTATTATGTCATTCAGTCATTCATCCTGTAAAATAGCACACAATTTTCCACACCGAAAAAAGAAAAACAGTAACCTAGTTAATAATAATTATTAATAATAATAATAATAAAATCAACTCGTAGAATTAATGAAAAATGTGTGTATACTGTATATGAGATTATTATATGAGAAATGAAAATGAGCTTGCTTTGGGATTTTACAAGGCACTTATATCATTTAAACACATTTGGTACCCTGAGTAATGATAACACTTCTTGCAAATCATATAAATACGGATCTCATGGTCCCTTTCCTTCACTCCATTGCCAAGGCACAGGTGTTATTGCTGGCTGCCCTAGGGCTGCAGAAAACCCTATGGGCAAAACATATGGAAAGAAGAGGATCAATTTAAACAGAGAGCTGAAGGGGGACTCCCATAGTGCATTAATTAACACTTAATAAATACATCAAAATTAAATACATTAAATAGATAAGAACCTGTAATGACAGATTTTACTTCATAAGAAGCTCCAGAGAAAGAAGACCCAAAGGGAGGAATGGTAGGGGGAATCCCAGGAGGTAGAGGGGCTGGTAGAGGGAGCAGACAGAGAACAAGAGTAGAGGCAGAGAGGCTGCAGGGTTGGCCCAGTCTTCTGCATCTCCCCTTTTGTTGGAGACACGGATCTCTATCACTGTAAGGGGGAACAATAGAATGGAATGCCCAGAAGAATGAATGACTTGAGGACAATTTCCTGAGGGACCCATATCCTTGCAGAGCTTTTCTAGCTCTGACATTTACATTTCTACATGGTTTGGCCCACGGAAATAAAAATATGCACATCTTCCATGTTTTTTGGACCAATGAAAAACCAGGTACAATTCAAGTGACATTTAAAATTCCCTATGAAACTGAGTTAACAAAATAAATGAGCTTATGAACAACCAGAAAATATACTTCTCAAGTGAAATGCTATAACTGGACTTCTTTGCAAAGAAATTGTAAGTTTTCTTACAGGAAAAGCCACAAACTGTCTGGAAAGGAAGAGTAGATTAAATTACTTGCCTCAGTGAAATTAAATATCCAGAGAATTGCTGTGCCTGTGATGATGATGACTGGGGCTTGCTCACCTGTGGCTCTCCCTCCCCGTGCTGTGGAGGCACAGCTGGGCAGGTCTGCATCTGCAAGCAGGCCCCTGCCTCAGGTGTAGCTCCCATTGACCTTGGTGGCCAACAGTCTGGGAGCCTCCTGGCCAATGAGCTGGGGGCAGGATGGGAAAGGCAAAGGGGAAGATTGTAGGGAGCTTGGGAGCAGGGGAGGCAGCGGGGAGGAGAGCTGTCTCTGGAGGCACAAACAGGGGGGCTCTCTGGAGAGGGGTGATGGGGCACAGGGGCTGGTGGGGATCTTCCAGGGGGGCAGAGGGTTGTGTGGTTCTCTGTGGGGTGGGGGGAGTGATGGACAGAGCCAGCTGCAGCCTGAGTCTGGTCTGCGGGGGAACGGAGGGTTGCTATATCCCCCCCTGTACTGTGTATTTTATGCCAGCCCCGGGGTGCCCATCGCTGCTCATTTCTCCTGCCCTCAGCCCCATCTGTTTGTGTACCCCCACAATGCCCCCCCATTTGTGTCTGACAGTGACAGACACTCCTGCAGCTCCCTCCCCATCCCTGCTGGGGAAGCACAGTCAGGCAGCTCTGGCACTGCCTCCCCACAGCTCCCATTGGCCAGGTGGGCTGGGAACTGGGTCAGCTCTGGGAGGGGGAACAGAGGCACATCCCGTGCGCATGCCTGTGGGAATGAATCTTACTACTTAGATTACCCAACAAAGTGTGTTTGAATTGCAAAGACTGTTTAAGAAAGTCATACTAATAGCAATTGTGCAGCTCTGATTCAATTTTTTCCCATTAGTTACCCAATTAGGCAGAAGTAAGTTTAAATTACTATCCTTCAATATGTATTTACAAAAGACTAGTAATTAACCATGGTAAGACTGGTAAGAGAAAATACACAAGATCAAGACACCAGTGTGACAGAAAATTTGAAATAACTAAAGGAAATGTGGAAAAACACATTATATTTGAAAAATAATTTCTTAGTTTTATGGTCTAATTCAGTGAGTTATTAGGTTTCTATTTTAAAAGAAACTTCTAATAAATAAGCAACCATTAAAAACTAATTGCTCATTAGTTTGGGAAATACAGACAACCTTTTTACTAAATGGCTGCTTCCAAGTAATATTGTGTTTAACTTTAAACAGATCTAAAAGATGTCTTATTGTCTAGCAACCCAACTCAGTGGGGCTACTCAAGTGATTAAGATTTATTCATGTGAATAAGGATAGCAAGATGGATTCCAATATGGAAATCACAGCTGTGTTAGCTTGTGTGGGGATTTTGCAATTAAGCAGCTTAGCTGATTTCTATTCACTTGAGAGTGTCATTCTGTATCCAGTCACAAGTATAACAATTCTTTCCCAAACTTTCTCACTTGTGGTTTTTCTTAAACTCACATCTCTATCCTACAAGTTGCTGATCTTCCTCAAATTTTATTAGTAGGAATTGCTTTGCACTTCATAGGATTGGTACTATAAGGATTAAGGCCCAAAAATTTAAAACCTGGGTACCTAAATTTAGACAGCTATGGGCCTGACTGAAAGCCCATTGATATCAAAGGGAAGATTTCCATTAACTTCAATTGGTTTTAGAACAGGTCCAAATCCATATAAGTGAGCTTATTTCAAGAAGTGGTAAACACTTATAGCTTGCATTGCGGAAGCTAGTTGGGGTTTTGGGTGCTCACTTAGAGTATATCTACACTGAAATAACTGGATGTGATTGAAACTTGTGTAAACATACTCGAGCTAGCTTTAGTCTAGCTAACTCAGGTACAGGAGCATTGATGCTGAAGCAGCATGGCCATCGGTGTAGGGTAGTGGGCTGAGTAATTACTCAGGGTTTCAAGAGGGTTTGTGCAGCCCACAATGAACCCAGCACTACTGTGCTTTACTGCTCCAGTACCCAAGCTAGCTAGAGTAAAGCTAGCTCATCTATGTCTACACTGAAATCATGGGGTACACTGAAATCATTGCAGCTTGTGTAGACATGCCCTCACTCTGAAGAGAAGGGCACTTAGCTATATAAATAAGGATATAAGTGACTACTTGAGGAACCAAAGTTTGAAAATTGGCTTAGCACTCTAAGGGTGAGACATTCAGAAGCAACTAATATGAGTTAGGAACACAAAGTCTAAAGGAACTAGAATGAAGAAAATAATCTAATTCATGATCTCTACAACAATTTTGACTGTCAAATAAACATACTTCTGTAGTTATGACTGTGGGTTTTGAGACAAATTAATTGAAAAAAAGCCACAAGCAAAACCCAACACAGTTTTTACACACACAAAAAATGCTCAGAAGAGACTTCACAATTTGTAAAAACAAATTATGGTTTTCACAATGAGAGATACGCATTTAATTCTATGAGTGTTTCTAGTAAATAAAAGAAGGAAAGATTAATACCTAACTTATCTTAATTCTTTAGAATGCCAAGGAATTATGCTAAAAGAGAAGTATAGCACATCTATTAATTGAGAAGGGACACTTCTGCAGCTGCTAGTCTTATAAAAGAAGTGGATAGTAGGAAGTGAATTATATTTGCTTTACTGTGGCAAGTTTATCACAGTAATGGACAGTCTGGCTCTACAAAGAAAGAGGCTTAGGTCTGACTCTGCAAGGTCTGATTCCCTCCTGTGGGATGCTGAGTGCCCCAATCCCATTGTAGACAATGGAATTGAAGGAGTTTAGAATCTTTCACAACTGGGCTTTACAAATCTTTATATGTTCATCCTTGCTAAAGTGATATTCACTATCACTGACAAACCGCATAAACAAAACCTGCTATAATTATTATCAAGCACTTTCTGACAGAGAAGTCACCAGGGATATTACAAGATTCAAGAAGATAAACTAGGAATTGGAAATTGACATGAATGTTAAAAATGCCAAGCTGATCAATGCACAAGATTTATGCATTAATGGGATTTGCTTGTTTTCTTCTCCAATGGAAATTAGATGCACACTTTCTTATAGGTTCTACTGTGCTGTAGGTTCAACATTAGGGTTCCCCAAGGAGGATAATTTTCACGTTCATTCAGGTTGTTTTAGGCCAATTTTCAGACCCCACTATGAATAGCATGAATGTCAGCTGCCAATAAGCTCCCTGCGTCCAAGGTAAAACCACTAAATATTGGTGATTATGGTCATCACACAAGTTCCCAGTGTTCTATTTAGCATGTGACGTGTCCAATTCCCACCCAATTCTCATCCATGCACATTTAGGGCTAACATGATCTCCCTGTTGCCAGTTCAGAAGTGCCATGAAAGAGTGTAAGGACTAGAGAAGAAAGGGGCAATTTTTTTATACCTTTAACTTGCCCATTTAAATAGCCATTTATTTTCTAATGTTTATTTTAAAAATAGATATTACAGCTTCAATTTTCAAAAGTGACTTGGGGTTTCAGGCTTGTAACACCTTAAAGGAACCTCATTTTCAGGAAGTGCTATGTAGTCACCTTCTGTGCTGTTATATGGATTAACAGTCTCATTGGATTGGGTTTGTACTCAGTGAATTTTCTGAATTAGCTTCAGCATAGATCAGTGGCATCTCGTGGACTGTCTTAAAGGGCCCAGTCCCACAAGGAGCTGACCAACCACTAACCAGTAGATTTCAATGAGAATTGAAGACACTCAACACTTCACAGGAGGTGCTCAGTATCCTGCAGGATCCAGCCAATTTTGGCTATGATCGAGAGATCCTACAATTAGTTATGCAAATAGTACCTGGCAAATATCAAGTAAGTGGTTGCTTAATGTCAGGTTTTTGGTGTATGGTGCAAGTTAAACATAAGTTTAATATGAAGAGTATATGTTTTTCCTCTAAGCCACAGTTTCAAAAAAAAAATAGTAAAGAACTTCGGATGCTAGGTTTTTCTATTTTGCTAGAGGCAGCATATATTATACCCACACAGCTGGATAGATACCATTCACGACTGACTACTGTACATCTGTTCAAAGAAAAAACAATGTTCTTCCTTAAAGTGCAAGTCATGTCGATTCATTTGCTTTGCACTTTTAATCTTTAAGTGAATTTCTAAAAATCTGGTGCTCTCTGTGGTATCCTGGAATAACCAATCTGAATGTGGTTAAAAATCGTTAATGATTGCATTTTTCATGACAGTGCAAAAGTTTGGATAAACTCTTCTGTTTATATATTATGGGCCACAGACTGTGGCTAGCACTTGCAGAGGTGTGCAAGATGGGCATGGGGGGATGGTGAAAGGAGCCTTTCCTCACTTGAATCTTGAGCACCATGTTGTGAGCCAGATGCAACTCTGCTGCCCTGAATCATTTAGAATTCTGCTCCCCCACTTCCCAAAGCAAGTAACTTTTCAGGATGATCAGATAAAATATCTTTAGAGGTTGGGTTTTGTTTTTCCTCTCATTATCTTTTCTGGTAAAATCTGGGCAAGTAGATTTTGTACCCAGCTGATAACTTTTCATGATATTTTTGCAAGACTGTTTTAAATTAACCTATTGAATGGTTGCTCTAGAGCTTGCCTGTGCGTGTATCCTCATTCCTGAGGAGTGTTGTTCAACCATGTGGGTTGAAATGATGGAATACAGCTCTCTGGGAACAAGTTCCATTTTGAAAACACTTCGGCGGGATATAAGGTTTGGGAGTCAGAACAGACTTTGAGCTCTTATAAGGATTACAACTAGTTAAGCATATTAATGTCTTGACTCATATTGTGGTTCATTAATTTAAGGAGGAGCTAAACTCTGAGGTCATTTGTGTAAGAATAGGTGTGTCTTAAGTTCTAACCTCTTACTTCCTGTGTTTTCTGATACTCTGTAAATATTTGTTCTTATCAAATATATGATTATTGGCTGTTTGGGAAATTCTGTGTGTACCATTGCCAACGAGTATGTTAATTACCTATTTCCAAATATAAAAGATGGTAACAAAGGGAAAAGATAATAGTGGCTGGTCTCACAGAAAGGAGTTGCTGAGTCAGGGAACCAACCTCTTAGAAATTATCTTCACAGAACCGAGGGACAGACTAAAACTAATATGGACACAGACCAGCACTGGAAGAACAGGTTAAATCTTCAAATACACTGCACAATGCTTGAAAGTTACCTTAGTGATGACCCTCATGCCTAAACTTCATCCAAAGAAGTATTTCAGATCTAGAAGAGAAAAATGGTTTCAATTTCAATTAAGAATATTATATTTGCTACAACTCTCTCTTAAGAATATAATATTTGCTACAATTCTCTCTTTACCATTCCTGAAGAGAGGCATCAATTGCAGCCTGGTGTATTTTACAAAGTATGATAGTTGCTCCCAGTGCTCTGCATTAGGAAGATGAGACTTCCGCTGGGGATAATTAACTTCACTTAATTCAGAGCCCTTCAGAGCAGAATGTATCTTAACATCTGGTCCAAGAAAGCGGACAAACTTCAGCCAATTTAATGGAAAATTAGCCCCAAAATGCATTAATGTATAATTAATTATAAATATATTCAGAGCTGTACTAAGGGTTCTGTGGGCCCGGAGTGAAATATTTTAATAGCCCCTTTTCACCTCTCTGTGGAAAAAGTCAGATGTTGGTTCATATTTAGATAAAGTTCTGAGAACAAAAACTGGTCAGGTAAGTACACAGCAAGGAACTGATCCTGGTCTGAATGAAGTGACTGAGAGTTTTTACACTGACCGTAATTTGGCCCTATTTGAGCACATATAAGAATATGAATAAAAGGGACTTGAACATCCCTAGGTGCTGATAGGTTACTATGATTTGTTGTGAAATGTTTCGACCTGTGAGTTAACTTTCATACATTGTTGACAAATTGGATGCTGATCTTTTAGACCCTGATTATCTGCACTACACTTCTCCTTGGGCTGCCACCTTGATGTGGTGGAGAAGCTTGCATATAGTTAATACCCTAAAATTGATGCCATCTGGAGTCCTGTATTTCTGGTAGGGTCACCCACTGCAGTAAGGTTGAAGGCGAGGTACCAGACAAAGTGCAGCCCAGCACAACACAACCCAGTACAAGACCTCAACGGCAGAACAGGTGGATGAAGCAGGATCACCTCTCAATGGTTGTGAAGCCATTGAATAGCACTACAGGCTATACCTCCACAGGGAAATGGAATCTCAGGGAGTGGAAACTCATCAACTTCTAATTACATTTTTTTTCAGTTTGGGACGAGAGATGCAGGGTTTTTTTCCCCTTTGACTTCCAAAAAGAGCAAATTCCAAGAGATCTTTATGTATCTCAGGATATCCACAGAGGCATAGATTTATTTAGGGGTGCCAATTTTGGTTGGACATATTCCTGGAGGTTTTATCACATGACAATCTTTAATTAAAGATTGATATTTGTCCTGAAGTCTCCAGGACAATCCTGGATGGTTGGCAATCTTAGCCACTAACTTCTGGATTTCATGGTCCCTTGCACCTCTATGGCAATGTGGGTTGGGACTTGTCCAATAAGCACTTCCCCTGAAACTCTTCTTCGGGGATAGAGGGAAATGGGGAGGGGAGAGGTAAATGTTAATGCTAAATTACTGAAGGTTTTTGGGTAAATGATGCAGTGGAGAGAGAGAAAGTGAGAGAGAGCTTTCTCATACATAGAACCCAAACTCCGATGAAGTTACTTCCATGGCATCAGTGGAAGTGCGGAACAATGGCAGGACTTACCTTTTCATTAGCTCCAGCAGAGATGTGCCTAGGTTTTGTCCCTTCCATCTATTGGTGTGAACCAGGCAACAGACCCTTTAGAATTTTACTCATTGTGAATTTTCTACTCTGTATCACAGAGTTCATGTAATCAACAAACCTAGAAACATAAGCATTCCGTTTAATTACTATATTTAATTTTCTGAAAGAAGTAATCACAAGAGGGTAGAACTCTGGACCCTGTCTGAGTCATTAATGCTCTCACATTTTCATGACAACTTCCATTTAATCTGTAGCTTAAATTGTGCTACATTCTTAAATGCATATACTGATCACAGTTGTGCAAAGAGTTGGTTTAGTCCAACATTACTTTCAAAAGCATCAGTCTGGGTTTGAAGTTGAAGTTCTCAATCTGGACTGATGCTATTTATACAGCATACATATCTGACCTTTCCAATATGCACTCTGCCAATAGACCTCATCCCTTCCTTTGAATGACCATGAATGAGTTGTCATGTCTGAGTTTTTGGTTTCTGATGATGTTTGCATAAAGGGTTCCATGAATCTTAATTATAATAGTCATGTTTGAGGTGATTCACCAAAATCACCAATTCATTTCAGATCAATCACTGGAATGCTATTAGATTATAACAGCTCTTAATTTTTGTTGTCCAGGAATGTATTCAAACCAATGAGCTATAAATATAAAGTTCCATACTAACCATCATTCTCCTAAGCTATACGGTCCTCCACAAATGTTAATTGATTTGTTAAAGTATCTAGTTACAAAACTCCTGTATATATAATTACTTTATTATTTTAATAATTTGGATGCTTTCCTATAATTTTACATTTGCCTTTTACTGATGACTTCTACTGAACCCATAAATTAGTTGTTGCCTGTCAGTGAAACTCACACCTATATACATTTCTTTAAACCAACAAAAGTGATTCTTTATCATCTAGTAATGATACAGAATCTAATTAACTTTAAAAAAAGAGTGTAACTGTAGTCACTTCCTAGACAAATGAATCACTCAGTGTTCTTGTAGGTTCATTTTTGCCTACAAATAGGTATATAGATTTAGAATTGAAAGCATTTGCAATCTGTTCCCTTTCAAAGTCTGATTTACGAAAAAAAGACCAAGTATGAATGGAATTTTCCAACGAACTCTTTGCTCCCATTTACATTAATTGAAACTTTACCATTAAAAGGAGCTGACTGATATGAAGCATTAGCCACTATCTTTGTAAACTTG
This sequence comes from Mauremys mutica, assembly GCF_020497125.1. Lineage (NCBI taxonomy): Eukaryota > Metazoa > Chordata > Testudines > Geoemydidae > Mauremys > Mauremys mutica. Next base: position 51,554,124 of record NC_059077.1, read on the forward strand.
TGGAAAACACGAGATATTCTAGAGGCCTGGAAGAGGACAAATATAGTGCCAATCTATGAAAAGGGGAATAAGGACAACCTGGGGAATTACATACAAGTCAGTTTAACTCCAGTACATGGAAAGAAAATGGAGCAAATAATTAAGCAATCAATTTGCAAGCACCTAGAAGATAGTAAGGTGATAAGTAACAGTCAGCATGGATTTGTCAAGAACAAATCATGTCAAACCAACCTAATAGCTTTCTTTGATAGGGTAACAAGCCTTGTGGATAGGGGGGAAGTGGTAGATGTGGTGTATCTTGATTTTAGTAATACTGGTTCACATGACCTTCTCATAAACAAATTAGCAAGAGACAGCTTGGATGAAGCTACTACAAGATGGGTGCATAATTGTTTTGAAAACTGTTCCTAAGAAGTCGTTATCAGTAGTTCACAGTCAAGCTGGAAGGGCATATCTAAAGGAGTCCCTCAGGGATCAGCCTTGGGTCCAGTTTTGTTCAATATCTTCATCAATGATTTAGATCAGAGGTCCCCAAATTGTGGGGTGTTCCACCCTAGGGATGCACAGAGGAACGTTTGGGGGATGTGACTGGGGCCTGGGCCAGCCCTCACGTGGGGTGTGGGTGGGTAGGGAACAACTGGGGCCCTGGCAAGAGGCCCCCACCTGGGGCCCTGGCTGCCAGCCCCACACCTGGGCCCCGCTCCCCGCTGTGGCTGCCGGCCCCATGCCCGGAGTCCTGGCTGCCTGTCTCGGCCCCCAGCTGAGGCTCCTCTCCCGCCCCCACCCCCAGGTGTGGCCCCAGCCTTGGCCTCCTTACCCCATCTGCCTCCCCCCTCTCTTGGAGCTGCGGCCCTGCTCCTGGCTCCGGAGGAGAGTGTGGGGGGCACAGACAAAGGTAAGGAGGGTGCACGAGGTAAAAAGTTTGGAGACTGCTGATGTAGATAATTGTATAGAGAGTACACTTATAAAGTGTGCAGATGATTACCAAGCTGGGAGAGGGTTCAAGTGCTTTGGAGGAGAGAATTAAAATTCAAAATGATCTGGATAAACTGGAGAAATAGTCTGAAGTAACTAAATGAAATTAAATAAGAACAAATGCAAAGTACTCCACTTAGGAAGGAACAATGAATTTCACACATACAAAATGGGAAATTACTGTCTTGGAAGGAGAATGCAATCTGGGGGGTTAGAGTGGATCACAAGCTAAATATGAATCAATAGTGTAACACTTGCAGGGGAGAGGGGGAGGGAAGCAAACATCATTATGAGATGTATTATCAGGAGTGTTGTAAGCAAGACACTAGAAGTAATTTTTCCAATCTAATCCATCCTGATAAGGCCTCAGCTGGAATATTGTGTCCAGTTCTGGGTTTCAGGAAAGATGTGGACAAATTGGAGAAAGTCCAGAAAAAAACAACAAAAGCAAAAATGCAACAAAAGTGATTAAAGGTCTAGGAAATAGACCTATGAGGAAAGATTGAAAAAAACTGGGTTTGTTTAGTCTGAAGAAGAGAAGACTGAGGGGGGGACATCATAACAGTTTTCAAGTACATAAAAGGTTGTTACAAGGAGGAGGGTGAAAAAATTGTTCTCCTTAACCTCTGAGGATAAAACAAGAAGGAATTGGCTTAAATTGCAGCAAGAGAGATTTAGGTTGGACATTAGAAAAAATGTCCTACCTGTCAGGTTAGTTAAGCACTGGAACAAATTACCTAGGGAGGTTATGGAATCTTCATCATTGGAGACTTTTAAGAACAGGTTAGACAAACACCTATCAGATGGTCTAGTTATTACTTAGTCCTACTTTGAATGCAGGGGGACAGGACTAGATCACCTGCTGAGGTCCCTTCCAGCCATACGCTTCTGTGATCCTATGATTATATTAAATGGCAGCACGGTTAGACCAACACCAAACAATTCTGAAAATCCCATCTCACATCAATGTGGTTAACGGAATAGATAGTTTCAGATTTCCTCTCTGGCCTGTCAGGAACAGCAACACACAGCTAGTGACCCCAAGTTCCAATGTGTTAGTGGATGTAGCTTCAGTTAATACAGCCTCTCCCTGAGTACTTTACCCTTCTGTATGTGCATGATCTTCAGGTACTTCAAAAAATCAGTGGAATGGTACAGGAAAAAATAAACTTTATGTACTCTTAAAAAAGAGCCCTTTTTAGAAGGTACTTCTCTGATGCATAATATCGGTGATACAGCATTCCAGCCAACGGGTATTTGTTTAGCACAGGTGAGTAAGTGATCTCCATACAGTTATTAAAGTGCCTTGGGACATATCTGGATATTATATGTTGTGTTATTACTATTATTATTTTGTTGTTGGCAATTTATTTCACTTCTATCCAAAACCGGTAACTAACAAAAAAGAGCCAGCTAGAATAAAAACAGAACATTTAGGATGAGTATTTTGAAAGGTGCCTGGAGAATTTATATGCCCAATCCCTATTAAAATTAAATCCCATTTTTTTTCCCTGTAGATAGCCTCAGCCTTACACGTTTACTTTTGCTCATTGGGGGAGAGGGAGGGGTCCCCATTTACTTTATTTAAACTTTCTCCTTACAGGGTCACTAGTATGGATTGTGTGCATATGCGTGTGTATGTATATGCAAATATGTTTTTAAATTCACCTTTCCAGATGAATTACTCCTTTCCCCAAGTTCTCACCACTCTTGTAATGCATGTTGGATTTGAGTTTGCTCCGCAAAACTTTTGTGCTGAATCAGAACATAAATTTGAATGTTTTCCCTCTATTTTTATGAAGCTTTACAGCCATAAATGATGTTGTGAAGAATTTATGAAGGTGAAATCTTCACTAACTACAGGGTTATTGCCTTTTCCAGAGGAATAAATCCAAGCTACCTAAAAGTAGAGGTATAAAGTTCTCTTCACTGTAGGATTCACAGCTGACAGGCACAGTCCCAGGGTCTTTATATGTTTCCAGGGTTGTAAAAGACATAAATGGAGAATAAAGATTAATAGAGCTCCTCAAGTAGTCAGGCAGAATATGCACATGAGTATAAGCAAACCTGCAAGCTAACTTTCTCCTCTTAAAGCGATGTAAAGATAAATGTGCACTATCACATCAATCATTTTATCTGGGTGTTTGTCACTAAATGTTAAAAATGACCCAAGCATTATCAATATATCACAGGGGAAAAATGGGTGTGGGATGTGGGGGAAGGAGGAAAGTCTTAAAATTATACCTTTTGGCTTTGAAAAAGTATGAAGCAATAACAGTGTGAAACTAAGGTAGCAACATGACTAAAATCATAGTGGGATCTGCCTCTACTAGGAATTTTTTCTAAATTGTTTTAAAGTGTGCATTAATGAAACTGTCAATTGAATTAAGCCATTACATGGGCTTTGGAAGCTGCTCTGTCTGATCTGTAAAACAATTCACATTTTCATTACAGTAATCAGAGGTTTAAATGGGTTTAATGAAATTATGACAATTGTTGGAGATATGCATTAGCTTTTCTGAAAATGCTCTGTAGATTAGAATACACAGTTTCAGCATCAGAGTAGGACTAAAGAATTACTATTCTAACTGGCAAATTTTGCTGAGAACCCAGCAAAGGACTCCTTCTGAATGCCGTGGGAGCCACGTGTTTGCACCTCAGCTCTAAATTCGACCTTAAATATGTAATAGGAACTGGGCGTGAATATCGCTGCCAGAGAATTAGTTTGTTGGGTTTTCCTCTCTGATAGTCTTATAGCTTCTTTGAGGAGAATGTGGTATCACAGTTGTTTTACTTGAAATCAATTCTATGAAATATAACAATTTGTTTTCTTCTCTACCTTCTAATTAATTTTTTTAGGCTGTTAGTAGTGGACAATTAAGGTCTCTTTTTCAGAGTAGAATAAATACATGTTAATCTATATTGACTTACCAAAATTCATTAATCTTACCTGGTTCATTCACCAGGTACAATCAGGCCAAGTACATTGCTGAAGTTATGAAATTAAATGGTAGATTGTCTGAAGTAGACATTAAGCGAATATTTTTACAAGTGTGCATGCACTTTTACGTGGCCCAGAGTTGCTTGTACGAGACAGCTGATGTTTGTGCAAGTCAGGTTGCAGAGGTACAAATCCCTGAGTTGCATCCATGTCTGGTGTTATGCACATGCAGGTGCACACACCAGCATGAATTCACATTTGTACAAACCCTTTTTAAATTTTAGGCCCTTTGTCTGTTTACAAAAGGGGACATTTATGCAAAAATAAGTTGGAAACTTACAGTTCTCCAGCAGTCTCCTAACTACACCCCATTAACTGGTTTCTGACTGCTTGACCTATTTAATACTTCAACATACCCAAGTTTTGTTTGTCTCAATTACATTGAGATGGTATTAACATAGGATTTTCTTTCTTTTTAGGTCCTGGTCTCACAAAGCACCTAAGCATGAGTAAAACCTTGAGCATAAGTAGTTCTTGGATTTCAGTATGAAACTCATATGATTGAAGTTAAGGGCTTTGTTGGAACAGGGTCTTGTTGACCTAAATGCTCTTCTCCAATGAAACAATGCCCAGGAGGGTAATTTTTTTTTTGTCACTTGTAGTTCCTGGTGCATGCTTCCACTGAGGGTGGATTTGCAGCCTCAAAGGCTATGTCTATACCACATACCACTGGTGTCATCATGTAGTGCACATGTAGCTACATGCCACAGTGAAAATCTCATTTTGCATCTACACTGCACTGTGTAGCAACATGTATCAGTAAAATTCTCTGGCAGAGAGGAGGCAGTGAGGAAAGTCACCAGTAGCTCCCCACTGCTCAACCTTTTCCCCACTGCCTCCTCCCTGCTGGTGTCTTTTCCTGCTGCCAGAGCCTTTCCCTGTGGTGAAGAAGGGCTCCAGTAGTGGGGAGCTGGCAGAGCCTTTATCTGATGTCTTTTATTGCAGTGGGGAAAGGCTGCAACAGCGGGGTGGCTGTGGGACACTACACAGATAAAATAGCAGTGTAGGCAGGGAGGCACAGCTTGGGAAAGTATAGAGTTGGGTCAGGTATGTACTCAGGTATGAACCCATACCCTTCAGGAGTGTCTGTATTCTACTCATAAGCTGTGCCTCATAGTCTACACTATTATTTTTGCCCATTCTAGGGGGACTGCACGTATCAGAGGGGGCAGAAGGTAAGGTGAAGAAACAATATGAAGGAAGAGGATCTTTGGGGAAAACGGATTCCAATTTTATAGCTATTGGGTCATCCAGAAGGAGGTCCCACCTGGTTCATGCTGATCGCCTTTCCCATTGGCAATGTGTATCCCTCACGAGCTCCTGACATGAATGCATCCTATTGTTTCTTCCCCGAGAGGCCTTGAAGGTGCAACATTAACTCACGCCGCCATCCTGGATGGAAACTCACTCTTTTCAAGTGAAGCATGTCGTATATGTTATATGGCTCACCATCCCCTTTCAGCATGCCCTGTTGGTGAAGAAGAGATTCCACCAGCTGATGTGGGCAACAGAGCTGTTGCTTCTCCCCTTCAAAAGCCTTTCTATCCTCACAGTGGAGATGTGATAGAGTGGCCTTGTAGTTGACTTTTCCAAAGGAAGAGGCCTGACATACAAACCCCAGCTCCAGGAAGAGGGCTGAGGGGGAGCTCCTGTTTGAAGAAGGGAGATATGACTGCTCAAAAGCAAGAGACAGAGTGACTGCTCTGCTGCTGCTGCAGAGAAGAGCTGTGAGTGGTCTCTGAGAAAGCACCTTCACCGAGATCCAGGTCAGAATAGCAGAATCCAGAAACTTGATGAAGATATCAACATATGGGGTGAAGGAGCAGCTCAAGGAAGTGGTGGAGGGATCAAAGAAACAGCCCTATCTGCCAAAAACAGAGTACCTGGCTAGAACCCAGAGGAGAGGGCAGGCCCGGGTTTCCCTGTCTCTATCCCAGACCAAGAGAGAGTGGATGGGTTTTAAAAGTCTAAAAGAGGCAACAAGTTCCAGGTAGATGTTGGGAGATGGGCTTGAAGGGCATTAGATTTTGAGCTTCCTATTTTGGGAATTATTATTTTTTTGTTTATTCTGGAAGGGGAATGGACTAAGTGGTGACCTGGCTGGAGGGCTAGGCCATGGAAAATGACAGATCGCTGTGGAACCAGAACGGCTAAGAGGGTGCTAAACTGAAAATCCTGCAACACTGCACCTGAACATGTGGAGGCCCTCTGGAGGTGAGAGGAGTGTTGCAATGGATGGGTCATTTGCATCTAATAAGATGGCTTGTGGTTAAGACCTAAAACTGGGAGTCAGAAGAGCAAATTCAGTTCCTGGCTCTGACACAGATTTCCTGTGCGACCTTGGTAGGTTACTTATTCTTCTGTTTTCCCATTTAAAAAATTGCGATAATAATACTTACATAGATTTTTAGAGGCCAATTTATTGTTTATAAAGCATCTTGAGATCCTTGTGTAGATTATGCTATTAAAAGTTTTATATAATGTATTGTTATTAAACAACTATTTAATGCCAATGTTTCCTTAATTTTTTGTTTGGAACAGAATTGTAAATAACTCAGCTATTTAGATGGATAGCTAGTAGACCACTATTGTGTGATCTTGCAGTCTCCTTTTTGGTGGATTGGCACAAACAGGTGTAGTCCCTGGAGCAATAACACTAGCATAAGCATAGTAACAAGAGAACATATTTTTATTACTGTAAGATGCTACAGAAGCATCTCCCCTAATGCTGCTGACCCCCAAAACACTTTCACTTTTCTAAGGCAAGAACATACCTCTTGCCCTGATCTTCCCCTCAGGGTTACTTCCTGAGTCAGGGGTCCTCCCGCTCTGGGAGGTGCCACAGCATTCAGGGGCTGACTGTAGATGTCACACACCCAATCAGCAGAGTAACCCTGTTACAATACCTTACCTACTATACCAACTCTGCATAATTTCTGTTTGAAATTTTGCTGCATATTGATAGAAATAATCCTAAAAATATATACCTTGTATTGTATTTTTTCTTTCTTAAAGTGCAGCATGTGATAAATCTGTAGTAGATTAAAGGTATATTATTCAAATAAACCAAATAATTTAGATTTGGTTAAATTGACTTCAGTATGAGTTACATATCTAGAACACATGCAGGACTGATCTTCTAATAGGTTATTAATAGTAAATAGGTAAATGGAATTGTTTAAAATGTATGTTTAAAATGTTTTAGTTGGAAATTCCTTTAACTGGTGATGGAGACAATCTTTATATTAGAGCTATGTGAATAACTGATTTCAGTTCACTCGTAATTCCTAAACATGAAAAAATCATTGTGTTGACCCACATTTTTTAGTGAATCAACAATTAAAATAGAATAGAAATGATTTCAAGTTGTACAAAACATTTCATTTTGATTTAGCATTTTTAAAACAATTTTAAGCTTCCTTCCATTTTATTTTTAAAACTTTTTAAAAAAAGTTGCTTTGAATTAAAAAAAAAGTTTTTTTTTGACATGAACAATTTAGAAAAAAGCTGACATGATTTAATGAAACATTTTGGTCTCAACGATTCTGCATTTGTTGCAAAAAAAAATTTCAGCTGGAAAATTTCACCCACCTCTACTTTACATGTCTGCCACTCAAAGATTTTAAAGGTGACTCACAAAACAAATTAAACTGCAAGTTACATGGCATCTGAAAGCATATTTCACCCAATAATTGTAATAAAAATATTGCTAACAAGTCTCTATATTGATGATATATTTAGCAGATTTTATTAGAATACTTTTTGTTCTTGGTGTCTTTCTTAAAGCATTCTTCCTTACAGCTGGGTTAAAGTCTTCAATCTGCTATTTAAAACTAAAATGATAACTTGTACAGACCTAATTATAGAAGAATGAGCAAACTGCTCCAGTGACAGAATCAGTTCTCAACAGAAATATACAACCTATTATTTTAATATGACAGGATATTATTGTGCATAGTTTCCTCTGGTATTTCTTTATAATTTCTTTTAAATTCCAAAACTGCTAGAAAGGACCATGCTGTTCAAGTTAAATATTTGACTTGGTGTCAATGGAAAGAAATATACTACCTAATGGACTGGAAACTGTGCTTGTGTCACTGTACATGAAGGCTGAAATCTTTCAGAAAGGGTCACAAATATGGCTGAACTAATTTGATACTGCAAATAGATACAGGTGCACAGTTAATTGCACACATGCATAACCCATGTAAATAACTCGATGTCTAGTTTATGGGTACAATCATGTAGCTAGGATTTCTTAATTAGTGCAATTATGACCCCAGTATTGGAAAGACAATTAGAGAACTAACTAAAAATTGGGAACAAAATGTATAATTCCCAAATTCATATATATATATTGTATAATCTGTTATTACTATTAAATCTCTTGGCTCCACAAAAGTATGAACATCAGATTTCACAACTCCACAGTTCAGCAAAACTTCAGTAATTTAAACATTTTTAAAAAAAATTTATTTTAAAATCCACATTTTACACTTCAAAAAATTCCTAGCACCTTAATGTACTGTGTTTCTATGAATTATGTCTCTAAGAAAGCAAGAATTCTGAAAACATGAGAGAGACTTCTAGTATCCCATATACAGTAAAGCAAATTCATAATGGAATTTCCCTATTTATAATCAAACTGAAGTCAACTCTCTAGTAGCCAGGGGCTGAGGCTGAAAATGTTTAGCAACATAGCACTCCCCGTGCCCATTACAGAAAGCAACTATTCTGTTTTGATAGAAGTGTCCCTTAGGTACTTATCTATATGGTATTGTAAAGTAGCAAGGTATGCCAGTGCAAGATTTTTGTGCACACAGTGAAAAGGCCACAAAAATGTACTTAAGACAAGCCTCAAAGAAAAAATAACCAGTAAAATGGGAATTAAACAATTTATTTTAAAAGATTAAAAACAAATTCTATTCGTACAAATGGTTTGATACAAATTATTAATAAAGCTCATTATTTAACGAAAGTTGGCCTTTTGTTTTGTATGGTTAAAGGCATAGATTATTCATTGACAGGAGTTTTAAATAATGTTTTCATTATAATAGAAGTCAGGTATACTATTGCACGTCATGGTACTAAAAAAACACTACTAACCAATGGACTCCTTCTCAGTGATGGGCAATGACAGTATATATGTGAGTGTGATGGGGCACTCTACTCACCTCTGCCTCCTCCTGGGTGTACTGGGTTATCTCTGCCAAGCTGTCGCCCGTTTCTTCGGTTGCATTCCGTCACTCTCTGTCTCTCTTGCTCCTTCTGTGGCCCCTGTCTCTCTCCAGGAGCTACAGCTTCCTCTTCATGACTCAGCCATCTGGCCAGGTCACTAACTGGTTTTCCCTTCTGGGGTGGTCTTTCAAGGTTTCTCTCCACAAGCAGTATCAGGCAGTCCTCATGCCCGCTGTCCTAGGTCACTCCAGCAATTACTCCAGCTCTTCTTCATATCCACTATCCACTATACTTAACAATACCACTCTGTGGTGGTTGGTGGGGGAACCCAGACCCACCCTTTACTCTGGGTTCAAGTCCAAGGTCCTGCAGCTTCCCTAACCTTGCTGCTGTCATCTTGGACTACTTCCTACATTGCTTCTACAACTCTGACCATAGATGAGTGAAGATGTCCTTGAATCCACCTGCAATAACTATTTTCTGATCTGGGCCAAGTAAAATTTCTGTCACATTGCACCATGATTCTGACAAAAATTTTACCAGATGTGCTTTATTGTTCAAAGATGATATCTACTCCTTTGCAGTTCTCATAACTCTTTAGGGGCTTCTGAACTATTTTGAAGCCCAGTTCAGCAAGTTCTGCAAAGCTAGTTGCACCTTCTTGTCTGACCATTTGTATAACCACCATGCCATTCACTGTCCAAGCTGTGGCCATGGTGGATGCTGGTAGTTGATACACTGACTCTGTTTCTTTTTCTAATTCATATAATAGCTTACTCTTTCAAGTTTTGTGCTCTAGTTTCCTTCAGATCAGTCTCTCCTGTTTGTGGAACTACTACAAGTTGGCTAAACAACCCCCATCTGCATTGATAGTCACTGTCTTATCACTACTAACATTCAATCTGATCTTTTTGCTTATAGATGTGAATGTCTTAATGTTGAGCTTTTTAAGTGTTTAAACAATCCACTGGTACATGAATTGAATCTGTCTTCCACAAACTTTGCTTTGATTCCTGTATCATTCAAAGTAACAGGCCTGTTGGTAACCTCCACTGGTGCAACAATGCCAGTTGCAATACTGATGAGTGCTATCAAGTTAGCTTTCAAATCATATGGGTTTGTCATGGAGTCGGCGATGGCAAGAACAATCTTATTTATATCTCCTTCATCACATTGCACGTGACATGGTGCAGCCTCCTTGTGTTTTCCTTGTGAAATGTCTGAGTCTACCATATCATACATTACCTTCATGGAAGCTGTGATAGCTGAGTGCTCATGAGCAGTGATGAACTTTCTAGACAACGCTTATGGTTTCAAAGTGAAATCCACGACACCCCCTTTTACTTTGCTATCAAAGTTTACTGTTGTTCAGGTGCCATGTCTGTCCAGACTGCTGAATTTATTTCTAGACCACGCCACAGCATGATTTTCATGTGCAACCAGCTCATGAACTTTGGAGAAATAGATGACCCTTCTAACCCTATGATTCTATGTCAAAATGCAGTAGCGAACAATAATGCAACAAGTCTAACAACAACTAACTCTCCCAGCTCAATGATGCCCTTGAGAATGTACAGGATGTATTGCACAGATTCCACAATTTTGGAACAAAAACAACGAGAAGTCCTTGTAACACCTTAGAGACTAACAGATGTATTAGGGCATAAGCTTCCATGGGCTAGAACCCACTTCATCGGATGCATGAAATGAAAAATACAGGAGCAGGTATAAATACATGAAAGGATCGGGGTTGCTTTACCAAGTATGAGGTCAGTCTATTAATTAATATTAATGCCCCTCTGCCATGTACATTGACCAAACTGGACAGTCTCTGCACAAAAGAATAAATGGACACAAATCTGACATCAGGAATCATAACATTCAAAAACCAGTAGGAGAACACTTCAATTTCTCTGGTCACTCAATAACAGACCTAAAAGTGGCAATTCTTCAACAAAAAAACTTCAAAAACAGACTCCAACATGAAGCTGCAGAACTGCAATTAATTTGCAAACTGGATACCATCAGATTAGGCCTGAATAAAGACTGGGAGTGGTTGGGTCATTACAAAACCTAAACTTAATTTCCCCAATACTAATTTCTCCCTACTGTTACTCACACCTTCTTGTCAACTTTCTGTAATGGGCCACTCTCTTGCCACTTTAAAAGTTATTTTTCCTCCCTTGGTATCCTACTTTTAATTGATTTATCTTGTTAAACTGACCTCACACTTGGTAAAGCAAAGCCCATCCTTTCATGTATTTATACCTGCTCCTGTATTTTTCACTTCATGCATCCAATGAAGTGGGTTCTAGCCCACAAAAGCTTACGCCCTAATAAATTTGTTTGTCTCTAAGGTGCCACAAGGACTCCTCATTGTTTTTGCTGATACAGACTAACACGGCTATCAATCTGAAACCTGTCACCAATTTTGGAACAGTAATTTCCCAAACCTTTGCATTCTGGGGTGTTTATATCAAAATGATTAACCTCCTGTCAGAAGCTTCATATCCCTGATGTACACAGATACCCAGCAAGCATAGCTGATGCAGTCAAAGGCAGTGGTAGCATCTTTACATCTGCCACAAGGTGCAGCTCCCAGTTGCTTTCCTGTTTTGCTCTAATGAAATACATTAAGATGTTAACCATTTTGATGTAAACATCCCAGAATTCAAAGGTTTGGGAAGTTGGTGTGTTGGCAAATCTCAATATCAGTATACCCATTACTTTTTAGTTTTCCCACAATATTAGGTATAGGGCATCTACCATGAGGACTTCCATGTGGCTTGGCACATTGCAGGAGTTTCAAGTGATCATGTTCACGATGCTATTTTCTTTGTTTGAGCCTGAGCTGCCACTGTGCAAAATCTGCCTTCTGGAAATGGAGGAGACTGAAACTGATAGATTACCATAGTTAGCAAAATGAAAAAAACCTTTGTCCATTTTTTATAGCTATAAAACATGAAATTGAAATAAGCTATTTGTTTTAGAAATTACATTGTGTAAGAGGATCATAAATTACACATATAGACAAAACAACGAGCAGAGAACATATTTAAAGTGAATTTACCATAATGAATCAGTACAGGATGAAATCAATGCATAATTATACATATATTAAAAAGAGAATCATTACTTTGACTTTTTAAAAAAAATTTTGAAGGCTATTTGACATGATTTATAAAAGCATCCATAATTCTCAAAGTTACCACTACATAATACCACACCCCCTTACAATTACTCTTGGGGGTTATTCCCTTCATAAAAATGTGTTAAACCTTTTTTGTAAGGGGGGTACTATGAATTTCAAATTTAGGAAGGTTTTTCCCCAGACTAATGGAATGTACAAAGCTTAAAAGTAATACCTGCCTACGGTCTCAAATGGGATCATATGTAGAGTAGCTCTCCCCTCTGCTGCTCATGCCGCCATGGCTACACTTGTAGCATGGGACCGTCCCTTGGAGGTGGATGCTATAGCTTCCAGCTCCAGTGTAAACATAACCTGAATGTGCAGTTTTCTGGATTTCAGATATCAGTTTTTGACAAAAGTGTCTCAAAGTTCCATCCCTTGCTCTGAATATTTTGACATAATGTCTGTGATTTGCTTTGGACTTCACAGGTCAAGAAATGGGGCACCAGTGTTAGTAATGTGTACCCAAGCATCATGAGTCAGTTCCCCCAAAATGCTCAGATTCAAAACAAAACAAAACAAAAGCAATCACATTATTGCTTGCCTTCTCATTTTTCCCACCTTTCGGGAGAAATCACCATCCCCAATTTTGTGTGTGATAATCTCAAATTCAAAATTCAACCTGGAATACATACCCGCACAAATGCAGTCTCCCCATTCACAGACTGTGGGAAGCTGCCATTTCCCTACCTCAACAGGATAGGTCGCTCACATTGTCCCTCCATTCTTCCCCAAAGTCTCCTGTCCTCCAATGCTCTCCTACATTCATTTTCCTCTGCATATTTCTCTCTTCTCCCCTCACAGTTTCCTACCCATCACATTCATCCTGTCTGCCACATCACATTCCCCAACACCTACCTTCAGTCTGCCTTTTCTGCTCCCCACATGCTCTCTCTCTCTCTTATGGAGGGGACAAACTATGGGGGGAGTCAGATAATAATTATTTAATTTAAAATGTTAAACCTTTATAACCACTAAATCACAAATTGTCAACATCATGTCACAATATACAAAGTAAATAACCTTAAATCAGACTCTAATGAGTTCTCAAGCAGCATTTTTCTTACTTTGCCAATCTATATCTACATTTTGATGATTATTGGTTGTGTGTCTATGGTGAAATCCATGTTTACTGACATTTACTGATAAAACTCTAATCCTTCCAAGACTATAATATCAGGCTTAATTACATTGCAACTCATAGCAATACTGTTGATTGTTTTCTTCTGGTAGTCATTTCTAAGAATGTACATCTCTGGAAGTTTGTGCCCTTCTTTATGTAATTTTTAAACATATAATTTAGAGAACTGTACTACACACAAAGTAGAATTTACATTATGTATCAATGAATTTGTTTTGTGCTTGTGAGTTTATAATTATGCATGCTGCTACCCAGGATAGTTTACCAGTTCTGTTTTCCAATCTTAGGAATCAGGGTCTACAGCACAGCTAGTCTCTAGGCAGCATCATCAGTATAGCAGACTGACTGACTGTGTATGCCAAATGATTGGCTGGAGGGGCCAGCAGGCCAACTCTTGAACCACCACCCACTGCAGCAGCAGCATCTTATTGGCTCCTCAAAGCTCATGCCCATAAAAACAGCCAGACTAGGTCTGACCTATATTTCATCTAGCCCAGTCTTTTGACAGTGGCAAATGCTAGATGCTTCACAGAGAATGAACAGATCAGGGCAATTATCAAGTAATCCATCCCTAGTCATCCAGACCCATCATTTTGCAGTAAGAGACTTAGGTTGCATCCCTCACCAGCTTGGCTTGTAGACTTTGATGGGTCTATTGTCCACGAACTTATCTAATTCTTTTTTGAACCCAATTATACTTTTTGCCTTCACAACTTCCCCTGCCAGTGAGTTCCACAGGTTGACTGTGAGGTGTGCAAAGAAATACTTTTCTTTGTTAATTTTTAATCTGCTGCCTATTAATTTCATCAGGTTCTGTTGGTATGTGAAGGGGTAAATAATACTCCCTTGTTCATTTTCTCCTCCCCATTCATGATTTTATAGACCTCTCTTGTATTCCCCTTTAGTGGTCTCTTTTCCAAGCTAAGCAGTCCCAGTCTTATTAATCTCTCCTCATATGGAAGCTGTTCCATACCCCTAATCATTTTTGTTGTCCCTCTTTGTACTTTTTCCAGTTTGAATATATCTTTTCTGAGGTGGGGTGACCAGAACTTTACACAGTATTTAAGGTGTGGGCGTACCATGGATTTGTATAGTGGCATTATATTTACTGTCTTCTTATCTATCTCTTTCCTAATGGGTCCTAACATTGAGTTAGTCTTTTTTGACAGCTGCTGCACATTGAGCTGAAGATTTCAGAGAACTAACCACGGTGAGTCAAAGATCTCTTGCTTGAGTGGTAATAGCTAATTTAGAATCCACCATTTTGTATGCATACATGGAGTTATGTTTTCCAATGTTCATTACTTTGCATTTATCAACATTCAGTTGCATCTGTCATTTTGTGCCCAGTCACCTAGTTTTATGAAATCCCTTTGTAGCTCTCTGCAGTCTGCTTTGGACTTAACTTTATTGAGTAATTTTATATTGTCTGCAAACTTTGCCAGCTCACTGTTTATTTGTTTTTCCAAATAATTTATGAATTTGTTGAACAGCATTGGTCCCAGTACAGATCCTTGGGCGACCCTGCTATTTACTTCTCCCCATTCTGAAAACTGACCATTTATTCCTACCCTTTGTTTCCTGTCTTTTAACCAGTTACTGATCTATGAGAGGACCTCCCCTCTGATCCCAGGACTTCTTAATTTTCTTAAGAACCTTTAGTGATGGACCTTGTCAAAGGTTTTCTGAAAGACCAGGTACATTATAACCACTGGATCCTCTTGTCCATATGTTCTTTGACCTCCTCAAAGAAGCCTAATAGATTGGTGAGGCATGATTTCCCTTTACAAAAGCTGTGTTGATTCTTCCCCAATATTTTGTGTTCTTCTATGTGTCTGATTATTCTGTTCTTCACTATAATTTCAGCCAATTTGCCTGATACTGTAGTTAGGCTTACATGCCTGTATTTGTCAGGATCATCTCTGGAGACCTTTTTATAAATCATTGTTAGCTATCCTCCAGTCATCTGGTACAGAGTCTGACTCAAGTGATGGGTTGCATACCACAAGTAGTAGTTCTGCAATTTCATATTTGAGTAACTTCAGAACTCTTGGGTGAATGCCATCTGATCCTCGTGACATATTATTGATTTATTTAATTATTTGTTCCAAAACCTCCTCTATTGACACCTCAATCTGGGAGAGGTCCTCTGATTTGTCACCTAAAAATAATACCTCATCTCCTCTGCAATGAAAACTGATGCAAAGATTTCAGTTAGCTTCTCCACAATGGCCTTGTCTTCCATGAGTGCTCCTTTAGCACTTCGATCATCCAGTGACCCCACTGATTGTTTGGCAGGCTTCCTGCTTCTGATATATTTACAGGTTGATTTGCTGTTAGGTTTTGTCTTTTACTAGTTGCTCTTAAAATTCTTATTTGGCTGCCTAATTATACTTTTACACTTCATTTACCAGAGTTTATATTCCTTTCTATGTTTCTCGCTAGGATTTGACTTCCAATTTTTAAAGGATACCTTTTTACCTCTGCCTCTTTTACTCAGCCATAGTGACATTTTTTGGGCCTCTTACTATACTTATGATGTTGTTCTTTTTTTTAATGTTTCAGTAAAACTTGCAGGCTTTTCAGTCTTATGACTGTTCCTTTTAATTTTCATTCAACTAGTTTCCTCATTTCTGTGTAGTTCCCCTTTTTGAAGTTAAACACTACTATTGTGGGCTTCTTTGGTATTCCTCTCCTCCCCAGAAGGATGTTAAATTTAATTACATTTTGGTTGCTATTACCAAGTGGTTGAGCTATAACAATGGTGGGCAACCACGAGACAGTTTGTTTACATTATTTACATTGACCGTCCGCAGGCATGGCCTCCCGCGATTCCCAGTGGTCTGGTTCACCGTTCCTGGCCAATGGGAGCTGCAGGAAGTGGCGTGGGCCACAGGGACATGCTGTCCGCCTCTTCCCGCAGCTCCCATTAGCCAGGAACAGTGATCCCTGGCCACTGGGAGCTGCAGGCAGCTGTGCCTGTGGATGGTCAGTGTAAACAAACTGTCTCGCGGCCTGCCAGTGGATTATCCTGACAGGCTGAGTATGGCCCACGGGCTACAGGTTGCCTGCCAATGAGCTATAATCACCTCTTGGACAAGAACTAGTGTGCCATTTAGGACTAAATCAAGAATTGCCTCTCCTCTGGTGGGTTCCAGGACTAGGTGCTCCAAGAAGCAGTCATTAATGGTGTCTAGAAATTTTATCTTTGCATCCCCTCTTGAGGTGACATGTACCTAATCAATGTGCGGATATCCCCCATTAGTACTGAGTTTTCTATTTTTGTAGCCTTTCTAATCTCCCTGTGGATTTCACCATCAACATTCTGGTCAGGTGGTCGGTAGTACATTCCTACTGCTATATTATTATTATTCCAGCATGGGATTTCTATCCATAGAGCTTCTATGGTACAGTTTGATTCATTTAAGATTTTTACTATATTTGACTCTATGCTTTCTTTCACATATGGTGCTATTCCGCCACCAGCAAGACCTACTCTGTATATTTTCTACCCTGGTATTACTGTGTCCCATTGATTATCATTGTTCCATCAAGTTTCTGTGATGCCTATTATATCAATATCCTCATTTAATACCAGGCACTCAAGTTCACCCATCTTAGTATTTAGACTTCTTGCACTTGCATACAAGTACTTATCAAATTTGAAAATATTTAGTTGTTTGCCTTCATGTGATATAATTGAATGGACTCTTTTTCATTTGTCTGTTTCTCTTCAGTTCCTACCTGTACTTTATCAACGTCTATCCTCTCCAAGGATACAGAGAATTCCTGTTAATAGATTATACCCTAGGGGATGTGTCCATCCCAACTGCCTGCACCCGTCGGCTTTCCCCCAGCCCTTAGTTTAAAAACTCCTCTACAACCTTTTAATGTTACATGCCAGCAATCTGGTTCCATTTTGGTTTAGGTGGAGACCGTCCTTCCTCTTCCTGTCCCAAAAGGTTCCTTAGTTCCTAATAAACCTAAAACCCTTTTCCTTGCACCAATATTTCATCCATACATTGAGACCCTGGAGTTCTGCCTGCTTAACTGGCCCTGTGTGTGGAACTGGAGAAGTTCAGAAAATGCTACCATGGAGACCATGGACTTTAATCCCTTATTTAGCAGCCTGTCACCTCTAGGACTTTTCTCCTACTTTCTGTATGTCACTAGTACCTACATGTACCACAACTACCAGATCTTTCCCAGCACTGAACATAAGTCTGTCTAGATGTCTTGAGAGATCTGCAGTCTTCGAACCTGGTGGACAATTCACCATGCCATTCTCTCTGTCATCATAAACCAGACTATCTATATTTCTAATGATTGAATCACAGATTACTATCACCTGTTTCTTCCTAATAACTGGAGTCCCTTCCCCCGAGGGGTAGCCTCAGTGTGAGAGAATACCATGACATCATCTGGAAGGAGAGTCCCAACTCTGAGATCATTTCCGTCCATTCCAATTTGATGTTTTCCTTCCCACAGACTTTCGCCCTCCTTAACAGCACAGAGGCTATCAGACTGTTTGTGTCCCAGAAAGTCTCATCTATGTATATCTCTGTCTCCATTAGTTCCTCCAGTTTAGCCACTCTGGTGTCAAGATCCCATACTTGATTTCTGAGTGCCAGTTGTTTGCACTGAATGCACACATATGCCACCTGCTCATAAGGCAGGTGATCATGCATGCCGCATTCAGTGCAATAAAGATGATAGCCCCTACTCTGCAGCTAGACTTCTGCCTGCATTCTTTTTACCCTTGCATGGTTTTTGTTTATTTGGGGGTTTTGGAGTGGGGGTAGGGAGTTTGGTTTATTGGCCTAAGTTTCAAGACTGTAAGGTGTATCTGGCTTTTACATTCCCGTGCAAAACTCTCCTGTTTGCTGTTCCTGTGCACGAGAGCCTTTGTTGCTTTGGAGCTCACTTTTTAAGCCTCTGTTCTCCCTGAGTAGCCCTGCCTCCTTGTTAAAGGATCCTAAAGGGATTAGGGGTCAAAGTATGGCAGGCTAGAGCCTCCTTAGCAAGCTCACAGCCTTTCTTAGCAAGCCCCCAGGCTCAGCACACAGCTCCACCAAACAGCCCACACTATAAACTTCAGTCAAGCAGGCACACAGCAAGCACACAGTAAACTCATGCCACGGGGCATGTAGTTGCTCCTCTTTCACCCAGAGAACTTCTTTGCAAAAATCCCCTCTCTGCTGTTCCTGTTCACTAGCATAACTGTGACTGCTCCTGTGTCATCTTTTTCCTCCTACTCCTGCCTTGCACCCAATCTAACTTCTATCCTGCCCCTGCCATGACCCCCTCCTTGCCCACCACCCTGCTTGCTCCAGTTCCTGATGTCTGGCTTGATCCATGGCCTTGGCTTCTGACTACTGACTCTGGCTCCTGGTTACTGATTCCTGCTCTGACCACTAGGCCTGATGCTTACTCCAACCATTAGTCTAGACTGCCCTCCTCCCGGTTGGTTGACATTCAGTAGCAGCCTTGTTTCATTATCAGTATTAGTTCTAAAATGTGTGTCTTGAGATTGTCTTTTACAATGTACTTGGAGTGGCTGTACTAAGCTCTAAGGCCCAGATCCACAAAGGGACTTAGGCAATGTAACACCTAACTTGTAGGTGCCTAGAGAATCACAGGAACAACATTCAGAGGGGTAGCCGTGTTAGTCTGGTTCTGTAGAAGCAGAAAAGAATCCTGTGGCACCTTATAGACTAACAGAAGTTTTGCAGCATGAGCTTTCGTGGGTGAATACAATGCAAGCATCCGAAGAAGTGGGTATTCACCCACGAAAGCTCATGCTGCAAAACTTCTGTTAGTCTATAAGGTGCCACAGGATTCTTTTCAGGAACAACATTGAGATCCACAAAGCTGAATTAGGCCCCTAGGCTTCCTATACAAAAACAGAGGAGAGACAGACACTTTACAATGTTATCCACAAAGCTGAGTTAGGCACATAGGTTTCGGATATAATAATGGGAAGAGACAGGGAAATTAAAATGTAATTGACAAAAAGCCACAGATGCCAATGAGAGGCATGTCATAGACCCTGTCCCTCTCTCAGAGATAGGCACCTAAGTCTGGGTTGTAGGGAGGCACCTATGTGTAATTAGTAATCCACAAACATAAACCCTCTCCTGGAGTCAGGCAGCTTAGCTGTTTTTTGCAGGAATTAGTTAGGCAGGCCTTGCTCAACACAAAATGGCTGGAGGAGGAGGTGGAGTCACTGTCCACCTTATAATTTTTAGTTTAGTGGTTAGAACACTCACCTGGGACACAGGAAACCATTCCTCCATCTCCTTGAGGGGGAGAAAGTATTTGAATGGGGTCTTCCACCTCTTAGGGAAGTGCTCTAACCACTGGGCTATGGGATATTGTGTTGTGGGGTACCTCGCTATCTCCTGCTGAAGCTGTTCCAACTGTTGGTAAATAACAAAAGAGTGACTGGAGCAGGGATTTCCTCCTTTTAGGTGGATGCCTTAACCACTGGAGTACAGAGTCATGCTCACTCTCTCTCTCTCTCTGGCCAATTGGGCTAGAAAGAGAGAATAAGGAGAATGACTCTGTAGTCCAATGCTGCGGAAGCCCATCTAGGAGTGGGTCCAATCTCTATGTTACTGTCATTCTTTCATTATTTTTCCACATTGGAACAGCTGCACTAGGAAAGACTGAGGGATGCATCAGAATTTCTCTCACTCTGTAGTTAAAGCACCAACCTGAGAGGTAGAGGATCCCTGTTTGAATTCTCTCTCTCTCTCAGGCAGAGAGGAGGGAATTGAAGCTGGGTCTCCCATATTTAACCAATGAGCTAAAACATATAAAGTAGGCACTAACACCTCCTCTGGCCAGATTTTGAATTGGAACTACTCCAGTAGGTGGCCTCTGAACATGCCTACTAGATCAGGCCACGTGCACAATTTAGGCAGAAGAATGTTTATCTTTCCCCAATCACTTTGGGGCTTAGGTGGGAGATAAGCTTCCAAATCCCAGTAATGGGTGTGTGCTGAGACAGGAACATAGATGCTGAGGGAACTTTTACCCTGAAAAGTGAGTGAGTTTAGGCACTTACAGTTTAGTGGGCATTTTGTGGATCACAGTGGAGCCCCAAACTGGGATTCAGATACCTACATCCTTGTGGAAACACACACACTGC